>NC_140031.1:63963911-65228165 GCF_963513975.1 Fringilla coelebs | reverse complement strand
CAAAAATTGACACATGATATTTCAGAGGTCCACACTGCAGGTACAGAAGGGATATACACTTGCAGAAGTGCAGACCTCTGACAGTTATAAGATACAGATGAAAGCAGGTAATGCACACAGAAAATGCAACACAAAGTTTAAAATAAAAGAGGAGAAGAATGCAAAACTGCAAAAGAAAGGTCTTAGCTTAAATACTTCTTCCAAAATTACTGCAAGAGTATTTCATTCTCTTGAAATTATCCTTATTATTTCCAATACCTTTGCAGGTGTTTTTCATTCCCCTCACCAAGGAGGCTGCTAGCCTGTGCAGGTCATAGTAAAATGTCAGTACTGACTTGAGGTGAGAAATGACAACAGGGTAAGATGTACCTTTCAAGATGTAAGTTGATAAAATTGCTTCTTGGCTGATGCCAAAAAACAGAAGTCTCTAAACCACTGGAAATTACATTTTATTAAGAAATAATTTTTTTTTTTATCACAAGAAAGAAATGTGATATATTTTTATCTTCTAGATGAGCTATGTGATCTGATAAGTGATGCTCTTCTAGATGTTCATCTCAGAATTGACCCAGATGCCAAGGTTGCCTGTGGTAAGTACAATACAGATAGAAAAACAGATTAATGAAGTACAACATGTAATCAGTGTTGATATAATGTCTTTTGTTCCAGAATTCCTCTAATTGCTGGCTGCAAGCCAAGGCTTTCACAGCCAGTAAAGAGCTCAGCTGTGGCACTCTGATTCAGAAGAGAAGGAGGAAAAAAAGCTACAAAAAATGAACAGAATAAAGGAAAGACATAGTACTCTAGTGAAAATTAAAAATTATGAAATGTAAGACATACACTAGGTGGTATCATGGAAAAGTAGGTTTGTCAGGGTAGATGTTACTGAGGAATCTAAGAAAATCAGGGGAAAAGTGAAGTGTGGAAAGATTTATGTCAAAGTGCATGTCTTCACAGAGTAATTAGGGCAATGCCCTTTGTTCACAGAAGGATAAGATCTTTTGAATGTGATTCTGATCAAGGTGGCTTGCTATTTGGTGTGACTTTCCATTAGGGCTATGCACAGATGTAGTAACTTGCAATAGAGGCTATGAACATGTTACCAAATTGGAATGAGCTGGATTGCCAGACAAAATGGACATAGAAAGGGAATGTACCTAAAGAGCTTTCTAAATGCAGTGATTTTATTTCTAGAACAAGCCACCAAGGCCATAGTTACAGCACAGAGGACTAGCTGCATCTCATGAACACGATGATCCAATATTTTTCATCTGAAACATCTCATGTGATCCTTGGTGCACAGATGTGAGCAGTGAGATGCAAGGAGAGGGTTTATGATATGTATTAGACTTGATGAAGTTTGTATTTCAATACTTCAGGCAGTTATGCTTCCAAAACTGCTGAAAAGAAGATGGTAACAGAGGAATCCTGCAAAAATGTCAAGGAAAAATACGTGTAAGAGAAGAGAGAAACAGTTGTGATATGATTACATAGATCTAGTAGATCATATTGCTGTACCAACTTTTTCTGTTATTGTCTGTTATATGTTTTTACATAAAACAGAAAGGTTTGCAGACCAGATGGGCTCCTGAAATAAACAACAAAATAGAATATTAAATGATTCTGCACAAGATCTCTAATGAAGTTGCATAGCTTCTTGCTCCAGGATCTTGTCGAAGCGAAAAGATTTTGTGGTTGCCAAGGACAACTGGGTGAATTACTGTAATAAAAATATATTGAAGACTGGTAACACCATCTGTCAATAAATTATGTTCCTTTGGCTTCAGGAAAACAATGAGCTGAAATTCTTGTATTTGTATAAACAGCTCTACATACTTGATCTGCTCTTATAGACATCTGCTTCTGGCCAATGTGAAGGTTGGATAATTGGCTATGATTGGCCCCAAATACATGCATCTTTTAAATGTTCATACCAGCTGAAGAGAGGAGTTGTTGTACAAAGACCAATAAGTGTGCTAAGGCTTTACACTGAGTTTCCCCTGTGATTAATCCTTTGTTAATCTTCAGGATCTCTCTGTAAAACAGCATAAATAAAATTCTGAGATTTTACTGACATATTTTCATATGTGGCAAAAGCTGGAATGATTTTGCTCTGTGAAGGGATCACATGCCAGGCTATAGTAGATTATCAAAAAATTGTAAGAAGGATCCTTAAGAGGATAGCATAAGATGACTCTTCCAAAGGTGAGTGAGATGCATGGTGCTGATAATACTAATTGTGGATTCAAATGATGTATGGACCATTCACTTAAGGATACATTGGACTTAATGATCCTTGGGGGTCACTTCCAACTCAGGATATTCTGTGATTCTCTATGATTCCCCAATGAGATCCTACATGTGTTTAGTCATGGGTCTGTTCTGTATGTGGCCAATGCAATGTTTTTATGGTCTTTTGAAGAATAAAATGAAGAGTGTATCAAGGCCTGGGAGAAGACTCACAACTGCTGTTGATATGTACTTCTCACTGATGATATTGAAGGAGCTATTTTAAGGTGGCATATTTGTAGAAGACTTATTCTGGAAAGTGTCAGGTATCTCTTGCTTTTCTGATGCAGAAGAGCTAGTATTTGGACAAATGTCAGAAGGTGGTTACATCTGTAGCTTTGTAAATGAAAGCTTGAACACTGATGTTTCTTGTCCTTGGGGTGCACAAGCCTGTGACATTGGAAGTTCACACCAAAGGAATTCTTCATGCATTCTTTTCCTCTAATTTAATTGTATCCTAGAACATACTACAAGAAAACTGAATACCAGTTTCTGGTAACATTTCCAAACTCCTCTTCCAGGTTTAATACCCAAATGGTTTGAACCCTAATAAGCAGTGTCATAACAAACAATCATAATAAGCATAACAAGCTTTGGCAGGTATCTTGTAGAATTATATGTATCCTATCAGTTTCAAAAATTCAAGTTTGACTTAGTAGTACTAACTTACCCACACCCTGAAACTGCTAATTGAATGTGCTGATTGTCTGTTTCTGTTAGCAATAAAAAATGTAGTATAGGAAGCTTACATGCATAGAATTTAAAAAGTTTTAGCCGAGATAATTAGATAATCCTTAAAAACTTCTCTAGCAATTTGTGAACTCTCAGGAATGTACGAGCTAACTTAAAATAAGACTGAACTATAAGACTTGCACAGTTTTATTGGCCCTAGAACAACAATGTAAAGAAATCAAGCAAGTTGTCTCCCATGGCAAGACTGATGATGACACTGGAGCTAGGGATCAGGTAATTCCAAGCACTTACTCACATCGAGTTTAAGCACAAGCAGTTACAATTACAATGGACTGGAGCCTTTCCTTAAAAACTATTGTGCAAATTGCAAGAATCAGCAGTTGAGCACTGTGAACTCTCTTAATCACCAGAAGTGTGAACACAGCCTTCACCAGTTTCAAGGCAAGTAGCTTTCCTTATATTCAGTGGCCTTAACAGCATAGAGCTACAATTAAGGTTTTTGTCAGTCAGTAAGTTTCTGATCTTTCAAGTCCTTTAGCCTGGCAAAAATTTCTGTGTCATTTGTGGGAAGAAGACTGAGCAGGTCTTGATGACCTTTATGTTAACGAAGCCTTTGCAGTGGGTTCTTACAGATGTATAAGGCAGAGCCATTCTGGGGAACCAGCCCCTGTTGTGGCTATAATTTTTGCATATAAATGTTATTTTGGGCTGATTGTATGTGAAGGGTATTAACTCTGCATATTACTGCTGTCTCTTGCTAAGCTTGGGTGATTCTGAAGTACTATGCGACAAAGACAGGTGCAGAATGGAAAGAGAACATGGAAATGGGTAGCTTATTTCCCCATTTTTCAATGCAGTTCCCCAATTTTTAATGCAGGGTTTGATGTTAGGCTATGCCACTGATGAAACTGAAGAATGTATGCCCGTAGCAGTCCTCCTGGCACACAAACTGATTGCAAGTATAAGGGCTCTGGAATGGAATGGAATGGAATGGAATGGAATGGAATGGAATGGAATGGAACATGGCCCTGGGTCAGACCAGATGGGAAAACACAGGTTTGTAACAGATGCATGTTACAGCTCATGTTGTAAGGGTGAGAAGCTGAAGAAGTCATTTACCCTGTCTGCTACTAAATTAGAATTTATGTTTGTCAAAAATGGTGCTGTCATTCTTGTGTTCCAAGGTGATGTGAGTTTCATAAGGTATGTTTGTATATAGCACATATATTTGTTTATTCTATCACTGTCTGAGCAGGCCTCTTCAAATCGATACTTCTATTTTCCTTGTTTTCCCCTGGAGATAAGGAACATTAAGAAATTACCAACAATCAGGTTTGGGGTTTTTTTGGAATAATAACTGCTGACAGCTGTGTTGCTGCACTCAGTGGATTAGTCACTGAGCCTACTGTAAGAGTGATGCACTTTGGTTGTTTCAAAGACACTAAGTTCTCTGTTTTCTGGACTGTGAAACCTGCAGGACAGGAAAGGCAAAGCATACATGTGGTGTTTCCAGTACAGCAAAGTGTTCTACTCCTAATTTCTGTTATTTACTGTGGATTAAGTGCACTTAATGTATTGCTGCTGTTGTTGCAATACAACATGGATTGTGTCTCTGCCTCTTGTTAGGAGTGTACGGAACATGTCAACAGGCTCATATATGATGTATCTATTCCAGCATGTTTGAAGAGTAGGAAGGTAGAGACACCACTTTAGTCTGTAAGAAAACAGGTACTAAGGATGGAGCAATGCCAGCATATACTTGTATGTGCATAAAAGCCATGTAGAAGACACAAAAGGATACAGCCTATCATATGGTCTACAGTTGTTCATTTTATCAGGCCTCTCCAAAATTTATTGCTAATCCACAGTTTGAAGTTTCATCAACATAGCAAACCAGATTGATTAGCATCAGCTGCTAAAATAATGGGATTTTGTAGCTTTTGAGTAGTTATTTTACTTCTCTGAGGCAATGCATGCAGTATCCCATACTTAAGCTTTTTGGTGGTGGTGGTTTTTTTTTCTTTCCCACAGTGAGTTTAAGCATTGACAACAATCCATCATTTTTCATCCCATTTCCTTTCATCTGTTTATCTTTAGCTGCAGAAAATAACTGTGAGGTTAATTTCCAGCTTTCAGACAGGTGCTTTTGGCCCTGAGTGTTCATCATCCATTTTTTTTTTCCTCACTAGGTCCTGATGGAATACAAGGAATCAAATGGTGCCCTGGAGCCCATCCGAGTGCACACACTTGTGATTTCAGTAAACCATGCACTGGACATACTGCTACAGCAAATACAGAAAGAGCTGATGGTGAAAGCTGTTAAAAAGTCATTCCAGAGAAGTATCTTGATGAGACCACCATTTATCATCTCCCTCCAAGTGAAAAGTTTGTAGAAGGTGGTCCTAAGGTATAGTACTTTGATAAATAACAGCCTATACAAACTTGGACTCCACCACATGCTTGTAAACGTTCTCTTGAACTGCATGGCATACCTTTAACCAAAAAGCCTTTGCATTTTTAAGGAAGCTTCAGTAATTTCTACTGGAGCTTTCCTACTGGACAATTGTCACCTAAACTGAAGCTATATGTGCTCGGAGAGCCACATGCACGCATTCCTGGATCTTTGTCTTCATTCCAGAAAGTATTTTAAATAAGGAAAACCCAATTCTTAAGTTATGTGCTAAAATGGCTAGCTGGCAGTATCTCTTCACTTCCACAATAAAAATCAAAACCAGAAATAACAATCAATCTGATATCTGCACTGAAATTACTCACAAAGCTGAATAAATTCCAAGGGATACCCAACATACTAAGTATCAATAGTCATTAGAATTTAACATATGTTCTGCTTTCCAGGTGTTAGCACTGGATAAGAAAGCCACTGCTATGAAATTGTAAAAAGTTACATTACACAAAACTGTCTGTTTGTGTAAAGAGTTCAAAAGGACTAAAACTATGAGGTGTGCTTTTAATCACACTGAAATAATGAAGGCAAACCACATTAATTGAGAAATAAATGTTGGCTTTGCTCCCATGTTGCTTATTTGGAGATTTAAAAATAGTGGATTAATGCTATTTATCCTCTTTCAGAATGGAATTTCTCAGCACTCTGGAGTTCCTTTATCAGCGTGCAGTTTCCAGCTTTACTAATCTGACAGAGAGGCAGTATATTTCTCTTGGTTGAGTAAGTTAGATCAACTCATAAAGTTGTAGGAGGCAGACAAAATCTATGCAAGAATTTGGGACCATTACCAGGGGAGCAGGAAGGAGGAAAGAAGTGTAGTATCACTTGCGTCACCACTGAACCATTAATGTGAACTGAGCTAGAATTTCTCAGTAGTCTTGTGCTGAAAACATTGAGCTGCAGTTTCATTAAGCCCCTGCTTCCCATTTAGTATGTGTATCTAGGTGAAGCTTGTTAACCTTTTTAGATTGCACGTGATCTGTGTTTTTCTCTCTAAGCTCTTGGCCTTCATCAAAGTGTTGCTGAGCGAAGACTTTGACCAGTAACCCAGAGAGAGCATTTCATCATTGCTGATTTGAAGGGAGCATTCTTTTTGTAATTTTTACAGTTGTGCTGCATTGTTAAAGGTTTTCAAAAGTGACTGCAGCACAGACGGCTTAGCACATTTCTGAAGAGTATTCCAGCCACCCAGTGAACTCTTTCATTCAGCAGTTGCATGGGAATGTGAACATTATGAACAGAGTCTTATACATGACAAATAGAAAAGAAAGCTTTACTCAATAACCAAATATGGTAATGGATGAGCTATTGTGTCTTGTGAATAAATTTAGTTGTTTGTCCTTCAGGCTGATGCTGGACTGACTGGCCAGAAGAGCAATCTTGATAGGTATGGAGGCTGGGGAGCCCATGGTGGAGGTGCATTCTCTGGGAAAGATTCCTCCCAAGTTGATAGTTCTGCAGCATATACAGCCTGCTGGATTGCAAAATCTATGGAGAAAGCTGGTCTCTGTAGAAGAGTATTAACCCAGATAAGAGCAACTGTAAAAGTAATACACCAAATTCTGAAACACAAATTCTGTCTCAGAGTACCTACCACCATCACAGCCTTTCTCCAGTTTCAGAAAATCTTCTCTCATAGCAGAATGGGGCTCCTGTAATTTTTTAGGAGCCTTATGAGAGAAGCCAAAGACATGGGTCAGGATGGTCCTGAAACAAACACTACATCCTGATGTTCTTTCTCCAACTCCTTTGTCATCCCAAGTCGAGCTACTTTGCATCATCCTTGCATTTTAGCTGTGCTGCACACACCTGCACCCCCAGCACCCCAGCCTGGGCTGCACAGCACATTACAGTCATGGGAGCACTTCCTAGATGTAGCTGTTCAACTTGCAACTTGCAGTATGGTCATATTGGATGTAACTAATCTGTTTTAAGCTGCACTTGCAATCACCTTAATTTTTTCCTAGTATTCTCCTCTGCTATAGGGTGTGACTAAAAGCCGAATTCAACTGTTTTAGAGTTTAAGACAAGAACAACTTCCATTAGTCTTATATGCTCAGACAAAAAAACAATGCACTTCCTTGAGCATAATTTTTTTTGATAACTAAGTCAAAGAAGTAGGAGATATTTTACTGACACCTTGACACTTCCACATGAACAGAATGTGAATATTAAAGTGACATTTCCCTGGCAATTTGCAATACTAGTTTCTATAAATACTTGTTCTGAGTAGCTGCTATGTCCTAAGTAAGTAAAATGTAGCAGCAATCTAGCCAATGTTTTGCCGCAGTGGCGTGTTTAAATCTTTTTGCTTTCTCTATGGAGCCGAGGAGAAGGGCACAGCATGCAATTATGATCCACAACATAGTATTCAGACATTCCAATTAGTAACAAGGCTTCCTGCTTCAGATGTTGTGCCTGTGTTTGACACCTGATAGTTTGCAGTTAGTCAATAAAAGGGTAGATTTGGAATAAACCAAGCACAAATGAGTTTTGGTTATCAAATTGTTGACAATTTTTTTCCCAAGGGAAAGAATACAAGCTTCCGATCTAATATTGTATACATATTATGAAAGTAATTTTTGAACATCTACGTCATTTATTTTTGAGTTAGGTGGGAATGTTGTTATTCCAGTAGTTCTCAAAATCTCTCTTTAAATACCTGAATCTCTCTCTAGATAAGAAAGGAGTGATCTTTTTAACAGCAAATTATGGAGATCTCAGATACTAGCAATGAAGATAAAATGGGAAGACAGGAGACCAAAAAAGTCAATGCCCTTTGAAGTCTTCAAAGGCCGAATTAAAGATTAACAAAAGGAATAATGTGTGAAATGGAAATGTAAAATTGATTTCAGCCCATTACTATCTGTGTGCTACACTGAAACCTCGCCAGCCTTCACTGAGGCTGACAACTAATCTGGCTGTTTTATGGATGTTATTTTCATGCTAAGCATCTCTCACAACAAAAGGAAAAAATGGATAATAGAGGTAACTGCAGTCTAATTAGATGTATATTAACACAATATTATTTAGTGTTGCAAAGAATTGTCAGCTTATTGACTCATGGCAAATAGATGTCGTAATCTCATAATTAGCTAAGGGGTAGATAGTCATGATGAGGACAATTTCTGTAAAACTAAAACAAAAGGAAAAAACCAAAACCAAGCCATAAATATTTGTAGAATTCAGAGTCTCCAATTTTTAAGGCATTAAATTCTTGTGTCTAGCTGAAACTGAAGGATGAAGAGTGGCAGTAGCTGAGGATGACAGAAAGTACCTCTTTTGTTTTAAAGGAGTATTGCCTATGTCTGATATTTTACCAGGCTCTGATGAAAACGTAGTTTTCTAACATAAAAAACAAGTAGCACAAAAGATATCTTGTAACTTTCCTTATAGTAACAGGACGTTAGTAGACTCCACCCTGATACATATAATAAGCTTTTCCTTTCTCTTAGGCAAAAAGCAGGAAGAACTGTATTAATTATATTTGTGTTGTATGCTTGTATTCTACAGCTATCATATGCTATCTGTCTCACACCCCCTTGCCATCTCCATGTTCCATTATGGAACATCAGATAGAACTGAAGAAGAACTGCTTGAAATTGTCCATAAAAACTTTAATCTATGCCTTGGAGCTATTATAAGGTTTGTGTAATGTTAGTATTTACTGTATGGAATAATTTTTATGCTCTCTGTTACAGTTTAGTTATCTGGCTTATAACCTCAAGAAAGCCACCTTCATCATAAATCTCTAATTGATATAATTTCTGCTCTTCCCTCATCCATGCACCAGCACAACATACAAGAACCAACTGACAAATTTGGTCTCAAAGTGCACTAAGTTAGTTATAACCAGCCTAAATTACACCCTAGCAGTGAGCTGTTGCAATTCATTAGCGAGGTGGTAGTGTGCCTGGTGAAGCAGAATTAAAGTTTAACATTAGACATAGTTAGTCTTTCCAGTCTGTTTACAGGGTGCGTAAGGCTCCAAATCTCTGCTTTATGTGAAGTGCAACAGAAACATTGCCTCTTTCTGAAAGAAATGTTGGGCTCTGTGCCTTTGATATTCAGGTGGAAACAACTCGTGAGACAGCTGAAAGGCTTTGGTGCTTCATGTCACAGTTTGGAGTCAACAAAACTTAATTAAAAAGGAATCCATGTTTCTTAAATGCTCTCTTAAGATCTGAACTGTGGTATTTGCATTCCCGGAACATGATTCCTTTGCTCAGGGCTTTTCTCCTGGGAAGCTGAAAGGCAGTGAGAGAGGCCTCAGAGAAAAGAAAAACAATTCTGATTTCATTTACTTCTCCTGTGTTGTGCTCATGTGGAATGTGTTTGGAGATTGTTTACCCACGGGTGATTGCTTGATTGGACTCCAGTGTGAGTTGTTTTGACTCATTGGCCAATCAGGGCCAAGCTGTGTCGGGACTCTGGAAAGAGTCACAAGTTTTCATTATTATATCTTTAGAATTACGTAAGTATTTTTTCTGTATTCTTTAGTATAGTATAGAGCAGTATAATATAGTATAGTATAGTATTCTTTAATATAATATAGTATAATAAAGTCATAAATTAGCCTTCTGATAAGATGGAGTCAGATGCATCATTTTCTCCCCTTGTTGGGGTGGCCGTGCATTTACAATACTGAACCACTGTAATGAAACTATTGTAATTGAACTACTGTATAAATTTAAAAACCAGAACAAGGACAGCCATGAAATGAATGGTCTTGAAGTCAAAATTCACTTGTGATCAGAAGTGTGTCACTGAGGCTACCATGCAACAAGACAGGACATGCAATCCCAAACTTATTAACTCTGCCTTTTGCAGCCCACCATTTCTGGAATATTTCTGGGCCTGAAATAGCAGGTCTTTTAGACAAATACAACCCTTACATTTAAAGTAGCATGGGAATTACTCTTTTCTTTGAGAGAAGAAAGGACTGGAGGTGATGGGTAGATCAGTACATGTCCTTGTCAGTAGCTATCAACCTACAGTCCAGTGAGCTGTAATTTGACCCTAGCATTTTTCATTATTTTTCTCCCATTTGTGACTAATTCATATGATTTTTTATGTAAACTTCAAGGCAACAGAACTTCTTGTCTTTTTGTAGTATGGCTTCCTGAGACCTAAGGGTAGAGGTTCATCTTCTCAGTCCTGAGTAACTTCCTAATCTCTTAGCTTATTTTCACCAAACCTGATAGACCTGGACCTCTTAGACATTTTTTGAAATACTCAAGTAATGGAGAGAAACACTATCTCTTTCCACTTTTAAGGGAGCAACCACATTGCGAAAATTACTTGTATTTGATTTCTTTCACAGTCTCCTTACAGTTTTAATGCCCACAGATCTATCTACAAGATATTCATAATTAAATTAGCTTTGATTGGGTAACGTGAATAATTTAGGCCTTTGACGTGATCAGACATTAAAATGTGAATATTGTTGTGAATATTGATGCCATTTCTATTCTGCCAGGAAAGTCTCCTATTGCTTACTCAATTAACTTTGTACTGAAGTGGATGAAGTGGGTGAGGTAGCTTTAGGAGCTCTCTGTGAGACCAGAGCAG
Source organism: Fringilla coelebs (assembly GCF_963513975.1). NCBI lineage: Eukaryota > Metazoa > Chordata > Aves > Passeriformes > Fringillidae > Fringilla > Fringilla coelebs. The sequence continues at coordinate 65,217,148 of NC_140031.1, read as the reverse complement.
AAATAGCACAAATCGCTGTAATTATTTCCACCAGAACTTCCACGACTATGGCTTTAGTTAAGGTGCTTCAGTTACATTTAAACAAATCAGTGGAAATACCCATTTCTGAACACTGGTCATTGTAACCCTACATAAACCTAGCTCTAATGTAGTGTTGTTTGCTTTGAACATTATAATTTTGTAGTTGTATCTGTGAAAACTGATGAATTCCTATGTTGCAATTCTTTTATTCATTTATAGTCATACCTTCAAACTTGAATTTTCCATGAACTGGAATTCGTTGTATAAATTTTCAATTATTTTGGCCACTTCTGAAAGGTAATAAAATGTAAAAAACACTTGGAGGACATAATTTTACTTTTACTTTTCTGGCTCAATGCTTAAAATGCAGAGAGGTCATTCAAAATCATTTAGCTTCTCTTTAAGGACTAGAGAGGATGGAAATGCTTAAATATCAAAAATAGCAATTCTGGCAAGCAAATCTATCACTTAATTGGTAACTAAGACACAATTCTGGAATGCTATGACTGCTGTAATACCAGGAAATTTTAATAAACAACTAAGCAATACGGGTACCTCGCCCCTGTTAACAGAAAGATAAAGGCTCCAGTGGTAAGTCTAACCAAATGCAAGTAGCTGATTATATCCTTAGTCTCAAGAAAGTTTTTAAAAGCTTCCTCCTTTGCAAAAACTGCTCAACCCACTGCTTGGTTGATATACCAGAGCTGAAGTGAGGTCACCTTACATCTGTACCTGAACCTTACCTGTCCTGGTGCAGTTTAACTTGATCTAGCACAGGAGTGCTGCAGTCAGTCCTTGTGACCTATACATGAAGCACATTTTTCTTTTAGTTTCACCAAACTAATTTCTGCAATTCTTTTGTGGGTAATTTTGCAATTTTTTTTAAATTTAATGATAAGTTTTGCTTTTTTTCACAGGATCCTGGACCCTATCATTGCCTGAAAATAATCCCAGTTTAGTTTGCATATGGCCACATTGGAATAAAATCCATCATTAACCTTTATTAAAATTTGTTCAAATTGGTATTGCTTAATAAATGGTAATGTAGCTTGCTAATTCTGAAATGTCAGAGTAACTTCCACTTTTAGTAATGAAGGAGTACAATGTTTAAGTGGCAAGGGATTGCAGAGATGACCACACATGACTATAAAATGACTATAATGACCTTTTGAAAGAAAGTTCAGTAAATGGACATACGGTCTCAATTTTACAGCTGTCTCAATTACAGCTAGTATCAATTTTACTGTTACCATAGTTCACCCTTCCAAAGTGAAACAGTGATGCTTTGGTTCTCATAGAAGAAGACCATTTTGATAAAATCCCTTATGTTAAATTCAATAAAGAAATTATTTGTTGAATTGAGGTGTCTATTAATCATGGCTTATCATCAAACCAACAAACAAACAAGTAAAGAAATATCACCCAAAACCACCCACAGTGTATTTCAGACAGTAAGAACACATACCTGAAACACTTCTTTCACTTTCCTTTCTGGCTTCGAAGTTAAAGACCTTTTCTTCAAGGAATTGGATAGACTCCAAATCTTTCTTTCCCTTGTTATTATTTGATGTTTTAAGGAAGTCAGGAGCACCAACTGCAGAAGAAATCCCTAACTACAGACTAGAACAGGTACAGTGTACATTCAACCTCCAGAGACCCTATCCACAAATTACAGTGAGTTTTCTAATAACCAATAAATTAATTTTATTTATAAGGGTAGCTAATTTCCCTATATAAAATTTTCCTAAAGAAGAGCAAAAAGATAAAGAAGATGCCTTGTTTGAAGCCAGCAAACAGAGAAAAGATACATCTGCTTAATTTGTCTAATCCAAAGCTAGAGACAAAACTATTGCTCCACAAAACCAGTGAAGTAATTTTTTTTTTTTGAATCATTGGCATATTTTCCTATTATCAGAAAAGAAAAACTTAAACTGGAAACTCAGCTATAAAGAAAGAGTTCCCCAATCAATAACAGCAGTTATTGAGTGATACTAGAATGTAGCATTCATACATAGAGATAAATTGAAATATCTTTATCTCCAAATGCTTCAAATACTGCTTTACTAACTTCAGTATTTTAATATCAAATGAACAGGCCCTTATTTGTAATATGCAGCTAGAGCACATGATAAAAATCTCCCAACATACAGCAGGGGTGATAATCTGCATAAGAAAAAGAAGTACATCAGAAGACCACAACAGTTTATTTGTATTGCAACCTATACAAAAAGTAACATGAACAAAAAACATGTGCTGCCCAAAATCCCCTGGGTGAGACACAGAGGTACTGCTGGCTGATCACTTCCCAAATCTGCTGATTCTTGCTGGACTGTGTGAGGCAGAACTAAGCCTAAATCTTTCAACAGGGTGCAGTTTCACTCAAACCTAGGCTAGCCAATTAGGAAAGAAAATGACTGGACAGAAGTGCCAGCTTGGCTCTAAGTGTGCTTTTGGTATATTTGTGATCTGAGAAGAAATGGAGGGTCTCTGCATGCAAATCAAAGATACTAAATTAAGAATGGTCAAGCCTCTTGTGTTTGCTTTGTGTGAGGATTAGTTTCATGACATTCTTTTGGACTACATCACAAGAGCAACTGCAATAAAAAGTACAAACATTAGGAAGTATTTAATCCTTCTTCTGAGATGTTCTTCTAAATAGATTTTCAGCTGTGTTGAACTTAATGAACCCCATATAGATCTACCGAGGCATTATTGTGTGTGCCATTTTCTAGTTATATTTTGATTAAGGGTTATATAGAGAAATGCAAAGTAGAATGCTAATTCATGGCTGTTTAATTAATTTAATCCCTAAGAAGCTGAAAGCAATTACTGGAATGAAAATTAAAGTGCTATCTTTACTACATGGTAATAGAAAAAAGGAACTTTTCATTTAATAATTCCTGAGTTTATGGTTCTACCCTGCCTTGACTTTATGACACAAGAGGAGATCCTTCCTTACCACCTTCCCCACCTAAGGGTTTTGGCCAGAATGATTTAAGGTACTTTCTGGGTGATGTTGTAGAAGAAAGAAGACTGTGAGGGTTACAAGGGGAAGGCTGGAGTAGAGCATTTTAATCAGGAGATCAAGCATCCCACTGGAGTACAGTGTGGTTGTCAGAACTGGGATGCAAACTAGTAAGAGATAGCACAACCTTGTTTTCCTCTGCTTTTCAACAGGAACTGTGCTAAGATATAAATGGATAAGCCTTACCACCTTTAGCAATTTTTAAAAAACCCATAGGCCTCTCAAGGTGCATAAATAAAAAGAATACTTTTTTCTGACTAAGTATTCTTAAAAAGTGTAGCATTTAATCACACTTTTGCCTCAGCAATAAATGAAAATGGGGTCAGCCCCCATCACTCAGAGCCTTCTGGACTCACAGAATGATCTGCCTGACCTCTCTAGTACTCTCCTGAATTCTTAAAACCACACGTCACTAAAATATTACCCAAGTATTCTTTTAAACTTTTTTAATCCAGAAAAGCTGCAATCATATCAAGGCTTTCATATCTTACCTGCAGTAGTTGCAGAGCCAAATCCATCCTGATTTTTCAAGTGCAATATTCCTGCTGCCTATCCTAAATTTTTTTTATACCTCCTTCACATGTAACATAGTTACTCCTCATGCAACCTTTCTGAGAACAAGTTCCCACTGTAAGCTATGACTGACCTATCTGACCAATTTAAAGTAATAATTGGTTGAGCTTTTATTATCAAACCTCACACTTGGTGCCTACCTGCATATAATTTTTGAACTGGAGTTTTGATTATTTGTGTCAACAGCCTTTCTCAACAGTCAAATCTCTTGCATAAGCAGTAAAACAATAACGTTTTAAATATAATCAGTTTTCATGGATAGAATTTTGTTTACTAATTTTTATACATTAAAAAGACACACATTGATAGAGAAACAAGATTCACAGACAACACATTTTATGGCATTTCAATCAGGCATGCCGCTGCTGAAACAAAGTCCTGCTGCCATGTCATCCTCAGCTGTTTCTTTTGACTTTGGGACATGTCTTCTGAGCTGAGATAAATGTGAGGCTTAGCAGTGAAATAGTCAGGGAATTTTAGCATGGCATTAAAGCTGGTTAGCAAAAAACCCAGAAAAACCCAAACATCCAAAAGTGGTTATTTTAGCCCAGGTCACTCAGTCTGTTACTGAAGTTACTTCAGAAACCTCAGTCTTCATTTAAGGTGAACAAATATGAAGTAGTTGCTTCATATTCTATCTGTGACAGAGTCTTCCATTTGAGAACAAGAAAGCTACTAAAATAAAATCTAGACCTTCAAAAACAGAAAGATTGCTTCTGTGGTTCCTTATAGGAATTCCTGTCCTTTTCCCAAGGGCCTTTTATTTATGAGACTTTAAAGGGGAAGGTGCAGGTGAATGATACAAGAGATAGTGAATAGAACAATATGGTTAGCAAGCCTAACTAGCAGTGTTTGTTTGTAAAAAAATAATTACAGCATTTTCCTGAACACAAATAATCAGGAAAGTCAGAAACCAAAGCAGGACTGAAAGTAGATGCTCCTTTAGGTAGGATTTCCTGCAAAGAAGTAGTGCCGGTGTGAGTTACTGTAACAAAAGAAGTTTTCTCACAGGGAGAATTCAGAGAGAAAAAATAGCAGCTGATCTCTGCTGCAGATAGAAGGAAGTTCTCTATTATAATATTTGAATTTTTTTTAAATAAAGGTACAAAACCATGGGATCTTCATATGAATCTACTTGCGTTTAAGACCACACTTCTTGACTGATCAAGCATTACAGAACAGTGTGGGAACCACAAGAGGCCATGCCCCTGTAATTTACACTCTTGCATGAAGAAGAGCAAGTTTTTAAGTTTATGGAAGTTGATTGAGAAATATAACTTCAAAAAACTGAACCAGTCATCTGTGCAGGAGAAAGTAGCCATGGCCACCTGAAAGCTTACACAATTTGGGGATGTCTGGGATAGTCTCAAAAGGTTGGCTGCTGGCAAGGTGGAGACAGTACGGACTAAACTTCTGAAAGAGAATCTTGACTGTTGGTGTTATTTCTGACACTAAAGGTTTGGAGGCAAGCCTTTCTTCTAGTGATCTGCTCTCTCAGGTGATACAGGAGTATTCTGGAAATGCACTGACCAGTTTGGGATCTGCCAAACACATAAAGAGGAGTCACCCTTGCCTGTAAAAACACAGGCTGACGCGTCCAGTGGATATGGCTATTCCCAACATTTGTGTGTGTATTTGTTTTGTACGGCCTGGTCTTTGGTAGCAGCAGGGGGCATGGAGATGGCTTCTGTGAGAAGCTTCTAGAACCTTCCACCATGTCTGGCAGAGCCAATCCCTGATGGCTCTGAAGATGGACATGCTGCTGGCCAAGGCTGAGCCAACTAGAGATTATGGTAATGCCTCTGTGATAACGTATTTAAGAAGACATTAAAACAAATGTAGGGGTACAGTTTTAATTCTAGCCAGAGAAAAGGATGAGGTGAGAACACGTGAGGCACCAAGGCCAGTGAAGAAGGAGGGGGAGGAGCTACTCCCGGCACCGGAGCTGAGATTCCCCCACAGGCTGTGGTGAGACCATGGCGAAGCAGCTGTGCCCCTGCAGCCCGGGGGGATCCAGGGGGATGCAGGGATCCACCCCCAGCCCGTGGGGGAGATGCTGATGCCCGAGCAGTTGGATCCCTGGAGGAGGCTGTGGGAGACCCAGTGGAGAGAGGGGGCCCTGATTCCAGAGTGGAGCAGCCTGTCCTTGGAGAACTGCACCCCGTGGAAGAGTAACCCATGCCACAGCAGTTTTGGGAGGACTGCTGCTCCTGAGATTTGGACCCGTCTCCCATGTGAAGGGATCCCAGGGTCTCACAGAGGAAGGGCTCCTCTCCCTGTGCAGCAGAAGGAAACCTCGGGTGATGAACTGACCAAAACCCCTGTGCCCTGTCTCCCTGTGCTCTTGGTGGAGAGGAGAGAGGGGTTGAGGGGAAGAAAGGGCTTATTTTTAAGGGCTTATTTACTTCTCATTACCCTCCTCTGATTTTGTTAGTAATAAACTCACTTTGTATCTCTTAAGCTGAGCCTGTTTTGCCCTTGGAATGTTTTCTCCCGGTCTGTACCTCAACTCACGAACCCTACGTTAATTTTTTCTGTCCTGTGCCCAGCAGTAGCAGAGGAGGGTGAGTGAGCGGCTCTCGTGGGTGCCTTGCACTTGGCACCCACAGCGTCAAGCCACGACAGCGTGACACACGGAGAGCGCTGCCCCACCGCGCCTCCCGGGGCGGGCAGTGGGGGCGCAGGGAGGGCAGCGGCTGGCCGTCAGGGTGCGGGGAAAAGCTCAGGCGTGGGAAGATCCCGAGGGCAGACGAACAGGGTAAGGACGGCAGCAATGCTCTGTGGGAAAAACGCCGGCGCTTTATCTCTCGCCGGCTGCCAACCAAAGTGTAAAACTGTGGAAACACACCGCTGCCTGGGGAATGGCGATCCTTCCAGGGGAAAAGCGCCGCGGGCAGAGCAGGAAGGCGAGCTTCGCGCGTCCCCCGCGGCCGGCGGGAGCGGGAGCCCGGGAGGCGGCGAGAGCCGGCGAGAGGACGCAGCAGGAGCGGAGCCGGGCGGGAGCCGGAGCTCCTCCCGCGGGGCGGGGCCGCGGCCGGCCGGGCTGCGGCGGGCGGGCCGCGCCGGGAGCGCGTAAGTGACGCAGCGTTCCCGGAAGCCGCCCGGAGCTGAGGGAAGAGCGGCTGAGGAGACAGTAGAGGAGGCAGGCGGGCTCTCGCCGCGGCTGTCGGTGGCTCGGCGGAGCCCTCCAACTCCATCCCACTCTGCTTCTATCCCTTCCCGTCCCATTCAGTTGCATTGCCTGCCGGGGGCCATGTCGCTCTTCCAGTCCGCCCTGGACTTCCTGGCTGGCCCCGGCTCCCTGGGAGCCGCCAGCCGTGACCAGAACGATTTCGTGGGGCAGACGGTGGAGATGGGCGACATGAAGCTGCGCATCAAGCGGGTCATTGCCGAGGGTAAGAGCGGGCGGCAGGGCCGGGCCCTGCCGGGCGGACCCCGGCGCTGCGGGGCTGGGATGGGCTTCCCCGCAGGCCTCCCGCTCCCGTTTTCCCCGTCTCCTCTTCCTAGACCGGGAGGGTTTCCTCCTTGGCAGGCCGCGCCCGGGTGGGGGCGGGCGGGCGGCGGGCGGGGCGGCGGTTCCGGCCTCTCGGGAAGGGCTGGCGGTGTCCGTGCCGCCCGAGCCGGTGTCCCCAGGCACGGGGGGACGGTGTCCCCAGGCCCAGGGGTCGCAGCAGTGCTTGGTGTCACTGTCCCGCCTCAGGAATAGCCGCCGAGAGCCGCTCTGCTGTGTGGCCGTTTCTTCGCTTGCTTCGTGGTTTAAAATGCCTTCGCCACATAACAGAACTCAGAGGTGTTTGTAGTCTGTCACGGTCTTTATAACCTACCAAGAACCTCATGAAAATTCTGGTTTGCGTGGGGTTTGTTTGTTTGTTTGTTGGGTTTTTTTTCCTTTACTTTTTTTTTTTTTTTTTCTTTAAAAGACAATGTATAATATTATGCCAAACATGCAAGGTTGTCCCTGTTGTTTGGGGTTGACTGGAAGACTGCAGGAAATGTGTTTGCTTTAAACACGTGTGTCAGGAGGCTGGTCTTGCTGTGCACATAGATTTGCTAGAGTACAGGGAGCTAAATATCTGGGCATTTTCCAGTTTCAGTGAAGCTTTCGGTAGGTAGCCTGGCACACGACTTGTTTATCTGTTTTAGAAAAGATGATATGTTTGATAGATGCAAATTACTTAGATATTAGAAGAAATTTAAATTGTCTTAATGATTGTGGTCAGAGAAAGTACTTTATTTCCTTCAGTAGAAGAGCCGTTGAGGGCTACTCTCAGAATACTAAAATGTGGACTTTTCTATACTACTGCAGTTAAATATTCCATTAACTTTGTAGAGATGGTTGATGTGATTTAGGTTAAATACCTCAAAACTCTGCTTAGAGCTCCTTTTGGTTGTTGGAGTTTCTTTCTGTAGTTTCTTCTTGTAATTATCTGATATTAAGTAGTTTTCTGTTGAAATCTTGGTGATCAGCATAGAAGAAAAAATTAGCTACTTCAAACCACTTGCAAGCTACTTATTAAATTTTTGAGCTGTAAATCAACAAAAACTAGATCTTCACTGGTTTATCTTCTTAAGGGCAGGGCAATAATTTGTTGCTCGAATGCTCAAGCACTTTTGGCAAATGATCTTAGAGACAACCTGGCAGTTTCTTATGTAGTAAGTTGCATTTTAAACAGTACTAGATGTCATGTCCTCCTGCTCTGCCTTCAGCCTTTACTTACAGCTTCTCTACGGTCAGAGTTGTGACTGAAATATAAGCACTGAGTAGGATGTGAATGCTAAAAGAACTGTCTGTGCTGCTGATACTGTAAAATTCTTGCTGGCAGTGACCACAGCAGTTACTGAAGGACAAAGGAAAGTTAGGGCAGGAAGCTATTTTTGAGGCATATATACTATTTGGTTCTTGGTTCAGGAGCAGGTATTTTAATACTTTACTTTGACAGCAGCCTGCTGTTTTCCACAATATGACACAGGCATTGTAAAATGTCAGGGGAAAGATGCCAAGTTAGATGACTTAAAGCAAATGGAGACATGCTTTAACTCTACAGTTTTTTACAATTTCTCCATAACCACTGCTTTGTGTTCCATGTTTGTCTCAGTATTATGGTTTTATTTTATGTTGTTTTCTTTCCTTATTTTGCTAACTGAAGTTGGGCTAGCTGCTTGCTTTTTCTGGAAAATATAATTTGCTAGCCAATGTAGCCCGTCTAGAAGAGCCCTTGCAGTATATTGAGTATAAAGATAAAACTGATATAAAATATAGAAATTGCAGCCTCTCCTGCAGTCTTCAGACTTGAATTTGTCTGTAGTGTATAGTTTATTTTGTTGCTCAAATTGCATTTATCTTTCAACTCTGGACATGTTGTGATACCTTCTGATCCATGGATCCCCAACTGTGGCTTACATGTATTCCCTTCCGTGGTTACAAGTATGGGAGCTGTTTTTCTTCTAGATCAGTTCTTTCATGCCAGATTCCCTTCTGGAAAGTCAAGTGCTACTTTCTGAATCTGGATTTCAAATCCATGGTGAGCTGTGTGTCATCTGCCAATGCAGACTTTTCTGTAGGCTCATGTGCTCAGCTTTGTAGCTGGTGTGAAGAGTGCCTGTGGTTTAACATTGCAAGGTTTCATCTGGCACCACAGGTTCCGTTCCCCTAGCGCACAGCTCCTTCCAGCTCTGTAGTGTGCACCAGTGCTGGTGGTAATCCATGTTTGGCTATGCTCTAGGGTGAGACTTGTTGCACAGGTTGCTTGGATGCATTTTCCTGATTGTTTCACAGAGGTGTTGTGCTGGGGTAGGACTGGGCTGATCGAAAATTCGGCGTGCTCTGCTGCAGGAGGCTGATAGCAGCCTGTGGGGGATGAGCTGGTGATGATCTCTTTTGCCGATACTACCTCTAAATGCAAGAGCAGACCAAGTGTGTCACAGACTGGACTCAGCGCTTCTAGAATATGGTATCCTATTTTTTTTCCTGCTTGGACATCTCAGTAGCTCACTGCAGATAAGATTTTAGAGGACTTTGGTGGGGGCCTTTACATATAATCCCTACTTGCTCTTGTTATGATGGTGGCTTCAGGTGTCATGGCTCTCTTGGATCCTCCTGTTAAGTGCACAGACCTCCTCCACAATTTTACTTCAGTAAAATAGTCACAGGTTTCCTGCCTAATTAGTGAATACTGTTGCTTCTTTTGTATATGAGACTGAACAATTTAGAATAAACCAGATTGTGTGAAAAATGGGGGACAAGCAAGTTCTGTAGCACACGTTTAACAACCATTCTTCACATGTAATGTAATCTTATGCTTCCTTTGAGTAACAAACATTGACAAAAAAGCACACAAGAAGACAAGCATGATGAGAAAAAGAATGCATTATTCAATCTGTTTGATCTGAGTCTAAAGCTTTTACAATCATGAAAAAATCATTCCTTAGTCAGAAAGATACCAATAGGCTTCACATTTAATTGCATGCAGACTTGAATATTTTTTTCAGTTTAAAAATAGATGTCATAACTTGAAGCCTCATAGGTAGGTGACTTGTTACAAGCTGTTTTCTGTCAAGGTGAAACTTCTGCAATTAAAGTGACTTTTTTTTTTTACTTCGGGGCTTCCTCAGTATTTTGAGTGTGAACAGACAGTATTAGAAGCTTACAGGAACAATTCTATGGTCTCTGAACTACTGGATTCATAGGATGATGGTAGCCTAATTAAATCCAGATTTTTGCGTGGATTTATTTTGTAAACCTCTAGCAGTAGAGGCACACTGAATACTTAATGCCAGGTTTCTGTGAACATTGTTAGTTTTATTTGCTGACAGATAGGGGGGAAGAAAGATGATTCCTAAAGATCAACTAGAGCACCTGACCTGGCAGCTGTCCACCTTCCATTCTCTTTCCTGTAAATGTAGACAATATGTTCAGCATGGTGCAGAACAGTTTTGTTTTGTAAAGCTGTTGGTTCTTGGTTCTAGCAATTCCTGCTTGTAGGGGAGCTCTCAAAGTTTGAAGATATTCTACCTCTCTGCTTCTTAAGGGTGTGGGAAGATGTCCAGATCTTTAAGTTTGGGCCATCCTTCATTCTTGAGGAAATTCCATCATGTTACCAAGACTTGCAGTGGACACAAATACATGACTGGACTTCAAAAAAAAAAAGCTTGTGAATCAGTGCTTGGCAAGAATAACACAGCATCTTTTCTGTTTTGATACTCTGCTAGAAAAGCTTTCAGTTAAAATTTATTGTAACTTACATTCCAGTCTAGAATTAGTGTTCAATCAAGCTATGGTTGAAAAATAAACTGCTGAAAGTTGATATGGAAACAAATTTGGTCAGTGTTTGGGAGGGGAGTAGACAAGTCATATCAAATAGTTACAAGCAGGATGACTAGTTAAGTGTGTAATGAAACAGTGAGTAAATTACAGTAGTAAGCACTGTTATGATGTGGTTGATGTCCCTATTTTGATGCTTCTCTAGCTGTTGTTTTACTGAAGCTGCTTATCTGAAAAAATAATTTGTGAAGGTGCGTAAAACAGGGATATGATAAAAAAAGGCAGTTTTAAATCCAACTTGATGTGTAAATACAGTGAAATTATTCAGTATTATGACACCTAGGTTTGACTTGAGGGAGAATCCAAGTCTCTTGATTGGAAAAGCAGGAGTCTTCAAATATCTGTAAGAGAGTGACGTACTGACAGGAGCCCTGCCTGAGGCCTGTGGCGGTGGAAGGATGAGTTTAGAGTGCTTGCTAATAAATAAAGCAAATGAGCTGGAGTTAGGTCCTGATTTTCATGAGATGGTGTGGTGCTCTGTAGTGAGCCTTGCTGTGTGAGAACTTGTGTCTACAGAAAAGAAAATAAACCCACTTTTCTTCTGCTGTAATTTCTCAACTAGAAAATACTGCCTGAGATGACCTTGGAGGGCTTGGGTGTCTTCTGAGAATGGGGTTCTGGAATGCCTCAGCAATGCAAAACCTGTCTCACTGGGCAATAGCTGGCATGGGTGTGTGCATATCTCTACACTGGTGATCTGTATGGGGGAGTACTAAGATGATTTTGCTGATACAGAAATCCTCAGAAAACTGTCTTAAAACACGCACAAACATTTACATGAGTTTAAAAAATGATTGAAAACACCCCAATGTAAATACATTCTTTAGACAACCCTAGAAGTTGTTCTTCGCTTAACTTCCATTTTACCAGTTGCCTCAGTTATATCTGCTGTATGGGTGTTTGTTGAAAGTGCTTTTAAAATTAGTTTCTCTGAATGTTTGCAGAATATATTGTTTGGGGGGCTTGGAGTAAACTGTTATGGCAGAGGAGAAGTTTTGCCAATAAACTTGTCCCTACTGAGTGTAAAATAAAATTGCTTTAATAGACTACTTTTTCAAGGGAGCCAGCATCAAACTGTAAATGAAACTGCTTTTATGAATGACGCAATAGGAGTAGTTTTTGTTTAAGAATTGTTTTCACTAATAACAGATGGCTTTAAAAAAAAAAGTTAGAAGTACCTTTACAACATGCTCTAACTCCTTTGGTCTCCCAGAAAATCTATGGAATTAAACATGGTTTCTGCTGTAGTGCTGCAGTGGTAATAAACCAAGCACTACATGTAATGATCCGAGTTGTAAGGAGCTGAATTGTGTTCAGGTGAAAGAATGCAATGATAGAATGGGAAACTTACTTGAAGCTATGTTTTGAGAGGGGCATAGTTGTACAAGGTGAGCTTGTAGGCCACAGCAGTTGGATTCTCTGTAAGGCAAGTGCAATGAAGTAGGAATTAACTAGGCATGATACCATTGGCTTTTCTCTGAAGATCTGGAAAGTTTAATGAACTCCTTGATAGTAAGGTACAATCACTGAAGTACAAATGCTATTTTAAGCTAGTTATGTGCTCTCAAACTTCTGCTATTTCAATGAGGTTTGCACAGTGCTCTTGAGCAAAAGGAAGTGTTTTAGAAAATAGATAGTTTGACAAAAGGAGTTGGAAGCGAAATATTTTATGAAATAACATGTTGCAATTTGGTAACAATATTACCATTATTTTTATGTGTACTTCAGTGCTTGAAAATGCTTTCTGACACAAGAGTTATCTTAAAAACAGGAAGTGTATGTTTAGCAGTTATCATCCTTAGTTATTGCTCTTTTTTATACAAAGTGTTAGTAGTGTAATACCAAAAAATTTAATTCAATTTATAAGGTAATATTTGCTGTACTGCATTTTGGTTTTATAAGGACCTTTTAAAAAAATTGGCTTCATAAGAAATCTGTATAGGCAGACTTAACAAAATGCAGGAAAGTAACAAAGTCAGTGTGCTCTTTGCTTATGTACAAGAAAGGAATAGAATAGAACTCTTACTGAATATCAGCAGTCTTGACCAGATGCTGAAAAATGTGTGCTTGGTACATTTAGAAATGTATCTAAATTCATGTATTGATTCTCTTAGACTAAAGAGAATGATGTACCTCAATATTGAAATTAAAACTGACTTAATGTGCCTTCTTCTTGCAGGGGGTTTTGCTTTTGTTTATGAAGCTCAAGATCTTGGAAGTGGCAAAGATTACGCTTTGAAGGTAATATTAATTTACTTCACTATAGGTTTGTAAGGTCTGTCTTTCAGCTTGATATTTTATGACAATTAGTCCTTGATGTATGCAACTGAGTAAGTAACTTGGAAAAATGCAGTGTATTAGTGGTGTTTGTAGCCCACTATTTAGAATGGTTATTCCAGTTAGAACCCTACCCTATACTTAGGTGACAGACTGGGAAACTGGGCTTTTAGGTGCCGTTGGTCTTTATTTTTTTATTTGGTGTAGAAAGTCAAGATCCAGTCCAAAATATTTTGATGGATGGGTAAAAAGAATGTTTCATAGTTACCTGAAGTGGAGTACAGGAATCTTTTTCACTTGTCAGAAGCAGATTTAGCCTATCTTCTTACTCTAAGAGTAAATTTCTTTAGTATTAAAAATAATGCTCCACACTTTGACTCATTGTTTAAACATTTGGTCTGGTACTTTTTAGAGACACTCCTCTGGGTTCTTGGTTTCTAGAGGCTTCTGGTAATCAGATGTAAACAGGGTATTTATATGAGGGGTGGGAGACATAAGTTGGCATTATACCACCAGTAATAACTTCGGCTTTTTCCAATTCATTCCATATCCTACTGTAAAAGAATATGTGACCAAAGCCATATACTATGTGTGTTCAAAAGGTCCTCTAGAAGTAACCCCATTAAAAAAGAACAGGTGAAAGGTGAACCATCACTATACTTCCTCTGTTCTGTAAAACCGGTACTTTTGTAGAGAATGCTCAGGCTCCTTGTAGTCAAATGCTGACTGCAAATCCAGGTAATACTAGAAACAGTAATGCTTAATTTTGCTACTGATTACACAAGTACCATTGAAAAAGCCTGGCTACATAATCTGGAGGAGTTAGTCTAGAATGACTTGAAGGTTGTTGCTGAATATTTCAGACAGAAGGTGAGTCTTTCCTTATTAGGCCACAATGCTGCAGCCAGGAGACTTTAGTGCTTTGTATATGAGTACTACCAGAACAGTTCCTTTGAGAGTGTCAAAAGTTACATCTGCTCAATTTTCACTAAACCTGAAAAGTCCAGGTAACTGGAAAACTGGGTATTATTTATGACAAAATGTCAAAATGTACAATAAGCCAGTTTTGGTTACTGCTCCATTACAGTTCCTTAGGTTTTTGACTATAATTTATACTTTATAGTCTGTGGGGGAAAAAAAGCCTCTATGCATTGTTATTCTGTAAGTTTCAGTAACTATATCTTCTCAATTATTTTGATTTTTTGACAGCGATTGTTGTCTAATGAAGAGGAAAAGAACAAAGCCATCATTCAGGAAGTTTGTTTTATGGTATCCTTTTCTGTAACATATTTAACTGCCTGAGATTTCTGGGTAACAAAAGATTGCTGTACAGATTCTGTTTTTCTTCATGCCATACACTGCCCAAGAGGACGGACTTTCTGCAGGCGTGGTTTGTCATGAATCTGGTATCATGAATCAACATCCGTAAAGTTCAGTTCTTCAAAAATTGCAGTAATACAGTGTGTGCAAATAACTTTTGTAGCTAGTATAGAATTTGCCATGTCCTTCCAGCAAGAAGTGAAATTCTTATTTGGGCTTTCTTGCCACCCTGTGAGTGTCGTCAAGAGACCTTTTGACTTCACATTCTACTTAGATCTTAAATAGAATTCCCTCACATGCACTGCATTTATTGCTCTTTACTTTTACCCTCAATGTTCATGAATTTCTGCTTTGGATCCATCTGGCTTTAAGAAGTAGTGCTAGCTATTAAGGAAGAAATTTCAGTAGACTGCGTGCATTAGAAACAAGCAGATGTACAGTGTCCTTGCTGTCCTCTTTATTTTCAGTGATGTCAGATAGTAGGGTATAATGTAATCTCAGTGTGTTTTAAATCCTTGATTTTAGTGAATTCAATATTTTCTCCCTGGTCTGGCTCTTATTGGACCCTCAGTTTGTTTCAAGAATCAGCTATTCAGCTGTGGTATGCTGATGTGTTCCCTTCTGAGTGTTTAGCTTCATCTTGAATTAGCAGGCAAACCCACTGATCCTAATTTAAGCTACTCAAACATTTCTTTTTATGATTGCTGATATGTTTTGCAAAATCTTAAGCCTAAACACCACTTATGAGAAGTACACTTCTAAGACAGAGTACCATAGCACTATACATTTTCTATCTACTCTGGCATTATCTTGCTAAGAGTAAAGAGCTCAATGTTCTCTGGATATTTTTCACAGCTCAGAGTCACTAAAGCAGGTGTATAATAAAGGCTGAACTTCTGATGAAGGGTTACTTGCTGCTAACTTTCTGAGATAAAACTGTGAAATGCAATTAATTCCTGTAGCTCTGAATAGAGGGTTGTGGAGAGATGCATAAGATCATATTAATGGGAATTGTGTGGATTGAACTTGCCCTTTTTAATAGCTTTGTTCAACTTACAAGGTCTTTGCTTTTTTCTCTTCAGACTTGGTGAATGCATCCTGTAAATAGATTGTGTTTGTCTCATAGGCACAAGTCTCAGTGTATGCACAGACAGGCATAATGCAGCACAACTTCCATTGGCAGGAGCTGAGATCACTTACACTGTACTCCTCTTTACATAGTTCAAAAATGATACCTCAAGTGTTTGAACTGAAAGTGAAACATGATAAAGATTTTAGCATGAAAAATTACTAATGGTGGAAGGATAAGTTCCTTGCCCTTTTAGACCTCTAATTGTTTTGAACTCTATTTTATTTACTTAAAATTGAAGCATGGCATACTTAATACTTCTTTGGGAAAGATAGGTGGAGCTACAATAGCCCTTTCTTGATCAACCATCTAGAGAAGCAGCTGATAACTAGAAGATGTCCCTGCTACTCCTGCTAGGCAGTCATTGTCAAAAGACAAAAAGAACTATCCCTGTTACTGGGTCCCGTTTCTTCTGAGCCGTGATCATAAGGATTTTTGAATTTTTTTTTTTTACTTTTTATTACAGTACCATAGATTCCTTTCTCAGATTTCTTACAGCTGAGGCATGTATGTCCCTGTTTTGCATAGGGTATTGATTGCAGCTACTATGCTTTCTGTGGTTTTATTCTAACATTTCAAATGAACTGCTGGGTGTAATAGTATCAATGAAGTTGGGAGTCATCTTCCTTGAATGTGTTATCTCCAGAAAAAACTTTCAGGTCATCCCAACATTGTCCAGTTTTGCTCTGCAGCTTCTATAGGAAAAGAAGAATCAGACACGGGGCAGGGAGAGTTTCTTCTGCTTACAGAGCTGTGTAAAGGTAAACTTTATTTCTTTTCCCAGCAGTGCACACTTCTTCTGGCAGCTGTTTAGCACAGGTTGCTTGTTAACTTAAAAGCTTGGCATGACTGTAAAAGATAGCATGGTTCAGTGGAGCTAGAGTTCAGACTTATCTTTTATAGGATAAAGATCGTGGTTTTTTAGACTACATTTTACAATTTAACCTTGTCTTAAATATGAGGTAATCATTACGTTTTTTGAGACTAGACAGAGAAAGGAAGAGTAGGAGTAGTTCCTTAGAGCACTCTTGTCATTGTAGTCAGTGTGGACTTGCCATTTTCAGAAAATCTATTTAATACATCTTAAGATTTTAAGCCTTTCTTGAGAAGGGTCTATTTGTGTCAAGCTTTCAGAATTTGTGGTGTTCTCCGTGTGCTTATGTGAATTTCTCTCACTTCCTGCAGGACAGCTGGTGGAATTCTTAAAGAAAGTAGAATCTAAAGGACCTATCTCTTGTGACACAGTTTTGAAGATCTTTTATCAGACCTGCAGAGCAGTGCAGCATATGCATAAGCAGAAGCCTCCTATTATTCATAGAGACTTAAAGGTATGTTACAATATTTAAATAAAGGCTGAACTTCTGAACAGCAAAGGAGCCTGTTGGGCTGGATCAGTGTTAAAAACGATTCTTGAGCATAGTGCTTGGATCTGTTGCCTTGCCATAACTGTTGAGTGGGAAGGTCATAACTGAAATACTTGTATCTCTTCAAGCAGCTTCTTCTCCTTGTGCTTGCTATTTAGAAACTGCTTGTAGTCTATCTGAAATAACCTGAGAGAAAAGTACTGTATCATGTTTTGCTGATTGAGTTAGCTTGAGTACTTTGTTTTTGATAAAATATTCAGTTACAACTAGTGAAGTGCAGTTCTGGGTTAAGTAGGTGTATTAATAGAAGAGGTAAACTTTGAAGGAGAAGAATGTTGAATTATCTGTGAAGGATTACGTTGCCATTGAGAATGTGTAGTAAGCTGTTAGTTTTAGAATTGGTAACTGCATTGTACTTCAGTGTTTGTTTTTAATTTGAATTGTAAAATTTGGTAGGCATAATTCAGGTTAGATTTTGTTTCTTAGGGGTTTCTTTGGTTGTTTTTTGTTTGGTTGTTTTTTTGTTGGTATTGGCTTTTTTTAATTAACTAGCCTTTACCTGGAATCTGTAGGCTTATGCTGTAGAAAGTGTTCTACCTTTAGGAGCTTTGGAGGTTTGAAAGGACTTACCTGGGTTTGAATTTTGTATTTTGAAGACAGGGGTTCACCTTCACCTGTTCCATATGCTTTAGATGAAGAAGCCCTCATCATCAGTGAGATTCTGCTGTACTATGTATATTTGAATTTTCCTTAGCATAAAAAAATAAGACAGAGGAGATTCTTTTTCTTGGAATAGTGTCTGAATTTCACACGTGTCTATCCAGCCTGTTGTGATTTCATGTAATGTAAAAATAGGAAAATTTGTTCCTCCTTAAGCATGTACTCAGTTACTTTGGGGAAAGGAAAATAAGACCACTCTTCTAGAAGTAAGTGTGTTGTTATTTAATTAATAATTAACACTCTTGATGAAAGCTTTGATGTTAGTTATTAGTATAGCCCATAAATATAAACCTAGCTTTGGTGACAGAGCACTCCCTTACTGTTTTTTTTGCTTGGTACCATTGAACAGGCTTTTAGGTTGTGAGGTTGTGTCAAAGACATGTTAACCATTCTTCACTGACATTTCTATATGCCAGCCCTTAGCTTTTGCAGAAAAGGTGCATCTTTCTTCTGAAAAAAAAAAAAAAAGTAAAAAAACCTATTTACAAATAAATACAAATAAATAAATTTCCTTCATAGCCAACTGCCTAGACATTGAACTAATACTGTAATTAAGAGCAGTTCTTTTCTTCTCAAGGAATGTACCTTCCTAACAGAGCTAAAACATGGGAAAAGACAGGAATTTGGTTTTGTGCTGGTCTCATGTTGCAGTCTGCAAAACAAGATTAAATGATTGTTGTGCTGCAAGAGGCAGAGGCCTTATTACAGCTAGGAGCCAAATCGGGATCATTTAACTGTACTATCCTTTTAGTAGTCTAAACTAAGGTCAGCAGCATAGAAAACTGTGAGTCAGAGTTTTTGAGCCAATTAACTTTGACACCTTTTCCTAACTTTATACAGAGGTACAAATTTTATTTTTATTTTTATTTTTATTTTTATTTTTATTTTTTGTGATTATGACTCCAAGTAGGTCTGCCCAATACCTACTCTTTCACTGAGTTTCTTCCACATTTCAATTAACAATACAGGATGGTTGAAATTTATGAAGATGAAAAAGGCAGGGCTAGTGGGTGATCCAGGCAGCACATGGTTCTCAAATAGCTGTTTTCTGTCTCTGCACAGAGTCACAGCTGTTTCTTTATGAGCGTCTCCTAGCAGCCTGCTTCTCTACTAGTACCTCCCTGTTTTTTGCCTGTAGCAGTCCTAACCTTCATCCCACTGCAGTTGAGCTAACAGTGTTCAGTTTTATGCCTGAAAACATTTGGATTCTAAGATACTGCTTCTACAGGTTCTCATCTGAAAAACTGGCCTTTTCTTAGGCTGTAATGAAATTACTTTTTTTTTTTCCCTGGGGTTTATTTCTTGCTCTCTGGCATGTTTCCTGTTTATGGCATGCTTGGTGCTTCCTCTCAAAACTTGGCTATGTTGCTACCATATAAAATTACAGCAATGTCTGAAATCTTTGTTTTCCTGTAAACAATATTTTTGGCTAAAGTGATTAGTTTTTATATGTATGCACAAGTAAGATGGTGTGTATAAAAGCATGTGTGTTAGGGCAAAAAAGACATGTTTTTTAAATCTGTTGCTCTACATCTTTTTGAAGGTGGAAAATTTGCTTATTAGTAATCAGGGGACAATTAAACTTTGTGACTTCGGTAGTGCTACAACTATCGCTTACTATCCTGACTACAACTGGTCTGCACAGAAGAGAGCAGTGGTTGAAGAAGAGGTGAGACTATTTTAATGTGATTTAATTCTAGTATCAACAGTGGATTTATTTAACTGTTACTATTAATCTGGTATTAATTCATGAGACATCTAAGACAACTGAAGATTTTTTCAGTTAGAGTATTATTTATAAAGTTTTGGTTTTGTATTTGTTTTGCTAGAGTTCAAAAGCTGTCTTCAGTTACATTCATAGCTTGTGTTCTGTAGTTACATGTAGAAATGCTTCAGCATGGTCAGTGTCCATTCTGCAGTCTGCTGTGAAAATAAAAGTGGTTACTAGGGCTTCTTCTAATTGCACTGGACAAGAAATTGGTTGTACCACACTGATGACCATCTTCCAATCTGTTTTTCCTCAGTTGAGTGATCTATAAATGAGAGGCAAGTCTGCTCAGCAGAATGGGAATGGGCAGTATTGCAGTGCCTTGGACTACAGTAACCAAATCTAGCATGCAGTGTACTTTTGCAAAGTGCATTTGTTCTTAGTTTAGAGTTGAGAGTAATGCTAGTAAATCTGGTGTAGTACATCAGCGGGAAAAATACACTTAAGTTCGTGTGTACAACTTCTGACATCACAAGCCCCTGTTTTGCAATCTGGTATTCTTGGAAAGCATTGCACTGATGAAATGATAATGTCATACCGCTGTCTTGTATAGTCTGTGCAAAAAGATGGTAGAAAAGGTCTTTCCAGGTATTCTTATGACCAGAGTTTTTCTTTGGAGGGGTCTGTACTGTCATTAAGTGTGCTGAGAAAGTGAGAGAGACACACTGGAGTGTGAATTCACTTTTTGGCTTATTGTCGATTTTTGGCATTAGTGTTCCTGTCCATTTTGGCTTCATGTAGAACAGTCACTTTCTGTGCTTTGCTGTTTGGAAGGACTCATCACAGTGTTATTTGAGCCCTACTGTCTTCATGCGACCTTATGTCAAAGCTGTTGTGACTATTGCAGGATTCAATTGATGGCTTTTTCCTTAACAAGTGTTTCTGAAATTAATTTTGAAAATGAGTGTACTATCCATTCTACATGGAGAGCTGTTTACTTGGTTGAAGGCTGTTGAAGCTCATTGTTCAATATTGTTTCAATAAATTCTGTCTTCTCCAGATCACAAGGAATACAACACCAATGTACAGAACACCAGAAATGATAGACTTGTATTCAAATTTCCCAATTGGTGAAAAGCAGGACATTTGGGTAAGAAGTCTTTTTTCTTGCTGCATCATAGTTGCTCATCTCATGGTGAAACTGATTTTGAAGGCTTTGTGTTTGTTGATTAAATAACTAAAGCACCAAAATAAATGTAGGATGCTGTCTTAGATCAAAATAAACTAAAGTAGTATGGATTCTCTATCTAAATGTTAAAAGAATGAGATGTACCCATGCAAGATTTTTTTTCTGCATCAAACTTTACTTCTATTTGAGTGGCAATGCTGAACTCTCTAACATTTGGTAGAATAGTTGGAGCTTTGCACTATAAATCAAGAATACTTAGAGTCTTTAGATTCAAATTCTTGCCTTTCATGCTCTGCCATGCATATAATTCTGGTACAGCCTATTGCTGAGTTCAAAATGGTTATTCCAGGTATGGAATGTAGCTAAAATAGACAGATATCAAGAATGAGAACAATTCAGAGATCATTCATGAAGGATGATAAGCTGTTCACATTCACTAAAAAATCTGTAGTGAGAATTAAAGGTAAATATTAAATCCTCAGCTGTACCTTTTCCAGCTGCATAATATTGCAGTACTGAGGTACTCCCCAGTAGCATAGCTCTTAATGACTTAGTTTATGGGACTTTTTTACGAAGGCGGGTGTCAAACTGTTCAGTTCTTACCTGTATCAGCAGTGTATCAAATGACAAACTGAGAAAATGCAATGCTGGTGCTTTAGAAGATTTTTTATGGAATCTTGGAACTTGATTCATTTTATTAAATTAGTTGCAAGATATTGTGGAAACTCTTGTTCAGTTTCTACAGCTGTTGGTGATGTCCTTGTGGCATATGAAGAAACACCAAATAAAACACATTTTTCTGACTGTTTGGTCTCTTCATTTGCATTAAATACTGTCAGCCTGAGGCAGGATTACAGAATCACAGAACCATTAGGTTGGAAGAGACCTTCAAGATCATCTAGACCAACCCATGCCCTAACACCTCAACTAAACCATGTCACTGAGTGCCACATCCAGTCTTTTTTTAAACACATCCAGGGATGGTGACTCCACCACCTCCGTGAGTATACAATTTCAGCACTTTATCGTGCTTTCCATAAAAAACTTTTTCCTGATATCCAACCTATATTTCCCTTGGCACAGCTTGAGACTGTGTCTTCTTGTTCTGTCAGTTGCTGCCTGGAGAAAGAGACCAACCCCCACCTGACTACAACTATCTTTCAGGAAGTTGTAAGGTCACCTCTGAGTCTCCTTTTCTCCAGATGAAATAACCCTAGCTTCCTTAGCCATTCCTCACAGGGATTGTGTTCCAAGCCCCTCCCCAGCCCCGTTGCCCTCCTCTGGACGTGCTCGAGTGTCTCAATGTCCTTCCCAAGCTGAGGGGCCCAGAACTGGACACAGCACTCAAGGTGTGACCTCCCTGCTCCTGCTGGCCACACTGTTCCTGACACAGGCCAGGATGGCATTGGCCTTCTTGGCCACCGGGGCACACTGCTGGCTCATGTTCAGCCAGCTGTGGAGCAGCACCCCCAGGTCCCTTTCTGCCTGGGCAATGCCCAGCCACACCATCCCCAGCTTATAACTCTGCAGGGGTCATTGTGGCCAAATTGTAGGACTTAGCACTTGGAGTTATTAAACTTCATCCTGTTGGACTCTGCCCATCCATCCAATCATTCCAGGTGTCTCTGCAGAGCCCTCCTACCTTCCAACAGATCCACACACGCTCCCAGCTTGGTGTTGTCTGCAAATTTACTAATGAAAGACTCTATACCCTCATCCATGTAGTCAATAGAAGTATTGAACAGAAGTGGCCCCAGTGCAGACCCCTGGGGGACACCACTGGTGAGCAGCTACCAGCTGGATGCAGCACTGTTCACCACCACTCTCTGGGCTAGCCATCCAGCCAGTTCTGAACCCAGCAAAGAGTGCTCCTGTCCAAGCCATGGGCTGCCAGCTTTCCCAGGAGTATGCTCTGGGAGACAGTGTCAAAGGCCTTGCTGAAGTTGAAATAGACAACATCCATAGGCTTTCCTGCATCCACCAGGCAGGTTGCCTGGTCATAAAAGGAGATCAGTTGGTCAAACATGACTTACCCTCCTAAACCCATGCTGGCTGGGCCTGATACCCTGGCCATCCTGTAAGTGCTGCATGATGAGACTCAATATAAACTGTTCCATTACCTTGCTAGGTACTGGGGTCAGGCTGACTGGCCTATAATTACCAGGATTGTCCTTCCCACCCTTTTTGTGGATGGGTGTCACATTGGCCAGCTTCCAGCCATCTGGAACCTCACCAGTGACCCAGGACTGGTAAATGATGGAGAGCGGCTTTGCAAGCTCATCTGCCAGCTCCCTCATCACCCTGGGATGGCCCATCTGGGGCCATAGATCTATGAACATCCAGTGGCTCAGCAGGTCTCTGACTGCCTCCTCTTGGATAATGGGGGGACCATTCTTGTCCCTGACACCATCTACCAACCCAGGAGGACAGCTGTCCTGAGGTCAAGCCATCTTCCCACTAAAGACTGAGGCAAAGAAGGCATTAAGCACCTCTGCCTTCTCTTCATCTGCAGTTGCTAAGTTCCCTCCCACAGCCGGTAGAGAACAAAGGTTGGTCTTACCCTTCCTTTTGCCATTAATATATTTGTAAAAACATTTTTTTATTGTCCCTTACAGAAGTTGCAAAATTAAATTCAAACTGAACTTCGGCCTCCCTAATTATTTTCCTACATGCTCTAGCAACCCCCTGAAATACCTCCTGAGATACCTGACCCTTCTTCCAAAGATGATACATCCTCTTTTTATTCCTACATTCCTTCAAAACCTCGTTGCCCATCCAGGTTTGCCATGTTAATGTCCAGTCAAAAACAAAACTAGAAATGTGTTTAATAAAAGCCTCACTCAAAAGGGCAATTGCAGTTTTTTTTTTCTTTAAAATAACTCTGTATATGTTAGTGTTAACATGGTGGTTTCCTTCTGTATTTTGGGAAGATCTGTTTCATTTACCATATGTGATTTGGAATATATTGTTCTGTATTTTTTCCTTTATGCTTTGGGTTCAATAAAAACATAAAAGTATTTGGCAGTAGAATATGGCCCTGTCTCTGGAAGTATAAATAATGATTTATAGTTTGTGCTTAGGATAAAAAAACCAATTTTTCAAAGAAAGCAGGCAGGATGATTAACACTCTTGAGTCTGTGTGTTTGTCACTGTGTGAACTTAAAAACAAAGGAAGTAATGTCTGTCTTTGAACAGCAGCACGGATGAAAGCTTAGTTATCAACCACATTTACTCCACAATGGGAGTGTGATTAGGTGTCATTGTAAGTCCAGAGTTTCTTAGACTTGGCTGACTGCTTTCTGTACATTTCTTACCTAACTCTAAAGATCAGAAAATAAACACTAAATCCAAATGTTTTAGTTACTTGTTTTAAAAATTAATGTAAATTCCTGAACTCAAATTCAGCTAAGTGACAGGCTGTTCCTTGTCAAGTGATTTTTTTACCATGCTTGCAAGGCCCTTCATACCCTCTCACTCTCAAAGATTTCTGAAAAAGCAGAGGAGTTGACTTCAGAAATGTTTGTTAAGGAGCAAAATTTCAAAGCTGAGTTCTCCTTTCTAATTAAAAAATTTTAATGGTCCATGCAAGAAATCCTGCAGCTTTTAATTCAATGTGAGCTGAACAATCTCTTCAGGTTTCATGTAGTTTAATTTGACTTAATTTTACTTCAGTCTAATATCTGTATCATCCTGCAGCTGTACTGCAGAACTTTAGTCTGCTGCTTGTTGCCTGAAGCTAGTCAGGGGAAAAATAACAATATTTTTATTTGTTCCAAACAATTCCACCCCTTCCTTATCCCCTCAATCCCCAAACACTATCAGAACATTTTAAAAACCCCACGGTCACCTTAAGGAAGATTTAAAATTAGTTACTGGTAAAGGCCCAGTAGCAGGTCAAAAAGTTACTCCTAGCTATTTTTGATTGCTTTGTGGTTCTGCTTTCTTACCTTCTGGCATGTGAGTGCTCAGATGGATCTGGGTAGCTTCTGTAGAAGGACTTTGGGCAGCATCAGGAATGGACTCTTCTGTCATGTGTAGCAGTGCTGAGGCTTTGTGGATGGTGTTGGCTTTGACGACTTGCCTTACTGCACCCGAAATTGCCCTCTAGCCAAATTGAATGACAGTTGGTATTTAAAACAGCCAAAATTTATCACAGTTTCAATCCTAAGTTGCAGGTAAAACAGAAGAAATTAAAAACATTCTCCAGCAACTGAAGCAGAAATCAAATCTGAGTGGCCTCTCCGTTTCTTGTGTATTCAACTGGTTGCCTTGGTACTTTTCTCTCCTGTGTGGCTGTGGGTGCTCTCTCCTGATGCACAGAGTGTCTTGGACTGCACAGGGAGTAGTTTGATTCCTGTAACTGAATGATGAACTGCTTTGTGAGCAAGTGTTTTGTGGAAGAGGAGATGGTATTTTCTATATTGTCCTGCTGGATTAGTTAGTGTGGACTGGATGATGCTTCCATGTACGCATTACAGAGAATCTTTTCCCACAGCCTGACAAAAATGTGCAAGAATACACAGAATTAGCATATGTACTTTATTTTTGGTCCTGGACTGAGAGACTCTCAGTATTTTGAGTATTTTGGAGTAACTAAATCCCTACACCTCAGAGACTTAAATAACTTTCAGACCTTAGAAGCTGTTCTTGGGATAAATTGACAACCAAGGGCAGTTGGAGATGGTGTGCCCAGAGGGCTGGAGGCAGTGGGCAGTTTTCTTAGGTAACATCTTCAATGGATTGCTTCATTTGTGAGGGCTATGAAAGCTCAAATGCGTAAGTAACTATGCATACTGGGGTTCAGAAGAAACTCAGAGGAGGAATTATCCAACTCATTGTGCCAACAGTTACATGGAAGTATTGGGTGCTTTATTATCAAACTTTTATAGGTGAAATGGAACATGTTTTTGTTATGATATTATAACTCTGCCAGCATATTTCATATCTTAATTTATTTGAAAACATATGTATCAATTTACATTTACTTCAGTAGCAGATTCAGTTATCCTAGCTAATCCTTAACACCTGGATTTTTCAAAGATTAGAATTCAGAACTGTCTTCTGTCTTTGTTAGTTGTTGTCTTCTCATGTTACAAAAATCTCAAGTTGGATGCAGGAAGGAACTTGGAAGTCCCCAGGATGTAGTAGTCCAGGTTTTGTGATTTTTGAGGCTTGAATGAACTTCTTATAAAATGATCTTAAATTTTATTTGTTTCAAGAGTTGAATAGCCATCTGACTGTAGGGAATAAAGGGACTGTCATTTTGGGCTCATTTTCCTCAAACCTTTATCAGAAGATGTGTTTTAGAGAGAGTGTTGTGTGCCTCCCTAGAGTTACTTAAGCGATTTGCTTAACACTTATATAATCATCTAGCTTTTTTATATCTAGCTGTATTGCATAACAACATATCTAAGTTAGATTAAATTCTGTCTTGAAAAATAAAAATGTGTCTCCTTGCAGCACAGGATGGAGATATGAAATAAAACTTCTGAACTTTTTTTGAAAGAATAATCCTGTTCTTGAACATGTTCAGTATGGCAAGACTACTCATTTTTGTATGCTTTGAAATACATAAAATGGCTTTCTTGTAATGACTTCTAAATGATTTTTAAAAAATTGACAGGAATAGTTTTCCCAAGGGACAAGTGATAGGACGAGAGGAAATGGCCTCAAGTTGCAAAGGGGATGTTTAGGTTGGATGTTAGAAAAGATTTCTTCACTGTAAGAGTTACTGGGCACTGGAAGAGGCTGTCCAGGGCAGTGGTTGAGTTACCATCCATGGAGGCATGTAGACATGTAGATATGGTACTGAGGGACACTGTTAAGTGGTGGATTGGGCAGTGCTGAGTTAACATTTGAACCTGAGGATCTCCAGCCTAAAGGTCCCCATGATCCTATGCAGTATTTCTGTTTATCTCTGTAGGCTCTGGGCTGTATACTGTACTTGCTGTGCTTTAGGCAGCACCCGTTTGAAGATGGAGCTAAACTTCGCATAGTCAATGGGAAATATGTCATCCCACAAAATGACACCCGCTACTCTGTATTTCATGATCTCATTCGTAAGTTTACAGTGTTATTTTTTATTCGGTGTCTTTGTGGATACATGTTGTTATTAACAGATGTTTTTCTTATAGTTACATGTTATTGATGTGTGAAAATGAAAAAGATGAACTGCAGCAACTTCTTATTTTATTAAAATCCTAATCCATTATTGAAAAATTATGAAATTTTATGTGAATGTTGCTTTTTTAGTTTAAGTGTCTTGCCTGGTATCTGAATTAGTCCATTGAAACAACTGATGTTTTGATTTGGTTTCGTTGAACTTGCTTAAAAAATTGTTTTCTTTAGGTTTCAGATAGGTTACTGGAAATGTTAATTACTGTTCCAGAAATATATCTGACTGCAATAGTATTAGACATAAAGTTACCTCTGATGTTCTTTATTAACTGATTCCAGTTATATTATTGATTTTATTTAGTGTTGTTTTTTTCTCATGGATACTATTACAAGAATTATATTTGGATTTTGATTTAGTAGTTTCTCCACTCTGTTCAGGTGTTTGCTTATTGCAAATACTGGAATGTATTGAAGAAATTATTGTTGTCTGGGAGAAGAGCTTTGAAGGGTTTGTTACATTGTCTGGGTCTCCTTTTTTTTAGGCTCCACTTTGAAAGTGAATCCAGAGGAGAGATTGTCAATCACTGAACTTGTGAACCAGCTGCAGGAGATTGCAGCAGCTAGGAATGTCAATCCTAAATCCCCCATCACAGAGGTAAAAAGTCTCATAAGGAGTATAATTGATTAGGCCTCTTTTCTGTCCTCTGCAGTGTATGTGCAGTTAGTAAAAGATTTCAGAGCAGGTCCCCTGTTCCTTTGTATTTTGAAAATTTTGCACTGATTTATTTTGAAGTTCAGTTGAATTGATGAGTATCACTTGCAGGATCTTTGAAAATATGCATTTTAAAGCACAGAGACCTTAAAAGAAATTTAGTATTTCTTACTGCTTTTTGAAAGTCTTTTCATCCACTTGGTTTATTCTTTAGTATGCTAGTACTCTGGCATTCGGTGTTCTATCATAATTACCTTGTACAGAAAAGTTTTGTATATGAAGGCTCTGCTTACACTAACTTGAAACCCACTTAGGCATCTCCTGTTCAATGCTTAATTAGCACTCTACTGCAGGTGAGTCAATTAGTGTATCTTAACTTTCTGGCATTGCCCTGAGGTTTAGTTTGCTCATTCTTACCAAGGAGCAGTAATTTGCCAAGCATAGCAAGATGGCTAAATTAGCAAGAAAATTCTCATCTGGAGTATTATTCTCCTCAGCTCCTGGAGCAAAATGGAGGCTATGGAAACAATGCTCAGCCTCGGACATCTGTGACGTCTGTTTCACAGAGCTCCAAGCCTGCAGGGCAGCTCAACAATTTGTACAATGCAGGTATGTTCAAAAAGAGATGTCATTTTAGTATGAAGACAATTGCATATCTTCCATGGGGGATAAAAAGTCATTTGGGGATTTTAGATATTTTGCACTAGTACTAGCTATTTGGTATTTATCTCATTGCTTCTAGCCTTGTATTTTTTTTCCAAGGTTTGATTTTATGTTGATACGCAAATATGAATTTCTCAAGTTCATTGCTGTGCAAGATAAAAATTATGTTTTCTATGGAAAATTTTTTAAAGTGCACTATTGACCAGCAGAGGCAGGGGTGTTGACATAAGTGAACTAAAACTTGATGAAAGTGTGGCTATGAGAAGCAATAATGATCTAATGAATAAGAGCTGTAGAGGAGGAGTCTTCAGGTTATGACAAACAGGTGAAAATAGTTTGTTTTAAACCCTGAAATTTTTTGATTCAATGAGGCAACAATATTTTGAAAGTGCATTGTCTCAAGAGCAGCACTTAATAGGAGTTTGAATTTAAACTGCTAAAAATCCTTGGGTTCTGTTTTTAATTGGAATGCTGTTATCTTGTGGCAGAAGGTAATGAAATTAGGACTTGGCCTGAGTTTGTGTTCGACTTTGTATTTCTGAGGCAAAAAAAGCGACAGTTGCGTCTGCTTTTCAAGAAGAACTATTTAACATCAAATGTGTTACAAACTAAAAAGATAGCAGCTATTTGCTGTGTGTTATTATCACTTTGTGTTAAAACAGGCTTAATATTTGGCTAACTACGGAGAGCTTAATAAAGAAATGCAGAAGAAATTGTAGGGATTCTGGCTATGGACCATAGTAGTTCAGTAATGCTTGAAACTTGCTGACCTCATATGTGTTTATTTTAGACTGCAAAAAGCCTGTATGAGGAAGAAATACTTCTGTAACCACCTGGGTCCACCTCTCTCTCGTTTTCTCTCCTGACCAAAAATACTTTGGACCACCCCCCATGATATATTGAAGTGCATCTGACAGTGATAGTAGTCGAAAGTTATTTAGCTTTTCACTTCCAAAAGAACCATGTATGACAGCCTCAAAGGGAAAAGGCTGCATTTGGTTTAGTGGCTATCCAGTCAGCACTTTCAGGAGCAGCTGTAGCTGGTACTGCCTTGAATGCAGCTAATTATGGGAGCATTGTCCAGACCGGAGTTCAGGAGAGGGTTGCACTGCAGGACGTCTGTGGTGAGGAGGAGGAGTTGGGGTTCCATCTGAGAAAAACAGTTGCTGGATTAGCAGAACTAAATGGAATCAACCAAAACATATCTCCAAAATGACACAATTCAAAGCTGACATACTTAGTCTGTAGAAATAGATAATCCAGAGTACGTTCAGTTGAAAACACTTAATATAGTAAAGAAAATAAGCTTGATAGGCTTATTTGCATCTAGTTTTTTTACTATACTCGATTATATTTAAAAATGGAGCACTTCAATTAATGGAGAAAATACCAAGGGACTATTTCATATTGTATTCAGTTTTCCTTCCAGCCTGCTATTTCTTGCTTGATATTAATTATGATGAACTGTCAGTGAGACAAGGGATATTAATTTTCCAGGGGAAATGTTAAAATTGGGGAACTATTTGCACTAATAATATGTGTATAGCAATTTCTGTGGAAGAATCCAGCATCCTAATGCAATTATAACCAAAAGTCTGTCTGGTCATCTGTTTTGTGCAAGAATGCCTACTGTTTGTTGTATTAATAGGTATGTTGTGCTGTAATGTTGTGCTATCTGGAATGTTGTGCTTAAAACTTAAGCTTAACTATGCCAGCTGCTTCTGAAGCTCTGCATTAAAATGTGTCTACTGGAGATGATTAAGTAGATCTGCTTATGATAAGTTGCACTTCAGAAACTGGTACTAAAGAAAGGCAATGTTTGCATTGACACTATGAAACATATGCCTTACTTCCAGAATTTTCTACCTTGTTTTCTCATGAACACAGATAGCAAATTAAACAATGTGTTAGGTATATCACCGGTACTTCCTGACTGCCAGAAGTACTTTTTTATTGCATAGGTCATAAGGAGAACTTTGGAACTGTGAGCCTTACAGCAAAGTGTAGCCTGTATGTGCATTCACTTCCATCTGGCTTTATAGGCAACATACTTTGTCATATTCTGGAATGGGCTCCATAATAAAGTACAATTATTTTTATTCAACTACTCTAGGCCTGACCGTTGCGGAATGTGACCAGACTTATGGAGGGTTCTTTGATATTCTGAGGGGTGGAACAGAGCGATTTTTCACTAATATTAAGGATACCTCTTCTAAAGTTATCCAGTCTGTGGCCAAGTGAGTAAAAAAAAAAAAATACAAAAAATAAAAAATTGTGCTGATAAGAGTTATAAATGAAGGCACAGGAGTTTACTCCAGAAATGGTAAATTCAGCATATTTGTCGAAGTTTGAGCTGTAATAGCTGATAGCTACCCCCTGAGATTTTATGTATGATATTTATACGAAAGTTACTTAAACAGTCATGTACTAGAATTGAGAATGTTGCAGTAAGAGCCTGTCTGTAAGTACTACTTGCCGTACTGTACTTTAAATACTGAAAACTTTTGAGACATGAGCAGGTGGAGGCTGAAACAGCATGCAGAATTGAAT
The DNA here is from genome assembly GCF_963513975.1 of Fringilla coelebs. NCBI lineage: Eukaryota > Metazoa > Chordata > Aves > Passeriformes > Fringillidae > Fringilla > Fringilla coelebs. The sequence continues at coordinate 65,186,459 of NC_140031.1, read as the reverse complement.
TATTACATAGGGCCTTCATGAATAAAAGAGGAATTAAAAAGATGGAGTGGTGAAATGTGCAAATCAAAGGAATAGATGTGAGGAGGGGGAAATACCTACAGGGAAATAAGCTCTTCAGTTTAGTTTCCAGGTGGAATCCTATGCCTTCAAGATAGTGTGAGAGGCACTCTGTTTCCTGTACCTTGTATTGCATGTATGATTGCTCTCATGTTTAGAGGTGTATGTTTTCAGATTTGTAGTGTGTGATTTTCTTTTTCTAATTAGGTTGTCAGTCCCATTTCAAATATTTCTAATACTTCCTTATGATAATATCAATCAGTCTTTACAATTTATACATTTTTAGCTCATAATAAAATTCTATGCACTGTTTAAGGGTTTTCTTAGTTTTAACAAGAGCAGGTAAGTCACTACTGAATACTTTGAATTAGAGCCTCCAAAAGAATACTGAACTCTATTTCTCACTGTAGGCTTTGTGTTCCTTTAGTTGGGATATTGTGTTATAGCTTGTGAAATATATTTCTTCATATGTAGGTTTTTTTCAGAATTTAGGTGTTACTTGTGCATAGTACTGCTCTAAAGTATTTATAATGATCAGGTAAGTTAGATTTGTAGATACTGCACTTCTGTATCCACTTCAAGTATGTTTTTAGCTGTTGGCTCTTATGCTTAGTCTGTTAAAACTTTTAAATATGGCTTAGAAAGGCCAGGTCCTCTATTTTTTAAAAGTTGCAAAAGCTGCGCTGCTTTAGTTTGTCCTTAAGCATTCTGTAGAAGTAACTGGGGCAGTGGCATTAAACTTTTCTCGCTGGGAAAACCACATGACACAGAGCAAGGAGTTGTACAAGGGGAACAAACTGTTGCATGATGAAAAGCAGTTTTGACAAAGTTACAAGCCCTACTGTCCCATGGCCGTCTGTTAGATCTAACTATGTTTTTATTGTACACTACATGCATCTGAAGTACTCCTACACTTCACTTTCTAATTCTTCTGACTCCACGTGACTTTCTGGGTGCACCTTCATCACTTGGTTATATGTTTGAAGCAGTTTTTTCTTCCTGCTCTTGCAAGTGGTTTCTTCCTTAAAGGCTACTGAAAGTTTAATCACTTTTTTGAATTTCACCTTGTGCAGTTTGCCCCTTTTCTAGCAATGGGTTAAGACTGTCTAAAATTGTCTTTTTAATATGGACTGGCTTGTCTGTGCCTACACCTTATTTTTATTTCTCTTACCTTACAGATGTGTGTAGCTTTTTGCTTTGTGTGATTTCCTTTGCTTCCATAGTAAGTGTAGTGGGCAAGGAATAAAACAGTAACTGTACATCCAGCCACATCTGCAGAGCTCATCTAGCAACTTCTGAAGTATTGGACAGTGAGTACTTGCTGTCTGAAAAGATTCTGTTCAGTTCTCATGCTCTTCTCTACAACTGTTTGTTTAGATTATGGTGACTGCCCAAAATAAGTTTTGCATCTGTCTTATTGTTGAGACTTAGTATGCCTCTTCTCAGTCTCTGGTTAGTGTTCTGTGGCTGAACACAGCAGCTTAGTGCATGGCTTATGGACCTTACTAAATATTAGTCAAAGGAAAACTCACTACTTTTACCTCATTTGTTTGAATTGCAGTAAGTCACATATGGACATCTACTAGAACTGAGTATCTTGAAAATACTAGTTTGTAGCTTTTAATGGGAGGGTATGTTATATCCAAATAAGATTAATTAGCCAGAGAGCTTCTTTGAGCTACTGAGGAATACACATTTGCGTGGACTATGGTAGATTGACAGAGGGCTGTCAGACAGTGAATGCTATGTCCCAAGATTGATCATGAGGACATCAGTCCCTCTCAGATGGACTCAGCTGAATAAGGGTTTTGTTTAGGTGACTCTTGACCATCACCTTTGACACAATATGTGAAACTGTCAAATTTTTTTTAGGTTCTTAAGTAAATCTTGGTTTTGTGGAACACCCTCTGTCTCCATACAACTGGATTTTTCTTTTCTTGTGTTATCTGAGTGGATTTAGTCATTGGGCTGAGGAGTGGGAAGGAAAGCGGAAATGCTCCAAGCATGTAGTTCTGCTAGTGAGAATCAATTACTTTAATACTTATTCTTCCACTGACTGAAAGACAAACTATCTCCACTTGTAATTTACCAATATTATTTAGCAGCCCTGAGTTGTGTAGTTTTCCTTCTTTGTATTGCCTCATATTTTGAATCCTTACTGTATTTAACAGTGAAATGGCAAAACCTGAATTAACATCACCAATACTTATGGTTCTGTAGTGCCTAAGGTAGGCTTAAGTCCTTTAGTATTTTAACATCGCTAGCATCTAATGTTCACTGTTCTGCTGAGAATTCCACCACTGGGCTTGTGCGTTCTAAAACTGTGTTTTAATCAAGCTGAATTGTTAATTCTTTGTTTGCATCTGCTATAGGGCATGTCTGTTTCTGTCATATTCATTCTCTGCCTTCACAAACTTGTGTTGCGGATATAGTTGATACAATCGGCGATGTGAGAATACCTCTTCTGCTATTGCATCTTTGACTGCCTTTCCAAAACTCTTCAACCAACATAAGAAACAGACATTCTGGAAAAATAAAAATGTCTCTTCTTTGTCATGCATTTTCCTCACCCTACTTAAGCAGTTTTGGATTCTGTAATTTCATTAGGTAGGCTCTCTCCTTCCTACTTATCATTGCTTTTTTGAATTACAGGGTTACTTCCTTTGTCTGCAGACAGACTTCTATCTTGCCGAATCCAAACTACAGTGTAAGATTTTTGTTGTTGTGACAAAAAACCTTATTTTTTTCTTTTCTGTAGCTGTCTTTAACTTGATTCTGATTTTGGTCTCTTGTTAGTCCTAATAAATGATAAAATCTGAAAACTGAAACACACTACAGGCTGCTCAGAACAGGAGAGTAAATGAGGACTATCTTCATTGTCCCCCACACCACCTCAGTTGCAAATGTTGCAACCTCTGTTGCAGATTCAGGTCAGGCAGATGCAGCAGCTTATAGTTATGTGCAAGAGGACAAAGAGCAATGGAGGTTCAGCCCTCTTATTGCAAACTGCCTTAAAAGGAAGTAACAGGTTGGAGATGGAGAAGACATGCATTGCTTTGTGAAGTGGCACCATCTGCACAGATATGAGCCTCGATCCAGCAGATGTGCCCATATGTGCCTGAAAGCTCAGCCTGCAGCTGTGCAGCTACAGCATTTCTCTGTTAAGCTCAGAGAACTTTTTTTTCCTTTCTTGTGGAGCTTCTGTGTTCTTTTTTTGCGCACCAGTTTTTATACTTATTGAGGCCTGCATCCATGCAGGTTACAAAAAACATAGCTAAATATTTTAAGGATCAAATCTTCATTGGTATTGGAAGCAGCAGGCAAAACTTGTGATCAGTCTTCATTTGCTTGTCAGAACAATCTCTTTTGCTGAAAAGATTATAATGTAGTAATCTAGGAACAATTAGCTGCCTTTTATGCTTGCCTTCTTGGCTTTTAAGGTAATTTTTTTTCTTGTTTAATATTTTATTTAATGGATCTTTGCATTGCACTAGGTAGTTGCATGATTAATTCAGTTTCATGAAGCAAAACCAAGTGGGAACAAATTGGTGTGAATTTTAGTGGTGTTTTTCTTTCTGGATTTTAAAAAACAAACTGAAAAAAAAAAGGATAGATATATTTTTCTAATCTTGTAAGTGTAGAGATGTCTAGAGGAAGATTGCTTAGTGTTAGGGCAGTATTTAATTTAATTTAATGGTTTATATGCTCACATTGTAGTTGTGCTGGTTAGTCTGTCATTCTTGATTCTTTATCATCTTAAGTTGTTAGTAAACAGATGGTACTGTAGTAGAATTATGTTCTGTATGTTATCTAGTTTATTTTGTGAGTTTAGTTGCTAATTTTAGTTCCATTGTTTTTAATTTGTTTGAATGGTCTTTTGTTTAATATTACTTAAGGTCTTTAGGTTCATCCAGTCTCTGGCAAGAATGATAATGCCAGCCATTTACACAGCGAAAAGTTTTTAACATGTGGTTAGAACTTCTTATTTTTGCTTGATAGTTGTTCTGCAAAGTCAGAATTCATGTCTTACTTGCTTTATTTCATAGAATCAAACAGTTTTGATTAGAAGCAGCATCTGATTCTAAACCCTGAGCAGTGGGCAGGCACACCTTCAACTAGACCGGACTAATATCCATCTACTCTTTTTCAGTTTAATGCCATTCCTTCATATCCTGTCATTGCATGCCCTTGCAAAAAGTCCCTCTCCAGCTTTCTTGTAGGCCTTGTAGGCCCCCATTAGATATTGTAAGGAAATAACCCCCTGCCTCCACACAGAGACTAGACTAGTCTAGTCCTGTCCCGTGGTGAAGTGGTCCTGGTTTTGAAGAAGTCTATATCATCAGATAAGTGACTAAATGTTGGTGTTGTATCATACTTTTTTTTTTTTGAGCTTAATTAGACTTTTAAAAACACACAGAGTTTCCCATGTTGGACCTGAGAGGCTGAGAACACTCTATGTATGTCTATGTTTGCAGGCTTTTTTTCTGTTATAACCTGCCAGCAGAACTGCTATCTAAATGAAATTTCTGCTGCAAAGGCTATGAAAGGAAAGACCTTATTTGTGATTTTTAGTTAGAGAATTTTATCTTGAAAGGCATTGGAATATTTAAACAGTGTGAAGAATACATGTCTTTTAGCACCTTCTTACAGTTTAAAGAAATCTCAGTTACCATTCTGATATTCAACACTCCACTGAAAACAGATTACCTTCTGTTCAGGTCTTACTACTGAAATAGCTATGAAATCTTCAGAATAAAGTTCAGTGAATCCAAGGATATGGTGATTTTCTGGAAACTTGTGTTGATTTTACAGTTAAGAAGCTTCATTTTAATTAAAACTATGTGAAAATTCTGAAGCTTTTTCAGTCTAATCGTCACATACTTGGAATACTCCTGCTAAATATAAAGCTTAAGTTGGCTATGCTGTGCTCTCTTGTTGACATACTAAACTGCACTCTTACATATGTGTGTGTATGGTGAGATCCGTGCTCCTAATGCTGCTTTTTAATTTAGACAAATGTAAAAACCAAAGCTCAGTTGAGTGGTGTTGGTAGTAAGAAGTCATTATCTGAAAGTTTTCCCAAGGGAATGGGTGTGTTTACTGTTGGTTTTTTGCTCTTAATAGTTTTGTGCCAGTGTTACAAGCTGTTGCTTAGCCTCAGTGTTCCGGTGTTGAAGGGATAATGGTTCTGTGTTCTGCAGCTGTGGTATTAGTTGGTCCTTTACCTTGATACAAAAAAACATTGATATTAGAATGATTACATGTTTTCTTACTTGAAACTGCTGGATGTAGCAACAAATAGCATTTGACACTTCCCATCTCTGTAAAGGACTATCACAGATTTTAGTAAGCAATCATTATTGGCTCTGAATGTAAATTTCTGCCTTACTTAGTTTGGCTGCAGCACAATTACCACCTGAGCTTATATGATGAAGTATGTCTTTCCAAAGGCACAAAAAATTTTGAAATGGTGCCCATTTGTCCACCTCCTTATGCAAGGTTTCTCAAGGCTGAGGGTTTTGTTGGTTTTTTTTTTTAATGCTATGTCGAGCGAGACTCAAACTCCCTCATGATTTTAGTTTGAGACAGTGAGTCATTGTCATTGCTAGGACACTGATTATGCCATTCTGCATAATTACTGTTAAACGGCATTGCATTCAGAAGATTTTTCTTTCCTAATCTAAGATCCTCCTCACTATTCTTGAATATTAAATATACGTTTATATATACAATGTATACTTTTAATCAGTCCTTGTAACCTCCATCATTAGTAGCAAGCAGTAAAGAATCAAAACTTAGTGTTCTTTCTTGGTGTTTCAAAATTTGAGTGCAGTATCCTAGGTCTGCTCTTCTAAGCAGTGTCTTGAAATTTTGTTGTGATACTGCAGTTTTGTTAGTGCCTCTGAATTAATTAAATATGCATCATAGTGTTTTAATGACATTTTAATATTCTGGAGTTAATAGGCTACTGAGATATTTAAGGTAGTGTAAGTCAAATTAATCCATTAGTCTAAATCAAATTCTGTTGGTGAGTTTTGCTCTTATTTTGCCAATCCAGGAGTGCAGACCTGTGTAGTTATACTCAAGGTTGTTGGCCTACACTGGGTCTCTTCAGTTTTTTTCTCTTGCTTTTTCATTCTGCTACATAGCAGATACCCTAGAAACAATAAAGTAATAGTAGTCTTAAATTAGTTAATTGTTGACATAGGGTGGATGATTAGGTAAAGGTGCAGGGAATTGACCTAAGTATCACTGAGAGATTTTTTTTTAAAGGCTGCACTTTTAAACTGTTCAAAGTTGTATGAGAGAGCGATGAGTAGTGACTAATGCCTTGCTCTCTTATGGGAGTTCTGGAAGTGAATTTTTGTAGGAATTATTTAAACGAGGAAAGAGATTCTGGTACTCTCTGTTGAGAGAGTGCAGGTAGCTCGGGGTGCAGCGGCAGTGGGAGCTGCCGGTTGAGTCTGGCTGGGAGCCTGAGGCAAGAGGCCAGAACTGCCAGTGTTTGGCACAGCAAAGGACACAGGGGCCTGTGACCCAGCCAGGTGACCGGACACTGAGGCACTGCAGGAGCCCAGGACCCAGCAGGAAGACCCCAGACTTTGGCACCCATAAACGATGAGAGTATAAAAGCTCACTGTTTCCTTTCTTGGGAGTCCCTCCTGGGAGGCAGCAGCTCCAGCTGTTACTCTGTTGCTGCAGGAGGATTAAGTTACTTTGAGCGGCCATAGATCTGGAACTCTGCTATGGGAAGCCTTGGTAAGGAAACCTGGTCTCCCTGTGTGGGTGTGGGGTGTGTAGGGAGTCAACTGGGACACCCATTGACTCTCCAGCTGCAGAAGGGCTTCAGTCCTGGCAGTGACAGGTCTGGTGGTGGTTCAAGTGTGCTGCCACAGTCCTTCCTGAATGACTAGACAGGGAAGTGTTCTTAACACTGTCCATATGGAATTTGGATATTGAGCGTCTGTGATAGATAGTAACATGCCAGGGTTATGTAATTTAAACTTTGATGTTCAACTAATAGTCTTTCTTTTAAGCATTGAGATATTCTTCATTAAAGATATTAATGTATCATCATTAGGCTTTCAAAATTACACCCTTCAGTTCATTTTCATCAGTAAGAGCAGGGGCTAGTTGAGTGAGTTAAAGATTAAAGGGATCTGTACAAAATCCACAGCTGGTTTTGGTGCAACTAATTTAAATTAATAACTAATTTAAATGAGTAACACAGTATCTGTTCTGAAAGCTCTGTTTTGAAACTCTGGAAATGTGAATGTAACAAGCCTCAGATGGAAGAAATAAAATAATGGTGGGTGCCACCTGAGAGATTTGGCTTGTAGACTTAAGACTTGAATGGTTATATGTCACAGTATTAAAACCAATGTGTTCTCTTTCAGTTATGCAAAAGGAGATCTGGATATATCATATATCACTTCCAGAATTGCTGGTATGATATGTATATATTTGTTAAACATAATTTTTTCTTTCTTGCTCTTAATACATAAAAAAAATCACTTGCTGTTTGTTCTGTCTTCAGTGATGTCCTTTCCAGCTGAAGGTGTAGAATCCGCCATCAAAAATAACATAGAAGATGTGCGGTTGTGTCTGGACTCTAAACATCCTGGCCATTATGCTGTGTACAATCTCTCTCCAAGAACATACAGACCTTCAAGATTCCATAACAGGGTTTGTATAGTTTTTGTGTATTTCTATAAAAAGCCTTGAAACATAATGTTTTCATTCTACCATCAGCTTTCTATTGTAAAATATGTTAAAGTAGGTTAATCAAAAGGATGACAAAAGAGTAAGTATAAACACAAAGAGTTACCTATGTTTTCCTTGTCCTTGCTTTAAAACCAAACTTAACTGGTAGCAGACTAATCTTTAATCTTAAAAAATCTTGCTAATCTTAAGCAGACTAAAGTCTGTTTTTCTAGGATAGTAATATCTTTGAAAACATGCTCATGTATATTATGTGTTTCAAATTTAAGTGGAGAATACTTAAAGTAATGAAAGTCTAACTAAAATGTCAATCTCTCCTATATTCTACCATTTTCCTGTATCAAGAACATGGTGACTGATTTGCATAGCCTCTTCACTGGAGTTTCTCCTTGTCCCACTACATACCATTTGACTCCCATATGACTCAGCCATATCTGACTGATTGCTCCCACCATCTTCAGTATTGTTGTAGCTTACCTAAGCCTCCATCATCCTTCCTGGCAATTCCTCTGATACTAATATGAAGGCATTTGCCTAATTCAGCAACAAGGAATTGAGAAGATCTTGTTAGGTGCCAAGACACTGGGCTTCAGTGTTTGCTCCTAAGTAAAACTCAACTGTCCTGGCTCAACAGTTGGGACTGTTACTGTGTTGTGAGTTGTCCAGCACCTTAACACTCTGTAGTGATCATGCCCCTTCCACACAACCCTGTCTGCCAAGAAGAGAGTTTAGAACCATTATTTGTTACAGAATAATAAAGCCTTTTGGGCATTATTATACAGAGCCATCCTTAGCATTATTTCAGTTACCAAAGTTGACTTAAAATGTTGCGGCGTGGTATGTTAAAGGTATTCTTTCTAGTGCTATCACTTCCTTTTGCTTCCTTGTAAGCAAGATAAAGTATTTTCACACCTGAAAGAAAACATTACTGCCTCTTTGTATGAGTGCAATCAGCTTTTTTATGTGTATCTGGTTCAGTACGAGGTTCAGGCAGAGGCTGTTCAAGATGGAAGGCAAAAAAGCTTGATTACACAGGAAATCTACTGCATGATTATTTGTAGCAGGTACCTCAAAGCAAAATGTTCAGCAATTCTTTCTTCTCTAGATTGCTGGAAAGTCTGAGACTGATGTGGTGAACTGATTTATTCCACATCCTGCGAAGTGATCAGTCTCTGTTTATGGAATGATAAATTTTGTGACTGGGAATTTCCTTACCAATGGATTTTTTTGGTTATGCAAATCTGAGGTGTCTCTACACTTGTTATTTCTGATATGTTGGTATTAAGAATGGTAATATGATCTTGGTTTTGTTCAGAAGTCATAGTAGGTCATAATTAGTTGAAACATTACAGGTTCATGACCACTTTATTGTCTAAGAGTATTTAGGAAGGCAGTTACTTTACTTGGAATCAAACTCCAATTGTGTTTGGAACTCTTACCTGTCTGTTGAAGTTGAGATGTTTAGCAATACTGACTAACTTCATTGTTCAGTGCTGGATGAGAGCCCCCATGTAAGAACCTAAAGAAGTTTAGGTTTACTTAGTGCTGGTAAAAGATGATTATGGCAAGCCTTTAAACATGATCAGAGGAAAACAGCTTCTAAAATTCTTAATTATGACACTTTGCTTAAAAGGGATTTATGAAATTACATATGATTGGTTTCTTGCTGTTTTCTGTCTGTATGGATCTTCTACAAATTTTTTAAATCTTGGTTAAAATTAATGGTAGTTTGAAATTGGCTTCTCTGCTAGCTTGGAGTCCTTTTTGGAGTTCCTCTGAGAGTTTGAGCACCATCCATAATTCTCCTAATTGTCAGGACACTTAGAGCTGAAAACACAGCTAAATAAACAGAAAGTAGTGTTGTTTTTGTTACGTTGTTTTGTAGTGTTTGAGTGGAAAGTAAATGGTAAATTAAAAGAAAAAAAGTCAGTACTTTTTGTTTTTTTGAATACACTTTTTTTTTAGTCTGTGTTCTGGTCTGAAGCTCCAACACTTCAATATGATTCTTTTGCCATGTTGTGATTTACCTTCAGCCAGCAACCAAGCTGCTTGTTTATTCCTCCCTGGTAAAAATGGGGAGGAATCACAAGGTAAAAGTGAGAACTTGTGGGTTGAAATAAAAGCAGTTTAATAGGTAAAGCAAAAACCACAGGTACAAGCAAAGCAAAACAAGGAATTTATCCACCTTTTCCTATGGGCAGGCAGGTGTTCAGGAATGCAGGGCTCCGTCATGCATTGTGATTCCTTCAGAAGACAAACGCTATCACTCTAAATGTTTCCCTTCCATTCTTTTTCCCACGGATTTATGGGTTGAGCATGAAGTCCTATGTTATGGAATATTCCTTTGGTTAGCTGGGGTCACTTGTCCTGGCTGTGTCCCCTCCCAGCTTCCTGTGCACCCCAAGCTTGCTTGCTGGTGAGCTGATGTGAGAGGCAGAAAAAACCTTAACTCTGTCTAAGCTGTGCTTACCAATAAAAAAAAAATCCCTGTGTTATCAACACTGGTTCCCTCACAAATAAAAAACACGGCCTCATTTAGTTACTATGGAGAAAATTACTCCAGCTGAAACCAGCACACACTACTGTTGTAATATTTGAGGTATGCTGAAGCCCACATTGAATCCTGTGGTGAACAGGGATATAAAGAACTTTTTGCCTTAGCTTTTCTTTGTTTACTGGTGACTTTGCATAAGCTTGCACTAACAAAGGAGTGTGCAATTTAAATCTCTTGCAAAGTGATGCTTTCTGAAATGGCCTTATTTTTAAATTAAAATATTAGAGTACAATGAAAAGTTGTGGGAGACTTAGACTGTTTATTTCAGCCTTTTTTCCTGTGCTTGGCACAAACACAATTTTTTGTGATAATCAGTTCAGGTAATTTATCTCAGAGTAACCTTATCTTTATCTAGATTGGAAGACATGTTGCTGACTGAAGACCATGTTGCTTGGCCTTTAATATCTGGCAATTGCAGTTGAGACTAAAAACAAATGCAGAAAGCTTCATTTGCAACTTGTTTCTCTATCCTTGATATATCTACTCTTTAGGTGTTACAAGTGCCCCAAGAATCAAGTTTCATATCCTGCATCCAATTGATTTTAAGGGTATAGATTCTTAGCAGTGAAACGGATTTTTTGTTAGTGTTTTGAAGCCGTAATTATAAATGGAATATTACTGAACCATTCAAGCTCTTTGAACAATGGACAAATATTAAAAGAAGCCTAATCTTTCTGTTGTTGGGTTTTTTTGTTTTTTGGGGTTTTTCTTGCTGGTGTTTTTTTGTGGTTTTTTTTTTTAGCTTAAGTATATGTGCACAAATTAGGTTGAGAGCTTAATTTTACTCGTTGCTCTAAGAATATTTCAGGTAGTAATCGGAGTTCTTGATACTTCTTGTGCAGCAGATTTGTAGACAGAACTGAAGTTTTATTGCACTTCATTCTAAAAAATGGTGTTTACACTGTGTAACACTGCTTTTCTTGAGTGTCTTTCTTAATTTCAACATGAAGGTGGCATTCAAGTGTAAAATTGCCTTGTAGACATTTGCATAATCTAAGTTGTGTATATGTGTTAATATACATATAATGTTTATACTGTTTCTCACGTCTCTTGTCTCTCTCATTGCAGGTTTCTGAGTGTGGCTGGCCAGCAAGACGAGCACCAAATCTTCAGAATCTCTATAGCATATGCAAGAACATGCATTTATGGCTGAAACAAGACCAGAAAAATGTTTGCATTGTGCATTGCCTTGTAAGAAATTGGTTTAAGTCTGAAATGTTTTATTCAATAGAAATTTAAATTGTGAAGAAGGGTGCTGGTATCCATTCAGTTTGTGATTGTTGCAGGTTTTCTTTCCTGGATGCCCCAGGTCAACTCCTTCCTGCTGTGTGGTAGGGAAGTTACTTGCATTAATTTTTTCCTTAGGGAAATTGGTCCTGGTAATGTAGCCATTGCTTACTCACATTTAGAGTGGAAGGCAGTATACAGGCATTATTAAAGGAAAGTATCCTTTGGAAGAAAGAAAAAACTGCTCTATTCTTTCAGTATTTGCTCCATTTTTTGTTTTCTGTGTGATAGATGGGTGTACACTGCATATACCATTATTGTCCATTTAGAATGTAGTCTGTAGCCACAGAATTTCAGAAACTGACTGTAAGACTTCTGGTTTACCTGCTTTTCCTGGTAGCAGATTGCTCTGTAGATTTCACTATTCTCCAAAGTATTATTAACTTTGATATAACCAAAAAAAAAGCAATAAAACTGTAGAGCCACCACATGTTAAACATGGTAGGGGGAGGAATGAATTTAAAGAACACTTTGCTCAGAATTTGAAAATTAGGTCACTTTTGCATTTGTTTAAGAGAATTGTGTGTGAAATTTTGACATTCTTATTTTGCTGCAGAGTAAAAAATGAAACGGGGCTATGTGACAATACTTGCAATGCTCTGGAAAGCATTCCAGACCTGTCTGGGGATATGGTATAGCTATCAATAGGGAATATCACTATCAGAGTCAAAACCAGGATTTGTTAATATGACAAACCATATTTGTGAGTTATGTAGTGTTTTGAAAATAAAAAGCCAGTTGATGTCAGCTCCTGAAAGCCAGTATAATTTTCAGTGCTGCTTTGAGGTTAGGTATCTAATTCTGTATTAATGCGATAACTTCTACTACCTTGGTGTCACTGATTGCTGGTCAAGTAGGTAAGAAGCAGATGTGATGATTTAGCACCAGTTTTTTAACATCTTTTTCTTGAAGTGTTTTGTTCAAGGTACTCAACTCATTTATTTTCCTCACATGTGACGCAAACTTTTGTATATACATGGCTTTGTGCCAGATGTGATGTACAGTGTACACCAGAACTTTAAGAAATTAATGGTAAAAATTCTCTTCCATGATGCTAGCCAACAAACCTGGAGAACTCCTCTTCTGTCAACCATTATCTCTTTCAAATCTTCTGCCTTTTATAATACAGGGATGTATCTGGGATATGTGTGCAGCAGGGCTTCTTGCAGAAAGAATCTCTGTTTTAATCTCTTTCTCTTTGTTTCTTGGCAAGCTCTTAGCAGTTTTAGGCAGAAGTCTAAAGAGTTTAGTGTGGTTTAGTTCTTCTGAGCCTTTGTACTTTCTTGCAGCAGAAGTCCATGGCTGTCAGTCAAAAATAGCAGTGTTTTGGGATTTCAGATAGCAGCCAGGAAACAAACCTAAAAATGGCTATTAGTGACAGTAAGGTGAAGAATATAAATTGAAAATTTCAAATAGTGTTAAGCTAAAGTAGTTATTCATGTTTGAACAAGAAAGTAGTATGTAATATCTTTTGTATGGCGTAGAAGTTAAATTAAAACCTTTTACACTCAGCTACAAACTTCAAATCAATGGCACTAGACTTTGGACATCATGACATTAAATAATGATAGGATAAAGGATACATAATGGGATGTTCTTCAGTAACTTGGATAATGCTTTTTCCACTAGATTTACTAACAAAGCTACCTTTTTTTTTCACTAGGATGGAAGAGCAGCATCTGCTGTTGTAGTCTGTTCTTTTCTGTGTTTTTGTCGTCTCTTCACTACTGCTGAAGCTGCTGTTTATATGTTTAGTATGAAACGCTGTCCACCTGGCATTTGGCCTTCTCATAAAAGGTACTGTAAGGTACTCTTGAAGCAAGTAGTTATTCAATTCTGAATATGGTATAAGATGTCTTTAGAAGATAAATTATTTCAATAATGTCTGTTTTCAAACATCTGTTTTTCCAAGTACTTTGCTGTATCGTGAACTAAAGATAGTTCTGAATTTTCTGAGCCTGTAAGTAGCTATCAGAAATGGGTCAAGTATATCCTGTGGTGAAGAAATGTTAGGAGTGAAGACAAGGGTATGCAGAGCTTTTGAATGCTTTCTTAATTATAAAATCCTCTTCCACATGTGTAAGACTTATTTCATGTTTCCTAGTTTATTACTATAGGTTTTATTATGTCAGAACACTGCAAGCTCTGAGGGAACACCAGAAATTATCTGTCAATTGGGTAAAAACTAGTGATTTTTTTTTTGAGTGCATGCAGAGGTGACTTGCGTATATTTTGACAAATGTTTTAAACTGTTTATTTGACTTAATTTGATAGATCTTATAACTATAAAGTATGAATAACAAGTGACACTGGTAGTAAGGATATTTCCTAAAAAAAGGATTAGATTTTGAGGGATGGGAAATAAAGTATTAGTTCAGTATAAATGACAGATTATGTTTTTGTACACATTTACTTCATGTATACTTAAAGGAATTCTCCACAAAATTATATATATATATAATAATCAGGACAAATTTAAAGCCTTTAGGAAGATTTGAGTGATCCATCAGGTATAAGATACAGAATAAATACTTCTCCTAGATTAGTGTTTTAAGACTTTTTGAAATAGTGACTAGTTTATTTTATAAGTCGTTATATGTAAAGCTACAGTCCCTTTTGTGTCATTCTATCAGATTTGAAAATCTGTTTGCTGGAGGTGGTGGTAAGTGTTCCCAGTGTTTCACTGTTAACAATGCTTAGTGACTGGGTTAGAAGTAACTTGCTTATGTGTTCACCCGGTTCTTAGAATTTTGTGCTCTGACTAAATGAGTACCATTTGTTTTTGGCAGATACATTGAGTACATGTGTGACATGATGGCTGAAGAACCCATTATTCCTCACAGCAAGCCTATCCTGGTCAGATCAATTGTCATGACTCCCGTTCCACTTTTCAGTAAGCAGCGTAATGGCTGCAGGCCTTTTTGTGAGGTTTACGTGGGAGACGAGAGAGTAACCACTACCTCCCAGGAATATGACAAAATGAAGTAAGTACAGATCATGACTTACTCTGAAACAGCAAGTTACGTTTTTCTAGATTCTAGCATTTATGTGTTTCTAGATTCCTCTGTCCCCTTTTAGCTGGTCTCAAAAGTTGAATCGTGAATGTGGTTATTGCAGCAGCTGGTCTTGCAGAGCGGTGGGGGTGATGGTGGGGTGGCACACTGGACACTGCGAGGCAGTGAGCAAGACTCTCTTCTCACTCTGTGTGATGTAAGACTGGGAACATTGATCCCTGTTGTACCTGTGCTGAGCATAGCCTCATGTCTCAGTCATGGAAACTGTAAGGATCCCCCAGGCATGGCAGCTGTGAGGTGACTGCTTATTAGCCCCTGTACAGCTCTGGTGTCTGCACAATTACAAGTGGTATTAACACTGCTGGATGTGGGTAATAATAGACAAGAAAAATAGGAGAATACTGAAGTCCTTGTAGCTTTTCAGCTGCTGAAGGCCTTGGAGAAAGCAGGCTAAACCTAAAGTAATACACTATTTAATCTCTTTTTAAACTAAATTGACTCTGGTTATGTTTTCTTTTTTCCTTTAGGGAGTTCAAAATTGAAGATGGTAAAGCAGTAATCCCACTGGGTATAACAGTCCAAGGAGATGTTCTCATTGTGATCTATCATGCCAGGTCAACTCTAGGAGGACGACTACAAGCCAAAGTAATGATAAATTTAAGTGCCTGAATGGAAGATGTGCTTTTTTTTTGGTAGCAGTTTTGTAACTTACTAGTTATCTACTGAATACTTTGCTTTATTTACTATTCTTTGTTTGGAGAAGTGTTTGAGGTTTTCATTCACTTGTGAATTCAATGTTTTCAAGCCTTCTGACTATGTCCACTCCTAATGCTGTACGTGTAGATGCTTTTGTAAGCATCTACTTCAGTACTGATAATTGTTATATTTGTAAGGAAAGTCCCCAGCCAGTTTTTTTTTTGAGGCAGCAATTATTATCTGTTAAGTTGCACAACAAGCCAGAACTTTTTAATTCTGTGTACACAAACTGCAAACAAAGGAAAAATATCACTCAGCAGAAAAGTGGGATTCCAGAGATTGCGTGTACAAAACAGGCCAGAAAAATCCATATGGTTTTATAGCCTATTTCTAAAGTCAGGTTCAGTTTTTGTAGCTGATTTTCTTACCTGTCTTTGTTCTACTAGGGAGAATGCATATTTCCTTTTTTAATTCAACTATGTATGCAAATGTATTGCAAGACCACAAAAAACTTGTTAATGAAGCCTGTCTTCAAATTTTTTAAGAGAGGCACGTTCTTTTTTCTCCACATAAGTAACCCAATTAAACTTGGAAGTCCATGTAAGATATAAGGACAGAGAGCAAAAAGTTTAGAGCTTGGAGGTTTGTGGAAATTGATAACATAGTTTTTCAGCCAGTTTCAGTACATGTGGGACGTACATGTGTATTCATACATAGTTAATGTTTACTGAAATTATTTTCCCCCTGTTTTTTTTTTCTGCTTTGTGAGTAGGAAGGTATCAAATTTTGTCATGTTCAACAAGACCTTCCAGAATACCTTAAAACTAAACACTCAGTGAAATGATTTCTTGATGTGCAAAAATAACTACTGTATGGTTCAAGGTCATCAGGAGAAAGGCACAGAATGACAAAATTTAGCCAAGGTTAGGTTATACTCCTTGTACCACCTCACTTTTATTCCGGATAGAGTTTCTTTGATGTGGTTTTTCTGGCATTTATTCACTGATGGAAAAGACTAGAATTTTCTCAGCTGTCAGCTATAACACATGATGCGTCAACAGTGTGTGTGATGATCTGGGTTTGGAGGTTTGATGAAACAATATTCAATGTGTCCTTAGTTTTATGTGCTGTAAATTCCTCTAAAGTGCTCTGCAGATCTCTTACAGAGATTAACCACCACATTTCAAGATTTCTCCTGTGTTTAGAGCTGGGTGTTATGAATGTCTTCTACTTTCTCACAGCTAATTAGAGAGAGAGTTCAGTTTATCTTCTAGAAAAGTGATGGTAGGGTCTGAAGAATCAGAGGAGCTCTCTCCAGTATGTGCATGTTTCTCTTGTACTAAGGAGCCGTTACAGATGAGGCTTCACTGGTGCTGAATAGAGGGGAAGGATCAACCCTCCCCTTAATCTGTGGCAATGCTTTTTGTATGACTTGGTTTCTGGCTATGATGTTCAGTAAATACTCATTTACAGGGAAAGCTTTCGTAATTCAGTTTTGTTATATCGTATTTTCTGGCCTACTACTGCATGACTTCTTTGTAAGGAGTGGGAAGACTATATCACCGGTGTTGTGACTAATGCTAGGAAACAAATACAGGCTACATTGATCAGTGAGCTGTAATTTGGATTTGTGCAAGATCAGGAGCTACCTGAATACTCTATAGTAACATTTTCTGGACACTTGTATTCCCATCAGGCATGAGAAAGTAGTCTTTCTGTGAACAGTTGAGTGATAAAAATGATTCAGTTCACAAAAGCCCTACAATTCTGTCTGGAATGAATGGCTGACTTGAAGTTGCACAAAAAAACCCCTCCTTGCATGCCTTCTGAAGTGTCCTTTTAAATGTGGTACATTTAAAACTGTTTTAAATCTATTCCTCTGTATGTGATGTACATATATTTCTTGGTTGGCGTATTGCACAATGGATTTTTCTGAGCATATGCTATTCAGAAAAGGAGCAAGGGTCATACAATTTTAGCCTCCAGAATAGGATCTGGAAATACTTTAGACTTTGATAGTCTGTTTTGAAGTTAGTGATGAAACATACCTGACTAAAAGTCTTTTGGTTTGTTAGTGCTAATGATAGATCTATTTATGTTCTGTCTCAGAAGCTTTTAAATCTTTCAAGATAAAGTATACTTGTAATTAAATGGAAATTTTTGTAGCAAAGCGAGTACTCCAAAATATTTTAATACTGATAATACATTGCATTATATTAAAGGCAGAACAATGTACATACTATTTATGTGGATTTATACAGTTTCCTGTTTCTTGTTTTCAACAGATGGCTTCAATGAAGATGTTTCAGATTCAGTTCCATACAGGCTTTGTGCCCCGAAATGCCACTACAGTGAAATTTGCCAAGTATGTTGACACCTTTTTGTAGGAGACTGGGAGAAGTTGTCTTTGAAACTGCTTAACCCACTTAACCCACCAAACATCAACATATACTGGGGATAGGAAATATAGTCAGTGCAGGAAGTAGATTACTTTGATTGCAATTAGTCTTTTGTTTACTCACCTTAAGGAAGCAAAATGTTTTGTTCATGATACAAACAATGTACAAAAATACCACCTGTTTAAAATGGGAAAAGTCAACAAATGCAGGATTTTTAATGTCTTACACTAATTTCTTTGGAGTTTTGTTTTGGACATTAGTAGATCTAATTCAGTAGATCTAATCTAGCCATCAGTATCAAAAAACTTCTTGTCTATGTCTTTACAGATACGATCTGGATGCCTGTGACATACAAGAGAAATACCCTGATTTATTTCAAGTCAATCTGGAAGTGGAGGTGGAGCCCAGAGACAGGCCCAGCTGTGAACAGCCACCTTGGGATAACATGAATATAAAGGGACTGAATCCCAAGATCCTCTTCTCCACCCGAGAGGAACAGCAAGAGATTTTATCAAAATTTGGTAATGAATCTATTGAAAAACTAGAGAATGTGAGAAGGTTTTCAGTGTACTTAGTGTTTTAGGCTTTTGTTTAATTTTTAATGTTCCATTAATTGAAAGAAATCAGTAAAAATTTAACTGTAAATATCAGTTAAAAGTATGCATTGTATGGAGGAGCTTAAGTTATCCTCCAGTAACGAGGATTATAATTATACTTGTCTTACTTCTACTATGCTTACATGTGCTTGGTTTCATAGCTTACAAAGCTATGAATAGGCCATTTGCAGGGAGGGACTTCTAGCAAATGGAATTGTAACAGTCAGTATTTGTAGGCGCAATGTCTTGAATGGGATTTATTTGGCTAAACTGGCACCACTATAATTTCATTTAAAATTATGTGAGCATTCCTCACAAATGGCTTTAGGTAAGAATGTTTTTATCAAGATTCTTATGTATAGCCATGTAATGTTGTAATTAATTTCCTGCTCTTTTCCTAATATGTTCCAGCAGAGACACTATTTTATTATCTGTATTTATCTTTATCTGTAGATGCCTGCATTAGTTGCAGTTAATGCTGTTCAGTATCTTTCCTCTTCTCCTGGTATCAGTGATTAGCTTTGACGTTTTCATTCAGGCTCTTAAGCCTTCTCTGTGTTTCGAGGATAAAGAAGCATGACAAAGATTACTATGGTGATTTTAGTAATACATGAGATCTCATCCTGTGCTGTTAATATGGTAGATTTCTTTTCATACAAGAGAGTTGCTGCTGGCCTTTTTTTCTTTTAAGCAGGATATGTGTTGTTGGTATTATGATTTAGGCCATTTTCTCTTGAACTTAGCTTAATCCTTCTGTGAACACAAGTATCAGTTCTCTAAAGCTAAGGTGTTTAGCTTTACATCATCATTGATGATGGGGCTCTATAAAAGTTACTCCTATTTTTTAAAATTGCTTCCATTTTCTGATTGGTACAGGAAATGTAAGGATTTCAAATTACACTGAAAGTATTTCTTAAGATTGGTGGGAAGGGAATAGGACAAAAGTAAGTGCTGTGAACTGATTTAAAAAAAACCCCTTAATTAAAGTTGAATTTACTCTTTCATTAGTTATGATCTTTTATGTGTGTTTTCTGAGACAGACTGTTTTCAGCATCTCTTAAGCTACAACTGAGAATGTGGAAGGAGAATGAAAAAGTGCTCTACCAGTTGTGTATTTAAATTTAGACAAATAGGTTTCTCCCATCCATCCATCCATCCATCCATCCATCCATCCATCCATCCATCCATCCATCCATCCATCTTGTTTCAAACAGTGGATGAATATTGACTAATTTAGGAAGTCTTCTTCGTTTGTCTTGAGGAAATTTGGGTTTTGAGAGGTGATACAGCAGTAGGTAACAGTGCCACTGAATCTTACACAAGAATCACTTAATACCTGATTTCAGTAAAGTAAGAAATATAAGAAGTAGTTAATAGCATCATACAGTGTACCACCTCTGTTTTACCCACTCCATGTTCTTCACTGGTTTTGTATATTCTGGGTTTTTCTACAGCTGCATTTGCATTTTTCTGTCTCTTATTGACATACTGTTCATAGCTCTTGAGTGTTTTAGGAGACGGTTGGTACAAGTGAGGTGTTAATTTTCCTACAAATGTAAATAGAATGCTTGAGTTTTACTCTGTGATTCTGATTGAATGTCCTAGTTAAAAACTGGGTTTTACCAGTTTTTGCAGTTGAAAAGAAGTTAATGCTAATTTCGAAGATGGTGGGGGCAGGAATTTGCATTTGCAGAGCAACAGGTTGGAGATAATTGTGTTCCTACAGCAGTCAGCTTCAGCTGCCATGTGGAGGATTGAGAAGTTTCTCTCTAAGGGCTCTGGCTTAAATTCTGTTTTGTAGGGAAACCAGAGTTGCCTAGACAGCCAGGTTCAACTGCACAATATGAAGCAGAGGCATCCCAGTTGGAGCAGTCTTCAGAAAGTGCACCTACTGATACAGAATCCCCACACAGCGGTAGTACTGATGCAAACAACTTCTTTCACTCTCTGGACTGGAAAGGTACAGGTTTTCCTCTGAAGTACTGTGTGGTTTATGTTTGTCTTGTATGCCTTCCAGTGAATGCTTAAGCCTTCTTAGGCAGCAAAAGTCTCTAATTCACTAACCATGAGGAAAAGAGTGAGCTTTGCAGAATAACAAGCAGTTATTCTGCTTCGTTTGGATAAACACCAAATAAGGGGTTTTGGTGTTGAGTATATCTTAAATGGTGGGCTGAATTTTTCTTTTTCTGTAAAAATCTTAACCTTAAAGGTCTGCAAGGAAGCTTTTCACTCCTACAGCCCCACTTTGGCTTAGGAACAGAGGAAACAAAGTAGACTAGCCAGTGGGGTCCAGATCAGTAAGCAGGACTAAGAAAATGTAATTTTATAGCACATTTTTAACACCCTTTTCTGATTGCTGCTTTGTTGTTAAAAATGTCAGCAGCTCCTTATGCTTTTACTGAGTACAGCAGTTACTGAGAAATCTTGTAAGCTCTAAGAGACATAGTGATCTGAGGTGAATGTCCAAGTCAGTCTCATTTTGAAAAAAATTTGTAATGCCTGCCTTTGTGGAGTGGCAAATATGGTAGTCAGCTGCTGCTTTTTCTGCCCTGTACAAAGAGGCGGCAGGCAGCATGTAGTTCCTCTTTCATCAGTTCTTATATGAGTTTTGGTTAGTTAGGAATTAACTTCATATGATGTCACCGTGAAAGTTTCTCTTTCCCTAGTCAGAAGAATAATGCTGATTATTTAAAGATGTTACTCTTTTTTTTTTTTTTTCTATTGAAGAAGGAAAAACTCCAGAAAGTGGAATAGAAGACAGTTCATCTAAAAATGATTGTGTTCAGCTGTCTGATGACAGGGAAGAGAGTGATCCTTCAGATGAGGAGTTCCCAACATTTCCAGATGAAGGAAGTGCAGTAATTGTTGATGAGAAAGACTCTACTCCAGAAGGAGAGTTGCTTTTTGAAGCCAGTTTTGAAGCTCCCTCTGCACCGTTACAGAAATCTCTCCCTGAAGAGAATGTAGACTTGCTGGGACTAAACTCTGATATTTCAGCAGAACAGAAACAACCTGTCTCAGAAATAAGCTCTTCATCAAGTAATGCTGACTTGTTGAACAATCTGTTTGTGAGCAGTGTGTCACAGGTTTCAAATGAGCACACTGGAGATCTTCTGGGACAAGGAACGGATTTCTTTTTCAGCAGTCAGCGTCCAGCTGCTACTCAGGGTTCATCTCCAGCAGCAGCTGTGTCTTCAGGTATGTGAGTTTAATATCAGTACTTGTCACCTGGGCAACACTTGAAAACTGCTGCTTGCACTGTGCTTAGAAAATAACTACTGTGTTTCAAGATAGTGAATGATGAAGACATGTCATTCTGTAGCAAGACTATGAATATAACAGGTGTTACTTTGTCATGAAGGAGAGAAGTTCCTGTAGGTTACCCAGATATTCTGTAATGTTTCCAGTATCCTGTTAACTTTTAACTCTTTAAATAGAAAAGTAACAAATTTGCGTTTCAAGGGAACTCAGTATCTTAAGGAATTTTTAGCTTTCCCACTTGAATGTTGCATGCTAGATCCTTTTCTAAATCCATGACTTTCCTTGTTAAAGCATTGTCATAACTTAAACTTCAAATAAGGCAATGGCATTAGACGTACAGAGGTGTGCTGCTTAGGTCAAATGTCTGTGTGGGATTTTTAAGTGTTAATCACATAAGACTGCTGAGCAACTGGAAATCCTGTAGCTTATTGTTCAAACCAGTAGGATAATGATAGTGCTAAAAGATGTTTTCTTGCTGGTTTTACTAATGTTGTTGGCAAGTCTGTGTTCTTAAAGAGAATGCTACATAGGGCTGTCTATTTGGTATTTAAGCAATGTGTTTTACTTCAGAGATTCTGTTCCTCTTACCAGTGGATACTCATCTCTTTGTCTCTTTATGGGAATAACAATTCTCTGCCTAAAGTTAATGGTAAGATTTATGGGAATATTGCTCGCATAAGCTGGAAACCATTACCAGGTTTTGTTTGTTTGCACAAAATAATTCATAGGTCCTAAAAGCTTTCATCTATAGACAACTGGAAGTATTTTTCGCAGAGCGTTTAGATGGTTTAAGATGTTTTCTTATTTTGAGGAAATTTACTATTAAACTTTGTTGCAGTGGTCAGGGAAGAATAATTGTAATTTACCATTTTTACATAGATAGAATTCTATAAAAGGAAACATTCATTACATTATCTTTCTTTAGCCATGTCTATCACATGAAACATCTGATCAGTAGTCATGTATATATCTCATTCTTGTAGTCATTCTCATTCAATGGATTTCATTGTATTAAGAGAGATACTTGCAGAAGTGAGAGTATTTGGCCATTGTTGTATTTTGGCTTGCATAGCAAACTTGAGGTTTTGTTTATGTGTGATGCTATAGTAAATTTGCTTGAAATGTTGTTGAGCCCTGTACAGTGTCGTCATTATCTGAGGATGTGCTGGGGTATTACAGCAGGATTATTCCTTCTCTTCAGCTTCTGAGTGAATCTGGCAGGATTCCCTAGGCTCTTCAGGGGTTTTGACCCTAGAGGGCAGCAGAAACAGGAATATCTAAAGCCCTGATTCCAGCTGACTGTCACATGTTACTCCATGCTGACTATAAATACTCTTCCAGTTAGTTTTTTCTTCATTGGGATCACTAGAGACCTGCTGAAGTCTTACTTCTGTTGGTTTTCATTCTTGGGTTGACGTGTTTTCTGCCCCAGAATCGCCAATGCCTTCAAGTCTGAATGGTAGTATGAACATTTTACTTCATATTCTTTTTAATAGTGTAATAGTCCATTTTCTTCAAATCTGTTGCAGATTTGGAATTATAGAGTATTTAACAAATGCAATTCTTCTGTGTGTCAGATGGTCATGCAAACTTAAGATGTGTCTTAAATGGATGAAATTAATAATGTTGTTGAATTGTATGCAGTCTTGCTGCTTTTGTTAGAAGACGTAGTTGTTTATATTCTGTATGGCTGAGACCCTTGTTGTAACATGTGAAAGTTCATTTGTCTAGGGGAAGGAATAGATGGTTGCTCTTTGCCACACAGCCAAAATTCACAGAAGGTGCTGCAGTTACTAGCATGAATTTTGCTTATTGTCTGTGCCCTCAGAGGAGTAAGGCTTTTTCGACTTCATTTATTCTACAGTTTGTCGTGAGAAAATTTTGTTTTCTGCTTCTTTTTTAGCCGATCCATTTGACCCATTCACAATGTCATCAAGCTCAGAGAATCAAGCCCTGTCTGGTCCAGACCTCTTTGGGGACTTCCTTAATCCAACCTCAACATCTACAACTAATACAGTTCCTTCCACACAAAGTTCACTTCCACCCTCTTCCAGCTCAGATTTCTTAAATTTAGGTAAGTGTGCTTCTGGTGTTCTGTTTCTCGACAGTTTCTTCTCTTCTGTGCATTTGTCTTTCAGCTTAGTGGATTAGTGTCTTAATAGATCCACTTGTTGTGATTGCTGTTTTAATTAGCTTTGTACTCTAGAAGTACAGATGCAAATGCACCAAGAAGCAAGTGTATAATGTCATACTATTATTCATGATGTGACAGGATTTCTAGTATTGCTAACCATATGTTAGGAGTTGGAGTTTCCTCTCAATAATCTAATCACTGAGGGTACCTAAACATCTGGAAACTTATTTTATAGATGATAGTGTGCTATGTTGACTGCATTCAGATTTTAAAGATTTTCTGGAAGCTTTGAAAGACAAATGAGCAAGTCAAGTTATAATATAGCCAGTTCTTAAAGTGCAGGCTGAGGCTGGCTTGCACCTTCCTGACCTGAATGTATTCTGCTAATATACTTACAAAGTACATTATGTAATACTCTAATCTTATTTGTTTCATTTCTCTGATATATTCTTGGCGAAGCCTTTTCCTCATGCATTTATTTTAAAATCTGTTAATCTTTAAATAAAAATCTTTGTGTTATGTTCAGTCTTCTCATCATTCTTTAAAGAGAAACAGACATTTGTAAAAATGGTGGAGTGGTAGAGTTACTAGTGTTTAACCTTTATAAAATCTGACTTTCAAAGAAAAGTGTGGGTTCTCTCCATAGGGATATGGGTTGTGATCAGTCTGTGAGGGCTCTTCTCTGCTACTCTCTCAGTCCCCTCTTTCTGTATTGGCGCTTCCCACAGGATACAATCTTTTAAGAACATAGGTCTGTGTAGGGTGCAGTCCTTTTGGAAGAGATTGCCATAAGGATGTGGTTCTCCCAGGCACTGCGGGTCCTGCTAGGAACCTGCTGCTCTGTGGGCTGTTCTCCCTGGGCTATGGCTTCATCGAGGACATGTCCACCTGCGTAGGATCCTCCACAGGATGCAGCCTACTATTTGTTTTCCTGTGGTTTTTAACATGTGTTGCAGGGCAATCTCTGTTCTGGCATCTGGAGCACCTCCTCCCCTTCCTGCTCCACCTACCTTAATGTCCTCAGAGCTGTTTCTGTCATATCTGTCCTCTTACAGCTGCTGTGCAGTCTTTGGAAAACATGTTTTTCTAAAGACACCTAGTTTGGGAAGCTCAGCTGTGGCTTATGGTGAGTCTGTTGGAGCTGGCTGTGTCCAACAGAGAAGCCCAGGTCTCTTCTCATGCAGACACCAACTTAAAACATGCAGGTAGCTAGGAATGGTGATATCACACACCTTTTCCTGAATCCAGTGATTTCTTCCCAGGGCTTGTTGCATGCAGCTTTGACTTGCCCCTCTTTCTTTAGCAGTTGCTCTAGTTGACCCGGCAGTGATGCAGTCTGAGTGTTAGTCTGAGATAAACTGGGCAGAAAAAAAAAAATGCATTATTTGTCTGACTGGGAGAAGAGCTTCCTTTTTGAAATAAAAGGCTACTCAGCTGATTGCCCTCTCTATCATATTATTAATCATTATATTCCAGCTGTGATTGATTCTGCTGAGAAGATTCCTCTTGCTGCCTCCTTTGCAATGTTTTTGTTCTTTCCTGTAGATAGTAAGAGCCATATGTTTCGGTTGAGTACTTGTATAGTTGCCAGCTTTATGCCACTATTGCTGTCCCTTTGTGAGGTTACCAAACATAAATATTTTGCTCAGTAGAAGATTTGATCAATACTGGTCTGTGAAACATTATTTCTACCAAATTCTGCACCTGGGATGGGGAAACCTGGATGAAGACAGACTGGGGAATGAGATGCTGGGGAGAAGCACCATGTAAAGGGGCCTGGGGGTCCTGGTTGATGGCAGCCTGAATGAGTCAGCAGTGCCCTGGCAGCCAGGAGGGCCAAGCATGTCCTTAGGTGCATCAGGCACAGCATCACCAGGCATCACCACTCTGCTCTGTGCTGGGGCTGCCTCACCTTGAGTGCTGGGGGCAGTTTTGTGTGCCACAATATGAAAATAGACATTAAACCTTTAGAGACTGTCCAAAGAAGGGCCATGAGAATGGTGAAGAGCCTTAAGGGGAATCTGTATGAGGAGCAGCTGAGGTCACTTATTTTGTTCCTCCTGGAGAAGAAGAAACTGAGGGGGGACCTCATTGCAGTCATCAACCTCCTTGTGAGGGGAAGAGGAGAGGTCTACATTGATCTGGTCTCCGTGGTGACCAGTGACAGGACCCAAGGGAATGGCCTGTAGTCATGTTAGGGGACATTTAGGTTGGATAACAGGAAAAGGTTTTTCTCCCAGAGGCTGTTTGAGCGCTGGAACAGTGAGAAGTGTTCACGGCACTAGCCTGACAAGAGTTCCAGAAGTGTTTGGAGAACACTTCTCAGGCACATGATGTGATTCTTGGGGCTGTCCTGTGCAGACCCAGAAGCTAGACTCTGTGATCCTTGTGGTTCCCTTGTAGCTCAACATATTT
The DNA here is from genome assembly GCF_963513975.1 of Fringilla coelebs. NCBI lineage: Eukaryota > Metazoa > Chordata > Aves > Passeriformes > Fringillidae > Fringilla > Fringilla coelebs. The sequence continues at coordinate 65,160,324 of NC_140031.1, read as the reverse complement.
TATGATCTCAGCCAAAATCTAACTCACTGTAGAGTCAGGACCTCTCCTCCTCCAAGAGGAGGTTCTCTAGCTGATGTGCTCAAAGCAGGGTCATGTAGAGTGGGCTGTTCAGAACTGTGTCATGTCCTTTCTGGCTTTTAGCATTTCCAGCGCTATGGACTCTACAGCTGGGCAACCTATGCCAGGTTTGGGGAGATCTTAGAGGAAAGGAAGTATTTTTTAATGGAGTTCCCTGTGTTTAAGTTTGTGCCTCTTGTCCTTCCAGTGAGCAACACAGAGAGGAGTTGGTGTCTCTCTTCCGTTTCTTCACATTAAGTATTTTTACACATTATAAGAAGGTTCCCAGTTCTTTTCTCCAAATTTAGTAGTACCAGAACCCTATTATCAGAGAGGACACAGAAAAACTTTTTATGTATTAAATTAAAGTGGGGAAAAAAATATGGCTTTCTGTTCACTAAATGTTTATCTGCAACCTTAAGGAGATCACCGTCTATAGTCTGCTGTTAATAACATTTGAGCAGTGTAGAGAAAAAAAAGGAATATTTTTACATCTGACTTCAATGCCTTTTGTTTTGTGCTTACTCCTGATTTTATTTGATAACTTGCACCCTGGTAAGTGTATTAGATACCTGCTATTTTAATGTAATTTCTGGAGCTTTCTGTCAACATAGGGAAAGGTACTTAAAATATACCCATTTTCTCTTTAGCCTGCTGTTTTACACTGATTTCCCAATATTTCTCTATTGCAATGCAGTCTTTAAAAACTGTATGGAAGTGGAGGAACTGGGGTAACATTTCATACTCCTTTACATTTGTCTTTCAAATGTGAGCTCATATGTGTGTTTAGCTGAAATGATGTATGTATTTGAGCCTTTAGCATTCTATCCAGTTACAGGTATCAATTTTATCAAGTAAGTAAGGCATATTGATGATTATGTTGCACTTAATGTGATTTTTTGAGTCCTGAAAGGACAGGATCACTAGTAACTGGAGAAGAAAGGAAAAATAAGAACATGTTCTCAAATGACATATTCAGAAGAACTGTGATAAGTGAGCAGAAGACAGTGCAAACATGACATCATTAAAGGGAGAAAATTTTTAAACTAAAAATAAGTAGTAATGGCAGTGACCATTCTAAATAAGCTGCGGTAATGAGATTTAATGACTCTACTCTTGGAGCAGATGTAAGCATCTAGAATCACATTTTAGTGATGGATGAGCTTTGTGTGTTAGTAAATGATTACTAAACTGCTATAGATACCAGGAGAAAAGATGTTTCAGTGAACACAAGTTCAAGACGTAGAACTTTAACCTTGTATTTCTCAGATGTTGGCTTAAAATTTAAAATTGTAGGCATTTTAAAATGAAAGATAGTTCTTATACACATCTGGTCTTTTAAGGCATTCTGTCCTGTAATAGGAAAATGTTGTGCTGTTGCTGCTTACCTAAATGTTGTGTGTTAAATTAATTTTCTTCTGTACCTTTTAAGTAGCAGATTATCTTTAATGCAGGTTGAGTCAAGATATACTTCCCTCAAAGACAGCAGGAGATTAGGAAGGTGATCAAAAGAACCCTGAGTGATCAGTGTAGTTTTCACCTGAGGAGAAGTTAGTTTCTGTGAACTTGAGTTCTCAGACAGGCTTTAGATAAGGTTAAAAAGACCTTGCATCATACTAAATCAGCCTCTTGGTTCACAGAAAATCCTGTTGTCTGTGATTAAAGGATTTCCTGTAGACATGACAAGTTAAATAAAGAAAACCCTCATGTGAAGTTGTGTGTAGTAAAATGCAGGTCTCTTATTTTGGGAAGCTGGAAAGTATGATCTGATTACCACCAACTTATTCTTGCATCTTAGCTTGGTTTGAGCAGTGCTAGTAAGGAACAACATTCTTTGCTGTGACCTCCAGTGGTTCATTGCTGTATGGCATATTAAAAAACTTGAGACAACCAGGTTTGGATTTGCATGTTTATGATCTTAATTGCTTCCATATGTAGAATATTGAGCTATAGTTCATGTTTTACCATTTCTTCAGGAATTCTGCTACTGTATCTTAATGTCCCTGTATGAACTGCAATGTGTCAACTACAAAAATAGGGATTCAGTATGGTCTCATCATACCTCTTCAAAATATGTAGAAGTCAAAGTATCAAAGTGAAAAAGTTCATAACACTTTTTCTAGGTGTTAAAATCTGACATAATGCCCACATTGTAGAATTAAAAGAAGATAGCATAAGAACAAGTAGTTTCAGGAGGAATGGGTTATCTGTTCAGTATATTGTACACTGCATTGTTTGAGATTTTTCTGATAAGTGTAGTGGTTGTATATGAGCTTTTACTATTTATAGTGAATTTACTGCTGTATGTAGCAGTAGGCTACTTCCTGCTTAGTTCAGGATGGGGGAGGCAATGAACTTGATTTCTTTAAGGCAACTGTTATAAAACAGCTCATTCCTATAGTATGTTTGCATTCATCTGTAGTTTAATTTGTTCTTGTTTCTCTCAATTTGTTTTCATAGTAATTAATTTCATATGATGGTGTTAATTTTCTTATGCTCCTGTAAAAAAACCTTTAATAGCAGAGTTTGTAGGACAAAATAATTTCTAGCCTAAAAATCAATATTAGTAGTAATTCAAGACCCGCTGAAATTTTGGGAATGGAATATTACAACAAATTTCTGAACTGATGAATAGGTGCTAATTTATAGCCAGTGAAATGTGGTATAGCAGGTGGCTGGGGTCCTGAGTATTGAGACCAATACATATTGTTTCTCCCATGGTTTCAGAGGCAGGGAGATGAAGCTTGGGTCTGGAGAAAGGGATGGAAATGGTGGGTACTTCTTGCAATTTATTCTGTTTTCCCTCACGTGCAGCAGAGAGTACTGCTGAAGTACAGGCTTTCAGCAGATATGTGTTGCACAGTATTTGATGAGCTCACTTTGCAGCTGTAAGATCTAATTATAAATGGTATTAGTAGATTGAGGTACTATAGGGGTATTTAATTTGCTTCTAATTATTTCCTTAATTAAGAGGATTTGATATTAATATTTAGAATGTAAAGCTGAGATGTTGAGACAAGTGAAAGGCTGTGATGTAGTAGTTATGATTTTCAAAACCTCAGAATGTTACTGCTTTTGTAAGGATGTCTGAGTTAGCCCTTTGTCTGTGAAATGTCTTAGACCACCACTAAATGTGCTTTACTGAAATATACCCTCTCCCTGCAGCATTGACAGTTGTTATAGCATTAAAGTAGGGGTTACATTCAAAAGCTGTCCTGCTTCACTGTGAGTCTCCACAAGCTCTGCTTATGGAGAATGTTCCAAGCTGGCATGCGGTTTCGAGTGTTCCGTACATACCGTATCTCATTCTGAGGATGTCTCACCTCATAGTTTGCATGAGTGTGTAAGTGGGGAATAATTTGGCAGTGTCAGGGATGGCAGTTATAGTACCTTTAGATGGGATATGACATTTTCCAGGAGTTAGTGGCAGCACCCTTGTATGCTTTTAAATACTACAATTTCATCTACATGTCATGGTGTATAAAAATGTGGTTTTTATCCATGTAGCTAGAGATTCTTAACCTTTTCCCAGAAAAAATATCACTCTTCCTGTATCCTGCTCTTCAATTGTGTGCATTCATTTGTGTGTTACATCTCAAAGAGTGTATTAGTTGGCCAAGAGGCCCCTTTGTCGCTGGCAACCTGGGTTAGGCAGCATAACCTGCATTTTGAAGTGACCTGGCTTCACCTGTGTAACACCCAGACTGCTGAGTGATGAAGAGCACCATTCATGGAACGCTGCTGCTTTCCACTTACCAGCTGTGTTGTCAGGAGCAGCAGCATACCCTAGATCTGTACCTGAGCTAATCCTTTTGGTCAGGAGACCTAAACTGTTAAATTCATAGCATTGCCTGTGCATGAAAATGCCTTATCTATGAAGCGTGCGGGATATTTTAAAATAGAAGTGGAGGAATTCCAGTGGTACAACCCTTCTGAGTCCTGTTTAAGACTGTTACTGAGAGATTTAAGCAAGCTGTGTAGCTGACAATGTGAGGCACATTCTGTTGGTATTGGCAAATATATATACTATTATTATGGTTTTCTTAAACATGGAAACATTTCTTTTTTCTTCTGTAGGCAGTTTGACACCAGAGCCACCTAAAATATCATCATCTACAAGCCACCCAGATCTCTTAAGTGGATGGGATTCTTGGGCAGATTCCTCAACAGCCAGCAATGTAGCATCACCACAGCTGAAGCCTGTTTGTGAAGGTATTATGAAATTAAATTTTTCCATTAGAGGAATACTCCATGCTGCATCAGTCTAGTCACCTGAAACTGCTGAACATGTCTTCGTGCATTTTTGCTTTGCTGCTTAAATGCTCCTTTAGTAAGGCACTTGTGTAGCTTTTCAGACTAAAGGTCGAGACACAGGAATTAAATTGTTTCAATTCTCTATAGTAATGGTGATTCTTGTAATGGAAAAGGATGTTGTGAAGTAGAATATTGGGGAAGTTTGTATGAGGTGTTGTGTAGATACTACTTTTATTCTTTCTCTCAATTTCCAAAAAGACTAGGTATGTGACGTGTCTTCCTATTATACAGGCCAAGTTTTTACCACCGGAAGCCAGTCCAGTGTGTCTTCAGGTTTGTCTTTTAGCCAGGCAAAAGCTCAGAACTTTGATCCTTTTGCTGATCTTGCCAATCTGGGATCTGGACTTCCAGGTAAGATCTTGCTTTTGATAGACTATATTTAGTGCGTCTGCTGTTTGATTTGCTTCTTGCACCAATAAATATTACTGACAGCGTATAAAGGGAAGTGTTTCCTTTTAATTGTCAACATGTAGCTTGAGGTATTTGCTGAGAGCTGGTGATTAACAAGAAAAGATTGAATCTTCCAGGTATTTTTTAAAACATCCAGAATAATGTTTTAGAAGATAACTGCAGCTGTGATATAGGAACAGTAAAAGTAATTAATGCTTGAGAACCGAGTTGAAATTGTAAGAGAAACTAGGAGTTGCTGATTCAGTAACTGAGCATGAGGTTTCTTACCTAGCATTGATTAATACTGTTCTTGAAGGATTTAAAATGAAAGCAGGATTGAATTAGTTAATGTTTTTAAGTTACAAAGTAACAGTTAATTCAGAACTTTCCTTTGAATTCAATAGACTTTCATAGCTCTGTTACTTACGTCTGCCATGTTTGTAAGATAAGCACAAATCAAGGCCCATACTTTGCACACCAGTACCAAAAGCATTATGAATATCTGCCAGTTTGCAGTGAAGGGCACAAGGAGTTCTGGAAGATTAGATACATTGCAGAGTAACTCATGTTCCAAGGTGTTTTATTGGCCTGAAACTTGGGAATTTAGTCCTGTAACACTCACAAAAGAGCTGAAGTCCTTGCATTTCAGAACCTACCCTTCCATAACAAATGTGACCAGCTGCAGAGAGTACATGGAATGATTCAGGACAGCCTAGTGTTGCTGAATTGAGCAAACCTGCTTTTCCCTTAGCTTGGAGCTGGTGGAGGTATTACCCTGTTGCCTTGGCAGTTAGCACTGTGTATTGAATTGTGTGGAATTTTCGTAGAAACACTAGGTACCATGCAGTGTTTGTCTTCTTGATGCTGCTTGGACATAAGCACTGCAAAATTCTGGTGCTGAAGCAGTACCAATGAGGCTGCTTTGCAGTAAAAAAAGTTCAAAAATTTCCTAGTTTAATAATTCAGGTTAACACAGGTTTTTAAATGCACAGATAGTATGGCAGTAAAAAAAGTCAAGTTATTCTTGACTTGAAGATATAGGTATAGCCCCCACTGAATCAGATGGAAGAAATCAAACTAATTTTTGCAGGACTTGGGTTGATTAATTACTCTTTCAGTTAGCTTTCAATAGGAAAAATTACTGCATTAAGAAGTAGCCAGATGTAACTGTCCTAGTTAACATTCCCAGGCTTGAAATGAATTTTCAAGGCATCACAAGAACTGGAATTCAGTTTTGGAATACAACTGGAATACCACACACTGTTGTATTTTTCAAAGAAGTGTTTTGGCTTCCACATACAAGACACTGTTCTGGAAGAAAATTTATGAGAGTGCAAGCTGCTTAAATATGAATGCTATATAAACTCAAAAGAAACAGCAGCCAAAAGTAGTGAATAATGGTATATTAGCATACTGGTAGGATACCAATACTGTTCTGTGCTGGTTGGTGTTATCACACTCTTCTTTAGGAATGATCTTCTATCAGAAAGTAGGAATGTGGTGTTGAAAAGTTTTTGAGAACAGTGAGGCACTGACTTGTCCTACAGGAAGAATTTGTTAGCCTTGAAAACTGCAATAATGAATGTAGAATGCTTTGAAAGAATAGGTGAAAGTGATAATTTTTCAGTATGCAGGGTTATTTGCTCTGATTAGTAACAATTTTTTTTTTTTCTGTAAATTTCACGAGTTGTCAATGGCTGAAACTGAGTTGACTGCAGTTAAATGATTTCATGAAAAAGCAGTGCATTCCTCGATTTTACTGGGTGTTGTATTGCATTACTGGGTTTTATCAGGTGTGATATGTCTAGATATAATACGGTATCTTATACATGGCCATGGGGAGACATCCTCTTGTGCAAGCTAGAGGTATGAACAGCCACTTCAAAAGGGAGGCATCAGGAGAGCTGAAGTGTGAGGAGCCATTTTTGAAAGAGCAAATCAAGTTTGCATTGCTTGGCTTGGCCTGTGCCACAGGAGGGTGATTACAGTATCTCCTGCAGGCTGCAGTGCTTTTCTTACTCATGTGCAGTATATTCCCTGTGGATGCTGCTACAGAATAATGTTCTCATCTTCCTTATACAGTAGTGCAAGGAACCACTAGAGACTTTGAAAGCATTCGTTTGAAAATCTTCTCAGTCTGTTACCATTTTTTGGAATTAGTTATTTATTAGGCACTGCATATTAGCAGAAGTTGGAGGCAGAGCTACTGTCACAGCCATAGTATCTCCTTGCCTGACATGTGCCTGATCCTTCAGATAAGGGGGCATGTTTTTGCTAAAACTGACATTTGAAACCTTGAGTTGTAAGAGAAGACTTTCAGTAAAGCTTCCAGCTCCTGCTATCCAAGTTACTTCTTAATGAGACTCTTAATTTCATTTTACCTATGCTTTCCTGTTACACTGTGAGCTATGTGGTTATATGTCTAGACCAAACTGTCTTACTTGTATTAAACAGGCAACTGTTAAACTGAAAAAATAAGTTTTTTTTTTTGTTAGGTTCATCCACTGGTGGACTCTTGGGTAGTGCATTTAGTCAGAAGACTGCTCCATCTCAGAAGCTAGGAAATCAGTGGCAGAAATCCTCCAAACCACAAAGTACTTCATGGCAGTCCCAAACTAAGTCCAGCACAGCAGCTAAGCCCAACTACACAGTAAACTTCAGTGTTATTGGGGGACGAGAAGAAAGAGGAGTCAGAGCCCCAAGCTTTGGTAAGTTTTTTGAATGTGTATTATTTATAATGTCCCGTATGAAATTCAGTTGGGTGTGCTGTTACCTGCAGAAGCTCTTCTACCTTCATATTTTTATTTACATTTAAGTTGTGTCCAGTAGAAAACAGAAAAACACTTGCCAAATCTGGTATCCTGCCTTTCCAAAGCTATCCCAGTGCATAACAGACAAACTGATGTTAGCACAGGTATTCACAAGTTTTGGGCATAAAGTCTCAAGGCTATACTTACTCACTCACATGGGAACTGGTTTTGTATCAGTGAGTTTAGAAAGGTAAATTTGATCTGTATGGGGAGAGATGGTTAATAATGTTGCTTCATGTTAGTCTGTTTGTGATACAAAGATAAAGGCATACACTCTTTTTCCTAGCTGAAGAAGAGTAGCTTGTCTTGAAAAAGACTGAGGTTAAAATTACTGAAAATTCCTGTGTTTCAAAGAGACATGGGGACAGGACCTGGTGGAATCATACAGTCCTTTAAAATGTTCCACCTGAACAGGCAAACCTGAAGTTACAGGGTTAGGCTTGGCCTCTTCTGTATGAACTTTCTTGGAAAATTTTATTTTCTGGCATGTTGGTATTAGGATTATGCTTCCCTTAAACTGACATAAGTGAACAGCAGGTACTTCTTTAAGTTGGAATTATTCTGTTGGTCCATATCTGGAGAAAGGTGTCAGGATGCAGAGGCAGTGAGTATAGGTTGCGGCACTGGAAAGTCTGTAGAAGAAGGCAAAAAAATCAATTGACATGATGAAATGCTGAAACAGGTTGTTGTAATTCCTCTCCCTTAAAAACAGATAGATCTCAGCTGGACAAGGACCTAACAAATGTACCTAGCTATCCCTGCTCTGAGTGGGGATTGGACTAGACAATATCCAGAGGCCTCTTCAGAGTTCAGTTATTCTGCAGTTCTCTGAAATTAGTTGGTTTTGTAATGAATATTCATGTTGGTATTTTATCCATTCATTATTCTGGATAAGTTTCAACATGCTTAGGTGTTGACTTTCAATGCTTTCAATGATGCTATTGAATATATGGTTATTTGAAAAACTGCTGCATAGCATTTGAAACTAACTTACAGTGGAAAAATGGAGCCATTTCCAAAATTGTGGATAGATTGAGTGTGGATAGATTTGAGTGTGCTCCCTCAAATCTACTCCATTTTTTTGAAAAAGAGGACATGCAAGTATTTAGTCAGAGGTTAGCATGCTAGGTTATCTGCTCAGCTGGACTGAAAGTTTGTTAAAGATCCTTTTTATTTTTATCCTTTTTGCCTTTATGGCTTTTTGGTGTCATTGAAGGATATTTATCATGGCAGTAATGAATGCCATTCAGGTTTATCTAAGGGCAATATATTTCCCCTGTTAATGTATTCTTCAGTGAAACTTTTCATTTAATGTTTTTTCTTTTCTCATAGGTCAAAAGCCAAAAGTTTCAGAAAATGACTTTGAGGATCTCTTATCTAATCAAGGATTTTCGGCAAAATCTGATAAAAAGGGACCAAAGACAATTGCTGAGATGAGAAAACAAGAGATGTCTAAAGATATGGACCCCTTGAAACTCAAGGTTTGTTTAACAGTGATTTTGATTCAAGTGAAAATCTGATCTTATGCTTAGGACTGCTGATTACAGAGCAGAAAGATACAATGACCAACAGAGAAACTAAAGGATCATGGTTTAGAAAAGATGTATGTAGCTGATAACACATAAATACGCTTTAAAAAGGAATAGCTGTCTTCAGGGTGATCATGTACTTTCCTTTTCTGGTTAACAACTGCAGCTGCTGTCCTAAGAAATTACTAGAAGGTGCAATTCTGGAGACAGGATATATAACTACTTTGGGATGTGTTCCTTGTTACTCAGATTTTTTGACCTGTTAGTCACTGATAGCTTCACATATTATTCCATTTCCAGTTTTTTAGTCTTTATGGTGCTTCAGAAAAGTTTGTTAATGAACTTTAAAGGAATGCTGAAATTAGTTTTCACAAAGTGTCCTTCCTAAAAAGAGAGTGCACCTTTTAACAGAAATCACCACAAATGGACATAAGTCCAGATACTTAGTTACCATTCTCACTGGTGATAGTAAGGGTTCAATGAAAACACTGTATGTTATGAATATTGCTATTAAAGTCTGAGCAACATTACTCTGATTTTCGGCATATCTCAAAGAGCACTTTAGTCTGTGCACCTCTGCAGGTTGCTTAAGTAAACATGAATTATTACTAGACATTATCTTTTGTACAAAGCTCATACAATAGGAGTTTTAAAATACATTTACACTTTTGTACAAATAAAGTAATAATTTGTGTGTGTGCCCTGACAGGGACAAGATTAATATAATATCTAATTGTAACACATTTTTAATTACTCCTGTCATTTCTCTTGCAATGACTGAATTTCTGCAATAAACTAGTAACAATGAGCTATTCTCTAGTGGTAGATGCAAAATATAATTTTTGAGTTGATAAGGTAGTTGAATTTGGGGAGTGAGTGCAGTAGGACAACTGCACTTGCGTTGTGATCATATAGTCTTGCAGAAAATGAAGATTATGTTTCTAGAGTCTGAGAATGCTTACAGTGCTGCATTCATCTCTATATATTATGATTTTCCCAGATTCTTGAATGGATTGAAGGAAAGGAGAGAAATATCAGAGCATTAATATCCACTCTGCATACAGTGCTTTGGGAAGGAGAGAATAAGTGGAAACCAGTCAGCATGGCAGATCTAGTAACTCCTGAACAAGTAAAGAGGTACTACAGGAAAGCAGTGCTTGTGGTTCATCCTGATAAGGTGAGTGTTTTCCTCTGATCTCCTTTATTATCGGAGGAATACAAGCTGCTTTTACCATACCATACTGGTTACTGGCAAATGCTTTGCTTCTCAGTCAGTGCCCTAGATGTTCTTCACTGTATTTCTGTTGTCTTCTGAATGTGGTGTCCTACTGCATTGAGGTAGTACAGGATTATTCTTGTTGTTGTGATAAAGCACAGAATTCAACAGAGAAGGAGGGTTAACAAATGAAAGATCCCGTGAGGGTTGTACTGAGCACCAGAGTCAGTGATGCTGGGTTCTGACTGACAGATGGCAGATGGCAGATTTAATGCTGATTAGTGGAATCTGTTTCATTTTTATGAGCTGGTACTTCAAGTCTTTTAGAACCAGTATGGAGACTCAGAGGCTGCCACAGCAAAACTGGTAGGTAAAACCTGCTGAACCTCATTTACTAAACCATTTTTACAAAAAAAAAACTTACTAGAATAAACAAGTTATCAGATGAAAAATACGTAATGAATATTACATTGTATTGCCGTCTGGGGAGCTATGTACAAATCACAGATGGGATGGGACTGCTGTGGAACCTGCCTTGAGCTGTTTTGTTTTCCAGCATCAGTCTCATTACGTGGCTGTGACAATGGGAAGATGCCAGCAGCTCACACCCTGGCAGCAGACCAAGAACTTAATGTTACAACTTACTTTATAAGTTTTTTGACCAGTCACACAAAGCAGAAGCATACTGACAGTAGTTCCATCCAACCACTATAAGTACACGTACCTTTGGTTAAAACAATGCTTGTTTATTTTGAATACAATACCTGCTTGTAAGCCTTAAAACACAGTGCACAGAGCTCCATTATTAAGCTTAGAACTTCCTAATATCTTGGTAGATATACTTTTCTGCGGCTTAGGGAGTTATTCTAGCGAAGTGTTAATACACAGACCATTGTTCTATTTGTCCTTACCTTTCTACTTTTTAGATAATTTTTCTGCTGCCCTATCTCATGGCTACTGCTTAGCTCTAATCACAGTTCTGTTGTCTCTGAGGCCTGCCTTTTGCAGCTTTCCCAAAACCCTCTGATTTTGTGGATTCCCACACATTGCAGTCTTTTTAAAAATACTTAATGCATGCCAATTTATCAAGGTAGCTTCTTGAGCTCTTGCACTAGATAGAAAGAGAAGTATTGGATATATCTGGTTTGAATTTTCAGGTTTGCATTCACTGATGGTTTAGTGAACAGTAGTCTAAATCCTATGTTGTCTTGTGTCCATAACAAACATGACATTTTTTGGTTTTTTAGTTCCCCCTCTCCTTCAGAGTCCTTGGGTATGTGACGTCTTCCACCTTTGTGGTGGTTTTTAAGGTGTTTTCTGTAAGACCCGTAATGCATCAGTGTCAGAACTCAGCTCTGTTTAAGGCATATTTCTCTTCCTTGGTTTTTTATTTTGCCACTTACCTATTATGCGTCGATAAAGCACTGCAGGTGCAGGAGAAGGGGAAGGATACTGGAGGGGCTCTGGGGCTTCCCTTTTTTATTGGACAGAACCATCTTTTGGGAGTGGATGCTTATTAACCACAAGGGCTGGATTGTGTTGGCCCAGAGTTAGGGCAGCTGTGAAACAGGCAGGGAATCAGGAGTACTATCTTTGAGTATGGAAGCAAACATACAGGAAGTGCTATGCCAGTCATGCTGAGTCTTAGCATCATTCACAACTAGCAACAGATTTTTCTCCAGGGAATTTCATTCAAAAGAAGTTGTCTTAAAGAGGACTCAGATTTTATCCTTATAGACTACTGCAAGATCTTTCAGGAAGCAATTCCAAAAATGACTTAATTTGTTTAGTAAGTAGTAGTAACTGAAAGTATTTATGAAAAGAACAGCTTTGAAATTTGTTTTTAGCTAAATTTAAATTACTTCTGAATTGTACTGAAAGTAACGTAAGGAAACCAAGGATTTGGATTTGTTTAAAAAATACTCGTGGCAAGCTTTGTATAAGGTTGGAGAGAGTTCTCTGTCCACAAAATTATATTCACAGAGCAGTCTCTAGCTTTTGAATAAGACAGCAAATATAAAAGGGATGGAATCTTTTCTAAAGACCTGATTTCTAATGTTTTTATGCTAATGGTGCATTCTCTTTGTTTCCAGGCCACAGGACAACCCTATGAGCAGTATGCCAAAATGATCTTCATGGAATTGAATGATGCCTGGTCAGAGTTTGAAAACCAGGGATCAAAGTCCCTTTTCTGAAACTTCACCTTTCACAGAACTGCTTGCAGAAACTGGAGCTGATCATTGTTATGACTTTATTGCGCCTGAGATTTATGAAGCGCTTTTCCACAATTTCAGCACAGTTTCTAGTTATGCACTTAAATGTGGGGATGTATTTTGTAAGATGTAGAGTACAAATCATTACATAGATGCATTAAGAAAAAAGCTGCTGAAGAATTCACAGTCTGGGAGTAAAAGTTTCTCTTCAGTTTTATATAAGAAAAATAGAATTTGATTTAAGCTAAGTAATAAGTGATAGGCTAGTATTAGTTATAAATCATTCCAAATTAATTGATTTTTGCTGTACCTCTACCGTCCCAAATTTATTTGTTACTTTGAGTAGTTTTGTGATTCAATTTTGATATTTGGTGCCTGTCGCCTTCTTCAAAGTGCTTTAGTTAGCAGCAGTGAATTTGCTTGGCTTATCTCAAACCTAAGGGTGTATATTTTCATCTGTATTTTATATAATCAATCTGATAATCATTCTGTAAATAATGTTTTCTGGTAATATCTGTGTTCCTTACAATAGAGTAACATTTATTTAGCCAAAAAGACAGCACATGTGGGAAAGTCAGACAGGGCTGTTCTTGATTTTATTTTCTCTTTTTACTTTTTTTTTTTTTTAACATATCATGAATCTAAAAAGAAATTTAGACTCTGAGGTCTGCATGTTCCTGCTGTTTTGTTTATTTATTGCAGTAGTCTGACCTGTGCTTATTGTCCTAGTTCTTTAAATGGTGTCTTTTGCTTCTGAATTCAGTGGAACGTTCCTTTCATTGTACTTCAAATACTCTGATAAAAACAATTTTACTCTGAAACTTGAAGTGTAAGCACAAACCTTTTACTGTGCTTTGATTTGTTTGAGTATTAAATCACTCATTATCATCTGGTGAGCATTTAAAGTGCTTTAACAAACATTTTGCTGCATGTTTGAACCTGTGTATTTTTGAGATACGCATGGCATCAGTGCATGTGAAAACATGGTGTGTCTTGATATATATACTGTTGTCTTTCTGCTCACCTATTTCCAGGCACTGCTTAGTGCAAGATGAGTAGAGACACAGCTTGGTAACAAAACTTGCCATGTTTTCTCATCCCTGTTCAGAAGGCACTTTTTCACTAGTGCTGGGGAGGATGATGCAAACGACCAATGACTGTTATACTCTATGTAATAACAAAATGTGATTTTCATATCAAGTTTGAAAATGTTGAAAATTAGTGCTGAGCTATTAAATCTTCAGCAGCAGTCTCCTGAAACTGGACAGTTGGGCATCCAAGGGGATATTTTGATCACTTGCCTTTTTGTACATTTTGCATGCTTAACTGAGAAGGAAGCTATATTATTAGCAGAGGTAACTGTTCAGCTGAGGAACATCTGAACAGGAAACATGAGATTCTAATGCCACCTGAAAGGTGCATTGGATGAGATTTTCCACTGCTGCATCAGCCCAAGAGCTGCTGAACACTTGCAATGTCTAGTTTCTAGCTCTGATATAACACAGTTACTTATTAACCTCTGATCAAAGGTTTCATTTGTGTATATTTGCATATATATTTAGCTGCTGTGATTTTTCTTTTTTTTTTTTTTTAAGGTGAAGCTAGGATCAGTTATGAATCAGGAAGGTTATATATTATTCATAGCTGCTGTTGTATTTTAGTTACTGTTTTGAAGCAGTCTTAAATCTTAGTAGATTTCTTTATAAATGTATGTAACTTGTTGTCTGATTTAAAGTAAGAGTTAATCTTTTTTCCTTTGGATACTTCATTAATTCTTTGTGTATGTGTTCTGCAACCATGGAAATTAAAGGTTTCTGCTGGTAGGATAGGTTTGTGGGAGACCTTTTTACAGTTCTAGGGCAAATACTATCTAGGAATAGGTTTAAAAAGACAAACACAGATATATAATGACTTTCTAGTGCTATATACAAGTGAGAGATAAAGTATTTCTAAGGGGCCTGCTTAGAATAAGGAAGGACTGCTTTAAAAACCCATGTTCATTCAGCACAACTGAATGCAGTACATATGGGTTGCATATAGGCAACTTAATTTTAAGGCATACATTTTTATTGCTCTTTTCTTGAAATATGTGTTTAAAAAATTAAAACATGAAAGTTGGGAGGAAAAGATCTTCTGCTTTGTATATTTGGTAGTTTTCTGGATGATGTCTACATTAAGCTTTTTAAAATTTCTCTACTCTTGCTTGCAAAATTTTCTTGGAACATCAGAGAAGAACCTTAGATGTGATTTTAAGTTAGCAGCGAAAACGTGAGTGCAGGTATTTTACCTGGAACTAAAGATCTCTTGAAATTAGCTCTCTCTTTTAAAAATTATGGAAATTCAAGAAGTTTGGCTATGGATTCTTCCAAGAGCCATTACATAATTACTAAAACTTCAGTCATGTTGAGAGATCCGCTCAGCTTATTTTATGGCTTAGTCAGCTCTAGTTCTGTGGGGGAACTGGCTGATTTCTCTGTCTTTCTCCTTTCTACATAATTGAATTTTGCTGCTAGGAATCTGGGAGAAGCTTGGTTTGGTAAACTGATAAATCTTGACAACAAAACTATTTTGGGCAGGGTGTTTTGAGTTTGGTTTTATTTTTTGTAACTGTGCCATTTCTCTGTGTTACATACAAGAATGTGCAAACAATGGGGATTTCATTAAGATTCTGTAAGCAAACTGTAACTTGGAAATTAAAAAAAGTTCAAGTGGTGAATATGAACATAATAAATGGAAGTTTTGTTTTCTGTGCAACACAAAGCAGCATGAGGACCACCAAAGGTGTTTCTTAGTGTAAGGCTTATATGTTAAGTACAACAAGAACCTGGGTGGAGGGAAGTTAAAGTATATTTCATATAAATGTGTATTGAGTCTTAATGTTGTTTTAGTAGGAGATGGTAATTTGGAAGAAAAAGTCCAGCACTTTTATCAATTCATCTTAAAACAGTAATAAAAAATGGTAGACAATCTGGGATTAAGGGCCTTTCAAACTTTAGATTTGTACTTGGTTGTTAATTGTCTGTCTGCTGTATGAACTAGGAGTGCACTCAAATGCTAACACACATATTTCACTGTAGTTGTATTCTTAGTGTCTGCAAACTGAAAAGCTTTTAGAGCAGGCTTTAGAAAAAAAAGATTAATCAGAGACTTGGCTGGATTCTCTCTTTGCTTAAAATGTTTATTTTCTGTTCATGTTAGTTGTTCATTGCACAGTTAAGTTATGAAATGTTGAAGCCACAACCTGAAAGCTGAACTTTATATCTGCTTCTGCTGTCTGTGAACCTTGAAGGTGATGTCACCAGGTGTTACCTGCAGGTTGATATTCTGCATGCATGGATGTACTCCAAGGATTTGCATGAGGCACTTGAGGCTCTTGTATGAAGCACCTCCTTGACTCTTGCAGCAGGTCATGGGGCCTGCTGGCCCGTGTTGGTTGTTCCTCTGTCTGGTAACAACACCTGACTAATACCATATATTGTTTGCAGCCTACTGGGGCTCAATTTACAAAAGTAAGTAGGCTGAGATGGTTAGTGCAAGAAAAAAATGAAAACAGCACAAGATAGGTTAAAGGAAGAGTAGAGAAAAACACCAGGGCTCTAAAGTACATCTGAAATACTGTTTTCTAATTCTCTCTCCACTGACCTATTGCTGCCTACCTCTGCTAAAAACAGGTGTAGACTGGTAGAGAGAACCTGGCTTGCAGCCTGCTTTCCATCCCTTTTAGAACACTGCTGACTGACTGTAACAAGTTGGAGTACCAAGTCCTTAGCTTTTTTTCCCCCTCCCCAAAGTTTATATAAAGCAGGTTCAAAAAATGTTTGGGCAGGTTTCCACTAGTTTTTTTTTAAATTACAAATTACTTGTGTTACATTGCTGTTAGATCTGGAGAGTCCAGCAAAATAACTTTCAAAACAGAGACGTATGAAGAAGAATTGGTGTTAAGAGAGTGTGTGGCTGGAGTCTGCCTAATAGAAACAAGTGGTGTATTTTAACTGGAGGAAATCAGTTAGTGTCTTCAACCTCAGGCATGCCTTTTTGGTGTTTCCTAGTGCTGTCAGAGTTCCTTAGGAGCAGCAGAGTGTTCGTGGTTAGTTAGACATAAAGCCTGGAAGGAAAAGGTCCTCAGCATTGTTAGTTGGGTCAAGTTCAGCTATTTTGCTAATCAGTGGTAGCTTCTTCAGCAAGTACAGAGCAGAAAACCTCCAAAAGTGCTGATGAAGTACATTTCCTTGGAACAGTGGCAGAGTCATTGGTGTTGTACTCGTGAGGGTAACTAGTGCTCATGAAAAATGCCTTCTTTTACCTCCATGTTCTTGGTAATTCTGGACAATTCCTCCCATTTTGTCTTGCCAAGCACAGAGGAACAGTTGGTTTGTGAAAGCTACATGCACAAGGTCAATTTTTTGCACAAACCAAAGCGGAGAAATCTCATCAGTTCTTTGGGGCTGCTGGGTTCTGTGCACCATTCCACTTTCTGAGGCCAGACTACAGTTTTCCCAGCAGTGGCAGTGTTTGCATACTTGCTGGCAGCTGCACTCACTGCTGCTCACACAAGTGTTTTCAGGAATAGCATAAGTGTGGAAACCTTGTTGCTCCTTAGCTGTGTCCTTAATTGTCTAATAATTGCAAGGTAACGGCTCCTTTGTAAATAAGTTCAAATTAATCTTGTATGACTCAGTTGACATTTTCTGTCAAGAACTTGCAGGTGATTGACCTGTGAAAGCTGTAAAAGGAATGTATCATTTCCCGCCCTTGAGCCTGTCCCTGGTGCAGAGCAGCTCTCACACCCAGAAGCTCAATGACGAGGAGCTGAGCTCTGGTTCTGAACTTGATGAATCTTGCAATGCTTGCTTACTCTCTGTTTGGGTAAGCTTATTGTGAACTGCAGCTTAGACTGCATTAGGCTTCCAACATATGCTCCAAAATACTAATTCAGTACTTTTTATGAAGGATACATGTTATCATAGAAGCTTTTATTACCAAAAGGGGATTAAGAGGCATTGTGGGAACTCCCAAAACTCTAGTGGAATGTACTGTATATTTGCAATGTAGATTTCTAGAAGTGATTGTCATCTCTCATAAGGTCTTGGCTTGCTCTGAGGTCCTTATTGTATTTACCTGTAGTTGTGATTGTACTTTGAATGCCTGTGGTTTTTTCTGATTTAGAGTGTGTGGAAGGACAGAACCGACACTCAATTCCTGGTTTTGCCATCTTTCAGGAAATGCAATGTACTGTGTAATTTTGCTACTAGTGTAATGAAACTTATACCTGTATGTATATAAGGTAAAATAGTCAAATTAAGCCTTGTTTAAAAGTAGATTTAATGTTTGGTACAATGTCCTTGAACAGAATATTTTGCTTTGAAATGTATTACAATTTAACCAGTGATCAATTAAAACAAACAAAATAACTTTGTCTATTTCCTTCTTTACAAAGAGAGAAATGGCCCGAACACCTGAAGCATTTCCACTGTGTCTTCCAGAAAGTGTCTGGAAACGTTAGAGAAGTGGTTCTCGTTATGTTCAGGTTGACTGAACCTGTTAGGAGCTAAGTGGCTCTTGAGGAGCGTCTCTTCTTCTGGAGAGGGTCGCTGCAGTGTGCCCTGAGGTTTGACAGCTGCATTTTCCAAGTGCTTGTGTTGGGTTGAGTGGGTTCTTGCACAGGATCTGCTGCAGTGCTTTTCCATTGCCCAAGGGAAGCTCTGGCTTAAGTGTGTAGCAGTGATCAAAGGGAAGAGAACAGGAGCACATGGACATGACTGAGGCAGGAGAGAGGAATATGAGCAGCCTGTAGGGACACATCTGGCAATGAAGAACTGCAGATGGCAGGAATCTGAGGGAATGTGGCATGGCAAAGGGTGAGCTTCTGCTGAGAGCATACTGATGAGGTGCCCAGAAGCATCTTGACTCCATACTCTGCAACAAGAATGGGTGAGCAGAATCTTTCATAGGTGGGAACAAGCCACTCGGTGACATTGAGAAAGTTTCTTTAGAAGTTAAAAGCACGAAAGCATAGGATTACCATTACCCAATGGCCTCTTAGGCAGAGGCCATTGCTACTGGATAATGTTTTTCATTCTGCTTACTACTTTGAATAATCCGATGGGTTTACAAGAATTTGTGATAGATTACTCAGTGCCAAGATGCTAAAAGACCTTTCTCCTTGTATCACATACCAAATATGCTACCACTTTTGCTGCTTATCAGTTTATTCCTAAAATGCAAACATGCTGAAAAATGCATTGATACCTACTTCTGGTCCTTTACCTCTGCAGCAAAGGAGGCTAATATTAGTCAAGTGCATCTTTCTTTGCTGTATGCAAGGCTTCTGGCTACTCTGATGTGATTTTAGAAAGACTTGAGTTGGGAGAACACAGCAAATAGAAATCCTGAAGAGTCAACCTATCAAGCATCAGTAATTACACCAGGTAAGCAGAATGTATTGTGGAGAGATAGCATGGCCATAAATTCAATATCAAGCAAAGCACACAAAAGACACTGAAAGGCAATTAAAAGAAGGCAGCAGAAACACTTTGTGTACTGTAGTGTGCAGAGCAGTCTGTAGCAATCAAAGCCTTCGAAGTCTGCAATTGTAGCCACCTCGCCTGGTTACTGTAATGTTGGAGAGGATATGATTTGCCCTGCCTTCAGCACTGCCTCTCTTATGAGATAAGAGAAGGACTTTTGGGCAAAAAACATAGAAAAAGGGAAAATGAAGCACATAAGTAGGTGAAGACTTGATCTAGAAGGATCCCTTCTAGTACAAACTTACAAGGAACTCTTCATCTCCTTTAATCCGTAAAGCTGCTGGCTGTTCTGTTCAGCTCCTAGTCAAAGCTCTGGACACACACAAAATAATGGCTGTGAAGTTTTCTGGTGTAAAATGGTGCTGGCAGACCCAGCCTTTATTAATTGGTGCTCTGCAATGTTTCTTTAAGCATGGCTCTGGTGAGGAGCAGGACAGCAAAACTACTCCACAGGAGATGGGATCTTCAGTGCAGCCCTGACCACATGCAATATGTCCAGCACACTTCTAACGTGCCAGAGGAAATGTGAAGTAAGCTCATCCAGCTTGCTCAGGAAGCTGATTTAAATTACAAGCCTTGGTTTGCCATTGCAGGGATGTTGCTGTGTGTGCTGTGAAGCACTGAGTGTTCCATAATGGTTGAGTTTTGTACTCCTGCTGGGTCTGTTCCTCTCCTGATCCCTGCTAGCCTAGTACTGTCAGTCTCATTATGGAGTTCAAAAATGCTGCTGACAGCATTCTTAGAAGCTGTTAGAGGAAGAAGAAAACTTCTCTCTTCCCAACAGTTCCAAGATTTCATCTTTCTCTGGTCTTCTGGACTTTCAAAAGCAATGGGTTCACTAGACTTCATGTGGAAACTGTTCTAGAAGTAGAAGCCAGCCCTACAGCAGTTAGCTGCTGTGATGGCTCTTAGCTCTCCCTTTCATGCTGCACGCCTGCTCTGTCCACATCCTAGTGGTGGCTCACCATAGAGGCAAATAAGGTGCCAGATTCTGTTCTAGGGATGTATGAACCACAGGAACTGGACTCCTACATGTTTTTTCAATGGATTGAATTAAGGCTGTTGAACCCACTGTATGTGCTATCTCATTTCACACTGAGAAATTTTTATATACTGTGGCTAAATTTGCCTCTTGTGCCCTTACTGACTCATCATGAAACCAGGGATGAATGTAGGGGTTTTTTAATTTTCATTTTATTACCAATGTTTTTTTTTTTTTTTCTTAGCTGTCTTCACTATAGGAGCTGCCCTCCCTTTTTCTTCCCTCACTCACTTCTCCTCACTAGGCTTTTCTGCTGCTCCTACCACCATGAGCCTAACACCTATTAGACCTGGAAATTCCTCACCTGCTTCTGTGCACATGCTGCAGCTGCTCCGCACACGTGCAAGGTATGAGCCTCTGTCAGATCTCTTTATTTCTTTTTCCATGTGTGGGACATCATGAAGACCACATCTCCTGTGGAGGGTGAACTGCATCTGTTTACTATCTCCAGACGTATAAAAGGATGTTTGGGAGTTTCTTATAAAATCTTTCTAGGAACTAATGCAAGGGGGAGAGGCAGAAGGGACATAATTCTCTGCCAGATACCCCATTGCGTTGGGTGGCAACTGCATTGCTCCCCTGAGTAAAATGCACCTGGTTTCATGTGTAATTATTTATCCTCAGTAATCATGTTTCTTTATTTTGATTGCCATCTGCTGGCAGAATGATGTGTACATCACCATTTCACACTTGTGCCTCATAGGGTTTTTTTTAATACTAAGCATTTTGACTGTGCTTGTGTAGTTTGTATGTGCATGTTGCAAAAAAGAGCTGCTTTTGGATGTCTGAATTCACAGGCTGACAAGGCTGGAGGCAGAGCTCACAACCCATGAGAACACGTGTTCCACTAAGTGGACAGAAGCAAGTAATCTATGCCAGAGAATGAGGAAGAGGAGACATGCACCACAGGAGTCTTGGAACTTCAGGTGGGGATGGACACACAGACTGGAAACAGCATAGGAGAGCAAGGGGCTGGGCAGTAGGCATCCAGGTAGATCCCAGGGCTGTGCCCTGCATGTGCTCAGCCTGTTGTGAGTAGGTGTGACCTCAGCACAGACACACAGTATTTAGAATGCAGGCACTCAGCTGCAGTGGGAGGAGGAACAGACTAAGCACCCAAGGATTCCGGGCGGTGCAAACAGCTGTACTGTCCTATCTCCTGCTCTGAGTAGAGGAGGCTGTAAAATGAGGCCCTGACAGTTCAGTCCAGGCTGCTTTACCCGTGGGGAGGTTGTTGAGGTGACTAGGTGTGAGGTTCCCAAGTGACTGCAAAGGGTACCTGCCTGCACAGCCCAGCACTAGACCCAGGGTTAGCACCCTCAACAAGTGCTCCCATAGAAAGGCTCATTTCTCACCAGTGTTCCTGTGCCCCGCCATGAACGCCACAAAATTCATCTGGTCAGCATCTTGAATACTCAAACTCAGCTTCTGAATCAAGTACTGTCCTGGAATGTTACCTGTCTGAAAAAAAATGTCCACAGCTTCAAAGGAAAATGTGGGAATTCAGCACATTGCTCCGGATGTCCAGAACTACTGAGAGAACCCTTGGGGGGCTCGGAGGTCTTGGAATGTTGCCAAAAGTGCCTGGTGGCTTGACTTTGATCCCTCTAGAGATGTGCCACCTGCATTTGAGGATATGAGAATCACTGGGGTTTAAATGGTATAGAAATAGTATAATTACAGGGTAAAACACAGGTTTTAAGATTTTGGTACAGGGGGGTTATGGAGACGAGATGGAGGAATTTAGGCCTATCTCATGGTTCTTCTTCCTTCTTCATGTCTTCCATTTTTCTGTGTGATGCAGATATTTTTTGATAGGTTCTTGGTGAAGGTACACTTGGTAATAAGAATGATAAGTATTGGGAGCAAAAGGTAAATAAGATTTATGTTGTTTTTGTTATAAGAAGACATGACTGCCCTGTGGGCGGTCAGAGTGCCTTTGGCTGCCTTGCTGGTCAGACCCTGGCTGGGCAGAGAGAAAACTTTGTAGATAAGAAATAAAAAATAACCTTGAAGACCAAACCTGAGAGTCCAGCCTCGTCCTTTGAAGCCCGATCGGAGCAAACCCATCTCACCCTTGTCTGGGCAGAGACAGACAACAGCCGGCCCAGACAGGAAAATTTACATGCATTTATTAATCCCTCTGCAGGATGGTATAAAACTCAGCCCAAATGACAGCAATTCAAAAGTATTTAATGCTAACAAGACCTTAAAAACAAAGTTTGAGTTTTACCTGGGTGAATCACTGGAAACTGTCTCTTTAATATGATCAAGCATCTTGTGTAAGGTAAATAAAATCAGATGAGCTTCAACTTTTAATTCCATTGCTGTGAAGTGTAACGTGTCTGCTTCAAATGAGAAATGATAAATGCTGTTCTTTAATTTCAGTGCTATGCAAATAGTATTAGAAGATTTCTCCAGATGGTGGAAGATCAGAATCTGTTGAATTTTTCAGCAGATCTTTAGCATACACTGGAATTCCTGTTGCTGTGACCCATGGTGGCATTTAATACTTCATATCCTTTTCCATAGACGAGCAGAAATGCAAATACATTTCCCAAACACATATCTCCTGGCAATGTTTGCAATTTCTGCAGAAGCATCCAAAAAAGGAGATGTTAGGAGACCACGTTTTTATCCAGAACTGTGAAATGAAGCTCCAGTTCTGCAGAGCAGTGGTGTACCTCTGTACTCCCGAACAGGAAAAAGGCTGCATCAGTTTTAATGTCCCCCACTGGACAATGAGAAGGAGAAGGCACACACACCTGCCTACAGTGCCAACTTTGTCCTCCAGACCCACCCCTGAATTTTCTTACAGGAAGTCACTCGAGTTCAAGGTAAAGAAAAACAAGCAATTTTTCCTTTCCTTTTTCTTAGAAATGACTTGAGTTTTCCCTCTCTATTGCTCTCATCCATCTCTGCGGCCCTCAGCATAAGGATATGGACCTGTGGGAGTGAGTTCCAAGGAGGCCACAGAGATGATCAGAGGGCTGAAGCAGCTCTCCTTTGAAGAACTGGGATTGTACAGCATGAAAAGAGGAGGCTGTGAGGTGACCTTATTGTGGCCTTCCAGCACCTAAAGGGGGCTTATAAAAAGAAGGGAGTGAGGCTCGTGGAAAGAGCATATCATGACAGGACAAGGGGCAGGAGTTTTCTTGGAGCTGAAGAGCCTGGATGTGTCCTGGCTTCGTCTTGGGCACAGCATTGCTCCTGAGCTGGCTCCTCCAACATAAGGAAAAGAGCAAAAATTTTGTCCTAAAAGGTACAATGCTCTGCTTATAGCACTGGTTACTTCATCAATATTTTGCCTTATCCCTTTCTGTACATTGTTCATTGGCATTTCACAGCATTTTCCTGGAAAATGCTTTGTGGGTAATGGTTACTGTTTTTCTTCTTGTTCTTGGGTATATTTAGGGAGATGTTTGTATGTATCAACCTTGCACATACTGGTAGGTTATCCATTCTTGTCTCCTGTGGGTCCAGAGGGTTTATTATACCATGATTATTCAGGTCTGCTGTTCCTTTGTATAAGGCACAATTTCTTAGGAAGGAAAAACAATAAAATTAGCACAAGCTAAACAAAACTTACACTAAAAGACATTTGAGGCAATAGCTCAAAAAACCAAAAGCTCTAAGCCACAGGACAAAGCAGGCACCGACCATCAGACAATTTTGCTGTTGCGGCTAAGGCAAGCTAGGCAATAAGTGTCTAAGGTAAATTGCAAGTAAGGCATCTTAATATGCATTTTGCACAGATGGCCAAAATCAAGCAATGAGAGATTAAAGGCCTGACAACTTGAGTTGTAGTAAACCAATGTTTTGAAGCTCAAGATCTGTTGTTAGTATGGCTGAGCTACAAGGTTACAATTTCTAGGTGAGAAAAGGCAAATCCAAGGCCTCTTTGAAATGAAAGATATGAAATGTCAGAAATTCTGTTTTCAGTGATATGTTTGTGGAGAGCAGACATACACTCTATTCTGTAAGGAATTTCCAAGAGTTATGAGGAGTTAAGTCCTTGAAACAACCTATGGTATTGTGGACTTTGTAATGGGAGGTCAACACTTCTGATAACTTAGGCAGCTTCTAAAAAATCCAAGGTTTTTAGATTTTAGTGCCTTTAGTACAGGTGCTACAGGGCTATGTATTTCATATTTACTGATATTTGACTGTGTCTGAAGTAATGTTTGCCCTTGTTTTACGGATCCAGTTATTGATGCTGAAGCAATTTATTTTTGGAGCAGTGAGCGTGAACAAGAAAGCAGCCCAGCACTCCAGGCAAATATGTGCTGAGGCAGAGCCTTGTTTTCAGGTTTGTGGCTTTTGCAGAATTATCTGCTTATCTGCAGATAATTCTCTGCAACTCTGCAACTCCAATGTCAGTCATCTGAAATAATTTATCTATTTTTCTCACTATAGATTTTTTTGAATTCTGAAGGCGTTCCACTGGCATTAAGTACTGCTGTAGTCGTGCCTCCACTTATCTCTTTAGCTTCAACTCAGTGCACACTCAGTTTCCACAGCAGTGACTGGCCAGTGCTGTGGGATCCCTGGTTTGGGCACATGTGTCTCTTCAGGGACACATGGACACTTGTGTTTCTTGTGCCACCTGGGCTGTGCTCCCAAGCCAGGCCCAGGAGTGGGTCTGCACGAGGCCACAAGCCTTCATGGAGGACAGAGAGGATTTCTGTGGCATTCGCAAGGTGCAGCCTTCCCAGCAGGAGAGTTCAGTAAGAAAATTATGCTTTCCATTTCTGTTTCTTGCTAAAGGGCAGAATAAATATTGATGTGCTACTAAGGTCCAGCTGAGCTGTCTAAATAATCCTCTAATAAATTGTACAATAAAGAAGTGAATTCAGTAGGAGATCAGCTGTTTACACTGATCTGTAATTGATCTCTAGCAAATAACACATGCAGTTAGAATCTTTCTTGCTTTTAATACGGACATTTCAGCCCTGGGGACATGGAGGATGAGATGGCACAAGCCGTTCCCGGCTCCTCTGCTTGGATTATCATACTTTGCAAAGCCACCAGGACCAGGAGCAGTGGGAGCCAGAGCTGGCCAGTTGAACCCTGAGGCTCTGCATGAGCAGCGTGCAGCTACACAGACCAGGGACTATCTTCTGGCAGAAATACCTCGCTAGGCAGAACTGGTTCTGCTCCTGCTGCTGCAGTCTCAATGCCAGGAGCTGACAAGGCAGCTGGCTCTGCATTGCTGCAGGGGCACTGCTTGCAGGAGCTTGCTCTAAGGCTAACAGAGGTTGCTGCAGGAAGAAGGGCAGCTCTGGGGTTCTGGGTACCTGCTGTGGTCTTCAACCTCTGACTTCAGAGCAAACATTTTGGAAGCAAGGCACATGATAGCTGGGAATCTGCACACTGCTTCCTCAGGGGTCCTGAAATAGATCCACTCGCCCTCGTGTGGTCTGGACCCCTGGAAGTCAGTCTTTGAACAGTAATTCTTTTGACTCCAGGGCTATCATATCCTGGGTTTTCTGGAAAGTTTCATAGAGTGTTTGTGATGTTGTGAGCCTGAAGCATTGGAACAGCTGACCATGAAAATGCAGGTCTAATAGTTCAGCATTGGAGAGGGGATGTGCCCTTCTCCAGGGACTGGTGTCGTGCTAACAAACCCTTTTGTACCATGGGACAAAGAACTGAATAAAAGGAACTGGGTGCCTTCAACCAGCTCTCTATGGTCTCCTGCTGTTTCCCCCTGATATACCTCATGCTTGGCCAGGAGGCCAGAGGAACCTACCTGTCCTGTCCTGGACAGGAAATCTTTCCCAAATGTCTTGGAGAAGCCTGCCCCTGCTCTTGCTGTCACAGCAGCTACAAGGCAAGCTACAATGTTCTTCTTACAGTCCAAAGTTGTACTTCTCAAATCTTCTACACACCCTTCTGCAACAGACCCAGCTCTGTGTCATACAACAGCACAAGAGGCCCTGCTGCTCACCCTGGCTTTTCCTTGGTACCACAGAGGGACAGGCACTTCCCACAGGCTTCCCTTCTGCTGCCCAGCCTGTGACAGCCCTGCTGAGCTGCAGGGCACGACACCTTTTACAGCTTCTCACCCTCTGCTCAGGAGCTGCCCGGATGCTGGGCTTGAGGGCGCAGGGTTTGTGCCTAACAGTGAGCACTGGTTGTGCTTTGGCCCCAGGACGGGTTTTACGCGCGTCCTTTGGAGTCCTGGTGCGTGTCTGGGTGAAAGGCTTGTTGGGCTGCAAACGATGCCGAGCCCTGGGTCGATGCACCCTGTCAGCGAGAAGCGGCAGACAGCACCCCCATCCTGTCATCGCACAGCACGGTCTGCCTCCTCCAGAGGGCACAGGCTTAATCTGCCGGCGAGCAGACGCCTTGGGGATGCAGAGCACGTTGCCATACGCATGGCCAGTTTCAGTGCTAGGAAGGCTTTATTTAGAGCCTGTGAAATGAGATAAGCCAGACAGTGTTATGTTGGTATCAGTGGACAAAAGAACTGAAAGTAAGGGCTCTGCGTAACAGCAACAACAACAAAAAAAAAGATGTATCAAGTCTGATGTTAGATGATTCATAAAATAATTAGCGTTTCCAAGTGTGTCCTAATTTCAGACAAAAATGAAAATACAACAAGATGAGCAGAAAATGATGGGTTATGCTTTTAGAACAAGGCACTTTAATTGAGCCAGATGGGCCCAGATGTTTCCTCACACTCTGACTGAAATGATCACCTATTCAGAGAGATATGTTGTGGGAGAAACTGTAACAAAGATGCAAGAGGAAATTTTCCACAAGCAATGAATACATTAAGGAGACTTGAGGCAGCTCTTACTGCTCTAGCGAGGCCAATTGTGTATGAAAATAGGAACATTTCATACTGACTTAAAGAGGTGCTTGCTGCTGCTAACGCTTCAGCTTGTATTTTGATCCAAGAAAGACTTTATAATCACTCTCCTCTCTCATCAACTGGTTTTGACTCCAGGTCTCCTTTTGGTCATCTGCTCTTTCTGTTCCTGGTTAATGCAAGGAAATCTCTCCTCTCTGTGCTTCAACTTTCCTGATGAGGTTGATAACAGTGCCTGCTTTTCTTCAAACCTGCTTTTAGAGTATCAGTTTGAAGTTACCTAAGAGAAATGGTTTTATATGGTTGCAACATTTGACATAATCAACCTAATCAGAGATCTCTAAAGAGTGTCTCACACTGTAAAGGCTTCCCTTCTTCCCTGCAGATGCATTTGAAGCTGCCAAAGGATTCTGTGCTTGTGAGGAGGTGTAAAGCATGTGTGCACTCCTGCAGCTGTGCCCACATAAGAAAATGGAAATTTAAGACTATAATACTAGGAGACTTTTTGGTATTAGGAAGATATTGAGGCCATTAGGTCTGGAATGGGTCTGGTGATACTTCATCTGTCTATCCTGAGCGCTCCCTTGTTCCCTGCACTCCACCTCACCCTTCTGGCTGCAGTCAGTCACAGTGATATGTGAGAGAAGGCTTGGTTTATTTTTCTGCTCAGGTTTGTTTTATTTTTTGGCCGTGGTCTGCAGGTGCACAGCTGTATGGAAGTTGTCCTTGGACAGCCCTGACTGCATGGCTCAGTATCCTGTCACTTGATTCTCTGCTTTGCTGTCCTTGCCCTTTCACAGCTCAATCCCCTCTCAGATAAACAGAACATACAAAAATGACACAACAGGGGGGTGGCTGGGAAAGTGAGGAAACCAAGTTCATCACTGTGAAAGTCTTCTAATGGAAAACTCACAAGTCTGGGAGTCAATTCTGTTCTTCAAAATGCTCTCAGAGTGAGGAAAAGGGGTCTCTCCCACCTGGCCTAATCTTCAAAGTGCTCCACTGTCAGGCTCTGCACTGGATCTGTGGCTCTTAGAGCCCCGCCACAAACATAGAAGGAGCTGATGGGCCTTGGATAACAGGGGTAGGGCCTCTGACTCTCCAGAGAGGTTCACTGGGAGCTGTGTACCCCTCCTCCATCACCTGTATCTCAGTCTAGCTCAGCTGGAAAGGAAGGCAGGGTATAATTTTTTAGTATTACACTAATTAACATTACAGAGCAGTATTTCTCTCTCAGGTGCACCTGACCTAGCTCCTCCACTGTTAGAAACTAGTTCCTGCTCAGGCTGCAGGGCAAAAACCTCCAATGAGATCCAATGATTCCTTCTCTTCCTTGCATGATGAAAGTGTTAGTCCCAGGGACCTGGGTTTGTTTTACAGCCAAACAGGAGACTGCTCCTTGTGACTAACTCAGGGCAGCAGTGTTCTCTCCACACACCTCAAACACTGTTGCAGAATGGCAGAGGACCTGCACAAGTCTGAGACGGTGCATGAGGCATGAGAAGCTGCTGCATCCATCAAACACAACCAGGTTCTTCTTGGGAAGGGATTCCTAAAATGAGGGCAGTGGAGAGTTGGACAGTAGTACCAACAAACATTTCTCTGGAGGTTTGTTCCTGTCAGCTTGGCCCGTTTCCTCTGAGCCCCTAGTGTGCACAACTGGTGCTCTGATTCTTGCTGTGGAGGCCTGTTAGCAGGTCTCAAATTATCTAGAGCTGTAGCAGTAGCATAATAGTCCCCGAGGTGAATTGTCTCATAGGTTATAAACTTCATATAAGAAAAGCCTAAAGTCATTCTTCAAATCTTTAGCTGTGCTCTGGATCCCTGTATTGTGGATTAACCACTGAGAGTCCCAGTGGGCAGAGCTCATACACATGTTCAGTTGTTTCAAGCAATGCCACAAGCACACAACTGTTAAAAGAATTATCTTATACAGATACTAACTCCTCACCATGCCCTCACACCTGTTACTTAGCTTACAAAATCTCCTTTCTGCTGATGGGAATAAAGAGCATTTGTTTTTTCCTCCCCTTTTCAGTAGGTTTCTGGGTAGGAGTTAGTTGTGCAGAAACAAAAATTAGACAATTTCCTGGCCTGATCTTGGTGTAGGAGGCAGGACCCACCCCACACTCTCTCTGGGCAGCTGCAACGCAGAGTAGATCAGCAAAACGCATCTGGGAGGGAGGGAGGGAAGTGTAAAGGCTCCCAGAGCATCCTCGGGCACTATAGCGGCACAGAGACATAAACCTGCCTTGAAGCATGCCTTGGTAGATGTTTACCCTCAGCTATTGGTACCACTGGACCTCAGAAATGAGGGATATTCATTTAAGAAACAGACCTCCCCGGGTAACCACCAATCCTTCCTTAAGCTGCTCTGTTACAATGCATAGAAGTGCATGAACCATAGGTCCCAAATGGAGAGTGCTTTTTGCATGCACCCTGGGATGTGGGAACATAATTCTCTCAGCTTTGGCAACCCAAATGCAACCTTACTGATGATCTGGACAACCTCTCCCTTGTAACTGCATCACAAGCTTTCCTTGGTTTTGTTTTTTTTCCCTTGGAAATAGAGGGCAGTGAGAAGATGAGATAAAGACAAATTGCAGTGCTGTGAGAGACAGTGGTTCCTCAGCAGATTTGCAGAAACTCTCCCAGGAGTGCAAAAGCTGTTCTCAGATCTCTGGTTTATGCTGGTGTTTGAGCACTTAGTGTATGTGATACTGCAAGAGTCACTGAATCCTAATCAAAGCAACTTTCAAAAAGAGAGAATCTCCTTGACAATGAATCTGGACACCAGGGGTTCAGGCATTTTCAACCCTGGCATTCAGCAGCTGTTACCTGGAGGGACTCCTCTAGGGGATCTGGTATTTCAGAGAACTCCTTTCAAAGCAAGAGCCAGTTGTTAAATCAGGCACGGAGGAGTCTGAATATTTATTCAACCTTAGCTCTGCCCCTTGGAGTGTGACACAGCAGCTCCCTATTGTGAACATCCACCTGCTGTCGAATTACCTGCTGCAGCTTGGACAGGGAGTTGTGTTCACAGAAATTCTAGGAAGCAGTTTTTCCTGTGTTGAAAACACCACACTCTGCTTCCTGGAAGCACAGAAACAGGCAAGAATGTATTTGGGCAATCTAGTTTCTTCCAAATATATGTACATCCCACCACTGCTGATAAAGAATTGCATTGCCTCACTAGGTATAAGCACAGGTTCTTGGGGTTTTTTGGATGCAGAAACAAAGATTCTTTAGCAGTTCTTAATTTCTAAAATCATTTTAGTTCATCATGAGTTGTACAAGGGTAAAATCTTCCAATGAAAATAGATGATCTTTGTTGCTGTCACTGCCAGTTTAGGACATGCCTTCTCACATGGGACACATGTCGGAAAAGGCAAAAAGCAACTTTATGAAAATCAAACCAAAACAGTAGGTGAAGTCACTTTTATTAATGTTATCTGGCTACCAGCAATACAGTGTTGAACAAACACAAGCCATTGATAAATGAATGATGACTAGCTCTTGGCCTGTGAAAGGAAATGCTTGCCTTATCATTGCAGTTGAGATGGCCCCCAATAATGGCTCTGGTTTAGTCCTGGAGGACACTTGCAGTATGTGGGATATTGTCAAAATGAAAATGTCATGGATGCTCATCTCCACAGGTGGTTGCACTCTGGTGTGTCCTGGGTTTTGCAGAACGTTGCAGCTGGGGCTTTCTGCTGCTCCCAAAGTGTTGGTGAATCCTCTTTGGTGAGGGCACCCACAGAGTTAAAGGTGTGTTCTTTTACCACTTGAAACCCATGCATGGTCTGAGCCCTCTTGTCTCCAAAGGTCTGGGAAGGAAATTGGCCTTAAATGGATGATCGAAGGCTGCCAAGCAGTTCACAGAAGGGGTTAATAGCAGAAGTGGTGTACTCAAGTCATGCCCACTGCAACCCCTCCTGCACAATGGGCTGGGAAAGTGACCTGCCTGTGTGCTGTCATGGGGTGCCTGTGAACCTGCTAGGAATTATGAGGGGGGCTGCATGTGCCCTTTTGAGGGGCTTTGCAGGGCTCAGGGAGAGTGAGAGGAGAGACTCTGCATTCTCTGGCCTGGAGCTGAGGCAACTCCCTGAGACAAAATGGTCTGGCAGCAGTGTACGTGCCCCCCTCCCACTGTCCCACCATCACAGGGACACATCTGGAAGAAAACATGCCTGAGCACCTCCAATAGAAACCCATTTCTGAGGGTTCTCCTGAGGAGAAACCCCCCTGATTTGGGTCAATGCTGCTTTCTGCATCTTGCAAACAGCTATTGTAAGGAAGTGACTTATTTGTGTCTACCACCTGAAACAAGTCAAACACCCTCCAAAATATCAGAGAAACCTCTGCCACCCTGAATTATCTGTGCAACCAACCCCCAACAGATCCTGCTCTAACAAGAGCATCCTGTCTTCCTTTTTCTCAGGTACAGGTCTAACAGTTAGTAGATATGGGAGTTCTTCTGTTTCAACAATATGATAATTCTCTCTCTGCCCTACTTCTAGGCTTTCTGACATTCAGAAAGGTCAATAGTTCAATTCCTAAAGGAGCTGAATACATATTTCTTTTGTATCTGAAGAACTGAATAAAACAGAGGGTGATTTTTATTTTTTTGAGACTGTATATTGGGGACGATCTAAAACTTTCTTTTATTCTAGTTCCTCTGGTATACCTGCAAAGAAGTTCTACCAGCAAAAAAGCAAAGAAGTTCTACCAGCAAAGAAGTTCTACCAGCCAACTGGTGTATAGCATCTGTTTTGTTCGTGGTTAACACACTTTTTAAACAACACTCCTTTGTGAAAACAGAGGATGTAGCATCACTGTGCTGTAGAGGAAGGCTGTCAAACTGTCCAGGGAGTTGGTGCAAGAAGGAGGAGCAGTGGAGAGTGCAAGAGGGTTCAAGCATGGGCTCGAGAGTCCCTGTGAACATACTCACAGCTGTGGCTTAGAGAGGATGCTGAGTGAAACTTCCCCAAGGACCTCTGTCTGAGGCTGAGAGGAGTTACTGAGTGCTGGTATGACGTGTGCCATGGAACTACCTATCCAGCCTGGAAACTGCTGCAAGCTGGAAGGAATTCATTTACTATGCCTTGATTTCTGTTCATCTGATTATGAATTTCCTCAAGAGCAGGTTGTTCAGTGCCTGTTGCGACAAAAATCTGTCCCCAGTAAGGTTTATGGTATCTTCACACACCAGAGTGAGTGTAGCCACAAGAGAGAGATGGTCAAAACATCACTTATGCTTGTTCAGACTGAGCAGGAAGGTGGAAAAATGGGGGTCACTCCATCCTAGTGGCTGTATGACTTGCTCTGCTTCCCTTGCATAGGTAAGAAGGAGAGAGGTTATGCCTACTGTTCTCACTCCAGTCTCAGCAGGCTTAACATCAGCATGGTGGTGACCCTAAATGCCAGGCAGTTTCATGAGGATGCAGATCATGTGCTGTTGTTTTAGCAGATTTCCCAGGTCTGGTCTCTGGATAAGAACTCAGTTCCAGGGGTTACCTCAAGAGAAGGCAGACTTTGCAAAGAAACTGAACTTACAAATTATGTATTAAAAATGAACTGTGTATTGCAGCAAGTGAATTGAAATGAATGCATTATAAATAATAAATAGAATAAATAGCATGTGATTTAAATCCTATAAATATAACAGAAGCGAATACTTGTGTACTGAACATTTTGAAATCTTGAAAATGTTAAAATACCACAGATGGGTAGCCAAACATTGCAGAGACTTCTGATGCAGCTCAATTTTTTTAACTTTGGTTTTACAAGAACTAGCCTGGATTGTAGGCAGTTTGAGGGTAAAAGCAAAAAAGAAAGTCTACATTACTTCCATAGCTTCTTACTGAAGACCACATTCTCTGGGCCCTCTTCCCTCTTTGATCCAGCTTAAACTGAAGGTCTTAATATAATACTCATAATCCTTCAAAGAAATCTAAGGCTCTGAAAGAAATGCAAAAATGTATTGCCTTTGCCACTTTCCTACTTCCCTTTTTAGTATATGCAGCTTGGGATTAAAAGCAGCTGCTCTTGGTTTTTGTTTGCACAACACCCAAATCAGCAGATTTGGTCCATCTCTGGGTTTTCTATATTCTGCTGAAAAGCCTCCATTTTCAGGCTACCATCAAGCTTGCATTCCTGCAGGAGCCCAGACAGAATCTGCATGCCCGAAGGCAGCAGCAGTGCTTTGTTCTTGCACCCTCCTTTCCCTCATGCCACTTCTGAGGGAAGAAATCTCTGCTTCCATTTGTATCATCTGGACCAGCTTGGAAAGCCATATATTCCCACTGCTTGTACAAACAGCTATATGGTAGTGCTCTCCATATCCCATTGCAGGGGGACTGGAGCCAGATGATCTTTCTTGTCTTTTTAAACCCAAACCATTCTGATAAAATGATTCTGTGATTTTACTGCAGTCCTTAAGCAAAATCTCAGGCACTCATATCAAAAGAACTGCTTCAAATGGGAGATCACTGTGCCCTAGAGGCTTTGTGAAATAAATTCCTGTTGTATAGCATAGTAAAACAAGAAGCTCTGAAAGCATTTCCCCATTGGTCCTACATCACATTTTTCTTTCCTAGATTTCCATGTAATCTCCTGTTTCCTACAAGCTTCAAATTAGGAAATTCTTTCTATCAAGAACATACAAGAAAGCTGCTGCTTGACCACAGCTCCTGAATTTAGAGATGTGTTGGTGTTCCTTTTCTGGAGCAGTCCTGACTGTTAATGGAGCATTGTGTGCCACTCAGTGCCTGACCCCAAGACTGGCCCTGTACAAATAATCAAAACTTCCCACGGAATAAAGTTCTGCTCATTCTGAGTGAAAAATCAGGTCCTTCATTAAATTTACTACCTTTTGCTCATGCTATTCTTATGAGAGTAGTCCCCAGATGGCACTGTTTGGCCATTTAATGTGATTATTTCTTGTCTGCTTTTTTTAAAGTTCATATGCAATGTAGTCTTCGAAGAAATGCCACAGATTCTCTCCATACAGAAGGAAAGGACTGCTTCCTAGAAGCCATGGCTTGATGATGGGATTATTTATTTCTTCTTTAGAGTCTCCCCCACAGAAATGGCTTCATTCTTTCTGAATGTCAGTGTTCCACAATTCTCTGCTCTCCAGGAGCCCCTTCCTCCTATGACAGATCTCCTCTCTTGACTTAGAGTGTCCTTCAAGTATTGCAAGCAGCAAGAAGCTGACAGCAAGGCCCTGCTCCAACCTGCCATCCTTTTTTGCAGCTCCAGATTCCATACTTTTACTGTCAAGGGTGTTTATGTTTCTTTCCTTTTTTTAATGTGTTTCTTTTTTTATGACTGCTTCCATTGTTAAGTCACACTTCAACTACTTATAGGAAAACCAAGGTGACTTTGATATGTTTTTCTCCAGAGTTTCAACCTGGTAAGGGACTTCTAAACTGTTAATAACTACTAAGATTACTACTGTTATGGTTTGAGAAAAAGCCAAAGAATAACTTTTCTTGTTGCATTCAGTGCTCAGGAAGGGAACCCAGAACCAGATAAAAACAGGGTAACATAATGGACAGAAATACCTGGGGAAGGATGCCATTCATACTGGCAGTGAAACCTGTTCTTGGGTGGAAAGAATTAAGTTCCTCATCTAGTAAGGAAAATTATGAGCTTCAGAAGGAAAGAATATGTCTATTCAGTAAAGTTGTGTTATCAGCAAAATGAGGGAGACAGATTTATAGGCACTCCGCTTGGGATTCTGAGGAATAGCTGATTAATAGAAGTCAAAGCTGATAGGTGCTGACTGCAATAGCCCATTTAGAGACAGGATTGATCTGTGCTGTCCTGGGGATGGTAACTAGTTTACATTATTATTAGTGATTTTTGGCACAAGAATTAGAACTGGATTATTTAAGGGGATGAGAGCAATGATACAATGTGAGCTTCAGTAATCCAAAGTGGTAAGATTATGGTCCTGAGAACCAGCAGCTAGAATCTTTGTGCTCAGCTAGAAATACATCAGAGGTCATGTAGGTGGAACAAAATGCATGACAGCCTTCCAGTTACAAAATGATCAGAGAATTGGTGGGGCACAGCTGGGAGAAGATCTTCAGATCTTCATGGCCACTGCCAGCACAGAGGAAAGAGACTCTTAGGGTCACTTGGGACCTACTGAGGCCTTCTTCAAACACCGTGGGCCGTGCTGGTCACTTGCAACATTGAAATGAGGCCCAGTGTGACAAACTGTAACCTAGGTGGGTGCAGCACAGCCAGAAAGGGTCAAAGTATGGTGACAGTTTTCTTGACAGAGTTACCAGTGCAGGGGGATGAAAAATCTGCTGGGAATGAGAGGAGCTAAGCTGGATGACATGAAGTTCTGGAATGTGAACAAGGGATCCTCAATATGCTGAGGGTGGAAATTCACAGTTTCCTAGTAATTGTAATTCATCCTCTTGGAACGACCCAAGAAGCCCAAATAACAACAACATGGATTGTGATTGGTTTAAGGAAGCCAGCATATAAGATGATAGGAAAATGATGAGGTGTGGCTTCATCTATTTCCCTGTGCCATTTTGCTTGAAAAAAGAGATGTGATTTTTCATAGTTCACTCTTCCTTGTAGAGTTTTTGGGACTGAGCTTAATCACGGTTACAAGAAAAATAATAGGAAAAGACCCCTCCAAAAATAAACCAGAGGGGAAAAAAACGAGAAAAAAAAATCTTGACCTGCTATTGTACCTATTACACTTCATGGTTTGGTGTTCTGCCTTTGTTGATAATTAAACTCACAGTAGAGTCTGCTGCAGTTTAAAATAGAGTGTGTAAGGAGGACTCCTACTTCAATAAAAGAGGATACGCCGATACCTGTCCTAATAATACAGGCATTCAAGAAATGGAAAACCTTTCTTACTAAGGGCTGAATAGAAATCTCATCTTCTTGCCAGTTTTTGATTCTTGGTTATAGTAATTCTTGTGCTCATTGAAAGCTTTCAAAATTTATTAAAATGGACACAAAACTACTGTTTTTTTTCTTTTTCTACTGTCAGGACCATAGGTGGTTTTTGAACATCTTCCAAAAGCTCAGCAGGTTCCAGTGTTGCTGAGACCCACGTCTCATTCTCCATCTACATTTTGAGAACACAGGCACTGAGAACAGCCTGAGAAAGGGAGAAATCCTATTTAAGCTTTGTTTCATTTGATGGATATGCCAGAAACTGTCTTGGAAATGGAAAAAAAAAAGCTCAGACAGGGAAACTTTTTCAGTTTACTAGTGCAGATAAGGTTAACAGCGTGCAATTAGATGTAAGGAGTTCTTGACTTATTTCCTCTAGAAATAGGATTTACAAGCTTATAACGTCTCTATGTGTCATTGTCAGTCCACCTTAAGAAACATGCAGAGAGGCAGCAGTGTTGCATGACTTGAGGAGACTGGTGGCTGAGCAAGGTAGGGAGGACCTATGAAAGGCTGGAAGCGATATCGAGCCCCTCAAGATTTGGGCATCTCAAGATCTGAATCACACTTCACAATTGTTTTTGTTGTTGTCAATCAGTAGATGTAGCTAGACAGTTTTGATTAAGCAATTGCATTGCATTACATGCTTGGCTAGAGTCTGTTTTAGGGAAAAGGGAAGGCAATCCCAAGATGAATGGCCTGTCTGGATGACAGCCACCAGCAGTAAGGTCAGGACTGAGCAGTAACTGGGGAAGAGGCAATTCCAACTCAGTGACCACCTACTCCAAAAGATCCCGGAATCAGAGAGAGGGAAGAACTGCACCTGCAGACTGATTAGCATGGCAAATAGGGGGTTAGTACTAATTGATGCAAGTCGCATAATCTGTGAGCAATGAATGCTGATGCTTTGTTTGTTAAAATGTACAAATGCTGTAAAGTTTTGATGACTGGGGAGCCAGTCCTTTGTGGGCTACCACCCTGCTCCCTCCTTTGCACAAACCAGAAAAAGAGATCGAAATACCTCGTCTGGGTGTGTGAGCTGGCGCTATGCAACAGGAAAGGAAAGGCACAAGAGAAATATTAAAGCAAAATTCTGCCTTATTAGACCTTAGGAATCCATGAGACATGATAATTGGCTCAATTAGATGGGGGAAGCAAGAGGTCCAGCCATATAAAAAATGAAACTCTGGAAAACCTAGACGGTTTAGTTTTTCTGCCTGGCACTGTTTTCCTGGCCTGGCTGCAGTGGTCAGGTGTGAACATAGGTAATTGAAATGTGGTAGTGCAGAAAGTCTGTCTCAGAATCTTACTTCCCTTGGCGGACACTGCACCAGGCTCGAGCCCCCCCCCCCCCCCCCCCCCCCCCCCCCCGTGACCATTCAGGCAGGTCAAGTTCCCTCTGATCCTCTATGCTCCTTCACAGGGCAGGCAACAGCTGACAGCTTCCGCCCCCCCCCTACCCCGCCAGAAAACACACCACTCTGCCATTGCAGAAGCTAGCTGGGGAAACCCCAAAATCAATGGTCTTGAAGAGCTAGTTGATTCAGGGTGTGGAGGAGAGAGGGCCCAGGTGTGATGACTCTGGCCCACAAAGGAGCAGCTAGACTTTTCCCACAGGGAAGGAAATGGGTACATCTGCCTGGCAGGCTGTTACGCTGTGAGAAAGCTATCAGAGCAAGAAATTCTAGGTACACAGCGCTGGAAGAAATTTATCCTGAAACTATAAACGCTTGAAAACCTTTTTCAGAATTTACTGATGCCACGGCTTGATGATGCTGATTAATTACCCTAGGTGACTAAAGACAGCTAAGTTGCTGTTTCTTCCCCCCTCACAAACACTTTTGCTTTGGATAATTTACCAGCTGACAGTTTCTTGTTTTCCTGACTTCCCTGCAGCCACTAACACATCTTATTAAGGCCCCTTGTATAGTTTCAGCTTCTCCCTTGGCAATGACTTGGCTATCCAGCGTGAAATTTGACAAAGTGCACACTTCAGCTAGCAAGCGCTCCAACAGCCTG
Source organism: Fringilla coelebs (assembly GCF_963513975.1). NCBI lineage: Eukaryota > Metazoa > Chordata > Aves > Passeriformes > Fringillidae > Fringilla > Fringilla coelebs. The sequence continues at coordinate 65,122,453 of NC_140031.1, read as the reverse complement.
CACTCTCAACGCCTGCCAGCCTTCCTCACTCTCTGCTTTCTTAGCTCAGACAGTTGAAGATCGTCTGAGCATTAAGATGAGCAGGCTTGTGAAGCTGGCTTGGTACAGCACAGCAATTCCCCGCAGTGAAAAGCAACACATAAAGACCTCTCTCCTGGAAACAAGTGCATGAGGAAGTGTCAGAGAAAAAGCTGTTTTCGGAAACAAGAAGTGCTTATGTTATATTTTGGCATTTTTTAACACAGTGTAGTGTTTAGCTAGTAAAAAATACCTAGGCCTAAGGTAAATGAAGGCAGTGTCATTGAACACCTGGCACCTGCAGGTGAATAATTTAAAAATAAAGGCTTTGGCTTAGAGAAGGGAAAGATGTGAGGCAAGGAATCTATGAAAATAAAAAAATGCTTTACTATGATATTTTAGGAATGTTTTTTAGTAAAGTCATATGTCATGGAAGAATGTAGCTACATTTCCTACTTCATCGTTGTAATTGTTTATCATCATTGCTTGCAGGGGCATAGGAAGAGAGGACTTCTGCAGCATAAGGAATTCTCAATAGGATAAAGACCATGTGACTAAAGAAAGCCCTATAGCACTAGGTGTATCAGGCAAGCAAGGAGGACTGGAGGGAGTTGAAGTCATCACCTGCATGCTGAGTATAATGTACTAATGTCATGGAGAAGCAGTAGCTAAGCAGGAAAAGGGACAGTCTGGTTTCTTGCAGTTGCAGGGAGGAGTTGCTGGATTCCCTGGTAACCAAGATGCAAACATTTGGTTGTTTTGCATGTTTCTGGATGGGATGCTTTGGCCCCTGATAGGGAGTTAGCTTACACAACAGGCAGTTTGATAAGGGCACTGACAATGTCTGTTTGCTGTTTCCAGTCATCATTAAATCTGGAAAAACCTAGTATCATTGGGTTCCCTGTTCATTACCTCTCCAAAAATAACTAAGGCTGTCAGGAAGAGCAGAAGAGAGATAAGAAAGTGGGATTAAAGGAGGGGAAAAGATAAGCAAGATTCGTGGGTAAAATTGTAGGCAGAAGAGATTATGGTTAGTTTTCATGTGTCATGAAAAGGTGTTGCTTCAGCTGAGCCCTGATTTGGCTCCTTCTCTCAGTGCCTGCTCTGAAGGCTAGATGACTGGCATTACTCTAACTTGTGGAGTCTGCTGACATTTAGGGGAAGTTCCAGACACTAATACTACCAAAATTAGTCCATCTACTTAAGTGGTTTTGGAAGTTTTCCTTGAGGTTTTACTCTTTTTCATTCATGTTTTAACCAGTTCATTTGGACTGAATGAAAAACTTACCTTGGGTCAGTATCCTATGATCTGTTCTAATCAGCAGCACATATGGGGTTCATGCTAAGTGACCTCAGTAATGGCTACAGCTCTGAAAAAACCTGCCTGGGAGAGTGCACAAACGCAGTTCTAAAGCCAGGGCTTTCTTAAGCAGGAATGACTAGTTACATCTCTGTACAACCCTGTGTAGAGAAAGAGGGATGCAGATATTGCTACTAACCATGTAAGCTTTGAGTGTAAGGCTCTGGGGGAAATTAACAAGCAGCTTCTTTCTCCAATTAGTTCCTTCTCTGCAGCTTTGCTTCCCCTTCAAAAGCAAGTAATCTCATACTGCGGCAAGTAACAAGTCTGCAGTCTACAGAACAAACCAGGCTCTGGCTCCCTACAGCTCACCAGCTCAGGGGTTATCAGGGGTTATCTTCTTCGGTGATCCTTGGCTGCCTCAATCTCAAATCCCCTAAGCTCTGCAAGCAGGGTTTCCAAAATAGCTAAATCTGAAGGCAGACTTCTGTGCATGCGTGCACACGTGCGTATGTACACAAAGACAATAAATTATTTGATGTGGATAAAGATATTGAATTATTTCTTAACATTTTTTTTTCTATGTGAAGAAATTCCTGTTTAGTCTCAGATTTCAGAAGCTGGGTTTACAATGCAGGACTTTTGCTTTGTCTTTTGCCTCAGCAACTACAAATCTCTGGAGGCTTTGCAGTGCACCAGAATGGAGGAGGGAGAGTCACACTTCAGCAGACACTCTTTTATAACCTTTTCTGATGTTTTACTGTGTCTTAAATACAGCAGAGACCTGACATACATTCAAATTGCCATGTATTGAAGAATGGAGAAATGACAGGAGAGAAAAAATTACTAGGTGTCCTTCTGAATTTCTAATGACATCATAGTGCTTTCAGAGGGTCAGATCACCTAGGGAAGTCTCATTTTTTATTACAGTTTCACTTAATTTTGAATTAATTTTTCCTCTCACCCCTTGCATGTAAAAGTGATTGCTTTTTTTGCTTATAGATGCCAATTTTGTCACTGTCCATATTCCTGCTCCACTTGTGTATTCCCCAATACAATATTAAATGTATTAGGGACAAGTTTAAGAGGTATCACCAATTACAGAACAGAGATGCTTGTTTAAACCATTGGCATGAGGTGATCACATATCTGACATTGTCAGTGTCAGAAGACATGTTTCACATAAACACACATATTCACATAAACACATATATTCAGATGTGAAATCCTGTTAAATTAGGCCCAGAGAGGAGAATAACTGAGGCAGTTCAAAAAGGAAGGTAGTGGGCTGCAGATACCCAGAACTTATCAACAGCAGATAGACAGGCCTGAGAGCAGAATTACAAGAGAATTATTCAAAATAAAGCTAAGTAAGAGAATGGAAAAATTGAAAAAACGAACTGAGAAAACTGACTGCATATTGTCTGTGTTTGAAACTAGAGGAGAAGAGAAGATAGGGCTTGTTTTTCTAGTCAAATTGTGACACATAAGAAGTGAAAGAATGAGGAGAGAAGGAGCTGGGGAAGCAGACATGCTGAGTGCTGACTAATGGGCAGTATTTCACTAAGGGGTGGCAGAGGACAAGGAGACTGTTGGGAGTGTGTTCTTCCCTCATGGGACACACCAATTTTTTATCTTATGTACTTTTTACTAGTTGACTTAGTAAAGAAAAGCCTGAGGCATGCCACAGCGACTAAAAATATCACCTGGCTGCTTTAAATACTGGTGGCAAAGACACTCCCCAAAATGTGTTCCTACTGGTTCCTACATTTGCCTGTTGAAGACAAGGCTTGGTTAGCTTTCAGTCTGCTGATTTCTCAGCAGATTTGGGAAAGTGTCTCTAGAGAGGGCTTTGCACAGAGCACTAAATTCCTTCTTCTTCCTCAACACACAGAGATGTAAATTTGCTTGAGTGGCTCTTCATAACAGCAGTAGTAGCAACATGCTCTCCTGTAGGGAAAGATGCAAATTCATCTCCCACAGGGATGGGTTTTACCATGTTCTAAAATGTTTGCTGGCTCTGATGAAACAAAAGCCTTCTGAATCACATGAAGTGCACTATATTGCACCTTTCCAGACACTCTGGCATGAACCTTTAACCTTCCAAAGGTTATTTAAGTCAGCCAGTAGCCCTTGACATAAATTGGTGCACGCAACACTGATTGTGTGCTTACAAACTGGAAGCATGCAAACACTTCCTCTGAAAGCTCATGAAATCACCAGCTCTCAGGGCATAAATGTGTCACGCACAACAGAGGAGGTTATACCCAAGAGCTTGTAAAATGGCCACAGCAGTGCACAGCAGTGACTGTCAATATATTATGTTGTAACATGCTTGTAGACTCACAGACAGACAGATTTAAAGTGTTGTACAATGCTCAGGATTCTTCTTGTATTTGACCCCTGCAGTTAAGTGCAACAGTAATGGACTTGAAAGCATATTGCTGCAAGAACTTGCCAAATGGTGATGGTACTCAGTAAATACGCAGTGATAGGTCCCAGGGAGTGTGAATCACATGTTTTTTATGTCTGTAGAGAAATCCTTTTTCCTGAATGCTGAAATTTGGATTTTCTGTGGGAATTTGAAGATTTGAATGACAGGAGAAAGATACAGTTTGGGGAATTTCCACTTACTGAAAGGGAAAGTAAGCTTTACATATGAAATGAAAAGAAGACAGACATTTCTTAGATGCTGTTTTGTGATGCATAAACATTGCCTACACTAGGTTGCTTTATATTTGTTAGGCAACCTTGCCTAGTTTCTGGTTGGAGAGTCTCACTAATTCAAGGTTTAAAGCAGAGGAAAAAACCCATAAAAAAGCAATACAGCTTCTCTTGGATGCACAAATAATGTAACTTTAAGGCATACTACCTAAAGCCATTTTAAAGTGTGAATGGCCCAAAGTTGCTTTTTGCCATGTCCTTTCAAGCAATATTCCTTGCATGTTTTTTTCTGAATTTCATTGCACTAATCATAATCAGCTGAAGTTAGTTACTGAATGCTAACTTTCACGGGCCTTCAGAATTGTGCTTCTGCAAAGAAAGAAGTGAACAGTGTCCACAAAAATGCAATTTCTTTTTAAAATAATGGGTATGGATCATCACAAGAAATGCAAATGCTATCAGTATTCTCAATGGAAACATGAAGTGGTAAAAGTGTCCAGAAAAAGCACTCAGGTAGCCTAAAGGTAGCATAGTGCTCGGGATGCTCATATGTAAAGAGCATGAATCCACAGAACTCAGGCACCTTGATATTTTCTTTGTATTTGGAGACCCTACGAAAGGCCAAATACAAACTTTTATCCTGAACCCACTCACTCATGCTTCTCACATCACAGCAATTTTGCCTTGTGGCAGGTGTTGCAAAGCCTAGAATTAACAGCTGGCCAGTGAAACTGGCAGTAAAACCACAAATTGACCAACTGCAGCAGGAAAACATTTCTCAAAGCACAGTACAATGCATTTAGCCTGTGTTTACACAAAACAGATCATGGTTTGTGCTGAGGGAAAGGACCCAGTGGGAAAACCACCCTGGAGTGTGCTCACGTGCGTCTTGCAGGGTCGGGCGGGAGCACAGGAACGCAGCTGTGGGTGGTGGCTGCAAACAGGTGCCAGCAGCAGACTGTGGCAGCGCAGTTTTGTCCCGAATGAGCACAACGAGACACGTCCAGGTGTAAGTGGAAGTGCAGCTGGCAGGGTGCTGTGCTTGTTAGGTGAGGGAAAACGTGCCGTTTACAGGTGAAGCCAAGGACTTGTGTACACTGCAGAAACATGTCACATTCAGCACAGTGATGGGCCATACAAAAACTGCCTGGGTAGAAATGAGGAGCAGTTTTCTTTGGGAGAATGAAATTTTGAAGCTATCTTCCTATTTCAGTATACATAGCTAGACCAGTATAAACTCTGCTTCTATTTGCACAGTGTCTTCGGTTTCCTTTTTCAGAAAATTTAAGTTTAAAACTTACTTCTCCTCATCTTCTGACATGATCGGCCTGCCATAGTTCATTTCCATTCCAACGGAAAGATTTTATTAAGAGGTGTGTGTTTGCGCGGGGAAAGATTCTGCTTGCCAAACGCCCGCAACAGCCACCGTCCAGGACTCCTTCCTCACCTGCCAAGCACTCTTTGCTGCAGCAATCCGTCAAACCTGCTTTCCGCTCCCGCCGGGGAACGCGGGGTGGGAACGTGGGGTGGGGTGAGGGGTTGGAGCGCGGGGAGGGGGGTACGAGGCGGAGTTGGGTCGCAGGTGCGGGATGCGGGAGGGGCAAGCGGGGGCTGGAATGCAGAGACCAATGTTGCGCAAGGGGACGTGAGCACCACGGGCGAATTGCGGAGGTGGGACGTGGGGCTCGGGGGTGGGTCCGGAGGCGGGATGCGGAGGCCGGAGGCGGGTCGAGAGGCGGGGTGCGGAGGCCGGAGGTGGGCCCGGAGGCGGGTCGAGAGGCGGGGTGCGGAGGCCGGAGGTGGGCCCGGAGGCGGGTCGAGAGGCGGGGTGCGGAGGCCGGAGGTGGGCCCGGAGGCGGGTCGAGAGGGGGGGTGCGGAGGCCGGCGGCGGGTCCGTGAGGAGGGTTGTGGGGGAGGGACGAGGGGCTGTACTTCCGGTTGGTGTTGCAGTTACGCGCTCGCGGAGGGGCTGCCGGGCCGCTGGCCAATAGCGAGGCTTGGCGGAAGCGCGCCGTGGTCTCTGGTTGGCGGGCGGCAGGCTGGAGGCGGGGCCAGGCGGGCGGGGCGGGCGCTCCGCAGGTGCCGCCCCTCAGAGCCGGCGCAGCGCCCGGCAGGCCGGGTCGGGTCGGGTCGGGTCGGTGCTGTGTCGCTGTCGCCGGTGCCGAACCAGGATGCGGCTGCGCTCGGGGGTGTTCGCCTCCTCCTGCCTCGTCGTGCAGGCCTTGGGTGTCGCGCTGTTCCTCCGCGGCTTCTTCCCGGTGCCCGTCAGGTCCGTGCCCCGCAGAGAGGCCCGCGCGGACCCTCCCGCCGAGCCCGCCCCGCCCGGCCCAGGTAACGCTAGCCGCTGCCGGGCGCGCCCCGTCGCTCGGTGTCGCGGAACATCTTTCTGTAGCGCCCTCGTGTTTCCAGACCAGTTTCCCGAGTAGTTTAGAACTTAACTGGTTTTCACGTAGTTATAGATCACAGGCAGGAGTACGTGCTCGCAGTCGAAGAGCCTCAAGCGTCAGCTGTCTCTTTTTTGAAAGTTGTGTTTTCCTGTCGTTTTGTTTCCCTCTACCTGACTCTGATGGAGCCGTTTTGTTTCCCTCTACCTGACTCTGATGGAGCCGTGATACCCGGTCCTGTGCAATGGCCGTTGTTTGCATTAATTGATGCCGCCTCAGCTAAAACGCCTCACGCTTTTCCTACGATCATTCGGTGGTTGTGTTGTGCCCGAGATTCATTGTTTCTGTGATGTTTCTGTGGTATCTGAGTGTCTTAATGGCACCTCAGTGAGACTTTTAACGCCTCAGTAGTGACAAAGCAGGTGTAGTAATGCAGGTTGCCATATGTACAGTATTGCCGTCCATCACCGTTTCTGTGAAATCACCATCTTTACAGGTCCTGCTCCATTCCAGAGCTGAATTTGTGAAACCAGAATTTTCAAGAATCTTTTCAAAGAGCCTGTAGAGGATGTGCTAATAAAGTAGTTGTCTTATATGTTCAGGCACAAATTGTATTAAAGGCACAAATTGTATTGTGAAGAGGACTGTGTACTTGAGGGACTGTTTTTCACCAGTTTGGAGCTTGTAGGATGAAACTTCAGGTTCACTTGGCAGCTGGATCAAGTTGTATTTTGCTCATACAAAACTCTTGATTGGGACACCTGTGGAGCAGGACTGTAAGGGTCAAACTGGGTCTTTAGCTGCTTGATATTTACTGTTAATTCTTCTGAAGTGTGTGACGTTATGCTTGTAGGGACAGGCTTACTTAAATTATGAGACACCGTGGAGAGAACAGAAGGTTGCGTGGCTTAGGGTGGGGTGTGCTGGTATTGCTTAAGCAGGAACACTGAAAGAATCTAATCTGGTAACAGACTGAGTGGTTTCTGCTGAAAGGCAGGTTGATTTTTAGTTGGAGTTTACCAAGGCTATTACAGATATTTGGTAGGCTGCTGTGAGTGAAATATTGCATTCACATGGGATTATTAGCAGAAGACTAATGTAGAAGGAGACTTGTTTGGATGGGAAGGAGATGTCAGACAATTTGGTTTTGAAAGGACTGGTTTGTATTGAAGAATGGAAGTGTGTGCCACAGGGTTCTACAAGCAGTTTAAATTTAGGCATGTCATGAGCAAGCCTAGGTGTAGTAGGCAAAAATGGAGTGACAGTAGAAAAATACTTACTTTGTATAGTACTTGGTAACAATATGCTTGCAGAGTGATGTCTGGATGATAATGTCTGAAGGCAGGGTATTGCTTACTAAACTGTGATGCAGAAGGCTTTCAACCTACTTTAGACCTATTCAGACAAGAATATTTCTCCAGTGCTTCTTTAACTCCTGAATGTTTCACTTGGTGAGTCCTGACTGCTGTTGAGTGCATGCTGTCTTGTCTGTAAGAAGGCTGTGATACTGAATGCTTGCAGCACATTATTGTAATAAGCTCTTGGTATATAACCAGTGGTTTTCTTCACAGAAGTTCAGGTTCGTTTAGAGTAACTGTTTTCTAAGTAACCCTGGCAAAGATAAATAAGCACGCTGCATGGCAAGACTTGTACAATGTGTTGCTTTAGCTGTCTTACAGTAAGTATTTTCACATGGCTTGTAAATGACTACAAATTCATTTGAACTTCTCAACACTTTGACTTTCTGATAAATCACACTGCAGGAGGAAATTAGGAGTAGGGCATATGTGATCTGAACATTTTTGCTGTCCAGCAAGCTTTCACTAAGCAGTGGATAGGGGAAAGATGTAACTAACAGAACATCTGGTGGTGCCTTCTTGTTTTTCATGGAGAGCCAAAGCATACCTGATAAGTTGATAATTCAAGTCCTGAAAAAACCAAAATTATCAGTTTGATTAGGATTCCTTGCAATCAGCATTTTGTGGTTGTTGAGATTTCCTTCTTCTCCCTGCTGTGCCCTCCTCCCCCATTTCCTGATGTGGAAAAATCACTAGCAGTAACTAATCTGTGAATGTCAGTTGGTTGATGCTTATCTACATACCCCAAAATAAAATTTAAAGTGGTTTTTTTTTGATGTTGCTGTGTTAGACACACCATTATCTGCAACCGGTCCAAATTGTCAACCACTTTTGCAGAAAAAAACCTTTACCCTAAAGGACTGTAAAGCCTCTAACTTTATATAATGCATTTACAGGTTCAACATGATGGTGTCTGGGTAGAGGTCTGTGAGTAGGATACATTCTGCTTCCATTTTGCCCTTCTGTGTTTTTTCCTGATAGAGAAATGAGACCTGTAGAGGTTGGAGCAAAAATGCTGCTGTAAGACCTGAATGTCATCATGTGGACCAAGTTCAATGCAGATGAAGAGTTGCTGTGGCCAGAATTAAGTCCATACAAGAGAAAGAGGTGGGCTTGAAGGCATGGTGTTGCCTACTACTTGATGCACAGCAGCATTTTTCTGTATCCACCTATATGTTCAGGGAACTCTGGAATTGGATTTTGGCCCTGCAGCTGCCGTCACTGAACTAGCCTGTCATACAGTTGTCTACCTTGAAAGGAGTGAATGTGCATAAATCTATTCCATACAAGTTTCAGTGAAATTGTCTCTTTCTTTGGAATCTTCCTGTTATCTTGCAGTGAGATTTTATCTTGTGTTGTGATGTGCAAGGTTGGGTATTAGCACAGGTGAATGCTGTGACTTTTTTCTAACAGAAGTTGTCTGTCAGATACAATTAGTTCAGCTTTACTGAAGTAAAAAGAGAGGAGGTAGCAGCTATTCCTTCTTATTACTTTGAACACTTTCTGTTTTAAAGCTTTTCCTTAGTTTTCTCAATTTCATGTCACACATTCCTTTCACATCATGTTTTACTTCCTAAAGGTGGTATTGGAGTTGTTGTGTTATTCCTGTGCTGGATGGCTTGAAAACTCATCTTCTTCAGATTACTTCTCAGGTTTGCTGCTTGCAGCTTCTTGTTTCTGGGTGTAGAATTAATAAAGAAGTTGGAAACACTCATTTATGGATGAAATTGTCCCTTAGCTTCTGTCTTGTCTTTGGTAAAATTTTTTGAAGACTTTTTTATGTCCTGTTTTTGTTGCTTAGGAATGGTTTCTAACTGGACCAAGATTCCTCCACCACTTTTCAAAAAAGTTGTCATTGTGCTGATCGATGCTTTGAGAGATGATTTTGTGTTTGGATCCAAAGGTAAACAGTTCATGCCATATACTACTCAAGTGGTTGAAAAAGGGACTTCCTACAGTTTCATTGCTGAAGCCAAGCCACCCACTGTGACTATGCCTCGAATTAAGGTAAGTGGGATTTTTTTCTGTTGTTTCATTGGAGAAGCTTTTGAAGTGTGAGGTGTTTCATATGCTTGGAGTTGGCATAAAGGAAATATGTGGTGTGAGTTGCAACCTATGGCTGAATGTCTCTTTGCTGTAGTAGTGCATGTGATAGACTCCTGATTTGCCATGGGCAAGAGGTTAAGGACAGGTAAGACCCTAGTCCAGGCTTAAATGATTGCTGTAGCCTTTTTATTTGTAATCAGGGGAAGGTGGTAGTTTCTTAGTTGCCCGGTTTTCCAGTTGTCTTCTATCTAGGAACATTTTTATTGTATTTCTCTGTGTTCTTGTAACTTCTGAGAAAAAATCCGGTTTAGTATAAAATTGTTTTGTCATAGAGCTGAAGAGCTTAAAAAGGAAATTCTGCCGAGTTCCAGGTAAATAAAAGATGAATTATGTTGGTGTCATCAAAATACTAGACCATCCAGGCTGGTAGATCTGAGTAACACCTCTGTGCGCTGAAGAGGCTGAGGGAGTGATCATTGGTAGGTCAACTAGCAGGAGAGTGAGGGAGACACAGTCTGGTAACTCTTTATAGATGGACTTCGGTGCTTCTTCTAGAAGTTTCTTACTGTTTTGAAGGTACTGTTGTCGTTAATATTGAGTCAGTTTACTTACACCTAAATTGTCTTTTGGTGGTTTAATGACCAGCAATCAACTGTTTGTGTGATGAAAAGACTGAAAGTGTTTTTTCTGTCCATTAATTGAGACATGAATATTTTTACTTTTTGTAAAGCAGTTATCACAGACATCAACTAGCACTGTGTTGTGGCAGATGAGGTTATATGGCAAGACAGCTTGTGTTCTTTTACTTTGTTATATTTTCTTACCAAAAATATGATTTGTCTGCCATCTGGCTTACTCCTTCCTCCCAGTGCTCAGAAGACAGTAGCAATAGAAGTTTCCTGTTTAATGTGTCTCTTTTTTCTTTTATTAGGCTTTGATGACAGGTAGCATACCTGGTTTCATCGATGTTGTTGTGAACCTCAATTCTCCAGCTCTCCTGGATGACAATCTGATATGGCAGGCAAAAACAGCTGGGAAAAGAATAATATTTTATGGTGATGATACTTGGGTCAAATTGTTCCCAAAGCACTTTGTGGAATATGATGGAACAACATCGTTTTTTGTGTCAGACTTCACAGAGGTGAGAGGTTTTTTATGAACCCCGAGTTAAGTGAAGTGAGTACAAACAGACAGTGTCAGTTGCTGAGAATGAGTGAGTAAAGCTATCCTTGTTCTGAAATATTCACCGGGCAATTAAGTAGAAATTGAATTTGTATGTCATTTTGCTGTGGGTGCTGTAAAGCTAAGCATTTGAATCCGTCATGCATCTGCTGTAAAGAGTGTTGGGATGATAGAGTAGTCATCAATTTATCACTCTATAATTTAACTAAACATGCTATTTTCTCATAAAACTTGTTGTGGTTGGAAGTTAGGCTAGTTGCTTTGTTTAAAAATTCTACTGTCCACATTTTCAGTTTGCTATCAGATATTTTTAGTTAGTGCAATCTTTAAGAGGTCCACTAATATATTAGCTTGCTCTCTTAAAGGTATACTTTTATAATATTGCATCACTTTTGTAATTGCAATGGGAGCAGTGTTTCTTTACGTTGAAAAAGAGGGAGCCTAGGAAGTAAGTGAAACAAATTCTGATAATTCTTACTCTGGGCACATTAGAAGAGTAAATGCTTTGACAAATTTACTTCGTTTTTGAACCTTTATGGTTTGTAAAACCTCAAGCCATTGACCTGCTGCCACTGACTGAAGTATTTTATTATTTAAAGAAGTTAGAAAGGTCTGATGTGAATTGGAAGACATGTTTAATTGGTTGTATTGATGAGACTTGCAAAAGCTTCTACCTGGAGTAAAAAGTGCAAATGTTCTACTAGATCTGTGGTTATGTGGCTCCCTAACTCTTTATGCAGTCCTTATGCTGTCTTAATATAGTGTATTAAACATAGCTTTTTATAGTTCTTTTGGTAGTTATATACAGACTCAACAAAGTAGTATCACATGGGAAATATTATAGGGATTTTTAATAACTGAAGAGAGTATATGCAACTAAAAATGTATTGTCAATCTAAGCAGGAATACAGTGGAGTTAGGCTCCAAATAGTACTTTTCAAACAGTTTTTCTTTCTCACTATTTTGTCAGTTCTTTTACTCATAGCAAGTACCATCTTCTTGTGTTTGCACACTAGCAAAAATGGAGTTGAGAGATTAGGGTTTGTTGTACCCCCGAGTTTCCCATCACTAAATTGAGATGTTTTGTACTTGTGATATGATGTATCACATGTGAAGAGGTAATCTGGAGTGTGCAGGGTGAAAGTGACTGAAAAGTTCTTGGAACGGTTTTTAAAAGTTTCTGTGGAAGCTTGGCAACCAGTTTGCCTTCTCTGCATGTAATCTGATGTGTCCCTACCAGAAAAGATTAAATGGGGTGCAGAATCTGTTTTGTTAGACAAATACATTTGACTGCCTGACATTGAACTAATTAGTTTTTTTTCTTATTAACATTGCGTATGTAATCTCATCAACTTCTATGGAATTTTCATGGCTAGTATAGTTAATTTTTTTGTATTTTTTTAAAGAGTGAAGTTTTTTTTTTACCTTATAGTTGTTTTCATTTTCTTTGAGGTTGATGATAATGTTACCAGACACTTGGATAGAGTGTTAAAGAGAGAAGATTGGGATCTCCTGATACTGCATTACCTGGGGTTGGACCATATTGGTCATATGACTGGGCCAAACAGCCCATTAGTGGGACCAAAACTTCGTGAAATGGATAACATACTGAAGAAGATTCATGTTTCCCTTCTTTCAAAGGTAATACAGCTTCTTCTGTTAGTTGTGGACTGACATTAAAATGCTTGCTGGTTGTTGTTGTTAGCTTCTTTATTCATAGACTAAAGTGTGTATTCTGTTCTTTGCTTCCTGGGCTATTTCCCAGTGTAGCATTTTTAAGAATTTGGTGGCTGACCTTAGTAACATCTGCTAAGAGCCTCTTCTGGGCAGCTGTGGGAAATAACATCCCCTTGATGTGTGGGAAGAAGAGAGGAATGCCTGCCAAAATTCTCTCATCACTTGTGAATTAAAATGGTTATTGGTGTGCTTTCTAGTAATGAAATTCTGCAGAAGTAGTAATGGGCATTTGTAGCTAATGGCTCTGATGTCCGGAATTATGAAGGCATACATAATTCTTAGATATTTGATAAATTCAAATGGAAGTGGTGGTCTTAATCTGCATTTTTTTTTATGGTAAATGTCGCACATCTGAGTCTGTTTTTAACTTTGTAAATACTAGTTGTCACTTACATAAGCAGTCTGGATACTGAAATTCCAAGTCCTAGTTCCAGGTGGCCTGAAGCTCTTTTTATTGTTTGTTTTTGGCTACTGCAATTCAGAATACCTGATCGTGAAATTTAAATAATATTTTTAGTCAAGTGGTTACTATTACATGAAAAGAAAGGCTAAGTCCTGTGTGTGGAAGTTCTATGAATGTTACAGTTGTTTTGCTGCTTCTTAGTGTCTGTGCTTTTGCCATTTATATTCAAGCCTTTATCTCTGTTTTAGAATACAGACATAATAAAAGCACTTTATTTTTTGGATAGCATGTGTACTGGTAATAACTAGAGATGATACAAAAGTACCTTGTTGTTGAATGACTGTTAATTTTCTGATGCTTTGATTTGTTGCTCAAAATTCTTGGACAAGCCTCACTTAAGTTTCTGTTTCTCTTTCTTCAGAAACATATACCTCATTCAACATCATTCTTCAACAATCATTATCAATTACTCTTCATTGACTGTCATATTTAAATCCCAAATCAGTCAGATTTCAATCCCTAAAGCCCTTGGGAAACTATAGACTATTAGAAACAGGATTATTTTTTAATATTGAATTGATAGTATGTTAGTATTTACAATATTAATAATTTGGCATTTATATTAAAACTTAGAAAAACTGAAGAAATTAAGAGGGGAAATATTTCTGTGTTAATGATGCTCTTCTGGGACTCCTGATTTTCTTCTCATGGTGTGATAGCCTTTATTTAATCTACCAGAGAGTTTCTTGTAACTCTGTAAATTCAAAATTCTTTAAAACAGCTTTTTTTGTGCCTTTTTTTTTTTTTTTGCTATGATACTGACAAGTGTGTTAGATATGAATGTGTCCTACTTTTAAAAAGTACTATTACTGAGTTACACTTTATTGCAGCGATCTCTTATTATCTGCCCCAGGGTGAGCAAGTTTCAAAACTAAAGTTAATTTTGAGACATATTCATGTTTGAAAATGATGAAGATAGTGAAATTATATAAATGAATAGTGTTTGTGTGGTAACTTAGATTTTTTCTGTGATTTTCAGGAGGAAGCTTCTCTTCCCAATTTGTTAGTTGTTTGTGGGGATCATGGAATGTCTGAAACAGGCAGTCATGGTGGTTCTTCAGAAGGAGAAGTGCACACACCACTATTGTTTATCAGCTCTGCTTTTGGGAAGAGGAGTGGTAAGGATCAAAGAAGCATGATTATTTTTAGAACTGCTTTTAGTTTATGGAATAGAGTTAATTTTCCACTTAGTGGTTGGTACTGGACTGTTTTCTGGATTCAGTATGAGAATAATGTTGATAAGAGACTGGTGTTTCGGTGTTTACTCTGAATCAAGGACTTTTCTGTTTCCCATGCTCTGTCATTGAGCAGGTGCAAAAGGAGCCATTTAGCAGTGCATAGCAAGGACATCTGACCTGAACTGGCCAAAGGGATATTTCATACCATGGAACATCATCCCTAGTATATAAACTGGGGCTGCCAGTCACTGCTTGGGGATGGACTGGACATTGATCAGCAAGGGGTGACAAATTTTATTGTGAATCACTTGTTTCTCTTGCGTTTTATTCTTCCCCCTGATTTCTTTTCATTACTATTATTAGTATAATATTTAATTTTGTTTCAATTATTAAACTGTTCTAGTCTCAACCCATGAGGTGTACCTTTTCTTTCTCCTCCCCACCAGGATGGGGGGGAGTGAGTGAGTGAGTGTGTGGTACTTGCTGTAAGATTCCAGTAGATACCAGTGCATAGTGTACTCTAACAGGATGGGAACACTGCTACTGTATATAACTGTAACAAGAATAGCAGTAATAATTATGTATAGATTAAAGTAGTTATTATTGTAAGGGAAAGGGGGGAGGGAGAGGAATAAAACCCAAGAGAAACATGTGATGCACAATGCAATTGCTCACCACCTGCTGATTGGTGTCCAGCCCATCTTCAAGCACCAATCCACAGCCCCCAGTCAACTCCCTCCAGTTTGTATACTGGCTATGATGCTTTATGGTTTGGAGTATCCCTTCAAGCAGTTCAGGTCAGCTGCTCCAACCGTCTTCCTTCCCTGTCTTCCCAGCTACTCATGCTTGCTGGCAGAGCACAGGAAATGAAAAAGTTCTTGATTTAGTGTAAGCCCTTCTTACGAACAGCTAAAACATCAGTGTGTTATCAACATTATTCTCATACTGAATCCAAACATAGCTTCTGTATCAGATGCTAGGAAGAAAATTAACTCTGTCCCAGTTGAAACCAGGACAAGAACACACTGGCAACTCTTAATTTATATTAGGCTAGAATTCTTTCTGAAAAGTGCTTTGGTTTGTTTTACAGTTATTTGGGAAAGCCCATTCTGTGTGATCTAAAACTCTGGTTTCCGCCAAAGTTAGCATCTGTATCTCGGTGAAACCAAGAATCACGAATCAAGCTTTGTAACAAGTGAGAGAATTGTGTATTTCTGAGATGATAATCTTTTCCAGCACTCTCCTGTACGAATGCTGAGTGCTAATGAGATCTGTTGTCAGCATACTGGGCTAATGGTAAATGAATAGGTGTAGATCCAAAATCCTATTTGAAGTGGATTGAAACTCTGTCTTTCATGGCCAGAGTATTTCCCTGGCTTCCATTCTTCTCTCTGAGACAGCTAGGATAGAAGAATGAAAATTTCTCACATAGAGTTCCCCAGAAGGAGGAAGAAAGCCCTTGGGAGACTAGAGACTATTGGAAATAGGATTATTTTTTAACATTAAATTGATCTGACCCTTGTGAAAGGGTAAAAGGTGATGGCACTGGTAACATGACTATTGATTGCTAAGTCTTAAGGATAGGATATGGACCATGAGTGTGTTTACTGTATAGGCTGGTTAATATTGTTATATTAACCAGCCTATTTTATATAATTGATGTGAGTTTACATGATTCTGAAGCTGATTTTCTACTTGTGGGTAATGATAAAAAATAAAAACCAGATAGTTAAAGGCAAGAGGCAGTGAAGAAATGGAGTGGTAGAAAATCTTTAGTCTGCTTTGTAGAGTTATGCTTAAACAAACTCCTTGACTGAGTGGATTGGTGGAATGCAGTTATACCAGGAGTGAATATTTTCCCCAAAATAATATTCCCTTCTGCCTTTCATTCTGCCACTTTTTCATTCCCATGTGATTTCTTTTCTTCTAAAACCTGTGTGCAGAACCTTGATTAATTTATCTTGCTGGAAGTTCCTGTAGCACGGTGGAGGTAGATTTTCCTGTTGTTTGTGAAGTTGTTATCCAGCTGCAATAGAAAGCACTGCTTGAGGAGTCCTTGACCTCTTCTCAAGTCTATAAACAAAACAAAGTCAAGAGCGGATCAAAACTCTTTGCTAAATTTTTATTTTATGAATTTCACTAGCATGTGTTGACAGCCAGGCCACAAGAGTATAGATTCTGTAAAAGCAGTCTCCTATTCATTGGAATTAGTTTCTATGAGGTTTAACCTGAATGAGCAATTCTCACAATTTAGTGAAATGTATCTATTTACCTGTCTTTTGGGATAGCATTCGTGATTTCTAATGCCTTTGTAAATATCCAGCAGTTTACTTTTCATTGGTACAGTAATCAGGATTCTAGTGACTGCTCCTTATGATCCTACTGTAAACAAAATGTACTGTGGTTAATTTGGTAGACCTCAAAATAGTAATCCTGTGGGCTTTTTACATTTAGTATGCTGTCAGAGTATCACTTGTATAGCCTTCTACAGAGATGTGTCACCTATGATTGGCTAAATGTGTTTGGGTAGTTTGGCTTTTTTTTACCAGTTAAGAACTTGCCTTTAAAGATAAAATCTGAAAACTGCTGACATACAGGCACTCATGCAAAGAGGCTTTATGGATTATGGATGGCGTTCTGTACAAGTTTGGGTTTAATCAGAGCTAGATGAGAAATGAGGCAAATTTTAATGCTCTTAAAAGCAGCCTTGAGAGGAATAAAGACTATATAGCATTATTTTTATACTGCATTTAAGTCAAAACACTCAATGCCTGAAGTTACAAAGAGGATGAAATAAAAGAATATAGAAAAACACTGTTACCTAAGTAGTTCAGCATGAAAAGAAACAACTGGCAAGACAATCTTAAACAGAAGGTTCCTTATGCTAATAAAATTCATGTCTGTAGATTTCTGTGGGACTGAAGGCTAATCCTGATAACTGCAGTAAGTTAATGGAATCTTACACAGGAACCTTTAAGAATCACTTGGTTTTCCTGCATGTAGCCATGGATTTGGAGCCTCAGCATTCTTTACCTGATATCTAATTCTGTTTTCCTAGCAACCTGATATTAATTAAATCTTGAGCTGTTGTGATTATATTGAGATGCTTCTGGAATGCTGTCAACATTATTTTAGATTCTCATTCTTTGTTCATATATTAAATTGGCCTACTGTAGTGCTTTCTATTATTTCTAATGTAAAAGTTATGAAACCCTCTTAGGATGTAGGCTGCAATTTGATATTAAGGTGATGTCCTGGACCATCTGTTTTCTTACTTCTACTTGTATAACATTTATTTTGTGTTTACAGTAGTTATTAGCATTGAAGAGTGGCGCTGGCTAAGAATTTAATAAATATTGGATTTACAGCAGCAGAAGATAGCAGCTGAAAAAGATCAGTCATGTCTCTGTAGACCACTTAAAATAGCTGATCTAGCACAAATGAAACAATTTTGAAACTAATAAGGTGCCAGCTGTCTCTGGAGAAATAGAATGGGCTGTTATTGAAATACTTATTTTCCTCTCCCTTTTTTTTTTCTCTTTTTTTTGCTCATTCTAGCTCCTCTAGCCCAACCTCAGCATGTGCAGCAAACAGATTTAGCTAGCACACTGGCAATAGGTCTTGGCCTACCAATTTCAAGAAACAGTGTTGGGAACCTTATATTGCCAGTTGTTGGAGGCAAGACAATGAGAGAACAGCTACGTTTTGTGCACTTGAATGGGTTCCAGCTTAGCAGATTGCTGCAAGAGAATACGCCTGCATATGAAAAAGGTAAATTAGCTAAAAAATGTTACTGATATACTAAAAGAAGATTGTTTATAAAACAGTTTTGACTAATAAATTCAATAGTATGGCATTGCACTGCAAGCTAGCTATTCTTCTGAGGGCAGTATTCAGAACAGTTGTACTGAATTCAATCTTTACTGCAACCTACTTTGATACGCTGCTTCTGAAAACAGTTTTTTAAATGACTGCTAATATTCCTAGTTGGCAAAAGAGCAAAAATAATGATGGAGTAAGATTAAAGTAAAACTGCCAGTGTAGTTAAATCTCAGTGATTTCATAACTGCTCTTTGTGAGGTGTTCTATATAGGGCACTGACTCTGAGCTATTTGGAGAATTAACACAATGGGCTGAATTTTCTAGTTTAGATAAAAAGATGCTTCAAGTAAAGTTGGGAGATAATTTAGGGTAAGTTATCTTTTTATTTCATTTTCATGTATTTACTTGGAATGAGAACCTAGAGAACTGCTTATTAAAAATGCAGGAATGTGTGTGTGTGTATTTGGAGGAAAGAATAAAAATCAAGTAGAAAAAATAAACCAAACCTAGCAAAATGTGGTATTTCATTAGGAAGCATGATACAAACTGCAGTATAAATAATGAAGTTAATATGATAATTTTGTGAAAAAAATTGAGTCAGAGGGTGAAGGAGCATATTTTACCATTGACATTAGAAAATGTTGTCTTAAAGTGACTGTGGAGCTTGTCAATTGATTTGTAATCTGATGAATTATTAAAATAACTAGATGAGAATGCAGAGCTGTTGTACTGCTAGGAATAATTAAAGTGGATAGCAATGTAGATTTTCGCAAAATGATTGTTCTAGGTCAAGAATCAATTATCTTTCAACATCACAGCTTCTAACCATAATTAAACCTTGTCCAGGAATCTCAACAGAACAAATTCTGCTTGTAGCAACAACATGTCTATAGCAGGACCCATGCTCTATCTCTTCTGACATTTTTTTCTGCACAGATTTCTTCACTTAACCCAGTTGTGTCAAGTGAGGAACTGCCCTGTTCAGGATATGACTGTGTTGTTGAAAAATACCATCACAAAACTCCATTTGACAGTATTTCTGCAAACACTGATGAAGCAGGCTGGAGTTTCTACCACCTTCTTGTTTATATCTTCATTTTAGTTTTATTTTTTGTCTGGGAACAGCTTAATTTCAACTTGTTGCTTTTACCTGAGAAATTAACGTTAAAATTGCTGAGGATCAAAATGTGAGAATTTTTTATGGTGCTTGCTTGTGACTGCAAACTTGTAGAGGTGTGACTGTACTGGAAAGAGTTTGGGAGGCAAAGCAACCACCAATGACTTTTCTCTCCTTTCAGTTATTGAAAGTCTCAATAACATGGTGCAAATATAGGTCAAAGTCATGGTAGCTTTTTTTACAGAGTCTTAATGTCAATTTCCCCTGTTTCTATTGACTTCTTAGAGGGGGTCTTGTTTTTCTTTGAGTGTCCTAGATGTGCAAGGCTATAGGTTATTGCTTTGGTCTGTTCAGTTAAGACTGGCAGGAAAGTAGTACATTCTGTTTGTTTAGTGTTGTTTGAATGATGTGGATACTTCAGGCCTAGAAGTACTAAAGACAGTGTCACTAACTCAGTGACTAATATGTGTAATTCAAGAGCATGCATAGATGGCCATTTGTTTTGCATGGCTTTTAAGTGAAGATAAATGCCATCCCGTTATCCCACTACCGAGACATACACATCTGTCAGGATTCCCCTAGAAGGAGGTTACCTTGCAGAGAAGTTACTGTATTCCGTAATCTGATTCATGTTCAAGAAGGTTGCCAGCTTTTAAAAAAAGATAAAAAGGAGGATCCTGGGAACTGCCTAACCAGTCAGCCTCACCTCTGTACTTGGTAAGATCACAGATCTTCCTGGAAGATGTATTAAAACAGGTGGAAGACAAAAAGGTTATTGGAAATTACTGACACTACTTTGCCATGGGCAAATTGTGCTTGGCTAATTTAGTGCCCTTCTATGATGGAGTAAATGCATCAGTGGACAAAAGATGTGTCATCTACTTAGACTTTTGAAAGGCCTTTGGTAAGGCCTCCCTGAACATTCATGCTGCTGTTGTTAGAGTGATATGGTTTGACAAATGGACTCTGTAATTAATAAGAAATTGACTGCATGTCTGTAAAGTTGGTGGCTTAATGTGTAATTGGAAACCAATAATGAGTGGTGATATAGCAAAAGATGTCTCCATTAACAGTGCTGGCGATGAATGAGATAATCTTAAAAGCAACTTCCAACCTGAATAATTCTACAATTCTAAGATTGTAAGTTGGGAATGTGAGGAGGGAAAATTATCTTTATGTGAGAGAGCGGTGACAGGCATGTAGCTGTTCCTGGGAGTGAATGATGAAATAGTTGGGAACTTCTGGCTCAGGTTTAGTGCACAGACCAACATGGGCAGTATTTTATGGGTGTCAAGGGAAGGCATTTGAATTGTAAGGAATTTGTAGCTTTTCAGACAAATAGAAGAGGTCTTAGTTTCACCATCCATGGTCCTCATGTGGTGCTTCAGCCATCCTGTTGCATTTCAGGCTAGATAACTAGATAGTGAGATGGACTGAAAAGTGGCTCACCTGGTGGGTTCATGTGAATGTGATCAGCAGCACAAAGTCCCCCTGAAGACTATTGTGATCAACCACAGGGCTTGACTCAAGCCAGAAATTGTCGACATCTTCATCAATGACCTGGCCAGTGGGACATAGTGGTGTCTCAGCAAGGGAAGGACACAATAGAAATCTGGGAGAAATGCTTGATGTAATAGGTGGGTCTCCTGCCGCTCAGAAGCACTTTGACAGGCTGGAGAAATGGGCTGACAGAAACCTCTTAAGGTTCAGCAACAGGAAATGCCAAATCCTACACCTGGAAGAAGTAATCCTGATGTATCATAGCAGATTGGGTTTTGACTGACTGGAGGCAGCTGGAACCACCACTAGGTGACTGGGGACACCAAGTTGAATATCAAGCAGCAGAGGACCCTCATGAAAGGAAGGGCCATAGCATCCAAGGTGGCATTAGGAGGACAGTCATCAGCTGGTCAGTCCTGCCTCTTGTATCGACTGTGGTGAGCGGACATCAGGAGTCTTGGGTCTGCTGCTGGGCTTCTCAGTACCGTAATTTAGTGGCTATAAGCTAGTAAGTGCAGTGCATGGTCATGAAGGTGGTGAAGGGATTGGAACATCTGTCATATGAGGAGGGGCTGAGGGTGCTAGGACTGTTTAGGAGGGCTCTTATCAGTGTAGGTAATATATGATGGGAGGGAGTAAACAAGATGGGACCAGGGTCTAATTGGTGGTCCTCACAAAAAATTTGGAGGAAATGTTTTTAGGTCAAACACTGTTTTTGTCAAACAATGTTTTTGTCAAACACTGGAATGAGTTGGCAAGAGAGGTTGTGGAGGCTTCATACCTGTAAACCTTCAAGACCTGACTAGACACAGATCTGAGCAATCTTCTTTAACTCGCCCTACTCAGAACCTTTTAATCTGTATTTGTAGAACATCTGAACACTCATCAGAGTTGTGCAGACAGCTCTTGGGCTGTCTAATTTCTGAATGCCACAGACAAGGTCTTCTGCCAGGTTTTTTTGAATGAAAGAAACCCCAAAAGATAGCTGGAGTCAGCTGGACATCACTCCCATTTGCTTAGTTGGACATCACTCATATTGAAACTGCTGCTGCAGTTTCAAGCTTTCCAATGCGGATTCTCCTCTAGTAACAACTAGTGGATCAAAGCATTTCAGTTCAATGCTAAGAGAAATGCCTGTGACTGGAACTTCAGTTTAAAGTGAAAGATATACTTGAAAATGCTTGCAAGGATAGCATAAGCCTTGTTGCTTTAAAAAAAAAAATTTTTTGACTCTTGAGGTCAAAACCAGTAAGCTCCACTGAAGGGGAAAACATGGCATTCTTGTCCCGTCCTGTAATTTACAGCACAAGGGTTAGAGCACCAGCTGTTGGGACCATGCGGGTGATGACTGAGTCAGGAAAAGATTCACCCATTTTAAGCTATATCATAGAATGTACATTCAGTTTTGGTGGAATATTAGTTTCCTTCTTAACACAGTGAGATGAAGTCAGCTGTCAGTTGAGTTGAATTGCTGTCAGATGGGAAGGCAGAATGATTTTAACAAGCTGTTTCATGAAGAAGCCATAGATTTCCGTGAATTCAGCTGCTCCAATGTTAAGAGCAAACTGTAACAGTACACAAAAATTTCTTTTCATCTTCAAGTGTGTTTTAAATATGTCTTTTAGTAAATAAAGAGCAGAATGAAGGCAGGTCAGTAATGTTTCCCCTGCCTTTTTTGTTCATATAAACATGCATTTTCGAATGAAGAGGTGGCACAGCATTTCATGGGACTTGGGCTTTGCTTTATTAAGGTTCAAAACATATCATCAAGTTTAAACATATCATCAAGTAAATTAAATTTTGCATGAGAAACTTGAAGGTTGACTAAGGGCTTTATTATTTAAAATATATTTTTTTGAAATATGCTAATAAATTGTAATGTGAGGCATGAGGGTTTATTTTGATAGATGTGGACACATGCAGCTAAAGAAAACGTCTGAAAGAGGAGAATGAAAATAGCCAGCAAAAATTAACAAGCTGAAAGAAGAATTATCTAAAAATACACTTTGGGCTTTTGAGCAAGTTCATACCTCAGTGTAATATAGGCAGCCCTAGGTATCCTGCAATGCTTCCCTCATGTTCTGAACTTCTGAACATGTAGTTGAATGATAAATTAGGACCTCTTCTTTGAAAGTTATTTTACAGTGGAATGAAGAGTCATGCTGGAGAGCAAGTTAGCTGGTGTTATTAAAATGAGTGCAAGCTTTTCAATTTGGGACTGATCCTGAACTTGTATTAGATTAAAGTAATTTGACTTTTACTGGGACATGTATATATTGAAACTGGAGAAGTCACTTTTACATTATTCATTCTTTCTTATAACTCTTTTTAGATGATTGCTGCCTGTGACTGGAACTAAGTGAAATTATTGTCAAACAGATGCTTGCAAAGCTTATCCATCTGGTTGTGATAAGATGGTAGTGAGACTGAAGCACAAATTGCTAATGTAATACTATGCAAGTAAAACATTTCCATTGCTTTATGAAATGTGCAGCTGGGCAAGCTTTCTTTGGATTTTGCTTCAATTTTGACTTGTTTTATCAGTATCCCATATGGGAGTGACTTGCCAATATTACCTGCCTGTTACCAAAATGCTTCTCCAACTAATTAATGCCCATTACCCTTATTGTTTTATGCCTTCTGCATATAAATGTGCCACTGAACCAATATAACTGGAGTTCTCCAATGAAATTTGGCAACCATGATCTTTTACTCCGTCTGAAAGGTCTTTAAATCATTCATTCATGAGAGTTTGGCTAAAAGTTATCTTTCACAGCATGGACACAATGGTTTTGGTGGGCAGTTAGCATGGAAAGGAGTAGCTGAGAATGAAATAAAAATGCTAAAGTGGCTGAAGAGGGAGACTAGTGAAGAAGCAGGAAAAGGGAGCAGAACAGGAGCAGAAGATGTGGAGGGAATTTATGTTTCAAAATGAAGCTTGAACTAATTTCGGTCTTCTATATAATGAATTTGTGTCCTGTCAAATCTCAGTTTGATTTAAGCTCTTTTTAGATGATCCTTTATGGATGTCCTCACACGTATGAATATTTAACACTTAGTTCAAATATACTGAACAAGAAACTTTACAGGGAATTTAAAAGAATTACAGGAAGTAAATTAAATCCTCTGTGTGTACTGGCAGCTATCTTGATATACAGGTGTTTGCTGCTGGCTGGATTGTGCTTTCTGGCAGATCCCTGCAAGCCCCCTGCATAGCAGGGTCAGCATGCCTTGGGGTCCGCTAGAAGTCTTTGGAAAAATAGACTGGACATTTTGAGTTAAACATTGCCTTTTAAAATTCTCACCTAGAATTCAAAACACAGTAGATGATGAAATGTCTTGTATGGTAAGAGACTTGCAAATAGTAAATACAATTCTTTCATGACTATATGAGAATAGAAATACTTCATTCAGCTTCATTCACTTGAAATAAAATTTAAAATGTTTCTAGATTTAATAATGCACTTTTGCTAAAAAGGGTTAAAAAAAAAAAAGTGGTTTCTTTTTCCAAGTAGAATACACTATTCATCTACAAGGAGTGAAAAAGAACCGCAGCTTAAGTCTTTGTGACACCAAAGTTATTTCACTCATCGTTTTAACCTTTCTTGTCTGAAACTGTACAGCAAATGTTTCACCCTACTTTCAGCTAAAAAGGGAAGGAACTGCATGTTATATAAAATTTTCCAATCGTCCCTTTGTACTTAAGTTATCATTACCTTTCAAGTAAAATTGCAGGGAAATAGCAAGTACTATTAGTGTGAACTGAAATTAAACATCTATTTTTCAGAAAAAATGCAGATAAATGTGAATATTCATGCATAGCATAAGTGTCAGTGAGATATGATTTTCTGAAGAATACACTTTTGCTTTCCATGTGTTATCAACTGAATTTGTATTGTGAATGCATACTGTATTTAATTATCAGTATTTGAAAAGCAGAATCACAGATTAGGTAAAATAGTACTGGATCACTGCAGGTTATCTAGTCCAACCACCCTGCTCAAGCAGGATCCCCTATAGCACATTACTCAGGAATGTGTCCTGACAACTCTTGCATATCTCGAGAAAAGGGCTCTGCGACTTCTCCTTGCAACCTGTTCCAGTGTCAGCTGTCCACAGAGTAAAAAAAGTTCTTCCTCGTGTTAGGTAGAACTTCCTGTGTTCCTGTGTTGCCTCTTGTCAACAGGCAGACTCCTGCCTGTTGCTGGGCACCATGGAGAAGAGCCTGGCTCCATCCTCTTGATACCCTCCTTTCAGATACTGACAGACATTTCTGAGGTCCTCTCTCAGCCATCTCTTCTTGAAGATGAACAGGCCCAGCTCCCTCAACATTTCCTCACAGAAGAGATGCTTCAGTCCCCTCATTCCCCTCATCATCTTTGTTGCCCTCCACTGGACCAGCTCCAGGAGCTCCATGTCTCCCTTCTCCTGAGGAGCCCAGAACTGGGCACAGCATTCCACAACTGGGGCTGAGCAGAGGGACAGGATCACCTCCCTCAACCTGCTGGCAATGCTCTCCCTAAGGCACCCCAGGGTCCCACTGGGCTTCTTGACCCCCAGGACACACTGCTGGCTCATGGACAGCAGAACCCTCCGGACCTAGGCCCAGCAGAACCCCCAGGTCCTTCTCCACAGAGCTACTTCCCAGCAGGTCACCCCCAGCCTGCGCTGCTGCCTGGGGTTGTTCCTCCCCAGGTGCAGGACCCTGAACTTGCCTCTGTTGAATTTCGGATGTTTCTTCTCTTCCCATCCCTCCAGCTTGTCATGGTACTTCTGAAGGGCTGCACATCCCTCTGGGGTATTGGCCACCCCCTCAGCTTTGTGTTATTAGGGAACTTGCTTACAGGAGACCTCTGTGCCTTCATCCAAGTCATTGGTGAAGAAATTAAACTTCTTTGGACCCAATGTCGACCCTTCGGGAATGCTGTGACTAACAGGCCTCCAACCAGATAGATTTTACACTGCTGATTAAAACCCTCTGAGCTCTGCCTTTCTTTTAGTTGTCAGTCCACCCTCATCATCCACACATCCAGCCTGTACTACCAGCTGATATGGTGTGTGTGTGTTGTCTCCTTTGGTGTTTTCCCTAGACATCAGCTATTTGATCATTTTCTACTTAGCTTATACAATGTGTTCTGGATAATGAATAGGTATGGTGGACTGCATTGCTTTCTTCCCCTCTGCAGTATCTGAAGCATTTAAATTGTTTGTCCTGGAAACATTTTGTAAAAATGAATGGTTATTTTTATAAGTTTGTCAGTTGTTAGAGGTCCCGACAGTTTATTAGGTTAGAATTAATTGCTTTTATTCCAAGTAACTGGTATTGCTGCAGAAAGATAGTGTAACTTTGTACCCGTGAAAAAATTTTCAACTGCCATAGCAATTATATATTTTTATACATTATACAAGCAAATATAAAAATATGATCACATCTCCAAGTAATCTTTGTTCACGGACCCTCTTGCTTCTTTTCTTTTCTCTCCTTCTCTCCAGATCCTGGATATGAACATTTTAAGATAGCAGAGAAATCCCACAGTAATTGGATCAAACTGTATTTAGAGGGGAATAATTCAGAAATACTCTTAAATCTTGGCAAGAAGGTCCTGAAACAATACTTAGAGGCCCTCAAGACGTTGAGTTCTTCATTAAGTAAACAAGTGGCACAGTATGACATGTATTCGATGATGGTGGGGACTGTGATCATTATGGAGGTATGAAAATAGATCTTTTCTGTGTAAAAGTTAAGTGCACAAAAGTAAAGTATCTTGGTGTTGGATATGTAACGTATACACTTATTAGTCTTTAAAATTACTGAATATGGGTTCTTAGGATTGGTTGAAATTTTGCTTGCATAAGATTAGTACTCTTTTTAAACTAAAATTTGGCCTTTAAAATGATTCAAGAGTACTTTTGATATGAATTCCTTATATTTTAGTGTATTTAGTTACAGTAGATATGCATATGTGCTACAACTTCAATTACTCCCATAGTAGTTAGCCTTCTATTTTTGAGTGACTTTGCTGCATTAGGAAAAAGAGCCTGGCAAGTAAATCCCTAGCTGTTCCTCTTTATCTAATATTAAGTATAGCTGCTCCAAACAGGCAATCCCTTATATAGGAAATTCTCACAGTTCCAGGAATTGTTCCTTGTACTGATAGATTAAGAGCCCTGAAATAAATACTTGCTATAGGGTTACCTCTTCATATCTCCTGTAGTTACAAGGGTAAGGTATACCATATCTTTAATTTTAAGTGGTGTTTTGGGGAAAATTCAAGTACTGGGTCTCCTTTGTTCTGGCAGGGCTCTGTGCCTTGTTTCCCATGCACTGCTCTCTGCATACAGAGTGTTTCTGAAATGGCTTTCTGGTAGACTGCTCAGTGGGGTTAGTCACTCTGCTGATCACTTCACTGGAATGAGTTCCACAGTGCCCTTGGGTAGATGATAGGTTCTGTTCCTGCTCTACAAATGGAAGATCTGGAGGTGGACAAAGTTCAGTGCAAAGCTGAAGGTGCATATCTTTCTTTGTTCCTTTGTTTTCAGAACCTGTGCATTCAAATTGTTGACAGTTACTTTGGATCTGAACCACTGGATTATTTTTTTTTTTGGACTGCAGTTTTAGGCGCTTGCCATTTCTCAGAAACAAATCTTAGGTCTTAGACACAATCAGTCTTCATCAAAGAAATAATGCAGCTACTAACCACAGAAATTTTTGTTGAGAAATGTATGGTCAGCGTAGCTGTAAGACTCCAGCAAAATGGCTGGAGTTATTTCTTTTCTCAAATGCAACACTAAAGTAACTGCCTTGCTCTCCAAAATGTTTTTGTCTTGATATCGATTTTCCACCTTCGCTGAATAAATAAGAGTAGAGAAACTCAGATGGCTCTTCAAACTACGCTATGCTATAAATGCCATTTATCCTGTATTTCACATGAGGAGAGTACCTCTGAGATGGGAACTGATAACAGTGCATTTGTTCAAAAGACCTAAATTTGGTTTGGTAGATACCTACAGTTTGTGCATTTTCCTGCTATGAGTGCTGTTTTGGTTTTAATTATAAGTGATGGACTGAAATGTAAGACTTAAGCCAGTGCAGTACTCAAAACTGCATATTTTCATAACCAAATGAAATATGCAGTAGAATATGAAGAAACGGTGGACTATTGCTAAAGCTATTTTTTGTCTACTATGTCTCACTGTAGTATGGGAAAAATTTTAGGCATAGGTCTTCACAAGAGACTGTGAAAGATTACAAGTTGACAGTGGTCTGATATAGTTGTTTTTGTTTTGATTTGTTTTAATCTTGCCCTAGCACCCGGTGATTGAGGTCAGTCTAGCCCTAGCTCCATCTCTGCAGTTTGAAAACATTTTAGTGTGTGGCTGAAATTTCCCACTTTTTGGTAAAGGTTTGTATATGAGTAGCAGAAAGTTTCTTTTTGTTGTTTATCTCTGCTGCCACAGTTATGTAAGAGAAAACTTGGAATTCTGCTTCATCTGTGTGCAGGTCAGAGCAAAGTAAAAGTAAAACCAATAAATTCAACTAATAAGGGGAGATACAAGAAGCAAATGCTGGGAGAATTCATAAGCTAGAAATTCAGCATACACTTGTGCAATGATATGAGAACTTCCCCTCATTTGGTAAGCTGTTTAGCTCAACAGGATCTCATACATATGCATTTCTCATATGGGAAATAAATTACCTTTGACAGAGTGTATTAACTTCAGGCATTTACAGGTGACAAACAATGGGTCAAATTTGTTTGCTTAGGAACTATTTTGATACTGGGAGTTCAAGATCTTTTACAGGGAATGAAGGTCATACATATCATTGGTTGCCACAGGTGAAGAGGCGAATGATGAGTTATTAAACTTGGGAGCTTATGTGTTTAAGCCCTTAGTAAATGAAAAGACAATATTGGGTTCTTCCATTTATATGGTAATATCTTACTGGGGGAAAAGAAATCCAACATAATTCTTCACAGGTTTTTTTGATAAAGTATGCATATTAGGAGAGTGACATGGATGACGACAGCATGATATTTTGTGTGAATTCTTACTGTATGCTTTAGCTAACCCAAATTTTCAAAGTATTAATTCTCCTTTTTTTTTTTCCTAGGTTCTGATACTGCTTTTGCTCAGTGTTCCAAAAGCCTTGAGCAGGCGGGCAGAATTTGAAGTGCCCCTCTCCCCTCCTCTGTTCTCTCTGCTGTTTTACTTGATGTGTCTGATGTTGTGTGCTGTTCATGTCATTGTATGCACATCAGCAGAAAGTTTGTGCTATTTCTGCAGTATGTCCTGGTTAACAGCAGTTGGAGTGATGATGCTGATTTCTGCACTCATGTGTGGTATTTTATCTGCTATTGCAAAGATCTTAGAGAATTACAGACTTCCACCAAAGGTGAGAGCATGTGTTAATTATGGTTTAAAATGTTTCATATTCTGTGTTTCATATACTGTCTTCTATCTTTCATAATATCGTGAATTAGTTTTGTTTTCTCTGTGTGTGCTTAAAGAAATTCTTACTTGTAATGTAATAGGAATATGTATTATTATTTAAAGTTGTACTGAAGTGTGTTGTTGTCACTGTGCCATGATACCGACCTGATGAAGATCTAAGAAGTGTTTTTTTGACATGATTTGAAGAATTTTTTAAAATACTGTACAGTATTTTTCAGTTGACTTTATGAGATTGGAAGCAGTTACGCCTTGTACACATCCTACGCTTTTACATAGTTAGGTGTCCTGTTTTAGGGCAAATTTGGAAAAGAATCCCCAAAGAGGGACCCCTCCAGGAAGCAAACCCATACGGTCCCTCCCCCCAGCCGGTTCGGGAAGAATTCCTCAGAGAGAAGTGGAAAGAGCCTGTTTATTGCACAGCACAGCACCTCCCCCCCCCCCCCAGCACACAAAATGAACAATACCGGATGACAGCACTGTTTCACCGCTCTGAAAAAGATGGCAAATTCAGAAAGTCTCTCTGGGGGTGGTCGCTCTGGTATCAGTCCCTCCAGTGCTGGGCAGCTGCTGCAGCCACAGGGTGCAAACTCTTGGTGTTCCCAGGTCCCAGTCCGGAGCAGGTTCAAGTAGATCCAAAGAGAGGAGAGGAGAAACAGTCCAGGAAGAAATTTGGACTGTTTAGCTAAACTAACTAATGAGAAAAAAGCAAGAAGCGGGAGCAAGCAGAAGCGGGGGCAAGCAGAAGCAAGAGCAAAAGCCAAAAGAAAGCAAAAAACCAGAAACAGCACTATGTACTGCCCCGTCTGTATGTCCCGCCAGCCGTGGGGGAGCGGCTGATAAGGGGCCAAAACAAAACATTCCCTCTGCAGAGCCAGTCTTGAAGGCAGGGAACATAATATCCAGCATAAACAGACACACGAATGGGGATACAAGCATCCTAACATCAGCCTAGGACATTAGGTTTCACAACTGCAATTAAAGCAAGATGTGTAATACTTTACAACAATATGAACAAAGGAAAAGTGATGATACAGCAGACAGTAATTCTCTAAGAAGAATATACTTTTCGAGTACACATTTTCTGGTATTGGTGTTATTAATGTTTGGGGTTTTTTTAAAAATAGTTTTGAAAATGCAACAGAGGGAGATAATTTAATCTGTCTTTTCTACTTCTTAAGCTTAAGAAATAGAGTTTGTTAAAATCTTTGGAGCTCTCGAAGTGTTCTCAGTGCGAGGAGTTACCTTCTGTATGTTACTTGATGAGTTTTATTTTTTATGTTCAGTAGAATACAGGTAATTCCAAGGAAAGAGAATTTGTAATGTCCTTTCTCCCACTGTGAAACTTAGGATGCCAAGAGCTGTCAGTCACACCATAAAATCAGCTTCTAGCTGTTTTTTCTACTGCTTGTTAGTCATATTTTTCAAAGGTCTCTGATGTTCAATAGCTTCACTGCTCATAGTACTCCATTTGATGGTGCAGCCTCTGTACAGTACAGACCTTCATCAGTCTGTTTCATCGAATCAAGCTTGGGGGTTTAGTAACTTTTTTTAAGTGTCTGACAAAATACGGCAAGCACATTGCTTTTATGATATGACAGCATGCTCTATCAAGGAAAAAAGCAAACTTTCCAACTTGAAGAAACATTTTGTAACAGCTATATTTCTTACAATTCAGAAAATTCAGAATTCCTGAGTAAAGATTAATTTTGCACTCTGTGCAGATATGTGCTGTAATTCCTGAGTGTAGATTTAAGTCTAAATTATAAGTAGGGTTGCTAATGTATTTGATTCAAGCTAAGATTATAATTTTGTTTCCATAATTTCTGACTAGGTTTTTTTTTCTTATAAAAAGAAGAAAAATATAATCGTGAAGTAATTATTAATGCTTCAGTGTAGAAATCTCACATGTACTTGGTGTGCAACGACAAACATAACTACTAAAGAGGAACTTGTTTTTCATCTTATTACTAGTTTTTCTAATTTTAGTAAACAGGAGAAAGCTAAATACAATGGACCTGCATAAAATTTACATAAATGACACTTCAGTAGCATGGACAGCAATTTACAACAGATAGATTTCTTCTCCAGGTGGATGGTCTCAAAGAATCACAGAATGATAGAATGGTCTGGGTTGGGAGGGATACAAAAGATCGTCCAGTTCTAAATCCCTTCCATGGGCAGGGACACCTTCCACTGGACCAGGCTGCTCAGAACTCTCTCTAGCCTGACCCTGCCAGGGCATCCACAGCTTCTCTGGGCAACCTGTCTCTGCCCTCAGATAATCTGCTTCAAGTTATAATATACAAATGAGATTTTCAGCAGTGTTTTCCAGGTTTGTTTGTATGTTTGTTTTTCCAGGGCTGGGGCAGATAGAAATAAAAAATACTGGGTTCTCTGTCCCAGGCTGGTGATCATATTCCTACCTGAGATGTATCTGAAAATGTGGAGGCTTAAGTACATCTTATGAAGCTTAGGCAATAGTAATTCTGGTTGGGCAGACATGACTTTGTATGCAGACCATTACAAATACATTTTTGTCATTCTGTCTTCACTCCTATACCATAGGTGACTGAATTACTGACTGTATCTCATTGCATCAGTCAGGGAGGCTTTGCTTTCTCTGTTGAAGTTCCAAACAAAGCTTGAAATATTTCTTGGGTTTAGTTAGTACATGCCTTCATTCCAGATACGTGTAAAGGCAGTGACTTGGTTCTGAATATCATTTTTGCCAGTCTCAAGGCTGTTTTAGAATGATATGGTGGGGGTTTTTTTGGGTCTCCTTAGACAAATACAGAGTCTGGAGAATGTGAAAGAAGCAGTGTATGAATCTGGTGCTGCTTGTAATGCAGATGTGTTCGAAACATTCATCTCCATCTTTCATCCCCTTTCCAGTAGAATGCCTAGGTTTCGGGGGAGAAATGGGTCGTTTTCATATGCTGTGTGTTGATCTCGAGGGGCCTTCTTGTGTGTTGTGAGTAGCACTTATGCTAAAATATCTCTGAATCCAAGTGTTTTGTGACATGTGCATCTCCACATTGTGAATCTGCCTGTGGAGTCCACTTCTGAAAGAATTCTGAAGCCCTTGTCTTCTGTTGATGGGAGTAGAATCCTGAATCTTGGCCTTTCTGGTTAAAAAAAAAGCTAAAAAGCCTTTTCTAAGCTCAAGCTATACGATAAAATGTAGGTATTCTGAAAGTAATTAAGATAAGCTCTCTTGTTAATGGCTTCAGAGCTTTTTTCCTTCAAATTGTTTCCGTTCTCTTCTAAAGATTTCACTGAAGTGCTTCTCATTTGTAATGCTTTTTTTTCCCCACTGTGGCTGAATATAGAAACTGATTACCAAGTTCATGAATTTTCTGAAGACCAGTGCAGGCAGTGTTAGCATCTGCTTCCTGACGGTTATTTATAGATTCTGATTGCTGTGTTTCTAGCAGAACCAGTCCCTTCTTTTAGTGATACTTCAGGCTTTAAATAGTTCTGCAGCCCTTTATGAATTCCAGAAAATCGTTGAAAATTTTAACTTCTTGTTCATAGTTTCACTGTAATTGCTTGGTAGTTGATTTAAGCATGGTATTTACTACTACTAATTATGGGGGGTTTTTGCCCTGTTTCTGCTGGAAATAAAAACTAACCATTTTTTTGCAACTAGAATACAGACGTTAAGGCTTGTCAAGTAGAGGTCTTGAGAATTTTCATTTGCAGAATTATAGTGGGTTTTTATCACATCTATAAAATGTCCTTCTTGCAGTTTATTTAAAAGCACCTGCTCATATAACAGTACTTTTGATTTTCCTCTTTTTTTTTAAATATTCTTGATGAATTGAACAATGTTACATTTTTATGCAATTGTACCTAAAATTTTTTTGGCATTTTCTGACTTGGGGAGAAAAAAGCTGATTGGGTGGTGTCTTTAAGAGATTGTGTTCAAAAATTATCCCAAACTGCTGTGAAAATGTAGGAGCAAGTGTGATCTGTACTACTTTGTCAGGGAAAAGTTACCATCATAGAGAGAATCATGGGTTTAGGGAACTGAAGTATCAGAAGGGAACATAATGATAAGTGTTTAAATTGTGAGTGATGATGTGCATGAAAAATAAAATGTTTCTCATCTGAAAAGTAGTTACAGGATTTCTCAGGCATTAGCTGTAGATGGTTAATCACAAAAAAAAAAGATAAAAAAAGGTAACCAAAATAAGGCTCAGAAAACAGACTACAGGAGGCTTTATTTCAAAGTGAAGAACTTTGAAAATGTAATGATCAAAGGTGCGCGTACTCTGTCATTTATGTACTGACACTTTTGCAAGCTAGCAAGGTATGTTCAAAGATAGGGCAGAGAGGTCAGTTTCCATATTGCTTAAATATTAGTGCTGATACATCATACATCAGTTGTTAAAGTTGCCTTGGTTTGGGAGATGATATGTTTACATCATTTGAAGCCTGGCATTTAAAGATTTCTAAACAAAAGCTTCTGTTTTAACTTTTTTTTGCCAAGATACCAAACAAACTGAGAGTCTTACAGGTTTTTTAGTGTCTGGAGTGTCTGCTGAATTCCTGAGGGCTGGAAATGTTCAGCAGCTGGAAAAACAGAGCTGTGTATATCACAGTAAGACCTACATTTCAATACCTTTAAACGAAATCTAAAAACCAAGTACAATCTAAATAATCTAAGGTCTGACTGTATTTCACACCATACTCATGGCATTCATAATAAGGCACAGTTAATACATAAGGAATTAAAGTAAATGTAGAAAACCTTGATGAAGGTATTTCTAGAATTTCTTAAGATCATCAAGGCTCAGGAAATTATAATTTGCATCATAATTTTTAATTTTGCATACTGATTTAACTCTGATCTGAAATGTGGTTTGTCAGTAAATGTCATTGGATTTTAATCCTTTGATGTAAATGCAGGAGTAATTTTTTTTTCTTTTCACTGAACTTATGAGAGGCAAGAAATACAGATTTCTGATCCGGGGACATTTCACATTAATGCTGTCGCTTTAATGAGGTTTTTTATGTTCCCCATTGATAATGCTTCACTTCGTCAGTTTTCATATCAGTTGCTGACAGAAACCAGATACAAGAGACCAATCCTTCTATAGATTTTATGTTATGTCTTGCAAAGAAGACAAATTATATAATGGACTTTTTCATTCTCATTTATTTAAGATCTCAGATTCCTTTGTCTCTTCAAGCCAAAGTGCCATGGTGCTTACATGCTCATTTATTTAGTTAGCCAAGATCTTTAAGGTCAGCATGATAGAATTATTGGAATTTAAACTTGCTGAAGATCCGTCATGTACTGTTCTTGTCCCAGCTTTGTGAATTTCGTGCTCTTTGGTCTTTGCAGAGACTACCTTGTCCTTTTGTTCCAAATACCAGCTTATGGTATTTGCTTTTTAGAATAGAGTACTAAACAAACCTGAGTGGTCTTTAGTACACCAAAGAAATTTCAAATAGTAGTAAATTTAGATTGAACCTGGGCATTTTTTCTGGTTATTGGTATTTTTCCCCCCATTATTGTGGTGTGTAACCTCATGGAGACTTTTTTGGTTGTGTGGGGTTTTGTTTGTGTGTTTGTTTGTGTTGTTGTGTTGGGTGTTTTTTTAAAGTTAAATGACTTTGATATAATGTATTCTTTAACAACACAAGAAATGAAGAAGATGTGAATAGGTTGTGATTGTAATTATAGCTTCTGCATTCTTTCACATACATCTCATTAAATTTCAATTTTGCAAAAGTTTTTTTGCCTTAAAGCAAAATTCCTAATAATGTTAACTATCTTCTTGCATCATGTGTTTATTGTCTTCTCTGTGTTACATTGTCTTGATTAATGAACAAAGATACATATCCTGCTGTCAGTAAGTCATAAACAACTGATACTTGCATTTAAGATGCCCAGAGATACTTGTATTGTTTATACCAGCTTTCTTGTTATCGGCTCAAAGGTCAGTTTGGTTTGATTTTCTATTAACATGACTTAAACCGTGCAGGAGTTGTAGTACACTGTGCATCTTTTAATTTAGTAGTTTCTATGTGAAATTTATCCCTGTGAATATTCAAGATTTTTTAAAAGTTTGTTCATAGGTCAAATGTAGGAGGATGATGTAGTTAAAATATGCAGTTAAAGAAATGAATGTGAAAGTAGCTTCAGAGATCTTTGTTCTGAAGGAAAAATGGCATGCGGTAATTTCAATCTGGCTTTTAAATTTTTGTTTCACTAGGTGCTTCAAATACATTTAAGAGATTCTCCATAATATTCTGTAATAGTGCAAAATTAGATAAAATAAAATAGTAATGTATGACAGTGTATTGACAGTGTCTTTTGCAAAATTCTTCACAATCATATAGGTTAGCCTATTTGTTAAGGTATTGTTAGGAAGCTCCTAATGGTTCCAATATCCTCTGGTTCTTGCTTTTACTTGCTCTCGTCTCAAGTTTTTGACATACAGGCTTGTCCCCAGCTACTTGCAGTGGCATCTTGAAACGCCCACAGGTGGGACAGGGAGTGGGGTTGAACAGAAGGTAGGAGAGGATTTAGTAAGACAGGATAGACCACAGTGACCAGGCACAGGGCTCAGAGATGTGCACTGGCTCCTGCTTATATGTAACTGAATCCGTTCTCATTTCCCCTCTTACTTTTCCCCTGTTTCCAGCATGTTCCTCACCGCCCCCTCTTCCCCACAATTGACACTTTCTGGAGGCTCTCTTTAATGAGTTGGTACAGATCCACAGGCGCTCTCGGATATCTGTAACGCCCTTGTACTTTCACTTCTCCCTTACCTGTTAGAGAGTCCAGATTGATGCTCTTCAGAGCTATGCCTGTGATTTCTTACTGGCCTGTCAGTTTATGGCTGAAGAGTTTTGGTCATCTTAATGATCTTAGTGCATACTTAGCACGATTGTGTCACTTGGTAGTTTTTTTATGGCTTTCTCTGTGTGCTGAAATGATTCTTTACCAGGTAACAGCAATAAACTGGGTGCTCTCAACTTCCTCATGCCTTTACACTTTCTCTTTAGCCATATTGTTAAACGTAGTAATGATAAGGTAATTCCAATGAGCTGCTGAGGAAATTGAGCTAATGAAAGCATTTGACAAAAAATATTGGGGTTTTAGATAAGCACAGTTTGTAAAGTAAATAATAGAGGGGTAAAGGTTTAAAGTAGATTTTATGATGAAAGAGGCATTTCAAGCTAAGCAAGGTCACGGGGTGCCATCAGGCAGTAACTTTGTTAACTTGAGTAGTGAAGGCCATCGCTGCATTGAGTTGAAGATATCACAGATTTCAACTACTAGAGAATTACCTATTATCTATATCTCAAGAATTCTGCCGGATTTCTTTTTTTACTTCTACAGCTATGCAACAGGGCATGAACTTCTTTTAACCTTCTGTTACACGGTGGTAGAGAGTCTTAATCTGTACAGTTGTGACCAGAAGTTTTATTCCTTAAACAGAATGCAGTTTTAAAAATTATTCCTATGTTGTAGTGCTGAGTATGCTTCACTGAAATTCTGAGATTTCTAAAGATAGAAATAAGTTATCCTGCTATTTATTTAGTTTTCATTGCTGTAAATTGCTGTAAGCACACTATGAATACTTACAAGTGAAAGTTTTACATACTCTTTCACCACTGCTTTTTTACTTTTTTTTTTCTTTTTTCAGAATCCTGTTGCATCCAGTTATAACTGGTCAGAAATAGATGTCCTGATTCTGGCTGGAACTATTGGCCATGTTTTGAGTTTGGGGGCAAGCAGTTTTATTGAAGAGGAACATCAAACCTGGTATTTTCTTATCAATACACTTTGTTTGGTGCTGTGTCAGGAACTTTGTAGAAATAATTTTCTTCTCAAGGAATGTGACCTTCAACATAGCACCAATGTGAAACAAAATTTTGATAGTATTGGGGGATCCTCTGAGTGCAAAAATATAGACATTCCAGCAGCAAGTAATTCAAAACTGGGCAAGGCCACCTCTTCACCTGAATTCGTAAAAGGATCAGATAAGTGGATAAGCTTAGCAACTCCATGGATCATCCTTATTTGCTGTCGACTGCTTCGATCTTTGAATCAGACAGGTGTTCAGTGGGCTCATCGACCAGACTTTGGACACTGGTTGACAAGGTGGGTATCTGATTTACTGTCACACTTTCTGCCTTATTTAAAAATTAAAGTGTGTTTAATTTGGTGAAATATGTATTTTCTATATGGTCTCTGATCAGAAAGTGCTGCAAACATACAAAGCAGATAAAGGATGAAGTAACATAAGGAATTTTTCATTTCTATTTCATGCAGGAGTAATTCCTTGTGTACTATAAAGTTTATGATCTTTGCCCTACGCCATGACTTACCTAATTAATGCCAATTATACATGATACGTTTATCAGAAGCAAAAAGTAAATACTTTCCATGTGTAAGTCAACAGTGTCTGGTTTGAGAAATTAAAAATCACTTAATAAACTTTTGAAATTAAGGCAGGAAGGTACTGCATAATTGCAAAATTTATGAAGTCACAGGAGAAGATGCCATACATAGAATTCTTCCTTGTTTATCGCATGTTTATAATGTGTGGGTGAAAAGCTGAAGGAATTTATTGAGTGTAGTATCATAAACAAGAAAGGGATTTTTTATAACTGAAAGTACAGCAGAGAAGGGCTTCTGCTTTTTCTGATACCTTTCAGTATTTTTATGAACTAAAGTTATTATTCAGTGATACTTGAACTGTCTCATGTACTTCAGTTAGTGGATAGAGATGCAATACTTTTTTGACTGTCTAGTCAATGTTTTGCAAACAGCAGATGAAGAGGCTCTGCTGTGTAAGATAAATAGATTTCTTGCCAATATTTTACAACACTTGGATGAAATGTCATTCATAATTCATTAAAAATGACATGAGGAAATGGACTAATATGAGACTTGTTATTTATTGGCAGCCTCACAGATGAAATGCTAATTGCAGTGACAGGCATAAGTGCTGAAAGACATGAGTTATAAGGGAATTTATTGCATTATAGCATTTGTTCTTTACCAGAGTTTTCAGCATGCATTTATGCTCTTGAGGTGAGGAAATGAGGAAAAAATGTCATATTTCCTATATCAATTCCATATGATAGATAACTCACTTCTTCATTATGAGCTAAGCCAATGTGTGAGCAGGGTGAGGTGTGATTGTGTGAGGATGTGACTGTGAGGATTTTTGCAATTAATCCTGAGCATCTGCAGAAGATTTATTTGCCCAGTTATGTTCTGAGCCAGATTTTTTTCTTCAGACTGTCTGTCATTTTCTTTGGAGTGTGCTGGTACCACAAGGCCATGAAAAAAGGACCTGATACTCCTGCAGCTGAAAAATTTGGCTTGTTTCAGATACATGCTTTAACTTGTGTGGTCTGCCAGAGATGTTTGTTTATTCTTGGAAATATTACCAGACTTCTAAAAATTGTGTGTGCATGTTTGGACTTAACTTTTGAAGATCCTGTTTTGCTTTCGTATGCTCCCACTTCTGATTTCCTGGAAGTATGCCTGGATTCTTCTAAGTATGCCTGGAAAGCAGCAAAACCTTCTGTAGCTTTGGCCTGTGGGGGGTCTCAGGGGAATAACACAGATGGAGTGTAGACTGCAGATACACCAGGTGCTTCCTAATTTATAACAAAAGTGGGAAATCCTATATGCCCAGCTCTAACACTAGTTGCCTGTCAGAAACTTCCAAGCAACCCATTCAGGTAAACCCAAAGCTTTTTACATCTGTTTTGGTTTACTCTGGATTTTTTTGTGGGGTTTTTTTTTGTGGGTTTTTTTGTTTGGGTTTTTTTTTTTTTTTTTTAGTTTGTTGGTTTTTTTTGTGTGTGTGTTTTTTTGGTTGTTGTTGTTGCTATTGAGGAAGGAGAAAGGAGAGAAGATTCTATTTTTGTGTTTGGTTTTTGTCCCTGTGAATTGGAATTCATGTGAATTTGAAAATGTCCATATCTTTCTCTGCACTGGCTAACCCCTAACATGGTTGAACCCAGGGTGAGAAATAACCTTCCTCTGTCTTCTGGTAGGGTTCTGCATATGCAGCTCCACATGCTGTTGGTTGTCTTTGCTACAAGGGCATGTTGCATGCTGATTGTTGAGTCAGGGTCCACCCAGGCCTTTCGAGTCACCTCTGAGAAGATGGTCAGCCCCCAGTCTGTCCTGATATGTGTATTATTCCTTCCAAGCTGCAGGACTTTCCTCTTGCGTTCAATGAACTTCATAAGATCCCTGGCGGGCAATTTCTCCAGGCTGTCAAGGGCCTTTGAGTGTCAGCAGACCCACCTGTTGTACCAGCCACCCCTCCCTGTTGTGTATTGTGTGCAGACTTGCTGAAGGGCACTGCCCCATGGCCCGAGTCATTAGTGAAGACATTAAACATAGGGCCAATGCCCAAATCCTGGGGCTGACAGATAGTGACTGCCTGTCAGAACTCAGGACATCCCTTTGGGAGTCCAGAGTTGCCGGGACTCCTGCCAGGGGGCTCAGAGGCCCTGGCACACAGCCCCGAACACCAGTAGATTTGATTATGGACCTTGGAACAAATTGCCAGCTTTACATGAAGACCTAAAAGCCACAGCAATTTAAGTAGTGTAATAATAAAGTTATCACAGGCTGTAAATGTAGGTTTTGGGATTTTTAGTATAAGGGTTATGGGGACAAGATGGAGGGACTTGGGCATATCTAGCCTTTTTTCTTCTTCCCTACCTCCCTCCTCAGTGGTGATGTTGGCACTTTTAGATTGGTTTAGAGTAGAAGCTCACTGTCTAACATAGGTGATAGGTATTGGAAAGTAATTGTAAACATGTTACACGTAGTTTTTAGCGTATAAAGATAACACCGCCCTGGAGGCAGGCAGAGTGCCTCTGACTGTCCTGCTGAGCAGACCTCGGCTGGGCAGGAGGAAAATGTTATAGATAAGATTTAATGAACAACTCCAGGACCGAAAACTGAAGAGCTTAGACTCATCCTTTGAACGTGCGAGCTGAAGCAGAGACTTTTAACACATCTTGGGGTCACAAAGCTCAGCGATCTTCTGAGAACTGCCCTCCAGGTGGACTTTGTGCTACTAAGGGCAACTCTGTGAATCCAGTATTTGCGTACTTTTCAGTCCGCCTGACTTTCTACTTATCTAGCATGAGATTGCCTATTGGAATGTTATTGGAGCTGGTGTTAATAACCTTGTTAAAGCACAGATAAACAACAATGCCTCCTTTGTGCTCTTCCACTGAGCTTGTCTCATCATAAGAATCTGTCAGGTTGATAAAGTATTCTCTTCCATAAAGCCATCACAACCCTATTATTAAAACTGTCTGCCTCCCCCTTCAGTAAGGCTGAAGTATAGCAGCTAGAGACCAAAACAAAAACATCAGAATTTTACAGATTCATTTCTTCCTCTGTTCCCTGTCAAATTATGGCCTCACATGGAGTTTATTTGCTTAGGTCTTGAAGCAAGTAGAAGAGAAAAGATTCTACGTCTGTAGTCTTAGGCTATGACTGATCGTTTGGCTAAAATGCTATCTTTTGCCATGCAAGGCCAGGAACTCGCTCCCTTTCTCCTCACCTTGCTGGCCTGTATTTTAATTGCTCTTGTGTCAGTATGGTGAACTTCTATGTCACTGCATAGATGTGTCTGGAAAAATAACTAAAGATGGCATGGGAAACTCTTGACTTTCAGTTGGATCACTTCTCACTCTAATTTACCATCAGTCTTGGCAGGCAATTGGGCTGACTTAGTAACAGGAATGCAGGAAGGGAAGTGTACACAAGTAAGCACTGCTGTTGTTGAAATTACTGTAAGAAGAGAACATGGAAGTGTCCGCATCTTTTGAAGTGCTGCAGGCATACAGTTTTTTCTTTCTGCTGTTGTCCAGCATTCCTTACAAAACCCACTTGCCTTTCAAATCTAATTGAGAAAGAAGCAATGATTCCCTGCCTTGTACTTTGGGAGGCTTAAAAAGCTTATGCAACAGTCGAGAGTGTTGTGCCATGGCAGGCTAAGAGGATATGTGATTAGGACTGTTACTGTCACAGTTGTGCCTTCTCCCTTTTATTGGTGCAACTACTTTTGCTGTGTTTAGGGACCAAGTGCAAGAACAGAGCCCTGGCAGCCCTGGCACATATTGGCTCAGGCTGCTGTGGGACTACATCCTGACTTAAAACAATGGAGCAATTTTCAGCATAACAGGAGAATATTATGTATGTGTCCATGGTGACATAAACTTCAGTCGCAATATAGAGTTAAAAGATTAGTAATATTTGAAGTATGACAATTTTTGGACTTGAATGATGGGATGTAGTTGAGTGCATGACTCTGCTATGGCTCACTGAACAAGCTTTGGAAAGATTAGTCAATGATGCAGCTAAATCTTTACACATCCTAGGGTCTGTAAAGTGTCTGGGAATTTCTATTTGGCCAGCATGCTTACATTTTCTTTGGTCAAGGGTTTTAATATCTTTGTTCCTTCTTCTTCTCATAGTATTAGGGTTATAGAGATCTCTGTTTCCCTAGTGATTTAAACAGTATTGAGATGAATAGCATGAATTAAAAGTTGGTGATAAACTGAGTTGCATACAGCACTTATTCTTCTTCCCAAAATGCATTGCTAGTCTATAAGGTTGATTGTTATTTTGTTTTTACTATTAGTTTAATTGGCGTAGTTATGTCTTAATAGCATTTTTTTCTAGTAAGAATTATGAACCTTAGATCATGTGTGCTGTTGTTAGTTTGAGTTTTGGCTACTCAGAGTTTTTTCTAGCCAGTCTTCTGTTTTGTCTCTAAGCTAAACTAATGAACAAATGGCCTTCTTTTTTTTGTTCCTCTGTATTGATTTTCTGGACATCTGTGCTCATTCTCAGACTAGGATTTTGCTTCATTAGACAGTGCTTAAGGGGCTCAGTATTTAAAAGAGAGAGACTGTTGTCTAGATTTTCCTGTTTGATGTAAGCATCAAAACACAGAATATCAATCTACCTAGAGTGTGTTGAATTTGGCTACTAGGAAAACATTCAGCAGTGCTGAAGTAAGGAAAATGTTCTTTGTCACAGACAGACTGTGAAACCTGAAAAATACTTTTATGGGACAGAAAGCAAAAGAAAATCAGACAGTCGATGAAATGAAAGAAAACATCCAGTCTAAATCTGACTGGAAGTCAAGTTTTCTTTTTTGTTGGTTGGTATTCAGTTAGCTTTGTTTGGCTATAATCTTGGTCAGGGCTGATACTTCAAAGGTGTCAGGGCTCCTACATGGCAGTGTCAGCTTGAAGAGAAGTGACAAGAAGCATCAGCATGGGAAGAGTATAACATTTTCTCTAAATAATATTATACTTAACCATTCCCAAATGCCCTTCCCCTCGGAGCTAGCACACCTTGTGACTTCTGTGTATTTGATTGTAAAACAAAAGAAACAATTAAAAAAGGCCTTATCCACTTAAGTTATTAATCATGCACATTTACAATTCATTTCACTCTGCTTGTATTTGCAGTGAGGTGAGGTACAAACAGTGGAAGAAAATGTCTTCAACCTTCCTTCTATTACCAGGAGTGTGATTGTACACCTAACAAGCTGTTACAGTGGGAAAATTGATCCAAAGTGCTCTTTTTTCCTACCCCTCTCACCAGATTTTCTCTCAGGGAGCTATTGGTTCTTCACTTTCGGTTTTGTGGTTTGTGCAAAACCCAGGACATGACAGCTGAGATCAGAGTAGCTTGTTTGTGTTTGTGTTTCTGAGCAGACTATCAAAACCATTTAGAACTTTGCTAAATTATTGGACTCTGTGTTGAACAACTACAATCTCCTTTCAAAATATATGCTAATTACATGTGCTTTTAGCTGCCTAACTGTAAGAACCTTGGCTAGAAAACATTGAAACTGTACGTAATATGTGCTGACCTGACTTTGCTGTCTGTAAATCCTTTCGTTGCTTCTTCAGCAAATGCTAGGAAACACACAGGTAGGGTTTTTTCCAACAGATTTATATGATTCAAAAAAATTCCAAACAGCGATCACAGAAGACTGTTACCAGAAGACCTGGACATGAGATGTGTGTTAATCCCTAGCAGTCAAGAGTGTAAACTCAGTGTGCGTTGAGTTTTTTAGATAAAGGGACAAAGATGATGAGGGTGTGCCGTTATTTATCCCTGATTTGTCTTGCTCTCATACAATGACTAGCCAAAGAGAATATGACCAGAATGTTTAGAGTTTTCTGTAAGTGCTTATTTGAAAGGTTTAGTGGCAACTAAATTAGTTTGTTATATTTTGATCATAATGAAGGTGGTGCTTGCATTATCTTCACAGGTTGCTGCAGGAGTCCACTGTTTCTGCTCTCTCCATGTGTAGAGGAAGAATAATAGGGAGGAGAAACATCAAGACTACATTTTCTGTCTCATAGTATTCTAGATTTTATGCCTCTCACTTTTCTCTACTGGGTTTCAGAGAATAGTGCATCTCTTGGGAATTTTGTTAAGGTGTGCAAGCTATTTGACTCGGTCCTGCATGCAGAACTAACAGGACAATTTATCTGCCTTACAACCTTTCCTCCATGACTTCAAGCACAACCCTTGGAACAGCTATTGGTCAAGCTCCTGATAAAGTGTATACTAGGGAATAGGAAAGTAAACCTGTTTTTGAAGTACAATAATTTTTATTAAATCAGAGATAAAACTGGAGTTTCATAAGTGTTCAATGGAGTTTCATAAGTGAATTCAGTGCAAGTAACAGCCCAGGCACATTATTGGTTTTGTTGAAGTTAATGATCTTTTATCATGGATTTTGAGTTGTGGAAAACAGAAGATGGAGCCCTTAACTCTCAAAATCTACATGTTGTTCTTAACTGAAGGCAAATTTAACAAAATTTGTGGTTTTATATTATTTGGGATACTGGGAATATTTTCAGTAGGCATGGGTTGGCAGTTCTTGGACTACAGCAGGCTTTTTGGAACTACATGTTAAGGAGTGGGTGCAGTTCTTTGCCTTACCCTGTTACATTTTGCAGTGCTGGCTCCTACTACTGAAGATTTAAATATGTAATCCTGGCAGCATGCTCAGTGGAATGCCCTTGTTTCTGGAACGTGTGTTACCTATTTAAGATGCAGGGGAACAAACAAACAAGCTGTATCTCTGATCTTCTCTGCCAATGATGCAAATTTTCTGTCTGTCTCTTGTATATATTGACAGAATACAAGGTTCTATAGTTGCTTAAGGGAATCATATTGTGCTAATGAGTTTGTGTGTGTGTGTGTGTGTATTTTAAACTATGTAAGTATATTTTTGGTAATTTTGGGTAGGTAATGTGTTCCATAGGTAGTAGGGTAGGTAACATGTCTAAAATGAAAAAAATACATATGTAGTTATTTCAAACCCCTGTTCTAATCCTGTAGTGCAAAAATCTTTTTGGTAATGCTAGAAAATAAAATACTGTCATATAAGAAAAACACACATTTTCAAAATGTA
Organism: Fringilla coelebs; assembly: GCF_963513975.1. NCBI lineage: Eukaryota > Metazoa > Chordata > Aves > Passeriformes > Fringillidae > Fringilla > Fringilla coelebs. The sequence goes on along the minus strand of NC_140031.1, from coordinate 65,077,772 downwards.
TAAATAACAAAACTCTAGTGTAAAAGCAGTAGACCCTTTTCCATTATGCAATATGCAGCTCAGTTTTATATAATTAACAGAATAACTAGCATATGGTGGAACACAATAATTACACTTTTAATATGCATGCTTGAATAGATAACCTCATTAATAAAACTGCTTTTCTAAAAATACTAAAATATTTTACCGTACCTCTTGGAAAGTTCATAACAGACAAACAGACACCACTGCAGTGATTAATTTGGTGTTGCATTACAGTTTGTTTAATACAGTGCTATAGCTAAGGCTTTACCAAATGTGTTTAGCACAAATTACTGTTTTTAAAGGTTTTTTTTTGTTTGTTTGTTTGTTTTTTTTCCCAGCTCTGAGCATAAATCTGAACTTTCCTTCTTGGCTGCAGTCTCCCTTCTTATGATCTTCTTTCTGGTTCAAAGAAGATGCTCCCTGGTTTCAAAAATTGCCATGGCACTCGGGCTCCTGGGAGTCTACAGTTACCGGGCAGCTATTGGAAATGTCACATTTCCATGGCAACATGATGGCAAAGATATTTCAAAGTAAGTTCATCAGCAGATAAGTAACTGTTTCTAACAAGGTGTTGAACACTTTGGCTATCAGGGGATGAGGTGGATAGGATGTTCTAGGTTGGAATTACATTCTTAGGAATAGAATTGTAGTTTGTAGGTAAGCAGCACTGAATTTTTGTGATGTGTGCTTAATTTTAAGCCACGTGAAGTGTCTTTTTACTGTGACAGATGAGAAGCCAGTCAGTTAAGAATTAATATGAGGAAAGTCTAGTAGTTATGCTCTATATTTTTTCCTACCAATAACTCCAAATGCACTGTCTCTTGTTTTTAGATAGATTTGCCACATCTAGCAGAGCACAAGCCAAGCTCATTTAGCTACTTCTTAGTTTCAGAAGTGCTTAGTAGTTCAGAGAGCTGCTTTTCCGTACCTTACTTTTGCAGTTGAGTGTTCTATAACATGGGCTTTCAGTAAAGGTAAATCATGCTTGACCAACCTGACTGTCTTCTGCAATGAAACAAATGCAGTGTTGAACAAGGGTAGAGCAGTGGATGTTGTCTATCCTGATTTCAGCAAGGATTTCAACACTCATTCTCAAAATACCCTCGTAGACAAGCTCAAGAAGTGTGGACTGGAGAGTGGACATTTAAGTCTTGGCTGAATGGCACATCTGCGCAGCCCTCAAGAGGATGGAGAGTTGGGCAGAGAAAGGGGAGTGACCTGCTGTGAAACAGCTGTGGAGAAGGACCTGGGAGTTCTGGTGGACAACAAGCTGTCCATGAGCCAGCAGTGTGTCCTGGGGGCCAAGAAGGCCAGTGGGACCCTGGGGTGCATTAGGGAGAGCATTGCCTGCAGGTTGAGGGAGGTGATCCTGTCCCTCTGCTCAGCCCAGTGAGGCACATCTGGAATGCTGTGCCCAGTTCTGGGCTCCTCAGGATAAGAGACACAAGGAGGTCCTAGACTGAGTTGAGAGGTGGACTCTGAAAGTGGTTAGGAGATTGGAGCATCTCTTGAATGAGGAAAGGCTTAGGGAGCTGGGCCTGTATAGCCTTGAGAAGAGAATGACTGGGAGACAACCTCAGCAGTGTCTCTGAGAGAAAGGTGTCAGAGAATGGATCCAGGCTCTTCTTGGTGGTGCCAAGCAACAGGGCAGGAGACAATGGGCTGAAACTGATGCACAGAAGTTCAGCTTGAATATGAGGAAGAAGTTCCTTACTGTGAGGGTGACCAGACACTGAAATAGGTTGCACAGAGATGTTGTGGAGTCTCCCTCACAGGAGATATTCAAGAACTGTCTGGACACAATCCTGTGCAATATGCTCTAGTTTGTGCAATGTGCCCTGTTTGAGCCTTGAGCAGGAAGGTTGGATCAGATGACTTGCTGTAGTCCCTTTTAGTCTTAGTTTCTCAGACTTTGCACTTCTAGAATATCAGGTCACATTTTTGAAGCGTACTGATCCTCCTTCTTGTCAGCTTTTTTGAGCAACATGCTGTGTTTCCTTCAGAAGCTGGCTTTCACTGGAAATTAAGAGGCAAATGAATTTATAAGTGGTAATGAATTTGTAAGTGGTTTGAAGATAATGTAAGTGCTAATTACACTTACAACTTAAAATGTAATTTTTTTTGGTAATGAAATTGCTTAGGGATTTCAAAAATACTAGCCTTGGATTTAACCTGTTTGGGAGAACTGGTTGGTCTTGACCTCTCTTGAAAGGCTCTGAAGTAGGTATTAGTAAGTAACTAATTTTTCTGGTTTATTAACTTTTTTTCAATTTTATTTTCTCTTTAGGGGGATTACTGAAGCTCGTTTTGTTTATGTCTTTGTTCTTGGCATAGTCTTCACTGGCACTAAAGATTTACTAAAGTCACAGGTTATTTCTGCAGACTCCAGCACGAAGAGCACAGGATTATGGGAAGTATATAGTGGATTGGTTCTACTAGCAGCTCTTCTATTTAGACCTCACAATTTACCAGTCTTGGTGTTTTGTCTGCTGATTCAGACAATGATGACAAAATATATTTGGATACCTTTGAAATTTGATGCAGCACAGATTACTATCATGCACTACTGGTTTGGCCAAGCTTTCTTCTATTTTCAGGTAAGCTGAATACACTCTCCACTGCAGAGGTGGGAGATGGAATCATTTTTCAAAGAAATATTGTCCATTGTAAATAAAATGCTAACTAAATATTACAGTAGAAGAGCTTACTGAGTTCTCAGAAGGATTTAGTTTCTAAATGCTTTAATAATGTTTAGTTTTCAGAATCAGGGAAAGATGCATACCTTAGTGTCTTATTCTCCTTGTAGATTTCCAGAAGTGTTACAAAGATCAGAGAGCTATACCAGGATGATTTTGGTCTGTTAATGGGCCTTGTAAGTACTTTTCAGATGATAATTACTTTAAAAATGTCATCTGAGTTGATTAATACCAGTAAAAGACAGGTGGCTTTTGTCACTGGTTATTGAGAATTACAATAGGTCTATATACTGTTTAAGACTGAAAGAAAGTGCTGTGGCATGTAATATCTCTTATGAGAACCAGAACTAATTTTCTTTCTTATTATATTAAATAATACCTTCTTTCCTGAGGAGCCTTACTGACTTCAATAACCTAGTCTCTGCATTGCAAATAAAGTTGCAATTCCACAAAAACTTTGCTTTGCACTGAAGCTGGAGAGGATCTTTCTACTTCTAGTATTGTTGGAACCTTAGCATAGCAGGCTGGCTAAAGAGAGCGTTTGTTAACCTGGGAATCAGGTTTAAGAGGTGGGGTTTGCAAAATTTCAAAGTGGGACCCTGGTTGACTACCTCTGAGCTAGGGCTGGGGATTTTGAAACTCTGTTCAAGCTTAGGATACTGTAACTGCTGATTGAGGGTTGGCTTGATTGAGAGTAGCGATGCAGGTAAGATCATCATGATGCAGGTTCATCCCTTTGTACCCATTTTTCCTGTTCAGAGGGCCTAGCATGTCTTGCTTGAGTGGCTTTTGCATGTTTTGAATGTTGCTATTCAGGCAGTCAGCTTTGGTTACAGCCTTCTGAGAGCACCCCTTAGTGCAGCTGGCAAAATGCTGAAGACAGAGCCATCTCTGTACTGGGACACCAAACAGAAACAGCTACCAAAAATTTAATGGTGGGGAGGCTGGCACGAAAATCCTAGTGGAAAAGAGACTATAAAAGAATGGTTCCAATTTTTTCGTAAAGCAGCAAATGGTTCATAAATGTTTTCAGTGGTGTTGAATTCTTGATACACTTGGCTGAGAATTTCACAGTACCATGAAATTACAGGAGAGTTGAAGCTGGAAGATTCCTCTGGAGATCATTTAGTCCAGCCTGACCCTGACGTGAATCAGCAGGTCAAACAGACCAAGTTGATCTGAACCGTGTCCATTCCCTATTTCAAATACCTGAAAGGGTGAAGACTCTGCAAGCTCCCAGGGTAGTTGGTCCAGGGCTTGACCACCCTAGTTAGTAAAAAAAGCTTTTTCTGATTTTAATCAGAACTTCTTTTATTTCTGTTTCTGTGTATTGCTTTTCATCCCTTTGCTAGTCACTGTTGGATGACTGAGAAAGTCACAGTTTTGGTACAAATTCTGTACTTCCTCTCATCAGGTATTTATACACATTGTAATGATCCCTGCTGAGCTTTCTCCTCTTGAGAGTAAAAAGATCCAGGGAGTTGCTTGTATGACATATGCTTTGTTCCTGCTGTCATCTGTGGTGCTTCAGTGGACTTTTTCTGGCACACCTATGTCTTTTCCGTGGTGACAAGCCCAGAACTGGGCCCAGGCACCCAAATTGAGTCTCACCACTGCTTATTAGAGAGAATGGAGATCTCCCTTATATAGCTAGGGAGGCCCTTAACGGAGTCCTGGATGCTGTTGGTCTTCGCACAGAAAGGACAATGGCTGGCTGCTTTCCATATGGTTAGTTCCCAGTGTCACCAAAGACATTATTTATTCCTCCCCAGGTGCTAGATTTGACGTTTCCCTTTTGTGAACTTTTTGAATTTCTTGTCACTTCATTCCTTCAGCACCTGTTGAGGTGCCTCTAGTGGCACCTTTGATGGCAGCAGACCCATGTGCTGTTATCTGCCACTTTCCAGTTGTGTACTGAGTATTGGGACTTCCTGAGAGAACTCTGGCCCACTGCCCAGGTCATTGGTAAAGAAGTTAAACAGTATCAGCCCCAGTGTCAATCCTTGTGGCTCATCACTAGTGATTGGTCTCCAGATGGACTTCAAGCTGCTGATGGCAGCCCTGTGAAGTCAACATTTGAGCAGTTTCCAGTCCACATGGACGTCCAGCTTCCTAGCCTGGACCGCATCCCTTTGTTTTCCTCAGGAGATGCTTAAAAGTGCTCGTGAGGTGTATGTGCCTTAGATAAATGTAGCCCATGTATCTTCAACCAGTATGGCATGATGGAAAAGAAAACAAAAGCTTCTTAAAGTAATAGTTTTGTTTTGGAAGTTTAATGTGGCAGATTAACTGTTGTGTCTTTTCTGCTCTGAATAATGCCAAAAATTTTGGACTAACTTCTCTGGAAGAATTTACATCACCTTTGAAGTGGCTATAAACATCTTCCAGAAATAAGCTATTAGAGCTGTCAAGAGCTTGATACGTCTTTCTGTTTTGCTGCGCTGTGTTAAAGGGTTTTTTCCTACACCAATAAAAACTTATTTATGCAAGACCAATAGAAGATAACAGCATCTAGTAACATCTGTTTCAGCTTTCTAGTGGTCTTAAACTGGTATTATGGGAAAGACTGCTCTTTTTCATGGTTAATGTTTTGCAGTTTCAACTACCCTTGCAATTGAGGAATTTTTTCATTTTTAGAAGACTGGAAGCGATTTCCATTCTACTTGACTGCACATTGTGTTACTGCACATCCTGCAGTTTCAGAGCATCTGCCTAGGCCCTATCACTCTGCTGGCAATTTTGACATTCCTTCTAGAAGTGTGTCCTTTGGAAATAATAACTTCCAGTATGATACAGATTTCAGCAAACTTCAGGATATTTGAAAAATTAGATATGACAGGGGAATTTCTTCCACATTGACATGTTGCTGAGTTACAGCATCCAAATCTCATAAATGAGAAATTCTCCATTGCTCTAGTAGGAGCCAGATTTCTAGATGAGTCTTTATGAATCTCCTGTCACTGTAAGATCTGGAAAATGATCTGATCTGGGTAATAGTTGCTTATCAAAACTTCTGTTAGAAACACAGCAAAGGTTTTTCCCCCATGTTGTTTCTCATGCTGCTATGTATGAAATAGAACAGGCCCAGATAAGCTGCCTTTTTGTGTCCCATCACGTGTCCCAAACCTCTAGCTTTGAAAAGATTATTTTGAATTAGCAATGGCTTAGCAGGAGTTGTGAGGAATTCTTAAGTTGTTTTAGCACAGTACACTTTAAAAAGTATCAATTTCAGAAGAACATGCTAACAGTCTTCTAGAATTTTTTTGTGTGTCAGTTCACAAAAACTAAGGTGTGTGCCTATTCACGATGCGCAAGACCAGTTAAAATGACAAATGAATTTTCACAGAACAGGAAGGATTTCCTTCATTGTCTCTGTTTATTTCTCTTTTTGTTTTTCTATTTTCAGAACATCTTAGAAATGTTTCAGAAATAGAGAAATCAATTCTGCTAGTGAAAAAAGAGCTTTTAAGGGTCAAGTCAGATGGAATTTTCTTTCCCCTACTCCCCTCTCCCTCCCCCCTAGAGAACAAGTTTTTGGTTCTCTTTAAGAAATGTTTTAAGTACATTTATATTAGATGCCATTTTACGGTGGAGATTAAGAGTTTGACCAAAATACCCATCTTTAGATGTTGGCTTGTTCTTTTATTCTCTGATGAAAAAACTGTTCTGAAGGTATGGAAAGAAGCAAATTAATTCATACAATAGTAAGAGGGACTTTTATTTTTTGCATTTCACAATTGAAAAGCAGTTATCTGAAATGCAGAATATTAGCATAGAAAAGTACGATGGTCGAGCTGGTAGCTCATAAATTACACAGGCTATAAAGGTGCTTCAAAATCTAATTAATAGTCTCTCTTTGATTTGCAAATGTCTCTCAGTTTATGCTGAGAATAGTTTTTCCAGTCTGGGGCCATATTAAGGACGGAAGGAACGTCTTCCAGAAATGATGTGTAATTTTATGCCTCTTTTATGTTGTTTTTCTGTGAGGCATTCTGATCCGCATTATCTGGGAAAATCAAAAAGCTGGTGACATAAAAAAGCGAATTCTTCATTATTGTTTTTTTAAAAAATTTTAAAATATCTTCTTCCCTTTCCTTTGAGTTCTGTCTAGAGTATGAATGACTTGTTGCAAAGGGAAAAGTGCTCACTTTGTATAGCTTAAAATCAGGATTGAAACATTGCTTTAGTTTATTAGTGACATATAATTAACTGGCAACTCTGTGTTGATAATTAGCTGCCAGTCACTGGACTATAGATGCAGGATCCCTACCAGCTATACAACAGGTGAGCTTTTACCAATATTTACGCAATTTTGTGTCCCTGATTTGGGGAAAAAAAAAATCTATTCCTTGCGCTGGGACACCAGTCTTCCAAACACATGGAGGTAACCTCTCCCTATTTACTCACACCTCCTTTGACAAATGCAGGCACTCAAGCTTTCTTCATGTATCTTGAGAGTGCCATAGGCAAGTGACTCAGGTGAAGCTAGAGACGATTCTGCATTGTGTACATTTTCCAGCTCTTCCTTACATGAGTGATAGAGGGTGGAGGTCTGGATGTACTCATACTGGTTTAGTAACAAATTTTATTTTTATAAGCTATTTGATCTTTTTACCTTTTCCCACCTTCCTGGTGGGAAAACCAGGAAGGTCTTTACTTAGTGACAAGCAGATTCAGATCCTCACCTTACTTCTCTGCCACCCCATGAAGTGACAATGTTCTTACAGAGTACAGTTCAGGTTTCCCAGGTTTAGCAACTACCTGTCCTGTCCATGACCATCAGTGCTGAGTTCATACATTTTGATTGACTTAGGACAGGATTGTCTTTTAGACAGAGCATGTATGGTTTGTTCTCAGACACTGAGATAACATTAAGGAAGTACAGCTGGGCTGTTTCTGCTGGAGGAGTCCATCAAATTCTCCCCTTCAGTACTGACCTCTGTTCAGCTTGCTTTTGGTAACAGTAATTTGTTTACTGCCTCAGGAGCAAGCAATACTTATGATAGAATTCTAGGGGAGAGATGTGAGGGAAGCACAACTGTATTTTTAGATCTGATATGTACTGCTGGCATAGATTTAAATGTCTTCCTTTACTTTGTTTCTCCAAGTTTTGTGGTCACTAAAGCTTCAGTATTAAAGTTACTGAGTTCAGAGTGATGCTAAGGTTTTAATTTCCAGACAGACATAAAGATCTAATGTAGCATACAAAAAAATAGCAGGCTTATGGTTGAAGTGCAAAAACTGAATACCACTGAAATTCACTGGTGGTGTAGATCACATTGGATACTAAATTTAAACTGTGCTGGCTAAATGAGGCAGGAGAAGAGAAAAATAAATGAAATATGGAATGCTTCCATCTGGAAATAGGAGAGAGTTTTGGAGAACTACTTTTTGCATATGTCTTGGTGTGATTATGAAGTATATGAGAGTTGCCCATGTTGCTGAGTCTTTATTAAGTCTTGGTAGACGATATGATACATAATGACTAAAGGAGTCTTGCTGAGTGTAGATTGTAAGTGATGGCCTTTTGAATATGATAGTAAAAATAGCCTTGTTCAGGATAGCATGTTTAATGAATGAGGCACTGTTCTTTCAAAAAGTATTGTAGAGTCCTTCAAGACTTCATGGAAGTAGATCTGCAAAAATCCCAAGTGTACAGAATAAGCATGGCTGACAGAAACAGATACTACTTTTTATTAATCAGTTGCTATAGCTGATTAACATGGGGGGAAAAATGAAGTGCCTGGGTGTGGAAGCTAACTTTTTGATTTTGAATGTAAGTAGGAAAAAAAAAGATGGATGGGTTGAAAACAAATACCTTGATTTTATGCTTGGTTTTGCATTCTGCATCTTGTCTGTGTCTGAATCCTGGGTGCATCTCCTGTCTAGGAGTTTAGTTAGCAGACTTCAGGGTCATGTCCTTGATTGAGAGAGGAGCTGACGGGAAAAAAGCAGAAGGAAAGGCCTGGCTCTTCTTTCCGTTCTGGTTTTGCTTTAATCTGATGCTTTACTGCCTGTGTTTTATGTCAGCTGTGTAAGCAGGTATGTGTGTGCCTGTCTTAAACTTTTTTAATCGTGCCCTGGACCTAGACCTTTATGGCCTAATCTTGGACTTGCCTTGTGACTGTGGACTTGCAGTCCCTGGGCTGCATCTAGCCCTGATCATTATCTCTGGATTCACCTCTGACCTGGACATGCCACTGAAGAGTCCTGACTTACTGCTCTCCCCTGCCTGGTTTTCACACTAGTTTCCCAACTTACCTTCCTTTGCAGAACCAAAGTCCCTTTCTGCTTTCTCACAGTTTGGATCTAAAAGGCAAATTTGTTAAACAGTTGTAAATTAAATGGGAAGGCTATGTGTGATGTCATTTCCCCAGCATTTTAGCAAGATTTTTCTGGGTATTAAGCAGAGGAAAAGGTTTCCTCACACAGGTTGTGCCGTCTTCATGCTTGGAGGTTTTTAGAGATTGTCTGGGTAAAGTGCTGTGTTATTAATGTGGAGCTGGGTAAACCAAATTTGTTTTCTAGTCTTGTTTTAGTAATTAAAGGCCTTTTCTTGATTTATCACTTTGTGTGAATTGATGAAGTGAAGGAAAGTTTAAAATACTCCAGTAATGTCAAAAATAGATGAAATTAATACATTTAGTTAGAGTACTACTTATTTATCAGGATATTATTGCAAGCTTGAGAATCTCTTGATGAATTTTGCAATGAGATTGAATAATTGATTGTTTTCTCCTAAGTCCTGAATTGTCCACGTCTCATAACTTAGCAGTCGTTTCCCGAAAGTATGTTATATCTTTATCATTACTCTTTGTCCTTAAAATGCCGTAAGAATAGAAATAAATTACTCAGGGTTTTTTTTTTCTCTTTAATAGACCAGCTCATAAGAGACTTATTTTGCTGTAAATATTGCTAAAAATATTTTTATTTCCTTGTGTGAATGCTCATAAATGAACAAAAATTCCATGTATTTATTTATTAGTCTTGTGGAGTTTTGTTGCCGTGCTTAGAGTAGTATATCTGTGGAATGGGAGAAAGAAAATACAGTTCCATTTTCTGGTGGTTTTTATCACTGGAGTAAACCAGAATAGGTTTGTATATTTAGGATTACTTATATCTAATTTGACTTGCCTTTAAGTAGATGAGACTATGGGTGAGAGATGGACTGAGTGACTATTTAAAGTGGTTTAAACTTTTTCTTGCTATGATTTCAAAGCATTGTAGGATAATTTACTTTGGAAAGGACTTCAGCAGGCTCACAGTTCAGTCCCATTTTCAGAACAGTATCAGCTGTGAGGTCAAACAAGATGGCTCATGGTCTTGAAACCTCCAAGGTGTGTCCAAAGACAGCAGAACCTTTCTGGCCAACCTTTTCTGAAATACTAGAGTGATATGTTAAAATAAAAGGATTGTCAGTTATTTATTGTGTGGAGTATTAGAATTTATAGCTATGAAAATTTAGTGTAAATACATGAATTTGTCTTGGAGAAAGACGTTTAACATGAAGAAAAAATGCTTTTTCCTACTCACTGGAAACAGTGAACAGTGGCAGTAGTATCCATGAGGCTCAGATTCACAGTAAGAGTATGATATTTGGACACTTCACAGTGTGATTGGAGTTGTGTGTGAATCCAAATGTGTGCGTCCTTGTTCTACAGCTATTTCACTTTAAACAAAGTCAAAGACAGATGGAGTGAGCCCTGTTCTGAAGGGACTCAGGGAGCTGAGGAGAAGGAGAATCTGTTCCTTCCTCCAGGTTCCTTACTTGCCTTGATTACCTTCCACAGGGAAGTACATCTTTTTGCCTGTGCCAGTTCTGCGGGAGCAGTGACATGCACTGCAGTGCAGCATTTATTCTTGCTTCTTTGCACATACAGTGGCATGGGGAGTTGCCCCAAGATCCCAAAGATCAAACATGTGCATGTGGATTAAACAGTGTGATGCCAAAGATCAACCATGTGCATGTGGATTAAACAGTGTAAAGAGACCTTTCAGCTTCTCATGACACGAGCAGGAAGGATCTCCTGATGTCTCAGCTTTTCTACTCTGTATGCATCATGCAGAGGAGAAGGGCAATGAAAAATAAGTGGATGTGATGGGCAAAAGACCTGCTGCAGTGGACAGGGGCTGGAGGATAAGAGAGCGGTTTCCCTCCCTACCTGTCCCTGTCAAACTCTTAACTTATTGAGAAGCAGCACCCTGCTCAGTGCTCAAAGTGCTACACTTACCTTTCTGCTCTTGCCATGGCCTCAGTCTGTACTGGATAAACCTGAGTAGTAGTCCTATTTTACAGCTTTCTTTTCCAGTCTCATATTACAGGTTCTAGGGCACGGACATGCTTTTTTGTTTTTAGCTGCTTGTCCTGAGTTGTGCTGTGCTTTGCTCCTGGCATTGCTGGGCATTGCACTAAATGCATAACAATAATTGATTACACTGGTGCAGTGATTTACTACAGTGGTGCATGATGAAAGTCAAAATGAGGAAGACTAGCAGTCATAAGTGAAGATTTTTATACTGTATGATATCTTGGTAAGCTCTATACCATACAGCCCTCTTACAGCTTCAGGCTCCCCTTTTTATTCTGGGGATTTCTTCATGGTGAGATTGATGGGAATGGTGACTACTCATAATGGGATCTGAATGTTTCCATCAACACAGATGCCTTTTTTCTCTTAGGTTTTAGAGCTGTCTCAGGTATAGGGTTTTTTGCTGGTGCCTCGTTAGTTATGTACCTAAAAGAGCTGCCTATCTTTTATGCTTCCCTGTGTGCTCTGGGCTTTGTGACAGAAGTGTGTATTTGATGATAGCACTTCCTTGCTGCGTTAACTTGCAGTTCAAGAGGACTGCAGTCACTAAGGTGACCTGAGGTCAGGTTTGAGGGAAATGGGGAGCTACCATTCCTCATATGCTCTGCTGGGATTGAGTCTAAGGCTGTTGATAGTGACAGTCCTTACATTAGTGTTGTTCTGGGATTCTGTAGGTGGAAAAAGAGAGTTTGATGCCTGTTAGAAGATCAGTGCTGTAGAAACTGATCAATTTCTCAAAGTACAGCAAGAGTATCTGAGAGCTTTCTCACTAGTCTGAGGAAACCTATCTGTGACCTTTTAATTTAAGAAGTATTCTGCCTTAATCATAGGGTATGTTTGTTACTTTAGGTATTTGGGTGAAGTGAAGTACTTTTGGATTTTCAATGGAAAACACTTCCTTCAGTTTTACATGGTTTCTTTTTATTTAGTGGTCCTGGTCACGGGAAAAGAAGACTAGGTAAAACATACCAGACTTTGGCAGCTCTGGATACTTTAATTGCTGTATGTTCCTTCTGTTTTTCTCTTGGTAGGTTTAAATGCCTTTTATTGATGATTCAGGCTATCTAGACTGACTTCTAGTCTATTTCAATGCAATCTTGTGTGGTACAGGGACTTGAGAAGGAGAAACCTCTCTAAATTTGCTTGTCTTAATCTGTTTACATGCAGGAACTTGTGCCGTGAGGCAGGCAGGTGGGCGATGTAATATTCCATTACAGCTCTAAATTAGAGTCCTGCTGTCTCTAAGGGCAAGAAATATTTATTCCTGGTGTAATCTTAGGCAGCAGACCTAAAATCTTGTGTTCTAACCTTGTGTGACAGAAAAAAATGCATCTTTTTCATTAATGTGTCTGAAATCTGCAAGTGGAGCTGTTTATTTTAAATTCTTTTTTTTTTTAATGTAACTTATTAAACAATAGGCATGTTAATTTGTAGAGAAAATAAGACTTGCAAAATAGCATGCTGTTTATGCCTTTGTTAATCTGCAAATTTTAATTAAAAGCACTTGTTTGGTAAGGTGTGTTATTGAAATTCAGATGTAAAGAATATGGCTGTACTGTAAAGCAATTTAAAGACTAAGTCCTTAGTGGGTGCAATAATGAATATTATTCTAATGTATTTAAAATGGATCTTTGTAAGTATTTGGATATTTACTATTTTATCCCTATTTTCAGGGAAATTCAAATGGCATTGCTACTGTGGACATTTCAGCAGGTTTTGTGGGACTAGACAGCTATGTGGAGATACCGGCTATCTTCCTCACAGCATTTGCAACATATGCGGGACCTTTCCTTTGGGCCATCCATCTGCTGTGCTACTTGAGTTCTGAAGTTAGCAGGTAATAATTATTGAACTAAAGTAATGCTCCTCTATGCACTGCAGTTGCAAACACCATCCATAAAGTGTATATATTTTCAAAGAAATTTTTGTTCACATCATCTTTTTCTCTGAGAGTTAGTTTTGTATTAAATAAATACATGTTACTTCTTTCAGTATAAGTTTACCTAACTCTTCCAGTTCCATTTTATCTGCAGAAGCTTTGCTTTGGGAATATACATGTATGTTTTACTAATTTTGTTTCTTACTGACTTCTCAGTTTGCTGTATTAAATTACTTAAAATTTTATTATTTTTTTTAATGACAGCATGTTCTGCCTAAGAACATCTTTCTTGAAACCTTTTGAGACCTGAGAAGGGCTTTTTAAAGTATTAGAATAGAAGTCAAACTTAACTAACATGATGTTCTTTGACATAGGGACATGCAAAGTTTTCTAAGTAAAACACACTAATATTATTGTATGTTACTGGTTATTGCAGTCATTTGTAGCTAAAATATTTTTGCTACTTTGGGTATCTTGTGTAGTGGATGAGTTAAAGTAAAATTAATTACTGCATTGGAATTGTAATTTTAAGAAGACAGTTTTAAAATGCTAATGCAATTTAGGAGTGTGCATATAACATCTGATTGGACTCTCTAAAACTGCTTTTAACTCCTTATTCAGGGTATTTAAACTGAGTGATACAATATGTTTGAATAGGGGAGTTATTGTATCATATCAATTTACAAATCCAAAACTTCATGAATTTTCACAGAAATTACATTTGACAGTGACAAAATTCTTACCATCTCAGAATCTTTTCTCTGTTATCTATTTTTTTTTTGTGATTGTAACAATATTACAGTAGGCTCAGCAGGTGGGATTTTAGACAGTATTTAGTTTATCACAACTTTTTGTCTTACTTGTCAGCATCTGTAAACCTCTAAGTTACTTTTATCTACACAGTGTCATCTGGTCTGACCTTGTCAGTGAATTTTGTTTTCTGGCTTCTGTCTTCTCCTTTTGCTTCTCTGTTTTGGGCTGTGCCTACACTGTGTACTTGTGTTGGCTCATTAAAGGCGTAAGGAGATGGCATCACCAGCTGACCAGGCTGCACAGACCAGTGGAGGTTTTTGAGCCAGGAGGGACGTGTTGCACAGACTAAATTTGTGCTCAGTCACTCTGTCCATTTTTCTGGATTAATAGGCCCCTTAACAGGTATTCAGAGTGATTAACCTTTGTTCACTGATTTGCCTGTCTGCTACATGTCTCTCTAAAGATGTCCTGCAGTCTCTTGTTGTTGCTGTGGATTTATGCAGACCAGTGCTGGGCCATTGTTTTGATCTACTCATGCACTTCTTAGTGTAAATGGAGACTCACTGTAGAACCTTACTTAGTCTTAGTCAGAGGCCAGCTACCCTGAAGTTGTCTTTGGTCTTAAATAGATTGATACTTTGGTCTAAGTACTGGTGTTTGAATATAATACTTCTGAAACCCAGGCTTTTCTCTGTTCATTCACTCTGTTCATTTTTTTCTTTCAGCAGGAGTATATGTGGAGTACACTAAGTATTGATGTTTTGATTTGTGTAACTTTAGAAAGCCCTTTCCTGAATTTTCCTTACTACATGCTGACTTGACGCCAAACTGAGTTTTAGCTCTGTTTCTAATGCTTCCCAGTTTAGCTTTAGTTACTGCTTTGCCAAATCAATACATTTTTCCAGTATCCAAACTCTTCAAGTGTTCTCCATTCTTTCACTCTATTTTACAAAATAGTGAACCTGTACATATAAAAAGTGTTGCCACTTGTCTTCTGGTAAATATGTTACCCATGAATCTGGGTATTGCTTGCATTCTGTCAATGTCCTGTTTTTCCCAATTCCTTTATACCTCTGGTGTGATTTGTTTAAAATAGCTCCATGCTGTTTTAAGAGTTCACCTCCGTGTTTCTGCCATGTTGAATTTTTTTCTTGCGGTCCAACTCTCCATTCTTCATCGTTACACTGTAGGTGCTTTAGAACTGGCACTTTTGGTTTGAACTTGGAGGATTCCAAGCAGAGTCGAGAGCACTGCCTTGGTGGCATTCTCTGAGGAAGGATGAGGAAAAAAATTAGCTTCTGTAATTAAAAGACCTGCAGTTTTATTGTTGTTTCAAACCTAGACTGCAGACTGTGATGAACACTGACACACAATGAAGAGAAAATTATAACATACGGCATGTTTTTGGAAAGCTCTTCTGACAAAATAATGAAAAACTTTTGGTGACAAAATCTTTGAGTATCTGTACTTGTTTGATATTGCTTCAAATAATGTGCCTCTATAGTAGTGTTGCTTGCTGTTCTGATGTTTTCCTGGTTGAATTTTTGCAGATTAAATCTCAGCTAGTAGTGTTGCCAGGTACAAAGCTGGCTTAACCTGCTCTCAAGTGGGTAGCTACGGCCTGTAACACCCACATCACTTATGTAAGTAGATTCCATCAAGTAGCTTTTGTCTCGGCCCATTCTAAGGTTCATTTTGGTCTACTGGTAAGGCTGTTTCCTCAATTAAACAGTCCATAAATAATGGACTGGAATCTCTAGCTGCTGGGACTTGCTTAAATTGTATGTTAATCTGTTCAGAACTTGGTCTATATGCTTTTTATTTTTTATTCTTGTGCTTTGCCATTGTTGTCAAAATGGTTCTTATTACTTGCTTGTTACTCCTTGGAACCAAAGCTGAAACTGCAGAGGGCAGGGGGTCGGCTACTTCATGTGCTTTCTTAAGCGTATGGGAGACTGAACTTTTTTTTAAAAAGTGCTAGATGCTTTAGGATGTTCTTTATAAAAGCTTCTTATTAACTGCTTTATAGCAATGTGCCTTGGTCAGTGGAATTCAAACCTCTGCTTTTTGATTGTGGTTCTGAGAGCAAGATTAAGATGTTCCCAGAACCACTCAGGAGTATCATTCTTAGCAAAGAGCCTTGCATTCTGCAGCCTGTTTAACAGCTGTTGCATCTGAGGAGGTTGTCCTGGATAGGAAAGCCTGATTCCAGGGCTGTCTTTGTTAATTTCAGCCACTCTTGTGGAGTCCATGTAATTTACAGTTGCACCAGTTGAGTTGGCTTACCAGAGCTTCTTGCACTGGGCATCACTGCATAGGTGCAAGTACAGATACATACCCTTCCCTCTTTTGGCACTTTGCATTTATGAAGCCACAGAATACTTGAGTCTGGAGTCCAACCCTCCTGCTGAAAGGAGGGTCAGCCAGAGCAAGCAGAGATACTCCAGGGTCTTCTTGAACAACCTGTTCCAGCATATGGCAGCACTTGGAGTTAAACAGTTGTTCACTGGTGTTTAAGGGCAATTTGTTGTATATCATTCATCTTTTCACTGAGCACCAGTGAGATGAGTCTGAGTACATCTTCTTCTGCCCATGAGACATTTATGAACATTGGTGAGAACCTTGCCAAACTTTCTCTGCTCAAGGTTAAACAGTCCCAGCTTTCTCAGCCTCTCACTTTGTCAGATGCTCCAGTCGCTGAGACATACTTGTGAGCTTTCAGTGCATTTGCTCCAGTAGACCCATGTCTGTCTTGTGCTGGAGACCCCAAAACTGGATCCAGAACCCCAGGTGTGATCTCACAACTGCTCAGCAGAGAGGGAAGATCACCTTCTTCAACCTGCTGGCTCCACTTTTCGCACTGTAGCCTTGGGATGGTTCATGGTTGCTTGCTCATGCTCAACTTGTTGTCCAGCAGGAATGACATACATCCTTCTCTACCTAGCAGCTTTCCAGATGGTCAACCTCAAGCCTGGTCTGGTGTGTGGTGCAGAATTGGCGTCTCTGTTTGTTAAACGTCTTGAGTTTCTTGTCAGTCCATTTCTCCAGCCTGTTGAGATGCCCCTGAGTAGTAGCAGACCATCTACAGACCCAGCTCCTGCACATGCTGCTCCTCCCAGCTGTGTATTGTGTGCAGACTTGCTGAGAGAGCCCTGCTCCATCACCTAGTTCATTAGCGAAGACATTAAGCAGTATTGGCTCCTGTGTGGCATCCTGTGGTTGATCATTGGTAACTGGCCTTCAGATGGAATTTCTGCAGCATCTCAATAATTTTTCAGTTCACCTAAATGTCCACTTTTCCTAGCCCGGAGTAGGCTAGGAAAATATCAGAAAATATCAGTTTGCTTGTGGAGATGTGATGAGAGACATTAAGAGCCTACTTGTGAGATGAAAGTGCATTAGATACATGTAGCCCATATGTATTTTGTTGGTATGATAAGGTGGTATAGAAGATAACAACGTTTTCAGATAGTACATTTGCTGTGGAAATGTAGTTGGAAGTCCTTAAATAATTTGCTTTCATCTGAATAAACTTGTGAAGCTATAAGATATTCTCCTCATATGGAAAGGTAAATGTGTTTCTAAAATAATTAAGTGGCATGTGATAGACACTAACATGGATATTACTGCCACTTTTAATCGTTCAGGCTCTCCTGAGAAACTTGGCAGCATAAATGTGAAGGGATTTTCACAGACAGAAATAGAAAGAACTCTTTAGGTTCAGTCTCCATGGAAACTGTGCAATAACTCTTGAAACTATTTTTGAGATGGGGAGTACTGATTAAACTGATGCCTGAACTTAACCAAGTGTTCTGTGTGTGACTTGCATAAATTCCTGCAAGTACCTGGTTCATATAAGAAGCAGTTTTTACAGTGACCACTCTATTGCTTGATCTGAATTAGAACTTTAGGGTTTTGGGTCCTTAAAACTGGAAAAAGGCCATGTTGTTGGATAATTTGACCTATATTATATGACCTCACTGTCATATAATACAGCACACTCCAGATGGATTCAGTTTCTGAGCTCCTACCCAAACAAAATTGTCATGTGGGTGATGTTCACAGTGTTGTGTAATTACCACTCTTCAGTTAGACATCGTGATAGTTTTCAAATTCCCAGCACATTGAAATCTGTGTTTTAGTTGGTTTAGTTAGTTAGGTGTCAGGGTGAACTGGTGGGTGTTTCCTAGCACTAGAAACCTGCATGCCTATTAGTTTTTGTTCCTCAGATACCAAAAGTTGTAGCAGTGCTTTCACATTAGCAAACAGCTTTCAGATAGCAAAAATTGATGTATGCCCAACAGGAGGGTGTTAGTAGTTGCATAACTTTAATGTAATGCCTTGACTTTGTTAAAAAAAGCTCTGGCACAGCAAACTTAAATTTTGTTCTCAGTTCTTTTATGATGCTGATCTAAACAGAATTAGGAAGGTGTGCTAGCTGAAGGAATTTCAGCAGTTCATATCAGCTTTTGCCGTCTTCAGCCTAGTGTGTTTGATTGATTGAGTCCCCTGTCTTGGTTTGAAAAGACCTGTGTCTGCTAAGGAGGGCAGGAGTCTCCCTTGAAATGGAAAATGTAAAACCCCTCCCTCTGAATTATTATAATTTTGAAATTAAGGGGCTCTCAAGCACGATATGGGAATAGGAATAACAGCTCTTTACTAGGGAAAATAAAAATGCAGGAATACAAAACAACACTGGCAGAGTCAGAATACCCCCTGCAGGTCAGGGTGTTGGTAGCAGTTTTATTAAACGGTGGCTGCAGTCCTCCTGGGGTGACAGGTGTGGTTCTGTTGGAGCACTGATCCTGTGGAAGGGCAGTTTTCCTCTGAAGGTCCAGTGGTGGTGTAGATGGGCCTGGCCTTCTCTGAGAATCCAGTGGAGAAGAAAGCTGCTCCTCTGGGAATCCAGTGGGAAAAGGCTGCCTGTGGTGTTCCAAATCTCAGATTCTATCCAGTAGGAATGCTTGGCTCCTCCCCCAGGGCAAAACATCTCTCACTGGAATGATGTAATTTTATCAGTCATGCAGTGACACTCAGTGGCCCATTAAGAGAAGATATCTCCTGGAGGGAGGATGGATCATAGAAGAGATAAAGAAAACTGCCCAATGAACAGAAGGTAACTGCCCCACCTCTAACAGAGGTGATAGAATACACACCCCCTTTTGCAATCTAAGACACCCCCATTCCCTACCCACATTAATGCATTAAAACTTTTCCTTCTGATGTAAGGTGGACGTGCAGTGTGTGTTTCAATATGCATACAGTGAGTGTTTCAATTCCTTTTTTTTGAGTCCTAGGTAGAAAGTGTCTCCTTAAAGACAAATGACTGTCCAAACAGTTTCTACTGAACCCTTCAATATTTTATACTTTATTAAAATAGTTTTTAATTCTTCTGTTTAAATCCATTCTGTCTTACTTAGGTTAGCTTAACAAGGTGCAAACTGAAAAAATGTTGGCATCTAAGACTATATGCTGCTACATTCTCTAAAACTGTAATACTTGTTATCTGTTATACTGTAGCAGTCTCATTCTCTAAATTAATAACAAGAAATATGGGGGTCATCTCCTTGTTTGTGGACATGCATGGAAATCTGGAAGTGATTGGCTAAAACTGGGCCTGGGGTTTTATTGCTACAAGCTGGAAGAGTATTCTACTCAATGATGTTTTTCCTGAGATGCTGTCATTGTAGAGATGGCTGAAGATTTCTCTTGGACTTTGTTACTGCTCTGTGATGGATACCTCTTCATTCATTCCTTTTCATGTTGCCAAGACACTGACTTTTCCTATGAGGCTTCCTCCAGGTGGCCATGACTCTCTGTATTGAAAAGTATTTTCTAATTGGAAACTGATCCAGCAAAGTAGGGTTGCTTCTGTTACTTCAAGTTGTTACAAGTTACTTCAAAGCCATTTGCAAAATAAATATCATCCTTTTGCTCCATCATTCAGTTTTAGGAGCTGAAGCACTTTCTATGTAAGTATTAAGGAAAGTTGTGTGCAGAGAATTTATGAGTACACAGATTTGGGGTAGGTTAGGGTTTTTTTGCTTTCTCTAGATGAAATTAATTGTCTGAATAGATTTAGAACTTAAAAAATTATGATCTGATTTTTGGTAGAGTTAGCATATCCAACATGAGGTTTGCTTTCCAGTAATGACTGATGACCCTTATTGAGAACTTGTCCTCCAGTGTGCTAGCTACTGCCCAAATCATTGAGACTTATTTACTTGGCTTTTAAATGTCTTACTGATGCTGTTTATTGCAATTGCTGTGAGATTTGTTCTCATCAGCAGGATTGGTGTCTTAGGTAGAGACCACTTCGAGTAACATCAGCTACACTTTTTAATTGAAATAGTCTCACTTTTTCTTTTTGGGTAATACTGAATTGAAGGGGCTCTGAAAATCTTTTTTATTTCTGCCCAAGCTCTCATTTGAGGTTGTCATGGTTACATTGTCTTCTTCCTCTTGTTCTTCTGGTTTTCCTGTGACTTTTGCTCAAGAGCACATAGCTGAGTTGACAGTTCTCATTGCATCTTTAGACTGCAACTGCCTAAGTGCAAGTATGTAGTAACACTTTGCTGTACAAAAGCGTGCAGTATTTGTTCTTTATTTTTGTTTGGAACCTCTGTGTTGTGAGACAGTATTTTTCTGCCATCGTGTATGGTTAGATTTCCCAAAGTAGCTTGCACAAAAGAGTTCATTCAATGTTAATACATGCAAAGCTTATTGAATATATTAAGACAATCAGTATTAACCATGTTGGACATGAGTAGCCTAGGGGAAGTTTTGTGTTCCAATGGTAAGCATGCAAAGTATCCTCAAAGAATAATGACAGTCTAGTCAAAAACTGTTAGCAGGATTCTAAAAGGACTTGAAAAGTTGAAAAGATAAAAATGAAAGGTTGGTTAAGTTTCTTGTCTGTAAATAAACTTATGACAGTCATTCCTATTGTTACTGAACTGTACTTACTGGAACTTAACAGAGGAAAACTAACATTCCTCAAAGTTGCAGGATAATAGGTGGTCATGCAGTATGTTATTTTCAGAAACCACATCATTCTGCAATAAGTGGAATTTTAGTAAGCTTGTTTGAAAGGTATTAGGTTTTCTACAGTGCCATGTAAGAAAATTTTGATTAGTCAATCCAGCTGATCGTAGATGAAGAGCTGTGAAGCTTGGTGCTGCTATAAAATGAAATTTCATTTTCCCGTGTGCTTTCCTGCTGTCTCTGACTACTGTCCTTCTTTATACCTTGCTTGCTGTCTCTCCTCTCATTCCTCTGTATCCTTTTCTTTAGCTTGTTTGGTATCTTCCCTATCCCTCTCTTGTTATCCACTTGCCACCACCACCCCAGCCCAAACTTCCCTTCTCTCTTGGACACACTTTGCACTCAATTTTCATAATTTTCTCACTTGCACGTGCATCACATCTCTCCCTCTCACACTTGCATCGAGATAAGACTGCTGCATGCAGAGGAGAGAGACCAAGATGGAAAGCATAGAATTGTAAGAGTAAATATTTATTTATGCATATGAGGTGTCCCAGTCAAACTGAGGTACGTGGATGTGGTTTAACACCTCTGTTCATTCTCCTCTCTCACTGTGTCAGTGTCTTTCTTTGTCTCTGTATGGTGCTACACCTGTCTTCTCTCCCCCCCTGCTTTCCTGCCCTGTAAGACACTTACCCTTCTTGTGCACATTGCCTGTCTCTCAAAGCTGTGCTTTCATCACCCGTCATATTTGGGCTTCCTGCCTCTTTTACGTGCAGACTTTTCCTACTTGCCACATGTGTTTGCTTTGTGCCTCTTGTGCATGTGCTTCCTGTCCTGGCTACGCTTACCTCTCTCTTGTGGGCTTCCCCACTCACATGCTCTCCTCCTCAGTGCCCTCCTGTTACTCATGGTTCTGTCCCTTGCAAGCATGCTTCTTCCTGTTTCATGCTTCTGCTTGAGCTTTCCTCCTCATACACTTCCTCACTCACCCTTCATGGCCCCTGACTCCCCATCAAGGCTTTTCCCCTTCTCTCTTACTCACGTTTTTTATCTCCCAGTCGTGCTTGCTCCTTCTCATGTCTGTGTTCTTTCTGCTCTATGTGCTCTTTAAATCTTCTCTCACACACTTCTCCCCTTCTCTCACATACCTTTCTCCCTCTCTCTCGCCTGTTTCCCTCACCTTTATGCTCTTCCCCTGGTTGGCACATTTCTCTCCTCTTTTGAGAGTTCCCATCTTGCAGCTCCCCCTTTATATGCTTTCCCTTCTCACGCATGCAGCTTTCATTGCTCATGCACTTTTTCCCTCTTGCAAGCATGCAAATACTCTCCCGCTCTCATTTGAATGTGCTTTGTTTTTCTCTTGCTTTCCTGTGCATGTTCGGTCTCTTGTGTCTTTCTCTTGTGCATCCTTATGTCTCTTGTTTTTCCTTTTTGTGTCTTCCTTTCCCTTTTGTAGCTTTTCTCCTTTATTGCATGCTTTCCCATGCCTCACAGATTTTCCAGCTCTCATATGCACTCAAATAGTTTCAAATGCAAGTTGCTTGCACTCTCCTTCTCTGTCTCATGTTAAATCTTTTACCTGGGTCCTCATCCTCTCCTCTGCCCTTCTTCTTTCACATGCCTTTTTCTCTAGGACTTCCCTCTCTCATTCCTCTTGTCTCTTTATCTTTTACTTTCTCCTTTGTATGCTTTCCAATCTCTTGATAGACGTACTTTCTTGCATGCACCATGCTTCTCACAAGCTTGCAGTGTCTCACTTGTGCTTTCTTCTTCCCACTCGTTCTCTGTCCTTTCCATCTCCATAGTTTTTCTTCTAAATCTGTAGAGCTTCCCCCAGCCATACCCTGCTTTTGACTTGTCTTGAACCTGCTTTTCGTCCCTCTTAGATTTGCATTTCCTCTGTCTTGGGGATTTCCTATCTGTCTTTCAAGCTTTCTTGAGTCCTTTCCAAAACAGAGTGGCTTCCCTTCCTCTCTCCCCTCTGTCATTGTATCCAGTTGTTCCTCTTCCTCTTCTCTGTTGTTCCTTTCCCTAATCTCCCTCTCACTGTGAATCTTCTTCTCTCTTTATCTCTGCACCCACATTTCCCTCTCTCTGATAGGCTTTGCCTTTTTCTCATGTGCTTTGCTTTGCCTGCCCCTCATCTGTATCTGTATCAGTGATCTGTACAAGGAGGTAAGTCACGACACCAAGTTAGGTAGAAGTGTTGCTCTGCTGGAGGACAGGAAGGCCCTGGAGAAGGGTCAGGACAGGCTGGATTGATGGGCCAAAGCCAGTGGTATGATACTTTAAAAGGCCAAGTGCCAGGTCCTACCCTTGGATCACAAGAACCTACAGCCATTCCAGGCTGGGGGCAGAATGGCTGGAAAGTTTCCTGGTGGAAGAGGACCAGGGGGGTACTGGTTGGCAGCAGCTGAACATTGTGTGCCCAGGTTGGCCACAACAGCCAGTGGCACCCTGGCCTGTATCAGCAATAGTGTGGCCAGCAGGAGCAGGGCAGGGATTGTCCCCCTGTACTTGGCACTGGTGAGGGCACACCTTGAGTGCTGTGCCCACTTCTGGGCCCCTCACTGCTGGAAGAATATTGAGGGGCTGGAGCATATCCAGAAAGGGCAGTGGAGCTGGTGGAGGGTCTGGAGGACAAGTCTTATGAGGAGCAGCTTAGAAAATGGGATTATTTAGCCAGGAGAAAAGGAGGCTCTCTACAATTACCAGAAAGGAAGTTATAACTAGGTGGGGGTCAGTTTCTACTCCCAAGCAGCAAGTGATAGGACAAAAGGAAGTGGCCTCAAGCTGGGCTGGGGGAAGTTTAGATTGGATGTTAAGAAAAAGTTTATTCACTGAAATGGTTGTCAAGCATTGGAACTGCTGCCCAGGGATGTAGCTGGGTCACTATCCCTAGAGGTACTTAGATGTGCAGATGTGGCACTTTGGGACATGGTTTGGGGTGGATTGACAGTGCTGGGTTCATGGTTGTACTCAAAGATCTTAAGAGTCTTTTCCAATCTAAATGATTCTGAATGTTTTTTGCATGAATGTTCCCTCTCATGCTTTCCCTGCTATCCAATGCTTGCTTTCTCCTGCATGTTTTGCCTCTCCTGCCTTTTGCCTGAATATTGTGCTGTGCCTCTCTCGTGTGCCTTTTTTTTCTTGTAACTCTGAACTTCTCTTTCTTATTCTGTCACTTTGTTCTTGTGCTTTGACCTTTGCTTCCACTTGTGCGTTTCTTCTTCCATGCATTTTCCCTCCCTTGTACACTTCACCTCTTAACGTATCTTTCATTCCCTTCTGCATGGTGTCATCTTTACACGTGTTGCTTTCTCTCTCATATACTGTCTTTCATGTGGGCTTTATCTGTCACATGCTTTGCTGTTCCCTCATTTGTGCTTTGTCTTGTGTCATGTGCTCTTCCTTCCTTCCTTCCGCCACTTCCTTCCTTCCGCCACTTCCTTCCTTCCACCACTGCCTTCCGCTCCTCCCTCCCTTCCTTCTGCCCCTCCCTTCCTTCTGCCCCCTTCCTTCTGACCCTCCCTTCCTTCTGCCCCTCCCTCCCTCCCTCCCTCCCTCCCTCCCTCCCTCCCTCCCTCCCTCCCTCCCTCCCTCCCCTTTCCTTGTACTTTTGCTCCCTTTCATCTTTCTCCCCTTTCTGCTGTACATCTCCCTGATGCACATTCCCTTTACATCACTTTACCTCATAGATGGTTCACTTCTCTCTCATGTTACCTGCCTTTCTGAATGTTGTGTCATTGAGGTATGTATGTGTGTGTGCACTATGCACTTTCCTTCTCTTGATCCCCTTCTCTTCACTTGTCTTCTTTCTTGGACACACTCTTCCCCCCACCTCATCTTTCCTGTTTTTCGCATTTATCTTTCTTGTTCTGCTTCACTTTCCCTCTTTTGCTCTGCTGGTTAGTCTTATGGTTTTCCCATCCCTTGCATACTTTTCCATTTCTGAAACATGTTCTTTATTGCCCTCATTTATACTCTTAGTGTCTCTCTCTCATGTTTTCCCCTCTCTTTAGTTCGTTTTCCGTCCTTTACTGCACAGCATGCCCCCCACTATCCCTCTGTCTCTTGGATGCATTGTCACCTTCTTGTGCACACTTCAACACTCTCTTATGCTTTCCTTTGGTGTCTTTTGTGTTTCTTCTTCTCTTGTGTTTCCTTCTCACTCTTTTGCATTTTCTTTCTCTGTATTGCACTCCCAGTCTCTTTCCTCATGTTGCATGCTTTCTCCCTGTTACACAATTTTCCTGTCTCCTGCTTTCAGTTTCCCTGTTGCTCTTGCTTCCTGTGCTTTGTGATTTTCCTCCCTTTCTTGCATGAGCCCTTGTAAAGCTTTGCTGTCCACATATCTGTCTTACTTCACCCCTTCACTCATTCTCTTCCATTCTCCCCCATACTGTTCTTTCTTTCCAGCTTGATTTCTTTTCCTTTTATTTTTTCTCATTACCCCCGTCATTTGCTCTCTCTATGTCTCTGGCTTACCTTTCACCTGTATAATCTTTCCCCTAGCATATTTTCCCTCTCTTTCCCACACTTTCCCAAAGTTGTCTACTTCTTCTCTTTTAGCTTTCCCACTTTCAGGTGTTTTTTTTTCGGTCACATGCACTTTGCATCTCTTTGCAGTTTCCCAGCCTTGCATGTGTTTCTTCTTTCTCTTGCCATTTCTTATTCCTCTCTCTTCCTCTCCCTAACATGCTTTCTACTACACAATCTCTTTCTCTCCTGCTAGTACCTTTCCTCCCTCCATACTTCATCTCTTGTGCTTCCCCACATGCTTTCATGCTATCCCTCTCTCCCCTTCTTTCTCAATCTCCTTCTTTCTCTCACTTTCCCCTTTCAATCTCTTTAATTTTTTTTTTTTTTCCCCTCACTTCCCCCTCACTCTGTCCCTCCTTTGATCTTCCTATTTCCCTACTCTGTGTCTCTCTTTACCCTCCTTTCACTCTATCTCAGATGTTTTCCCTTTCACATTCACTCTCTCACATGGTCTTCCCTATTTACTTTCTTCACTTCTCTCACACTGCTTCTTTGCCCTTTGTCCCTCTGTCGCATGCTTTAACTTTCTTGAGTGTTTTTACTTTTGCACTTCCCTCTTCTCACTCTTTCTTCTCCCTGTCATTCTTTCCTCCCCTTTTGGTGCTTTCCTCACAGATTTCTCTCAAAGGGAGCTGAGCAGGTGGTCTCCTCCTCTCAGCAGCCATTCAGATGAAGGGAGGGGCTTCCTCCAGCCATCGGAGGTGCAGAGGTGTGATTGAAAGAAGGCTCTTGGGAGCACGTTGAACAGGGCTGTGGCATGTGTTTGAAAGAGTGGCATGGTGGTTTGTGCAGGCAGGGTCCCAGTCATCCTCCTGCTAGTGGGGTTTTTATTTTGTGTTGGGGGTTGGTTAGTTGGGTGATTTTGGGATTTTTTTCAGCAGTGATGCCATAGCTAGTAAAAGTGTGCTGACCCAAACACAACCCCCCAAGAATATTGCATCTGTCCAGACCCTTTTGTGTAAGCAGTGTTTGAGCCTGTGAGAAGTACAAGGGGATGGATAGTGCAGAAGATGCCTGCCTGTGAGCAGGTGAATGATCTCTTCCGTCTGGTGGCCAGGCTTAAGGAGGAAGTCCAAAGACTAAGGAGTATTAGGGAAGTTAAAGGGAAATATTGTGGAGTTTCACCCTTCCATCCCTGAGAGAAGCCCACCAGGAGCCAGAGGACTCCTGTGCCTCCTACAATCACACAAAAGGAGGAGACCTAGTAGATGAAGGAGAATGGAAATGAGTTCCTTCTTGGGGACTTAATAAAAATTCTTCCCGACCTCCGTCATTTGCCCAGGTGCCACTTCAGATAGCTATGAGGCCTAGATCCAGAGGCTCAGCCAGATGATATTGAACAAAATAATCTGCCTGGAGAGCCTTCTAGTTACACTTCACCTGTCAGATGGATCCCTACCTCTAGCAATAAAAAGAAAAGAAAGGTAGTCATAGTACGTGACTCCCTTCTGTGGGGAGTAGAGGGCCCTCTATATTGACCAAACCAATCTACAAGGAGGTCTGCCTGGGGCCCAGGTATGGGTATTACCAGGAGACTCCCTGGGCTGATTCAGCCCTCTGATTATTACCCTCTGCTGATAATCCAGGCTGACAATGATGAGACTGAAAAGAGGAGTGTCAGGGCAGTTAAAAGGGACTTCATGGCTCTAGGTCAAGTGGTTGATGGGGCAGGTTGGTGCTCTGCTCAGTCCCTTCAGTGACAGGGACAAACATGAAGGAAACATGAGAACCCACATTATCACCAAGTGGGCTGGTGCCATCAGCAGAATTTTGGGTTCTTTGATCATGGGGCCACTTTTACAGCACATAGCCTGCTGGAGTCAGATGGGCTTCATCTATCTATTAAGGGCAGAAAGAGTCTAGCCCATTATTTGACAAGACTCATTTAGAGGGCTTTAAACTATGTTCAGAGAGGGAAGGAGATGCAACTAGGCTCTCCAGAAATAATCCCATGGGTGGTACACCTGAGTCCAGGGTGAAATCAGCAGCCCAGTTGAAGTGCATGTACACTAATGTGTGCAGCATGGGTAACAAACAGGAGGAGCTGGTAGCCATAGTACAGCAGGAAAGCTGTGACTTCGTTGCCATTACAGAAATGTGGTGGGATGACTCATATAACTGGAGTGCTGCAATGGATGGCTACAAGCTGTTCACAGGAGACAGGAAAGGGAGCAGAGGTGGAAGGGGGTGGCTCTGTATGTTAGGGGGGCTCTCGACACCACCGAACTTTACATTTTTGATGATAAGGTTGAGTGCCTATGATTAAGAATCAAGGGAAAGGCCAGCAAGGCCGACATCCTGGTGGGAGTCTGTTATAGACCATCCAGCTAGGATGAGGAGGTGAATGAACTTTGCTATAAACAGCTGGAAAATGTTTCACAATCACCAGCCCTTGTTCTTGTAGGTACTTTTAACCTGCCAGATATCTGCTGGGAACTCAACACAGCAGAGAAGAGGCAGTCTGGGAGGTTCTTAGAGTGTGTGGTTCTTTTTGTCACAGCTGGTGAGTGAGCCTAACAGGGTAGGGACAATGCTAGACCTGCTGTTTGCAAACAGAGAAGGGCTGGTGGGAGATGTGGTTGGAGGCCACCTGGGGCACAGTGATCATGAAATTACAGTTTTCAGTATTTGGTGAAACAAGGAGGGGCATCAAGTCCACACTAAACTTCCAGACGGCAGACATTAGCCTATTCAGGAGACTCATAGACTTCCTTGGGAAGCAGCCCTTAAAAACAAAGGGGTCCAGGATGGATGGGAATGCTTCAAAACAAATCTTGAAGACAAAGGAGCAGGCTGTCAAAAGATGAGCCATCAGGGAAGACAACCAGCCTGGGTGAACAAAGAACTTCTGAAGGAGCTAAGGAAAAGAAAGTATCACATTTGGAAGGAGCATCAGGTGTCTCAGGAATTGTTTAAGGAAGTTGCTGGTCATGTAGGAAAAAAATTAGAGAGCCAAAAGCCCAGTTAGAACTCAATCTGGCCACTTCTGTGAAGGACAATAAAAATATTTTTCTTAATACATGAATGGCAAAAGGAGATGCAAGGATAACCTCCATTCTCTATTGCAGGAGGGAATTTGGTAACTAAAGATGAGAAAAAGGCAGAGGTACTTAACACCTTCTTTGCCTCCATTTTCAACAGAACGGCAGGTTGCCCTCAGGACAGCTGTCCTCCTGGGTTGGCAGATGGTGTCAGGGAGCAGAATGGTCCCCCTGTTACTCAGGAGGAGGCAGTCAGAGACCTGCTGAGCCACTGGATGCTCACAAGTCTGTGGCCCCAGATGGGCTATCCCAGGGTGATGAGGGAGCTGGCAGATGAGCTTGGCTCTCCATCATTTACCAGTCCTGGCTCACTGGGGAGGTCTCAGATGGCTGGAAGCGGCCAATGTGACACCCATCCACAAAAAGGGTGGGAAGGAAGATTCAGGACACTACAGACCTGTTAGCCTGATCTCAGTGCGTGGCAGGACTGTGGAACAGATCATCTTGAGTGTGGTCACATGGCACCTACACGATGGCCCAGGCTCAGACCCAGCCAGCATGGATTTAAGAGGGGCAGATCCTGCCTGACCAACCTGATCTCCTTTGATAACCAGCTGACCCACCTGGTGGATGAGGGGAAGGCTGTGGATGCTGTTCCACCTGACCCTCAGCAATGCCTTTGACACCGTCTCTGCACAGGACACTCCTGGAAAAGCTGGCAGCCCATGGCTTGGACAGGAACACTCTGTGCTGGGCTCAGAACTGGCTGGATGGCTGGCCCAGAGAGTGGAGGTGAATTGTGTCACATCCAGCTGGTGGGCAGTCACCAGTGCTGTCCCTCAGGGGTCTGCGCTGGGACCAGTCCTGTTTAACGTCTTCAGTGATGATCTGGACGAGGGGATCAAGTCCAGCATCAGTAAATTTGCAGATGGCACCAAGCTGGGAGCGAGTATTGATCTGTTAGAGGGTGGGAGGGCTCTGCAGAGGGACCTGGACAGGCTGGGTGGATGGGCCGAGTTCAGCGATAGGAGGTCGGACAAGTCCAAGTCCCAGGTCTTAGACTGAGTCACAACCACCCCCTGCAGCAGCACAGGTGGGGGAAGGTGTGACTGGACAGTGCCCAGGCAGAAAGGGACCTGGGGGTGCTGGTTGGCAGCAGTGTGCCCAGGAGGGATCAAGAAGGCCAGTGGCATCCTGGGCTGTGTCAGGAATAGCGTGGCCAGCAGGAGCAGGGCCATGATTCTTCCCCTGTAGTCAGCACTGCTGAGGCAACACCTCGAGTGCTGTGTCCAGTTCTGGGTCCCTCAGTTTAGGGAGAATGTTGAGATGCTTCAGTGTGTCTAGAGGAGGGCGGCAAGGCTGGTGGATGGTCTGGGACACAAGCCCTGTGAGGTAACTGGGATTGTTTAGCCTGGAAGAAAGGAGTCTCAGGGAAGACTTTACCTCTCTCTACAACTGCCTGAAAGGTGTTTGCAGCCAAATGGGGGTCGCTCTCTTCTCCCCGGCAACAACTGACAGAAGGAGAGGACGTGGGCTTAAGCTGCGCCAGGGCAAGGTAAGGTCAGACATTAGGAAAAAATTCACTGAAAGAGTGGTTGGGCACTGGAACTGTCTGCCCAGGAGGGTGGTGAATTCACCATCCTTGGACGTGTTTTAAGAAAGGCTGGATGTGGCACTCAGTGCCATCGTTTAGTTGATAAGGTGGTGTTAGCTCATAGGTTGGACCTGATAACCTCAAAAGTCTTTTCCAACCTACTTAGTTCTGTGATTCTGTGATTATCCCTAAGGATACTTCTCTTTTCCCTTTGTTATCCCTTTCTCTTTGGCTCTATCATTTGTCTCTTCTACTTTTTTTTTCTCACACTTGCCCTTCCACAGTCTTCCCACACCCATTTCCTCTCTCTGTGTTCTTTACCCATGTGTGGTGCACCTTCTGCCTGTCTCAACAGCCTCCCTCTCACATGCATCCTCCTCACTCTCATATATTTCCTCTCTTGCATGGATTCTGCCTGTCATGCTTACATTATCTCCCATGTGTGCTTTTCCTTGCTTGCTGTTCTCATTCTCTGGCACTCCCCTTTCTCACGTGTATTGCTATTCTTTTTTTTGTCTTCCTTCCTCTCTTGCATCCTTTCAGTCTCACAAAATTACCCTTCCTGTTTGCACTTTCAATGTCACTTGTGCTTTCTGTCTTGTCTAGTGTCATTGTTCCCTCTCTCTCGCTGTCACTATAGCTTTGTCTTGCTCCCTCTTTTTCTCTAGCTTTCCCTCTCTCCTCATTCCCTCTTTCTTATTGTCCTCAGTTCCCCCTTACCTCTTTCAACTCCCACCCCCTCTGCCACTTGCCTCATCTTTCTCACACACTTTCTAATAGTATATGATTTCCTTCCTTCTCACCTGCCGTGCTTCTCCCTGTCATGTGCTTCCCCTGAACTTTTCATGATTTACTGATGTCATGTTCTGCTCACCTTGCACTTTCTCACATCCCTTCCCCATCTTCACCTCATCCATATTCCCCCTGTCACACACATCTTCCCTCATGCTGTCATTCAGTTTTATTGTCTGTCATTCAGTTTTATCATTTGTCTTGGACATGCACTTTGTGCTCACTTTGTTTCCCTTGCATGCTTTGTCTTTCCCTTGTACTGTACTGTTTCCTTCTTTTATCTTGTGTTAAGTCTTTCTCTCTCACTAATCTCCTCTCTCATGCTTTCCCACCTTTCTCACATTTTTCCTCTTGGATTTCCCTCTTCGTAGCTTGCTGCCTTCCTCTCTATTGCTCTCTGTCCTTGTCCCACTTGCTGCCCTTCACACTTCTTCTAGCTTTACATCTCTCACGGTACGTTTCCCTCTCTGTCATACGCCCTTACTGCTGTCCTCAATGTTCATGTCCTCTCTCTTGAGTGTGCATTTTTTCTCTCTTGGATGCTCTTTGACCCCTTCTCTTTCTATCTCTTGCTTGCGCGCCTTCACTCATTTGTATGTATTGTCTTTCTCTTGCACACCCTTGCCCTCTGCCCCTTTGTTTTTCTGCTGCCCACCTTTCTTGCATTGCTGTACAATGCACACAGTTCTCCTCTCCTCTGCTTGTACTTCCTGTCTTGCTCCTACTGTCAATTTCCTGTTCTCCTTTCCTCCCTCTCTCTTATGCTGCCCCTTTTCATCTTTTATTATCACTTTTGCTTTCCCTTCTCCCTTCTTTCTTTCTCTTTTTTTCCTTCCCTCTTGCACATGATTTCTTGTTTTTCTCCATCTTCCACACTCTTCCCTCTGTAATGCTCTTTCACTTTGCTACCTTGTAGTTTTCTCCCTCGCATGCTTCATGTCACTCACTTGCACCCCAGCACATGCTATCACTCTTGGTTGTACTTCTGGTGTGTCTCTCACTCAGTAGCACTCCTCTCACTGTCTACTTGCTAGTTCCCTCTTTCTTTGCATTTCTCTCTTCCATAATTTAATTCATCTTGCTGCCCCCTCACTTTCCCTCCAAAATTCACCCCAACACTGCCTCTCTTCCTTCCTTACTCTTCTTGCCTCTCACACACCTTGGCACTCACTGGCATACACAGGTTCTGTCACTCCCACATGCTCCTTCTCCATCTGTCTCTGCTGGGGTCTTTCCCTCTCCCTTGCACTCCCTTCACCCCTCTCTGGACATCCCTTCCCTCCCACCCACTGTACCTTTGGCTCCCCCTATCAGATGTCTTTCACCTTCTTACCCTCTTACTTTTCCACACACTTCCCTCTATCACTTTCTTGCTTGCTTTCTCACACTTGCCTCACAGGGCTTCTTCCCTTTCTACCGTGCTTCTCTTGGCTCCTGCTCTTCTGCATATGCATTTCCCTATCCCTGTGGCACTCCTTACATTTTTTTTTTCTTTTTCTTGTGGGTTGTCTCACATATTTTGTTTCTCTTTTATACTTCATTGTCTTGAATGCTTTCTCTTGACCGCATTAATTTCAGTTGAACTGCATCCAAGTCTCTTTTGCTTATACTTTTCTAATTCCATGCACACTGCCTTTTTCTTACCCGTGCCTTCACTTGCTCTTTCCTTCCCCTCTTCTCTTTTGCTCATGCTTTCTGTCTCACTTTCACACATTCCATCCCTCTTTCACACATTCCATCCCTGTTCATTTTTTATGCTTTCCTTTTAGTTAATGCTTTCATTTCCTAGAATTCTCTTTCATGCCTTTACTTCGTTGCATGTGCTTTTCCCTTGGTCTGCTGCAGTTTTCTTTGCTTGCTCTTGTACACTTTTTTCCCTTGTGTATACTTCCCCACCCTCTCTGCCTCATACTCTATCGTTGGTTCCCTCATCTTTCAAGTTTCTACTTCCTTGCATGCATGCTTTCCTTCTCTCTCTATGGTGTGTTCCCCTTTTTCTGCATGTGTTTCTCCTCTCTGGTACACTTTCCCCATCTCACAGTCTTATGCTTATTCTCATTGCTTTTACTTTCCCTCTCTTGGGGACACTTTCCCTTCCTTATGCAGCCATTTTCCTCCCTTATTGTGCTGACTTGGAAACTTTCAATCTCATTTTCTGTATTTTCCTGTTCTGTCACATGCTTGTGATTACACATGAGTATTCCTAATAAAATTATCTTCTATGTGAATTCTCTCTATTTTTTTTCATCCATATCCCCCTGCCTTTTCCCTCTCTGACATTCTTTCTGTTACACCTTTCCTCTCTCTTGTGCATACACTCTCTCATTTTCTCTCTGGTTTTCCCATATGCTCATACCCACAGACACATTCAGTGTGTGTCCCTGGTATGCTTTCCCTCCTTTTCCCTGTAGTTTTTCATCTTTCTCTCATAATTCTCATATTTCTCTCATGTACTTTCTCTTCATCAATTTCTTGTTGTATCATGTGCATTCCCTCTCTGACAGGCTCTTTCACTTTCCCATGCACATTTTACCTCTTCTTTGCTTAAGTACCCCTTGTCTCTACTGTGAATGTTTATCATTTTACACTCTTGGTCTTTCTCAATCAGCATATGTCCCCCTCTTGTCCTTCCCTTCCCTTCCCTTCCCTTCCCTTCCCTTCCCTTCCCTTCCCTTCCCTTCCCTTCCCTTCCCTTCCCTTCCTTCCCTTCCCTTCCCTTCCCTTCCCTTCCCTTCCCTTCCCTTCCCTTCCCTTCCCTTCCCTTCCCTTCCCTTCCCTTCCCTTCCCTTCCCTTCCCTTCCCTTCCCTTCCCTTCCCTTCCCTTCCCTTCCCTTCCCTTCCCTTCCCTTCCCTTCCCTTCCCTTCCCTTCCCTTCCCTTCCCTTCCCTTCCCTTCCCTTCCCTTCCCTTCCCTTCCCTTCCCTTCCCTTCCCTTCCCTTCCCTTCCCTTCCCTTCCCTTCCCTTCCCTTCCCTTCCCTTCCCTTCCCTTCCCTTCCCTTCCCTTCCCTTCCCTTCCCTTCCCTTCCCTTCCCTTCCCTTCCCTTCCCTTCCCTTCCCTTCCCTTCCCTTCCCTTCCCTTCCCTTCCCTTCCCTTCCCTTCCCTTCCCTTCCCTTCCCTTCCCTTCCCTTCCCTTCCCTTCCCTTCCCTTCCCTTCCCTTCCCTTCCCCTCCCCTCCCCTCAAAAAAGCTGTGAAGAAAGTTGGGAGCAATATTCTGATACAATGCATGAATGCACAGTTCACTGAAAAAATTATTCCATTGCCCCTTTCTCTTCAGTACTTTGTATATTCCTTCCTATTTATTCTGAAACAGATTGGAGCATAGTACCAACTTTTTTTCCTCTCTTAAATGAGCAAGAGCTGCGTGATGAGGTTGGACTCTGTGTGGTTTATGCTGCTGCTCAAGCAGAAGCAGAGTCATTCAGAAGAACACTACTGGAAAGAGAGGGTCATACTTGCAGACCTTTGCTTATATACCTCTTTATTGTACCTCTTACACCTCTTTACCTCTATACCTCTTATAACTATTTACTGTAGCAATGTTTCTAGATGTAACCTGTACTTTTGCTGGTATTGGCCTAGTTCTACTATTCTTACAGGTTTTTTCTTTTTGCACCATTAGTTTTGTGTTCTCCTTTGTTCCATGGCCAACATAACTGCTTGGTTCTGGTAGCTGTGGATAGGACTGTACATGACATACTGTCATTCTGCATTTATCTAGTATTTTTCTGTCTTCTTCTCTCACACCTTTCCTTGAAGTTAACAAATTCTTCCTGAATGTGTGTGTTACTGGGATGGCAGGAGTAATTTGAGGAGAGAGCTGTTATTGTATTTAAGTCATAAGTTTAAAAATAGTTACTGTAGTGGAAAAATACAAGAAAGAATTGAGTCTCCCCTCAGTGCAGAAGAGTGAGCATTGCTTTGCAGAACCACAGAACACCCCAGGTTGGAGATGCCCTTAAAAGTTCATCTGGTTCAACCTTTTTTGGGAAGCAGAGCCTCCATGAGATCATCTAGCATGCTGTCCAGTCTTGTTTTGAAAATTTGCTGTGATGGGGATTCTACCAGATCCCTGGCAAGATTGTATCTGTGATCGATTGTTCTCACTATAGTATATGTCTTTTTTATACTGAAATGAAACCTATCCCAATGCTACTTGTACCCATTGCCTGTATTTTCTCCATGTACCACCTGGTGAGTAAAGCACCTCTGTCCTTTGTTGCCATCTTGAAATAATAAAGTACAGGAATTCTGTGATGAAGTCTCCCTGAGCCTTCTCCATTAAGAAGAGACTTAACTTCTAATGTCTTATGTTGTACAGCTCTTTCATGCCCTCCTGTCCATCATTAGAGCCCCTCCAGCCTGTCCATGTCTTTCTGGAAGGGTGGGGAACTGAACTGAACATGATACTACAGGTATGGCCTGACAAGCACTCAGCAGGGCTGGGATAATCGCATCTCTCCCTGCTAGGAGTGCCCCTGAGAATGCAGCCCAGGACATGATTCGCCTGTTGCTGCAGCAGTGCTCTGCTGACTCATGTTTAGCTTGTTGTTCCCCAGTACCCCCAGGTCCCCTTCAGCAGTGCTGTTTCCCAGTCACATGCATCCTAGCCCGTAACCCGGGTGCAGGACTTTGTACTTGTCTTTGTTAAACTTCATATAGGTCTTAATAGCCTGACCAGATCTCTCTGTAAGGCAGCTCTCCCTTCTACTCTGTCAGTTTAGTGCCAACAGCACATTAGCAAAGGTGCTTTTGGTCCTACCATCTAGACTATTTATGAAAATGTTGAGCAATTTGGGGCTCATTAGCATTCACTGTGGGACCCTACTTGTGACTGGCTGCCGCAGTGAGTAAAAAACACAGATCACCACCCATTCTGGCCTTGATGGCCAGTTTTCCTATCCATACTTAAAGAAATTGTGCTTTACCTTTCTAGAAATGCCTTGTGTCACTGTCAATATGTCTTGTTATACTGGTGTACTTTAACATGTTACATTTGAATTTAATTGAATAACTTGGACACTAACAGTCTGTGTTAAATTTCTTCAGATCCATCTGTCAATAACAATTGTCAGATGCAGTTTTTCTTTACACCTTTAGCTAAGGTCATGAAGAATAACTGTTTATTTATCAAGATGGGCAGGAAAGCCTACAGATTCACCTTAACAGAAAATCAGCCTATATATTTCCTTGTTATTCCTTGCATGTAGGACACCAGTGTAAAAGGCTTTAGGTTTTTTTCCTGCTGGAAATCTTATGAAGTGGTCAGTGAATTTTGGAAGAATACTCACAGAAAACTGGTGCTGGGCTTTGAAATACTTAGGATTTGTGTTTGGCTTGTTAGGATGGTTTGGTTATATCTTGCTGCAGTAAAATCTGGGACAGTGTCAACAGGAATAGGCTGGCTTGGTTTAGAGGTTTTTTGGGTTTTTTATTGGGGTTTTTTTGGTCTCTTTTTTTTTTTTATTTGTTTGTTTGGTGTTTTTTTTTTTGTTTTGGCTTGGTTTTGGTTTTTTTCGGATTTTTTTGGGTGTGTGTGTTTTTGTTTTCTGTTCTTTGTGTGTGTGGGGTGTTTTGTTTTGTTTTGTTTTGTTTTGTTGGGGTTTTTGTTTATTTTGCTGACATGAATCTCACAGCACAACTGATTATGCCAGCAGTGAGAAACAGAAAAAACATCAATACAATTCAATTTTTCATACTCTTGATGCTGAAATCAACAGAATTTAAGTGTTAAGTCCTAATAGCTTTTCACAGCTAAGTCTTTGTGAGAACTTCCTGAACCCTGTACTACAATCCACATATGCTGCAGTCCCCTGTAACTTACTGCCACAGACACAACTTTGCTTGGGTAGTTGTACCTTCTCTGCTTTTCTTACTGGGAAAAAGAATGCAGAGGGGCAGAGAAAAATCAGTCATCCCCGAGTTCCTCATTTCCATGGCAGCAGAATACACTTTATAGCCCTTTTATCTTGCTGGCAACCACCATTTTTGACATCTATCCATTGATAGGGTGTGGTGACAAAAATTGTGACTTCATAGCATTGAAAATGTGGTTCTGATTGGTAGTTTCTACCAGAATTAATCATGTGAATTTCCAGAGGACTCTTGGTTCCCCGGGAACTGCTAAAAATATAAAGTGTTTTTCCATGAAAATGCAGGATTGTGTTCTATAATCTAAAATAGTGTTGTAGAATTATACTAAGTGAAAATGGGACATGTGGGAGATGTAGCAAATTTGTTCTTGCTGCTGAACTGATTGATACTTGCTTATATCAGAGAAATTTCTTAGACATTGCAGATACTCTAAGATGTTGGAGAAATTTGGAGTACTACACTGTTTCTGAGTGCAACCCTTCATTAGTATATATGAGGCAGATGAAAAAAATGCCAAGTATTTTTCAGAGGGCACTAAACAGGGGGATCTTTGAAACTGCAGAATGCCTAGAAAGAGAAGTGCCACTTAATACTGTAGAAGATGTTAATACAGTAAAAATTGCCTTCAAATAGGCAAATTCAGTATCTCCAGTAGGAGATAACTTAGGCAGTGATGTTCAGCTAGAAAAGGGGGTCATGGGGGTGGAAGGGCAGAAACGCTAGAGGGTAACTTGCATTGAAAGGACTCAGCACATTCATACTGAAACCCTCCAGACCCTCCTCTTCCAACCCCAGAAGAGCGACAATATGCTTGCATATTTTTATACTGTTTATTTGGTATGGTATGTTGGAAAAAGGGTTGGAACACTGTAAACACTGTAAAGTTTATTTTAAAATTCCTTGTGGATGCATTTGTAGGTCTGTCTTTGGAGATGTTTTTCTTGATTTTTAAGCTACAAAACTTGTTGCCACCAGCTGCCAAGTATTCTGTATAACTAAGAGACATGTTTTCACAAGAAAATAGTGGTTTGGTTTTTTTGTTTGTTTTGTGGGGTGTTTTTTTTTGTGTTTGTTTGGTTTTTTGTTGTTGTTGGTTTTTTTGCATTGTAGTTTTTTTCATTTTGCAAGCCTTATATTACTCAGCAGCACCTTAGAGATGGATTGAGACATGAAATATTTGTTGATGAAACATCTGTTAGGGTTTAGGTTATCAAAAGAAGTGATAAACCTATTAATATAAGAGTTTCTTGGGCATATTTTACTATGCATTAAATATTTTCCATTAAGAGACAATTTTTGCTGAAAGTCAGTGTTTTCTACTTAATGTTTGCGTTCTAATTACAGCATGTTTAGTGATTTTAATCTGTAGTGTTCTTTGCTTCAGAACTCTCCAAAAACATTGTTTTTTCCTGGATCTCACATGGCGTTCAGATATGCTTTGTCATCTGTAACACATAGGGATCTCTTTTTCAAGTTCCCCTAAGCTAACTTCCTTGATGAGCTGATTATTAGAAGCTGAGTATTCCTTTTTCTTACTCCTGCATTGTGCAGAGGCCTTAATAGTGGGCTTTGTCAGAACAGGAGGTAGTTTATATCTGTCTGTGCTCTTCTTTAAATAATGAACGGTATTAATTGCTGAAGAGACGATTCAGTGTGGATTAGTTACAGATTGATACTTTAGATGTGTCCTGTACTCTTCCATTCTTTTAATTGATACAGCACTGAGAATTTGCAAGGCTATTCGTTACTGGCTGGTCCAGATCATAAACATGAGGATACATGAGTGGCATCCCACAGATAGCTTTCTCTGTTCTTCTGGTGAATTAATTTGGAGTAACTCAGAAACCGGCAGAACTAGCTGGATTGTCATGGTCATGTTATCTGTAGCTGCCTGATCCCTGGCTGCTGCCTTCCTTGTGGCCTGGAGATGCTGTGTGCACTGTGTCTTAGAATGAGAAGAAGGAGCACTCAAAGGGCATTACTACTCACTGTGCAAATTTTGTCCCTGACTGAAGTAAGAGGAAAGAATGATGATGTGCTTGAAGACCTAAGCTGTTGCCTTAGGATCAGGCCAAGTGGGTCTAACTGCTTCTGCTCAGTCACTCCAGTGCTCTGTCTGCAACAATGCATGTGTAAATGCTTTCACCAGCTCTGAGATAAACCCAGTTATTCTGCTGTTGGATCCCACTAACAGTTTAACTTTGTGGGTACAGTGTGCTTTTGCTGCCTTCTCTAAATTGCACCACTGCATTATACAGTGAAACTGTCCAAGTTTTCCCTCTAAAGGTATGTGTCTGTGTATCTTGAGAGGTGAAGTGAATGCTGAAAGCTTTTGTAAGTAGAGGTATCCTGTAAGTAGAAAACAGCTATTTTTATGATATCAGAATACAGAAAGAATTGTATCATTGACCTGGCAATTCATCTATAGGGTCTATCAAGTGCATTTTTTAACTCTAGAAAATATTTTTTAAAATGCCTGTTTGTCTGATCGAAGAGCCGTTTCCTCTGTTTATTCAGTGGCCATCTGACTATTACAAATACTATTTTTACCACAATACTGTTTTAACTCATATCAACATCAAAACAGCTAAGACTGAGTGAACTTCACTTTGTTTAATCCATTTATTTCACAAAGTGAAATAAAATCAGTTATTAAGCATAAATAAAATCGGTTATTAAGCATAAAACCGGTTATTTACACAAGCTCACTGAAGACTAAGATTGTTATGCAGAAGCAGGGAGCAGTCTTGTTCACTCCCAAGTCTCAGTTTTCTTGGCTAAGCAGCAAAGGAAATAGTTTTCTGTGAACTGAATATATGTTTTTCAGTCATTCATGCCTGCTGTTTGTGATTTTAAAACTCTTCTTTCAATGCCTGCTCTTCCTTCTACTGAAAGCCTTGGGAATTCAGGTCTTGACTTCACTGGAAAACAGTGTATCCGAGTTATTTTTATTTGAAGAATAAGAAGTTTAATGGTTTAGTGAAAATACTGCATTCTGTAGCTTCCTTAGTCATAAGTAACTAATTAACATCTTGCAGAAGTGGTAGCCATGTTAAATTTTTATTACTTGGAACAAGATTAGACTTAAAAACTGGGAGGAGCAGAACAGATTCTCAGATCAGGATTTCGCTGTAAAACATTTCCACTCTTTGCCAGTGTGTTCTTTTGGGAACTGCTTATGTAAAATATTTTGATGGGGAGAGGAAAATGTTCCCTTATTATTCCAGTGAGATAGTTTTTTTCCTTCCTTTTGTCTGAAGGGGTAAACATATGAATTTAGTGTGAATTAATCTCTGCAGATATATTTTGGGGAAATTGGACAGGGGCCAACCCAGCATTGCTTTGAGTTGGTGCCTCAGGAGAGGGAGGACAATCAAAGTGCAGAAAACCTTTTCACTTC
Source organism: Fringilla coelebs (assembly GCF_963513975.1). NCBI lineage: Eukaryota > Metazoa > Chordata > Aves > Passeriformes > Fringillidae > Fringilla > Fringilla coelebs. Next base: position 65,037,942 of record NC_140031.1, on the reverse strand, counting down.
CATTTTCATCACCCACCAAAATACATTGAGGTGGCAAATATGGTCCATGTAGGTTACATGGGGCAGCCGTTTCTTGGGATGCAGTGGACCCAGCTGAGCTAAGCAGCTGTGACAGGAATGCAAAGTATCACTCTGTGAGTCTAAGAATGTGGTATTCTTTGGAGTTTTAATGTTAGCTTTGCGAAGTTTTCCAGTAGCAGAGTTTTTACGTTGTTTTGTACAGTGTTGCTGTCAATGGGCAGCGGTGCACTCTGACAGGTTTTATGCCCTTTACAAGGGGGCTGCATGCTCCATCTGATTGTCTGTTGAACAGGCTAGGAAGTTTTGTGAGGAGTACTGCTGTCCTCTCTTCCTCCTCCCATCCAGGTTTGGTGGTAAGGCCAACAGGAGACAAAGCAGTCTTGAAACTGCTTAATGGAAACTGTGACAATTAGAATAAAATACATTAAAGTACAGAACAATCTGAGTGTGAAGTGAACTACTGGGCACCTTTATTGTAATCTATGCTTACACCTGACATACACATTATAGGATATATAAAGGTCACAAGAACAAATTCTATTGGTTCATCATTGCATTAACAATCAGTTTTCTAACACAAAATGAAGATCTCTGAATGCTCCTTGAGTTGTGAAATAATGCTAAAGAGGGGAGGAACTCCAGTGTCTTTTCTGAGTTTGCCTGAGAATGACCTCCTCTGTTTTTGTTCCCAGGAATTCTGCAGCAGTGGGTCATGGCTGTTTCTGCTACGCTCTAATGCGTTCCATTCCAGTTGCCGTCTACGTTGTTTTGGTGACAGGTCTGCGCTACCACCTGTTCATATGGAGCGTCTTCTCGCCAAAGCTCCTGTACGAGGGAGTGCATGTGTTCATCACAGCTGCTGTCTGCCTGTTCTTCACAGCAATGGATCAGAACCACTCTTTCAAAGTGCAAGACTGAAAATGGGCGTGTGGTATGTGATTCTGCATTGCAGTGTCCACTGTGCCACTGGATTGGAAGAAGGAAAATACTGGCTTCAAATTGTTGTAGAGATTTTGAAGAGTAAATTGTTAAATGAGTTGTTTATTTTAGTCAAGATCAGTCTTGTGTTAAAGCTGAGCTTGCTTTAAAAATGTTGAATTGAAATAAACTGTCTTTTCAAGGATGCCTTTTGTTCTATAGCTGTCATTATAGCACTTCCCAAATAACAGAATGGTAATATTACGTGTTTTGAATTTAAAAATATACATCTTGTTTTAAATACAGACCAGTGCCTCGTAGGCACAGAAAAAATCCTGTGTGCATATAATTTTTTTACTTTCTTAGACTACAGAATCCTAAAAATGTGCAGGATTTCTAGGTGCTGTTCACAAGATCCTGAATCCATTAGCTTCAGGGGATTTTTGTGTTTGTTTTCTTTCTAGTGGATGCATTGAAATTTTTATTGTACAAACATCCCAGGTAAGAGACTTGTTTGTTTTGCATAGGCAGCAAGCATTTCTGTTTAAAAGCAGCATTTTTCTTTGTAAGATGAGTGCCATCATTGTTTGTAATGGATTTTGATCTGCACTTCAGATACTGAATAAGAAACACTTATTGTCTAACAAAGTAATGAATCTTTTATGGAGTCCATTCACAGCTAAAATGTTGTTTCTTCTTATCAATGTATATATGATAAATCAGGTCAGTGCAGCTATGCTGAACATTTGATCATGTTTTCCACACATGGGTAGAGAGTTGTGAGCAGTGAACAGGAAAACAGTTTAATGGATTAAGTTACCAGCAGAATAAAATTTGTAAAAGGTGCGTTTGCAGTTTGCATCACCACCCCCCTAGTGACCTGTCTAGCCATCTCACTTGAATGTGCTGTAATTAATTTCTAACAATGTTGTTTTCCTTGCTTCTGTAAAGAAGATATATGTTAACGACTATACTGTCAGTATTCATGTGGGGTCTTTTTGCCTCTTGGTTTTGTCCATGTTTTGTCCATCTTACTGACTAATTGAAGTTAGTCTAGCTATATTTTAGGTATATCAGAAGAGAAGCAGACCTTTTAACTTTTGTTACAAATATGGAAAAATAAAGGTTTCAAGACCGATATAGCTGATAGTACAGTTAAAATCACTGATGCACTTTTTGTCTCATGTTACAGATAATGCAGATCTCAAAATGTAGGCCTTTAGTTTTTATACATTAGGCCATCTTGATTACTTATAATGAAATATTTTTTCAGCTATGAAACAACTAAAATTTTCAATACACTGGCAGCATATTGCTCTTTACCTGAAGGAGAGAATACTGGATCTTAATGTCCTTTACTGTGACCTGCTGGAAGATTGAAAATTAAATACTTCTAATAAATCACTTTTTACTGGCAATTACGGTTATTTAAACCAGTGTGTATTTGTGAATGTGCATCTACCATTTTCACAATTCTCAATATTTTTTTGGTTACCTGCTGGCTAGCAGCTGTGTTGGCATTATCAACCTATTCTCTATTTACATACATCATTAATTCATAAGCAGTCCTCCCTAAAATTCATACAGATTATGTTTAGAAGACATATGAATCAGAGAGAAAGGGTGCTAATAAAGAGATGGAAGGTATAGAGGAGAGCTTCTGGTGTGCTGAATCAACATGGGACGACATTTATGAGGTCTTTTATTCCTTCTTTCTGGGTTTGGGGTTTGGTGGGGTTTTTTTGTTTTTGTTTTTGCTTCTACTATATATATTTTATCAAATAGTGGAATATAAACTATTGTGTGTGTATTAAGATTGCGTTTTTTCAGATTACTTAGTTAAATGATCAGTATCCCCCTCCTCCTCTGAAGTTGAAAGATGTCCAGATTTGATCTAGGATTAAATGGTTTGGGAAAGCTGTTACTTAGGTCTTCAAGACCAGGAAAGGGGGAAAGAAGGAGAAGAGACTGTATCTCTGTCCCAAGTCAACTCATGAGTTTGCATGATATATGAAAGGAACGAGGTGCTTTCAACTTCAGAATCAAGATTTCTTTTTCACCTTTCCCTTTGGGTGTGGGCAAATGAAATAATGCTTCATCAGCTTATGGACTCTACCAATGCAAATCTTAGCAGTGAAGGAACGAATTAGTTCCTGCTGCAGGCAACCAGGCTGTAACTGAGGGATTATGTTATAATAATTTTATTTTAAATCAACATAAAGCAAATGCCTGAATACAAATTCTTGTCTCATTGGTTAGTTGTTCCACCTCACTTCTCATCATGTTCAGCATGTTTTAAACCCTCAGACAAGGAGACAAGTGATGTGGGAAGCAGGAATTCTACTGGGATGTTTTTTGCCATTCTGAGCATATCAGTTTCTTCTGTCCAAGGCACCTGTAGTCCCTGCTCCAACATGGGATCAGTCTGGAATTCCTTGGTAGTGCCCTTTGCATAGGCACAGACTCCTTAAATACCTTCTGAGCAAGGATGTTTTCTCTGTTTGGATAAAGTTATGCCATGTTAAATATTTCTGGTAAGCACCTTTACTGCTGGTCAGACAGTGCAACCAGTTACTGTGGGCTACAGTTTGCTCTGCTAGATTTCACTAGATCAACACCAGTCAGCACAACTCAAAGCTCCTAGCTGATGTCTGGTATGGTACCGTGGACTCACAGTGGTGAAGCTTGAGCTTCATTCTTGTAAATGAATTCAGGTTTAAGAAAAAACGTTAAATCTGTTAATACTTCAGGTACTACTTACGTGTATTTCTGCTCTCTAGGAAAAGAAGCCTCCATTTTCCCTGCCTCTACATAAGCCAGCACAAAATCCACAGTGTGAACCCCAGCCTTTCCAGCAGGCAGAACCTCCACGGTTCTCTCCAGAAGGATCGGGGCAGTTTCTGGAATCCCTCACATCAGGCATTTGCACACTAAAGATCCAAGATTTAGCTCCACAATTGCACAGTTGCAGAGAAGGGGCCACAGTTGCAAGTAACCATGAAGGGCTTCCTCTGAAAAACCAAGGTTTTCCTGAGTGCTTCACCAGCAGAAGGAGGGGAAGGGAGCTGTGGTCAGTGGGGCAGGAGAAGGAGCTGGCTGATGTCATTATAGGCTTCTCACTCTCCTGACTAAGAAAGACTGTGATCAGGGGATATTTGTGAGGCTGGCATTGCACCATCCAACAGAAGTATGGAAAGTCTGGGAAATAGCCTCTCTTCAGTCCACAGGTGGATAATACAGAGGGAGACTCTTTGCCAAGAGCTAGATGGAGGGAAAATGACTGAGAGGGAGTTTGCAGGACCGTTTGTGTTTGGCCCATTGGTACTTGATTTCTCCTCTTAAGAGATGACAGACTGTGGAGAAGGGAAGAGCAGTGGATGTTGGACGACTTGACCAAGGCCTTCAGCAGGGTGTACTCGGCAGCCGCCTGTTGAGCTAATAGATGAGTGGACTTGAAGGATGGACTGGATCTCTGGGCTCAGACTTCAGTGGTCTGAGTTGCCCCATCTCAGCCTTGGCTGGCAAGAAGAAGTGATGTGATACTAGGGCAAGGCACTTCAGGATCATTCTTAAGCTGGATGAGGGGCGAGACCAGAGCAAATCTGGAAGTGGTACCAAGTAGGGGGAGCGGTGTATATGCTAAAGGGAGGACCACCCTTTGGAGGGAGCTTGGCACACTGGAGAAAGGGGCTGCTGACAAGATGCAGTACAGTCTGAGCACGTGTCCCTGGCTGGTAATGGTGCAGGATGGTGCCCAGGGCTGCTGAGCAGCCTGATCCTGCTCCCCAGCTCATCACATTGTGTTTGTTCAAGGAGCAAACACACACACACGTCTGCACGGACAGTCTGTCCAGTACCTGATCTAGATCCCAGTGACCTGCCTTGCTGCTGTCATTCAGACAAGGGAACCCCAGAGGTTTCCAGCTTCTGTTGCTGATATCCAGACCTCTTCTCTTATGAGTGAGTCCAGCTTGAAGTTCACTGCTGTTCATAAACATCTATCAAGAGTAGATGATGCGCTTAAAAGAAGTGGGATTTAATGAGAGGAGGGAGCACTCAGCAGTGATGAAGTGAAGGACTCGCACACAGAAATACACACACTAGAGGCCTGTTTATACAGCACCAACACCTTTTCTCTACATTTTCCTCTGCTTTCCCATGTTTATTCCTTTCTGAGCCATCTTTCCTTTTCCTGTCCTTTTGTCTCTTGCCTAAATATTATGTAATGACTTGCGTGTTTCATCAATCCCCATAAACACATGCCATAAATTTTACTGAATCCGGAAGTGCTTTTCCCTGTGGATCCCATGAGTCCTATGCTCCTCCAGGCAATAAATTCCTTGAGTCTGCAAGGTCTTCAGGGGGAGATGTTTCTTTTTTTACTAATCCTGGTATGCTTCATACTAGGGATAATTGTTTAGTTGCTTAGTGAGTGACTATAATGTCATCTAAATAAATTAATATAAATTGTGGATTGAGCAATTAGGTTAGCCGAGATCCTCAGCAAGTCCTTGCTCATCTGACCTTTTTTGCACCTTTGTGCAATCATGAACAGTGTGTTATCACCTAAGTTCCCAGTGACTTGTGCTTTGTTTCAGCCTGGGCATGAGGATGCATCAGAGGCCTTTTGGCTGCCTTCAGCTCCAAGGAGGGGAGGCACAGAGGTGAATTTTTCTCAGAAGGGCAGAGACAGAGCCTCAAAGGCAACAGGCACAAGTTGGAGTACAGGACAGTTCCAGGAGTCCAGGGGACTCCTTTCTTACCTGTGTGTTTACTGTAGGGATGAGCCCCAGGTCTCCACGCTGGGAGATCTTCCAGTACTAGAGCAAGCTCATGTAGTTACCCCCACTGTGTGTTGGAAGTTGTACTGTGTGTGCTCCAAAGTTGTCTTCCAGCCAGTATTCAGCAAGGATTCAGCACTTTTATTGTGTTTGAAGCTGTCTCTGCTATTTCTTACTATTTCAGAGGTTACTTCCTGAAGTCAAAAACTTTGTAATTAAAAAAAAAAGAAGAAAATATCTGTGTCTTAAAAAAAAAAAATAGATAAACATCCCAGCTGAAAATTGTTATTAATTTCTGTAGCCATGCATTTACATCCTCACCTGCCCTTCAGTGCCTCCGTAGCTTGGGTATTTCTTGATTATAAAAGGTGTCCTATTCTGTATTGCCTCTGTTATGATTCAGATGGTTCCCCAAAATGTTCAACTTGCCTATCAGGCCCGAAGTGAAACTTACGGCCTGATTGTGATTTCTGCAGGTCTGTGTTGGGTATGTTTGGTAGGACACACATAGGTGACTGTTTTCATATTGAGAAATAGGCCTGTGGACATTATTTCCTTTTGTTTTCCTGATGGGGGACAGAGCATCATCCCAAAGGGCTTGTTACCTGTCCCTCAACATTTGATGAAAAGCTTGGGTTGCCATGAGGAATAGCTCTGTTCCTTCAGCTGTCTCTCCTTCCCACCTGCAGGGTACTGAGGATGCATGTTCAGTGTGATACAGTGGTTAAGGTGTAACTCAGTGAAAAGTTCAATCTGTTGCTCAAAGCACCACTGTTTTTGCATAACATGGTTGTCATTTGAAGAACTAAGGATGCCAGCCACTAGAGATGGGCCTTAAGCATGGTAATTAGTCTCAAGATGAGCTATACATGCCACAACTTTAACCACCTATGCCTTTTTTGGACCTCTGACGTTTCCACAGCAGTGTGTTGTATTTGCTGGTGTCTGCTGCCAAGACTGCCTGTGATGCAGAACCTGACACAGTCCCATTCACACAGCAAATATGCACCCAGTACTGCATGTTGGTGTATTACTCACCAGCAGGAAGACATGAGGTCCCAAATCTTCTCTGTCTGTGTAGATAGGAAGGCTTGAGCTCAGCTTTTCCTAATAGAAAAAAAGAAGCCCTGAAAAGCTGCTGTCTTTGGAGGCTGAAGGAGTTCCCAAAATTGCCCTTCTTGGTCTTAAGCTTCTGCTGACCTGCAGAGGCTGTTAGTATGGGGCGGTGCCCTGGGAAAGCTGAGTCTGTGGCCACAGGGACAGCACTGGAGAGCCGTGTAGTGTCTGGCTTTCTGGTTTGGCACAAGTTTTTGTTTTGTATTGTGGCTGGCTTTTTGTTTTGAATAAATGTTTAAAAGACTAACATGACTGAAGACGGCAGCCCAGAGCAGTGAGTGGCTTAGGAGTGGGCAGAGTGCTTCTTAGATTTTGGCTGCACATGAACTCACCCTAGACATCAGTGGTCAGGCACTTTTGGCAGTGGCACTGAAAGCCTGGTTCCTCCACAAAAGCCCTGCTGGAGGTGCCTTGTCAGTGGAGTAAGGTCCCTGATCCTTCCTTTTCACAACTGGAACACAGGGTAGCTGCTGAGAAAAGACAGAGAGGCCTGTTAGAGAGGATTTTCACAGCTGGAGGTGCAGTTACAACTGGAGATTTGTTGTCCACAGCTCTGACAAAGACTTGCTTCTGGGAGTGTGAACATCTCCTTTCTGCTCTGTGAAGCAGAAAGTCTCCAACGTTGCCTGTTTAGTGTTGCTCAACAGTGTGCCACAGCACATAAGTAGGTGGCTTCCCTCCTGCTTTGCCTGTGGAGATCCACCATGGGAGGGAAATGGGTGGCACTGCCTCAGGGACCCCAGCACAGCACAGCACTTTGTGTTGTCACTTGCACTGCAGTGATACATCCTTTGGTGACCAGCAGCGTGGGGCGCAGCTTTGGTTTACCAAGTGCAGTCTGATGTGTGGAAGAGGAATATGTGAAAGATGAATATGTGGAGAGCTATTCTCAGCTGTGTGTGATTAGAAGCACCATGCCTGGCAGGTCTGGGTGCACAGAGGGCAACCCAGGGAACCCCTGTAAGGGATCATTTTTGAGGCTTGCTGTAGCTGACTGTCAGGATTCCCTGATGGGATGTGAAGAACATTTAGGGGAAAGTAGAGTTGTGGTAAGGAATGTGCAAGGATGAAACAAAATGGTAGTTATTGACAGCAATGGTATTAAATTTTTCTGTTGTGGGATAGTTTTTGCAGGGTGGGCTGTGCTGTCAGTGCCATTTGCCCTCTCAACACACGTAGCATTTCTGAGCGAGCCAAAATAAATCTCTTTTATGAAAACCCCAGAATTAAAAAAAAAAAGGGAAAAATCAACCAAGCAAAACCCGCCAAACCACATCAAAGCAAAGCAAAGCAAAGCAAAGCAAAGCAAAGCAAAGCAAAGCAAAGCAAAGCAAAGCAAAGCAAACCCCAACCAGAAAAACCCAATCACAATAATCAAGACAGTTGTCTGGCTGGAACCAATAGTTCAGATACATATAAATTCACAATGGCTGACTTCCAATAGGCTTTGATTTCAACATCCTACTCAAAAAGTTTTGCTAGTGGAGAGAAAGGGGAACAAAATGAAACAAAAAAGTATGTCAGTGACCTTATCTGTCCTGCTGACCTGTTTAAATCAAACCTGGAGAAAAACAGAGGATAATCTGAGTACCCATATTTCTTGGCTAAATATCCACAATGTCTTATGTGGAAAGTTCCCAGGGCAGGCCTCTGCTACTACCTTGACTTCAGCAGTGCTTTTTACACTGTCTCACATAACATCCTTGTAGGTAAACTCAGGAACTGTGGGTTAAATGAGCAGACAGTGAGCTGGATCAAGAACTGGCTGAAATGGCAGAGCTGGGAGGCTTGTGACCAGCAGAGTAGAATCCAGTTGAGGATCTGTAGTGGTGGCATTCCCCAGGGATCAATACCGGGTCCCCTCTTACTCAGTTTGTTTATCAACAGCTCAGATGAAGGGATTGAGTGAGCCCTAAGCCAGTTTGCAGAGGATACAGGACTGGGGAGTGGCTGGCACACCTGGAGGCTTTGCTGCCACTCGGAGGGACGTTCATGGGCTGGAGAGCCGGGCAGAGAGAAACCTGATGGGGCTCAACAAGGGCCAGTTTAGAGTCCTGCACCTGGGGAGGAACAGCCCCAGGCAGCAGCACAGGCTGGGGTGGCCTGCTGAGAGCAGCTCTGTGCAGAAGGACCTGGGGGTCCTGCTGGACAACAAGCTGTCCCTGAGCCAGCAGTGCCCTTGCAGCCAGCAGGGCCGGTGGAATCCTGGGGGACATCAGGAAGAGGGTGGCCAGCAGGTCAAGGGAGGTGATTGTCCCCCTCTACTCCACCCTAGTGAGGCACATCTGGAGTGCCTGTCCAGTTCTGGGCTCCTCAGAACAAGAAAGACAAGGAGCTACTGGAGAGGGTCCTGTGGAAAGTTGCCAAGATTATTTGGGGCCTGGAGCATCTCTCTTATGAGAATAGAGAAACTGTGAGAGCTGGGCCTATTTAGTCTGGAGAAGAGAAGACTGAGAGATTTGTATTGGCATACAAATATCTCCAAGGCACATGCCCAGAGGATGCTGCCAGACTCTTCTCAGCAGTGCCAGAAACAGAACAAGGGTTAATGGCCATAACCATGACACAAGAAATTCCATCTCAACACAAGGAGGAATTTCTTTACGTTGAGAGTGGCAGAGCCCTAGAACAGGTGGCCCAGGGAGGTCGTTGTGTCTCCCTCTCTGGAGGTGTCCAAAACCCCCCTGGGCATGTTCCTGTGACACCTGCTCAGGGTGACCCTGCTTTGGCAATGGGGCTGGACTGGATTATCTTCTGACGTCCCTTCCAACCCTAAAAAATCAGTGATTCTGGGCAGTCAGAGCTTAGCTAGTGTCCATTCCACATAACAGCAGCACGTGTCCATGCACGTGGGCTTTGGACAAAGAACAGGTGCTGAAACCTGGCCTTGCTACTTTCCCCGGTCCTGGAACAACCTTGTTTAAATGCAAAGTGAAGAAGCTCCTACAAGTTCCTTCTTACTCACTACAGAGACAGTCATCTGACAAATGTGCCTCAGTAGCAGAATTTTACTGGGTTTTTGGTGAAGGCACTTATCCACAGCCATGGCCAACACCTGCACCTCTGCCTTAGCATCCTTGTCGTGGAGTCTGGACAGCTGCTGCCTGTTTTGATTCCTGAGTACAAGTGCAGGATAGAAATGAGTCACCCTTTCCATCGTTCCCCTACACTGCTGCACCTGTCAGGGTATGTGACACTGTCTGCACTGGATTCCCATCTCAGCAGAAAGGGAGCCAGGAGTGCCACACAGCCTGCCTGAGACTTGGACAGTGAGCTGGGAATGAACGCTTTTTTCTCTTCACTGAATGCTGCAGGGCCATGGCTGGGGGCTGTCTGCCACCCGAGGAGACACACAGCACTGTCCTCGCTCACAGATCAGAACAGACAGACAAAGGTCTGGCTTTCCTTCTGCATTTTAAGGATCACTTGTGTAGAGCCTGCTTGCTTGCCCGAGGGTGAATTTTGCAGAGCAAACATCATGGTACCAAAAGTATACCACGTGCTGCTACCACAGCTAGCAGACAGGTATAGACAAACAAGATATTTAAAGCCTGAAACTCAGATGATAAAATACTGGATGATTAGCAAAGTAATTTTACTCCATTTGTAACAAATGTGCTCATTTGCATGAGGAGTGCAATGAACGCAAATTAGATGAAACAAAAGCACAGAGATTGGGCAGTTTTCCTCTTTTATGCAAAGGCTATAATTAGTCTGTGTTTTGATATGTGATGGTTTGAAGCTGAATACAGAGCAAGTGTAACTTCCCTGGAAGTGTTTCACCTGCTGTAAGATGCTTAAATTGAATTGCTGGATTTTTTTCATCAGGCCAATTACATTATTTTACATTCTTATATGTGATGTGCCTCCCCCCCCTCCCTTCCCAACTCCATTAAACATACTGTTTCCCTGGAACAGATTTTTAATTGAGCCTTGCTTATTCCCACTGAAATCAGGGGTGTTTTGCTCATAGTACCAAGAGAGCCCTAACTTGCAAATCATTTCCAGTTGCCATCACTGAAATCTCTTACTTGCCTGATGCTGTATTGCTTGAGATGTATGAAGTACTCTTAGAAAATAAAGACCAAATCAGTTTAATTCTTCATTTGAAATGTTAGTGCCATGCTGCTTTTATGTAGCATATGCATATTGAGTACTATTTTCTGAGTGTAATTGCCTTAAGGGCTGTTGGTCGTGCGAAGTGAATGGTACATTCTCTAATTCAAGGGCATCAAAGATCCAGATCTGGAAGAGCTTAAGCATGTGGAGAAGGCCTTCTCAAGGGATGACACAGACATCCAGCTACTCTTGTGCTCAAGGCTGGGTCTGCATTTGGCAGACATGCTAGGAGAGGCACTCTCCATCTCATCCCTGAGCAGCGCCGGTCGTCGGAGGGAGAGACTTGGCAGGAGAGGAGAAATGGGGAGAACAGTTGCAGGCAGGAAAAGAGCAGCGTGGCTAGAGTGTTTGGAATCAGATGGAAGTAGCCAGATGGGACACAGAAAACACCAGGAAGACAAATGAACAGAGGCAAAAGAGGAAGACTGAAATATGTGAATCCAGTGAATCCAATCCTTCAGCTTATTGGTGGCAATGTGAAAAAGCTAGGTTGAAATCTGTTTTCAAGGTGTTTCTTGAGGGCTTGTGACTAACTTCAATCCACTCTATTTGTGAATTGAAATACAAAGAAAACTAAAGAGGGCTTAAAAACAGGCTGGACAAAATGACTAGCGCTGGAAAACTAAGTCAGTTTGAAGACCAGTAGCATTTATAAAAACTGCCAATTAAAACTCCCTGCTCTTACTGACAACTCTCTCTTTTCGCCTCATGGAATGTTCATTCTGTTCCACACTGGATGATTTCTTATCAGCAGCTTCCCACAGTACAATACTTAAGTGCTGGGATCTCATTGTGTTCAGCCTGGCTTGCCGACTAGCAAGTATTTCATGGGATCCTGTCATGATCACCCTCTGTGCAGCTTCAGACCTGCACAGAGCAACGTGCCTTGATGTAGTGGAGGTAGAAAAACAGTACTAGAAAGATATGGACCTAAGCAGGTCCACCTGGTAGGTCCAGAGAAGAGCCACAAGAATGATCAGAGGGCGGGAGCACTTCTCCTGGGAGGACAGGATGAGAAAATTCAGGCTCTTCAGCCTGGAGAAGAAAAACATCCTAGAAGACTTAGAGCACCATCCAGTACTTAAAGGGACTTTATAATAAAGATGGGGACAAACACTTTATTAGGATCTGCAGCAATGGTTTTAAATTACAAGAAGATTTAGAATTAGGAAAAAAATCCTTACTGTGAGGGTAGCGCTCAGAGGAGCTGCCCCATTCCTGGCAGCAATTGAGGCCAGGATGGATTGAGCTCTGAGCAACCTGGTCTAGTGAAATGGCACTAGACCAGGAAAGGCCTGGCCTGGCCCTTGGCCCGTGGCAAGGGGGTTGCAACTAGATGACCTTTGAGATACCTTCTTACCCAAACCGTTTTATGATTCTAGGATTCTATGATTCCTTGAGATTTGGACTAGGTGTAAGGAAGAAATATTTCATTACAAGGTGTGAAACACTGACACAGGTTTCCCAGGAAGGTGGTAGATGCACCATTCCTGGAAATGTTCAAGGCCAGATGTCCCTGCTTATCGCAGGGGTCTTGGGCTACAGGATCTTCAAAGATCCTTTACAAGCCAAATATTTCTACGATGCTATGAAAAGCAGGAATAGGGTGGGAAAGCTGTAAATGTAATGTACAAATATCCATAGACATTGCACCCTGAGCATTGCTGGAATTGATAGTACAGAGCAATTTCCTTTTTCATGCATGAATGTTTTACAAAACACTCATTTTATGGCTCCCACTTCACAGAGCTGCTTCCTCCCTCAAGGTAACATCTCAAGAAAGGTCTTGTCACAGCTTGTGAATGGAGGGAAGCTTGTTTTAAGAAGGATGAAGCTAAAAGTGGTTGAGAATTTTCATTGCTTTAAAGAGAGAGAGTTTTACTGGTGAAAGAAAAACACAGCAAGTCTGTGAATAGATCTGTATCCAGAAATCCCTTATTTTCTGAGCACAGCCTCTTACAGGAAAATGCAAGACCACTCCAAGTGGAAGACAGCATCTGTATTTGCTTGTTTTGCTTGTTTCTGTGTCACCACTTCCAGCTTTCAGGCAACTTCTACCCTCGCTTGCTTTAACTGCTGAGTCCCTGCACTACTCAGCTGCACAAACCAGGGTGTGGGAACACCACTGCCATGGGCCTCTTTCAGGGTGCACCTCACAACTTTATGCATGTCTTTCTGTGTATGTGTTTGTCCATCTGCTGGTCAGATGTTGAGAGGAACTACTGTGTTTCAAGAGAGAGAAAAGCTGATCAGCAGTGCTGTGTCTCTACTTTCATAGGGCAATTACTGCCTTGTAGGCAAATGGGGTAGGGGGAAGTTTCTGGGATTCTACTCCTTCTAGTGACAGATTAAGTTTTTTCCCAAATTAAATGGCAGAGATCAAACTCATCCTCTTCTGCATGCTTCTCCATAACTGCTGTCTGTTGTGTAAAACAACACAAAAAAAAGAGTATTTCAGTCTGCTAACTGATGAGGCTGGCAGCATACTATGGCATGGAAACTGCAGCTGGTCTAGCTCTGATCTTGCAGGAGGAGGCACGAGGAAGGCAAAAGGGAAGTACTTAGCCTATCCTCTCTTCTACTGTGCAATGTATTCAGAGGAAAATGAGCTTCTAGCCATGCTCAACTTCCCCAGTCCAGGCTGAATTCACAGCATTGACTTCATGGTTAGAAGAAAAACTTAGAGAGGGGTCACAAAATGGGACAGAAAACTGGCAGTGCCGGGTTTTTCTCCAGAGCCATCTGATTAGAGCATCAATATGGCCAAGACAAGGGGATAGCTGTCTGGGTGCCTCCAGCTCTAGGCAGCCAGGAGCTTTAACTGAAGTGTACTTTTACCCTTGAAGTGGTTTGACCCTGCCAGGCACCCACCAAAGGCACACTCTCACTCCTCTCCAAAAATGTTCATGAGTTGAGATCAGGACTGGGAGAGATCACTCACCAAATACCACCATGGGCAAAACTGACTCAGTTGAGGATGTTAATTGAATTTATTGGTAGCAAAATCAGAGCAGGATAATGAGAAAAAAAAAAGTATCAAAAATCATCTTACCCTTCTCTTCCCCTGCTGCTTCCCAGCTCTACCTCCTTCCCCAGAGGAGTAGGGAGACAGGGAATGGGAGTCAGCTCCTCACACATTGTTTCTGCTGCTGCTCAGGGGCAGGAGTTGTTCCCCTGCTCCAGAGGGTCACAGCCTCCTCTCAGGCATCCAGCTGCTCCAGTGTGGGGCTCCTCCATGGGCTGTGGGTGGATCTCTGCCTCCTGGTGATCCTCCACGGGCTGCAGGGACACAGCTGCTCACCATGGTCTGCACCACGGGCTGCAGGAGAATCTCAGCTCTGGTGCCTGGAGCACCTCCTGCCTCTCCTTCTTCACTGACCTTGGTGTCTGCAAAGTTGTTCCTCTCTCAGATTCTCATCCCAGTCTTGTCTAGCTGCAATTGCACCTGCACAGTAACTTTTTATTTTTCCTCCTAAAATATGTTATCACAGAGGCATTGCTATAATTCCTGGCTGTCTCAGCCCTGACCAGTGGCAGGTCCATCCCAGAGCCACTCGGCATTGGCTCTTTTGATGTGTGTCACCACTGAGTCAGGACCAGGAAGGACAGGAGACACATACTCCATACACGATCAGAGGCTACTAATAATTTTATTAGGAAACCCATTCTTTTTATACATGGTTTTGTACTGGTGGACCTGATTGGTCCTTTAATCAACACACCGTCCCCATTGTCTGATTAAGAAATCGCCCTCTGGTAAACATCTTTCCATAAAACATTCCATATGATCGCAAACACCAGGCACAGAAACTTAAGAATTGTTAAATTCTTTTCTCTGAGCTTCTCGCAGCTTTTCCCAGAACAATTCCTGGGAAAGTTGATCTGGCTTTCTCTCTCTGACCAGGCTGTTGGCATCCACAGACATGGGACCACTCTTGTAGTCCCCCCATCCCACCAAATCCTGTCTAAACAAACCCAGGACAACCCCCTCACCTGACCCTCTTTTCCCTTGTATGAGGCAGCTGAGCATCCATCAGAGCTGAGGTTCCTCCCCCAGACAATGAGCTGTTTTCCTCTGTGCTGTGAATATTTACACTACTTATGTAAGCTGAAGGACTGAGAGGGAAAACAAGGAGCACTGCCCTCAGCACAGCTTGCAGTGTGACCTGCAGGGAACCAGGCGAGGTGTCCCTGTGCACAAGACCAGGTCAGATCTAGAAATGACATTATTTCTTGTAGAGGCAAGGCATAAAGGGGAGAGAAGAAATCCTATTAGCTAAGGCAAAAAATCAGGCAAGTTCTTGTTTGAATGTCTACACAAAGAATATGCATGTGAGGGAAATATCAGCGGTAAAAAGTCAGAAAGCCAAAGGTAAACACGTGCAAGCTCCCAGAAATCCCAACCAACAACATTTCCTGATATGGCCATCCACAAGGGCTTGTGGAAGAAGGTAGCTTAGTACACTACAGGCGGCTGGGAAAACCCTGGAAGCATCTCACTGCCAGCTGATGTGCAGAAAGGAATTGGTAATTCCTGCAGCTCTGTGGGTGGCTTTCAACTGGTGCTCTTAGAGACTGGTGTCCTTTAAGCTAGTAGTCAGCAGTCCCACCCAGACTGGTGAATGTCCATGTTCATGTAAGGATCTAGACAGGAATGATTTCTCTGGTGACTCTGCTCCTCTGGTGTGTGAGAAGCAACATTTCAGTGGTTCCTTCCAGCTGTGGTTCCTTCCAGCTGGAGACTTTACCGACCTGAAGACAAATGTTTTCGAGACCTCAAAGAGAATTTGTGAAGAAAAGGCAAAAACTTCCTTAAACTGGACGAAGTGAGCAGGGCTGTCTTGTCCAGATGAAAAGCCTGAAAGAAAAGCAACACAGTTTCAAGAGGCTTGTGTACTGCCAAGAACAGAGGTACCTGAAGGTGTGCATGGATCTCCAGTGTCTAATCTAAGAGGGGGTTTTCTGGGCATGTTGCTGTCTCGGGTGCACCCAACAAAAGCAATAAGTCTGTTGATGAGGTGCTGACAGGTGAGGGTGGAGCTCCTTGGGGACATCATTTCCAGGAGCTAAGGGCTGCCAGAGGAGGAGACTCCCAGATGAAATAGAAGATGGGGAGGTCATAATTTCTGTACTTTACAGAAAGCCACCACCATTTTCCCAGGTGTGTACATGCTCATTGTGTGAAGATGATGGCACAGAGAGGTTATGAGGGAAGAGAGAAACCCCATGCCCATGATGGGTGCACTGGCACTGCCTGGAGGTAACTTGCATCTGTCTTAAGAGGATCTACCTCGAGGGTCTGACACAGGCAGAACGTGGTGGGAAGGGAATTTGATTTGAGATCCTTGGTGAGGGGGGCACCCTCTGCAGACACAGATGGGCCAGGGTGGGTGGGTCAGTGCTTATGCTGAGGCAATGGCACTGGGACTGTGTGAAGGTGAGCGGCTGCACTGGGGCTGCTGGGACAAGCTGTAAACTCAGCCCTGGTCCTCCACAGGCTGATTTTGGTGGATTTTCAACACGTCCTTGAAAGCAGATGCATGCCCACTTACATTGTGGAACCCCAGCTCCAGCCCCTGGCCTCCCATCTTACAAATGCTGCTTGGGGGCAGAGCCACTGGAGCTCCCTGCCCAGAGGTGTGCTGTGGTGTCTTCTGGAGAGCCGAGCTACTAGCCAAAAGGCAGCCCTTATATTCAGTTTTCTGCTCTGTGCTGCCATTAATCCACATCAGTTTATTTGGCAGCAGCAATCAGAATGAATTAATTTGGGATTTTCAGGCTGTTGAATGTTTTTCCTCAGGCAGCTTTCTGTTGAGTCCTGGGCTCTGGGAATTAGCTGCTATTTAAAGCAGCAGTGTCTGAACTTTCCCGGTGACTTGTGCTCTGTCTGTCCAACTGAGACAGAGGAAGAAGTGATGCGTGTGGGTGCTAGTCAGTGCTCTGCCTTGGCTGGCTCCTCCATCCCCAGTGGGATTGATCTTGTTGAGTTTCTAGGATGTAGGCTTTCAAATCTTCCCGAGTGCTGGGGTCTGCTCTGTGGCACCTAATGTCATACTAGAGACCTGCACAGTCTCGATCTCTCCAGGAAGGGAAGGTGCTTGACATCCACTTCTTTGGGGCTAAAGAAGTGGGTTTTTTGCTGTTTGCTTCCTGATGCAGACAATTCCATCTGCTGATTCTACTTAGAGAGCTGCCCCAGGGGACCAGTCTTCGGTGTTGGAAGTAAAGCAGCTAAATAGAAAGACTGAGCTATGAAAAAGTGGCAGGGGAATTTGGGGAGTGGTGCAGGGACATGAGGAGCGGCTGTGAGAGAGAAGCTGTCTCCAAACTGCTCAGTGCAGAGGCAGGAGCCTGTGTCCAGGGAGCTGAATGCACGGCACAGAGGCTGCCCCCTCCCCAGCTCAGCTCCAGCGTGGGCAGGAGGGTTCACAGCAGCAGCACACGTTGAAAAGGATGAGCCATGTTTCCCTGCCTGCCTGAGCATTTAAGCACGCCCTTCATACCTTTCATACCTCCTCCTAACAGATTCTTTGGCTGGGCTGCACACAGCAAGGGTCACAGGAGTCTGTGAGAAGAGCTTGGAGTCTGGAAATTGCTTGCTGAAAGGCAGGTGCCTCACAAGAGGCTGAGATCTGCAGCCTGACTTTCAGATGGGCAGAGAACATACCAAAGGCTTCAACATTTGCAAACAAAATAACAGAACTACCCAATAGCTTTGTGTGACCAACATCAGGTTTTGAGCTTCTCTTTATGTTCAGCTCCAGTTTTCCCCCTTTTTGTATCATGATGTAGCTTTTGCTCTGGTTTGCAGTGAGAATTTAAAGGGGGGAGCCAGGATGAAAAATAAAATCGGTGCAGTGGGTCTTCTGGTCTTGATCTTGCAAATGCACTTGTCTGGGATGCTGCAACACAAGATCTTTGAGAGCCATAAAGAAGGCCGTGGGCCACAACTGGCCCAAACTTGCACTGGCCAGAACCTGACCATCAATCCTGTGCTCAGAAGCTATAGCTCCATTTCCTCCGGCAGCTGTAGGAGCAAGCCTTGTACTAACCCCTGGACAGACTTATCCTTTGAGCTCACCTGTAATCTGTGGTTTAGAAACACGAATCTCTTTTTTTGAAACATTTAGATAAAAATCAGTGCTCATCTCACACCTTTCTATTTTCAAACTAGGAATTTTTAACTGGACAGAAGTATAGGTCTGTGGCAAAAAAGGTAGCAGCTAGAACTGTCCTGGTGACTAATTTTGTATTTGCAAGTTACTATAGAAAACTTTTCAATCCAGAAATATTTTAGCTGGCACTTGTTTAAATTGGATTCTCTGAAAATAGCATGAGTTATTTTGGAAATCTTTTCTGCCTTGAGCTTCTTAGTACCTATTAGGAAATTTTAAGCGTGCGTTCACTATGCGGAAAGAATAATGGGGAACTCAGAGCAACCAGTTCTGTGTGGGATGCTTAAGGCATTAACATATTTTGAAAAGATTATTTCCAAAATAAGATACCCAGAGTTGGAAGTGATCATAATGTGAAATTCCTGCCGTTGAAAGATATAGAGTAGGAAACGCGGAGAGCTGGAGTCATGTATGTGTTCTGGATTAGGATTAAATGTTTACGTGTGCACTCTTCCCTCCTACTGCCGTAGCATTACTAATATCCATTCATACATAACAGATTTAAAAGTTATTCACTAGAAGAGTCAGTTTCTGTAGTCTGAGAACTGCACATGGAGATACTAAACTAAGTTCTGACAACTCAAAACAAATAATATTATTTGTTATCATACAGCTGGTTTTATTGTTTCTCTTTTTTTGTACATTGGAGGAAATTTTCCTTCCAGTGGGAAACTGACCACTGCTTCCACAGCAATGAGAACAACCTTTTGCCTGTGCCTTTATTCTGGATGGAGGAGTTTGTGCTAGAGAATGCCACATGATACTGGATGGAGATGCAGAGGGGTGAGCTTCTGTCAGATATGGCTTTGGCCACCCTGCTGCCCCCTAGGAGCCCTGTGATTTTGGAAATGTTCATATCAGCTTCTCTCTGCAAACCTCAGATAGCTTCAGGATCCCCAGTTGATCTGGTGAAGGAGCCCTGGGAGGAAGGGAGGGGGATATTTATTACAGGCTGGAACATCTGCAGTGCGCAGGAGCGTTCTTGTAAGCTTCTGGGTGCTATTCTGAAAATAGGGAACTACTGCAAGGTAGGGACAACCTGCAGGGGTGATAAAACTAGTGCCTATTTTCTCTTGTAAGTCACAGGACAACCCCTAAGGCTCTCCTTGCAGCATCCAGAATGCACCTTCCTCTATTTATGCAATCATGTGCCCGTTTATGGGCCTTTTGCTGTAATGTGTGCTTGTAAAGTGCTAAATCTGTCCAAAACCCCAACGTGCATGACAAAATGTTTGGCATAAGCCACAACATCAAAAAAGCTGTATGCCCTTCCTCCTTGATTGTCCTGCTGTTGAAGCCATCAATTTAGGCATAGCTATGTGAATGCTCATCCTGAGGGACAGAGGTTTCTGTCCGCTGCTTGGACTGCTGCTTCTGTTTCTTGGTCCACCTCCTTACAGACTTTGCTGCTACTCAGTCAATGAATTCACTGCAAACACACACACACACACCAGAGTTTCATAGCTCTGCATGGCTTGTCATCCAAAACCCAGAAATGAAATATGTCTGATCTGCGTTTATTCTGAAAAGTTATCCATAGTCTACTGAGTTAATTTATTTTCCTTCTGCAATGAGCTGACAAATGTGCTCTTAGAAACAGAGGATAATGTCTGCACTTGAGGTTTTCTCCTTACACAAAATTAACTCAGCCCTCAAGCTCCTTTGTGTTGTGTTCAGTGCCTTGCAACACTGCCTCCATGCTTATCAAAGGAAATGTGAGCTTTTTGAGAGTGTCTTGAGTAATAGTCAAGCCAAACAGCCACTGGTGGGTATTTTACTGGTTAAAAAGTTCATACAGCAAACATTTGTTAACGAACAAGAGTTCTGGGAAGGCAGTAAAATGAATCCAAATCAAATTGAAACCCATTATGGTCATGTCTCACCTGGCCCACATTAAATGAATCTTGAGAGAGTGTTTGAATACATCCCTGTGGAACTTGTCATCAAAATGCCTTCTAAATGAAAAGAAATTAAACAATTATTCGGCTAAAAAATGTTTTTCAGTGTCCTTCATGCCCCAATGCCTCAGAGTGTTTTGGGCTCACAGTGGTGCTAAGCAAAATCTTTAAATTTGTGGTAAACAAGTACCCTGGAGAAAACACATAATGAAGAAAAAAAGCCCTAGTTGTCTTTGTGGAGTGGTCCTTCTTTTTTAACACTCTCTGCTGACAGGCTGGGTGACTTAGGTCAGATTTCCAAGCACAGCTTCACTTTCATGGCAGTTGGAGGCATCCTCTTGTTCCTTTGGACAGGATGTAGTCATGGAGCAGAGCTGGGACAGACTCTTCCATGCATTAAGCTCACTCTCACACAGCTGGAAATACCTTCAAGTTTTTTCCATCAGCTGGGCACAGAGAAACAATGTTGATGCATCTCATTTTTCTTGCTGGGGCCACCCTGAACTTTATAGCAGTGATTGTGACATTGGTGCAGATGCACGCTGGATGAGGGAATGACACAGGTTTGGAGACTAGCAGCCTGCCACCTTGGTCAAATGCGGGTTGCCCCAGGAAGGATTCAAGGAATACTTGCTGGCCATGATGCAGGAATATAAAATGAGGTGGGATCTGGGAGACACTCTTCCTTCACACGATGATGTGAAGTTGCTGTGCAGTGTCCCTGCTCTGGGAATGGCTGCACCCTGGCACAGCAGACATGGCAAGGGGACAGGAGCGTGGATCCTCCCTCCAGTGCCCCTCTTCTGTGGTGCCATGGCCACACAACCACTCCCCTCCTTCCCTGCTCTTGGCTTTTGCAGCACAAGGTACAGAGCTTGGGGCTGAATCCCACTTGGCCCTGGAGAAACTGTCTCTTCCAGGAGTTTCTTCTGGCTGGTTTGCCATATTGCAGCCAAGAGTGTGACAAGGGTGTGCTGGTGGCACGCACCCAGGAGCCCTTCTCAGACTGACAGCTAGTGGGACAAAACTGCTGGCACGGCCTGGGATGTGTGCCAGCATATCCACTGATAGCTAAATCTGTCTTTGTGTCTGGGAAGAGAAGGAATCTTCCTCTCCACTTTAAGGGGTGGGATGTGGCGCTGGATTGGATCAAGGCTTCGGGGGACATAAAAGAAATTACAGTACTAAGATTGTAACATACCCAGATTAGAAAATAATTACTGAGATATGTCACTGCTCTGTACATGAACCTGGAACCCATTTGAGCTGGGTGCAGACAAACCATGAGGAGAAAGGTCTTGTCAGTGAAGAAGGGAGCCCATATTCAACATGACGGATCTTATGCTGGGTATTCACCCAGAGAGTAGCCTCGAGTGAGTCTGGGATGAAAAGAGAAGCCCTGGGATACAAGTGGAGCAACAGTGTCGGCATTGTGCCTGCTGCTGGGGAGATGTGCAGAAATGTTGTGTCCAGCCCTGAGCCTGCAGCTCAGAAACCTGCTGCTGATTTGGAGGAGGCTCTGAGAGGAGGGAGGAAAACATGTAGGATACCAGGAAAGTTGCTTTTGTGATGAAACAGTTCAGTTGGTTTGACTAATCACCCAGGAGACCACTGGCTGACTTGATCCAAATCTGTAAGCACCTGCTGGAAACAGGGACGTGGTGACAAAGGGCTACTAAAGCAGGCAGACAGATAACGAGACCCCATTCTGCAGACTAAAACAAAACAAATTCAAAGCTGAAATGAAGGGTAGTTTCTCCCATCTGTGGGTTAATTGAAGGCTGTGATGGAGTCTCAGCCCTCTTCCAGAGACTGCCCTTGAACCTCAGCACCCCTGCCAGAAGCATTCCGCAGAGCAGCAGTGCCTGCCTTGCCATTCCTCTGGGGAAGGCTGGTGGGGCACTGTGCCTTAGCCCCCACTGTGCCTCGGTCTTCTTCCCCAGAATCACTTGCAGGTGTTGCAACCTTCAAAGTGGAGGAATCACATAGGAATGCAGCAGCAATGCATGATCCCCCTTGTCTGGGCCGGCTGTTGTCTGTCTCTGCCCAGACAAGGGTGAGATGGGTTCGCTCCCCGGGCTCCAAAGGATGAGGATGGACTCTCAGGTTTTTGGTCTTCAAGGTTGTTTATTATTTCTTATCTACAAAGTGTTTCTTTTTGCCCAGCCGGGGTCTGACCAGCAAGGCAGCCAAAGGCACTCTGACTGCCCACAGGGCGGTCGCATCCTTTTATAACAAAGACTATGTAAACTATATTTATCTTTTGTCCCCAATACTTATCATTTTTATTACGAAGTGTACCTTCACTAAGAACCTATCAAAAATATCTACGTCACACAGAAAATGGAAGACATGAAGAAGGAAGAAGAACCACGAGGCAGGCCCTAACTCCCTCCATCTTGTTTTTCCAACCTCCCTGTACTAAAAGCTTAAAATCAGTGCTTTGACCTGTAATTGTGCTATTTCTGTATCCTTTAAACACCAGTGATTCTCATATCCCCATATACAGGTGGTACATCTCTTGAAGGGTCAAAATCAAGCCACCAGGTACTTTTAGCAACATTCCAAGGCTCCCGAGCCCCCCAAGGGCTCCCTCGGTAGCCCTGGATGTCAGGAGCGATGTGCTGAGTTCCCACACCCCCTGGCTCATCCAAGGGCTGGCTTTACTGCTCTCTGGGGGCATGGGGCACTGGCAGCCTCCCTAGTGCTGGTGCTGCACTGTCAGCACTGTGGGTGCAGGAAGCGCTGTCCTGACGTGGGTTGCTTGGCCAGGGGTCTGAGAGGAAGGTGCTGCCTCTCTGGGGATAACCCAGGGTACTCAGCCACTTGGATACCAGAGAAGGCACTGGCTGCAGATTCAGGCATCTCACTTCATGTCCCTTCCCTCCCTTATCTCAGCATAATCCTTTGCTTCCCCCACTCCTCCTGGGCCCCAAACCTGGCTGATCCAAGTGCAAGGCAAGTCTGTCCTGCTTGAGCACAAGGGAGAGAGGGAAGAATTGAGGGAAAAGGGCCACAGCTGGATGCCAGATCACCCTTTCCTCCGTGCTACTTCAGGAACAGAAAGACTATGAAGAAACTTCCTTAGCCTAGGCAAGGAAGGCCATGGGCAGAAGAAGAATTGGCAAGGCACGTAGAATTATGAGCATGAAGTCAAAGCATGCACATTTGGGCTGTCTATGTTGCCACGACTCTAGATGGTCTGAAGAAGACAAACACCATCTTAGGCTAACTGAGACTTATCTCTCCTCCTGCATGTTGACATGGCTTTGTCCACAGCTGTATTGAACTTTACTGCTACTTCTGCTATTGGATATATTAATGTTTTATAAGGCCTTGCACAAAAGCACAGGGAGGGTTTCCTTGCTAGCTGAATGGCCAAATTCTCATTGGTAGCTCAATGGCTGGATTTTCACTGTTGTGCCAAGAACTAATTCTAGTGTTCAGGCAGCTATGCAAAGTTCTATCCTAGCTATGGAAGCAGCTATGAAAGTAGATACTGAGACACTGTATGACCTTTTGAATCAAAAGGGAAAAAGAGATTTTCTGTGAGCTGTTCTGCTCCACTAGGCAGTAACATTCTGCATTTGTTAATAGCAAACTGCTGCTCCCTAGCAGAGGATTTTCTGCTCTTCATGAAATATGCCCTGCAACACTGAAGTACTCTGAAGAGGAAATTTTTTGTGTGCCAGGAAGAGGACCATAAGAGTCATTCGGGTGCAGCCTTTCTTCCCTTGGAGGAAGGGGAGAAGGCTACTGTAGGCATGATACAAGTTGCTTTTATACCTACATTTTTATCCAGTTTTAACACATTCCACAGACATGATAACAAGAAGTGACTATCTGTTACCCAAAGTTGTAAGGTTCTTCTGACCAGAGGTCTAATGCTAGTTCTTTGTCATAAACATTTCAGTCTACAAGCTGCAGATGTGTCCTCTGCATGTGCATCTCCAGAGGCCCCACAGCTGTGTATGCCAAATTCGTGTTTTGGAGGAAAACACATTTTTTGTTTGTCTAGGTTTCCCCTGGTTTTTGGTCTGTGGGGAGACTGGCTGCAGGTCCTGGGATTTTCTTTCTCTTTCTCTATTTATGGTGTTTCCCATGGTGGCAGCTTTGTTTCTCCACTGCTCTGCTCATGTCTGTACTGCTTCACAAGGCAGGGAAGAGACAGCGAGTGCTGGGACACAGTGAGCTTCGGGAGACACTTGCACCTTCCTTTTATTGACTCCAGAGGCCTCTCTTGAGTTTGCAATCTAAATGGCTTTGGACTGGATAAAGGCAAGTCCTTCCCTGACAAACTCTCTGGAGACTGCATGTGTGCTCAGGGCTTGAATCAGCAGAAAAACTTCCAGTGACTCCTTATGCTTTGAATAAGGCATGGAAATTCAGGCCAGTACTGACAACATGGAAAACCAGAGAATTAGTACCTGAGAAGCACAGGGAGAATAGAAAGAGAGATGGGATGGCTCTTCTGAGGTCTTTGATAAAAATTTCTGTAAAAAAAAAGCCAAAAATACTTGCTTTCTGTTGTAAAAAAAGCTGATTTTATAATGAGTGAGTAGGAGATTTCAGTTCTGGCAGGATCGGCTGGCTCTGGGCTCACAAAACTGTTATGCTTCCAGCTCTTTCACATATACCATCTTTGCTGAAAATGTGTTTGGTTGAAATCTGCCATATTTGGATGTTTGCCTGTAATTCCAGATGTTCAATGTCCTGATCAGAGTTGTTATGCAGAAATTTTGAGTTGGAGCACTGCAGAGGAACTGGTTTGTTCTATGCAAGTGCCATATTTGCTACACACTGAAATGGATGTGCTGAACCTTTTGTACACAGTGCAGAGGAAGTCACTCAGGGTCCCAGGGGTTCATTGCACAATCTTGTCTGTGGTGGGACTCGTTCTGTGCAGCGAGCTGGACACAGGATCGTAGAATCACTTCTCTTTGAACGGTGTGGGTTGGAAGGGACCTTAAACATTACCCAATTCCAAATCCCCCACCATGGGCAGGGACACCTTCCACTAGATCACAAGATTCAAAACCCCATCGAATGTGACTGTGAACACTTCCAGGGATGGGGCACTCACAGCTCCTCTGGGCAACCTCTTCTAGTGCCTTAGCAGCCTCATAGAGAAGAGTTTCTTTCTGATATCTAATCTAAATTCTCAACTTTTATTTTTAAACCATTCCCCCTTATCCTATGTCCTTATAAGAAGTTTCTCTCCATGCATGGGCATGATTTCTGTCCTAGAAAACCCTCCATGAAGAGGAACATGGCAGGCCTGTTTGGGGGAATATGTATAATACTGAATGATTAAACTGCTTTTCATTATTAACAGGATATTGAAAATCTCTTCTTCAGAAGATAAGAGAGATTATTTTCTCCCCAAGACTAGGATCTCCCTTTTTTTCTGGAGAAGTCTATAAATGAAATGGAGGAAATGCTTGACTGGGACCTGAGACCACACATCACCCAGCTCCAGTATGCAGTCTTGGACTATGACAAGTGACAAATGTTCTTCTGGTCAAGGACAATATGGGAGATAACATTTGGAGACAATCTGGCGATTCACCTAAAATCCTGTTCTTGATACCTCTGACACCTACGTTTTGTTGACAAAAAAACTTTTTCCCATTTTGTGTTTAGGCTGCTGCAGAGCTCAATGATGGTCCTTGCTCTGTGGTGTGGGAGTAGTGATTTCTGCCCCTCCAGGACTGCCCTCCCCACCCCAGCTGTCCCTCTGCAGGGGGGTCAGTGCCACTTGCTGTCACACAGGGCACGTGTCCTTCCCTGGCCCCGCTGTCTGCCTCTGGCCATTCTGCCCGGCGTGGCCACCCTGCAGCACACACAGCAGGTCACCCTGTGCCAGCACCAGCTCTCCCCACTCTTTCCCAGCTCTTCATCAGAGCACATCACCTCAAGCATCTTCTTCTTCCAGTCACGACCCTCTTTGCTGACCTTTGGGAAGCGAGCTCGCAAAACATCTCTTATTTGCTGTGAGCTGGAGAGAGGGTAAATTTTAATTACTCTCTGAAACCAATGGGTTGGACAACCTCTCCTTGCAGCCCCTAAGCACTGTGCATTCTGTTCTGTAAATCAGGTGCTTTATTATTAGATCCGCTGTAGCAGAAAATGAAATGTAAAACTGGGTGTAGACTTATTTTAGACACAGTAGTAGCAGAATTAAGTAGGGAAATATCTTTGAATTAGGGGGAAGTCATTTAGGAAGAAATAGGAATGCTTAATTAGAGAAAATTATCTCTATCTAATTCTCGAAGGCTAATTGAAATGCTCCAGTCTTTTTCTTGAAAGGAAAAATCTATTTTAAAACTTAGATTATTATCATGGAATGTAACTTTTTTCCAAGAAAAAATCCTGTTGAAGTGGCATCTGAGTATTACGACAGAGATGTAAAATCACAGTG
Source organism: Fringilla coelebs (assembly GCF_963513975.1). NCBI lineage: Eukaryota > Metazoa > Chordata > Aves > Passeriformes > Fringillidae > Fringilla > Fringilla coelebs. Next base: position 65,011,493 of record NC_140031.1, on the reverse strand, counting down.
GGCCTCTTTTCTTTTATTAATATTTTATTCTTGGGAGGAGGAAGGTTGGGGGCAGGAAGAAGACAGGGAAAGCTGTCCAAATTTCCAAATTTCCATGTATACCATAAGTGCTAGAAACTTTGAGACCAAAATCTGTGTCTGTATGATTCTGAATCTTAAACGGAATAACAAAATAAACATTTAACCTCTTGACAAAAATCCCAGGATTTGTAAGGATGTCAGTAAAAATACTCCTTTTTTACAGGAGGTATGATATTGCAAGTTCCCAAAACATGTTGTTTTGATTGGTTTCAACTAAAGAAAAATCTTGTGTTGATTAGCTATCCGGGCTTTCGGTTGTTAAAGTAAGAGCTTGGGAGAAATGTTTGAACAATGTTTCCCAAAGCAGAATTCTGTCTTTCACCTGGGGTTTTGCAGATTGTGCTGTCTCTGAGGTGGCTGCAGATGATCATCTTGCAACTGTAGAGTAGCTGCAAAGACCAAAGCAAAGAGCACCCTTTGCATAACCAATATGTTCCAGTCTCCTTTGCCTTGGCTGAGACTCTTTTTTGCCTCACCTCTAATGCAGTAGTTCTCTTCCAGCTGAAGACACTTCCCTCCCCAGACACCTGGTACCTGATCCCTTGCGAAAGCTCTGAGGTTGCTCAAGAGAAGCCTTGGTTGGATTTTCCCTATTTTCCAGTTGGAAGAGGACATTACTCCTTTTCAGTCTGACCAGTTTCCTGTGCTGCCCAGGCTGATGCAAAGGACATTAGAGAAATATGATAAAACAGGGCCTGGACATGGTCTGTGACCGCCACTATCACTGTGAATGTGCTGCACCAGAATTTGTGGCTGTTGGCACCATACCTTTCTGTCCAAAGCATTTGGACACCAAATTCAGCTCTGACTTTCATTTGCCTTCATTCTCACAAGAACTAAAAGGAAGCCAGCCAACAGCTCCTCTGTCAGAAAACCCTTTTTCTTCCATAATCAGTAAAAACCTGCTGCACAGTTACATGTTTAGCATGAGTCCAGGCACCAGCCTGTGTATGGTCATCAGGCATGAGGGAGAGTTTGTATGGGACTCTCCAGGAAATTGTGTTGGGAAGTCAGCAGTACAGACCACACAGTAATAGCCTTTCATCTTCTGAGAGGTGGTAAACCTATTAAGTTACCTTTGGGAAGGATGAATGACATGTAGGCACTGGGTAGATAACCCATGTCTCATGACAGTATCTACAATTACCTAAAGAGAAGTTGTGGGCTATTTTTTTTCCTTTGGGAAATAAATTTTCTATGTAGTTATGCATCTTCTGCACCAGGGATACTTTGCTTCATCTTGTGTAAATTCTGTTTTTCACTGAAATTTTTGCGAAGAAGTGGGACAGATTCTGGCACGCTGGTCTAAAATAAATATGCAGTGATTGATATATTCAGTAGAATAATTCCATTCTGCCAATGTCACTGTAATAAACTTGCCTTTATTTGTTTTGTTTGTTTGTTTTATAACCCAGTTCTGACAATATTGTGTTTGGAAAAGCATTAGAAGTGTGGACCACTTTCCACAAAATGGTCAGTAGTCCACATCTTACATGAATATGATGTGGCAGCTTTGAGAGCAGAACACTGACTCGTGAAGTTATCTTTCTACCCTACAAGTCTTAATGTTAGGTACTCAAGTGGCAGTGAAATTCCATGATGACTCCTTTGTGCCAAAGATGGTGAGAAGGGCATGTACTGTTCTGATGACTTCTTTCACAGCTGTTTATTAGCATCTAGCTCACAACTTTTGTAATCAGGATCAAAACCAGTATTCTTCGTAAATGACAAAAAAGGAGTTACAGGAAAGCAATCAGCACATTCAGTCCTATGCTTTCAGGCAGAGATTATCCTTCAGCTTCACTGGAGGCTGGAAAGAAACAACCTACAAGCAGCTTACTTGGTAATAACTTAATGCCCAAGAGTTTGGTGTCTTTCCACGGAGCAGTAGGTGCTGGCCAAAGGATTTTAGTAGGGTATGCCGCTGGAGTTTTCTAGTGTCACAGACACTGTATTTACAAGTGCAATTAAATACTTTTGGAAGGGATTATGTAATAGCACATGGAACACGAGGAAAGTAAAGCCAGATTTCTGCTCTCATTTGGATTAACTTTTATGTGGAGCAAATGCAAGAATTCAAACAAAGGTAGTTCATATACAGCTACTGCACAGTCTGAGTCGGTTTGCTCCAAGCTGCCACATGCATCAGTCCATCCCCTCATCCTTCCTCCCAGTGCTCAGGCAGCTGCTAACCTGATGCTGTTGTGCTCTCACAGGAGGGTGGATGCTGTGTGAAGGATCAGGATCATATTTCTTGGCACTTGGTTTGCTCTCTGGTTATGCAGAACGTCGAATCCACCAGCCCAGGTGCCTGAAGCAGACGTCGACTCCTGCCAGCTGTCACCATCCGAGGGCAAGGCAGCAGCGTGGCTGTGCTCAAAATGATGGTTTCATATACCTCCAATTTGCATCTGTGATGCCCTAAACATGACAGGACAAATAGTGATGGGGAAAGGGAACTTGCAGGGGTAGGATGCAGCTGCAAAAACAGAAGACAGAGAAGTCTGCAGTGGCATGGCAGAGAAGAGGTGCGAAGACAGTGTGAAATGTAGAGGCAGAGAACATCAGATCTGCAAAAGGCTAGTGAAGGAAAGAGGCAGACAACAGCTAAAGTGGCTGAAATCAGTGTGGAGAGCTTTCACTGAGCAGGCCAAAGGGAGAAAGGGAAGTCTCTCCTTCTATTTTTAGCCAAGCAGCTGAATTACTCCACTTCCCTGCCCACGGGGGTCAGGCAGTAATGGAAACCACCCTCTGAGCAGCCACGGAGCAGGAGCAGGGCTGTGCTCTGCCTGCTGGTAGGGCTCATCTCCAGGCACTGTGTGATGGCATGTGCTGCAGCACAGACCTCCTCTCAGCTGGAGTTAAGGGAAATGAAAATGCTAAGGGAGTTGTCCAAGTTTTGGCACCTGATGGCCATCCCAGGGGACTGGGGCATCGAGGGCTGCAGGTGGCCCTCCCCTCTTGATTTTAGCTTGCCTGAGCAGGGGTGTGTTCCAGCCCGTGGGTGGGCTCCCCATTAGCCTTGTGCAGCACAGCCAGTCTCCATTTCTGCACTCAGTGCAGTGCCTGTGCCTGTGAGCCTGCGTGCCACATCATTTTGGGTATATTTGGTAAATCTTCAACTATTTAGAGAGATTATCTTCCTGATTTATCATCAAGCACCTTGTTCTTTTTCAGAGGGCAAGTCAGCGCAGCTAAATTAGGTTCCTGTCTTGCTTTGTGCTTTGAAAGAGCCGTTTTCTCTGTCTAATGACTGCAGAGTACATGCTTCCAGCTCACATGCTTAAGATAGGTTATGCTGTGGATGTACTACCGATTATTCCTGCCTTGTGAGGTGGCTTCATCTCGGAAATACAGATCAAGGATGTGCCTAGCTGAGAAAATAGGATGGGAGATGATGTATAAGGCTGAGGGTGACAAAGAAAGAGAGAAGATCAGAGCAGTCCTGACATGAGTGTTAATAACACTTACAAAGGCTCGGGTTTCCTTCTCTGCAGGGAGTCCATGGAGTTGTATTCTCAGGAGCCATTGTTGTCAATGGTGGTCTGTGGGGAATTATAAAAAAATCATTCATTATACAGATATTTTAGTTAATTTTTTTTTTTACTTTAATTTTTTTCTTTCATCACAACACTGAAGCTGGTGTTTGAGGAAGAAATGGGTGAACCAACATCACCTTTTTGTGATTTAAAGGTCTATGAAGGGAAGAGAAGAGAAAGTGAAATGTAGCCGATAATTCACTACTGCCAGTTTCATATCTTTTATGCAGAACATGGCCATCAGGCTTAATTTTTGGTTTTGCATTTTTGAGTTCTTATCCACAAAGGATGGGCACAAGGGGACCACAAAGGATGGGGGTTCCATGTCTCTCTACTGAGACAATCCTTTGCAGTTGAACTTGTGGCCTGTGAGGAGCCAGGCTTCGCTGTGGTTTGCCAGGCTGTGTGGCTTGCAAAGCATGGGTTATTGCACCCTTGCTAGTGGTGCCCTAGGAAGGGGCAGAGCTGATTCATCCCCTGCAGATTGAGAGTGCTGTGAATGTGGCGACCACAGCCACAAGGGACAGAATGTAGTACAAACATCACAGGGCACCTGTGGTGACAAAATAAACCATCTCGTCCTGCTGTGTCTGGTGTCCTTGCTTAGTTTATATTTGTGGGTATGTATGGCTTATGGTGAGAACAAATGCTCTTGCCCAGAGGCTGCCTGGAGGGAAGAAGGAGGAGCTGGTGCTGAGTTACAGCAGAGCAGGACAATCCCTCCCCTGCCCTGCTGGTGATGCTGTGCCTGATGCCCCCCAGGACATGAGTGGCCATCCTGGCTGCCAGGGCACTGCTGGCTCATGTTCGGGTTGCCATGGACCAGGACCCCCAGGGCCCTTTCCATGACACTGCTTCCAGACTTTTGTTCCCTAATCTGTCCATACACCCAGTCCCATGTGCAGAATCATCACCTTCCCTTATAAATGACACACAGTTGGTGATTGCCCAGCCCTGTAATTTGTTAGGTCTCCCTGCAGAGCCTCTCTGCCTTTGAGGGAGTCAAGACTTCCTCCCAATATCTCCCTTGGCTTTTGAATAACTGTTGAGCTGAATTTGGGCAATTGATGCCAGCTGCTGCTCTGGGTCTTTCAGCTGGTGAATGCACTGAATGCACTGAGGCAGACCTGAGTGCAGCAGCTCTCCTGTTGAGCTCAGAGCTGCTGTCTGCCTGCTGGCCCTGAGCAGGAAGGCAATCACCCCACACACCCTGCCGAGCTTGTGCAATGGGATCTTGCTGTAGCAGCCGCTTTTTATGGCTGAGAGTCACCACCAGCTCAGGACTGGCTAGGATCTCTGACCTGGCACTCCCTTCTTCCTGCACCAGACAAACCAGCCTGCACCTCTGGAGCAGCACTGAGAGTTTAGTGGGGCTGTGCCCAGCAGTTAATAGACAGAAGCTGGGCAAACAACCTTCTGCTGTATCCCATGTCTGCTCCAAGGTCTGGCCCTGTGTGCCAGTGCAGTCCCAAGGTGGGGATGGATGTCATTCTTCTGCAGGGCAAGTTTCTGCAAAAGAAGAAATGTAGGAACTCCTCTCACAGCTGAATGAAAAGCATATGAAAAGCAGAGGAAAACAAATGCTCAAATATCAGTCAGTCAGCATCTCTGTCCTGATTTAGAAAAATGCCTTGAATAAGAGGTCACGCTGCCTTGGTCCCCACCTATCTTCTGGCTGATCTCAGGGACTCCAAGGTTCACTTTTCCTTGAAGGGAGACAGGAAATTAATTTTCACTGGGGATGCCAGTAGAAGTATCTGCTGAGAATAGGCAGTATTCCTCTCACAGAAAGGCTGGAGATGGGCTTATCTGCCTTCACCAAAGGGCTATAGGTGTAACAATGGATGATTATCAAGGGGGTTTTGGAGCTGGTTGGTAGAATAATTTTAATATTGTTGAGATTTTATTATACCTGAGATGTGTTGGGCTACTGAGAGCCTTGGGCAGACTTTTTTTATTATTGCTTAAGCTGACATGATGCATCACTGTTGGTACCTGCTCCCAGCTAGATCTGATACAGCGACTGTCTGTACCTGCTGTTCTGGTTGTGAAGTTTTTTCAATCATGCAGATTCTGCAGATAGGATCAGTGCTGTGATTTGAATATGAAATGTTGGGGGTATAGAGAAACAATGAGATTTTTCAGGAAGCTGAAAGGCACACAAACAAGACTTCAGTGATGCTGCATGTTTGATTCTTGGCTCATTTGGAAATCCAGCAGATGAAACCATCTTCTTCAAATTTTGCTGGCAGATGTATGAATGGAGCACTTTTCCCTTTCTGGCTTTACTTGATGATTCCAGGCAATCTGACATTTCTTCTTCTGCTTCAGACCTGCTGTTCCCCAGCCTGCATCCTCACAGGAAACACATGGGTCACAGTGGTTTACAAGAAGGTATTTATTTCTTTGGCTTCAACTCAGAATCTAATTTGCTACATGCATTTTGAGGTGCACATAAGCAGATACCTCAGGCAAGCTAGGAGAGTGACTAGGAGGCAAGGATGTGCTGTGGATGCACCCTGGAAGTGCTGCTCTGTTATGTAATGAGGACCTGGGCTCGACGTGAGCGTTCGGTCACAGGCTTGGACACATCCCTGCCTCTCCCAGCAGGTTCAGGCAAAGCTGCTGACATGCACAGCAGCTTCAGTGCTGCTTCAGTGTCTGCACAATAAGCAAGGCTGAATGTACATGGTTTTATTGCTCTCTCGCCTATGCCAAACCAACTCTAGGCAGTGCCTTGGTTTTGGGGACAAATGAGGGGTAAAGAAAACAAGGAAAAAGAGAGAAAACAAGACAAGCTGTTGGTAGCTGTTACCGTTCAGTTCAGACAGATGACAGCATTTTAATATCTCTTGCATGGTATCCAGGGGAACCTCAGGAGCTCCCTAGCAACAATACAGCAGGAAAAGGAAGTGTCTTAATCCCTGGAGGTAATGTGTTTGTGCAGAGCTATTGGTCTGCTGGCCCTATCTGTCCTGGTTGTAATGGTATGGAGAGCTGCTACCTCCTTCCACAAAACTGCCAGGCAGCAAAAATGGCAAAGGCAGCAATTTCTGGAACTGAGACAAAGGAGCATACATAATGTAAGGAACCACGTGGCCAACCCATGAGAAAGGAAATACTTCTTTGGTTGTTAACTGAGATGCGTGGCCAGTCTGTGTATTTTATAGAATAAAGCTGTTGTCATCTATATGTTACCACTCTTCTCCTAAAAATACACCTTTTCAAGTTCCTTTCCTCCTCTTCTATCTCCATTTAATCATCCCTTTATCCATATCTAATGTTTCCTTGTTTCTGAAGATGACATATGTGATCCTGCCATTGTTCCCCTTACTGCTCTGCTGTAAGTGGATCATGACAAAACAGGAAATCTTTGCTCCCTCAGGACTGGCTTTATAAAGGATCCCAAATTTCCTTGATGGTAAGGCTTTCCTTAGGCTTCCAAAGGCCTAAAGTAGTTCTCTAAAACAAGAAGGTACTAAGATCCTCTAGGAACTGAGAGACCACTGACACTGGAGACAAACGGCTCCATGTCAAAATGTCACCTTACAAAATTGATTTTAGATTTTTAATTTTGAAATTGTGTTTAGACATGTCTCCCCTTTATTATATATGGCATCAGTGCACCTTTAATTTCCTCTGCATTTGAGACTTGTTCACCTGTTGTTATTCCCCCGAAGGGCACCAAGACAGGGCGAATTTTGCATGAGTTCAACTTTGGCAAAAGGCAGTACCTGAGGGTTGGTGTGTCCCTCCAGTTCTTCCAGCCCTCTGCTTTGTTCCACTTGGCTAAGCTGATGCATAAATCTCTGTAACCAAAATGGAGCTGTTAAAAAAAAACCCTACCTCACTCTCTCATCATAAAATCTTGGAAAAAAAACTACTGTATTTCTCTGTTATCTCCGCATGTAAGCTTTGTGCTTGGCAGGCACAGGTGCATTTTTTCCAGAGAGGGGATCACTAGGAAAAAGCTCATAGTTGGTCTCAGATGTCCATGGGACTGGTAGCTCCCTTCTGTTGCTCACCAGGGTGCAATTTCCAGGCACCATGTTAAGGGAAGTGCTGCAGACACCTGGAACAGAGTGCGCCTTTCTGGCTGGGAATGTCCGAAGCATTTTGTCTAAAACATTGTGTTATTTCCCTAGATTGTTTGGATGGTTGGAAAGGAATGGAGCGTTCTTTCCCTGTGGCATACATTGCTTTCCCCTGCCCTGACATGAAAAGTTTTCCTCACTAAAGGAAACGTGGATATAGCTGTGCAATTTTGCTGTACTCTAGAGTACTCTGAGTAGAGGGGAATAACATTTGCCTCACCACTGATGCACATTGCACTGCAGACACCTTGTCATGGTGTGTCTCTCCTCTGTTCAGCTCTGCCATGGATACCTGCATATTATGACACTTTCAACATCAGCAAGGTATAATTTTGCCAGCTTCATAGCCATCCACTATCTCCTCTGCTTGGTCATTTGGAGATGAATCTGCGTCCCCCCACCCAGTTTGGTGCTATTGCAGCATTTCAAGCCATGATGAGCTGAGCAGAACTTGGGCTGATGATTCATTACTGGAAGAGTGCTGAGCATACAAATGAGAGGGTACAATCAGCAGTGAGGCTTGCTTTGCATATTTCTGCTCTGCTTTGCTTCAGCAGTAGGAACATTTCTCAGACCAGCCTGCAATGCTCTGCAGACGCGATGGCAGCCTCGCCAGCGATGTGGCACTGTAGAAACTCCTCTGACAGGCACAGGCAGTGAAAGGAACCCTGCACTTACTGAACGTGAAGTGCTGCTGGCATGCCCCTCTGCTAAGCTCCTCCTTTCCTGGGGGGCTCCATCAGTGTGTTTTATTAGTCAGGCGAGTGAGGAGTTCAAACCAAGACTGAAAGAAAAATAATGGACGTATGCATGTCACTGCCTGCCTCATATAAATCAGTGTGCAATGATGAGCCATTATTATTTGTGTGCTTCTAGCTACTTGTAGATGGCCACAATCCAGATTAGATGCTCTCTGTGCCAGTACATCTGATTGTCAATAAGAAGCAGCTGGACTCAGCTGAAGCAAAAGCTTTTTCCTGCATATGACAGAAGAGTGTTGCTAAAGTTGGCTGACTCCCGGGCTGTGTAGGATATATTCCAACAATAATGTTGTGGGATTTTTTTTTTTTTGCTAATCACTTTCCAGCTTTTTTTTTTTTTTTTAAGAAATGTACTCAGAATTTCCCATCATGCATTTTGCAAAGCTGACAGTCAGCACTTTACGTGTTCTTTTCTTCTTCTGGTGATATGAGGTAGGGTTTTTTGTGTAATTCTATTGACTGTAGTGATTTTATTTCCATTTGTCCACATCAAAGTGGTCAGAATCAGGACCTGACATTTATTCACTGGTGGCTGAGAGGCAGGTGGAGGTGGTAGGTTATAAACATCCGTAAAGAGCACAAAAGGATTAAGATACCAGCCCTGTTACAGAAAAATCTCCTGTTAATGCTTTGGTGGCCAGCAGAAATTTGTAGCTCACTGAAACCAGCAAGTGTGGTGTGGTAGACTGAGAGCTCACCCATGTTCATGCACACACGTGAGTACATGAGTCCTGCATGCAGCTCTGGGATCTCAGCGCAGAAAGGATATTGTCCTGCTGGAGCAAATCCAGATGAGGCCACCAAGATGATCAGAGGAATGAAGCATCTCTCCTATGAGGAAAAGCTGAGAGAATTGGGATTTTTCAGCCTGGAGAAGAGGCAGCTTCAGGATGATCTAATTTGGCCTTTCAGTAACTGAACGGAGCCTAAAAGAAAGAAGAGGAGAGATTTTTCCAAGAACATGTAGTGACAGGGCAAGGAGAAATTACTTCTAACTGAAAAAGAGCAGGTTTAGATTAGAAATAAGGAGCAATCCTTTACTGTAAGGGTGGTGAGGCACTGAAACAAAGAAGCTGTGGCTGCCAGATACCTCAAAGTGTTCAAGGCCAGGTTGGATAGGGCTCTGAGCATCCTGGTCTAGTGAAAGGTCTCCCTGTCCATGGCAGGGGTGTTGGAAGTAGTTGGCCTTTAAGGTCCCTTCCAACCCAGGCCATTCCATTATTCTGTGATTCTCTGACTTATGATCTCTCTAGGGAAGCAGAGGAGCTGGACTGTTACACTGCCTCCCAGGTGCCAAAATGGCCTGCTGTCTCCTTGCATTACAGCGATTTGTGTTGAGGTTGTAGTGGTATTTCTGGGTTGAAGTGGGTAAATGTTTGTTCTGATGATGCACTCTGATGCCCATCTCCTCTGAGCAATACAGTTATTCATAGAAGCGAGGAAATTTAGCATGCAATAGCTCAGGAAACTCACTCTTTCCTATTTGGAGCTCTAATTAGAGCAATTAATCACTGCTGCTTCTGCCATCTAAGCTTTCAGGCTAGAATATATTGTCCTCTCTTGTCAGAGCAGAAATGTAAAAATGGTTTCCCTTTACCTGACACTTTGCCAGTACAGCCTTTATCAGTGTCTGTCTCCTACCAGCTTCTATCTTTCCTGAGAGCTGGAGCTGAAAATGCAAAGAACAAAATGATGTGACTGTTCCAAAAGAAAGAAGAGGTGTGAAATTTTAAGAGATCAGCTTCTACTCTGTTTACGTGGGTTTTAGCTGGATGTCTCCATTTGCATTACCTCTCCTGGGAATTTCTTTTGGGGTTCCATACTGCTGTAACAAGGTGACCATTTCTTTCTGGGAATGTGCCCAGGAGAGGGCAGGATGAGGATTAAGTTGCTTATGTGTGTTTTAACTCCCTTTGGCTGGTCCATCAGCATTCAATTTAATTGGTTAAATGTGATTGTCATTCTGCTCCCCCTGCTTCCCCACGTATCATTGTGCATCAGGTGATAGGCTGTAGGGGCTGGGCATCACAGGACAGCAGCCTGGCCCTCTCTATCTCAAACTGCATCACTCTCTAAGTTAGGGAGATCAGTGCTTTGGTCTCTCTTCTGTGTGCTCTTGTGACTCTACTCCTTCAGGAAAGAAAGGCATTTCTTTTGGCACCTGACCTGGTGTGCTGCACCCTTGAGTGCACTGAGGGTCTCCGCTGCTGAGGATGTCAGGGGTCCCAGTATAAACTGAGAAGCTGAAGATCTGAACAGTACCCTGCTTGTCTTTTTTTCCTGAGAAAAACTGTGGTGGAATCTTTCTGTCCACAGACTGCAGATTCCACTGGGCCCCCCCAGGGATGGGGGAAGAGTCGGGTGTGGCTCCATGATGCTGGCAGTGCCTGCACTTCTGCTGAGATTTAGGGCTGAGATTAGGGGTGCTCCGATGTTCTGCTGCAGTGCCAAACAGAATGGATGAGCTTGGCTCTGCAGTGGCAGTAGGGAAGATGGAGATGGCCATCTGTCCACAGCCAGCATACATATTTTTCACACACACAGAGCCACACATGCCTGAAAAGTCCCAACATGGAACTATGAACACAGAAAGTACTGGATTGCAGGTCTAGTCTAGTCGTGTGTAGAAGTTTTTGAATATCGTCTAGAGACTTGCAGCATTTCCAGCTGCATGTATAAGGGAAGTTGAAATTCATGGTCTTGTTAGCCTTTGCTAACATTATGAATGGTCTGACAGTAGCATTGTGAAATATCAATTTTCTTTTGGTGTACTTTCTGCTGCTTCCTTATCAGTCAGCTTCAATACCTCTTACAATGAAGCAATTCTCTGAATCTGAGATGTTAACACTAATGTTTGTCTTTTTGCTGTCCTTGATGAAAAATTAATGAACCATGAATGAATCAACACTTCTTCCTTGTTTATGCTTTTTTCCTTTTCATGCTTGGATGCCAAGATGCATTTACTGAAACACGGGAACAGTTGCTTTTTGACTTCTCAGATAAATCCATCCAGGAAAACTTCCAACAGAGATCCTCATTTTTGGACCTCTAGATCTCGCAGACCTTAAGCAGACAAGAATTGCCACAGCCCTTCAGTGAAGGACAGCCCAGAGCAGCTCATAGCTCTCATAATGTGCCAAATATCATTTGTTGCTCATTTCTACTTATTGCCCCACCAGCTGATTGAGTAATTCAGCACACCATTAGCAGGCTCTCCCCATAAGCAAAGAGGCAACAGAAAGTGTGCACTTGGCATTTCTGAGCTGATCCTTTGGAGAAGTTGCTAGAGGAAGCAGAGGATAAATATTGGACCCAAGACACAACTTAATGCCTCTGTTGTGAACATCTGCAATTGGATCCCTTACTGTTTTTGGAGGGGGAGAGAGAGGATACCAATAAAGACATTTAGTTCTTTTCCCTTTCCACTTGACTTTAACAACTTCCTTTAGCAGAAGTGACCCAGAAGCAGCTCCCCCAATGCAGCCAAGCTCTGGCTGCACCCAGGACCACTGCACAACAAGTCTGGAACTTAGCACTGTGACAGAAACTGCTTTCCTCGTTGTGGTAGCACAGAGGAGCATTTCTCCTGGGCTGTGCATGTCCCACCTCACCCGCTCTCAGCACATCACAGCACGGCACCACAGCACTCCTCTCTCAGGGGCCAGGAGCTCCCCACACTGGGTATCCAGGTCCTGGATCCGTGTGTCACAAGAGACAAATGCTTCTTCCCACTGACAAGACAAGCTCCATTGCTTAGGGGAACATGAAGCTCAATGCAGCAAACAATGGTCCAGGTAAACCTGGATGAGGATGGTGCCTTTCAGTACATTTCTAGTTGTTCTCCAAGGACCTCACTGAGGAGGAAGTCTCTGTGCTAGCCAAATGCATTTCTATGCAGCTATCATCTCCCAGTTTGTTGAGAGAAGCACCCTTATGTTCCATTCAGAATAACAAACCATATTTCTTAGCAACAGTTTTGAGAAGAGCTGTATCAGAATTTCTTTCTTTTTGATTTAGAGCAAAAGATGAATCAGAAAGCAGAATATGATTTTTTTTCAGTCTTTCAGTCTTATTTTGGAGGTAGCAATTTTTTCAATTCTAGTAATTTTCAGTGCCCAGGTCAGGAGGATATGCTACTGGAATTAACATAATTTTTGATTACACATCAAAAGGTTTTACTACAGATTAAGTAGTTTTCAACACTTACATTTCCATTTCCTATTTTCCTGGGAGTCTAATTCAGACAATCTGCATACACCAGTAGCTTCTGTGTCATTCAGGAAATGGTAAATATTCTAAAATGCAAGGAAATAGAAATTTCTCAGTGGCTCTTTCCTTTCCAGTGAAAGTATGAGCTTCGTTTCTAGGAGCCATTGGACCTAGACATATCAAGATCAGCCTCTACTCAGATCCACCACTGACAATCCCTTAGGCATACATTTTAATCATGAATGGATGGCAGCTGCATAGACCTTGAGACTGTACATACCTCATCCAAAATCCATGACTGTCTGATTGCCTGTAACTTCCTTTTTTGTAGCACAACTTTGTGCTGTTGCCTCCGTCCTTTGTGAGGAAATGCCAGAATTTGAATCCTGGCAAGTAAGGCCTCATCTGCACCACGTGTCAAACTCCTTATATGACCTCTACTGGAATTGGTGGCACTCAGTAATTTGTAGGACAGCTCTACTTAATCTCCCCAAATTTAATAATTTAAATGCCTGGAGATTTCACTGAGTATTTTTGTGAGATGAGCTTTCATTTAAAATGTAGAACCTGGGAGAAAAAGCAAATTCTGAAAGAACCTTCTCTAAACCTAAGTATTAGGTTTCCAAAAATATAAACCCTGAAAAATAATCCTTTTAGATATTATAGGTATTCTTCAATTCTCAAATCTTAATATAAAACCAATGAACGCTTTGGAACGTTTAGTCCTCTGAACCCATTAAGAGGATCATGATAAGCTTTCTCTCCTCCCACACTTCACTTTATCCTCTGCTAACAATGGCCACAGAGGAGACAAACTGGTAAGGATGCTGGAGGTATTTAGTAGGTGTTTAAATCCTACCTGCTGAAGTGAAACAAATGATTCATTTGCAAAGACCATGAAATGAATTTCCCCATCAGACAGACCTGTGCCAGAAGTAATCCATAAGTGAAACCCTGGGAACTTCTGCTAAGTTGTTTTGCTATGGGAATACATCAACACTTGACTTTTCTGTGTTCTGGTGATGAGTCAGTATGTGTTTTTCTCTAGAAGCATTTCCTTCCACAAAGCTTAAGGAGGTCTTCCAGATATCTAAAATTCCACAACCAAAGCAGTGGCAATCTGCAATGTCATCTCCACTCCTGCCTCAAGGTAAATTCACTGAAGGTTCAGGCATTTGGGTCTGAAAAAGGAATGGAACAGGACAGCAGGACTTTTTCCTTTAAAGGAAATACACCTGAGAGAGTCTTTTGTCTTCTTAGATGAATTGGTCTTCAACTACAGACACTCTAGGCTGACATCAGGGAGACAGAGCCATAAACTTCAGCTGAACTTCCCCATGGTGCCCAAACACTGGCTAGAAAGAACATAGCACACCTGGCCAATAGAAAGCTAGGCAGTTACTTGGATCACATTTTTAGAAGAGCAATTTGAGGATTTCACTCTTCAAAAGCTATGCAAGGGAAGAATTTCAGAACTGGTAGTGTAAGAAGGAGAACATGATGTACTCAACTTAAAAGCTCAGATTTCTTCTAGTTATTTTGTTTGGGCAATGCCTCCTTTAGAGCAGGAAACACTGTATGCTGAATTGTTGCAACAGGTAATTGAAGATTTTCCCCCAGCACTCCATTAGCCTCTGGATTTCCTGAAGTCCATCTGTTATCTGCTAAACTGTTATTAGATGAGCTGCTGCTGATTCTGGAACATACACCAGCCCTAATCCCATGCCATTAACTACTGAGAGATAATTAAGAAATTTAAAAACTGGACAGTGATCATGACAAATTTGAGTCTTACCCTTATGCATTTTAATTGGAAATATGTGCCTGTATTAGAGTAACTCTAGCACATGTATAGAGTGCCATCATACAAAATGAACAGATTTTTACCAGCATTTATCCAAAATATTTGAACATCTTGTAACTGAGAAATACCTGACTTATGGAAACAGACTCAACTTCATGGAAAAACCTGAAATTTTATACCATGGTTCCACTTGTACGAGTTGTAAGTACCTGAAAACCAAGTTTTGTAACGAAAATGGTAATTAAATACTAGTTTCAGTTATTATTACTATCAGACATCCACCTAAGACAATAAAGAATATGAAATGAAGAGCATTAGGCTTTTCTTATAGGATATGCTGTGCTTTAAAACTTATTTTATTGATCCTAAAGTTACAAGATCAATTACTGACATTTTCTTGAGGATCAATCTTGGATTAAATGGCAAAATGAAGAAAAGGTTTTCATATGTACTATATCCAAAAGCAGAAACAGATTGCCATTCTGTGAACATTCAGAAACCTTTTCTGATTATTAAACAGTATGTCTGAAATATATCTAAGTTATACCAGCCGCCATAGCACTTTTTGGTGAACCAAAGAAGTCCTACAGTGAAATCAAACTTTGAGTAAAATCTGTACTACTTTAATACAATTTCCCTCTAACATACTTTTTTCCTGTTTTTAGATTAATGTATATACTGTCTGTCAATTACAATGCAAAGTATAAGTAAGATTTAAGCAAGGATGTTGGAGTGTGAAAATAATTCATGTGAATTGCTAATAGGCTGGTGGGAATAATTTTTTTCCACATGAAGGCAAATCCTGTCTCATCAAAGACAGCAGACTTGATTTTCCACCGTTTCAGACCTTGACTAGCCACTATTACCTGCAGAAGGAACACGAAAGCTGAGAGCAGCCTGCTACTAAATCAGTACTTGACTGTGACCAAAACAGTAGTATTGAACCTATTCTTCCCTCCCTTTGAACAGATGTGAGTAAAGCTGGAAGCAAATTAAAACAACAAGCCATAAGGCAAAAAGAAGTCTTGTCATTCCTTCAGGTAGGCAAAATGGAGATTTGATAGCACATACATGTTTCTCTTCCCTTCTCCCCGGTTCTGCCACTTAAGGCAGAAGCCTTGCATTTATCACCCTTCAGTGACAGGAATTGATCAGGGTTGCATTCACCTTGACATTCCTGTGATGGAGAATGGGAAATAAAGGGACAGTATGAGTCCTCTCAGGTAATTAACCTAAGCTCCAATGCTTCCCACACCAGCCTATTTTCAATTTTGGCACAGTATAGTTTATACACTCTAACATTATTGCTCAGAAGATAGAATGATGACTCAGGTTTACTAAAAACAGCTTCACAATACTGCAATCATGCCTGTGAAGCTTCATCTCATATCCTGTATTTGTAAGTTTCTTCTCACTGAGAAATAAATTTGTGTGGTGTTTTGTGTTTTGTCAGAAAAGTTAGTCACCAGACACCTGAACACTGATATACCATCTTTAATAAAACATGGCTTGTTTGGTCAATTTGCCTGCCAATTTCTTTTCCTGCTTTTAAAAACCTGTGTATAACACCATAGGTGACTTCCGTTAATACTGCTGTTCATAGAAATCACAAATAACTGAGAAATGATATGCCACTGCTGCATCCTGTCATGCCAGAAGATCGAGATTACTTTGAAGATTATTTAGAGTAGGTGTTACATATCACTTGTGCCCAGATCCACTGAAGTCAATGAAACAACGCCTACTGGCTTCTGTGGGAGTCTGACTTGGACATTATTCTGGCAATCTGTCCACCACTAAATTAAACTATTCCAGGGATAAAAGCCCAAATGAAGAAAAGTAGAAATTTGGGAACTAAAATTGAGCTGCAAATAAATATTCTAATTCAATGGCATCCTGAAAAGACTTAAATAAAACACAAACACACTTACACAGGCATGTACACACACACACATACAAAAAAAAGTTATGACTTTAACAATCTTAAAAATCCATAGTCTAAAATTGTTTACATTTAAACAATTGAGCATAATAGGTAGCTTTCTTGACTTTCCATTTATTTCCCTGAGCACTGATCTTTGGAACATCTGGAGTTTCAGAATTGTCTAGTTCATAATTCCTAAAATAACTATCTTAAGTAAAATGCTGTCTTTTTATGACAAAAAATCAATTCCTTAAGTAAAACTAGGATACAGCTTCCATGAACTACAATGTATGTAGCCAATTTTTAAAAAACCAACAACTATTATTACGCATCTGCATCTGTATTTAGGCACCTAGCTGGTTTGTCTGTTTTCCAAAATCACTCTGCAGTCTAGCAGTTCCCATTTAATTCAGTATCAGGTACTATGCTGTCTCAAAAACTCATTCAATTGGAGACCTACATAAGAAATTAGTTTCCCTGCTTTAGTTACTCATTTTGCAAAATCTCATTCATATGAGCAATAAAGTATGCTATGGAATTGGTCTTGTGCCTAAATCAATATTACAGGCAAAGATTACTGGACTTCTCACTTTCCCATAAGGGGTTAAGAAGGTGCATCTGCAGAGAGGCAGCATAAAACCAATCTTCAGTACTAAAATGGGACCTAGCTAGGGCATATGTTTTAGACTGGCATTCCACACCAGGAAATATGCTGGCCAAAAGGAGCTCTATTTTAAATTTCTGCTATTTAGAACTACTTGACAAATTGGCAACTGCTGCTTTTCACTCTCTTCTCTAGACTAGAGCTTTAAATGTGAGCTTCACAGACATCAGTTTGCAACTTTAAGACTTTTCAGGCATTCTGCATTTCAGATTATACAAAGTGTGCAAGTCAAAACATTTTAGAAAACAACAGTGCAGAGGTTTTTTTGAATATTTTAGAATCAAATCTCTCTCTCTCCAGTTCTAAGGCTGCAAATTACGTCAGCCTCTCTGCAGCTAAAAAGTTCAAAATAATTTTCCACGAACCACAGAAATAGACTGTAACTTTGCATACTCTTAACTCTCTCTCCACTCCGTCTCCCCTCCTCTTCCACCTTCCCCCCGCCCCCCCAGCCCCTGGGTAGCTGATACACTGGCATTATGCAGCAGGCTCCAAACAAAGGATTAACAAAAAGGCTACTTTGCAATACTTCATTTCAATATACCTTAACTGGAGGAGGGGGTATTGAACCAAATGCAAGCAGGTTCTTCATGCAACATGAAATCAAGCCTTTGTCTGTTCTCAAATGATGTAATAAAATATGCCGCATCTGATTCTCTTTAATTAGCACTTTTCTTATGCTATCTGTACTGGCATTCCACAGCAGAATCCAAGAAGGAGGATTTAGCACTTCTTCTCTTTGCAGAAACCCTTTTTAATACCTCAAAGTTCACGAAGAGTTAACAGCATACGATCCCATCACTTTCCCCCTCCCCCTTTTCAGAAATTAGACTGGCCTTTCTTTAAATAAACAAACAAAACAAACAAACAAACAAAACCCTTGCTTTAAAATAGGAGTATAAATACTGTTTTGAAAACACATTTGGAAGATGTCTTCCAGGATGGTTTATATATATATATTTTTTTTTCCTTTAAAACTGTGACTACTGCACCAGTTAAGGCTGTTTACAAGATATATATTTTTCAAATAAAACTTTTAATATTCAAGCTTACCAGATTGATGAATTGTAACAGGTAAAATGGAACTCTTTACAAGGTAAACCATGTAGTTGTACAAAATAGAATTATACCCTTCACCTGTGCAAAACAAAAAGAAATCCTGCCTTGCATTAAAAACACAGAACCTGTTTACAAAAAGGAATGTGTACTACATTTGGACTTCCTTTTTAACTGCCATATCCTAGCAACATCTCAGTTATTTTAGTAAAGGAACTAATCATCAATTTTAAACTGCAGTGAATTTACCAAACATTTTCACTATAGACTTCTGAAAGCTTTTACAGTAAGAAGTTATCAACAAAAGCAGGCACGTTAGTGTACAAAAACGTTGTTGATTTTTTTCCTGTTTCTTTTTCAAAGTGCAGGTTTTTCTCAATGTGCATCTTACAAGACCAACGAATGTTTTAACTCACTAAATCTTAAAACAGAACTCAATTCTCCCAAGGAGTAGTGTAAACGTTAAAGATCCCCAATACACCTCTAGTAAACGTGACACAAATGTCTCTGCGTTGTTTAGAAATTTAGCTCTTTTGAGAGGTAAAGAAGCTTCATGACACCTTTTCCTTACACTGGCTGGTTATCATAAATGGGTAACTCTGGACTGCTAAAGCTGGAGACTGATGAATCACTTGAAGGAAACTAAATTTGGCTACAGAGGAGAGGCGACGGGAGCAACCAACCCTTAGGCGTTTCTTGCGCAGCCTTCGGAAAATTCAGCCGCCGGCGGACGAAGGGTCGGTGTGGGGGAGGGAAGGGGGGGAAGGAAGAGGAGAGCAGGGAGGGAGGGAAGAGAAGCTTCCGCAGAGCCAGAGGCACGGCGGCACGCCGCCCGTGTCCCGCTGCGCCCGCGACGGCGGGACCATCCCGTCGGTGGTGCGAGAACTGTCCCCGAGCCCCGCGGCTGCGAAGCGCCGGCGGGCCCGCTCCCGGCTGTCACGGCGATCCGGGGGCCGGGCGGAGAGCCGGGCGTCCCGGCGGCGGTCGGCGCTAAGTGCCGTGAGCGCAGGGCTCCCCGGGGTAGATCTCCTCGTAGGCGGGGGGGTGCTCGCTGGGCAGAGGGTAGCAGTAGGGATAGGAGGCGTTGAGCTCGGGGTCCATGGGCGAGTAGCCGGGCAGCTCGACGGAGGGATGTCCGCCACAGTGCACCTCCACGCCGGCCTCGTCGAAGACGTGGAAGACGCCCACGTTGATATAGGAGACGGCCTGGAAGGGGCAATCCCCGGGGCTGAGCTCGGGCTCGCCGCCGGAGAAGAGGGAGCCCTGGCTGTGGCGCGGCGCCCGCCGCCCACCGCCGCCGCCCCTCCGCCGCCGCCGCCGCCCGCCCGCCGCCGCTGCCGCCGCCGGGGCCGCTCGCCGCCGCCGCCGCCTCCGTCCGCGCTGCTGCGCGGCCTTGTAGTTCTTGACAAGAAGCAGGTTAAGCAGGCCCAGGAGGCACTCCAGCGCGTTGAAAACGGTGGAGAGCACCAAGCCTTGCTGGTAGTCCCGCAGCTTCTGGCAGCGGAGCGCCGCGGCGGTGCCGTCGGGGGCCGCGGGTCCGCTCCGCGGGCGGGCCGCGCCGCCGGGCTGCAGCAGGCAATAGTGCGAGTACTTCCTCTCCACCAGCGACACGGTGTCGCCGTCGATGACGGCGCCGGCGAAGGCGCTCAGCACGCCCAGCATGAACACCAGCACCCCCAGAAGCAGGAAGTTCTGCCGCCCCCCCGGCGACGCCTTCTCCACCGGCCCCGACGGCGCGGCCGCCGCCTCCGCCCCGCCGGGGCCGCCGCTCGCCGGGTCCGGGTCCCCGGCGGGGGCCAAAGCAGAGGCCGGTGCCGGTCCTGGGGCCGGTGCCGGAGCCGGCGCCACGGGCGCCTCGTCGGGCGGGCGACAGCAGAGCAGCGCAGCGGCGAGCAGCGAGAGGCCGGCGGCCAGCAGCAGCCCCGAGTAGAAGGCGCCGGCGGCGGTGCCCAGGCGGAAGGGCTCGCCCTTGAGCTCGGAGCCCAGCGAGAAGCACTTGAGGCCCACGGCGGCGGCGCTGAGGGCGCAGGCGAGCAGGAGGCAGCTGGAGAGCGCGGCGCAGGCTCCCCGCACGCTCCACTTCATCCTCCGCGCCGCCGCCGCCGCCGCCGCCCCGCCGTCCGCCTCATCCTCCTCCCGCGGCCCCCCCCGGCCCCGCGGCGGCGGCGGCGCGGCGCGGCGCGGCCATGCGAGCGCGGCGCTCCCCGACGGGGCGGCTGCGCTCCGCTCCGCTCCGCACGGCAGGCAGCTGCCGGCCGCAGTGAGCCGGGCGCGGCGAGCGCGCAACGCTCCCCCCACCGCCTCCCGGTCGCCGCCGCCTCCTCGTCCCCGCCCGCCCTCTCTTATCGCGGCGGCTGCGGGGAGGCGATTAATTATGGATGGAAGCCGCGGCGGGCGGGGGGACGGAGGGGGCGGCCCACCGGGCCGTCGCGGGTGGCGGGGGGAGAGTGCGACCCCCGTTGAGGCCGGGGGCGGCGGAGCTGCCCAGCCCGCCCTCCCACCCGCGTGGCGCGGGGGGGCCGCACGTCGCCCTCCGGCCGGCCCCGCACAGCAGAGCGCGGCTCGGGACGCGCGGCTCGGGCAGGGGGTGGCGGGGGTCTGAACACCCCCGCGGGTTCCGTTGCCGAGGACTGCTGCTTGTCTCCGTGTTCCTGCCTTCTCTCCCTCTCTTAATTTTATTTATTTATTTCTTAGCTCTTGCGGTCGCCAGGAGGCCGGCGAGCCGCCGTGCATCGCTGTGACCGCGTTGCGATCTGTCGGCCGCTCCGATGCAGAGAGCGAGTGGACCGAGCCCCCCACGCCGCGCTGCCCGGCGCAGGTCCTCCGTGCCGGCGGGGGCGGCGGTCCCTAGCCCTCTTTTTTTGGTGCACCGCCGGTGAACCCCTGTGGGATTGCACCCCGTGGGCAGCGGGGCTCGAAGGACGAATGGCCAAGGCAGGACCCTCGGGACGCCCCGTCCGGGAGCTCCTGCAGCGCCGGGGGTGGAAGCCTGGTTGGGGGTGGTGCCGCCCAGTTGCCCCGGTAGATGGTGGCCCGGCGACTCCTCGGGGAGCACCTGCAGTGGCCTTGTGAAGGAGGGGCTGGAACCTCAGCCTCGGAGCGGCAAGGGGTTCCTGAGGAAGGCTCTTCTTCGCCAGTCCCTTTTTCTTCCGGGAAGCTGTAGCCTTTCAGCTCCCCCATTTTCCCTATCTGCTGTGCGCACGCCAGCCTTGCTGGGTATTTTTAGCCGGAGCCGCTGATTAGCATTCAGGGGAGCAAGCGAGAGAGAAAAAGCAGTTTTCCAAATCGTTTTCTCTTCCAGCAGCTCAAGTGCACCTGTTGGTGGCAGGAGGGGCGTGTGTGGCGTTATCCGGTGCTTGGCTTTCTGCAGAGATGCGACCTTGCTGCCTCTGTCTCGTCGGGGTAGGCCCTCCTGGCACCTCCCTGAGGAGCAACAGCGCCCGGCTGTAATCTCGGGCAGATGGGCACAGGTCTCCTTTGCAGGAGCTGCTCCTCTCCGAGAGAGGTTTCTGGGCCCTGCATGGGGCTGTGGTCCTCCCAGGGGCACTCGGTGGGAGCCTGTCCTGCCTGGAGTGCAGCTCTCTAAAGGTTACAGTATCCAGAAGTATCATTGGCTCAGTATCCAAGAGCTCATATCCAAAAGGGATGGGCCATCCTGCCCCACACAGAGAAGGGAATTTTGCTCTCTCCCTCCTGTTCAGAAAAGGCCCATGGAGCGCCGAGTATGTGAGAAAACACAGAAGTCCTGACCAGCCTTTTTGTGTCCCTGGAGAAGGAGGTGGCTGGGAATGTGATCCCCAGTCATCCTTAACTCTTCCCAGGTTTTCCCTTACCTTGAGGACTGAATGTCTTGGCCTGCTGATCTGTGGCCGTGTGAAGATTTTGCTGTAGGATCTGTGACTTTGGCTTTGGCTCGGCTTGTGGTGAGTGCCTGGACTGCTGGGGATGATCTTCAGGTGTCTGGAAAAGAATTCACCCCATCACTCTTAAAACGTGAATGCATAGAGGACACACAGGATTTTATAAATTGCAGTATGCACCTCTTAAGATCTCTATTGAGCATCAAAATATTGCTTCCGAAAGCACACGTAAACTCTCAAACCAGCTGTTAATCCAGAGAATCCTGGCAGACACACTCTGAAGGATGAGGAGATGTAGTTAGTGGGGAGTAAACACTTAATGAACCATATATGTATAGAATGGGCAAAGTGCCTTACTCCCTGACACACAGCATAAACTTACATGTGGGGGAAATGTGTGATTTTTATAACTTGATCGTCAAGACCTTAAAAAAATGAAATACTTACTTGTGAATGGTGAGAAGATTAATTTAACAATAAATACAAAACTAAGAAAAGTTCTAAGCCTTTATGCTTCAATTTATTAATCAGCCTTTAACTTGCAATGGTTAGAATAGAAAAAGCAAACTTTCCATTGGCTGCAAATTGTTCGTTTTGTACAAAGCGTTCATCTTGGTGTTCCTTTCCATCTAGTTTTGGCAACTGCCAGAAGTAGTCAGGAAGGCTTCTCCAGCATGGTTCTTCAGGTGTTCCTACAGCTGTTTCTGGTCTTCAGTGTTCCTCGTCTTGAAAGTCATCTTCTAAAGAAAGGACCTTTTCCTCCCTGCGTTTGTGATAGAGACTGATCTTTGATGGCATCCCACAAAGCTGTGCATTGTGAGAGGCCAGGCTAACACACAAAGTTAATAATGCAATTAATAATTCTGCTGCACCTTTTTATTTCTCCTGTGGAGTAGGAATAAAAGGAGGACTGTTAACCTTTTCCAGATCTTACCTGCTTCTCCCCAAAACACCTCTTTGTCTTCCAAGCACCATGTTCAATATGCAAAGCCAGAAGTTTCACTGCCAACTTGTTTCACCACATGTTATTTATTCATAAACTCCCTGTGTTTCACTGCCACTCTGAATTAGCCCAGTTTTTCACCAGGTTATTTACAGCTTTGCACTGTGACACATTTTCAGTAACAGGATAGTTTTTAAACACACACATACACATACACATACACATGCACACAGAGTATGGTCATTAGCTTATCCTGCACATTGAAGGTCAGCTTCTTTGGATAATAGGTCTAAAAGCATTGTAATGATGTTGGTACATAAATAATAATAGACATAAGACTCTATAAAACATCTATATATGTATACTGAATGATTTATTGATGACTGAATTGGCATTACTGTAAAAAGAAGGGCTGACCTACTGTTGCAAATGAAGGTCACTGAAGAGTTCTCTGGACCCCAAAGGGTAATGCACATCACCTCGGTCCTAGCTAGTGGCCTTAGCTAGCTGATCTGTGTGTGTCTAATTCCTCAACCAGGTCTGCCTGCTGAAAAAAAAGAGTATCTAGGTGCAACAAAAGATCCACTTGCAAGCCGCTTGGCCTTGACAGACATCAGTCATTGCAGGTTGTTTTGAGTCCCTGGCAGCTGTTTTATCACTAAACTGTATTAGTCATGTTCTCATTTTCCAAAGTTTATGAGTTGTTTTCAAGAGTTATTCTGGTGGGCTTTGGAGCCAGCGTACAAGGTTTTGTAGAATAGCACCAGCCTGGAACATATGTTCCCAGCAGTCTCTTCACAATCATAGTCTGGGCTTTCTGTGTGTTGCAGTGGTAGTCACTTATGGCCAGTTCCTGTCGCCAAAGAATGGTAGGAGATCTTTGGTTCAAAGTTTGTTTGACTCACAGGGGAGCTGAGGGAGCTCTGCTCGCTGGGTTTGGTGCCTTGTTGGGAGTGGTTACTGCCATGACCAACAGGGTGGGCTTGCTTTGCTTGCCGTGCATAGAACTGGATGTGTTCAGTAGCGTGCAGATCAGCCTCTTAACTTTTTGTGGTGACTCAGTGGCACAAAGGACAACAGAGCTATTAATTATTTGCACTCTAGGCTTGAAGCTAAAATGCGTGCTTGTAAAATAGATGGAGATCTTCAGCTTATGCCACCAAAGTGCATTGCATTGTTTTATTG
This sequence comes from Fringilla coelebs, assembly GCF_963513975.1. NCBI lineage: Eukaryota > Metazoa > Chordata > Aves > Passeriformes > Fringillidae > Fringilla > Fringilla coelebs. The sequence goes on along the minus strand of NC_140031.1, from coordinate 64,987,373 downwards.
TCTGCCTCTTCTCCCACACTGTGTTTATGATAAGATATATGTGTTGTTATTTCTGTGCCAGTTTGATAAACGGTTGTCATAGCTTTAACTATTCAGTCATGATGGCTGTGTAACCTACCATAACTTATTCTGTTTCCTACTACTTTTTGCTTTTATTTTTTTCCTCCTGTTTCCATAGGGGACATTATGGACTGTAAAATCTCTTTGCAGAAATTGCTGTACACACAGTTACTAGGAATACATTAGAAATTAGAAATTTGAAACTCTGAAGGGGAAATCCATCATATTTCTTTCTGGTCCTTCTTTCCCATTTACAAGGTCTACAAGCATATTTCTGTGTGCTAGAGGCCTGCTGTTCTCTAATTTTCACAGTATTTTATGGGAAAGACTAATCTCTGCAGGGAATTTATGGAGAACACATGCTAGAAAAGGACCTACGTAAGGCTAAAAGTCTGGACCTAACTGGTCGCTGGGCACTGATGAAAAAACATCTGGAAATGCTACTTCAATGGGTGACATTTCAGAGAGGTTGGGAAGATAATATAAGGATTTAAAATAGTGAAAGCAAAGCCTATGCTAGAAGCTGAACATGCAGGGCTTTCCTGGCAGCTGTTAGTGCTAGGAGTTTTGGAATAAGGGAAAAAATGTTTGAGATGTTAGGGTTATAAGAACAGCAAGCTGGTTTGCACTCTAAGATCATGGTGTAATTTAGGTTGAAAGAGACCAGTAGAGGTGTCTCATGAGACCTGCTCAAAGCAGGCACATCTCTGGGGTTGGACTAGGTTGCTTGGGGCTATTTGATACTATTTGATGCATTACTTAAACAAGGACTTCTTTATTTATGTCACAAAATTGTTGAATTATGGCAAATTTTTGGAAAATTGATAGCTTCCTGACTGCTGCTCTAATGGTGGGACCTGGGTCGTATTTTGTTGTGCAGGTTCTAGGAAGCTGTAAATTTGATCACAAAAGATTGTTGAACACCTTGCCAGCCAAAAGGTGTCTCAAAGTCCTTCACTTCGGGCTATCAGATTATTTTGAAGTGTGTTTCTGTTTAGTCTTTCAGTTCAGTCTGCGTATTTGATATATTCCCATATCTTTGAGATCAGGCTTAAGGCTTAAGACTGACATATCTCTGACCTAGGCCTTCAGCATAGGACCTGAGCAGCGATCATACATCTGTGCTTTGTCATCTGCTGAACAATGCTAATAAAGACATTAAGAAGTTTGAAAGGTCTGTATGGTTTTAACCTGTGGCTTAACCCCAGCCAGCAACCAAGCACCATGCAGTCACTGTCTCACTCTGCCACTGTTGGGACTGGGGAGAGAACTGGAAGGGCAAAAGGCAGAAAACTTGTGGGTTGATATAAAGATCATTTAATGGGGAAAGGAGTAGCTGCATGTACAAGGAAAGAAAAATGAGGAATTGATTCACCAATTCCCATGGGAAGGCAGGTGTTCAGGCATCTCCAGAACAACAGGGCCCCATCACACTTGACAGTGACTTGGGAAGACAAACACCATCACTCCAAATGTGTCCCACTCTTCCTCCTTCTCCCCCCCCACTTTAAATGTCGAGCATGATGAGAAATGGTCTGAAATATCCCTTTGGTAGTTTGAATGATGTGTCCTGGCTGTGTGTCCTCCCAGCCTCCCAGGCACCCTCACCTTCCTCTCCAGCTTGGCAGTACAAAAAGCAGAAAAGGCTTTGGTTCTGTGTAAGCCCTGCTCAGCAATAAAAAACACATCTCTGTATTATCCACCCTGTGTTCAGGACAAGTCTGAAACACAGCCCCATATTTGACACTATGATGAAAATTAACTCTATCCAAGCCATAATCAGCACAACAGGGTTTATTCCAGGTTTAGGGGAAAGGGAGCTAGCTTCCTAATTTGGGAGAAAAGGGTTACTTAGCTCTGTGTCCTCTAATTTGACACTGTACTCTCCCATCTGTTGGGACAACAAACCTGTTTGCATCTAAGGGGAGGAAGGATTGTGTGTGCACGAGGTGAGTTGAGATGCATCAGATGCTGCCCACTAATTCAAGAAGGTGTCTTGTTAGTCTCACCTGCCTGGGTCCAAAATTTAGGTACTGGACTGACACAGGGATCTTGAGAATTCTCTGTTGCTGATGCTATTTTGTCTTAGAGGAGACTGTCCTCAAAAGATGCTGCACTTCTGAATTTCTGTGCACCTAAATTGCATTTCATTCAGTGATTGTTTAATATCGAGGCATAACTTACTCTTGAAGGAGGGACTAGGGGTCACCTTCTATTGAGTGTTTTACTAAACTTGGTTGCCTATTGGGGTGCTTTGTTTTTAGCCTGAATAACATTGAATTTTCTACAGAAAGAGATTTCGAGGCAGGGGTGGAGGGGAGAAGAAGGGTTGTTATGCTGGGAAAGTGTGCATGAGGATCTTCTTCAATCAGAATAATAGGTAAGTCATTCTCCTACCTGGGGCTGCCTTGTAAGCAAAAGTCATGCTAGGAAGGTGTAGATCACTTGCATCGTGATTTCCTGCTTTGGTTGGATGTTGAGACCAGGAATAATCTGGCTGGTTGTTGAATGCAAAGAGCATGGTGAGTCTGCCTTGGTGCAGATCTACACTGATCTATAGCCTAGGAAGAGCCTTCCTGCTGCCTGAGGGCTCCGTGTGGCTGTTGCCTCAATGATGCCTACAGATTTTTGCTTTTGTGGTTGAGCTGTGTTTTCTGCTGTAGCTTGGTTACAAAACTGCTGTCCTAGCTGCCTCTCACAGCTTCTTTCTCCCAGAGGTCTCAGGCCCTATCTCAGCTTCTTGTCTGGTCTTTTCCTAGCTTGTAATTGCAAATGATCCCCATCAAAGGGCATCCTTTTCCCTGCCAATGGAGAACACTTGCAGGTGTGTGGGTTGGTGAAGGAGCAGCAGACACACTGTCCTTTTTGCCCATAGCAGCAGCTGCTGGCGGAGGAGTTGACTCTCCATGGACACAGGGTAGCACTGGACTTTTCTTGATTCCCTGGGACACTGGTGGACTGCTTTAAAGGGCTGGTAAGGGGAAACTTTTGTCAGGGGACATAAACTCACTGTACTGAGTCTGCAGCACCACTGGAAATAAATTTTAAGGTTAAAAAAGGGTGGAAATTGTTAGCGGGGGACTTCCTAAGACCACTTGTAAGTCTTGCACACATCATGTCCCTGTGATGGCACCCATGAACAACTCCCAGTTTTCTCTAGAATTCTTTGCCTGCCTGTTGGAAGACTGTGCTGAGCCTGACAGCTCTGGTGATTAGAAACTGCCTGTCTCAGTGCTAAGTGTATTTTATGGTCAGCTTGCACACATTTGTTCTGTGCCAACATTGTCCTTTAACTTAAATGGCTCTTCTCCTTCTCTGATGTTTACTCTCTGGATGTATTTATAGACAGCAAAAATACTCCCTCTGAGATTTCATTTTGCTAAACAGGCCAGATCTTTTTTCTTATTCTCATTCTTTTTTCTCCCCCCCCCTTCCCCCCCCCGCTTCCCCCACCCCTCCTTTGTATTAAAAACTCTTTATACTCTGCAGTTTGACTTCATCCCTAAGCACATAACCAGGACAGAATGCTGTATCTTTCATGGTCTTACCAAGGCCATGAATGATGGTATTACAGCTTCCTCATCTCTAGTGGAAGGACCTTTCCCAGTTATCCTAGAATTTTGATTGCTTTTTAGCCAGGTCTTTCGCACAGAAGGTTATATTTAGACTCAGTGCACCCCATTCTCTGTCCTCCACCCAGCTGCGGGGCTGCCAGCTGGGGGCACTGATGACCTTTCCTCCTGTTTGACTGTTTTCCCCCAAATTTCTGTTATTACCTTAAGATAACTCCATTTTTTCCTTTCTGATATTTCAAACACTCTCTCTCTGTTGAAAACTTCATTGTGCCTCTCAGTGCTCGAAGAACCTTATTTTTTTCCCTCAGATGACAGATTTTTTTTTTCCCCAGAGTCCTTTGTTATGTAAATCTGACCCTCTCTTGTTTGGAGGTTGGTTTCCAGTTCTATCTGTTAAATTTTTCTGTCTATTCTATTTTGTTTGCTCCTCATAAAACCTCTCTTTGCTCTTCTTTCTCATGTTAGGCTTTCTGCTCATTTCTTCTTCACCATCACAGTTCCTTTCTGCTTAATTCTCCATTATCTGGGTGCAAGCAGTACCCCACCTCCAATGGGAGTCCCTCATTCCTCTAGAGGAAGTCTGTCTTTGCTGTATGTTTTCTGCTCTGTGCATTGACCAGAGCTAAAGACCTATGCTGTCCCCTATGTCTTCAGCCATCTTCTCCTTTGCTTTCTTTTCTTCTGTCATGGCTGCATATTCCTATTTGACTTTGAGGTGCATTTGTCAGCAAATCTTTTTCATGCTCAGGAAAGATGTAAAAGACGATTAGGCGTGCCTAATCTTCTCATCTGCTGTCAATGTCTACAAATTTTGAGGTCTTCCCATCACTGCCATGATTTCAGACTTTTGTTTCTTGCATTCATTTTCAAAAGCATGAAAGAACCTACCACTGCACTTAGAACTTAATTTCTGTTGCTGGATCCCTTCATTCCTGCCTATTGACTCTTTAAATTCCTTACTCAGTTGTCAAGGGAATTTTTTCTTCAGTTGCTATGTCAGAGAATTACAGTTATTTCCCTAGATCTGATCCTACTGTCTTCATTGTAGGTCTGTGTTGAAAGTGAGTTATCCTTTCCATCATTTGATAAGCAGTGATCTTCTCTGATGGCAAAAAACCTTGGACAAAGTTGAGGTTTCAAAGCTGAAGTGCTGCACAGGCAATTCTTTTTCCTTAGCTAGGAAAAGCCCAGACGAAGTCTAGGAACTGACAGCTGGGGAAAACTGATTAATATGAATCCATCATGCAGTCCAACTTTGCTTTGGAGGAGAAAGAATGGTTTTACGTTCATGAAACCCATTTCCTATAGGAGTCACAGTGAGCGAGCACTTAACTGTTGGTACTACATTGCCAGAGGCTTCTGTAAGGGGGTCTGAAGTATCTTCTGGCCCTTACCACCTTCCTGGGGCATGTGGAACTAATTTGTCTTGAGCAAGCTCTCAAGGCCCAGCAAGGTGGGATGAAAATGCCACAAGGACTCAACAACCTCCTACTCTTTAGTGAGGATATGGTCTGACTCCCCTTTCACCTCATAAGGGTCTTGCCAAATCAGAACCCTGTGCTGTATCCTGCCATTACCATTTTGTAAAACAATTAATTTGGTGATGGCTTTGATTGTTACTTTTTCCCTTCTCTGAAGCTCATCCCAACAACTCTGAGCTGCTTCCTTGGCAGTCCCAGAACAGGGGGCTGTTCTCAAATACATGGTTTCTCTGATGCAGGACAGCAGGCAGTGTTTTTGTGAGACATTTGGACCTGACCATCAGTTGCTTCTTCTTTTGGTAACCTAGAGCAGGAGCAACCTGCTGACAGAGACAGGATGGTGTTTCTCAGCCTCTCTGTCCCCGTGACCTGGCAGTGGCACTTTGTGTTGGCCCGTGGGGACTGCAGATGCCAGAGTCTGTGATGAGGGATTGTGCCTGCTGGGTGGTCAGGCCCTCGTGCTCTCCATGGGGTAGGGCTGGATGGAGGAAGGTGATGGGATTCTTTCAGCAGGCAGATGTGGGGGGACAAGGGAGTCTATGGCAGCCCCTGACAGGTACTGTCAGAAGGATGGCGGGAGCAGTTGCTGCTCTTCAAATGTTGTCACTCTGCTTTTGCTTTTGAGCATATCTATTATGTTTTTTCTTTAAAAACTTCATCGTAGTGTTCCCTATTATGTGTGCTGTTTGTAGTTATTAAACATACTTGTTTTGAGATAACTCTCTGCAATATGTTACATACATAATTAGGTATAATTAGCTTCAATTAACCATATTAAGCTTTGCAACACTTCTGCTGTATTTTGAAGCTGGTTTATGACTAAGAAATCCACATTTGCAGGTTCAGGTTATACAAACTCATCCATATTCCGGGTGTTCACTTTTCCCTTTCAGTACTATGCCTTTGAATCCAATAATTTGTTGTTCAGTTGTCTGCATAATTAACTTGCAGCTTGTAGGACTCTGAGTGCAGGATCCTCATAGTGCATCATTGGAGCTTTTCACACGATGCTTCTGGGAGCTGTTGGTCATGACAGCATCTCACTGCTTATTTTACAACTCCTTACCTTGCCAAAGCTGGTTAGATGAGTATGTGCTATGTTTGACAAAGGCCCAAGTGCTACACATGGTGAATAAGCCTTCACCTTCCTGATTTAACCACCGAGCCAAAATTTTGGCTTTTATTCTTTTTGATATCTGCTTCTCCCTGTTTTTTCCTTTTAATATTAATTTTGTTGCTGTTGTTGCTCTTGCTGGAAAGTGCTCTGAAGTGTCATGCGTTGGGAAGTTGTAAAGAACAGTTGATTGATTGAAAGACAAATGCAGTCTGGCAATAAGAAAGAGCAAGATGCAGTTTATGTGTGAGGAGCATGCTGTGCCATCTTATGGCACTCTCTGGTGCCCAGCATCCTGCACCTCCCATGAAGCAAAATTGGCATCTTCCTTTGTAGCTCAGCCCATCATGTGACGATGGCTCTTGGTGCCTTAGATGCTGGCTGACGCATTTCTTACCATTTTGCCTCCTAAAGAGCAGCTGGAAGCAGTGAGACTGCTGGAGTATGCTGCAAGGCCTGCCCTGTGTCCTGTTGATGGAAAACAGGGAGTGCACACAAAGTAGATGGCAGAAATGCTGACAGTGGCAGAAAGAGGTCTCTCTGTTGGCATCCATGCACCACCGTTTCTTGACATCTGTGGAACAGTTCATCACTACCCCGTTTTTTAAAGCTGCCTGGCTATTAATGTGGCTCAGGTTATAATCAAGCTGTCACTTATTTTAATGGACCTTGGATCAGACCGGCCTGAGGTTTTTTTTGTGGTTTCCATTACAGTGTTAATTAACTTAGCGTGCAGATTTAGCTATGAAACTCAGAGATTTCATTTAGTTTTTATAATTTAATTGTGGAAACATGGCAGTAAATGCAGATGAGAAGATATGTGCAATTAATATTGACCCAGGACAACTCAAATGTCAGACACTTCTCTCTGAAGACTCACTAGGAAATCCAATGTGTTAAATATTGATTTTGTGGTGTGGGGTTTTCAAACAACCTTGGTTCTGGCCTATTCTTCGTGAAGCTGTATACTTTCTAAAGTCAGGGCTCTGTGAAATCTTGATGTCTGCAAGTGCAGTGCAAGCCCAGAAAGCCAGAAAATCCTGTCATTTGGCAATGTTAGGAGCAGTGTAACTGCTACTAACAACTGCAACTTTTAATCAAAGCTGCTGAACTACAAACAGAATTAGCCTCTGTGTGGGTGTGGATATGTGTGTGAGGGCAGCTAGGAGATTGTTTTGTTTTCATAGATTTTAAAGGTATTTAGTTTAGAGTTGTTGATGAAGAGCTCTTGGAAAATTTGGGGAGTGAAATGATTTTATCGCAGCATTTGGCTAGCCTTTCCCTTGCCTGAAAAAGTCCCTGCAGTGGTGGGAAGGAGGGTTTGTTTCCATGCTGACCTTGTCTTTGGCATGACTTGGGGTCTGAAAGGTAGGCTGACTGCCAGAATAGATGTTGATATTAGTCTGTTGAAATCTCCTTCTGGAGAAATGGTTTGAAGAGGCACTGGGATTTGTACTGTAAGTTGCAAAAACGACCATATTGAAGAAATGAGTAACCTGTTGTCACATCTACTGGCAAGATTAGTGGTCACTGGTTTGAGGTAAAACTTTCAGTCTGTCTGGATACTTTCCTGGGGAATGTGTCTTGACAACATATAGAAATGATGCTATTAAAATTGTCCAATAACAGACAAGCCAAGTATCTGCTACAGGTCATTCAGGTAGAGCTGTTCCTGCTGAAGTGCCTCTTTAGCCTGCTTTTCTGAGAGGCTGACACATTGCTGTACTTTTTGCTTCTATTTGATATTTCAGCAAATGAAAAGTCTCTGCTCTGCTATGGGCCTGATGTAGATGAAAGACACATTCTCCTGACCATGGTGTCCTCAGCCCTCTGGGATGGCCCATCTCCCAGGAACCTTCAATAGGTGCTTATCATAGCAGGAAATGATGAGAGAGGGCACAAGATTTCGCCTCTGGTGCAACACTTATATGTGAATTTTAAAAATATGAGTCTTCCTACCCATTCACTTCATCTGCTATACAACTCAACCTTGGGGGACAGGGCCCTGAAGGGCAGCAAAAAGTCTATATCTGAGCAATTGTTAGATGTCAGAATGGGGGTCCCACAAGGTATACTGCATTTTCACAGCCTCACCCCTTTCCCCATCTTACATGGGCTTTCAGAAAAGATGGGGAAAAATGCAATCCCTTCCATCCCCACTTCCAGCCATGTTTTTTAAGACAACCTGAAAGCAACAAAATTTGGAGCAGGGGGATGGCTGAGCCTGCAGCTTATGGCAATTTTCAGTGCGTTGTCTGTCCATGCAAAGAGCTGAAAGGCTAGGAGGGGACAAACAGCCCCTGATTGCTGTTCCAGGTTCTTCTTGAAAAGTTCCATTTGGTCTATGAAGGGAAAAGCTGTATGAACAACTGCCTCTAAGCACTGGCCCCAGACTCCTGTTGTTATACTAGGAAGAAGGAACAGGGCTGCCTAAGATAATTTTGATGGCATGCTTTGCAGCACATGTGCACGCTGTAGCTGCTTCACCTGCTCCAGGGCATCTGACAGCGTTGACTTACGTGTGGTGACTCAGAGGGCTTTCCCTTGATGGCACATAAAAGTTCACTCGCAGAACATCAGCTTACGTAAAAGTTTGAGCTATTTTTGTTCAAGTGCATTGCCATACATTTATAGACTTGCTAAACTTCATGCACACTCCGTTTGCCAAATCCAGCACTTTGCTACTTCCAGTGAGAGAGTTTCAAAATCTCTGTGAAGCTTTTAGGGACTGCAGTCGTGCAGAATGTTGTGTAAACACAGCCATACTGCTTGTGCATCAAGATCTCAGGGGCCAAGCCACTGATTTGTGCATGGTGTAATTCCCACTTTCTAAAAGTTACAGAAAATACTAAAAATATATAATGCATGAACTAAAGTTCAGATTTAGAGTATATTGAAATATACAAGGATGGATCCTTGTAGGTTTCAGTTGTTAAAACCTTCATGATGTGAGTGTATTCAGTCTTTGCCACTGTACAGAGCTGAAGCCATACATATCTTTGTTTTTTCTTCTTCGTTCTCCACTTCGTTCCATGGACCATTTCACTCTGCTTTGGTTCCTGGTCTATTTGATCGGTTGCTCAGAGCCACCTCTGTGTCTTTTTCAGTGAAAACTTCTAAACATGATTCAGTCTCCCTGCATCCATCTGCCAGGCCTCTAGATACACTTATTTCAATAGGTCTGCTGGATACATGAAATATTCCCTTTCCCTTTCCCTTTCCCTTTCCCTTTCCCTTTCCCTTTCCCTTTCCCTTTCCCTTTCCCTTTCCTTTCTCCTTCTTCTTCCCTTCTCCTAAGTCTTCCAAAATTTTGATTACAGGAACCATCCTTCTGTGTTGGGAAGGAGTTTTGCCTATGCTTGTATTTTTTCTGTGCCTTATCTCCCTTGGAATTAAAATGGGAATCCTGCATGGTTTGGATTTATGCTTTTAAAATTTTTATTATAAGTAGTATTAGCATTAGTATTTTGTTACAGTGGATTTGATGTAAAAAAATAATTTCCCAATGTAAATTTTTTTTTAATTAATTTGTTTGTTGCTCCCTGCTGTGTCCAGGACACTTTGAAAATAAGACTTTTTTTTCAAGAGTTTTATCCTGCAGTGAATATTTATATACATCAAGTTGCAGTAAACACAAACAATTTTCTCATTAGAAATGCAGTCTACAAAAGTCAAGTAATTTCTCCTGTGGCTGTGTTAGGGACATTGTGCACTTGAAGTAGTGGAGAGCAAAAACGTTTCAAAAGGGAAGACTCAAGATTAACACCACGCGCAAGATTAACATCATGCACTCTAACTGAAATAGTGAAATTCACCTTTTCATCTTACCATATTTATTGTTTTAATTTGCTTTGGTGGCATTTGGTGTTGCTGTGTGAAGTGTGAATGTCCTTGAATGCTACATCCATAGGCAAGAGGTAAAAGGATTCAACAGAGCCCACTCATATGAGCAGAACCTGAACCAGACTGTGTCCATGAATGATGCTAGGTGAAAGCAGCACTAAAGGGGCTCAAGGTGGGACTACCTAAAAAATGCTTTAGAGATGTTCATATTCAACAGGGGAGCTAATCTGAGGCTTCATGCATGGGATCTGTTGCAGAATTTACTGGATATGCACCTTTATGCTGTTGGAAAGTCCCCAGAACTTCCACAACTAGAAGAGGAGGGGGCTTGCAGTGATCATTGCTCCCACGTCTCCAGGTGGGCTGAGCAGAGCTCTGGTGCCAGTACATCCAAGCCTGGGTTTCCTAATTGTGAAGTGCTTGTGGATTGCAACAGACAGAGCTGCTAGAATGAAGTGTCTCTGCTCCCAGTTCCATCAAGGCTGTGGGGAAGCCAAGAGCTTCCTCTGCTGCTATTCTGCACCTGGCAAATACTTCCATTCCATTTGGATCAGTGCTGCAAAGCATGCAGAAGTGGTGTGTGTCCACCTGGGTAACTTCAGGGAAAGAGGAAAGGGGACAAGGGAAACAAGTCATGGCATTAGGAGCACACAAAAACTAACTACCAGTGGTCTGCAGCACCGATGAAGGTGGCACAACAACACGGTCAGCAGAACTATCAATGAGCTTGGATAGTAGTCCCCCATCAGCAGGTGCCTTGTTGCCATTCCACTAATGCAGGCCAGCAGTTCAGAGACAGCTAGAGGTGCAGCATCTGTGTGCGGGTAAAAACACACATATTTTCCAGGAGGGAAGCCTATGAGCTCCACAGGGCAAATAGAGGCTGCTTATGTATGTATTTTTCTTTTTAAGCTCTCAGAAAGGTTATAGGGAGGCTTTTGGGTTGCAGATGGTTTTGCTTGGGTGCAGTTCTTGAGACTGGTGCTGTTTTCCACGGCAGGGTGTCCGTTTCTGTCCTGTTAGTGTGTCCATTATCGCAGCATCAGATATTTGCCGTGAGCAAAGAACAGGGCTAATATCTGTTTTGTGTGTGTATCTTTTCTTGCTCTGTTCCCTGGTGGGAGATCTCTGTGGTGGTTTATTAAATAGCTCATGTTCTATGTGCTTGTTCCTCTCCAGTGAACTCCAGCAATGGAGATGGAGTTTATAAAAGAGATAGCATCTTTTCTCTGTTGTTTGTCTCATACTCTGCCCGTTTGTAAGCATTTAGCATTGACAGGTTCTACAGATGTGTCACTATTTCTGTAAGATGAAATCTTACAGTCACACAGTTGTCAAAATCTAACACTTGCGCTCTCTGTGTTGCAAGAGACTTCCTGCTGCAGTACTGATGATGTGCAGGGTGGTGACATCTCATCTCCAGAACTGCCTCTCCTCAAAAGTTGGAATGGGCAAAGAGCTCTATGGGTTAGAACAGGCAAAAACATTTTCAGTTTTATTTCCCTTTCAGTAGAAGGACATACTTCACAGTGACCTTGTGAAGCTCACATTTTAATTTTTTTATTTTAGTCATTCACATGAGCTCCATCATGCCAGTCGCTGTTGCACCCTCTGACTGATGAATGTGCTTAACTTGCAGGGAGTATTCTGCCCGTTTGGAGGCCACTACAAATATTCAGGAATACTGCCAGGATATTTTTGCCTGGACCGTATCACTTGTGTCACAGTTTGGGGAGCGTCCAGCACATCAGCTCACAGCTACAGTGCTGGGCAGTGGCCAGGGAAAGGCATCTGAATGAGTGATGTATCTTTTCAATCCCAGATTTTGTCTTCAGGGAGGCATATACATGGGATTAGGAACTGAAATAAGAAGTATAACCCTGAAATAAGGGATATAACAAAAAGAGGAACTCTAAGGGGAGTTAAGGATGAAGAGAGGAGATGAAGTAAGGAAAAGCAGGGAGTTTACCTAAGAAATGTTGCCACTAAGAGTGACAGACACCTAATTTACTATTTAGTAGTGAACAAAAGGTGCTGGAAGACTGAATTTCTACATGCGCAAATATAAGGTACCTGGACCCTGTGCTCATCCACTCAGTTATGTTCAGAATAAGCTGTTGCTTATTCTGCTTTCCCAGTCTCATAAAGCTTGGGAAACTCAGAAGCTGGTGCTGATCAGGGAGGGTAGTGGGTCTGGACGTGATCAGTAGTGGAAGAGCAGGGTCAGTAGTGGAAGAGCAATTTGATGGCTATCCTGAACTCTCAGCTGCAGATAGTGTTTACTTTTTTTTCTGTTTGGTGACTCTTAGAAAAGTGCGGAAGTCCGCCTCCACTTCCTGTTCTGCCCTACATTTGGTGATTCCTTGCACTCTGTGGAAAACTACATGGGGTATTGAAGGAGAGGGAGGCATATAGCAGTATCCTTCCAATCAGGCCAAGGAAATGGGAAATGTAAGCAGTAGTAAGGATCTGTGCCAGTGGGTGCAGCTCCAGAAGAGGAATAGGGCCAAAACCATGATGTTACTGAGTAGAAAGTAAAAGGAAAATCACGCTGCACTGAAGGGAAAGCAAAGAGTGAAAAAAGCAAACCTGCTGCAGGACAACCCTCAGTACAGTTCTCAGATCCCTGTTCACTGCAGAGAGGAGCACAGAAGGGTGCTGTGAAAATCAGAGGAGTTTGTGAAATAAGACAAGGCATCGACAGTCAGATGGCTCAGTCAGACAAAAGACAAGACAACTGTGTTTACTCTTACTTAAAAAAGGCTGCTGCAAAGATAAAAGAGTTAGACCAATTATTTTTATTCATTGGCAAAGGCTTTTCAAAGATAATGAATTTTGAGGACCAGCAAGGAAAGTCATTGAAATATACCAGTGAAACTTGTAACTTGCCAGGTTTTAGTTCTCTTGAAGCAGAAGGAAAGGCTGTCAGTGGGCATGAGATCTATGAGATCAGCAGCATAACCAAGAATGTAGCTGGCAACCAGGGGTAGTTGTAAAATAGCCAGTGCACTCACCTTTCAGATTAGAGCATTTGAAGGAAGGGGCTGAAACACGCTGTTGTGTGAAGGGATGTTTTCCTCACACCAATTCCAGGAGAGCTCCAGATTCAGTCTCTGCTCTTCCAGGAGAAGATACAGTTGCTGAAGTTACAGAAGGGTCTTTTAAAATGGGGAAGGAGAAGTCAGATTTGCATTTGTTTTTATGACTGGATAATAATTAACAGAAATGTGTTGATGTGTACCTTGGTCCAGTTGTCTGAATGCAGAAGTTGCTCCCTGTCACTCTATAAGCATTTGCATGTTGGCATGGTACAGAGAAGATGAGTCAAACGATATTAAGTGCAGAAAGGAAGTCATGTGCAGAACAGAGACTTACCTGGGCTGTACTTTCCCCAGAAATGCCTATCCATGTGGAGGCATGACAACGGTCTAGGATCTTGGGTTTCAGTATGGGACCCAATGGCCCATGAGGGTACTGTTTGTATACAGTAAGTAATGGTGCAGAAGGCAAACTGACCTGAATTGCCAAACCAAGTATAAAACCTGGCAGCTCTGGATCCACTGGTTGATTTCAGCTGTATAAGTATGGATTCTAGCCAGACAGAGAAAGTTGACAGTAGGAACAAGTTATAAATGGTAAATCTAAATGGAAGATCCAATCAATCCTCACTTATTTATCTAAGTAATTACTGCTGAATGGTCTGTGACAAGAATGTTGAAATATTAACCCATGATAATGTAAAATGTGTTTCTTATCTCTAATGAGGGCAATTTCAAGCTAGATTCTGATATTCTTACTTTTATGGAGTAATAACTTATTGGCTATTTTAAATCCTTTTGTTTGCTAAGAGATAGAATCATGTATAAACATCTGACCAAACACTATGGAAAAACTTGAAAACTTGTTTAGTTTTGCTTATACCTAGTTTTGCTTATACCTAGCCCCATCTTCACACTTGCCATGCATTCCGGTTTATTCTTGAATATTGTGTTAGCCCTGCTGGCATGTCCAACTGGATATCGTTTTCATATAGTCTGCATTTATTTGATCAAGTTCTTGATCTTGGACATGAAATATCTTTCCCATGTGGCTTCTTGTAGTTGACAAGTTGACTCTGCTGACAAATAATTCATTGAATCTGGCATGCAGTTATTCTTTTGCACTGAGCATCATGTTCTCATCTGATCCAAGGTTATTTCCCCCCTTCCTTACTGCCTCCCTTCTTTGGCAGCTGTTCTCACACCAGCAGAAGGATACTGCGTGGAAGGCAGACACCCTGCAGACACCCTGTGGGTGCTTTTTTCTTAATGTTTCCTGTGAACTTTGGCAGCTGTAGAGCATGTACACAGCACATTGAGCCTGCCTCATCAACTGGCAGAGGGAAAAGGACAGAAATCTGCAACCTGGAGTCACTCTAGTCATCCCATGCTGACTGGACTGGAAATGTGAGCAGAGCCAGCTGCCCAGTTTAGGGCAGTTTACTAAATCTGCAGGAATCCTTATTGCATATAGAAGAAGATTTGTCATGGTAACTGGAAATCAAATGTGTTCTCCCTACATCCCAGGATAAACAGTGCGTTTTTGTGTCTGTATAGCATAGCATAGCAGCGTGCAGCAGTCCGACCTCTGGACTGATTTTGCAGATGCTTTTGCGTCACAGGAGACTGCTCTTAATTTCCATAGGAGAGCATGAGGGGAGAATGAAGCTGCATTACTTCTACACAAAACGTGCAGTCACAGTGAATAATGAGGGATGTCTCTGCAAGCAGCCCTGCAGTGCTCTATGAGGTAATGTGTTCTTTGACGTCAATGGGAAGCTTGCTTCCACAAAAGCTGAGTGGAGACTGCAGGATTTGGTTTCATAAGGGTTTACAAAGCACAGCTTTCAGAGCCATTGAAAGAAATCAGGATGGCAGCTCTTCTGGTTTGCCTATTTGTGATGCTTTTTTGCTGCCACTTTGGTTTATGGCATTGCTTCCCTGGTGTGTATTTTTGTGTCCGCACTTGTCAGTCTGTTTTTCTTCACTACCCCATTAAGGCCATGAAGTGGGTGAGTAGGGCAGGTTTGTTACTCAGCAACTTCACTCTGACTTGCTCTTGCAGGACATGAATGGGGCATGAGCTTTTGGGAATTCAATGGGGTGCCAACCTGCTGATTTCAATTTGAGTAGAAGGGCACTGTTTATAGCCTCTGCAATACAATCCCAAGCCAGTAACACTTGGCTGTGTACTTGTGCTACTGTGGTGGGTCAGTCATACTTGTTTTTGTCCATTTTGGGAAAAAAACATCATGAAAGTCTAGGGGAAAACACATTTCAACCAGAGAAGTCTGAGCATTTAAAAGCCATGAGTGCTTTTGGACAGTGGGACTTTAGGTGGAATTTCATGCTGTGATAATGCCCGATCCTCTAAACAAAGGCAGTGGGTGCAGGAGAATAGATAATCTCACCTGCTTATTTGTGAAGCCCTTGTGAAGACATAACACCATGAACCCCTATTTTCCTTGCCTGGAACTTTCCAATTATGTCAATTATGTTCCACTTGATTTTTTTTTTTAAGGGATTATCTTCATTTTAAAATTGGGACAAAGTTCATACTGGAAACTTCCCACCGTACCAGCAAACAACCGTCACTCATTGTTATGGGCAGATTCCTGTATTGGGAAAAACTGGGAAAAAATTCTCTGACTTTGTCAAAAAGCAACTGGCAGGTTGTGCCTCTCTGTGTGTGAAAAGAAGGGATGTGAGGATAAAACCAGCAGCAGTCTTAAGATCAGTCTTAACTGTATGCAGAGCATTTTCAGACGTGGGAGTACAGGCAGTTATTTGCAGCACCTCAGGAGAGGTTTATGAGAGAGTTCTCATAAGCTCCATGAGGAATATGGTTCCTGTGGGAAAGGCTTCAGCTAAATTTTTCTGAAGAGTGCATTGGTTTTGGTGGGTGTAGGAAGCAGGCACAGATAGACCAGTGGCCCCACTCCAGCCTCTTTTTTACATTCTCTCTTTTCTTCAAGACCTAAAAACCAGGGATCAATTTTTGGCACATTTCAAGGAGTATGAGCGATCTTCCCAGGTAACAAGGACCACATAGGTGTCTGGCTGTCCAGTGCTTTCGGTTCTTCGATAGCTTTTCTACAGACTTACTGCTGCATTTATGTTAGCTTTCCTTGTCCTCATTGCCCCACCAAGTCTCTTCTGGTGGCTCCATAAAACAAACCTAATAATAAAAAAAAAATATATGCCCCTGGCCATCCTTTCTCTTAGCTCTGGTAGTTTGAGCAGATGTCATGTGGTATGGAACATATGCCTCTGGTCAGTTTGAGTCACCCAAGCCCACTGGCCTTTGGGGGTGGTGTTGTACTGCTGCTCAGCAGCAGGCAAAGCACCGATGTGTTACCAATGCCTTCCTAACTACTAGTACAAAGCACAATTCTGTGAGGGCCAGTATGGGGAAAATTAACTCCATCTCAGCCAGACCCAATACACTGTAATATTACACTCTTCAGTTTCACAGTTTCTGAATGCTGCCATCATTATGGAACACCGCCAGAAACTTGTATTTTTATGCTAGAGCAACCTGAGTACTTGGGCTTGTAAATATCATCCATTTTACCAGTGTGACAGCTAGAAAGGTTATATGTCCAAAGACCCATGGGACATAAGTGACAGGAGGAGAATAAATCTGTGTCAGTCTTTGAATCACTAAGTCATTGTAAAATCAATTAGATTTCTCCTAGGTGAGGCCTTTGTGCTGTTTGTTCTAGTGTGTGTCCTATCAGTCACTTTCACTAGTGCTGCATAGTAGTTTTTGAGCCTGTGGACCTCAGTTTTTTTCAGATGTGGGGAAAAATATGCCACCTCTAGATTTGCAAGAAGTTAGGGGATGCAAATACGAAGATTGTGTTTTGGTGCTAATTAGAGGGCTTGGGAATAACTGTTTTGAGTCTGGGCAAATGGCTGAAATGCTGCTCTGTGCAGGAGAACACAAACTGGAGATGAGAAGCCAGGACTCCATTCTGTAGCCACTCTGTGTGTGTGTGGGATGCTGATGTCCACACCACATTAATGCCTGTGGAATGTGTTGATATGAAAATTCTTGGGGTGCTACAGGCATGTCAGAGCACAGAGTGTAGGAAAGAAGGACTGCTGCTGTGTGGTGGCATCCCTCTGGTGTCTAACCGACTGAGTGCTCCCTTGCTAATTAAAACAATTACTGCGTTAAGTGCTTGTTTATCTCTACTGCTAGGAGAAGGCTAGGGTGTAAAATGCTCTGGGGAAGGACCAGGGCAATGTGAAATAGGTTTGTTAACAGGATTTTTCAGGTGGTGCATGGAATTCAGGAGATGCCAATCTTTGGCAAATCTGTTTTTCATTAAGTTGTATCGGCTGTGAGCTCAGCCCCAGTTGTGCAAAGCCAGGCCACGGGTGCCAGAAGACTATGTAGAATGACAATGTGCTGATGAGAGTTGTCTGGGGAGGTGAGGAGGAAGAGATAAGGTGAGGAGTGGTGACAAGGGGTGTTGCTGATGAAGGCTGTATTTTGATGTTCTATAAGAAGAAAAGGTCACCTCCTTCCATTTTGGAAGTTTTCCTAACAGAACTGGTTGTTGTGCTAGATTCTTGGTGCCAGTAATCTGGGGAATTGGTACACATATATACTGACTGGATAGTAAACTAATGTTCCAAAAAGCCTAGTTAGTTAAAGTGAGTCTGACCAGATTCAGCACAGCTAGTGACAAATGCTTCCTAGAGGGACGTTTTCCTTTGCTCATTGGAGGTGGTGTTTGCCAATACAGTAATCAAGCTGATCTTGGCTGGTTTAACAGAGAGTTCCAAATAGTCTCAGTCAGTTTCTAACAGTACAATTGCTGTTCTTTGAACTTGCTACAGACTTACCAGGTCCTACTTCTGAGGAAAGTAGGAGGCTGCCTTGTGGTGTTCTGTGTCACTGGACTAGAAACACTAGTGGTCAGTTTATGTCTTCCTAGTCTCGTGGTAGCTGTGATGGTCTGAGGGCTCTAGGCAAGATTCTGTGTGTGCATACTGTTTTACTAAATTAGCCAGTATAATGGGTAAAGCAAAGCACATAGCTGGGTAGCATGTAAACTTTCAGGCACACAATTTAAATTTTTTTTCTTCTGTCCCTGTTTTTTCTGGGGTTGGGGTTCAGCTTTTTCTTTTTTTTTTTCCTACTTTTTCTTCTGAGTGTATCTTTTCTAGAAGTCTTAGTCCTAGGCAGGAGTGCAAGTTCATGCCACACAATTGCAACTCTGTGTGAATATATGCACACAAGATATTAGTGATGGAAGTGTTACTAAGTGTCATGGACAGCCAATCTTATCAGTGGCTGAACCATTTGTCAAACTCTACTTTAAAAAGTACTTACATGATTGCTCTGCTTTCTTGAGCAGACCTCTGCAATTTTATGTAGATGAGTTTTCTGTTTTATAGTGGGAGGCACATGAGATGAAATCTGATGATTTTTATTTAGGTATTTTGTATGCAACTCTGGCATTTAATTTTGAAAAAAAAAAAAAAAAAAAAGGCCAGGTTATTTTTATACAGAAAAATGCATGTTGTTCATTTAAATGACTGCAGCAATTCTGCCAGCTCAGGCATTAAGAATCCTTTAGTAATAGTGAGTGTTTTCTAGAGGACAACATATAGTGACATTTACTTCAACTGCCAGAGCTGTAGCTGTGAAATCTGCCATGCTTTTAACCTGAGTTACTACTAATCCAACTACCATCCTACCTAATGACTAGATTTGGGCCTTTCCTTGCTTTCCTTGTAATTTGTAGGGAGCAGCAAAACCAAATATGTAAGTCAGTAAGGTAGTTGTACATTTTATAGCAGAAGTGATAATTTTTCCCTATGTGTTCTATGGATCTGTAAGCAACTAAACTAGGGAGTGGAGGAGAAGAATAAATGGTAAATTTAGGGATTTCAGTTTAGAATCAAGTCACCAGTGGAATCAGACAGGGTAACTCTCAGATATAACTCTTTGGACAAAGGAAGTGATTAATGAGGAGAAAAGTTTGCTGATACTGCAACCTTATTCAGAGTTTTAAAGGTTGGGACTGTATCAAAGAACATTCTCATGAGACTGAATGGATAATAAACAGGCAGCTGAAATTCTGTGTAGGCAGATGTAAAGAAAAACACATGGGAAGAACAATCCTAGCTTTATGCATAAAGGACTCTGGACTGACTGTTTTTAACGAGATGTGAGATCCCGGTGTTACAGAGGGGCTATGCAAATGTCAGCTCAATACACAGCAGTAATAAGCAAACAAGGGCACAGAACATAGCACTAGGTAATACTAGGAAGGGAGAAGACTAAACGAAATACACCATTATTTCACTGCACAGTTCCATGCAACTTGTACCTACCATGCCCAGTCCTAATCAGTAACATAATAGAATAATTCAGTGAAAGGACCTACAGTGCTCAACTAGTCCCCCTGCCTGACCAGTCCAGGCTGACTGGTAGTAAAAGCATGTTATTTAAAGTGTTTAAGTGTTTTTCAAATACCTCTTAAACACTGACAGGCATGGAACACTCACCTCTCCAGGAAGCCTGTTATTATGTTGACCACTGCCTTGGTAAAGAAGCATTTCCCAAGGTTGTGTCTGAACCTCCCATGATACAAATTTAAAACACTTCCACTTGACCTGTCACTGGATATCAAAGAGAAGATATCAGCACTTCTGTCTGCTGTTCCTCCTCAGGAAGCCATAAGGAGCAATGAGGTTCCCTCTCAGCTTCCTGCTCTCCAAATTAGGCAAGCCAGAGTCCTGACCTGGTCCTTACAGGACATGCCTTCCATCCTTTTCAGTACTTCTGTTGCCTTCCTCTGGATGCATTCAAAGACCTTTGCATCTGTCTTAAACTCTGGGGCCCAGATCTTCACACAGCATTGGAACGGAGGCTGCACCCTGCAAATACAGCAGGATAATCACCTTTTTTGACCAGCTGCTGCTGATACTGCACGTCAGGATGTTTGCCCTCTTGCCTGCCAGGGCCCACTGCTGACTCACATTGAGCCTGCTGTCAGTCAGCACCCACAGGTCTTTTTTTCCAGGGTTGCTCTCCTGCCCCTCTTCTCTGAATTTATGTCCAGAATTACTTTTGTCCAGAATTACTCTGTGACAGGTGCAGAATATTTTTGTAAAATCTCACACCATGGATTATTACCAGTATCTTACAAGGGGTACAGTCAAAAGCTCAATGTTATAGAAGATGGTGGGATAGATGAAGCAAGAAATTGCATCTACTAACTTCAGAGTTGAAAACCTGGAAAATACATAAAGGTCTATGAAATGACAAATGGCTTGCAGAAAAGAGAACAGGAAACACTTCTCATCCAGGGGCTGGAGGGCAGGCAATAACACTGATAGTGGCTCAGGACCATCTCTCCAAGCACCACCCACCCAATTTCTATACAGTTGTATAAAACAGATGGATAAAGTCGTGGGAGAAAGTTCTGCTGTGGCCTGTAAAACAGAGGCTGACCGTCTCTGGCTTAGGAAGCTACTGGAAAAATGTCACATCATGCTTGCTGTCTTCATATGGTCTCAGCTCATGGTGGGGTCCTCTGTTATGGTACATATGTTTATTCTCCAGTTAGAAATAATGTTTGCTCTGAATGTACAAATGAGTAATTGCATTGTTTTTCCTTTCTAACTGACTGGGAAAATGTTCTGTTCTGGCTCCTTTAGCATCCCAGATACAGTCAAGTGAGGTGGTATTTGTCTTTTTGGAGCCTCATTGACAGCTTGAGAGGAAAGTCTCGTGCTTTTTGTGCTTTTTATTGCTTCAGGCCCTTGTGGGCCTCTCAGGCTGGCTTTTGTGATGATCTGGTGCAAGGTAAGTATTGATTGTTCTGGGAAGGACCCAGGTAAAAGGGTGCCTTATATTTGCAGTCCATTCAGTGAAAACTAAAACACCTATTGTGTTTATGTGCCATGTGCTGGTGTTCTGGGACTGTGTGTTGAGAAGGAAAAAAGATTTTTTATTCCTTGCTCCAGTCCATCCAGCTTCTGCTCTCTGTCTCACACTGCTCATCTTAGGATGGAAATGAGAAATCTAAAACCGATTTGGAGGAGTGCAACACTAAAAAGTTCTGAAGGTGCTTCCAAACCATCAGTTGGTGGTAAGCACCTGGCCACTGGTGAGTCCCTAGGAGAAAGGCAAATATACTGTGAACTTTCCTAGCATAGTTCCCAGCTCCCAATGCACAGTCTTCCAGAGTGTGAGATATTCTTCAAGTTAGTTAGAAGATGTATTTCATTCCATGGATTTGCCTGGTTTGCACTGAAGACTTT
The DNA here is from genome assembly GCF_963513975.1 of Fringilla coelebs. Lineage (NCBI taxonomy): Eukaryota > Metazoa > Chordata > Aves > Passeriformes > Fringillidae > Fringilla > Fringilla coelebs. The sequence continues at coordinate 64,965,973 of NC_140031.1, read as the reverse complement.
CTTTCTTTCTAATCAATCTGGTGTCACACTTTGAGTTCAGCTCTGACACACACAGGCTGGGAGCAAGACTGAAGCACCACTCATCTCCAGGCATTTATCAGCATCTCTTCCAACGTTTATTTGCTAATATGTGTGTTCCTGTCCATTATTCCCGCCATGCCTGCAAGGAGCACTGCTCTCTCTGCTGTTTCTTGGCAGTGGGGCAATGAAGCATCATTCAGTTTCCCATCCCAGAACACACCTGGTGTGAAGGAGTGTGTCCTCCCACCCTGGAAGGACCCACAACGTTGATGTTTGTGGATGTGCTGAATAGCTTGAAGCGTGTGGCACAGGTAACAGTGAAATGTCATGCTGAAAAAAATTTATCTGCTGAAACATCTCTGCTGAAAAACTGAATTAAAAATCTCAACAGTGGAAAGACAAAAGGAGGAGAACAGCAAAAGGACATTGTGTCTGTGAAACTGGATGCAGCAAGGATTTTCCATGGATGAGCAGCAAGGACTATCTGCCAAGTGGCACTCAAAGATTTTTGCTCAGAGGGTCACTGTATCACCAGAGATCAGATTACAGCCATTGCACTAGAAAAGGTCTAAAACTGTTTCCAGAGAAAGCTAACCACTTTTCCTACTGACTCCTCACACAATACTGCAAGAATAGCTAATGCTGCTTGAGCCTACTGCAAATTTTCCATTTTCTATCCAATAATAAATTCTCCCCTGCATTGCAAGAATAATTTTCACGCATAGTGTCATCATTCTCATATTGACAGTTCTGCTATACTACTATTGAGTTAGCCCTAACAGCATTATTTTCTCCCAGATTCATCTTCCTTATAAAGGTTCTGAAAAAACTAAGGAAATTATTTGGACATTGTTTCCCATAAATACAAAAATCAGAAAGGTTTTCAACAAGTAATTTTTCTCAACAGGAGTTATAACTACTTTTTTCAGGCTGAGTATGCTTGTTTTACACTGATGACAAATCTGTTAATCAATTACTTTATTTGAGAACATAAGAAACAAGGGAAGAAATAAGAAGTCTATCAAGAGTTTTTTTGAAGGGGGAAAATAAATACCTTGCAAATTTTCTTTTAACTTTCCTGTCTGATCCATTCTTTTGAAGAATGAACATGATTTAAGAACAATATGTGGGGAAATTTTGAATGTGAGCTTTCCAAAGCAGAAGAAGAAAGCTATCAGGTATTTCAAGGAGAGTGTTGCAATGTCATTATATATACTGAAGTAGGTGTATCTGAACATCACCCCTAAATTTCTGGAATAAAATCACAAAGACAAAACCCAATAAGCTTCAAATTATTTCTTACATGAATGGAAGTCATAACACGAAACAAATCATTATCGTTTATATTTGAGTCATGAAGTAGAAATAAAAGACAGCTGAATTGAGCCTATCTCAGGACACATCGCTGTAACTTTGCCAAAGTCACAGCTATAACTCTAGGTTGAATTAGACCCCAAATACAAGAACTTAACAGTGACTTTAACAGTGTAATTTCTATTGATATAGATCATAGCTTTTTACTAATAGCAACTGTATCTGGTGTAATTATTCTGTTGTTTTTTTTTTTTAGTGTATTCTTCACTGATCTTCTACAGTTCCACAATAGATTAGAGCAAATCTGGCAAAAGTGGATATGATGGATTAATTCAGTCTCTTTCACCTTCATCACTGCTTCTACCTCTGTATTCTCTGACACCTAAATAAAAAATAATTTTATTCATAAGTTTGGCTATTGAAAATCACAACATGAAAAAATTTGTATTTAGTGCAGGGATTGCTCTCCAAAGTGTTCATAAAAAGGTTTTATTATTCGTACTTGGTTATCATTATTTAAAGCATTATTATTTTATCATTCACATATTAGAGTTACTGAATAGTTAAAACATCTGATAGATAATTTATGAGTGGAAGAGGAGGACCTCCCTGTTTAATAAGAAGGTCACACAAGCAGACAGAATCATATAAATCTTAAATGACAATTCAGGATGAAGAAAAACTTGTATTTGTTATGTCATTTTAGTGAACAAGGCCTGCATTCAGGTGATTCTTGAACAAAGATATTATTTACAGATACTGTGATATTTAGGAAAGGTTCAGTGACTGCTTAAATTCACAACTTCTAAATTCTTTTTCAACAAAGCCTATTCCTTCATCTGGAAGAAGTTTCCCAGGAATGCATAACAGCAGGTGCAGACAGATGAGTCCCATTCTGGGTGGTTGGACTGGTACAGTGCTCTAGGGCTTGCATGCATCTAGTTTGTACACAAGAGCCATGATCTCCAGGACATACTTTATTTTGCCGTTTGGAATGCCTTGGAAACTGCATTTGGATTGTCTACCTGCTTGAATTTTTATCAAGAAATGTGTTTTTCGTGCTTGGGTGTACTGTGAGTTCCCCTAACAGTCTGAAAGAGCACTTATAATACGAAGTCCTAACTGGCGTGAGGGATTTGTTTTGCTTTGTTTTGTATCCTCTGTTAGAGGGACTATTGTACGAGCTGTAAACTGAATTTAAGATGTATTTGGAGAGACGGACTGTTCTTCCCAAAAACTGCCTAAATCCAGCAGGTTTAATTGGATCAGATTGCTCGGGGCCATGCCCAATTAAATCTTGACCTCCTCTAAGGATGAAAATCTGACAATATCCCTGGGCAACCTGTGTCAGTATTTAACTACTTTCATGGCAAAAAATATTTCCTGCTACCTAATCAGAATTTCCTGTCTTCTTACCTGTGCCCGCTGCTTCTTGTCCTTTTGCTGTACCTGGTTGAGAAGGGTCTGGTTTTATCCCCTACATAACCTCTGATCAGGCAGTTGTAGTGAACAGAAATGTGTCTCCTTTACCTTCCCCATTCCAAGATGAACTGTTCCTGTTTTTAGAGCCTTTTCTTGTACTTCATGTACTCCAAATCCTAGCCATCTTTGCGGCCTCCAGTGGATTCATTCCAGTCTGTCAATGTCCTTTTTCTAGCCACCAGAAATAGACACAACATTAAATGCAGTGTTGCAAGTGCCAAAGAACTCTGCTGGCCGTGGCAGTCCCAAAAGTGCCAAAACAGGTCTGAATGCAGCTGGCCCTCTTTGCTGCGAGGTCACACTGCTGGGTCCTGTTTGACTTGCTGCTCACAAGGACACTAAGATCTTTCTCTGCACGGTTGCCTCTCTGACAGTCAGCCCTGGCCTGTATTCCATCAAGAAGCAAGACTGAATTTTTCCTGCTGAACTTCCTGTAGGTCATTTCTCCAGGTTCCTCTGAGGAGTAACCTTTCCCTCCAGTGAATTGTTCCACTCAACCAGTTCGGTGTCACTCACAAATCTGATGACAGAAGGCACCATCTTAGCATCCTGGTCATGGATAAAGACATGAAATAATCTTTCTGTCAGTTTTGATTCCCGAGGGATGCTGCTGGCTACCAGTCACCAGCAGTTCCTACCCACTGCATGGTCCACTTACCCAGTCTGTGTCCCACCTGTTTGCTGGTCAGGGCTCCGTGAGGCTGCGCCAAATGCCGTAGAAAGTCAAAGTAACAACATCATCTGTCTTATGCACAACACTGGTGTCCTCAGCATGGAAAATAATGAGGAGGATTAAACCTGAGAAAAGTTCCTCTGAAGGTTTATTGTCATGAGAAAGGTGGAAGGTTTGTGGAAACAGCTGTAGTTGAGGAAATCACAATTTGAGATCACAGTGGGTTGGCAGAAGCGTATGAAATGATACCTCTGAGGACATGGGTGCTTTGGGGAGCAGTGGTCATGATGGCTCACAAGATCTGGAAGAGCATGAGAATCACCTGGGACAAAAAAATAGGATAATTAAAACGAAATAATTTGGTTTGTTAGGTAAATAGTAACTCGCTGAGTGGAGCCTCCATAACTGCATTGTCCAGTGCAAAGTGGAGCTTTTGCTGGAGGGATAAGCAGATAAAATACAAGATCTCATTATATTAAGAAATCTTGTGGTATTAACAAAAAATGAGCAGTTTACAGGAGAAGTTTAAGAAATATTAAATATGTTCCTTGAAGCTGATTAAGAGTGTGTAGACAGGAAGATGAAGTTCACATGGAAGGTTCACTGGAGAAAAAAGACCTGTAAACAGATCTGTGTTTGGAATTCATGTGAGCTAGTCAAGTCTAGTTCTTGGAAGAACGGTCTATGAAAAATACTGAAGAAAGAACAGTTCTTTTCAGGAATACTGAGGGCAGCAGTCAGTTTTTACCTGCACACCAGAGCTCCCCTCTCCCTTTGATGTCTTACTAAGGTTGTGACTAACCTTTCTCTGCCTTTGTAGTCCTTGGTTTACCAAACTCCAGTATGGATTGCAAAATATGACAGTGTGGGGGTATCCTACCTTCTCAGTGCTCACAGAAAGGATTAAAGATTATATTGCTGCTAGTGTCAGTGTGGAGAAGATGATACAAAATTCCTTTTTCTGAGAAAAGAAAGAATAAATAGGATTCTGCTGTTCTAGTAAGTAGTTGTTGAAACCTTACAGAGAAATTCGTAAAGCCTGTAAGTACCTCCAGAAAACAAATGAAGTTCAGATGCCAGTTAGATGTCTTAATCAATACCATTAATGCAGAGCACTGTAATCAAAGTTTTCAAAATTTAAAAACCTCTGTTTTACACACCTTACTGGCCAAAAGACTGTGTTACATGGGCTGTCTGTCTGAAATGGGCTCTGTCTATGACACCTGAAAGGAACCTCAGGAGAAGGTCGTTAGTGTTGCCTAAACTGTCAAAGAGGGAAATTTTAAGGGGCTTAATAAAATATACAAAGTTGTTAAACACAACCAAGCTAAATTATTCCATTTGAGAAGACTGCACATATTTTTGGAAATGATTGGACAATGAAGATGCTCAGGGTGTGATCTTAATGGGCAGTATTGCATTTTTTATGTGATACCATGATGCCTTGACAAATGAGGCATGCTGAGTTTGTTAAATGGAGGATTTGAAATACTTTTCTGGGTTGCCTAATGTCCTTAGTTGATCAGTCCAGAAGTGCCATGAGTCACTATGCATGAATAAGAGCTCATTCTCTTCTCCTTTCCTCTTTGTGATGCCATTTAAATCTTGACAAAAGGAAGTAAAAAAGATTTTAAGATTTACCTTGCCTATTTGTTTTGAACTTGTCATAAATAATTACCTGCATGGTATGGAAAAAAATTTGGTCTTTCATGACGGAGTTCCAATCAGTCATCCGTATAATTGTTTGGTGCTGTTTTTGATACCTTATTTAGACTGAGACAGGGCAGGTATTTCAATGTCACCTTAATAGCAATGAATATTTGTACATGATGTTTTACATGAGTGATTTATGCATTGTTCTTCTGTCATCTCTCTACAATATTATTTTTGTGTTCTCCTAGAGAAGACAAAGATTCTAGTTCTTGTTTTTATCTATAGACTAAAATAAATAATTGGAATTACTAATAAATAAATAAATTATTAAGGCTGGATGTATTGTCCCACTTTTATTTGTCTTGAGGATATGTTTACATTTTTCATGCCTGTAGATGAATTGATGGATTTTTCTCTGTTTTTTTTTTGTTTTTGCTTTTTTTTTTGGTGGTTTTTTTTTGTTTTTGTTTTTTTGTTTCTGTTTTCTATGAGAAAAAATCATACTGTTGAGAATGAGAAACTATTATAAAGTATAGTTGCTGCAGTCAAGATGAATTTCATCTCGGGGATGAAATGAAATGCCTTATACCATGTAGAGGAGGGAGTGAACATAAGGAAAATGTAAGTAATTTTTTTACTCCTGGAGATCATATAGAGGCTGAATCAAATGGCTCTCGAACTGCATTCTAATAGGTTGTCTTTTGTTTTCCTTCAGTGCATATTTGTTTTAATTTGTTTCTGATAGAAAAAGAACATAGAACAGCCCTCTGAAGACATATTTTCTTGGGGCTCTACATCTTTTACCAGATTTGAAAGCTCATGCTCTTACGCAGATTGATATTGTCATAAAAGAACTGTTTTTCCATACCAAATGTTGCTACTATAAATGCAATTTACTAATGGGCCTTTACAATTTATATTTATCAAAAATGGGTTTGGTATAAAATATAGCTCAGAACAGAAGGGATAAGGAATTTTTGAGGGATTTTTGGGATAAGAAATTTTTGAGTGATTTTTTTCCATGTTCATTTGTGTAGTACATTTAGCACATCCCATGTTTATAGTTCAATGGTCTACGAGCTCATCCCACTTCCACTGTGTTTGGTGGAAAGGTTCCCATTCATTCTGTGGGATTTGGCCTGCAGGAGCAGAAGTTTTGAATGTTCCTGATTGGCATCTGCATATTATATGCAATTCTCCCCATGCATGTTAAAAAGATCTGTTGGAAAAAGACAATGATTTTTCTATTCCTTGAGGGTGAAGTAATCTGACTAACAAGTGGCATTTGAGAGCTGAAGCAATGGAGAGAGGCTGAATGTGGCAGCTTTATATGAAATACCCAGCCACTTTAGGCACAGTAGTAGTAGGAGGAGGAGGAGGCACAAAGGTTAGTTTTAATCTTTACTTCCAGAAAGCCACTGGAATTTTGAACCTGAACAAAAGTAATGAAAAGAAAAAAAATTGCTGTGTGTACTGATTGGTACACAGTGTGAAATTTCATTTCAAAAAACCTTTCTGAACTATGCCCATAAAATATCCCCTTATTAGCCTTAGAAAGTTACTTTCAGAAAAGTTAAGCTACTAGAAACCAACTGCAGGATAATCATGTGGTTTTGGAAACACCTGTAGCTCTGCTGATTGCAGATCTAAGAAGTAGTCCTTAAAGGTTTGGGTTAATACAGCACCCCATGACTTCTTCAAATATTTTTCTGTTTGTCTTCTATTTTCCTCAGAAAATTCTAGTAGGAATAGTATCTCCAAACTGTGCAAGCTGAGCAAGAGTACTTTTAACTAGATTATTTAATATTCAGTGCATCAGCATGAATCTTCACAACTCAGAATCTTAATGGTTTTCTCCATGAAATGTATCTTGTCATTTCAGCATCCGTCTGCATTTCTGAAATGACTGGATTTGGGCCCTATATTTAACATTATTCTGTTATATACCAGAAATTTTGGATTAATTCAAAATACCCTTCATTAGTTACTTGGCCATCTTACCAAGACTAGCAATTTTTTGTACATGCTAATTCTTAGGCACTTCTTTTGGACACACTAGCTCATATTTTGCTATTTTATACACAAATTGACATATGGTTAAAGATTTTTAAATTTGTCTTTTCATGGCTAAATAGGATTTATCACTGATATTTTTTTTGTGTGTGTGTGTGTTTCTGATCCTCAAGCTATAAACTTGCATTTTAAGGAACTGCCTCATGTTATGAATGCAGACTTCAAAGGTTGCAGAAGTTCTTCCTTTTTTTCCCCCTTCTTTTTCAGCTGCAGTTTTTTTTTTTTTTTTGGAAGTAGATGACAATGAAATTTTCTTCTTTTTAAGAGCTGTTTCTGTGACTTAAATAAACATTATCTTTTAAGGACAGGATTCATTGGGGTGGACTACCTGGAAAGAAGTTTATCCTAAAAAATAATTTTCTTGGCTTGTATTAGGAGTTACTGGTGAGTTACAAAAATTGGAACCTGAAAGACTCTTCCACTTCCTTTTTCTTTCTGTCAGTTTTTATGTATGCCTTTCCAGTAAAATCCTGACTGAACACTTTTATCTTTCTATTTTGAAGCACACTTTGCCTTTACTTCATCATCACAGTTTGTTTGGGAACAAGAGATGATTTCTGATGAAGAGCAATCTCTTCATTGCTCTGTTGCTTGGTTTTTCAGCAGTCAATCTCAAAAGTTGACACACTATTGCAAGGTCACATAATCATAGAGTTATTTAGTTTGGAAAAGACCTTTAAGATCATGAAGTCCAACTGTCAATCTAACACTGCCTAGTCCACCACTAAACCATGTCCTTAAGCATCTAGACATCTTTTAAATACTCCAGGGATGGTGACTCAACCCCTTCCCTGGGCAGTCTGTTCCAATGCTTGACAACCCTTTCTGTGAAGAAGTTTGATTAGTCACTTCTTATCTCTTTGATTAGTCACTGTCAGTCTAGGTCTAAAGTGCCTTGACTAGACTTTAGGCTGTTGTGTCTGCTGTGTGCCATTTGACTGCAGTAAAAGCACAGCTATCCAAAAGAGAGGCTGTTTTAAACCCAGAGAAAGGGCTTCAGCCGAGCTTAACCTTTGGACAGAAGGACAAAGCTTCAGATGACTCTATGGCCAAGCTCTGCCCATGACTGCATGCTCTTTCTGGATACACGGCTGTGGTGGGACTTTCAGTCAGATGGTCTGAAAGCTCTCATGAGCCAAGAAAATTGGTTCATGACAGTTTGCATGCCTGTGGAGTGGCAAGGGACTTCTCTCAACTCAAGCCAGGTCAGCACAGAAATGCCAGGAGGTAATAAAACTTCATTAGGTTCAGAAGGAATAAAATTTCCATTGAAATAGCCTGAAATACTCAAAAACTCATCCTGCACTTTCTTAGCCTTTGCACAGTGCTGGACTTTTTAATGAGGAACCTTCTTGTGTGCAGGTGCTCAGTTCCTTTAAACCGTTCTTCCTCCATGATAACTAAAGGTTAGAAGAAGTCCCCTCCCTGAGTGAGACATTGTCACTAAATCTGCTTTCTGTCTGGATTTATTTTCTGCTGTGTATTCTTACATCTGTAACCAAAGAGCTTCAGAGCCAGCTCCCCAGAAGGCATGAGGTGGTTTGCAAAAGCCAAATCCAGCTCCCATTCCACCACTCACTGTGCAGCACCTGCCTCTTGGGCGTTTTCTTGCACTCAAAGGGCTCCTGGACCACTGCAACCTGCCACATCACCTTAGCAGACCTCCATGTGAGGGTCTGGAGGCCTGTCCCATCAGTGTGCCACCCCCACAGGTAGTCACTGCCAGCCAAAATGAAACTGTTGCTTGGGCTAAGGTGGAAAGAATGATCTCCATTGTTTTAGGGTCTCCTGGATTTTAATCAGGAAGGTGGCAGGTTTTCATCTCTTCGTCAGAAGCACGGGAAAAGAAGGCATGTAAATACACTGTGCAAGGGAGCACCATCAGCCAAGGCAGGTAGGACAATACAAGGAATGTGTTGAAATTTTGGAGGGAAAATTTGTAGCCAGTGTAGTAGGTGAAGCTGTTTGCTACATAAGCACAACTGCGCCAGTTACTTGCACAAGCAATCAGAAAGCTGCAGGCTTGCATCTGCCTACAGGAAGAAAATCAAAACGAAAACCACAAAACAAACAAAACTGCAAAACAAATAACTAGACCAAGCAAACAAAACCCCCCTTTCCTTTCCCCTTTGCTGCCACTGACTCCCAGGTTCAAGTATTGTAAGAGAAAAGGACTTGTAAGTGCTGCTGGATAGACCCAACCCAGAAAGCCAAACGTGTCCTGGGCTGCATCCAAAGCAGCGTGGGCAGCAGGGCAGGGAGGGGATTCTGCCCTTCTGCTCTGCTCTGCTGAGAGCCCACCTGGAACCCTGCATCCAGCTCTGGGGTCCCAGCACAGGGAGGACATGGAACTGCTGGAGTGAGTCCAGAGGAGAGACACCAAGATGATCAGAGGGATGGAGCAGCTCCTATAGGAAAGGCTGGGAAAATTAGGGCTGTCCAGGAAAAGTGAAGGCCCCAGCATTACTTAATTATGGTGTTCAGTACTTAAATGGGCTTATGAGAATGAGGGGGCCGTACTTTTTAGCTGGGGCTATACTGATAGAACATGGGTTAATGGTTCTAAACTCAACAAGGATAGATTCAGACTAGGAATAGTCTGTGGGCAGATAAAACAGTGGCACAGGTTGCCCAGAGAGTTTATAGATGCCCCATCCAAGGAAACATTCAACGTCACAGTGGACAGGGCTCTGGGCAACAGGATTTATTGGAAGGTATCCTTCCCCATTGCAGGGGGCTTGAACTAGAAGACATTAAAGTGTCTCTTCCAACCTGAACCACTTTATGGTCAGTGGCACAAAATCCAACTAAAAGCCTTTAACCATCAGCAACATCCTAGGATGGATACTGGGGTTAATGCTTTTCTGAATTTCTGTGAATGCCTTGACTGAGGGACAGAGGGCATCATCAGCAATCTGCAAACTATCTAGAGGGGGTCCATCTGTATGCAATCCTGAGAAACCTGCTCTCACGAGCTCTGCTTGGAAGGGGAAGTTTGAGCTAGAGGGTCTGCAGAGGGACTTCCCAGCTGCAGCCACAGAGTGGCTCTGATTTGTTTGTTTGTTGTTTTGTTTTGGTTTTATTTTGTTTGTTTGCTTTTGTTCAAAAGTTTTTTTCAGGCATTTTCTTTTTACTGATGCTTAACTACTTTGGCACTCTCTCCTGTGTTTGTATGTCTGCACACTGAGAGTTTCACTGGCTGCCTTAACTTCACGGCCACTGGTATATGACAGATCAGGACAAGCTTGGAAGGGAGTATTAGGAGAAAGTTACATTGTCCTGGCCATTTTTTCCATAAATAGTATATCAGGCTGTTGTCCTCATGTTAATATGAAAAACTGCTACTGCATTCATTTCATACAGTATGGTTCTTGTGAACCTCCAAACATTCTGCCTCACACTCTCTTTCTGCTGCAAAATTTTCATCTTTGAGTCCCGGATAGCGTCCAATGAGAATTAGGGTCACCTCAGTCTTAGAAGCCTGGAGGATAAGATGTATCCACAAATCCTCGAAGAAATGGACACATTGTGTAATGTGTATTCACTGCAATGGACAACGTGTTTGCACTGCAGAAAGTACTCTTGTTTTTCTCCCCGTTCCCTAGAGATCTCATTTGTCAAGTAAGTCATAAAGCTGTGGTCCAGGATATCTACGTGAAATGGCCTCTCTCCTTCACAGATGTGTCTCTGACTTCCAGGATCCCTGCTACTTTATGTTGGGATGATTGTTGGGTTGATTTAGATTGACTCATCCTCTTTAGATGGACTGTCAGACCATGCTCATCTAATAGGACTTCTTTTTTTAGAGAAAAATAAGGACAAGAATTAAAGTGAGTAACAAGTACTTAAAGCCGTTCACCACAGGTGGGTGATCAGTTGGCTTTTTAAAAAATTCTAAATCATGCTGTGTATCATCTCAGTCTCACAGCTTACTTCAGAGGGGGAAAGCCACAGGTGAAAGGATGATTTTGGCAGGCCCACATAAAAAAGGTGGTCTTTCCATTCTGCCTTATTTGCAGTCATGGAATCTGCATTACAAAAAGAAATTGAGAGAAGTGGGTACACTGTGGTGGCTGGTGGATTATATTCTTCCGTCTGGATTGATCCTAACAAGGATCAAGCTTTTATTTCATTTTCCTCTTTGGTGAAGTACTGCTAGAATATGTATTTTCTATCTTCTGATATTTCTAAAATTTCTTTATATTTACAATTTTTACCACATTTTGTCCTCTGTCCAGTGTTTTTGAATTTGGTTGAATGCAGAGTTGTTTTCAGGTGCAGAAGGAGGACATCAGCATACCAGGATAATGTGGCCATGTATGCTAGATTTTAAGATGTCATTAGAAATGCAGTTTGGTTTAAAAACACAAAAAGTTCATTACGTTTGCTAGTCTCTCAGGACCTGTCAGTCTTTTAAGAGTCACTTTGACAACAACTTCATTATAAGGGAAGGGGGGAAGTATCTTTTATTTAGGAAATGTAAAGGGTTTTTGTTGTTTTGAGTTTATTTTTGGCCTGTTTGTTTGGGTTTTTTTTGTTAGTGGAATGAAATGAAGATTAATAGATGGTTGCTCTGACTTTAGCCTTGGCAAATCATTATGTACTAAAAAATCCAGCTGTCCCCAAAACATGTTCTGCAGTGGCAACTGGCAACATCAACATTTTCCCATGGCCAGGGTTGAATATCTTGGCAGTAAGATAGTAGAACTGCATTTTGCAGAATGTCATCATTGTTAAAATGTAACAACTTTTCCTCCACCAACTAGAAGAATTTTTTACTGAATTAACATTCTCTCAAAATAATTATTCTTATTAGGAAGCAGAAAATTTTTGGTGATACAAAAGTTATTAAAGGCAGTAAATTAAGGCTCTTTAAGAAAAAGCTTGCCAAGGTGAGAACAGGTAACTCCATAATAGAAAATGGAATTTATCTAGAAAAAAATTAATTTACACTTGCAAATGTAAGGCATCTATTTTCTATAGTTAGTACAGGTTTGCAGACAATTGATTTATAAACGTCTTGATTCATTGACATTCAATACTAACAGAAGTGTCCCTGATGAGGCAGTAGGAAGTGTGAATTATTAGTATTTGTTAGCTTTGTTTTTCAGGGCACGTTTTTCTAACCAGATATTTTCACCTAGTGATGTAGTATTTGCTCTCCTTTTGCTTTCTTGCTGGATGTCACAGCCTTTGCAGAAGCCAGGTCTGAAGGATACAATTTTAAGAGCTAACAGTGTCCATTTAGGTGTTGCCAAAATCAGATAGACTGAGCAATAGTTCATGTAGGATACTTGACACTACTGAGCAGTCATGCAGAAGCTGCTTTTTCATGGGTATGAGGCCAGTCTGCAGGAGGTTTTCTCCTTGCTGTCTCAAAGGGAATACTGTTTGAATTCTGGCAATATACCAATTTAAACTGCACAAGTTGCTGGTCATACTCAGCTGGCTAAATGTATTCGATATAGAAAAACCCACTCAACAAACCTTGAATTAATTTAATGTCCCTTTATTCGTGTTCATAAGACTACAAGCAGTTCGGATTAGGTCCTCTCTGTGCTATTACAAGGCAGAATGCTGCACTACCGTGGGCCACCCACTGTGGCTGGAATGCAGAGGCAGGCAGTGCCCTGCTCTTCTGAATGTTCTCACATAAATTAAATCAGTAAAACTCCAGTGGCTGAAGAACTACAATTGAACTGAAAATGTCTGGCTCTTATTCCTGGTTTTGTTGTAGTTTGTCTGTATGGCCCTGCATGAAGTTTGGCTTCTTTTGTGTAGTTATGGAAGCCAAAGAGATGTCCTTTCTTCTGTTTATTTTGGCTGGAGCTTCAGGGCGATGGCTGGCTCTCAGTGTGTTGTGCAAGATACAGAATGGCAGGACCTTCACACAATCACAGGATCACAAAATCCTTAGGATTGGAAGAGATCTCAGAAGATCATCCAGTCCAGCCCCCCTGCCGAGGCAGGGTCACCCTGAGCAGGTACACAGGAACACGCCCATGTGGGTTTTGAACACCCCCAGAGAGGGAGACCTATGACCTCCCTGGGCAACACACTCCAGTGTTATGACACCCTCAGTGTAAAGGGGTTCTACCTCATGTTTAGGTGGAATTTCTTGTGTTTCGCTTATGGCCATTGCTCATTGTTCTATCACTGGGCACCATGGAAAAGAATCTGGCACCATCCTCTGGGCACGTGCCTTGTGTGTATTCATGATATCCCCTCTTAGCCTTCTCCAGCCTTCTCTGTGGCCTGCACTGAACCCTCTCCAGTAGCTCCTTGTCTTTCTTGTTCTGAGGAGCCCAGAACTGGACAGGCACTCCAGATGTGCCTCACTAGGGTGGAGTAGAGGGGGACAATCACCTCCCTTGACCTGCTGGCCACCCTCTTCCTGATGTCCCCCAGGATTCCACCGGCCCTGCTGGCTGCAAGGGCACTGCTGGCTCAGGGACAGCTTGTGGTCCAGCAGGACCCCCAGGTCCTTCTGCACAGAGCTGCTCTCCAGCAGGCCACCCCAGCCTGTGCTGCTGCCTGGGGCTGTTCCTCCCCAGGTGCAGGACTCTAAACTTGCCCTTGTTGAGCCCCATCAGGTTTCTCTCTGCCCGGCTCTCCAGCCCATGAACGTCCCTCCGAGTGGCAGCAAAGCCTCCAGGTGCGCCAGCCACTCCCCAGTCCTGTATCCTCTGCAAACTGGCTTAGGGCTCACTCAATCCCTTCATCTGAGCTGTTGATAAACAAGCTGAGTAAGAGGGGACCCGCTATTGATCCCTGGGGAATGCCACCACTACAGATCCTCAATTGGATTCTACTCTGCTGGTCACAAGCCTCCGAGCTCTGCCATTTCAGCCAGTTCTTGATCCAGCTCACTGTCTGTTCATTTAACCCACAGTTCCTGAGTTTACCTACAAGGATGTTATGTGAGACAGCGTAAAAAGCACTGCTTCCCATCCAATAAACTCAGGACTGATGTGTTTTTGCACTACTGGGCATGCAATGACTCCTGACTGCTTGCTGAATGTGGCTGCTCACCTGCTTGCTAAGGAGGGTCTGCAGGTAATGCCATAGCCCTATGAGTGGGTAGGTCTAATTCTTGATGGCAGCTGTGTTCAAAAGAAGTACTGAAGGTAGCCTTGGATGAGAAGTGAATTAAAGTGGTTGTCTCATTACTACATTAGTCATAGGTGTGTCATAAGGGGGCAATCTTGCAGAAATTCTTTGTAGTTTTTTGTGGAAGAAAGTGGAAAAGCATGTTCAACAAAAGGAGCAGAAGCCAAGCCAATTCCCTAATGACCCATTCTTCTTGCTGCTAAGTGGCTACATGTGTTTTATTGCTGAGCATCCAGCTAAAACTTTCAGGGAAATTTTGGTGTGGTGTACTGGGAGTGCTGACTCAGTGCAGCTCTTGCAGCCTATTCAACAAAAACATCTGGTACTGCTCTGATTTACACTTGTTTGAGGAGAGAAAAGCAGGTGCATCTACTGCAGTGGGAAGCTGTCAAAAGAAGGGATCTTGTCCTGCACCAGCACTCATCCTGGTGACTCTGAGAGCAATCACTGCTGCTACTCTTACACTTCAGAGGCCTCATACCTACCTCAGCACATAAATGTAAGGCAGCCCTCAAACAACTCACAATGAGATACTACTGTTTCCTTCTTACACAGGACAATTTATACCACTAATGAAGGATTTATCTGTTCAGTGTAAATGCCCTGTATTCAAACAGTGAAGTTAAACTGATTTTGATTAGGTGGATTGGTTTAGCTCAATGGAAAAATATCATTCAATGAAATAGGGATGTCCTCCCAGGAGATAATGACTAGTAAAAATTGCTGAAGCTTTGTCCTATGAAATAAGCCTGATCCGACAGACTCCCTTAATGAAAGTATTAAGCACTGATCACTTTGCTACAATACTCAGCCACAATCCAGGAAGCTGAGAAAGAGTTAAGAAGTGAGTCTACTCCTCTGGTGTTTTGCTGAAGAAGGCTGAAGGCCAGGTTTGTGATGCTTGTAAGCATGCACAAGCACCAATTGAACTGTCTTGGTTTATGGTTTCTTAGACACCAATGTAGCAATCCACTAGTGAAGTCAAGATACATTCCCATCTCAAATGCTCCTTTTCCAACAGTCTAGCTAATGCTTTAAGAGTAGGGACCATCTGCATTGTAAAGCTAAACTTAACTGAAGTAAACTTACTCCAGGATCAATTAGGCTGCTGTAGTTTCATTCAAATCACTGGAGTTAACATCGGCACAAAGTTGGAAGAAGTGGCAAATGCAGCTCTAATCCCGTAATCTGTGAGAAATGTGGCTTTGTGGCAAAGTAGGTCAACAGCATCTTTGGCTGAATTAGGAACAGTGCTGTGAACAGATAAGGGATGTGACCCTTCTATTCAGCTCAGCACTGTTGAGACATATCTTCAGTTCCAGCTCCAGCTCTGCACTCTTCAATGTAAGAGGGACATGAACATGTTAGAAAATAGTCCAGCAAAGGGGCACAAAAAGGATAGGGAAGTTGGATCATGTGACATGAGAGGAGAGGCTGAGACAGCTGTGATTTCTTACTCTTCAGAACAGAAGAATTGGATGAATTGGGTGAATCTCACTTTTGTGTTTGGGAGGAATAAAGAAGATGGAGCCAAAATCTTTTCAGAGGTGGCCAGTGAAAGGACAAGTGACAATGGGAACAAGGGAGATTTTGGGTTGTGAGTTTGTTTTTGTTTGTTTCACCGTTACAGTGGCTGAACCCTGGCAGAAATTGGATAGAGAGACTGTGGAGTCTCCATCCTCCAACATAGTCAAAATCGGACTATTTGATATCCTGAGTAACTTGATGTAAGCAATCATGGTCTGAGCAGTGAGCTTGGTCTAGGAGTCTTCCTAGGAGATATCCTAGAGGTGCCTCCCAACCTCAGTCATTCTGGGATCTTGTCACTGAAGTAAGTTGCAATGTTGCATCCAGATTCACAAAGGTACACATGGTCTTTAAGTCACCCTAATTTTACAGATATCCAGTTAATGTACTGTTTAGGCTTCACTTGTCAGTCTTCCATTCTTCTAAACATGGTTCATACTAATGAGGAAACTCTGTGACAGATTCTATTAGGGCACAAAAGATTGTCAAAAATATAGCCAATCTTCATAATTACAGAAATATGTGGGGAGAAAGGTGAACAGTGCTCTGACTGTTACACAGTGACAGAGCAAATGAGCTTAGATAGCAAACAGAAAGTGCTCTGCTGAGCCAGTCAAATGGAAGGTAGGATATTCCAGTCTAGCCATGATTCAGTTTTGCATGTCATTTTGCTATGAAAGACCCTGAGTGTTAAATTTCATGTACAGGTTTCCTCTGTTTTGCAGTTACATCTACTGGGATTAACCTTGCAACTTGTACTTCATTAAGAATGCTTCAGATGATAGCTCAGCTGAACAGAACCTGGATAAATCCTCCATAGCTACTTCAGCTCCACAGGATGAGGAATTAGTAGAAAGCATTAACATTCTGACCAAGCTTAGTTTTTGCGGGTTTGCTTTTCCAATGAGATGAAATTCTTCTTCCTCAAAAGATAATTATGGGTAGAAATTGGAGTCCTAGACCCAGCTTGTGATGTGTAATGGAAGACAGCCAGCAGCATTCAGGTAGACACTACAATCCCAAGGAATTTAGCCAAGGTTTCCCTGTGGTTTGGGAACAAAAGTTCGCCTGAACTTCAGAGCAGTGTTTTTTACCTGGAAAAAAGCCTTGCAGAGAGCTTTTGAAGCCTTCCCAAAGGTTCCAAGGTGGAACAAAAGCACTTCATGCTATTCTAATGTTTTACAACTATGTGAGTGATCCCTAGATTTTTGAGATGCCCCAGTGTTAGGAGCAAGGTTTTACTAAAGCAGCTTCTTTGGAACACTCTATTATCTATGCAAAGCCACTTCAATTGCAAAATACTAGCTATATTAAAAGGAAAAAAAATTGAAAGTTTTGAAGAAAGGGCAGAGTGCTTAAATGGGCTTGCATGATTATAATGCTGTGAGAAAACATTTTGACTGTTGGAAGTCATCAGGTTTGCACCCAGCCACTGTTCCTTTGTGTTTGCAGGTTCTTGCTGTATTTCTGTTTCTCTCTTGACTGTTATTTTCTCATTCCAAGTGTATTCGCTCTCTCAAACACTGAAAGTGCTTGGAACACAGCTATTATTTTAAGTCACCTACTATTGCCCAGAGTGAACCAACAGGCTGTAAAAGCAAGGGCAACTTTTTTGTTCACGTGTGCAATGAGGTCTTTTGCCTGGAAATTGACATTATCACCCACTATTCTCAGCTTTCAGGTCAGTAACTGCAATTTCTGATGATTACCAGACAACACAAATGACCGTGGCTTAATTAGGGCATGAAGAAACACAGCACTTTCTTCCTGAATTCAAGCAGGGGTCTACAGTGTTGAAAAGACTTTCAGGTAAGTCTTCTTCAAGGTGTGGCATGGTGAAAACAATGCCTAGGCTCTCAGGACACAAAGAAGGCATTGGCAAGGCCATCCCAGCCTAAAGATCCGGGGCTGGGTACTCAATATTGTGATAGTAGAAGAGGTACAGTGAACAAGATCTGTCAGGGTGCTTGCTTTTGGAATCCAGCCTCAGCAGCAGAGGGGCTAGGACACCACCAGCCCCACAAATGCCCATGTCTTGAACTTTCCTGTAACCAGGCTCTAGTTCTTTTTGTATGCATGACTTTGGATCTTTAAGAGTCCAAAGGACTGGAGGATGCTTCAGTGTGAAATTAACTCAGCTTTTGTCCAGTCAGGTCTTGAAGAACTCTGAGGACTGAGACTGCATCTCCTCTTTGGATCCCAGTCCGTGTAGCAAAACCCTTCTGTTTACACCTGGTCTGAAACCCTCGTTCAACTTTTGTTCCTCATCCTCCCAAGACGAGAAGTCCCCAGCCCTGTGTCGCTGATCCCTTTCCCACAGGTACAATGGGATTGTCAAGGCAATGCTACATTGACTGTTCCATACAATTTGCTGCCAGCTGAGGCCTCGACAGGTCTGCTCCACCACCTTCTCCAGCTCACCAATGAAGATGCTTTACTCTGCCTTGCCCCAGCCAAGGTGTTACCATTAATTATGCCAAACCAAAGTAGCCTAGGTAACCTATGCAGCGTGCATTCACCCTCTGTTCAGCTCCACAACGGCACAGGAAATTAAATTTTTATGAAACTGATCTTGCTGAGCGCCTTCTTGGGCAAAATAGGTGCATTTTAAACTCCAGGGACTATGTAACAAATTACACATCGCGTTCATGTGCGCGCTCATATCCAACATAAATGTTGTATGCAAGAATGTATTCAACTGTTGCTTTTGCTTTTTAATGTTTTAATGTCATGTTCATATTTTCTTTTCACAAGGCCCCAGCTGACTCCAGTGCCTGTCCTTCACAGAGGTGCTGAAGGAGGTGGCTGGCAGGGTCTGGGCTACAGCCCACAGAGAATCACAAAGCAGGTGTGCCTGTTTGGGATTTCTGACCCACCAAGAGGAACGCCGGTTAACTGGTGTGATCAGCTGGTTGTGTGATGGTAGCAGTCTGTCAGGGAGGTGGATCCAGGTGGTCGCTGTGGAGTGACAAGGAATCAGACAACTCCAGTCAAGTTAAAGGACTTCTGTCCTGCACTGCAGCGTGGGAAGCTCTGGCCTGTTACTTAGATATTTGTTGGTGGCACTGAGACGAAAATCCTGTTTGTGGGGTTTACAAATTGGCTGACACAGATGCCAGAAATGTAACAAGGGAGGTCCAGGCTGTGGGTAGGAAGAGAAGTACAAATGAGTCCCTAGAAACAGCGCAGCAGTGTATGAAGCAGGACTTAAAAATACAGTGTGGATAATGGAGAGGGAACAAGGGAAGGATGGGGGGAGGGAAGTGGAGGAAGTGGCAAAAGGAAGTGGTGGAAGGAAGGAAGTGGTGGAAGGAAGTGGCAGAAGGAAGTGGTGGAAGTGGCGGAAGGAATTGACGGAAGGAAGTGGCGGAAGGAAGTGGCGGAAGTGGCAGAAGTGGTGGAAGTGGCAGAAGTGGCGGAAGGAAGTGGTGGAAGGAAGGAAGGAAGGAAGGAAGGAAGGAAGGAAGGAAGGAAGGAAGGAAGGAAGTGGTGGAAGGAAGGAAGGAAGGAAGTGGTGGAAGTGGCGAAAGTGGCGGAAGTGGCAGAAGGAAGTGGCGGAAGAAAGGAAGTGGCAGAAGGAAGGAAGGAAGTGGTGGAAGTGGCGGAAGGAAGTGGTGGAAGGAAGTGGCGGAAGTGGTGGAAGTGGCGGAAGTGGCGGAAGTGGCGGAAGGAAGTGGCGGAAGGAAGTGGCGGAAGGAAGTGGCGGAAGGAAGTGACGGAAGGAAGTGGCAGAAGGAAGGAAGGAAGGAAGTGGCGGAAGGAAGGAAGGAGAAAGCCAGAGAGGAAAGTGGCTTTTGCTTCCCTTATGCAAATGCTATTCTGTTTGAAATGGCATTGGTCAGCCTGTGCCTCTCAAATGAGCAGTTCGAGTCCACCCACATGATGGGGCTGCCTCATGTGTTTAACAGCTGATGCTGTTGTCCTTACCTGGAAATGGAATACAGCTCTTTAATGTGGATAATGCAGCTGGTTCACTATAAATCTCAAATGTGAAGAGTAATGAGGACAGGGAAATAGCATCAGGTAAATATTGCAAAATTTTGGCAGGGGAGAGCGGTGGAAGGAGCAACAATTTACAGAGTGACATTGAAAAAGGGAAAATATAAAGTAATCTGAAACAGAGCACACACATGTTCTCTGTGGGTGATAACAATGTGGGAAGCATGGAGCTGGAAGAGGGGCCAAGGCACCGTTGTCAATGCTGAATTATCACTCATTAAGCTGTATTTCTTGCACTGCCTGACCAAAAGCACTTTGTCTTGGAACAAGGATAAAGTAGGCATTGTCTGTACCTACTCCAGTTCTGCTGCTGTATTCAGGGCTTGGCAACAAAACACATTAGGAGGCTGGACATAACAGCCTAGTGATGAGAGTCTGTGAGGACTGGTTAATGAAATTATGAACGTTGAGGGCCTGGTTAAGTGCAGGTGTGATTGCAGCTTGTCTGTCTTCAAGACAAAGGTGGCAGAGGCTGTGTCTGAGCTACAGACTTCAGCTTTACCACAGACAGCTTTCAGCTCATGAATTTTCTGCATTGATTATGTAGAACACTAAAATGTGTGCTCACACTCAGTCTGCTAAAGCCCTGCTGGGCTTTCAGAAGAGAAAGCTTATCCATAAATAAAGAGAGCTCCTTGGAGGTGGCATATAGAATAGACAGGCAAAAATTTAACACAGAGAGAAACAGCCTTCTGGGACTATTGAAAACATCCTCAAGCCTTGTGTTTTGCAATGATTGCAGTGGATGATGTGTGTCTGTCTTTGCTTAATATGTACAGCTGATTAGCAAATGCAGGCACAATATGAAATCTTTGCTGGTTGTTTCCATATGGGAAACAAGACTGGTGGTAAATTTTTCACAGGATTCTATGAGGAGCTTACAGCCACTGGATCTCAATGAGCCTGGCCTGAGCAATGTGGACTCTGTGGGGAGTCCAGCAGCTGTGCTGACCTGCATCTAGGAGTGCATTTGACACCTGACCAGTCATTTCAGAGGGAGGAAAGTCAACTCAGGGTGCCACAGGGATTGCTTCTGCAACAGCTGGAGGTTGTTCCTGGACTGTCATTCTTTTCTACCAAGAGAAAAGTGTGGTAGTTTGGCACTGAGCAAGAATAGTGTTGCTATCTTGGGTCCTTTTCTTTCACACCTCTCAAATGCTTCTTGGAACAGATTATGAGACACCAAATTTGTTTGCAGACTACAGCTATCACTGTATCACTGTGCAGAAGATGTTTATCTGGTTGTCTCTTTCTGCACAACACATTTTAACCACCTTTCACTAGGATTTTGCTGTAAACTGACGTATGCAATGCCTTGTCTTTGGGTTTTCCTGTCTCTGTTGAGTTAGGCCCTTATCCAAGCAAACATTTCCCTGTCTCTTTGAAGATAAGCCTCCTGCCCTTGCTGAAATCATTAAGATTGCTTGGGTCATTAGTTTTGATGGATGTGTGTGCATGCACATGACTAGCAATGATGATTAGTGGCTATGAGAAAATACTTCCCCCCTAGGTAGATTGCTGAGAGGAGGTTCAGTCTATAAAAATCATGTAGTTACAAAAACTCTTCCCCTTCATCTTAGCCTGATGAAATCTGTGGCATCTCTCCAGATGAAGACTGGAAATGTTTTCCTTCCTTTTTTAGCTCACTGTGTCTGTGTGTGTGCCACAGGCACTTTATATCATTCTAGTTTATTTATACTTTCAACTTATTGATTGGAAGATGGGATGATAGCCTTTTGGATTTATTTTGCTGCTCATTTATAATTAATTTGGCTCGCACATAAAAAAATCAACCTTTATTCATTTACCGTCTATTCACTGTGATTTTTTTTTAGAAAGCTTAAAAGTAGAAGAGCCATGCACTAGGCAACAGGCCAACATGCACGTGATTCTCACATGTTCCTGTAAGACCTGGCTGTCAATTTTACCTGCATTTGCCCAAAAGGAGGAGTATTCTTTGTCCACCTGTACAGTGTGAGCACCTCCAGCCATGATGGTGAGTGCTTGTGCACAGCTGCCAAAGTTGGCGTGATGTCCACCAGTATGTGCTATAGAAATGAAGAGGGAAAGCTACTGTTCTGAGGGCATGTGTGTCCTTGCAAGCTCTTGAGGGTGATCCATACGGGGGGAAACAGGAGGTCATGAGAGAAGGATGGCCATGGAAGTGAACTTCTGGCTCTCGACAAAAAGCAAACCCCCTGCTTTGCCAGTTGGCAGCCCTGTTGCTGGAGCTGAGTGATGGACTTGTAGAGTAACTGTGCTGCTCCTGAGCTCTGATCACTCATAGCCCACTGGGCTGATCACACACAGCTCACAGGGAGTATGCTCTGTATCAGTCTCCCCAGCTGCCAGTGACAACTGGCAAGTAATTTGACTTGATAAATACAGTAGATATGAGCATTTAATTCAAAATGACAATTCAAGGTTTCAAAGCAGTTCACCTGCTCTGCAACGCTTTAAAGATCTCCCAAAAAGCAATCTTTTGTATGTGCTTGAAATCTGCCTCTGCCACTACTCAGATATATTTATAGACTACTGGTGGGCTGCCTATGAAAATTCTCATCCCACAGTTTTTCCTTAAGGTTGGTGAAAACTTCTGTGTTTCACAAAGGTTAAGCTACAAAGAGAGAGGATAGCATTGTAAATGCCTTCTAAGCCCCTGAATCTGTGATCTCAGTAAAGCGTTCACTGTGCACTGTAGAAGCAGTTCTGTATTGCTCATGTAGAATCAAAGGGTTGCTTCACTTTCCTTGATCCTTGCAGTATATTCACCTATGTCTCTTTTAAATCACTCCTACAGATTGTCTTCTGTGGATTTCCACTACCGTCCAAAAAATAAAATAAAGAAGAGTCTCGGTTCCCCCTACTTTCCTGCCCCCCCCTTCCCAGTGTGCAAGCATGCCCAAGATGAATCACTGCATAATTATATTCCTATTGCTGGTATCCTTCCGTTGGCTCTCCCTTTCCGCTCATTTCATGCTTACTTGCCAATCATGCCTATCATTTGGGGTCTGTTTATTTGCTGGGAACCAAAGGAAAGATCTTCAACAGCAGTCTAGGGGATACCTGAGATTCTCCAGCCCACTTCACAATCTCAGAGAGCAGGCTTTACATGGTCTTGCAGGTACAACATCCCTTAATTTGCCCTGAAATGTTGAGCCCTGCTTTAGGCTCCTAGAAGGTGTTGTGCTTTGAAAAGGTGTCTGGGATGAGAGAAGAGTTTGCCTGACTTTCCAGCTGTGTGCAGGGGCATGAGCCGTGGGGATGCTAGCTTTCAAGGGCAATCATGGGTGCCAGGGATATGCTTATATTGTGGATAAGTACAGGGAGGGAGCTCAGGTAGGCCAACACCTGGTAAGTGAAGCGAGGGATTGACAGAGGGATTTGGGGCTTCGCATTGATGCTGAATTTTCTGTAGACATGCTGCTGTGCTTCCTGGGGTGGGAGTTCTCCCGGGAGGACAGCCCTGTGTAGACATGGGAAGCAGGGAAGTTCTGCCGTATTTGAAGGCTTGATACAAGTGTGCCCTAAAATATGCTGGTCAAGATTAAACATCAAGTTTAAAAACCAGAGCTGGACCCTCCTGCATTTGGAGGCCTGACCAGGTAGACTTGATCCTTGTCTTCTCCTTTTGTCAGTGAGTTACCTGGATTGCAGCTCTCAGAGGGACCCCAGGTTGTCAGGAGCCTGAAGTGACTGGGCATTGTTTTGACACCTTCCTTCAAACCTCACAGCCTGTAGTGGTAATAAGGGCATTCTTGCAGTGTTAACAGACATCCTGTAGCACAGGCAGATGCTGCAGGAGTACAGGAGTACTTAGTCCCTCTGGTTTTCAAAGTTGCTTAGTACCCCTGAGTCTCCATTCCTGTAGAGTTGTGTAGAGCCACCAGCCCCCTCCAGCATCCCTGCTTTAAGGAGGGGCCAGGTTTCCTGGTGGGAGCTGGGATCTTTTTCTCTGCCTGCTCTAGATGTACATCACCTTCTGGGTGTCACCACTTTTTGCTGCTGGCTTCAGTCATCACTGCTGCACTGCTCTGTTTTGTTCTCCCTCAGGGCTTTGTGGTTGCAAAGTACTGGACTTCTCAGGCTGCAGGTAGAGCTGCTGCTTTTCTCTGTCCAGTTCCTCTCTATTTCAGCTGTATGTGTGCTGCTTATCTCTTAGTGTTTTGAGAGACATTTTCTCAGGGTTGTTAGTACTTTTTGTACCTGTGAGGTCTTTGTTCCATCCCCAAGTCAGCACGCAACATTGGTGCCTCAGCCAACCCCACATTCAGCCTTTACATGGAGCAGTGCTCTCCTCTGTTGCCTGGAGAGGAGGGGTGCTGCTTTGCCCTTGGTCCAAGGCTGTTTCCAGTAAAGGTCTTCCCTCCTAAAAAGAAAGGCAGGGTAGAGGAAGAAAGCAATGCTCAGCTCTTCCTCTGCTGCTGTGTCTACTGCAGCACCCAGCAGAGCTGGCTAGCTGAGGAGAGTGTCCCATCCTCTGCAGCACACGCTCTCTCTAGGATGTGCTGGGCACAGTCCTCCCCCAGCTCCACTCTGGCCAGCACACGATTTTCCCCAAAATGTACAATACAGTTCTTAATGTCTAATCTTATTCTGAGAACATTTTCCAGCTTTTCACTGGAAAGATGATTAATACTGCATTGCCCAGCCAGTCACACTATCCACAGTAGAACTATAAATAAATACCACCCAGCAGTTGCATACAGCAAGCCCTATTTTATTATTTTCCATTCATAGTAAAAAACATGACAAGGTTGGAGAAGAGGCTGATTAGAGAAGAGGCTGAGTAACAGCTGTAGTTTAGTAGGCACCTTAGTCTTTTATCCTCCAATATCCAGAGGGCAAAGAAATCCCACACTTATTTTTGTGTAAGTTTTGCTGTTCTCTACTTACAAAGGTTATTTGTCCATCTAGTTGGCTGACCCATACATGATTAAATGTGCAACGTGCTTCACATGGCCCTAGGAAGGAAGGCTTTTTCTTTTCAAAATTAGGTGAAAGCCCTCTACCAGGATTGCTTTGTTCAATGGAAAATTGGTTTCTTAGCCAAATGCAAACAACCGCTATGGTTGCCATGGTTTCCTTCTTTCTTATGAAGCAGAAGTCCCTTCCAACGTTGGGCAAGCAGTTTTGGTAAAAAAAAAAAAATAAAAAAAAATCAAAAATCAAAAATACCGCAGTATTTGGGATTAAAAATGTCTAGTGAAAAATTAAGCCCTTTGCAAGAATGGTTTCCACTAACATTTTACTGTTTTTTAACATTTGGAATTTCAATTTTTTTAAAAAGAGCACATCATGAACACTGTTAAACTGCAAACTCTAGAGATTCCCACCCAAAACCATTTTTCAGCTAGCTTTATTAATGATCCCGCCTAAGCTATTCAGATGTGAGTCATTCCAGAGGGTGGGTGGATGGGAGGAGGAATGCGGGAGGGGCAAGGGGCTGGCGTCTCTCCCATGTGGGATGGAACAGGTGAGGGAGGGGTGGTGCGGCTGCCTCCCTGCAGACGGAGGGTGATCCTGGCTCCTCGGGCTGTGCCCCGGCTCCCTGTGGCACTGGGGACACAGGCTCCTGCCTGCCACACAGCTGCCTTTTGGAGCCTGGGGGGCTGCACGCTGGGCATGGCCCCCTCAGGTATCAGCTCCTCGGTGCGACTGTAGAGCCTTTCCGGGGAAATGCAGTTTCTCTTTTACTGTCAGTGTGTGGCTCAGGAACACGGGAAAGGAACTGCTGTTATACGAACACTTCTAATTATATGGGCTTTGTTTTCACACAGCTGCTAGCTTTCTGAAATATATTATGAAAAAAAAAATCTGCCATGACTGTATTACTCACCAAAGCCTAGATTTTATCAAACACTGCGCACAATAAACTCGCAGAAGCTACATAATTTGTTGGAAAAAAGTTGAATGCACTAATAAGATGTTTCATAGGATTAATTTCTTTGTTTGTTCTACAAAAACCTAGACACAGTTAAAAATGAAACCCCTCCAATCTCTTGCACAGAAATTGTTTTATAATCTTTTGGAGGATACTTTCTCCAGCTCACTAAGGCACTTGCTTAATGATTAACTGAAAGGACTTAATTGGTCCCAGTGAAGACATACTTTCTTAAAATCAGCCTATGGTAATTCCTTTTCAAATTGTAGTCTTTATGATTTTGCCATAGGAACTCAAACACATAGCTAATTATAACACCGTTCAGGGAAAAAAATTGGAATCAAGGTAAGGATTTACAAAAAGAAAAAAAAAAGGATGTATTATCTTGATCTTGCTAAAACTTTTGAATGTGGCTGCATAATGAATTGCTGAATTGTATTTGTTAGAAGCTCATTATTGCTTGCTTTTGGTGAAAGACAATAATTTTTTAATGTTATGCCAAATAAAATGTACAGCAGCCATGAGCAAAAAAGGGAAATGTTAAAAAATCATGAGAAAGCAGGCTTATAGAGAAATATACTAATGAATCAATAATCACTCACTCAGGTGTTTGGTCCCCTATTTTGAGACTGGGCGAGATGAAAGTTATTAATTAGTTACATATTCTTATTGTTGAAAAATCCTGGCTATGTCTCTCATGATTTCTAAGACGTAGTTAAAAGTCGTGGGCTTGGAGCTGGAGGGGAAGAGGATTTCTCTCCTGGGCACTCACACTTCTCCAGTTTCCTGCCTTTGCTGTAACACGAAGCCCTGGAAGTGTCCTCTTGCCTGCACTGCCAAGCCCCCAGGGAGGACAGTGCTCTTACAGGGGTAAGTGTCTGGATGCAATACTCTGGTGTCCTGCACAGCAGGCAATGTCCTCACGTTACTGCTCTTGGTCAGGGCTTATGGGGATTTAGGGTTTATTGTTACAGGGATTCCCAATACTTCAGGCTGCATTTCAGTCACTAACGAGCACGTGCATCTTCAGGTGGTCCATCAAAGAACCTGATGCAGCAGACCCTACAGCTTCCAAAACTTTGTCTTCCTTCTAGGCTCAACCTGCTGGCTGTTTTTGTGGGATTTCTGGTGCTTGCTATTCAGTAAATGGCACGTACCAGAAGAAGAGGCATGATCCTGAGCAGGGATTTTCTCCCTGTCTGCAGGGAGAGAACAGACCCTGCCTAGCTGGACTCCAGAGTGCACACAATGACTCTCCAATGACCCTGCAGGAATCTGAACCTTTAGCAGTAAGCAAGGAATGTGTGCAAGTAGAAAAAAAAGTGAGAAAAAAATCATAAATCAATTGCTTAGCTTATTTGTCTGACAAATTGTGCTAGTCTAACGCACAAAATTTTTTGAAAATATTCCCATGTGCAGGCCCAGAAATTTTTTTGTGTGCCCATCTTTTAATTTAAAAACAGTGTGTCCAGCAAAAGGAAAATGTTGAGTGGTTCTTCTCTGTTGTTTTTGGATGCAGGCAGTCTCCACAATACGAAACCTCAGGTCAGTCCAAAAATCCACCAGCAGTCCCGACATTTTTCTGAGCTATTTATATATACCTGAGGGTATATATAAATATAAAATATTTATTTATATAAACAAATAAATATAAATATAAATATATAAAATGTAGCGAGGTTAAATTATCACCCGAGGCAAAATGCTGGTAGGTGTTATTTGTAGTAAAATGCATCACTTGGGTGTTTCCCACACTTGTGACTGGAGTTTGCATGCCCTTCCTTTTTTGAAGGTGGGAACAAGGTACACATCTTGCTGTTTTTTAGAATGCCGGTTTCATTCAAATTTGAAAGGACCAGGAGTAGGGCTGGACTGAGCACTTATGCTAAGAGCAATTGTGCATAGAAAATGCTTGAGTGATGGGTTGACAGATATGAAGAACAATAGTGAAAAAGTAATTAATAACTCTTTTCCTTTGTACCCCACCCGGTTCCATGCAGGGACATGCATATTTTATAGCTAATTAGTATATTTAGTAGACTATATATGGATCAGGGTCTTCAACAACCTAAACATTTTACCTGACTTTTCTGCTAGTCAGCCTGTGTTCTTAAATACTTGACTTGTTTTTCTTCCCACCTTCTGTCTGGTCCACATATTTGTTGCAGAAATGTGTGAGCCCACATTTCATCTATCACGGTAGGTAATTTTCAGTCTATTACATGCTATTAGAACTCCAATGTTGGCATTTCAGCTCCAGAGTACAGCAGCATTTATCCTTGGCTGTAGTAAGCAAAGCACTTCAATTTTTTTTTATCCCCTATAAACTGGCATATTGCAGGTACAGTAGGTATTCTTTAGCATTAGAAATTTCTGATGTTTGGCTGATTAATGCTTGAGAATATATAATGCAGCTTGCCAATTTATTTTTAAATGAAAACTTGGATCAAATATTGCATTAGGGAAAAAAGCCTTTCTGTGTATATATATATATTTTTTTTTTTAAATTATTATGTCCATTGATAATGCATTTTAAGAATTTAAACGCAAAACTGCTTAGTTTGGAGGATTGTAACTTTGTATTTGATCTCACATGCATTATGGATTTCCAGTATGTGAAAAGTATTTAAAATGTCTGCAATGAAACTCTTTCACTGCTTTTGAAATTAAAATCAATTTTATATGCATTATGTTGCAGGGAGTTGAAATTCGTTAAGTAGGTTAAGTAGTGGGAGGAATATTATAGAAAATTATTGCATTCCATTGTAAGATAAATTAAAAAATAGTACAATTAGTAAAGAAATAAAATAAATACTGCAATTAAATAAAAAAACCCACTAATTCAAAGTTATTGCTAAGTATTGAGAAACAGATAATGCAACGTTGAAGTGTGATCTGTAATGACCATCTCCCTGACAGTAACTCTTCCTTTAGTTAATGAATCTTAGGTTGTATCCCAGGCAGTAGTGATAACAATCTCAGCTTTAAATTCCTGATTTAAGTGTCCTTCTGCAGGCTTAATCCCAGACTGAGTGGACCACGACCAGGCGGCCATTCTGGGAGGAAAAGTCACTCTCTTGGTCCTTGCTGTCCTTTACTCTGGAGAGGAAAAGGTCTAGGGGTGCAGCAGGGTGACTGCAGTAGGGTTTGTTTCGCCTGTTTTTGACTACAGCACCATGCAGGATCTGAGCTGCCTGTTTAGGCTGGCTTTGTGGCTGTAGGTATTGTGTCCTTGGGGACAGCCAGCACTCCCTATGAGCTGCTGTGGAAGGCCAGGCAGCAGCCTTGCATGTCTGCCTACACGAGGACAGCATATCTCGCACCAGCAGCCTTGCTCTGGGCTGCTGCCCACACAGCCTGGCTGTTCTGCACCCTGCTGTGGGTGCATGGTCCTGCTTCCTGGGCATCTATCTGCACACAGACCCCTCAGAGACAGGTATGGGCCCTTTTTAATCTGGAAGGGTTTGTGGTTCTGGAAGAATCTGCGATTTTGTGTCTGTATTTGTTTTCTTGAGAGCAACCCTGGCTTTGTTCTTTCTCTCCCAAGAGCAGTTCCAGTTGATGTTGCTGCTGCATGGTGCTGAATGCTGCCCCTCCATGCTGGCCCCTTCTGAATGGAGCTCCCAGGGGAGCCAATCTTCTCAGTGTTCAAGCGATGCTACAGGCAGCTTTCTATTGCAAATCAGTGCATATTTCTCTTCTCCTCCTCCTCCTTGCACCCCCTCAAAGTGCTATCTCATGCATGTTCACGTTTGAGTCTCTTCTTGTTTTTGTAATGTATTGGAGACAAAACTAGTCGTACCCTCCTTGGCTTGCAAGTTTGTGTGCTGAAGGGAGCAATAATGACTGGACAGCTTTGATTCACTCTCAGTTATATGCAGAATGCTTTCACAGATCCAAAAAAGCACACAACAGCCTCTGCTTCTCCTATTTGCTGCCTTATTCCTGAGTTCTGCTGCCAGCTCTGCCTGGTAAAAAAGAAATTTTGTTCTCTGGATTTTCCGCCTTCACATTATTTATTGGCAGTCTCTCTCTCGTGAGTATAGATAGCAGTCTGTCTAAGGGACATCTGAGCTTCCTCTGGGCAGTAAGAAAAACCCATGGCACTAAGAAAACCATCATTATGATTGTGCAGTTTTATAGGGTTTTTTAATATATATTCTACTGGAAAATACCTAAGAAATAGAAAAGATTGAAATAGCAGAGGGTAAGCACTCGCTCCCTTGCCTCTGTAGTGGCCATCTCTTCTCTCCATTAGATACAGAACCTAACCTGATGCAATTTTTTTCTTTAATTGCTCTCTTTGATATTCTCTATAAAGAAAGGATAGTAAAAACATACACACACTTTTGTGTTTCTGATGCTGGTCTGACCTCTGATCTTGTTCATTTGTTTTTAAGAACCCGTATGATATTCAGGGAGATCCAAGGATGGTTCAGTTTCCCCAGGATTGTCAGAGAGTTTTGCAGCAAGTTCCAAAAATACAAGATTTGTCCCTTTCCCTTTGGACTTTTTTCTGGGGTTTGGTTTATTTTCTCTTTCCAGAATAAACTCTACTTTTCCCTTCCTGCCTCTTTCAACCAATTCAAAGTAATTTTTATTAGCTGCTGCTGCATAGTAATACTACTTCTACTAGTAATAGTAGTAGATTTATTACCTTACTTGCCAATCAAGGTGACAGATTTTCATGGTGCTCTTTTTGAGAGGAAAGTGAGATCTGCAGCAGTGTGTAAATGATTATGTCACATCTAATTTTCTTGTTTTCCAGACAATTAAGAGAAAGAAGCCTTTAGCTTGCAAAGATAAGATAAAGAAATTAAAATTGTGTCTATACAAACAGGTAACTAGTTTTCCATGAAAATCTGTTTTCCTAGTCTTAATGCTGCTACCTTTCTTTAGCCTTGGGAATTTGTTACTATGTAGAATAACAAGATCATACGTAAATTAGCATAATAGCAGTTGCAACAATAGTATTTTTTAATAGATCATTTAGTAGTGCTTTGATGTTTTTAACAATCCCTAATGGTTCAGCATTAGAAATGACTCTCTAAGTGCTCAGAAATTAGACTTTAAAAAGAAAAAAAAAATTGCTCTCATTATAGAAAAAGCACCTATTGATCCCTGTTACAGAATGGGGATGCTATCTCACCCTCTAGTTCTTCTGAATAAATAATGACCTTTGACATAATGCAGCACTGGACAGGTTAGAAATAGCAGCTAGCCTGTGAAAGAGGGTGAGATGTAACAGTTTCTCGGCTAAAATGAAGCTGAGATCTGCTACAGATGGGGTCGCCTTTTCACTCAGTTCTGCCACAGGATCTAACCAGAATTAAATATATTTGACAAATGACCTGAGAGAATCTTGCTGAAGAGGTTGTTCTAATCAGAGACAAAGAGGTCTGAGATTCTGTAGAAGTCCCCAAACAGGCTGGACTCTGCAGATGTGCCTGAGGTGCTGGGTGTTTCACCATAACAAGACTCCTGTGGCAGAAGTGTATTTCATTGTGTATTCCATTTCAGTGTTTGTTCTGCAGCAGCCTTTTGGTACTGATGTTTCCTTTTACGAACCCTTAACCAGGGTCTTTGGAATTTCTTCCGTACGTTCCAGACGAGGATGTGCCTCCTGAGCTGCTGCAAGGCAGTCTGAAGTACCATCTGCCAGGGGTCTTTGTTGAGCAGCGCCTGTTACTCTGGCCCTCCACATTCCTTGCTCTCTGCTGAAACCCTCCAGGTGAAGCACAGGCTATGCAGTACTACCTTGCCCAGAGATCTTCAAAGTGAGACAATACGCTCCTTGTCCCTGGGCGGGGTGGGAGATCCCTTGGCCTCTGGAAGAAAAGTGCTTGCACTGGCACATCAGGCACACAGGATAGCTAGGATTTGCCAAAGTCTCCTTAGGGAAAGGGGGTCACTGGCACAGCCACATCTGTGCCTGTCTCTGCAGCTAGCTCAGCCCAAGCAGGTCAGTTGTTGCTGTGTGGTGCTCCATCTCAAGGCATCAGCATCAGGAGGGCAGGAGGCCCTGCAAGTTCCCCATAACCTCTGGGAAGGTGGTTTGTACGGAGATGAATGTCACCTTTTAGGACAAGCTCCACCTGTAACATCATAGGATTAAATATAGTGTGCACTCACAAGTCTCTGTCAGGGTTACCATTTTACTCTCCTCCATGTTCCAGCTCTACATGCTCTGATGTCTCAGCTGACAGTTTCTGCGGTCTTGCTACAAGCTATGGCCACTGCTGTTTTCTGACACAGACCTGTAAGAGAGATGTGGTATTGATCTTTAGTGACTACCCTGAGTGTCTCTGGTGTTTATGCTTTCCAGTTGAAAGTAGAAGTACTGCTTTTCCTTACCAGGAAGACCCCTTTGCCATGCAGAGCCTGAAAGAGCTGCACTGAGATCAATCGCTGTTAGCTGTTACCAGAACTAGGGAGGCTTGTGTATGCAGAGATTACAAGGTCCAGGAATAAGAAATTAGTAAAAACACTTGCTAGAAACTGGATCTTGGAAGTGCAAATTTTAGAGGTGAAGAAAGGCTTTAGGAAAGTGTGTAATTTCCAAGAAAATAAGAAATAAATATTTTTGATTTTAATTATTTACATGATCTCTCAAATAACCTGGCATGACAATATCATGCCCTTTCATTACATAGCTGAACATGAACTTTCATGAAAGGTGTCCATAGACCTTGCAAAACTGAGAGCCAAACTCAAAGCCATCCAAGAGTTCAGATGTGTCAGAGGGCTCAATGCAGAATCCTCCGAGAACATGGATTTTCTATCCTAGGGAGTTTAAAATCTAGCTTTCAAAATTATACGTACATATTTTATATTAGTTTCATCACCAAAATGTGTCTCCACAGCAGCAATCAAAACCTTGGGAGATATGTCTTTAAGTCAATGTTGGGAATCTTTTAAAGAGAAAACCTCCAAATGGGATATTTATATCTTCACAGGCTATCTTTAGATGCCATTTGTCAAGTTCTTGCACAGCGTCTCCCAAACCTCCTCTTTCTGAAACAGCAATATTCCACACCTCATTTTTAAACTTTGGGAAAACATGGAAGGCTCCTAAAATATTTTTCATTCATTTCTCAGAGCAATACCATCAATGCCAGAAAAATGAAATGGAGCCATCCTGAAACTGAGCCTCCTCAAAGGCAATTTTGGAATAGCTTTTTCACATCAGCTGTGAAGCACTTGCAAGGACTGTAGGTTCCCAGCCTTATTGTTTTCTGTGAGAAGAGAAGAGCAGCACACCACGCTTGGGATCTGCTGCATGTAGAAATAATGTCTCCCTGCACCACAACATCTCTGTGGGGCGGCAGAGAGTGTGAATGAAACAACAGAGAGTGTGAGCAAGAGACTGGAATTGTATGTAGGGCTGACTCTGAGTCTGGGAATGGAAAGGGAGACACAGCAGGGCACTGTCAAAATAGATGTAAAACAGAGGGTGCTGCAGCCGTGCATGTGTCAGGGGAGAGAGCAGATTTCTGTGGAGTGAAGGGAGAAAACAGAGAAAAGCATATACAAACATTCTCCATAGAAGGTATATTCCTGCTAATGAATAAGACAGGAAAGAGCAAAGCAAACTTAAGGAACATCCAGAAAAGGAGTTCATACAAGACTGGGGATGAGGTTCTTAATCAGTGTTGTGATCTCAGAAGAAGGTACTTGCTGGCCCTCAAAGCTGTGAATCTGAATGCATTATGTAAGGGTCTTTCCTGATGGCAGTGAGTGGGGCTGCAGATAAAGACAAAACGGATGGGAGAGGGAGGAAGATGTGCAAAACTGTGTTATGGGTTGTTTTAAGTGAGGAAAGAGTCTTTGAGGAAGGGCAGGGTCAACAGAAGACATTTCATGCTCAGGTGGACCAAGACAATTTGGGGCATATAAGGCCAATAAGATCTGACATAAGGGCAGTGAAGATGTTAATGAGCAGGAGTAGTAAAATTATTCCAGTTTTTCCTGTCTCCTGCACTTGGAAGGAGAAACATGGAATGCTGCTTAACTGATGAAAACTGAAGGCTAATCACCAGAGACTTTCAATCAGTGGTCCAAGTAGTTTGCTGTCATGATCTCAAAAGAAAAAGAAAGATGCAACTTCCCCTCTGACACTGAAAAAGCAAATATTTTATAGGTAATTTATAAAATATTATTAAAATAATTGGAAAACTGGTTGAACATCTGAAGACTAGAAGTTGACTATTAGAAGGTGAACAATATGATACAGGAAGGTGTAGACCAGTTGAGACAACATGACTCCTGATGAAAATAATGGAAAAAATTTATATAGGATAAAATTTGTAGAGAAATAAAGTGTAGGAATATAATTAATGCCAGTCAACATAGCTTTATACCAAATTTACATTGTCAAATAGGATTTATTTTATTCCTTCAGAAAATAAGTCTCATTGATGAAGGCAGCTGTGGAGGTATATGATTCTCTGTAATGATATTAATCTTATATCCTTGCCTTTTTGATATAGAAACACATGCTATTTGACACTGAAATGTGCAGGCACTAAGAATTGGCTAGCTGACATAAGCAGCTTTTAAGGGAAGTTATGATAAATATGGGTTCTTACAGAATGTTATAAAAAATTTTCTATTAAGCCTATTTGGTATCTTTCCTAATACCTGAAGGAGAATACAAGCTCCCTAAAAAGTACAGCTGACACTATGTCAGGCAAAATGTCTGCAAAACCATGTGCAAAAAACTGCTGTACAAAAGGAGCAATCAGGATTATTCAGCAGGCCCTTTGAAGAAAAATTTTAGCTTTCGGGGTAAGGCTGTGCAAGTGTGGATAGGGAATGGTGGCCTTACCTGCAGGGTGTGGGATTACAGCCTGGAAAATAGCTTGGGGATCAAAATGGATAAAACTACTGAAATATTTAAACACAGTCATTGCCACAGCAGGTGGATGTAATGTTGCCTTTGGAGATATATGCAATGAAGTCTAGAAAAACCATGCTGAAAATTCAATATAGGAATACAGCGTTTGTCCATGACCACAGAAAATATTTCAGAAAAGAGAAAATAGTGTGGGAATTGGGGACTGGGGAGAGAGAGACAAAAACTATCTTGAAATGTGGAAATTGGACCTTTACTTTGTGGTGATAAGGAAATGTTTTTGGACTGGCTGCAAATACAAATTTTTGAAAGACTAAACTCAGGTGGCTTGATTTTTGCTTGTCCTCATTCAGAAAATATGACTGTACTTCACTATAAAATAGTTCATTCCCCTAGAAAAGAAAGCAAAGCTTAAACGAAGTTTCTTTCTCTCTGTCTGCTCATTTCCGGAAGGAGCATAAATTTAAGAATTAATTCAGATAATCTTGTCCAATAGCCCCTGTAGAGATAAACTTGGAAAGCATTCAAGAGACTTCATTTGTTCCCCACCTCCACATGGTCCCTCCCTCTAAGGTCTGAAGTGCCATTAAAGCACAAGTACCAGAGGGGAGCTCTGGGTGTAGAAAATAAAGGTAACAGGGAAATGATAGTTAAACGTCAGATCAGAACTTCAGGCTAAAGGAGAGGAATGTGTGTTTTTAACCATGTGGAACACAGACATATAAGCATTGGTGTCTCTCTTGAGCTATCTCTGAGCAAAGGTGGGAGACCTTTCTGGAAAAATGCTAAGGGTCAAAAGTGTTTTGGGGCTCAGCAGGAAGTTAACATGAAATATTAAATGATGGGGTCTCTGAGGTCAAGATGACCCCGAGGTGTTAGAAAGTCTCTTTTTCCCAGCCCCGAGACCAAAGGAGAAGACAGGATTCCTTGGCTCTCGTTCTCAAGGCTGTTTATTTTCTATTATCTATAACATTCTTTCTCCAACCTGCTGAGATCTGTCCAGCACGTCGGTTCATGGCACACTGAATGCCTTGGGGTGGTGTTATCTTTTTATACTAAGAGTTACATGTACATTATTTACAATAATTTTCCAATACCTATTACCTATAGGTTAGACAGTTTGTCTATACTCTAAACCAATCCAAAAGTGCCACTATCACAGCAGAAGATGGTGGCTAAGAAGAAGGAGAAAGACAGAACATGCCCAGATTCGTCCATCTTGCGTCCTGAACCCCCATTCTAAAAAATTCTACATTTTCATGCGGTGATAAATTCACTAACATGCTACTCAAATCCTTGTGGCTTGTAACTCCTCACACAAAGTTGGTAATGGTTTCCATGGGTTAAAATCAAAGGCACAGGTGTTTTTGATTCCATGCCAAGGTCTCTGAGCCCCCTGACAGGGTCTTGAGTCCTCCAGGGCAGTCAGAGGAATTTCCTGGGTTCTGACAATTAAGCAACTTGAGTTCCACAGGAGATCTTGATACAACATCTGACCGTGTTTAATCTTAAGTGTGGTAACTAAAGAGAAGCTCGTTGTCCAGTGAAGCATGTAAGAAACGGTGTCATTAAGAAGTCCCAGTCAGAAGTAGATCTCAAAGAGATGCCATATGAGGCAAAACCACAGTCTGCTTATGCAAGGGAGACTGGAGTTGGGCAGGGATATTTGGCTGTGCTACCTCAGCTCAGTCACAGGTTTGGTATGTGACGTTCACCAAGGCTCAGAGATGCACCTCAAGGTTTGGGCATATCTGCCTCCTGGGAGGGCTTCACTCCCACCCAGTGTGCAAAGAAAGACTTTTACCTACTTGCTCATGCCTGAATGTTATGAAAAGCAGGAGGCCTTATCTGAAATGTGGGAAACCTTATCTGAAATACTACAGAAGCTGTTCAGTCCTTGTCCTCACATTACACCTGTCATGATGCACAAGCCTTTATAGCTGATAGTTTACAGTCTAGCATTGTTAAGTGTGTATAAATATTTTCAAGATATTACAATGCTTCTCCAACACCTGCTCTGTTGCTTCTATTCAGCACTGAACCACACCCTGTTACAGGATGGAATTTAGTTACACATTTGAAAATATTTCCTGTTTCTCTCAACAGCCCTGAAGAAAATATTTTACTGGGTTCACAAAATAAAGAATGTAGCTTTAAATTTCTAAGAATAATTCCTTTTGCTAAGTAAATGTTATGTCAAGCAACTGCCTTTATTTTTCCTTATGTTATTCCTTTTGCCTTTGTCCCTTAGGTGCTAGTGACTCAGAGTGGCTTATAAAATATGAAGAACAACATTCAAAGTCTCTCAGAGAATAAACAGTATTATTTCCTGACAAAACTGCACACTGAAAATTATTGAGCAACAGCATGACATGCACAAGATATAGAAACCCTAAAAGTGGAGCTGACGTGATTGTAAGACTCCCACACAAACCAAGAGTATAAGAAATTCACAGGTAGGACTCAGTTAAACTCTCCTCAACCTTGCTACTCACAGATTACATCCCCAAGGAAAAGAAATGTTTTGGGGTTTTTTGACATAGGCTAATGACATGAGCAACAGCTTCTCCAAACTATCAGTCCTTTGCTTTTGGGAGTGAGGAATTTATGGTTTCACATTTAAATGTCCAGAGAATCAAAGAAATTAATCTTCCAAGTAGATACAGAGCAGAATTGCCCGTGTACCCACGTGCACTCAGTAGCTATAATTTCCCATCTTCACTAAGATTTCTGTTGCCTGGTAGTGCTTGTGACTCTTTTCTCTCACGAATACCTGTGTCTCAAGCTGATTCTTTCTTTGTCTTCTTGGACTCTTCCTTTCTTTTTCTGAATGTTCATGGAACTTTCACTGCTCTCTCTATGCTCTTTTGGCATAGATTAAACTTTAAACAATCTTTAACACAGATTTAACTTAAACTTTATTTTGCTGATAACTCTGTCTCCTGCCTATCTAATTTGAATCAGCTGCTTTATATTGTTTCACTGCAAATATCACTTCATGCAGGAAAGCATTTTTCTTTTGCTTAATGATATGTTCTTGTATTGTCAGTTGCAACATGAACAATTCCAGAGATCTTCTACTGGAATTAGTCCTATTCTATATGGATATTATGGGTAGCAGCATCATGATGCCCAAATAAGTGGCTAAGAAGAATGTTAAACAGAAGCTCCCCAACTTCAAGCACCAAAGTAGTCAGGTGTGACATCCTGATAAATGGAGAAGTACTTAACATAGGGGAGTGTGGTTTTATCTGTCTTTTCCTTTCTGCCACTCTGGTACACTAAGCAGGACTGCTTCCCACTGCCCTCTATTCTGGCAGGAACACCTTTTCAGGAGCTGGACTTTTCTGTCTCCCATTTTTACACACACCCTTTTAATCACCTCCCAGAGCTCTTCACCCATTCTCTATAGCTACCCTTTTTATTGTCTGTCATGTTCTTGCTCTGACTCCATCTCTGTGGGCTCACAATTGATGAGAATAAAGCTGGTGGCAAAGCACAGCATTCCTCCTCCTAGTATGCCAGCAGTACTTCCAGCAGTTAACAGCAGATCAGTTCTCTGCAGCAGAGAAGGCAATTATTGTCCTGTACTCAGCACTGATGAGGTCTTCTTTAGGAAATTAGAAACAAACTGGAGAGTCCACAGGAGGAAGAAAGAGCAATTAAAGGTGAGAAGGTCTGTAATCAGAAAATCTTGAAAGAACACACTTTTCTCAGAGAGAGAAAAGGAAAGAAATAAGATATCCTTCCACTGCACATTACTTAAGAGGTCAGTGAATAATTGTTAGTAGTGATCCTGGAGGGTGAGGCAGGTAACCTGCAGTGAAGGAGAGCTGCCCTCACTTTCCTCTAACCAATGAGCAGATGTGAATGGGTGCAGAACAGGCCAGGTTTTTGTCCTGCCAAAAATGGGTAACCACCAAAATAATAGGTGCAGCCCAGTGATATCCATCCTTGGCAAGCTGTAACCAAGCCTGACAAAGGAGCAACACTTATCTGTCAAGGTGTGAGAGTTTGTCACCATGGCAGTTCCACAGACTCTTGGATACTCAAGCTTGTGGGCTTGAGTATCCAAGAAGGCAGGGGCAAGGTAGGGTAGTTTTCTGACCCTCTCTGGGTCTTATGGGCTGGATCCCATCATACAAAGTGTCAGTACGGTTGAATTTTCACCTGCATGCAAATTTAGTGCTTTCACTTTACTCTTCAATTTAATTGGACAAGAAATCCAATTTGAAACAGTGCCCGTATTGCAATTAAGGCATAGCTCCGGTGTTTTGTATCACAAAAGCATAAGCAGTATTTTGATAGGGTTGACAGCAATCTCGTCTAAAAAAGGTGTCCTGACCTCACAGTTACTTTCTGCTGCTCCACCACCTCCCCAAACAAACTTTTGTGATTTGTCTGTGTGACTCCTTGTGAAGACTCGGCACAGACTACCCTTCTCCGACTCGAATGAGAATGGCAAAATCTGCTTTCCAGAACTGCAGAAATAATCCTCCTATGCTTGTTAGAAGGTCCCTGAAATAAACGGCCAGGGTAGGAGGCTAGAAATCAGCTTCACTGAGGAGGCCGGCCTTTGGAAACTTTCTGCAAAAGTGTTGTTTTTAATTGGATGGGGTTATGAACTTGCAGACATCACATGATGCCCGCAGTCGGTTAATCTGTCGCACTTTTTCTGGTGAGATTGTTAAGAATCACTTGAGCAGAAGTATGCACAGCTCTTGACAATGCTCTGGGATGAAATTTGCTTCATCATCAATTCCTCCACAGCTGTAGAGAATGCTGGGACTGCTTCCAG
Organism: Fringilla coelebs; assembly: GCF_963513975.1. NCBI lineage: Eukaryota > Metazoa > Chordata > Aves > Passeriformes > Fringillidae > Fringilla > Fringilla coelebs. Next base: position 64,926,585 of record NC_140031.1, on the reverse strand, counting down.
CCTCCTGTAACGTCAGTAAGAAAGAATCCTGCTCAGCTCTGTTGCCTATTTCTGCAGCTCCAGAGCCCTGAGCCCTTTCTGCCCCTTGCAGACCAAATGTTGCTGTCACATGTGTCACGTTATCCTGATCCATAGCCCTGGTAGTTAACTCCTTGCCAACGGAAGGAGCATTAAAACCTGAGACGGAAAGAGAAGGAGAGATCACACTGACCTTCTGCCATGGTTATTACCAGCAAGGTTGAAAGAGGTGCTGATGATCATGGTGCGGCAGCTGAAAAGTCCCATACTAGCTTTATAGGATGTTTGATTGCACCCTGCCAAATTCAGATCACTCAGTCAATTAAAAGTAACTGAGAAAGCACAATGGCTTTTCTAGGCCAGTAGCAGTTCACAGAATCACAGAATCTTTAGGTTGGAAGAGACCTTTAAAATCATCGAGTCCAACCATGTTCTAACACCTCAACTAGATCATGGCACCAAGTGCCACATCCAGTCTTTTTTTAAACACATCCAGAGATGGTGAATCCACTACCTCTCTGGGCAGTTGATTTCAGTATTTGACCACTCTTTCTGTGAAACACTTCCTCCTTAATTCGGGCCTGTATCTCCCTTGGCGCAGCTTGAGACTGTGTCCCCTTGTTCTATCTGTTGTTGCCTGGAGAGACTGACCCCCAGCTCACCACAGCCACCCTTCAGGAAGTTGAAGAGAGTGATAAGGTCACCTCTGAGTTCCCTTTTCTCCAGGCTAAACAGCCCCAGCTCTCTCAGTCGTTCCTCATATGGTTTGTGTTCCAAGCCCCTCACCAGCCTCCTTGCTCTTCTTTGGACATGCTCAAGCATCTCAATCCCTCTTAAACTGAGGGGCCCAGAACTGGACACAATACTCAAGATTTGGCCTCACCAGTGCCGAGTACAGGGGAAGAACGACCTCCCTGCTCCTGCTGGCCACACTATTCCTGATACTGGCCAGGATGCCCTTGGCCTTCTTGGCCACCTGGGCACACTGCTGGCTCATGTTCAGCCGACTGTGGACCAGCACCCCCAGGTCCCTTTCTGCCTGGGCAATGCCCAGCCACACCATCCCCAGCCTATAACCTTGCAGGGGGTATAGTGGCCAAAGTGCAGGACTCGGCACTTGGACTTGTTGAACTTCATCCCATTAGATTGTGCCCATCCATCCAACCATTCCAAGTCCCTCTGCAAAGCCTTCCGTCCCTCTAACAGATGGACACACACTCCCAGCTTAGTGTCATCTGCAAATTTACTAATGAAAGACTCTAAACCCTCATCCATGTCATCAATAAAAATATTAAACAGAACTGGCCCAGCACAGACCCCTGAGGGACACCACTGGTGACTGGCAAAATGAGTTCCATTTATAGATTTCAGCAGGAGGGATGCAGAAACATAAAATGAGGATTTTCTGCACCCAGGATCAAGTTGTCCAGTTTTTCTCTACAAAAAGATCTAGTGTTTTATGCTCTATCTTCTCCCAGATAGTATAGATACACTATGGAGGGACTTGTGAACTCTTACTTTTTTCTCTCCTTATTGATCCAGCTGCATCTTCTGTGGGGAGCAGGGTTGGCAGGTGGAGGACTCAGGGTTTGTTTGATAAAATCCTCATTTGCTGATGGCAAACAGAGTGTTGCTGTTAGAATCCGAGCAACTTCTGTGAATACGGGCTGGTAAATGTTTCCATGTGATTTCCTATGTTCTCTTCACACATAATTAAAGACAAGTACAACAGGCAAGAAAACAACAGGCATTTACTTTAGTTCATAAGAGATACATGTTAAAGGATTAGCTTTCAAAAATGCCTCCGAGAAGTAATGACTCTATGAATGTGGTAAACTAAAGTATTTGGGGATTTGAAATGGATTTGAAATAGCTTTTGAGAACAATGGCTTATACTTTTACATTAAGTAAGAATATAGCTTCTGTATAAGTAAAGGTAATTGCTTAACTACTGCTATTCTCTTCCTGTCTACAAAAGCTATTGTTTATTTAGAAGTGAAGAAAATAAGGAGTGGCTGGAGATGTGTGCAATATTGGAAAACAAAAAGACAGTTGGAGAGAATATGTTTGCTAATGAGTAAGATGTTGAGTGATTCATAACAGTAAACAGTCTCAGCTCTCCTTTCATGTGAAAAAGCAGTGGTAATAGGATGTCTTTGCTGAGAGTGGGGGAAGGGACCACATGCCTTTGTCCCAGAGAAGATGTTTTTGGGTTCTCGGCTGCACTTTGAGTTTCTTGCAGGAGCACCTGGCAAAAAATTACTCAGAAACCACCATGTTTGTGCATGTGTTCCTGTAGTTCAGAAGACATTTCTCACCATCATCAACCATCTTTTATATGCTTCAGCAATGCACAGTAGAATTTGGTCAGAGTGTGTTGGATAGGTCAACCTCACCCAAGAACAGAGCTTTCTGGCAAGGAAACTCACTGCATCTAGAGACATAAAAGTGATACCTCCCTCCTCCCACTTTTCCAGCCTGAGCTGCAGGGCAGCACTCGAACTGGTGTAATTCTGCTGAAACATGTCCTTTACTGTCTTCCAGGTGCTGGGAGCATCAGGTACCTTGGGAAAATTTTCTTGTGTTTTCTCCTCCGCTCTGTTTTTGTCTGCTGAAGAGAGAAGATGGGAAAGAAATACCACCAACTACATGTACAGGATGTATAGACTCACCATCTTTAATGCATAATTAATGTTTGAGGAGCTTTGAGAGTAATGGTTTTTAAGGAGGCCGCCATCATTCAAACTGAAGAGTTACAGTCTCTCTTCCTACTAAACAACTGCATAACAACATTTAGCAAGGCCTGAAAGGCATGAAAAGCAACTGTCCCTCTCTGGAATACTTCTCTCAATGATATGTCTGCCAGTCACTCTGAAGAGCCCAGGGTGGCAACTGACATGCCTTACGCTGCTCATCCCAATCTTGAATGCAACACAGGCTATGAACAACCAACAGGAAGTTCAGTGAGCCCTGGAGATTGAAGACAGGTCTAGCAGAATGCCAGGAGATTGTGTACCTTTGCCTCCTGAAAGGATCTGGCACGGTTATGCAGATTTCTGAAGGACAAAGCCAAGTCTGCTGACCTGGCAATATGATCATACATTGATGTGCTGATGCATGTTTCTGAAGGGTCTGAAATTCCCCCTCCTCTGTGTCTTACATCTGGCAATTAATTTTCAGGGGACGGAGAGTTGTGTATTCACCAATGAAAAGTTGCTCATGAGTGAGCTAAGAGTGCTTCATGTGCTGAGCCTTACCCATCCTTCATCAAACTGTAGGCTCAGCTGTGCTAAATATTAAAGACCATCACCTTTGTGAAAACTTTTGTTTCCCCTTAAATGATCCTTTACTAGAACTTGAAGGTGTTCTCATGCTCCTTCTTTCCCCTGGTAGTGCGAAAGGATCCCAGGAATGGTCATTGAGGCAGTGGATTCACTTTGGCTCTTACAGCCTGACTAAGGATCTCTTTTCCACAGGCAGGAAGACTCATGTCCTGGGAACCCAAGGTCCCACAGGTGTAAAAAAGAGAAGGCAAGTCCCTGTTCTCATTGCCAGAGGGCAATGGCTGATGGCTGTGGCCTTCCCTTTGCAGGCTGGCTGCCTGCTTTTCTATTGCCAGTCTGTGTCTGCTGCTAGTGTATGGCTTACAGCTCTAAGTAAAAAGTTGTAGTAGCTGAGCAGATTTAGAAGGCAGGATGGTTTATAACACAACTTACCTTTTTTCAGTGTACAATTTCAGCAGCAGCATTGGGATTGTTCATTGTTGGTACTAATTTCAAGTTTAGAAACATATTTCCTTTATCTGAGTGCTGTTAGCGAATTGTTGCATCAGAAGGACAAATTCTGTAATAGGTGCTCAGATATGATGCTTTCTAATGAATGATACTTTAAACCATCCTTCTGGAAGAACTCCACCTAGCTTTTAAGTGCTGAATAAACTTCCCCACTAGAATCCTCTCCTCCCCTTCTTTCCTGTCCCCAGCCCCATCTTCCTCACCAGTACCCTTCCTCTATTTGCCTTCTCTCTGCTTTGGTGGAAAGAAGCATGACTCTTACAAACTTGGGTGGTAAAAGCAGCCACTGCCATTGTGTTCGCCGTCTACCTTTCACAAGTCAAGGACGGTAATGAGAGGTTAAATTAAGAAAATGGGGGAAGCAGTGGCTGGGAAGAAGCAACCCTAAATTTGTGCACCTTGTTCTGATGAACAATGCGTGCGGGAGTTCCTGGTGGAGCTGGGTAGCTTGTCTGTATTTGGTGGTTGTCTCTTCTCTCCAGGCTGGATGCTCTGCTGGAAGCCTAGCTTGTCACGTTGCAGTGAGAGCAGTGACTCTGCTTGGCTATGACACTGGGGTGGCCATGGCACAGGCTGCCAATCCCAGCTGACGATCTAAAGGTGAGACCAGCTCTTTGTCTGCTGTCTGCACTACCCAAATGCTGCGAGGACTGAGGTGCAAACATTTTATCTGTTTCTGTGTGTCAGGATAAAATTTATGTTTCCTGCTGTGGCACTGTGCTGATCTCTTAGGCTGCATACCAAGGTATGTAAGACAGTGCAGTGGGACAGACGGGTTCCCTGCCACCTGAGGAAAGAGTGTGCTTTCTGGGCAGCAGTAACCTCTGGAGATTGATTCCATAGGTGGAGATCAAGGATGAAAATTTAATCCATTTTGTAGATTATAGAATAGCTCTATGATCTGGAGAGCATCCAGTTTTATTGTGAAAGATGAAAAGGAAAGTTTCTTCCCATCTTGTCTGTGTTTATCCTACTGCCAGGTATTGTTGCAGACTGACAGGAAAAACAATAGTCGCATGAGCACTAATGATTCAGCAGCAGATGCAAGAGCTCAGGACAATGCTAGAAGAATCTGACACACCCTTTCCTGGATGCTGATCATGATGCTTGGTATATGCAACATACTGTATTACAAAAATCTTTAGTTTCCAAAAAGGTTGGACTAATAATGCCAGGTCCCTGTGTACATGTCTTCTGCCAGCCTTGCTGTCTTAGCTGTTTTGCCAGTGCTTGGTCTACAGTTCTTAGTCATAAAAGGATGGCATAAATCCATCTGTTTTATGAAAAAAAACAAGCTATGGTCAAATTATTACTTGCTTTTGACCAAATATCCCTACCATAGCCTGTTTGTCCCATAATTGTGTTGTCTGCCTTTAAAGATGGTCCACATTTTTGGCTGGTGATTTCCTCTGGGGCTGTGAGAAGTTGTAGTGGGTGCCTCTCCCATCCTAGGATATAATGACATCTCCATGCCTTGATGATTATGCTTTCCATGGTGGAATGACTGTACCGCTTCCCTGCTGAAACAAATGTTTGTACAATATATTTAAATATATGTATTTATGGCCAGAGGTGCTCAGACAGTAAATTCCCAGCCCTCTCTGAGGCTCTTTCACTGTTTTCTGCTCCCTTCTTTCTCATTTCTCTTGAGCTTTTCTAAAAGTCTTCAGTTTAGCACAAAATTAGTTTTAAGAGAAAAATAGCCATCGAATGCTTCTCACCTTCATCCTAAGTGGGAAACTTGAGCTGTTGCAGTGCTGAAGATAATTTCTCTGTGGATTCTGCTGCCTGAAACTGCTCATGGGTAAAAAAAACAGCATTCCTTTTAAACCACTTTCACATCACAGTCATCACACCTCTCTCTCCAAAGCACTGCAAAGCTTCACAGAGTTCCATGTTTAGCAGTAGACAGTACAAGCCTGTTGATGTTAGCTGCCACTGTGCAGAGATAACTTGAGAAAAGCATCATCATTCTTTCTCTGTGAGGTCTTTAGTCAACACTTTTGTACTTTGTTTCCCCTTCTATGAACAGCACAAATGTGGATGTGCCTTGCAGGAGGAGCCCGTGAGGGTTAAGTGTCTTCTGTCAGCATCATGCTTCATAAGACTCAGTAGCATTCCAGCTTATGTTGACAAGATAAATATAGAGTTGCATTTGTGATGGGAGTTTAAATCTCTGCTGTGTTATTTTCAAGGAGATTTGTCTTTAGATGGTCTTACAGATGTTTTGTACTTCCAGCTTTATTGTGAAGTGTCTGCACTTTTACTCTGGGATAAAAGCCATGTCATAACTAACCAGCAAAACTGCTTCAATACCTCCTTTGAGGAGTTTGTGCTTCCTTTGAAAAAATTCTATCTTGTCCATCTTGATGTGATGGTGTATTTTCCTGCTACTTTTTCAGAATGGCTAAAATGCTGTTAGAGGTGAAAGAAATGTCTGCCCTTTTAATTCTTTTTGTGAGAAAAGCATTGATACTTTTCCTCTATCTTAAGGCAGATGTAGTCAATAGCTCTGAAAAGGACTGAAGAAATAATGAAGACATGAATTAAGTTCAGTGTTTGAGCTGTGTTTCTTTTGGAAGGATGCTGGAGTTTGTCAGCAGACTATCTTGGAATAGCCGTTGCCAGGAAGAATATTTAATGATGCTTCCATGAAAGTTATACTTTGAAACAAATGTCTATAGTGTAAAAGGAATCTGTGAAAGTTCTCACATGTTTCTTTACTCTTTTTTTCCAATTCAATCTGCAATAAATTGATATCAACAACTTTTCACTGTGTCATAATCTTAATTCTGATAAATAGGGCACTTTGGGTAAAAAACTATTTAAAAAAAAAATTGTTTCATGAAGCAGCAAGACCTGTTCCTAGCTCTTCATTTTCTTTTCCTGCACCAAGAGTTTTCTCAACTTTCTCTTTAACAAGTCAGTCTCCTTTTGCCAGGGCAAAAAGTGGTGGGATTTCTGATCAACATGTGCCTCAATTATATGTTTTCTGATATGTACTTGGGCTATCTAGGTCCCTGCTCTTCCCTTTCTCCAGCTGCACATTTGTGCTGTGTGAAGGGGCATCAAAGCATGTGAAGGGACATCAAAGCATCATAGGAGCCCCAAGCATCTGCTCCATCACAGGACCCACCCTAAGGATTGTGTAAGAGCTGAGAAGACTATCTGCTTTAGGCCTAATGGACATGATTTCTGAGACAGGGACATGCTGTTCCTGCATCCAGACATGTGCCCATCCCTCTCTTTGAATGACCCTGAACCTCACTGAACGTTGAGTCCTCCTTGCCATGACCATCCAAGCTGGAGATTTAACAAAAGGGCTGACTCAGTAGGATGCCTGCTCTGAGACTGTTGATGGTTTTAGGTTACAGCCCTGTGATGTCTTGGGTTAGAGAAAGGGTGTGTAAAGCTCTAGTAAGACTCTGTTGTAAATGCTTGAAAGCATTTTCTGTATCACTTTCCTTAAATATTGCCTGCATGCTTCAGTGACATGCTGCAGCCTTGGAAAGATGTGTGTGGATGTGCAAGGTAAATTGTACATTGCTGTGTGTAGACATCTGACCTCTGTGAACTGTTTCCTCCCTGTTTTCTTCATTTCCCTCTTCCTTCATGTAGCCTGACTTAGTGTAGTGTAACTTAAAAAATGCCTGTGGAAGGATATGTGGAGGGCTATATACACATATCCTGTTAGCTGGTATTCAGCATAAAATCAAAGTCAAGTGATGGGAAAACTGATCACCCATGCTGAGATACACAAACCCTAACAAGCAGGAGGTAACAGATAGTACAGAAGTTCACTATCAGCTCACCAGTTGGTGGGCAGGAGCCACTCCTTGGAGAAAGTTAGACAGGAGAGATAGGAAGGGGAAAAATGAGGTTACCATGTGTCTCAAGGGAGAGAGAAAACTTTGTATGGGATATTTTTGAGTCTTATAGGATTGTGTAAGAGATTTTTTCAAGATGACAGCGGGAATGTGTGTTGCTTACGAGATGTTCAAGAGAAGGGCCAGCACAGGAAGTGTGGATCCTGGAGCAACAGGTGTGGTGAACGGATGGTGTGGGATTGTGTGGCTGAATCCTGCACCTGGTCACCGCATCCTGTCCTGCTGTGGTACGTAACAGCCTCTTCCTATTTGTTTTCACCATCTCACTCCCTCCAGTGCGTTTGTGTGGGTCTGAGTGCCAGAACACAGACCGAAGGTCTCTCCTGGGTTACAATGTGGGATGTAACCAAGCTATGCATTCTTCTCCCACCTTCATGTTTCTTGGTGAACTGTGAATGGTAGGTCTCTTGCAGCAGTTGCCCTGTGCACTGAACCCTCCTGCCTAAATCTGACCATACAGTCTGGGCACTCTCTGGACTTGGGGCACCACCACCACTGGACAGATGCAGAGGAGGACCCGGACTTCCACAGGAGGATCAGGATTTCCATGGGACCACCACTTTTGACAAGACTGCAACTATCACTTCAACAGTACAACCACCACTTAAATGGACTGCAACCACCACCTGGCCCAAAAAGGTGCCAGCTTTTACTTCGACTGTGGTTCTAAGCTACTTTTCCTGTATCATTGCATTTTTTGTTATTTTTCTGTTAAATTGTAACTCCAACCTGAAATCTCTCTCAAGGTATTTGTGTGGGGTTCATTTCTCCCACTGGTTTACTTTCAAACCAGCAAAAGGTCATAGAGGGCCCATGTTTGAAATGTCATTAGCTGAGAAAGAATGGAAGGTGTGCAATTTTTCTTAGAGGATTTCAGGTGTCTGTGTGTGTTTGTGTGCAGCAGGGCTGTGAGCACAAGCAATGTGCTAGTGAGCTCAGGCTGGATTTGCTCATGAGGATGAGACCTGCACCAGGAGAGACCCATGTTAAAGATGATGACTGGGTAAATACACAAGGTTCATGTGAGACCATAATCTGTCCTCAAAAAGTCATGTAGAAAAGTGTGAATCAGCATAGGATAAATGTGTCATTTGAGGCAAATCCTATAAAATAACACAATGCCAAAGCCAGATCCTGCCACTAAAAGATTTTGGCTCTCACACAAACAGCCTCTGTCATATCTCGTGTTACTGAAATATTCAGATTGCCTTCACTGACCTGAAACTGACAACACCTTCAGTGTCTTTATGTCTATCTGCCTGTCCTGCTGGACATGAAGGGAAATGATTCCATGGATCAATTTAAAGATGCAAACCTATGGGAGCTCATAGGTTAAGGCTTTGAGAGAGTGGTGTTCCTTTGGAGTAAATGCCAGAGCCAATATTTTCATCAATGATGTGGATGACGGACAAAATGCACTTTATGTCCTTTGTGGGTGACAAATTTGGGATGAAAGCACATTGTTGATACACTGGACGTACAGTTCCCATTACAAGAATGTCATAATCTGGAGAAATTAACTGACAGGCCCTCAAGAAGTTCAGCAAAGGGGAGTGTGAATTCCTGTCTGTGACAGAATAACCACAAGCAACAACTCTGGCTGAATTCCAACTGAGCTCAGTTAGACCATTGCTGAATGGAGCCTGATAATCGACAGCAAGATGAACACGAACTAGAAATAATCCTTTGAAGCATTTACGGACAACCGTGCATTTTGTTACATTATGAAAATTGTAGTCAGCATATAGAGGAAAGAATTTATTTCTTCTATTCAGCAAATTTGAGGCCTCATCTAGAATATTATGTAAAATTTTGGGCTCTTCAGTGCAAGGGAAATACTGAGAAACTGGAGTGACTCCAACAGAAGACAAGGGATTAGGTTGAAGAGTTTGGCAGAGAACAAGGTGTCTATTGGGAGAACATGGATTTGTTTAGACGTGAAATACTGAGGGAGTCTAATTTTGGGACTATTGTTTGACAGCCATCTGAACATGACCCAGTAGTCCAGCAATAGTGTGGCCAGCAGGACCAGGGCACAGAACTCAGCTCACCTCACCTCAAGGTGAGGTCACACCTTGAGTCCAGTTTTGAGCCTGTCATTACAAGAAGGACATTGCAAGATCTGGAACATTTCCAGAGAAGGGCAATGGAGTTGATGAAGGATCTGGACCACAACCCGACGAGGAGTGGCTGAGAGAACTTGGGGTGTTTGCTCTGGAGAAAAGGCAGCTCAGATGTGATCTAGTTGTCCTCTACAAATGCCTGAAATGAGACTGTAGACAGGTAAAAGCTGATCTCTTTTCCCAGACAACAAGTGACAGTATGAGAGGAAACAACCTCTAGTTGCATAAGAGGAGGTTTAGGTTGCATATTAGGAAAAATATATTTTCACAGGAGGGTTTCCAATCACTGGAACATCTGGCTAGGAAGCTGTCGAGCCCCTGTCCCTGGAGGTCTTTAAAAGAAGTTAAGACGCAGGACTGAGGGACATGGTTTAATGGTGGTCTGGCAGTATTGGGTGAGCAGCTAGACTTGATGATTTTAAAAATATTTTTCAACCCAAATGATCCTACAATTCTGTAATTTTTATTCCCATCTTTGCGCATTGGAAGGTTGCAGACAAGAAAGAGATAGACTCTGCTCAAAGGCACAGAGTGAAGGGATGAGGAACAATGGAAACAAGTTGCAGCAAGGGAAGTTTTGACTGAACATTAAAAAAAGTTTCACCTGAAATCAGGATTGCGTTTGGACTGGGACCAGACTGATGAGTTCTTAGAGCCATGGAGATTTTCAGAATAAAGGTGTTGCACTGAAGACCCTCAGAGGCCTCATTCAACATAAATTGTTCCATGATTCTCTGATTCAACAAGTGGGATTTCTTATTTTCTGGCACGCTTGTAGCATTGTTGCATCTTTGCACATGGAGTGTGTGTGGCTTCCCGGCGTGCTCAGAGGTACATTTAGGGGCCTTCCTCACAGCCCATGTGCCCTCTGATGGCACTCCTGCTATGGACATAAGAAGGGGCTGGAGAAGACATTTGGACAGCATCAGAAGCCTTGAAGAGTGACAATAATTGATTGCAGATAGGAAAATACTATCTGCAGGTCATCCTTTGAAAATGAAGGAAAACAAATCCCAAGAGGTTATTTAACTCCTGAGACAGCCTCTGGACACATGTTGGCTTGACATGATTTTTTACTGGGGATCCAACTACACCTGAAACATAATAGTTGTAAAATATAGCGCATGTAAAATAAGATGTAAAAACATTGTCACTGATTTATTTCTGAATGTAAGTCTATACAGTATTCTGGAAGCAGATAAGGGGTCAATCATTCCATGCCCTGAGCCAAAATCAGGGTAGAAGCTGTATCACTGGGAAAATACTTAGGGAAGAGTCACCACATAGGCACAGGACATTAACTTAGCCCCAGCAGTTTCAAGCTTCCAGTCAGCACAAAAGCTGCAAATCGAGCTCTTTCTGCAAAACTTGATGAAGATACAAGTCATCTCTTATTCCCCAAGCAGGCACTACAATAATTTGCTGGCAGTATCTGCACGTACTTTTATTCCCTCTATGCAGAAATTTAGTCCCTGAAGCTGAAGGATGTGAACCAGTTTATAAAACAAATTTTTTTTTGAGATTTTTGTCATCTTCACTATTTCAAGATATTTACTGAAAGGAACATATTGCTAAGGAAAATGAGTCAGGCCTTCTCAGAGAGGAAAGTGTGATGAAAGAAGAGTAGGCAAGCAGTTTTTAGGAACTTCTTTTTTAATTTGATTTTTTATAAAGGATGCCATTCTTTTATTTAGGTTTTATTGTTTGTGGTTACTTGCCACTCTCCTGAGATGCTTTTCAAGTTATAAATTGCTCATTGCAAGTTCTTGTTATTAAAGATAAGATTTGATGTATGCTGGTTAATTTGGAGTGGTCACATGTGGGGCACCACATGGCCCTGTTCCTTTTTATTCTCTAGATTGGAAATGTAGAACAAACACTTGCCATTCACACTGAAGGCTCAGTGTATGTTCTTCAATTTTCACGTATATCTGCCTGACTCTTTTTATGTTGCTGCCAATTTTTTTTTTTTTTGTTTAGAATATGCAGGGAAAGCAAGTATGCAAGCTAATATGCACTGAAGTTATTTATTTGCTATGGATTGGCAATTCTGGTGTCCTGGCAAATGGAGATAGAGTTTTGATATTAAACACTATATGCTGTGCGAGCTTTGGCTGATACAGCAAAAGTTCCTTCAGGCTACTGCAAAGGATCAAAAAAAAGTAAGAAAGAGAATGGACTTCATGCAGGAATTGTTAAGAAGCTCCATTTCTGAACTTCAGAGATTTTGGAATAAGCTTGCAGGAAAATTTCCCCACACTATTTTATAACATCACTGTACTTCAATTTGATAAGACTTAGGGTCAAAAGATTACTTTACTATTAAGGAATGGGAGCTTGAGTTAAGAGAGATTTCAGTTGCTAAGGCAACCACCTCACAACAGTGCAGTACTGCAGAAAATAATAACCATTGTTAAATGATGGAATGAAATTAATGATCTTTCGGAAACATGTTTTGTTTTGATGTTTTAAGCTGATATGAGAGCAGACTATTACATAATAATAAGGTTGGGCAACAAATTCTTCTACAAGCACCTACTTTAATTTGTTTGAAGAACAAGAAGGACCAATAATTTTTTACTTTAGACTGGCTGTTTTGAAATGTTTGGTTTTAGAACAAACATTTAAACTTTCTCTGAAATAAGATGCCGTAGGTAAGGAAGATGAAAACATGTATGCCTTTAAAATAAATTAATAAATTATCTCATTAACTTAGGTAAGGAATTTGTCATTCAAGAACAGAGTCATATTTTGGTAAAAAAAAATAAACCAAACTAAACCACGGTAATGTTAATGTTTTTGTTTCTTTCTGATGTGCATCAAGTTGTTCTTAATGAACTGGAAAAGTGGGCTGAATCAGAAAGCTGAAATTCAGTAATGAAAAAGAAATCAAATGCTCAAATACAACAAGAGAGTAAGAAAAGAAGGAGGAGATGTCAGGGCCTTGGATTAGGTTCTTTAGACTATATTGTTGTGAAAAAGCCAGATTTTGTCCTTGAATTTATTAATAGCATAGTCTGTGAGATAGAAAAGACAACTATTCCAAGGTTGGTAAGGCTGTAATGCACATGCATGCAATCGACTGCATCACAGTAACTCTTGAAGTTGCATGCCAGCTCTAAGAAGGTACAGACAAATTGGAGAGAGGCAAGAGGAAACTGTTAAAAGGCTTAAAGCATGAGTTCTGAAAAAAGGCTAGAGTTTGATCTAGAAAAAGGAGTGGTTAAACAGGACTTGGAAAATCTTCAAAAGTGTCGAAAACACGGAAGAAGATGATCATCAATTGTACCTTGCAGCCAAGTGAAACAGAACAAACAGTTTGTTTAACTTTAGGGAGAGAAATACAGGTTAGGTGTTAAAAGCTTTTTCATAATTTTGCCATCATTACATGCTGTAATTGAGCAGTCATCACACAGAAGTCATAAGGAAGTGGTGGGCCTGGCTCACTGGATGCACTCCCATATGGGCAAACTGGAGGAATATAAGTCAAGGGTGGTTTATATGTTGTTTGTTCTGCCATGGGTCTTGGTCTTGTCACTGTGTTACAGTGCGCATTATTTAAACACACCACAACCTTACCAAGACAGTCTGCTATGAGTTTAGGAAAATCAAAATTACTAGCAACAAGTGTAGTTTCCCATTCAAATTGTTTTCTTGTTTGATATTAACCCATAACTGAGGAACATAGGAAGTCATGATATGTGTAGAAAGCAGCAAAAAAGAGAACAACCATCCATGGATCATGAAAAAGAGCGAAAAAGAAATAACAAAATTTCAGCCTGGTTGAGATTTCCAAGACCCTCTGGAGTGTCAGGACTGACATGACACACAGCTTGACCACATCATTTGCCTAAAGAACTACAGATTGCAAAGTGTGAGTGCAAATGAGGCCTGAAGAGTAGAAATTCAGGAGTTATAAGTGATCTTGGTACCTCGTTCCCTTCAGAAAGGTGTCTTTTTCTTGCGCTAAGACCTTGACCTGTTCAAATCAGCCCTGCTTGCAACACAAGGCATTGATTTAATTTAATGCTGTAAGCCTCTTGTCTGTTGAAGTTAGCTGAAATACTAGCTTTTGTCTTTTCTGATTTTCTTTTACTGTCATAATTTTTTTTCTAAGACATGTTTTTCCTAAGTATTTTTATTTCTTCCTCTGTAGACTTCTAAAATACACTCTTTCTTCTCAGTGTCTCCCACTAAATTCCTTGTTCATTTCTAATGTCATCTACTGTAGGATCCACCTACCAAAGCCCACCTAATTGTTAGTCATCTCTCCACCTCACCATCTGCAGGCCATGCCATTCATGGCATCAAATCCCTGCTCACCATATTTCAGTTTCTTAATCCTGTTTTTCTTAACCTCAGGCTTCAAAGTTACAATCAAAATATTTGGTTGGATAAAAAGAGAGATGGTCTAGCAACGTGGTATGCAACAGCCTTCCTCCTTCATTTCTGAGATCCAAGTGTCCCTGCATGGTGATGGCTGAGTAATCATTCTGTCCATAGGAGGAGAAAAACCAACAATGTGACCTCAGCTGCTCCTTGTATGTATGTCTTCCCCCTGAGGCCCTTCACCATCTTCACTGTCCTTCTTTGGTCACTGTCTAGAAGATTTTTGTCCTTCTTTCATTGTGGCATCAGCACTCACAGTGAGGCTGCCCCAGTGCAGAGCAGAGCAGGACAATTCCCTCCCTTGCCTGGCTGTGATGCTGTGCCTGATGCACACCAGGACAGAGGTGCCTCTCGGCTTCCAGGGCACTGCTGGTTCACATTCAACTTGCCATCAACCAGGGCCACCTGGTACTTTTCCATGGCATTGCTCTCCAGTAGCTTTTGAAAAAATAGCTTCTAAAATTTAGTAATTGCTGCCTGTTACTCATATACAAGCTAATAACCATTTCAGGACATTATCTCAGTGACATAGATCACGGAATGATAGACTCATAGAATCATACAAGTTGGAAAAGAACTGTGAGATTTCTGACTCCAATCTTTAACATACTGCTGAAAAATCTTTCACTAAACCATGTTGCTGAGTGCCACATCTACACATTTTTAAAGTACCTTTAGAGATAGCGACTCAACACTTCCCTGGACAGCCTTTTCCAAAGCCTTTTGGCAAAGTTCTGGTGAAGAAATTTTTCCTAATATATTTGCAGTGAAGTGAGAGACTCAACAGTTTTTGGATCTTGGGATTTTTAGTCATGCTGGACATTTGTTGGGAGATGCAGTGTTGGCTTCAATGCTAACGGGATGGAAACTGATTATGTGTAGTATTTCAGGGATAGTCATGACAGAAAGAGGATAAAGGAAAGCATAACTGTGACCTCCTGAAAACTGGAGCAGGCAAATAGGGTCCAGATGGGCTGTAGATTTTTGATTACTGGGAAATCAAAACTGTGCCCCGGTACTGGATGAGTGGGCAGTGAGATGAGACAATTTGCTGAATGGCAGATCCCAGCGCATCATCAATAGCACAGGGTCAGGTTGGAGGCCTGTCACTGCTGGGGTCTCACAGGGTTCAATATTGGGCCCAATGTTATTTAACTTATTCACCAATGACTTGGATGAAGGGCCAGATGCCTTCTCACCAAGTTTACTGATGATGCAAAGCTGGGAGCAGTGACTGATGCCCCAGAGAGCTGTGCAGTTTTTCAGAACTTGACAGGCTGAAGGGATGGGAAGAGAAGAAACATCAAAGGGAAGTTCAGGGTCCTGCACCTGGGAGGAACAACCTGGGGTTGTTGCACAGGCGGGGGGTGACCTGCTGGGAAGCAGCTCTGTGGAGAAGGACCTGGGGGTCCTGGTGGACAACAAGCTGCCCATGAGCCAGCAGTGTGTCCTGGGGGCCAAGAAGCCCAGTGGCACCCTGGGGTGCCTTGGGGAGAGCATTGCCTGCAGGTTGAGGGAGGTGATCCTGTCCCTCTGCTCAGCACATCTGGAGGCACATTTGGAATGCTGTGCCCAGTTCTGGGCTCCTCAGGACAAGAGAGATAAGGAGCTACTGGAGAGGGTCCAACACAGGGCTAGGAAGATGATGAGAGGACTGAAAGACCTCTCTCATGAAGAATATCTGAGGTAGCTGGGCTGGCTCAGACTGGAGAAGAGATATCTGAGAGGGCACCCTATCAATGTCCCTGAATCCAAATGTATCCCAGTATCTGAAGGGAGGGTGTCAAGAGAGAGGCGCTGGGCTCTCTCCAGTGGTGTCCAGCAACAGGACAAGGAGCAATGGGCACAAGCAAAACACAGAAAGTTCCATTTGAATAGGAGGAAAAAATTCTTCATGTTGGGAATGAGAGAGCACTGTAAAACAGGCTGCCTGGAGAGATTTTAGAGTCTTCCCTGGGTGTATTCAGACCCCATCTTGATGTAATCCTATGCCATATGCTACAGGATGGCCCTGCCCGAGCAGGGAGACTGGGTCCTTTTAAACCCTACTTATCCTGTGATTTTGTGGTTCTGTTTTAAAAAGGCAAAGGGGCAAGGGGGCAGCAGTATGACAATTCATGTGGTGCAAGGAGAAGAATGCAAACAAGATGCCTTCCTGTGGCATTAGTCAGAAGGTACAGGTGCCGCCACCAGGAGGGTCAGATGGACCAACACCCAACCACCATTTAATCACCACCAGCAGTGAGAGGGAGGACAGCAGGGCATTTTGTCTGTTCTATGTGATGAGTGTGATCAGTTTTTGCTGGAAAGCAAAACAGAGGGCCAAACAACCTCTTCTGTCTCACTCTCTGATTCTCTTTGACAGCCTGATCTGAGCCATGTGTCCCACTCACGCATGCATGTCTTCCCTGACTTGCTGGGATCAGAGTCATGCGGGAGTATTCCAGGCAGGGCTGCTGGCAAGCAGCACATTTTACCTGAATGCTGGCTGCTTGCAGGGGCGTTGTTCATATTCATGCAAGGGTGAGACCCTGAGGTTCAGAAACGAGAGTAATTTAGCAGTATGAGAGTTTTGGAAGGACACGTGAAGATCCTTCTCTTCTGCTGTCTGTGGGAGGGAGGGTGAGCAAAAGAGAGCTTATTTTAAACACGAACTAAGTGATTTTTAGTGACTTCTTTGGAGAAAGAAAAGACACATTTTTTAGTCTTCCTGAGTAATTTAAAGTGACAGAATCTGGTGAGAGACAGCAACATTTTATTAGGCATAAAATCCTGAAAAATATCTCACAGTTGTAACCCTGAGACAGAAATAGAGGTGCAAAAATTTTGTAATGTTTTGAGTGGCTTGGTAATATCAGCATACTCAATCCTCTCTTTTCAAAAATATGTCAGCCATCAGTGAAAGGAGTGTGGCGGGTGAGAAGATTGGTTTCATCAGGGATGGAGAAGCTTTTTCTGAAGTTCCTCCTACAGCAAAATCTCCTTTACATTAGAGTCTGGAAGAAGATGGAGAAGGAAGGGAGATCTCTTGCCCATTGCTGTTGTTACACCCAAATCAGAAGTAATTTTCCACACAATTTGTGTATTTACTGAAAACAATACCTGAATCTGATGCTGTCCATGTTTTACAGTATTAGAAGCATTTCAACATGGTAAAGAGAAGGAATACGAGGAAATAAGTAATGATAGGGATTGCAAAAAGCAGAGCATAAGAAGATTTTCAACATGGGGAGGTTTTAGAAAGATTCAGTCCACACAACATGAAAACCAGCTCTATCTACTGCAGCATGAGAAACATTGAAAGACAATTCTATAGTTGCTTCCCACAGGGCAACAACTTTTCCAGCATGGTGCAGGGAAGGAAGTAGGTAGGCCAGTGTTTTGCTGTTACCTTTCAGGGTAGAGATTAAAGTGCCTTGAAGCTGGGTCTCTGTTTGGTAAATAGCAGCAACACAGCCAGGCAGACTGTCGAGCATGAACTCTGAGCTGTTGTTCATGGTAATGGTACCAGGTGCTCTGTGCACACATGTAGTTGGTCAAGAATATGAATCAGGAGCTCAGAGGAAGTAGCTTACAGCTGGCACCGTGAGGACCTTAAAGTGAGTTCTTGTCATGTAAAATGCCACCATCCAGCCTCTCCTTCACCTGTGGGTACAGAATTCAGCCTCTCTGCTCATGAGTCCCTGCTGAGTTTTACTCCCAGGGTGTTGATGAGGTATGGGAAGGATGTTGCTCTTCCTGACTCCGTAGAGGTACACCTGAAGGAGATATTTTTTTGGACACATTCAGTGTAGCCAGACCAACAGTTTCCATAAACACACATTTATGTCGTAAGTTACATGTTTTATGTAGGCTGTGCAGAAAAGCAGTGATTGCATGAGAGATATTTGGTGTCTGCTGAATGATGATCACAGATGGCATATGTATGCCTTCCATCTCTTTTATCTCCTTCAACCTACCTGTGTTCAACAGACCAGCACCCTTTTAAGATGCCTGTGTCTCTTTATGGAAAATCGGAAGCATTTTGGAGTTTGCCTACCCCATGCAATGAAGAGGCATTGATGTTATTTCAGGTACAGAAATGTTATGCAGGTGTGTTAATACAGCCTCTATTTGATGACAATGAGCTTAACTAAAAGGCAAGATGGATTAACCAGCGTGAAGTGGCAAACTAAGGTGTCCTCTGTACTTCTGTTTTCCCACGTTTCTCCATAAGCTGCTGCATCATGCTGCCTAAGCTCACCCTTGCTTGAGTTTGATGGGAACTGGGTCAGGCCAGTACTGCCAGCCTGAATAATTTTATTGCAAACTGTGAAGTTTGGGGGTGTTTTTACAGCTTCCTCTGGAAGAATTGGATGGAAAGGTGCCCACGAATCTGCCCTTATTCAAAACTGGTCACCCTCTGTATCTGACTGTAAGACAGAGCCAAGCCAAATGGCTGCTCTTCTTCACTTATATCCTGAAGTGTATCATTCATTTTTAGCTGTGTTGAAGGGATGCCCAAATGCAAAAAGACAGCTGCTCCAAGCCTGGGGAGGGTGAGATGCTGTAGGGAGCCTAGCATGGAAAAGTGAAAGGGTGCAAGTAGTACTGGAGGGGAGAGACATGACAGAAAGAGAAGAGCTGAGCTTGGAAGAAGGGATAAGTGTAGCATGGCAGGTTATTGGGTCCCTGCCAGAAAAGTGGGACAGAAATGTGGCATTACCACCCTCATTAGGTGGGAGGGGAGTAGGAAAGGCAGGAAGTCTCAAGGACATAGGAGGGATACCGGTTCTTGCAGTGGTGGGAGGAGAAAGGTAAAGAGGAACAAAATGTCTTTCATTCTGTTTGGGAAATCATAATTAAAAGATTTGAAGCAATCAGGTTCAGATAAATAGAAATTATGTGCTTTGAAAGCATAGGAATAAAAGATTAAAATTACCCACAGACTGTAATTATAACTCCTGCCCTCTGATAGGATTAAAGGGTTTCCAACAGGTGTAAATGTGGCAGCTATTGTAAAAATATTGTTTTAGTCTTACATGTAAAGAGCTGTGCAGCTCACACAAGATTTAACAAAAAAATTACTTGGTAACTGGATACATGGGGACAAATATTTGTTATGGTAGCTATGGCCATTAATTTTCACTCTGTTTTCTTTGTACTGGAGGGAAATTTGAAACTGGGGTGAAAATGGGGAGGAAGTGGGAGCTGTAAAAAAGAAAGGGTGCTTGTTCCAGTGGCTTGGGAGGGTATATGGAAGGGAAGAAAATTCTATAACCAAGCATGCAGGCTGAATCATGGCTACTTGCATATCACTTATGTCTGACTTTGGAACTGAATGTATTACACAGGTTTTGGCAGAGGCATAAGGAGGCATAGCCATTTTAGAGGCTGAGGACTGTGATTTTTTGCTTTTTCTTCTCCTGCTTTCAATCCCACAGTGATCGTAAATGTTTCATAGACATATTTTCCCATATTTCCTATGCCATAAAGGAATCTGGATAGCTGGCAGTACTGAGGATGCCAAAAGATGACCTTGCTGAAAGCAGTGTTTCTAAAGTCTTGCAGAGGTCAGACATGGGTCTCCTGCTCCCTTCCTTGAGAGTCAGACATCATCCTGTGCCTGGGCTACAATATTTTCTGTGCTCCAGCCTGTGTTTCCCCCTGCATTCTAGAGAGGATTGGCAGTTCTCCACCTGGGAACTGGCAGTTCTCCACAACTGCCAAAAGGAGCAGACATGCTGATTTCTGCTGTGTGGACCTGAGTAAAAGGATCCTGCAGCTACATGAAAAGCAGATGAGATAGCATTCATCGAGGTACTTGTGCAACCCAGACTCCTCACAGCATCCCAGCTCTTCTCTGATCGACAGCTACATTAGAAAAATGAAATCTGAACACAGCTTTGCAGGCACTGCAGAACGTGGGTCATGTGAATTTTCCACCTGAGTGTCTTCCATTATCTGTGTTCAGTCAGCGTAAAAGAGAAAGCAAAACTCTGACATTGCCAGTGTTATGCAGATTGTGTTTTCATAGATTTTACTTTTGAGAGTGGAGTGACTTGCCAAACCTCTGATGTGACATGTGATTTGGAGATAAATTTCCATATGCTGCTTAAACCTTGTCACTATCACAGTTCACTTGTCATTTATAAAAAGAATACTCATACCTTAAGTGGAAACATCAACATGTAGAGTTACTACCTTGTAGATACTGTCACCCTGCAGATCTCTTGTCCCAATCCACTTCAACCTTGTAGCAGTGTTAGATGTAATGCCAGGAGGAAACACCTAACCTGAAGCCTGTCAATATCGATTTATGAAGTTCTCTGTGTTCCTAACACTTTTTTACAGTAAAAGAAAGCAGCTTTAGCTAGGTAATTAATTGCTCAGTATCTTTCTGTCTCAGCAGCCACATACTAATTCTTAACATTCTCATTTCACCTTTCCCATCTGTTCTGTAAATATTTATTACGCCTTGATCTGCTTGACCTTTGTTTTGCATTAAAATTGGTTTGGATATTACAGGGTCTCAGTCTCTGAATCTGGTTTTCATAGCAGAACATTTTTAACCTTTTCTTGAGTGAGCTTCTTTGTAACTCTAGATGTGTCCCAGAGAAGGAGGGGCAGTTGCTTGATCTTAAGTGGAAGAGACAGTCACATAAAGATTGACAGGAACAACCTGAAAAATCTTGTGAAGTATTTGTTACGTCCTTGTTTTTATGACTACAACGCTGTTAGCATCCCCAGAATTTGTACCTACTCAAATATTGCACTTTGAATTTTCTGTTTTGCTTTTATGACAGTGGATGTGAGACAAATATGCCTTCTGGTCTATTAAAAGGAATGAAGGAAAATCAATATTTCAACATTTGCTTGTAATTGAATACTTAAAGATACTTTTGTTATTTTTCCTTTGCTTTCCAATCTGGATGCACAGAAAATATTTTTATCCAAAGGATAAAATATAGCTAGGCCCTGAAAGACTGTATTTTTGAAAGGCAATTTTATTGTTCCTCTTGCTTTTGTTTCCTCTGTAAGCAATTTTTTTTTGCACCAGTATTGTCTCATTTCTGTCTCATAACCACTAATCAGAATGAGAACTCTCTAGTGAAAAGAGCACTATGCTGGGATGAGGGGCAAACAGGAGTAAGAATATGTATCACTATTTAGCTTTTGGGCTCCTGGGTATCACTGTAGTACAAAAAAAATTGCAATCTAGCATAGTCTAGTGGGGACACTAGATATATTCCTGCCCTAAGCCCTTAAATCCCATTGAAAATGGGCTGGATCTGATTTTCTGGCAGTCATGGAACAATTAAGAAGCAGTACCAATGTTAGGACCTTTCATTTTGCTAGTTTAAGGTGCCAAAGACAATTTAAGCTTCTCAATTATTTCCTGCCATGAATTTATAGTCAGGTAATTATTAGCAGTGAGTTTTATTTATTTAGATTGCCTGAACAGAAAGAAGCTTTGTTCCCAGGATTGTTGCGGGGATGTGAAGCAGCCACCTGAATACCCTCAGTTAATTTTGCTTGAACACGAAAAGTCTTTGCCCCTGCTGAGGCAAGTGTGTGCACCATCCAGGAGAGAATGTCTCACCAAAAAACTGTGTGGCAGGAATGGGCAGTGGAGCACTTTGTGGGACTGCTGCTCTTAAATAGCTGCCCAAGGAAGGAGCAGTCACGCCAACCACACCATAGTTGTGCATAATCCATTGTCCTGAAGGCAGAGGAATAAATGGAGAAACTGGGGCAAGGGGTATTCCTGGAAGGATGCTTGCTGGGATTGACCTCTACAGACCAAGGTCAAGTAAAGGATTTAGGACACAAGTCATTGATTTAACTTTCCAGTGTTTAACCAGTCTCTGTGTACTGTGCCTGTGTGGGTGCAAGATTTCCTCTCTATTAGATTACAGACCCCTCACCACACTGCCAGGCTTCCCCAGCTGCCTTTCCTCTCGTGCTGGATGTCAGTTCCCTTTTATGGACATCAACACCAAGGGTATGCTGGCTAAAACCTGCTGCCATTGGACCTGCTGCCATTGGGTGGACTTTGACATCCTGAGGACGTGGGGACGTGTCCAGCTGTGCGTTTGGTGAGTGACAGCAGAGAGCCACGCCGGTGCAGCGCAGGCTTTGTCTGGCACAGCGCATCACTGCTTGGTGGGATAGCTCTGTCTGTGCTACCAGAAGGAAGTGGGAGATGAGAATGGCTGCAGAGGGCCAAATAAAGGGAAACAGTAACCAACAATCCTCAATCAAGAATCCTTAATTCTGTCAGCGGTTGCTGACAGAAATAAAAGGTGCCCATGTGGGTTTTTCTTGTGAAATACATGTGGGCCAAAGATGCTGGTGACCCTAGGGATGAAAGAAAGCAGAGTGAACAAAAGCCATTGCAGAAGGTGTCTGTGAAAGTCCTCAGAAGAAAAGGGAGAAATGTATGATATCTTTGGGTCACAGGAGCAGATTGTGTGAAAATCCTCAGCTGATTTTAACAGGGTTGATCTTTTTTATATTGCCATGATGGTATTTCTTTGGGGACCATGATACCCACTCTAGGTAACAATGGCTTCAGCTGAGCTATTAGATCAATTTCATGTTGATCCAATTGAATTTCTTTAGGAATAAAAAAGGAAATTATTTTGAGATTGGAGATATGGTTTTAATGCATTGGATTGTCATTAATTGCCTCACAGAAACTGAGGCAGTTGTGGGGGAGTCATGTTGGGAGATTCATGAGCCCCTGTGAGAGACAAAAAGCAAAGGAAGGGCAAAATCACTGGGTTTCTCTGTGAGGAAAGCTCAGGAAGCCGAAGGGACTGGGGAAGTCATGTGTGTGCCTTGGCACTCCCACATGAATGCATCCTCCCTCTGCCAAGACCCTTTTCACCACAGGGCTGCCCCATCAGTGTGCGAGTGAGGGTCAGTCTCTTGGGGGGCATTGCCTTCCCTAGTCCTGGCAGCCTGGGAGTCTGGGATGGGCTGTGTTTGGAGATAACAAGCATATCTGCGCAAGCTGGGTGGGTCTGCCTCCCATCTTACTCCCTCTACAGAATGCAAGCCCACCATTTGCACCCTAGATGTTTCTCAGGGGCTGGTGCCAGGCTGCCTGAGCTCTTGGGAGCTTCGTCCCGCGTCTTCTGACTCTGACCTCTGTCGTATCACGAATTTGAGACGCCATCATATATGTCCTCTTTATTTTGCAACAATGAGGACAACAAAAGAAGAATCAGGGCAGAGAAAAGCTTCCAGTAAGTCATTAGTTTGCAATCATTAGTTTTTTTTCTCCCATGCAATGATTGTTTCCATGGAGACTGGAGCAAACCAGTGGCTACAAGTGTGCATTCTGCTGGTCCCTGTTTCCACAGAAACATGTACACTGGATTGCCAGAAATTAAGTTACTCTTGTCCAGACAAACAAAGTGGCATGATTCAGGAGTAACAAGTTTCCTTCCAATTTTGAGCTCAGATGGTCAGTTGCAGAGTCTGGGCATGGCACAGCGTGTCACAGCAATCCTTGTAAAAGGTGCAGTGCGCTAATCCCAAAGAGCTTTGCTGGCTGTTGGGGGAGATTACTGAACTGAGGACACCAAAGAACATTGCAACCTAGAAAAGAGCAGGGGTATGATATGGTCAGTAATTGTTGCTGATTGCTCTGCCACTGCCCTGTCACCGTGTTTGAGTGCTGTGCTTGGTCGGCTGTGGGAGCAGGAAGAGCTGCCTTGCATGCATGCAAGGCACACGTGTGCTCTTGTGAAGGTCGTCCAGGCACAGTACAAGGGTTTCCCAGACACAAGTGCTTGTTCCTTTCAGAACCTGGGGACAGGTACTCCATTATTTTCACTGCTGAAGCTTTCGGATCACCAAGGAAATAATCTGCTTAGGTGACTTGTGCTTGCTGCTGCAGGAAGTTCTCCCTTTTCACTGATGTAACTGTTGTCTTGCTGGCTGGTACAAAACCAATGCACAATTTGGAAGCAGACAGTCAGCTAATGTGGGCTTCAAGTTGGATAGGGAATATACTACAGTGTACAGCATTGTCAAAAACTGAGTTTATTTAGATGCCAGGTTTGACTTAATTTCTTATCAAGCCTCATATAAACTGCTTTATATGCAACAGATAGTTAGGAGACAAGTTGATCCCTTGTGTGGCTATAAATGTACAATGTTTTCTATTCTTTTGTTTGTAGGATTTCTGTCGCTGAAAACTGTTGATTCTGTCTAGAAGATATACATTTTTTTATTGCAGTTTTTCTACTCTTCAGACAAACTCTAAGAATATTCCTTGCACAGCAGGCCACTAGAGAAGGGCTTAGAAAATGACACCCACTCTACCTAACAACAGTTTCACCTGAGGCATTAGCTCAATTTCATGTTGATCCAATTGAATTTCTTTAAGAATAAAAAAGGAAATTATTTTGAGATATGGTTTTAATGCGCTGGATTGTCATTAATAGTCAGATTAAGGGCCATTGTGAGATTAAAAGGTATCTCACAAGTCTGACCTTACCTTCAAAAGGATGTTTGCAATAATTGTTGGGTCAGGTATTTTTTACTTCATTCCAGAGAAAGACAGGTCTGAAGGCCAGAAGAGACATCCAGCCCAAACTGCTGCAATAGAGGTGATATGCTTTCATCTATTACTGCTGTATATAGGACCATAACCTTGTGGAATAAGCTTCCTTGCCAAGAAAATATTCTTTCAGGATTTGAGCAGAAAAAAAGAATCCACTGCTTTCAGAAATGGCTTGTCCTAATGGTTAATCATCCTTGCTGTAACAAATTGTTCCTTGTTTCTAATTTGTCTGGCATTAACTTCCAGACAGTGAGTTTATGCATGGCTTTTTTATCCATTTTAAAAATCCCTTTAATATTTGTGATTTTTCTCTCAGTGAATCTGCCTGTACTCTGTAATCAAGTCACCCCTCTATCTTCAGATTTTTTTTTTTTTGTGATAAGATAAGCAGCTCAGGCTCCTTGAATCACTTATACAATAAGGCTGTCCTGAAACCACAATTTCTTTTCTCATGAAAGTCTCTTCAATTTTTTTTAACATCTCTTTGCAAGTATAAGGAAATCTATTTTTAACATCCCTTTAAAAGCATAGACAAGTGAACAATTTATGGGATTCTGACATTGAACTCATCAGTTCTGTTGAGAAAGCTGGAAAGACCTCAGTGCTAAATCCTATTCCCTCATTCATACACATGGAAACCCCTTTACTTGCTAAGTATCATGTTGCACTAGGAGCTTATGGGTAATTCTGTCTGTTGTTAGTCCTGAATAATTTTTTGCCTCCTTTTAGCGCGTAGTTTGCTGATGTGGCTTAGGTCTTAGAGCCGGCTGGTGGTATCTGTTTAAATCAGACAATAGCTTATACCTCTTAACTCAAAGATCTAAATTTTGCCCCCCGGACTCATTTGTCCAATTTTATGAGTAATTATGGGTGTCTAGACATGGGACTTTTTCACAGAGCTGCTCTTGTGGACTCCCTGTGGTACTGGGCCTGAGTGACCAGGTGCTGCTTGTCGTAATCTGGCTTCAAAGCTCAGTCTTCCTAGAGACCTGGCAAAGAAATTAAAATGTGCATAATACATGTGCTCTGTACTAAGGAGTTGTACAGCTGCAGTGCAGGGAACTGGAAATGCTCTTCACATTGGAGTGGTTACCTTCCCTGCAACCATTACTCATTTATTTGCCTTCCCTTGTGTTACTCTGTGGAGCCTTTCATCTTCTGCAAAGAACATTAATTTCTTTAAAAGATATTCATTTTAAGTGGGTGTATTCTATTTTTGACACATCCATTTCATATCATTAGAATATCACCCTGCAGTGCCGGGGTGTATTTATTTATTTATTTTTAATTTTCAATTTCTCTCATATCTGCAACTGGCTGATTTTTTTCTCCACGTGAGTCAGAAGGGGAGCTGACTTCTCAAGTCATCTGTATCTTCCATGTGTCAGCTGTCAGCTGTACACCAACAGGGGTGGAACGAAACAACCAGCTGCAAATCGCTTTGGGGCTCTGCTGATGGGAGAGGCAGGGGCTTCTCTCACACCCCTGGGATGCTGAGAAGGTGAGTGGCACAGCTAGCTGATCCCTCTGATCTCCAGCTGCTGCAGCCCTGACCACAGCCATGCCTGAGCCCTGGGACTGAATTCAGCTGCCCCATGCCAGGCTTTGCTTAGCCACCTGACTGTCAGGAGAAGAACCACGGAGCCCAGCAGGGCAGGCAGCCTCTCCCACGAGGCAGAGAGGTGTCCTGGTGCCCCTGATCCTGCTGGGAATGGGATAGAGCACACAGCTTTCCACAGCAGAAGGTGGGCTGCTCAGGGCTGTAAGGCTGCTCTGTATCTTAGAGGTCTCTACCCCCCTAAATGTCTCCGTGACTGCCACATCACTCTGTGCCTGCTGTGCTCCTGCACGGTTGTAAGGGCAAGCATGGAGAGGCTCAATTTTACAGCAAACTTCTCCATAAGGAAAATAACCCTTTTCATCCTGGATCTCTGGAATGAACTGAAAAATACCCGACCTGCTGGTTACTGCAGATGGAAATTTGAGAGCAAGGATCAAACTTACGATATTAACAATTTTGTTATTGCCTTTGCAGGGTGGGCTATTGTTATTCTGCTGGTAGCTGCCTGAACAAGATTCTGGACTAATCAGTGTTGGCTGCACTTGCTGGCAACAGTTCTTCTGCTCACAGAAATACTGATGATATGACGAGCAGAAAAGAAATGTATTAAAGTAAAAAAGGGGTATTCTTTGCACCAGAATTTAGAATCTGAATGGAAGGAAAAAACAGCTGGAGACATTTCTTAATTTTTGTGATGTAAAGTACTTGAAGTATTTACACAGTAAAAGCATAGTAAGAAATCAAATTACTCCTTCAGCTCCAACAATTGAAAAAGTAATTAAAAAAAAAAAGTTTAAATATCTTATTATAAATCCATGGCCAGTTGTTGCTGAATGAGTTACTAAGCACTCTGGTGCTTTTCTTTCCCTGTCAGGTTGTTTTATGGCAGCAGGATGATACAAGCAGCAGGCAGTCTGCAGCCAGCTTGGCCTGCACAGGGAGCAGGACTGAGGGATTCCCAGCCAGGAGAGGACAGTCACTCTGTTGGAGCTCAACAAACTCCTGTTTGATAAATCTTTGCTGATTTGAAAGGAACAAATCTGCACCAGGCATACTGAGGCAACAGGTGAACAGCGGTGCAAACAGCCTTTAATTTAATTCCTGTTCATAGGACGGCTGATTTGTTTCAGAGTGGGAGAGAAACAAAACACAGTGAAGCTGACCTGGGCGTGTTTGTCACCCAGGGCCTTCACTTCAGCTCTTTCCAGGTTATGCCCCTTTTAAATAAAGGCTGTGCTGTTGACTAGGGCTACATACCTTAGAGTGCATATAGCTCTTTTTCTTGCCCTCCTGGCAGCAGCACAGACTAACTCCTGGGTGTAGAAACCTAGAAGACAAGGGGGCTCTTGTGTGTGTCTCAAACACCGATAGCCTGATGGAGCCAACCATGGATTGTTGGTGATAACAGCCAAGAACTGTTGGTAACAGTACACTGAGAAAGAACAGGATGTGGCTGGAGAAGAGGCCAAAAGGAGGCAGGGCAGCACATTTCTGGGACAAATGTCCTTGTTCTGGCTCCTGGAGATGAGCACAACACAGCACAAATGCAGGGATGAGACTGAGAAGTGGACATGGACCACCCAAGACCCCTGAAGCCCTCCAACCCTTTTCCAGAAAAGTCTAGAGGAATGGACTCTGCAGGATAACAAATCTGCATAGAAAGTGAAAAGGGTGCAGAAATGCCATGTACTCCTACCAAGCCCAGGTGTACAGGCATTCCCAGGACACTCCAGCTGGTTTGCCACTGGAGCCAGGACTGGTGATCTCCCTTCCTCTTTACCTTTCATTCTCTCTCCTCATCCTTAATTCATGTCCCTTTATCTTTTTCCTTTCACTCTACTCCTTTATCCAAAACCCACTGCCGCAGGTTCATACAGGACATCCGGGACCAACTTACACAAATTTCCATGCCCAGAGTATAATTTACTAATATAACTCTGAGAGCTTTTGTGGACCCCCTGACTTTTGTCATTGCTTTTGACCATGAGCATTTATGAATCCTGTGTGTTCCCTTCCCTTTAAGGGCGGTATATCACAATGAAATGAACATAAAGCACCCATGAAACTGAGTGTAAATGCCAGCACGAGCTCCAACTTCTGTGTAACATCTGGCATACAGCCCCAATCCAGTCAACAACTGTTACTTCACCAAGTTTAATCTCTGCCCCGGTAGCAAGTACATGGCACGGTAGATATTTCACACATGTCTGCTCGTGGACTGAGAATTATAATCTCAGCAAACCTGTGTTCAGATCTGTCTGCTCTGAGAGCTGTCAGCTGTCAGTCATTACTGCCTTCCCCACTCCAGGGCAGGGTGGTGTTTTTTAGCACCAGTCTACCCTCGAGTCTCAGACATGAGCGCTGTCATATTCTGCCAAGAGCACGGCTGCTTACAAGGAAGCAGTGGTGGGAATATCTTAGCCCAGCACATCCAGATTCCCAGCTCTCTCTGGCAAACAGCTCTTTGGAGATCCCTGTTTGCAGATGCCTGTGCATGCTTTTCCAGTGGTATCTTATACAGGTCACATACAGCACTGAGCACCCTGACGCTGAGCAGGTGTCACTAAGGAAGCCATGTCCCTGTGTGCTCCTGGCTCCAGAAGAAAGTAGTAAGATACATGGGTGCTGCAGTATGTAGAGGATAGAGTGGTGCCAAAGAGTATGGATTAGAGGACATTCTGCATGTAATTGGGGTTTGTGTTCTCTGTGACTACAGGGAAGGAGAAAGACAGTGAGGAGGAAATCTGGTGCAAGCCTGTTCCTTGGCTTGCTCCTTATGTGTATATATGAGGCATGTTCTAGATACATTGCCAAGGATTACAATGTCTCTGGAGTTTGCAGAAAATTCAGCAGTCAGCCCATTAGGTTTACAGGAGAGGATTTACAGTTATTGTGAAACTTCCCAGGAGATGCTGTTATGTATAGGCTTAAGTTTGTCTTAGTGTGGAAGCAGGGTACAGCCCTCGAAGGAACACTTTTATTCCTGAATTTTTGATGCAGAAACTTCTCTGGAATATATTTGTACCTTTCCTGGCACAGTTTTCTCTGTGCTTTTTTTCTTTGTTTAGCATCAGTGCAATGAAACCAGGCATAATAGTTTTGAGTTGTGACTTGTGAGTAGTGTTGCTACTGTGTGAGAAATATACTAGTATCCTGACAGAAATAAAATTAGTTATATGGTATTATGCAAACTTCATATATTTTACTTCCTTTCCTTTACAAATTCATCCTATAAACTTTGACATGTGCTACCTCTCAGCAGAGGGGCTTTTCTAAAAATCATAGTTTTAATCACTTCAGTTACTTCATACACTCACCAGGAAGTCAATAGTTTACTGTTTCCTTGCAAATGTGCCTCTACATTACACAAAGTGTCTAGCAGGAAACAAATTCAGACACTAAAAGCTTTTGAGAATGGATTTTTCTCAAGACACCAGGTATTGATCATTGTTTTTAGATATATATCAAGAGATGGTTAGGAAAGCACATTTTCTGTTACAGATGAAGATAAATACTTTAGTTTATAGAAAGCCAAGGTCATATTAAAGAGATTGTAGTACCTTTTACACCTTTGCTGAATACACCTGCAGAGTAGATATATTTCTAGTGCTGCTTGTGATTACCAGACTAGGAGAGACACTGTCACATTGGTCAAAGGACAATAATTCATTTTTTGCCAGTTCAGGTACCAAGAAAACAGGTGGATAAAAGGTGAAGAACATTATCTTATGAGAGGAAGCAGAAGGACTGAGCAGTTGTAGCAACAGAGTAATTTTCACATTTATTCTGTGCGTTTGCATCAATATACACAGAGAGAGGGAAACTGGTGCCTTTACACTTCTTTCCTGAAGAAGTCTGCTTAGCTTTAATGAATCATTTTATGAGCGCCATGTCTCACTCAACCATGATTTACATGTCCAGGTTCACCCAAGCAATCCTGGCCCCTACAAGTCCTGTGAGACTGTATTCAGAGCTACAGCAAGGATTGAGTGCACAAAGCAGCTGACACCACAGGTGAGTGAGTGGCTCGGGGTAGTCCTCTCTATCCCAGGGACATCCAGGTTGTTATGATCAGTCTTGCAGAGAGAAGGCTTCTTGCAAGGATGAAGGGTCTGTTGTGCTAGCTGCAGGCAGGAGAGCAAGGTAAAAACCCCATTGAGGCAGCCTGTCCCTGTAGTGCTTATCCCCTCTGGATGGAAAAGTGGAACAACAGCTCACAGTCACTCTCTTTGATCCCGTCTAGGTGTTCTGCAGCAGCACATAATCCTTGTGTGCTTCTCTGGAAACATCTTACCCAGAAAGATGACTTCTTTCTCAGCTGGAGAAATGGGCAGGTCCAGAAGAGATGCTTTACAGGATGTTTTTGAAGTGGCGATGCTGGCTAGGAAAGCTGTCCCAGCTTCATGGTGGTGATTAAACTTGATGAGTGCTGTCTGCCCTACAGGTAGCAAATAATGCCTCATTTCCTATTACCTGTTTAATTTTGAACAGCTTCTGGGAAAACTCTGTGGTAGCTATATATAAGTAGAGTGCAGTGGTTTACATTTTAGATTTCATTTTGCTCCTTACTAACAATGTGCAATAGATTTACCAAACATAGCACTCTCCAGGCTGATTTGTGTTTGTTCAGCCTGATGTAGAAAATCTGAAATGCATCTAAGTAATAACCACTTGCCATAGCTCAGGCTGTAGCTTTCTGGACCACTTTAATATAAGGCACAGACATAGCAGACAAATCTAGCAGTTTCTGGGGAGAAGCATCAGTTGTACATTGGAAACAATTACCAATAAGAATGAAAAAAAATCCCCCTAAAGTAAAGATTTTGTTCAGAGATCAAATACATATTAAAGTATCCACGACTTGCCAGAGGAAGGTCTGGGACTGATTATGTTTTAAGCTGAGAAAATCCATTCATTAAAGATGACACAGTTTTAAAAATACACTTCATTCTCATGCTCGTGCACCATTCAATTTGCAGTTACAGGTTTTGAACACACCACTGAAAATGGTGTTTTCACAGCTCATCACAATTACAGGCTGTTAATTGACTGCAGCACCGAGGGATGAGGATTAAGAAAGAGTTTGGGATGTGGAGAAGCAGGCACACCAGGGAGGATGACAGGATACTTAATGGAATTGGAGAAGAAATTTCTATACTCTAGCCCTTTCTCTATTGCTTAGGTAAATAGGCCTGGATTCCAAACAAGATAAGATACCTCTCAGCTTAATTTGGTGCATTTCTCAGTTCTATAGCTAACCCCAGATGGTGACTAAGTACCATGCAACCATTTATGTACTTCTCTTCCCTGTGGTGGGATGTGGAGGAGAACTGGAAAATGGCAAAACCACCATGGGTTGAGGTAAGAACAGTTTAATAAATAAGATGAGGTAACTATGTAACAACAACAACAGCAATAGAAAAGAAAAAGAATATAACAAAAAGATAAAGGGGAATAAAACTCAATTTTAAATAAGTGATATGCAATAAAATTGCTCACCACACAGTTAGGACTGCTTGGTCCCTTGCTGAGCAGTAATGGATGCCCTCTGGGTAATTTCCTTCATATAGTGAGCATAAAGTTCTGGGATACAGAATAAATATCCCTTTGGTCTGTTCAAGTCATCTCTCCTGGCCATGCTCCCTCTCAGCTTCTTGTGCATCTGCTCACTGGCTGAGCACATGAAACTGGAGAAGTCTTTGACTTAGAGTAAGCACTTCTTAACAACAGCTAAAACATCAGCATCTTATCAACATTATTCTCATAGTAAATGCAAACCACAGCACCACACCAGCAACTAGAAAAAAAAAAAAATTAATTATCCCACTTGGAATCGAGGCATTAAGGAAGCAAGAAACAAGGCAGCCAATGCATCAGACCTTGTCTGAAAACTGGCAGTAACTGTACAGACAAGGGCCACTGAGTTGGTTTGTGTCTGTTCAAGAATTTGACTCATTATGCCAGTGCTACTCACAGCAGGAACCTCCTCCCTGTGATCTCCTGTCTTCACACGAGTTTGTAATGAAACTGCCCCTCAGAATTCTGGAACTTTTCAGCAGCATTCCAGGCAGTTCACTGGTTACAGAAGACTGCTAATGCAAAAGCTATTGATTTAACTAGATGAGCAAAGCCAAGACCCAAGCCCCCATCATCCCCAGTCCCCTTTGACAGACCCCTTAGACCAAGTTCCACCAACCTTTACTGGGGTGTGCACAAGTTCTGCAAGTTCACCTGATCTTGGAGCCTTAAAAGTCCAGCCTGATTCAGGACTGCCTGGTTCAGAAATCTCTAATGCCTTTTTGCTATAGTATATATATACTATAAATTTATATATATAAATTTAAAATATTTTTATGTTTTTATGTATTTACACATACATATAAGTGGCTAGGAGAAAAAAACCAAAAGTAGCATGGTAAAGAGGCAGCAAGTAAATGTTAAACTGAATTACAAGTTTGTCAGTCTCTTGTCCAGGTTACTGCCCTTAGGACTTGCCAGCACCACTCATCCTACGCTCTTCTGCTGCATCAAAGGGAACTGTAGGTAGAAGAAGGTTATTCCTTGCTCCTCAAGTTCTTCATTCTCTCCTTCCAACTTGCCTCATACAGAATGGCAGACATTGGCCTATTGATGTGCCTGAACAATTCCACCAAGAGTGGCGTTGCAGTGTGCTCAAAGGAGGTTTTGCACTGTCAGCCATCGCTCTGACTAGCTCCCAGTGGGGCCAACTCCACGCATGTGAGAACAGCAGCATCAGAAGAGCTGGAGGAGTCATTGTTAAAGAAAGGAGAAAGGAAAAAAAAAAGCCTTACTTCGCAGCCTGTATCATAGCAGCTGGGTGTCCTCTGTCTCCACTCTCCCAGCTTCTGGATGAGTTACATATGGATCTTTGAGCAATACACAGGGTTCATAAAACAGTAATGTTCCTTCATGAATATTTCAGAAATTTCATCAGATTACCGATACAATGTTTTTTGTTCCCTACAGTTTCATCATCATGCCTTTTTCTGTGATTGTAGATAGTTATGTACTGCAGGTCTGTTTTCCTTCATGACTCTGGGCAATGGCTTTCTACAACAATTAGTGATATATGGGTGTCTCTATTTCCTAATTTCTGGATGAAATAGGGTCTTACTTTAATTGGTCAGGTCCTAGATTTTCTTTTTAACAAAATCAGATATTATTAACAATTCTAGCACCAGAAAATATTTTCCAAAGCTGAGACATCCTCTTACTTCTACTTTTGGCAGACATAGCCTAGGAAGAGAAATTGGTTCTTGTGATTTTTGGAAAAAAGTTTCCCTGGGGGAAGAAAGCTCTGGCCTTAGCATTTCCTGTGCTGTCCATGCAGGGAGGCCAGTGCCCTCTCTGTCTTTATTGATGATTTACATGTCTTGTTCATGGCTGAACTCTACATCTGCCACTTTTCTTGCTGCTTCTACTGACAGTATTATTATGCAGACTTTTCAATACTTTGCCCAGACATTATCACTCCTAGCAGTGCATGGCTTCCAGGACCTGGCAGACATCTATTGCCTTTTTGCTAGCACAAATCAATTTCCCTTAATAACCTCTCTCCCAGCCCCTTGTCAGTCACATGGAAAACACTTTTGTCTCTAAGTATATCATTTTTGGTAATCTCAGACTGTTGCTGCTGCTCATTGTGTCTCGGTTTAGCTGTGTATGTGTCAATTCTATTTGTTACATGAAGAAGCAAAGATTGCTACTGCTCAAAAACAATGTTCAATTTAGGGTTCCAGTGTTTCCTAAGTATTTTCTAAATGTCCAGCAAAATAGATTTGTCTTCTAGCCACAGTGCTGGTACTATGTGTTGTAGAGTTCAAAAACTTCCTCATCCACTGTGTGGAAAGAAACCCATACACCCTGTTGCTTAAAAACTTTCTCCTATATCACTTAACATTTAGGCTTTAATTACCTAGGTATAAGCATTTATTCCCTTTCTCCAGTTGTCTCCTCTAACCCAGGAAATCTAGTGGCTGCCTGAATAAGTCTTGGATGCATTGCTTTGCCTTTGGGCTATGCAACCAGTTTTGCACTTTTCTCTCCCTCTGTTCTCTTTTAAAACCAAATGTTGGAATTCCATGGTACATAATATGAATATTGTCACTATCATCATAATCCACTAGGTAAATGACTGTCTGTCACTGCACTAAGCCTCTTCTGATGTTTCGTAAGTTTGTGAGTGAAATGTAATATCCCTCTTTTGGCTCTGGTCATAATTTCCCCCTCTTTATGCATATCTACCCTATAACCTGTAATGAGCAGGATGGGAATATATCAGGGAATGGATCAGCCTCAGGCCTGCTTGAGCAGGTCTGCTGGATGTCATCCCACTGCACCAGGCTGCAGAGGGACACTGACCATTCCCTTTGCAGGACACAGGGTGGAAAACAGAGTTGTCATGACCCCACCTGATTCCTGGTTATGGTGGAAATAAGTGGCAGCAGGAGAGCTCTGTGCCTTCACTGATCCTTGGGACAACCCTGCCAGTGTGGACTAATGGGTGGAAACAACAAATCTGTAATTTCTGCTCACAGTAGAAACAAAAGCTGAAGAAGCAGTTGCAAACTAAAGATGTGCAAGGGCCTTTGGGCAGGCAGGGAAGGAAGGCGAGCCTCTACTTTAGCAAGTGAAAGGAGTGTCAGTTTACAGGTTTGCACACACCTTTGCTGATAGTGAACCACACATGCTGTCCTCTCTGCCTCTGTATCATCAGTGGCCTCAGCTGACAACACAAGAAAAATTGACAAGGACTTTTAACTGTTAGGGAGTAATTTTCCCATACCAGATCTGACTATATTTTAAATAAATTTAGTTGAGTCCACTGCATTGTGAGCAATGACAGTTGTGGGAATGAGGGGGGCATATGATCTTTTCTGGGAAGAGTTCTTGTGCAAGGACTGGTCCTGCTTGACCTGTGGGTTTGCCTTCTTGCCCAGACATCTGTGAGAGCTCTAGCTGAGGCCAGCAACAGTGTGAACAGCATGGTGCAATTCTCTCGGGGTGACTGGGCTGACACCAAAGAGGCGGGTGCTGCTCCTTGGCATTCATTCCTTTGTGACTGGCTGCAGCCAGCATGGCAGCCACAGCCTGAAACCTCAGCAGCAGCGTCCCTGTTCACCCACCACTGCCCATCTGCTCCTGGGACAGCATCCCTGTGATGGGCAGGACCAGTTCCAGCAGCCACGTCCTCACAGCCAGGTCTTCTGTAAGGATGCATCCAGCATAACACAGGTAGAGACATCAGCCATGCATGAGTGGAAAAGGTGAAGAGGGTTATGTTTTGAATCTTATAAGAAAGGCTAAGCAAGGTCAAGGCTTAGAAAAGATGTCAGATTGCTGCTGAGTTCCTGCCAGTTGTTGGCCTTACATGTGTGGAGTCTCAGATGTTGGGTATTTCTGTTAGGTGTATAGAAACAGACTCACCACACCATGACCAAGTGCTGTGGCAAAACTAATGAGTCTGGAGAAAGAGCTGTTCTAAGAGATCATGTTGGTATAGCATCCATGCCCTGGCTCTTTCTCTATTTTTTGTGAGCTCTGAATTTGTATTAAATCTGTTAGTGGCCCTCCCCTCCTCCTTTTTTTTTTTTTTTCCCATCTCCCTGTATCTTCCTTTAGGATATATCATGTGAACAGATAAACTATTATACTCATGTTAAATAGCTCATCTGAAGAAATAAAGGTGGGCTTTTGCAGCACAGTAAAGATGGTAGGAAGATACTTTCCAAGTTGTTTAGATCTCAAAGAAAGGCTCATGAATCTGTTTTCTAATCATGACAAATAACTTAATAGTGACCTTAGTGATAATGGAAAAGAAAATGAGTATGGAGCTTATGGCCTGTAGGTACCAAATCTGCTCTTTATTTTTTTTTCTCTCTCTGCTATGTTACTCAGATTCTGTTTCCTAGTCTCTTTACTATCCTGAATGTATTTTCTTTCAGTTTTGTATTGATCTTAAACATTATGAAGCCTTTGCCTTCTTTCCAAACACGGGGAGGAGAAAATACAGAGGGAGTAAACAACTTAACAAGGGCTATCCTTAAACAGAAGTATTTAAACAAGCACCTAGGGTGAAATAATTCATGTAACAGGATATGACAGGGCCATGAGATTAGCTGAAACTGCCTGCAGAAGGAGCAGATGATAGCTCTCTCTGAGTTCAGACCTCTTGGGAAGGCCCAGAGACAGGTAGCCTAGATTTGTGGTGGTGCTAATACAGCAGAAAGGCTTTGTGCTCAGAGCTGTCTTTTAATCAGACATCTCAGACATCAGCTACCTCTGTCAAGAACCTTGCAAGGCATTGTTTCTAGTTTTCTCTCTGCATTCCCTTATTCCAAACCAGGAGTGACTGAGATCTCAGACTAACTCTGTCATCCTTGGAATTGCCTCTGCTGCCCTATTCCCCTCCTCACACACACGTTCCCTCCGGCTGGAGAAGTACATGGTGGGGGAGGGTAGTGTGAGGATGTATTACATAACTTTGTTCTGCATCTGTGTTGCTAGTGGTTACCTTCTAAATTCTGGTATTACCATACCCATTTCAAGTCCCCTGACACCTGTAGGGTTGAAGTGGAATGAGGCATTATAGTATTATCACATTAGTCACAGAGTGCATTTGTAATGCACATAGATTAGTAATTAAAAAGGTAGCTTTAGCTCTCTGGATGGGTCAGGAGAACCTGATTTTCCAGGGTCCTCCCTGCAGAAAGAATGCCAGCTGAAGCCTTTAAGGCATCACTAGAATGACACAAAGGGAGTCTTCTGTGTTGGGGTGCTTTTTCCTGAAAGAGCTAGCAAACACCAGCATTTTTCTCAAATGGAGTGAGTCAAATTGAGATTAGCTCTAGCATCTCTCTAAGTGGTCCTTCAGAAGTGACTGGTGAGGATGGAGTAATGCACTTCACTTGTAAGAGAGAAACAACAGTGTACTTCATTGATGGAAAGTACTAAGCTGATGAAGTTTAATGAAGCACCAGTAGTTGAACTGATGGCATGCTACACTGGATTATTGATTTCATAGGGCCAGACAAAGCATTCAGGGAGATGCTGCCATTGAGACATAAACTTCAGAAAGGACCCCATTGCTTTCTGAACTTCTCAGAAATGAGTTTAGGTGCACCTGGGTTCAATTCTAGCCCTAGAATTGGTCAACAGTTTATTTCTAAAGGATTGTACGAACAAGATCATCTCTTTACTTAACTAAAATTCCAAAGTTTAACATGCTACTAATCACTCACCAAAAGTGTGCCAAGGAATCTCTTGGCCTCAAAGAGTAACCCGGAGAAGTGTCTCTGCTCAAGAGGAGATCCTGTTGTGCAGCCTGCTGCCAGTGAGCTCTGGGCTGTCCACTTCTTGTAGAGTAGGATGGTTAAGGAGACAGAAACACCTTGTCAGCAACAGTTTCACCTGGTAGAAACTGTTTTACTGGAATGCTTCACTTCAGTTCCTGTGACATCACCTTTCCAGTAAACATGTCTTCTGCTCTTTGCAGTGTTCAAGTTCAATGAAGAGTCAATGCAGAGACCATGCAGAGACCCAAGCCGTAAGTCATATTTTGAAGGCTAGTCACTGTTTTGACTGCCTGCAGTTGAATTCCTCTCTGAGTCCTGCCAGCAGACCACCCTACTGGCTTAATTTGGTTGGCACAGCAAGTGATCAAGGCATGATGCAGCGGAGTTCAGCAAGTGCGTCTGCAGCACCTTGTTCTGCCGGAAGGTTTCTTGCTGGGATGTTCAGCAGGAAGCCATGTACCAGTGATCTGCCTCCTTTCCACTGTTTTATGGTGCTATGTCTGGCATTATCTGCTACTCACTAATGGTGTAGGACGTATTCAAATTGTTCTAAGAGCTCTGGTTTCTGTTTAACTCCCATCTTTTAGGTAAGTCTGTCACTTGGAAACAAGATATTTTCTTTCTGTGTTGTGAATCACAAATTCTGTGTTCCTTCGTCACATTTACTCTAGCATTGCTTCTGATCCTATTCTAATAAAAAGTCACTGAAGTACTTGAATTACGGCACTGCTTCTTTTCTCTGGCTCTTCATTTGCTCTGGATGTATATAGGAAACTGTTGTGTTTTGAAGTGGCTGTCCTTATGTGTGGAAGAGATCTGATTCCTCACATCTGGGTTTTTCAGGCTCTGCTTGACTCCTGCAAGAGTTTTGAGAAGACTTTAAGCCCCACTCAAGGCTTTAAGTCTTGTTGTGTAGGTCTACTCACCGGTCAGTGATGCTAGGAAGCTTTCTGCAGATAGGGCCCATCCTATGACTCTGTATCCTTTGCCAATGCCACTGTTCATGTGAAATGGAGGCAAAGCTGAGGAAGACCTTTGTAGTCCAGGTAATTTCCTGTTTGCTGTAGTTCGCTGCAAGACCAAGAAAATTGTTGGATGATCTTTCAGTGCTGTTTCTGGAGGGCTTAGGAGGTGGCCAGCATGTCTGCTATCCAAGATATATTTACTGAAGTTGCACTGCTGCTTACAGTGAAATTTCAGGGTCTCTGAGCTGGGTAAAACTCTAACTGGAGCTGTACGGATTGCACTCCCACTGAAGCTGGAGTTTTCAATGGATTCAGACTGTTAAACTACATTTAAACAGTGTAATCTGCACAAATTTTCCACCAAATCATTTCATCCAAATTGCCCACTAACGTGCCAAATTATCCTGCAATTTATTGCACTAATTTGTGATATCTAGAGGGTCCAAAGGAACAGAGGATAAAAATTTACTCTAAGTCCAGAAAAGTCTTATAGTTTAGTCAAGCAATGATTATCAGTCTGTTAAATGATGCCAACATTCATATTTCAAACTTTATACAGTTAGTTTTTCCAGTCCATATCTGATTTCACCATTTATGGTGACTTCTTTATATTGAATACCTCTTGCTTGCTTTCATTGTTACATCTGAAGATGACATTTCTCAGATCATAAGGTTGCATTCATTTGCTGACCAGTAGCTGACCTTGGTGAGTTTCAGTAGCCCTGTTACAGATCTGGAAATATGATTTATATTCATAAAGTCATATTTTCAAGTCCTCTGCTCCCTTCCCATGCCTGTGCTCCTCTGTGCTACATATTTATTCAAGGTTGATAAGTAGTTAGGAAGAATACCTACTTGCTATTACTGTCTGTCTTTCAAAAGCAAAATAACATTTAGGGTCCTGTCCCCATGAAGGCTATATAGTTCAGGCACACAGCTGCTGTTTGTGTTCAACAACTTTCTCATTTATCAATATACTTCCAGAAGAAATCAATAGAAAAACAATATAGCTGTTCTTTTCCAGACAGAAATGCTTTTGCTTTATTTGCTTCTAGCAATGCAGTGGGAAGCATCCTGAAAACCTGTAAGTTCTGGGTCCTTTAAAAAATACTTTTGATGGTGTTTTAATTAAATTCAAAAGATAATTCAATTATCTTTTGTGCTTTGGAACATGTTGAATATCTCAGTCTTTTATTTTAAATAGATGAATTGCTCTCATTGGTTTCACCTCTTTTTTCCTTTCTTTTTCCAATAACTTTCCTGAAACAGACTTGTTTTTCCTCTTGAAAGTAACTGAGCTACTATATTACAAAGGCTCACACTTAGGATACCCTACTTGTGAGAGGTCCACATTTGCAAAAAAGGGTGCTATTTTGTCCCTTTCGTTTAAAAATGATACTTTTCTACTTTTATCTATCTATCTATCTATCTATCTAGATATATAGATATATGCAGACATGCACATACACATATATATATATTGGAATCTTACAGGTTTTCTAGGACTTGAAATTTTTTATTCTGCTTCTTAATTAAATTGTGTCAGCTGAATTAGAAAAAGACAAAAGCATTGCAAGCTTGTTTTCTTGAGGATGGAAGTGAAAAGAAACAGTAGATGTTCAGTATTTGAAAAGGCTGAGAGAGGAGCCTCCCTCACTTAGGACAAAACAGCCATTTCCTGGGAAAGAAAACAGTGCAGGAGCTGCACAGAAAATAATAGAGTACTAGTTGGGTACAGAATATGAATTGCTAAATGTCTGCACATCTGGGCAAACCCATGCTCATGTTTAGAGCTGCAGCAGCAGGAAACAGCTGCAGCTTTGTGCAGGACTATTTTGGGACCTTGCTTCCTCAGATGGAGATGGCTGTTTGCCAAAGCATCTCAATCTAAGATTCTTCCTTAGACATTTGTGTGAATGGTGGGAAAACACAATTTTCCAGCAAACAGGTTTTAACTCATTTCTTCTGTAAAAATGCTACTCTCTCATCTCACAGCTTCCTTATGTTATAGAACCTCTGGTGAAAGCTTGTGAGGTGTTTCCTCAGCCTGGACAGACCCCTGGGGAAAATGGGTCATCTTGTCAGATTATGTCTTTTCTTTCATGGTAGCTATGGTAACAGTGGCACCTGAGCTCAGATTGACCGGAGGAGCTGCATGGTAGGTTGTGTCACCCAAATATTTTCAGAATTTTCCCATTCATGGAAATGGTCTGCTTCAGGCTACATGAGGGTTTTGTTGGGTTTGTTTTTGTTTTTGTTTGGTTTTGGAGTTTTCTCCCACATTTTCTGTAGGGTGAGTGAAAATCTACTTCTGCTGTCATCAGTTGAAGAGGAAGCTAGCAATGTCTAGTGATTCTCTTTGAGGTCTGCGTGCACATTAGCATTGCAGTAAATTGGTACACACCTAAGAAAAAAAAATTGGCAATTTTTTTAAAAAGCAAACTGTTCAAACAAATATAGACTGGATACTCCCCTCAGTGG
Source organism: Fringilla coelebs (assembly GCF_963513975.1). NCBI lineage: Eukaryota > Metazoa > Chordata > Aves > Passeriformes > Fringillidae > Fringilla > Fringilla coelebs. The sequence goes on along the minus strand of NC_140031.1, from coordinate 64,885,494 downwards.
CACTTCATAAATAGTTTATTACTTTTGAAGTTTAAAAATACCATATCTGGAGCTGCTAAATGTCCTTGATTTCTCTGCTTTTAAGTAAAAGTGCGCATGGTAGCACATCAGCCATCCACAAAGCTCTGATTAATGTGATGTCTAAGACAGTACGCATCAAAGGGAAGTACTGTGTTTTAAATCACTCTTTCTTCCAACAGCAGAGTTCACCAGTGCCTTGAAGGCTGTGCTCTCCCTCTGGAAAACAAGAATTTCTCTTCTTTCACTTTTCAGTGATTCAGAAATATCAGATGTTCATACAATAGGCTGCTATGTGAAATGCAGCAAATGGAAATTCAGAAGAAGTTGCTCAAGTCCGGGGTTGGAATTGCAGTGTGAGTTGGTCAGTATACAGGCTGCGTCTGGCAGCTCAGGTGTCCTGGTGCTCAGGGTGGGTTCTCCACTAGGCAATTCTGGTTCACCCTGGGGCAGAGAGCTTCCTTGCCGTGGCTGGAGTGGGAGACTGGGAGCTGCACCAGGGCTGCGTGCTTCAGGGAATACTTGTAGGATGGCTCAGTGTCTCAGGGATTGTCGTCTGCAGCTCTGCTGGCAGAACTGGAAGCACACCTCTGTAAAGGATTAGAACAGCTGATGGAAACTTTATAGTTTAGTTATGACAAGGTTTCCTCTTTGAAGGGACCTTGCCCTCAGCTTGACTATCATCTCAGACATGGAGAGAAGATAATAGATTTGCATTTGAACATTGTCATGGTTGTTATTTGCGTTTGTTGACAGTACCAGCTGGCTTAGGACAGGGAGGTGCCAGAGTAGCCTCTAAATCCACTGTGAATATCCATAAGCCTGTGCCTTGTCTGTCCACAGGAAAAGATGGGCCTTGCAGAGGCTCACCTGGAGCTGGAAGGCTGCTCTGTGGGTGTGCTGCCTTCTCTTGCACTGCCTGCTTGTGTTCCTCTGGTGGACCTCTCCAGCAACCAGGAGAGAGCTGGGTGGTGTTGTTGGAAGAAAAGAGGAGAACGTGCATAAATCAGCCCAGCAGAGGGGAGGCAACTTTTAGCACCAAAAAACCACTAAAAAGATAGTGAAATAGGAATTTGCAACTTTATCTTAAACTCCACGACACAGTATTCTTCTGGGGAGATTCTGGTCATTCCTTTCGATGCTGATGTGAGCCCTCTGTTCAGAGAAAGATCAGGAGGGCACTTGGGCCACATTATGGAGTTACACCATGGCAGGGCAGCCTTTGTCACTTTTACTGCTCACTCACAACTGAGCTGCACAAAGAAGATGAACCAGGGCCTGGCATCTTGCATGACCCTTGCTTTTTTCAGGATTAATCTTCACACAAACTATCTGTTTATATCCTGATTAAACTTATTAGTTAGGCCAATAAGCTGTTGTACTATACAATAACTCAGTAACATTTGCATTTTCTGTAAAAACAAATTCATTCTCTGTAAAACCATTTCAAGGTTGACAGAAGGACTGATTGCTGCTGGGAAATGGATAATTTATCATTCTAACCTGTTATAAAGTATTAAGCAGGTGAATTTGCTGTTACCTTAACTCTCTCCCTGATGCATATGGATTATGGTTTAGTATAGAATAATGCTATCAGTATTATTCAAATAATGCATTATGCTACCATATATTTTGCAAATGTATTCCGGCAACTTGGTGTAGTTATCTCTTGATTTAGCTCTTCCATCCCCCAGTTACCTTTTGTCTATACCCTGCTTACCATAATCATTTTTTTCTAGACCGTGTCTTCTGAGAGGTGGCACTGCACCCAAGGAAGGGAGAAGGGGAGGGCTTGTTGGTATTTTAGTCTTTTCTAGGGCTGAGAGAGTAAGTGTTCTGTTGGGGGCGTGGGGGTGGAGTCCCCAGCTGTGAATGTTAGGTGCTGATTACCAGCACCAGCTGGGCTGTGTGTGCACAGTTCAGTGTGTTCAGCCCTGAATGAAGAAGTAACAGGTGATGGGCAAAAGCTGCATATTCCTTTTCCCATACCATCAGCTGCCTGCTATCCTCTCTCCCTCTCTTTAATCCAGAGGGCAGGGCTATTAGACAGCTGCTTCTTCCCTAAACCCATCACAGCAGTGATGTCCAAAAGCCCTCTCACTCTTTGGTTTGGTTTTTTTACCCATACTATTCCCTTTTCTCTTCCCTCTGGATAGTCTTCAATACAGGGAAGGCCCACAGTTTACCAGGTAATGAGGAAAGTTCATTCCAGTTCCTGGCTGGTTAGTAGTAAGAGAATGGGTGTGGGTGGCCTTCACAAACAAGCTCTGTAACTAGGTAACCTGAAAGAACGGGTGTGAGGGCTTTGACAAACATCAAACCTCACAGGTTTGTTACAGAATCCAACTGGGTCCAAACTTTTAATCTTCAGGGAAGACCGTGCAGGTTTAATAGGCTGAGTAATAACTTTTCTGCTAGGGTGGGCTTTAAGGTAATCTCAATGATCATATGATGTATGATATGTAGGGATACATATTAAAGGGGGAATATGTGCTAGGCAGTCTGGGTACCTCAGCCAATAGGGAAATGAAGAGGGCAGGCTGTGGCTGGGAATTTAGGATGAAAAGGAAGCTGTATGTTCCAAACACTCGAAAGAAACCACAGGGTTATGGCCCATAGGACTCTATTTAAATAAAGCTGATTCTTGCAGGACTTTCCTGTCTCCTTTGTGGATAGTGGCCTTTGGCAGCGTGACTTTCCCACATTAGCATGGGTTGGTTGTGAATAAGGAAAGGAAACTCACTTCTTTAGCACTGTGAGGCCGGTGCTGTGACCACGTCCCTGGGGAGCCTGTTCCAGTGCCCAATTTGCACCCCATTTTGTTTATTCAGTGCCCTCTGGGTGAAGAACCTTTTTCTAATATCCAACCTAAACCTGGCAGAGTTCATATCACTCTCTTGGGTCCTGTAGCTGGTGACCATGGAGAGGAGACCAGTGCCTGCCTCTCCTCTTGCCCTCACAAGGAAGCTGTAGACTGCAATGAGATCCCTTCTCAGTCGTGAGCAAACAAAGCGACCTCAGCTGCTCCCTGTACGCCTTCCCCTGGAGACCCTTCCCCATCTTCACTGCCCTCCTTTGGTCACTTTCTAAAAACTTTTTGTCCTTTCATTGTGGCACCCAGAACTGCCCCCAGCACTCACGGTGAGGCTGCCCCAGAGCAGAGCAGAGCAGGACAATCCCCTGCCCTGACTGGCTGGTGATGCTGTGCTTGGCGCACCCCAGGACAGAGCTCACACTCGTGAGTGGTTAGCTACACAGAGGCAAGGGTGGATGCCCATACCTGGAGACACATTGTGGACTTGCATGTGCCCCACTTGCTGTGGGGTAACAGATTATGGCCAAAATGAGCTCTTTTTCTCAGGCGGTTTTCTCATTGCAGTGTCATTTGGGACAAAATCTTTATATTGCAGTTAGAGTTGCCAAATAACCATGATGTGTTGTTACTAGATTCATTCCTGCTTGTGTTGGCCAAAGGGTTTGCTGTTCAGAATATTAGGAGGTTCATGCACCCAATTTTGTTTATTCAGCTGACTTCTCTGAGTAGTATTATTATCAGCCTAAGTACTCAGAGTGAGAGCTGCATCATCCACCACAATCTCCAAATACATCAAAAGAGACTTGGAAAGAGATATTTTTAATTAGAAAAGCTGGGAACAGATGATAGCCACAAATTAAAACTACTATCCACCATCCTATTTCAAATTTTCCTCTTGTCCAAACTCCCTGAAAGGTGCTGTGAGCAGTGGGGGTGTTGCTTAGAATTAGGCTTGACTTTTTGGCAGGTGATTGTCTCCTTCCCTCATGGGATTGCTGTGTGTCATTGGAGTGCCCTCATTCTCTTTCTGTGTGGATGGAGGCTGATGGAAGGATCCCTATCAAAACTATGCTGCTCTGATGTCTTTGCTGCACGTGCTCTGCAAGTTGCACTGTCTTGCAACACCTCCAGGCACCTTCTGAGAAAGGAATATAAGCACCTATATGACTGAGAGCTGCTGTATTTTTCTAAGACTTAATTTCTTTTAAAACCATAATTACAATTTTCAGGAACAGTTCAGACCCAAGATTCTTTGCTGCCCTTTCCGCTCCTTTCCACTGTCCCTGCAGAATTCAAGAACCTTCTATTATTGTACTGAGCAACATATGCTGTGTCTGACTAAGCCATGTCAGTGCCGTGCTGTTTTCCATTCTCTCCTGGCATCTCTAGGGAAAATGGTTTATGTAGCACAGTATTCCCAACAACCTACTGTGTTTCACTTCTTTCACAGGGGTGTGTGGTTCTCTGTTTCCTGATGGGATTGCAAGCTGAGGAGGCTCAGGGATACTGATTATTCACATTATTAGATTTTAGAGGGTCCCACCCACTGATTTGGGGCCAGAATAATTTCTATCCATGCTTATTTGGAGCAGGATGGTGGAGGATAGCACAATCTCTGGCAGATAGCGATGCTCTAACCTATACAAATATGTTCAACTTTGGAAAAACCTTATTGGTATGCATATCTTTGCTCTGGCCTTCACAGCATTTTTGCTTTCGAGAGAGCAATCAGCAACTGGTAACGCAGGTGTGCTTGACTGCTGTAATTGGGTGGATAAAGTAATTTAAAAACAAGTTTCACCACTAATTGTTTTGTCAACAGAGGAGCTGTAAGTCATCATTGTGCATTTTCAAGGGCTTTGCAGAAGTTGGAATTCCAGAAAGCGCATACACTGTGAAGGTTGTAACTTTTCCTTGCACATGATCTGGCCAGGCAGTTTTACACTTCCAGGGGTGATTACAGTGCTCTATGATAACTCTGCATTCTGTTTAGAACCCCATGAAAAAAGATTTGACTGTATTAAATTTTAACTGTAATTTAATTAAAACAGATTTAGCTCTCAAGATTTATCTGTACTAAAAACACCCCTATGCTAAAGCAAACCAGTGAAAGATGCTTAGCCATACCTTGGAGAAAAGGGGTTTGTGCATGTTGCCTACTTGACTGCTGATGACTGATTTCTCATGATCCTGAGCTTTGCATTGTCCTTTGCATCAGGTATCACCTCTTATCAGTACCTCACAATGTGCAAACCAGAGCAAAGCTGAAACACAAGGAAGCAGTGGGTATGTGCTGCCAGGCATAGGGTTTACAAAGAAAGGTGTAGGGAGGCATTTTACTGCAAGGACATCCTTTCTGTAATTGTTATCTCTGTCAGCTCCATTTCATTGCTTACCACCATGGGCTTGTGTTTTCTTTAGCAAAAGCAACAGTGGTGATTAGAATGAATCTTCTCCTTGCTTTGGCTTTACTGCTCTCTTCACACTCCCCCAAGGTTTTTATTAATGCAAAAACAAGTACTGAGGCTCTGAAACAACCCATAAGCTTCCAAGTGATGTCTGATAACCAGTTTTCTTGCTGCCAGCCAGGAAAGGCTGAGAACTGATACATCTAGCAGTGATTATTAATATGCTAATTTAGCCCTCAAATGGAATATCCTATTGGTTTAAAGAAAGTGATTGTTATGATATTTATATTCTTCTTACAAAGTGTAGGGAGGAGATCTCATGGCAGATAACATCTATCCTTGCTATTCTCAATGTTTTTCAAAGAGCTAAAACTTTTTGATTCATCTTACAGCTCACACTGGAGTTCAATAACATATTCTCATCACTGTGCATGCAATGTGTGCCTACTGGCCCTGCATGCTCCTCCTTGAGCTGTCTGTAGTTCTGGTTCATCAGTTAAGTGGAGGAGTGTCTGCGTCAAACAAAAAGAATCTTAATGTAAGTTACCTCAGTGTTGTTAAAAGTAAAAGTTGAGAGTTTTGCAAGTTCAGATCCTGGAAGCAGAATTATGGCTAAAACCAACATTTATACTTACTAACTGTAACTCCAAGTGTCTTTCACTCTGCTGATGCATCTGTGTCAGAAGAATCACATTTATTTATTTATTTATTTATTTATTTATTTATTTATTTATTTATTTATTTATTTATTTTTCAGCTAAACTTAAGCCAGTATAGCCCAACAAAGACACTACTGATATGCAGAAGAATATTGTTGTAAGTTAGGAATGTCCAGATACTCCACTGTATGTAAATACAGTGGTATCAGCTGCACTTGGAGCAGCTCCAAGTCCTCAAGCCCCTCAGTCCTCTGCCCTCTGTCACAGAGAGCACATAACTGGTGCTTAGAAAAGATAACCACAGCCTACATGTAGGGTAATGGTACTTCCTTAGCACAAGTTCTAAGCTTCCAGAGATTTGCAAATCATGGCTCAGGGACTTTTGAATGAAGGTTTAGATCCCTTTATTGCATCATGTCAGATCCTCTAGTTCTCTAGCAAAGTTATTCTGGGTCAGAAAGTGCTGGAAATACCGAAATTACAGTAGAGGTGTGGCTGTGGAGAAAACTGAAAGGGAAATGCTCTCTTTTAGCATTATCTCAATCTCATTCTGGCTAAATCTGTAAAAACCATTCTAGGAACATTTCTCAGATGTAAGATCTCATTGTTTCACCGACTCTGGACATGCTCCTGGGTCATGCTGGGAGGACAGGCAAGGGACACATGGTCTTAACAGGCTCATCTTGGAATAATATGTAAAGAAACACCTTTAAGATTTTCAGAAGAGGGTGAAGACATGGTAGTGCTATGTAACATGCAATGGATTGCTTTTCTCGCTGAAAAATTATTTTTTTCCAAGTCCAGAAACTTGAAAATATTTCAGAGATTTTGAAAAATCACCTAACATGAGGATAGGGCTTTGGATGACAAGAAGAGTGGCTCTGAATGTGGCCATTCTAATGTCAGTGATGCAGGAGTGAGATCATTAGTGGTCTTGCTTGTTGTTCCAGTCATCTAGTCCTCATTGCCTGAAAAGTGAATATGGTGGCCAAGACTGTTGTAATGAGATCCTGGAAAAATAATGGCATTTTCTGACCTCAAGTGTAAAAAAAGATCTTCCTCCTTAAGCTGAGATAGTGATTCTCCCCCTTTTTCTCAATTATCTCTTTTTTTTTTTTTTTAAATATTTGTGTCCCCTGAAGGATGGCACATAGGCTGCTTGATGATTCATAGTATGTGATTTGTGATCAGATAAAAAAGGCTTTCCTTCAGACATGTTGTTAGTCTCTTGGTACCTGCATCTTCATATTTCCTTGCTGCCTTCTGAACAGCGCAAGAAAGGAAAGGCTTCGTTTCTGACCAGGCTAGGGATCCTCCTAAAAGTGGGTGAGGTGTGCTTTTGGAGATTTGTCTGGGCTTTTAACAACCTCCCATTTTACTTGGGGAGCAGAGAGAAAATTAGGAGGCACTGTCATCATGTAGACATTGGTGTAGACATTATTTCTGCTGACTCATCACTTCTAGTTCTCCCCTTCCCCCTGCTCCAGGATATTTTCATGGATAATGAGTGGGCTCCAACAGTTCTAAAAACACAACTGTGACTGCAGCAGAGGAGTATGTTTTCTGGGTACATTGCCACCCACAGGAAACGACAAGAGGTTTTTGTTGCTGATTTGGTTTTTTTTTGAAATTTGGAATCATGGTATACCTCTAAATCAAGTAGACTGAAACAAGTTCCACATTTATGTTTGTTGTGTTACTTGTGGTGGCATACAATACACCTAAATCCCCAGACATGTGATTGCGGCTCAGCTGTCTCTGTAAACTCCTGTCCTCTTTTGAGCACTTTTACAATTGCATTATTATCTCTCCCTGAAGCCTGGCTCCTGGTTCTCTGTCATCAAGATTCAATCTTAAAAGCAACAATCAGGATATAATGATCAGGAGTAGCTTTGGAGCTATCAAGGACTCTGAAGCAAAAAACCATGGTATTCATCTCACTCCAGCCTCTGGAGCCTGGAAGAAATTGTATATTACTGAAGGTCATCAGCGGGAAGGAGCTGCTCAGTTCTGTGTGCATGCAGACCTCAGCACAGACAGGCCACACTGGAGGGCAGAGGGTGCTGCTGTGCTGTGGGTGTCTGTGATTTATGGACCTATGCCCTCAGATCTCACTGACCTTAGCACCTTGTAGGACTGAGAGAACAGAGTCTTGGTTCTGGCTCAGACACCAGGGGATTGGTGCTGGAAAGTGCTGTGAGTACACAGCATCCATGCCCAGACGTGAGTATAGATTTGCCCTGAATCCTCTTCCTGTTCCATTCTTGCTCCTAATTTGAGAAAACTTCTACTTGTTCCTTTGATGAAGCAAGGACATTCAGGCTTTGCACGGTGATCATTCATGTCCACACAATACCTTTCCCTGATGCCAGGACACCATGGCTTCACTGTGACTTTTCCACGTAGCAGCCTCCTGCCTGGAAGTGAAAACAACTCCCTTTCTGTGGCCTCAGCATCTCTGACACCTGCATCTAAAGAGGCATCAAGGCAAGAGCTAAATCCAGGGAACAAAATAGTTCTTTCATCTCTGTATGGGAGGATGAGAGTCCCTGTTTCTGTTAATCATGGCCAAATAGGAAGCAAAAACCCAGGTCTCTTCCTTGTTTGGAGGCTGAAGGATGGGGTTAAGTGTCAGGGGTAAATAGTGTCAAGAATAATAACACATCTTGCCTCATTCATCACTTTGTGCATCTACCCTCCCATGGCTCTTCACGTTGTCAGGCTGTTGCAGAAACCTCTGCAATGTTCTGTGAAGAATGCAAAGAAAGGGAGTTCCAAAAAAAGATGGGAGTGCTTAGAGAGCTCAGAAGAGTAGGAAGGCCTACAAGGCAAAACATGTATTTGCTCTTTATTACTCAGCTGATGATTTTCTATTCCTTAACTGTTCCCTCTCCACAGTCTACTATTAATAAGAAAGTGAACCACTAGTAGTTGAGTGATAAACATTTCAAAGATCATGAGTTATGTGCCAAAAATTCAGGGGATTGTTCAAAATAATGGATTAAAAAATTCTATGTAGTTTCTGTCTCTGTGATTTTTTTTTTTTTTTTTGGTATCTGATTCTGTAGTAACCTGCCGTTTTAAAGCTTCTCTCCCTACAACTTCAAAGATCTCTTTCCCTTCATAAAAACATTGTTTTTCTCCTGAATTCTGTGCCTGGGGTTAGAAATGAGGAAAACAACCCCAAGCTAAATATAAAAATGTAAAAAAAAAACCCAAACCCTCAAAATTTTAAAATATAAGTATTCTGATTTGATGACACTGAACTACTGATGATTTAGTGTATAGGTTATGTATTTATATTTGTACTAGTGGGTTCAGGGAAATAATCAATCATGATCTCAATCCAAAGCAAACATGGAAGGATCTTTTGTAGTGTTGAAATTTGGTGGAACACACAAATACCTAACAAGTTTCAATTTGTTTGCAAAATCAAAACAGAAGATCTCTGGCTGCCTTTTTTGTAGACCCACTATAAAATTCAATACAATTTAGCAGCAGTCTTCATGCGTGAAGAATCAAAGTAGAGCTGGTATGTATGAGTGATGTAACAGCAGATATATTTTTGAGCACATAGTACCAGGATGCTTTTGGGAGCATGGGGAAGCTGGTGGGAATAGTACAATGATGGTGGAGTATTATGAAAGGAGATGGATGCAGGCTCTACAAGAAGCGTAAGAAGCACTGAAGGTAGTGCTCTCAAAATGCAGATGTAACTCTTTGCTCATGCACAAAAATAAGTGGCTTGCTAAGTCCATTCTCTGTCCAAGTGGAGCTGTGGGAGGTCTTGAGTGCATGGTGGTTCTTCAGTTCTTCCCTTTCTTTTGTTGCTGCAGTAGGATGAAGGGGCAGAAAAAAGGCCCAGGCAGGAATGATCTCATGCAGCCCCCAGCCACAGACAGAGACAATACCAGATCTGGATTTCCTGTGGTGTGTGGCCATAACACAACAAGGCAGTCTGGCCAAGGGTTATGGTTTCTGAAAACTAGTTATTCATGCTGTGGTGTGAGCAGGGAGTTTCCTGCTTGGAGGGGCAGATGCACCCCTGAGCTGCATGCAGGAGACCCTGCTGGCTCTGCCCAGGTTGGCCCTTTTCACAGAAAGAGGAGCAATATACTTTCTTATTTCCAGTCCCTTTCCTCCAGCCAAAACGAAAGCTGTGCCCGTTAGGTGCACAAAGATGAGGGATATTTTTGCAATGCTCCTGTCCCACCTGCAGTGACTTTTTTCTGTCTGTTAACAGCCCTCTCCAATCTCCTTATTTATACTAGCTACTTTCACCTTGATTTGGCAGAGTACAGGGTTTTGGAAGGTGGAAAGTGGAAAAAGAAAAGAAACAGAAAAAGGGGAATACAGTTGGAAGAAAGGGGAGAGGATCCATTTTTGTGCGCCAAGCAAGGGAAAATCAGCAGCTGTGAGATCAGCCTCTGCTCAGTGCTAGTGGATTTGTGCTGCAAACAGCACTGATAGGAGCCAAGCTGCTTTCATTCTCTTGTTGGTGGAACCATTTGTATGAAGCAAATCATCGGCCTTTTTAAAACAGATTTTTACTGACTTTTCACAAATCGATGGGATGTGCAATTTTTATTGTCAATCACTCAGCAGAAAATCAAAAACTGGTGCTGAAATTGACTCTTTTCAGGAAGACAAAAATTTGGTTGGACTAGGACATCATTTGTGTCCTTCCCATTGCATGCACTTTCTGTGGTGACAGCACCTTCAAAACAGATGTGCTAGCACATCTGGGAGCTTAAGCTGGGTGAAGTTGACTGTGTAAGGGTGCAGAATATCAGATTATTTAGTGCTTGGGGATGTCTGTATTTTGTGGCTCTAAAATGCTAGCTGAATAAGCAGCATTTCAGATCATAATAGCATTGCATGGGTTTTACACCTAGCACTTATGTAGTTCTTTGCTTTCTGATATATTACTTTTGGATCTTAATTATTTTAGTACAATAGAGATAGCCCATGGAATTGCCTTACTGTGATACTCTGAATTATTTTCATTAGTGCCTAGGACTACCTAAGACAATAGCTCCATTATGTTAGGCACTGCTGACACCTGTTGTAAGAGAAAATCCCTCCTACAGAGGTTTTGCAGTCTAAATGATCAGTCACAAACCGAGAGGAGAAGGGAGGCAAAACCCAAAGTGCTGCTTTGGAGAAACAGAGGAAAGAAATTGGAATAATTTTTCTTTTTAAACATTTGAGGTTTTGAGAGCCTTGTTTCGTCAAAAGAACAAGCCATGTGGATTTCAGTCAGAAATTACTCAGGGAGCATCCACTAAAATTGCTTTTCTCCACCATCTTGGTGAGGGAATTTCTTCATACAGGAGGGAGCACTGTCCCAACAGGAGCCATCCCTTGAAGGGATGCCAGTGGTGGTTTAGCCCACAGATAAGATCAGGTTGGTCCATCTCCCACCAGCCCCTAGTGAGGTCCTTCCCAATTCTGGTGAGCACAGCACACACACAATCTGCCCCCGTGGGTCATATGGTCAAAATGAGCCATCTTTTGCTGTTAAATTTCACTTTGCTGCTGATGTACATTTTGAATGGAGGCTTTTCAGATCTGGTAGCATTCATTTTTTATTGTGGGAAAGTATATTTTATCCGCTTGTCTTGTATGCAAAATGTCTGTCCTGCTACAGCTCAAACTTCCATAAAAAATTTACCATGGAACAGAACTGAGCATAAAAAATGTGAGCCTGCACAGATGCTCCTGCAAGCTCTAGCCAGGTAACTTTCGGGGTGTGGGTTTAAGGTCTTGGTAGACAAGCCCCCACTCCTCCTCCCCCTTACCTATATGCAAGCAATTTAGCAAGACTCAGCCCTTCTAGAGGAGCTCCTCCAGTCATTATGCAAATCAATCCTTTCAGCTGCATTTGCATAATTGAGGAGCTGCACGGAGGGGAGGGGCTGTGTCCCTCCTCCCTGACTGTTGGAAAGGGCTGCTTTAGCTTGTTTGCTGAACTGTTGAACAGATAACCATTTTTCTAAGTGATCCTGTTTGTCCATAAGCCTATTAGACTGTGCTATTTTTAATTCTTGAATACAGTGTGTTATATAAAAAAACACAAAAAGCAAATTAAGTTAGTTACCATAGCAGGTAGCCTCTTGGACTGCAATCAGTGAAGCAGATATTAACATGGAGAAAGGCTCATTAACTTTAGCAAAGAGACTCTTTCCTTGCAGCTAATAAGTGAGTCACACAGGTACATATTCTTGCAGAAACTAGATACTTTTTCCATCACAGTTGATTGAATTGCCCATATTTTATAGCCATCTGTCTGCTTAGGGGTGTGTGTGTGATTGAATTGTGTAATGTACTTTAAAATCCTAGCTTCAAATGCAGAAGAATAAAGGATTTGTTTACTCTTCAATATTTCCATTAAGGCTGTGCTTCTAAGTAGCACAGCAGCATTGCCGGATATTATATCATTTAAGGAGCTGAACATAGTTTTCATCATATAAACTGAAGACTTGTAACAGAATAACTTTTATCCTCTGATATGGATTTTAATTGTGTATCTGAGGCTCTGATTCATTAACCATCCCCTCCCCTAATCCTCCACTCATTAGCTGCTGCCTTTGTCCCCAGTTTTGGGAAGGGCCTGTGATAAGTAAGACTGCCCTGTGGCAAAAGGTAAAATGGTTTTGTTTAGTGCTTCCTTGCACTTGGGGGGAGCTGCAGACCCTGACAAACACCTGATACCCTCTGACCAATGAGGCTGATCGTGGTTCTGTGCAAAGCACATCTCACTCCTCACCTCCTTCTGTGAGGGCGTTGTCTGCTGTGTCTTCTCTGCTAAAACATTTTCTCATCTTCAAAAGTAATAACAACTTTCTGAAGATATGAGTGATCACCACCATGTAGGCCAGCCAGTCTTCAGAGAGAGAGTTAATCAGAATATATAACACAGTAAAACAGAGGTTTCTGCAAATATTAGACCTTGGCCCTCTAACAGGATTTTCAAACAGGAACAGCTGATTTCTTTGGTTTGCCAGTGAATAAATAAAGAGCATATTGGACTGTGTCATTCAGTTTGTGCTACTGCTTCTTTGCATCGTTAGACACAAATATTCCTTTTGATGCTATAACACAACGCTTTGTCCTGAAAGAAGAGCAGATGAGCTGCCTTCCCTGTTTAGGCCAGCAACTCCAAGGCAGCAATGGTCACAGGGAAGGCTTCATAGAGCTGAAGATGGAGGGCACTAGCACTCCAAATCTGACTGTTTGTTATTCTGGTCAACCAAAGCTGTTGAATGGTACATGACAGCTTTTTTCCTGACAACACAGAAAATTTGAAATTAGGTCCCCCACTATCAAAGTAAAAACAGTCCCCTACTGGGGACTGCCACAGCAGCACAATGCACAAAAAGTCACCCTGCCCATCCCTGATTGTCATAGACATTTTGCAGAGTTAAATGGGTTTTTCTTATTTGGTTTCTTTTTGGTGCCTGCAGACTTCTTGGATCTCTCTTTCTGTAGCCAGAGCAAGCTGAAGTGAACCACGTGTTCTGGCTAGCACATAGAATTTGTAATTTTGGTTTCCTGGTCTTGTTCTGATGCTGGGGCCCAGGAAGCTGTGGTCTGGGTCGTTTAGCACCTGAGAACTGAAGTGTTAGACACGTACCTGAGAAGAGACTACCAAGACAAACTAAATCATGAACACCTCCTCTCTGAATTACAAAAATAAGAGCAGTGACCAGTCTTTTAGTTGGTATGAATTGGGCTCTGAATGTATAGTGTCCTGTGCCTTATCCAAAAAAAGATGACAAGACTTAGAACGTGTATGCCTTCCTGAGGCAGGGTGTGGATAGGTGCTTAGAATTCAAACCTCAGGAGACACAAATTGGCCTCATGTAGCTGATTGCAAGAAGAAAACGCTTCTATAATCTGTTGGACATTTGGTCTTCCTTATTCTACTTTATATTTTTGTTCAAGACAGAAAATCAGCCAGGTATCATACAAATCATAAGAACAAGGACATTGCTTTGAGGACCTGAAATTAACATTACTTCCACTAGAGGCAATAGTCCTCTTGAACCAATCAGGGAGAAACAGAAATCAATCTCTGAAATTAAAGTTGACTTTTTATTTCACTGTTCATATAATTATTTTTTTTTAATGCAAGCACTGTCATTCCAGTATTCAAATTACAAATTAGCCTTTAATCTACATAGATTATTTCAGCAAACAAATGCATTGCACTCTTATACTTGGTATATTGAGATTAATTAGATCCTCTTTATTTTAGAGAAAGAACTTCTTTAGGCTAAGAAAAGCAGTAAAGCCTATTGATTAAATGAGCTCACACATCACATATACATGTGGTTGATAAGAGCCACTTAGTATTTCCTGAGTAGAAAAGAGAATTCAGCACTTTCATGTGGCTTCTATTAGTGTCTTATTAAACATTCATGTCATTTTCTTCCTTTTCCCTTACTTGTCTAATAAATATACCATTACAGCCATTAATTTGCCCAGAGTTAAGTTGTTTAAGTGCTATAAGATATGCCAAGTAAATTGTTGGCTCCTGAGGTATTGGTTTTCTGTCTAGCTATCTGGTATTTTTGCAGTCCCTTGAAACTCCAAATTCAATCATCTCCACAGCAGCAGAAAGGTAATTGAAACATTAGGCACAGCTGAGTTCCCAAGGGAATGAACAAACAAAAGATAGGCAAGCTTACTGTGGTGTTCTACAAAGGTGGGTATATTCCATACTAGGGGAAAAAAATCTTTGTTATTAGAATAAAAAAACTGCTGCAGTTACAATTCGTAACATTATTGGGGTAGTACAAATGTAAATCGTATTTTCCCTGTTAATTGAATAAAGATGGTGTTATAAAATGGTTTAAGTAGCCTGGCAGGTAGACAGACACAGCTTGTGGGAGCTTTGAAATCCACAGCTCAGGATCATTCCTGATTTGGGGATATCTGGAAATGTCAATCCTCACCTTAGATTGTTATTTCCTAAAACATTCACACTTCATGCATATCCTGTGCAAAGTACTTGCAGATCTTCTGGAAGTGTATTCCCCCCAACAAAGGACAAGGTAGATGTGCCAACACACATTAGGAAAAGAGGACAAGAGGTGATTCATGCACAAGTCACCTTAAGGCATTGCAAGCAGGGCTGCTGCTGCTGCTGCTCTTTAGGAGGACCATGAAGTGAGAGAGAGTAAACCCTTTGGGGGTAGGCCTGGACAAAATAAGCCCTGAGCTGTCTTTTTCACAGGCTTGTAAAGAGGACAATAAGGTGGAGTTGGGCAGTGGAGACTCAGACATGACAAGCAGGCAAATGGAGAGTGACAAGGGGCTCTGAATGCAGCTCCAGGAAGAAGGAGTGAGATGATAATTAGGGAGGCAGACAAGGGAGTGGATGTGTGGAGGTGATTGCTTTTGGCAAAAGCCAGCAGACAAGAAGGGGAAGCTGAGCGTAGGAGAAACCAAAACCAGGATATGCTGGCCACCGAAGGAAGATTTAATGAGATTGTCTTCAAGAGAGCCCTAAAAAATGAGTGTGATTTTGTAACAGAGATGATAGCTGCCTGCTGACTTCCTCCAAAAGCTGAAACCCTGAATCCACCTGTTTTCTCTGTCTGAGTGTATGATATGGTCCCAAAATTATTTTGGCAGGATGACTTTTAGTCTCCCCTCCAGCTTCTCCTGCAGAGCCATTAGCTCAGAAGAGGCTGCTCAACAGCTGCAGATAAGAAACAGAGGTGTTTTGGCTTACAGGTATTTCTCAGCAGTGACTGTCACCTGGGATTGTCCAGGTGACATGGAGCAGCAGTAAGGCTTGTTGAGTGGGCTGTGGAAGGTTAGTAAAAGCAGGCAGAACAGCCTCTCAGCATAGAATTGTCAGGAGCTCTTCACAGGAGCTCACATTCCCTCACTGCCTAATGAGAAAACATCATTTGTGTACTTGCCTCCTGCTTTTCTTGCAGGACGCCCTTTGTGTCGGGGTACTGGACATTTGTGTGCACTTCCTGAGCACTTCAGGGGACACAGCCTCAGTTACCCACCCTAAGGCCACGAGCAGTCATGAGTGTCTTCTGGGACAGCCCAGTGTATGGGTCCTGGCCTCAACCCATTTTGGGGAATAACAGACAAATGGCAGATGTATTGTCTCTTCAGACAAATGTTTTGTGATTGAGTCTGTCGCTTTGAACTTTATTTTTCTAAATTAATCCCCACACTGTGCCACAGCAATTTATGAACCGAGGTTTTGTCTCTGTCTCTCCAGTGCTTTTAGGTCTGTGCAGCGTGGTTTGTAGAATGCTCCTGGTTTTCTAGGCTTTGTGTTTCACTGTCCTCCCTTCTGCTTTAAAGATCTGCTCTGGCAAATGACAGGTGCCTCAGCAGCACATTGCAAATCAGAGCCAGCAAAGAAAACCTGCCCTTAGTACACTTAGGAAAGCCTTTTCCTCTCTCATATTTTGAGGATGTTATCAGCTTTGCAACTTCTCTTCTGCACACCAAATCAGCAGGATACCCTTTGTGATACTGATCACGATGCTGGAAAGAGGAGAATGATCTCATTACATCCCTGGCACTGTCTTGGTGTTTTATAGGAAGGCTATTGTCCTGAGCAGCAGGCTTTACTGCACTGAAATGTCTCTGAGATCCTCCCACTTGTTAACTGTAAGGTCAACTTTTTCTTGCAGAAAAAGAAGCAAAGATATTATTCATTTGTTGAAGCTACTATCCTCTTTCTACTCCAGTTTGTCTCCAGTTAATTACAATTTTGTTAACCAAAATCACTCCTTGGGAAGTAAAGCTCTTGGCTTACTTAGCTGTCCCATCTTCCACGCAGAAGAAAATCCTTGTGTTTAAGGGGCAGGATCCTCTGCAGGTGACCACTTTCCACCAGGCTTTACTCAGGCATGAGTCAGCTGTTGCACAAAGTCAGCAGGGGCCTTTTCAGCAGCTTCTAACAGCTGCTGGATCAGATGCTGCCTGAGTGTTCTTGCTGAATAGGAGCGAGCAGGAAGATTTTTGATGCCTGTGCTGTCTGAAGCTCGACAAAGCTGAATTTTACAATTTACTCCCTCTCTGCCTTGAACACACTTTTCATAGAAAGCTACCCTGGGTGTCTCCTGCTCGCTGCACACAAGGTATGTTTCACTCAGCTTGCCTCTGCAGCCAAAATGTTCTGCTGCAGCAGAGCTTGAGCCACGACAGAGAAAGCCAAGTGGGAGATGGGTGTGAGGGATGCAGTCAGGTGTGGGTGCAGAGGGAAGTGACTGGGCTGTTCCCAAAGTCCTGTAAGGAACAGAGTGCCCAGGCATCATCCCTCTTCCCTGTAGTTTGCTGACTTCTTTGTCAGGCATGTTGTGCAAGCAGCATTTCACAGAACATCTCTGCTTGTGGTCAGATATTTCTGACATCCCTAGTCTGTCATCATTAAAAGTTCCAACCTACCTTTTTAATGAAGGTTTTTTCCACCA
The DNA here is from genome assembly GCF_963513975.1 of Fringilla coelebs. Classification (NCBI taxonomy): domain Eukaryota; kingdom Metazoa; phylum Chordata; class Aves; order Passeriformes; family Fringillidae; genus Fringilla; species Fringilla coelebs. Next base: position 64,868,138 of record NC_140031.1, on the reverse strand, counting down.
GTTATAAATATTCAGCAATGACTAAATACTTAAGAATCACTTTTTATTCTTACAAAATTCCATCTTTGCATTTCCTGTGAATAAATTAATGCATGTGGGAACTACAGGGATCTTGTGCCAGGAGATCTCTATCACCATGTTCTGCTGAACTACAGAACTGAGTGGAACATTTTCATGTACATAAATTAGTTTCACATGCAAAAATTGGCAGATGTCACAAATTAGTTCTTGAAAAACGCAGCCTAATAAAGCACAGACAACCCCACTGGAATAAGCAGGATCTCCCAAAGCATGCACCATTTTGACTGTGTGTCTTGAAGCTATTATAATGTAAGTGGAGTAAGAATTTGGCCAATACAGAAAATGGGCAAATCTCCCACTTATGAACCCTGCTGTGGTTTCTGCATTCACTCGGCAAGGGCTGTGGGATTGGTTTCCATAGGAACCATGGGAAAATGTAGGAAAAGCACTTACCTGAAACCCAGTTGCATTATATTAGCACTGCAAGACTGTAGTGAGGCACTGGGTACAGACCAGGGGCGCTGATCCCACCCTTTGAAGTGCAAGGTGTCCCTGCCCTCCCCTGCACGGGAAGGCACATGGGGCTGGGCTCTGCTGTAGCTGGGCTCCGAAACCTGAGATGGAAGGTGGATTTGCAGCAGTGAACACCGAGAATTACAGAGGCCTCTTCAAACACAGAGCATTCAGCACAACCCTCTTAGAGGCCTCCTGATTTTCAGAGCAGTGTTTGGATGATGGGAGAATTGAGCATCTCCTCAATACTTCCCCTAGATGGGTATGCAAAATGCAGGAGTGTGCAGTCCAAGGGCACAATCCCAAGCGGGCTTGGCTGCTTCATCTTTGAGCTTTTAGTTCCTCCTGCTTCTCAGAAAAGCAGCTCTGTCCGCCTCTCTTCAATTTCCTTCTGCTTTGCTGCATCAGCTGAAGGGGAAAGGCTCAGTTTGTTCTCTCTCTGGGCCTGGGGTCACAAAAACAAGTCTCTGCCTCCCTTGGCTTTAGGCCCAAAGGCAGACTGCCAGCAGGGGAGCACACCTTGATGTGCATGATTTAATGGGGCATGTGAGGTTCATAAAGCTTGCTCCACACCATCGGCTCCCACTCCCCACTTAGACTTCCACTGTTTCTGACTTTGGAGTCTCTGGGATACTTTCCTCAGACTGCAATCTGTACTGCAATAAGCAATTCCTTGCCCCTTTTGTGATGAAAAATATATCTGGCACTAAAGTTCAAAATGTAGCAAATTTCCGCTGCAAAACGCTATCACTAGTCCAGCAACTTCTTGTGGCTTTCAAAACAGGATGGTGTACTGAATCTAAAGGCATCCTGGTGAGCTGAGGGAAGAGAAAAATTGCTGTGTTTAAAGGTTTCAGAAGGGGATGAATACCTTATGGAATGCATACAGTTGTCAGTACAAAGACACATGTGTAAGGCACAGGTAATCACTCCCTCATGAATACGAATATAGAAGAATGGCAAGTTAAATCACTGGCTCTGTTGAGAAATTGCAGTATTTTTCAGGGCTGATACTGAAACCATTGCAAACTACCTTGGAAGCCTATGGATATGAGTTTCTGGAATTTGTTTACCCACCTGGGCTTCTCTGCATGTGATGTAAACTGGGCAGTCTACCACAAACTTGGTGTTTATTATGCAGATTGGTCTGAAAAAGCAGGCGAGAATTGTCTGCTCCTTCGCCTTTGAACATCAGAAAAATGAAACTGTTTTAAAATCCTGCCTCTACTTTTTAAGATCAAGAAGAGTCACTTGTAATTTTTTTTCCATCCCATTTCAGTGGAATGTTGCTCTCTGAAGGATATTAAGAGTGGTGACAACTTATTGTTGAAAACAAAATGATAGTGTTTGCTGTCATACCCATCAAAGAAGAAGATCACTGTGAGAGCTACTTTGCTAAGACTAGAAAGTAACTAGGTTTGGTTTTATTTGAGTGCCATGTTTCTTTTGGTCCCAAACCTCTAAATGTGCCCTGGAGCCTAAAAATGGTCCTGATAAAATCATGGGATCTCTGTCTATGTCTACTGCAAGTGCCAGCAGATTGGGTTGAATGATGTCTGAGAACATAATTCATGTAATCCAGAAATGAGTGAAGTCCTTGGTCTCTAATATTTTTTCTCTGCTAGGTTGCTGTTCTGGATGATGCCATATTAACAGTTCTGAAGTTGGAGATGACTATTTATGAAGGAAGGCAATGGCTTGAGACAAATTGGTTAGAGGAGCCGTTCCCAGGAGCTGTGCTAGAAACTATACTCATTGACTCTGGTGTCCCTATAAATTGTAGATAGGCCTTGCATTTGGTCTGGCTACTGCCAGTGACGTTGCAGGACTTGGCTTGTCCATTTGCCCTTCTACTTCCACACTCTGCCTACATAAAGATCTTTGTGGGAAGAGAGGTGTTTTTGCTATGGGAGAACCTGGACTGGACACTGAAACTTCAGGAACTTCCAGCCTGGTGACTGACAAATGCACTCCTGATATCCAAGTGACTGCTCCAGCCCCTCTCCTGCTCGTGTGCCTCAATATCCCTGTTATGCACAGATAGCAAGGCACCCTTCCTTGCATCCTATACTTTGCTCCAGCAGAATCTGTGTGGCTGTTCCTGGATGAATGCCTAGATCTAGAGCTCATCATTGTGTGACGAGCCAATTCTGCCCAGCATGCAGTCTGATGCCTAAGTATTTGGTTTGGGATCCTAGGCAGCAGTGATTTCTCAAGGGGAAAGGTCTACAAAAGCACTTGTCTGCAGCGGGTGATGACTGTTTCAGGAAATTTATTGTATCTGACTGCGCACTGCAGCACCTTTTCCACAGTATTTTGGAACAGGTTTTGAGATGGGAGAAAATGGATTTTGCATGTAACATATTTTTGCATATTAATTATAACTCACATTGAAGCGTACACATTAGGCAACAGCACACATCTGCAGTAGGGGCAGCCTTTGATTGACACAGGGAGTCACAGGAAGGATGTATCACTCAGAAGGCAAAAGAGGAAACAGAAAGCACTCTGGTGAAATGGCAAAGAGTGGGGAAATGTTCATACCAAAAATATTGTTTAAGAAATGGAAATCTAGTTTTTGTAATGCTAATGGAGTGGAAACTAATCTTCTACCTTACCTGCCAGAGTGGAAGCAGGATAAAAGGAAATTTCAAGAGCAAATAGCTAAGGATACGAAGGGCAATAATAAATTATTTGCTGTGTATCAGAAATATGAAATTTGCAAGACAGTCAGTGTCTGTACTAGACCATTAGAGTGTGAAATGGACAGTCCCATTGCACAGATATGAAATAGCACTTTCCTCTTGGCCTTAAAGGCAAAAGCTATTGGAAAATAAGGATTCTCAGTTTATTTTCTGTTCCAGCTATAGCTGGTAAGCATGAACTATAGAGGCAAAGGCCTCAAAAAACCTCAACACATCCCTTAGTAATAAGGTGCTAAAGTTAAAGCAGAATTTATATGTACTAAAAGAAAGAAAGAAAGAAAAAGGGCAACTGTCTTTAGCCCACATACAGCTGTAGCAGTAGCAGACAATGCTGGAAGAGACCAGAACTGTACAATCTGAGCAGGCAAGATGAAGGGCCCAGACCTCAATGAAAGATTCAAGATGAAGATGACCCCACGGGGTTTGTACCCAGATTTTCAGATTGTTTACTATTCTGTTCCTGACTTGTCTGGCACCTAAAATTTTTTTCTATCTTTCTCCAAAATGCACTGGCCACAGGGAAAACTACTCTTTTTTTATTCTTCTCTGGCTGGGGAGGAGCAGTGGTTGTGACTAACTCAGAACCCACCAGGACGTTCAAGTTGCTTCTGTTGTTTCTTTCATTGTGCGCTGCCAGTTTGCAATACCCTTCCCTAAAGTGAAATTTAACTACAATTGTGTGGCCAAATAGCCATTTTCACTGGGGGCTTTCTGATGCTCTTCATAAGGCTCTGTGCCTCACTAATCTAAATCATGGAGTATCATCAGGGAATCTGCCACCTAACTAGTCCCTTCCCTTTTCAGGCCATTACAAAACACACTGAGGCACAGGGACCCTAATTCTTCTCCTGACAGTGCCCTGCTTTCTTGCTGAAAAATGGCTGGTCTTGTATGCTGTTCATTTCCTACCTATTAACCACATTTTAATATAGGACAAGACCTATGCTCCTCAATTCCACTGCTCCAATAGCCCTGATAAAAGCCTTCAGAATTCCTGAGGAAACAACAGTTCTGATGTAATGAGGTAGTTTACCTCGAAGCCTTTGTTTGGGGTCCAGTCACTTCATCTGGCTGAAGCCACAAGAAGAAAGGGAGAAGGTAGTCAAGGTGGCAAACATGACAGACACTGAAGGAAAGGAATATTGCCTTCTGTGATATTCTAAGATTGAGGGCTGTAAGACAACCTCGTCTTCTCCCTGTGATAGTAATAGGATAAATAAAATAGAAGCAGAGAGTAAAACCACAGACATCAGGAGCAGCAATAAGACCTGCCCAAACAGTCCATTGTGTTAACTTTGCCCAGCCAGATCAGTTTTACATCCGTGCTGTCTGATGTGGGGAAGGTGTCCATGGCTGCTGCCCTGGGTGCTCAACCACCCATCTCCCAAGACTGAGCTCACCTTTGCAGGGATTTGGGGCAGTAGTCATCAGCTGAGGGCTTATCTGCAGGACCAAAGCTGTGGTTTTCCCTGCTTCAGGCATCAGCACCTCTGCTGCTTGGCACTGCCTTTCCAGAAAACCTGTATGGCCTAGGAAATGGTTCAGCCAAGTAACTATGTCTACACAGCAAGCTGGCATTCACTTCAAAAAGGCTAGATTCATATTACTGACATAAAGATGTCCTTTGGAGTCCCTCTTTGCAAAACTCCTCTCCTCTGCCTGGCTGGTAGGAGCAGAATCATTAAAATTTCACATCCTGGGCCCCAGGATTCTTCACTCTACTCTTATTTGGGCTTTTCAGTCCTTAACAAGCAAGTAATCAGTTTTCTCCTTATGGAAAACTTTCTATGTCTTGTTAAATAGCCCGCTCAGAGATGTGCTGTCACTGAGGCATCTCCATTAGCCCATTCCCTGTGGACAGTGGAAGCAGTCTGACAGGCATGCCTGGGTAGACTGAGATGGTTGCAGGGTTCCTCACAGAGTTCCCTGGAGCCTCATTTGTGCCAGTGGGAGTCCAAGCAGCCTCAGCTCACGTAAAGAGGGCAAGCTGACTCCCCACATTCTTCCCCTGTGTTCAAGCCAGGGTCTTCTTACAGACAGCACTCCACACAGATGCCATACCTAACAAGTAGGTGAACGATGTTCTCCTTTTCTCTTTGCCCCATCAGGCCACAAAGAGCTGAATTCTCTAAGGGGATGGAATGGACTGATTTATGCTCTGTGTGCATTGCCTCAGGTTGCCTTGGCAGGGGAGGCTGTGGATGGCAACATGAGGGCTCACCTTGGTAGTGTGACCTCCGTCTGCACTCAGAGCACCATCATGTTGGGCATCCAAGCTCTGCTTTCTGTCTATTTTGTGCTGCTTACTTTTCTTTGGCAATGCCTCCTGGCCCAAACTGTGGTATCTGCATGAAATGAATGCCTTTCTCTGTGTGTGTGTGTGTAGTGCAGGCTTGCAACAGCAAGAAGACAGTCAGGTAGGTCAGTTGTACATCATATTATTGTGCAAGGTGTGGTGTTCAATGCATGAAGATTTGTAGGCAGAGTTTGTAGGTGATGACTTGCACTGATTCTAACAATAGAATAATTACTTTAAGATGAAAAAATTAAAAAAAAAAGAAGAAACAGAGATTAAAAGTAAAGGCAAATTCAGCTGAACACTAAAAAATATTTAGGGAAAGGTTGTATCTGTGAGATATCTGTTGTCTAAACTGGCTGTGTGCATCACTGTATGGGACACAATGCTATTCAAGCACAAATGTCAGGAGAAACCTCATCATCCAGGACAGGGGAGCTGTGGCAAAGAATAGCCATGTCCCCTCGTACACCCATTGCTGGGGGAGCTGGGGCTGGTGTCTGCATAAGGGATGTGGCAGGTCTTCCCCTGCTGCTCTAAGAGATCTGATCCCAGTTAGCTCCATCTGCCCAGAGCTGACCTTGACCCTGGCAGAAGATTAAAGACTAGATCTATTCTGGACACTGCCTTTTCTGACCCAACAAACTGATTATTGGAAAAGAGAACTTCAAATGTAGTGATTTTGTCAAGCATGAGATATTTGTCTTTCTTTGTAGTCTGTTATGAAACTTGGCTCACTGCTGTAATGTTCTGATTTTGTTTTCTAGAGCTGTACTCTGTGTGGTTCTCAATGTTAACCAAATACACTTTAGAATTCAATTTGGCTTCCCCTAAGGAAGAAGCGCAGGAATTGGAAGAGATTTTTGCATAATGCTGGGTCATACTAGGCAACTTCTCAGCACTTTATACATTTTACAGTTTCTGAATCTTGATTCTTGAGGAAGAAAGTAGTAACCCTCACAGGTACTAAATGCTCCTGTGATTGAAGACAAAGAATTACCAGTGGGTTGCATGATTCATCTCTGCCCTCACTGCTGAATATATGAGACAAAAATAAAGTGTTTCAAAATCATATATCCTATCCCAACAAAAAAATTTAAAAATCAATACTAAAATAGTACATTCTGGGCAAAGTTCCCCTAAAACAGTAGGGCAGCAGTTTCTATTTTTAAATTGATTGTCTTTTTTTTTTTCTTTTTCTGTAGTAGAGGAAAATAGCTGCACTTTGCTGTAAGAAGGAAAACTCAATCAAATAAAATGGGAGAAAAAAGTATCTTATCTTTACATTAAACACATCCTTGATGTTCTTTACTAACACATAACTGTGTTAATAGTTTCTCATCATCACAACTGCTGGCACAAGCCATGGACTCATTCTGACTCAGAATACATTCTGAGAGAAGATATGGAGTGAGGTGACACCAATCTGGACATTCTGCTCCTGATGCAGCAGCCTCTGGAACACAAATCAGACCCCGACTCTCTTTCAGCCACAGTTTCTCACTTTGATATGGATGTTTTTGCTCTGTTGGATATACAGAGGGCATCATAACAGTGTCCTACCTGCAAAAACTTGACCAAACATCAGTGGATTCATAAAAAGGGTGTAAATGGCAAGACAGATAAAATCTTCTGCAGATTGTCTTTAGAACAGGTTTCCCAGGAAACTGAGTTCTGCTCCTGTCCCAGATGTACATTCCTGACAGGATTAACTCTAGTGGGCTGAGAAAACATCCCCCCTGCTCTTCTGTGAGCAAACTTTTTTTCAGCCTCATGGCTCTTAGCCATATTTCCAGCACACAAACCTGTAGAACTCTCAGCTTTTTTGTAAGATGGTCTCCCTAGAGCTCCATATCTTCCCAGACATCCAGACTATTCTTTGGTCTGCTCCTTTTTAAAGCCTATCATGGTGGTTGTCTGAGCTGCACCTTTAGTTCCATTATTGATCTCCACCTCAGTGGTTGCCCACCTGTAGCTGTGAGCTACACCCATGTGTCTTGCTGTTGCTGTTTGTCCCTGGGAAGCAGCATTTAACTTGAGACTGGACCTTGCTGTGTTTCAATATCTCTCCACCTTCTTTAAGGCCTTGGACTTGGACCCAGTTCTCCATGACCACACAGCACTATGATCCCAGCACTACAGATGAAACGAAAAAGATGAAAGAAATAAAGAGTAGAAAAGGAATGTGTTGGTTTTGACAATGGTCCTTTATCAGGTGATGATACAGCATTGATCAGGGGTGCCCCCATCCCCCTTGCTGGCTGCAATCATCAGGTGGTTGGCTCTGTGCACTCTGGAATTGCATGCAGGTGCAGGTGAGAGCACGAGGGCAAAGCTCTTCACTTCAGTGTGCTCCATTAGCAGCACCTCCTGCAGTGAGACAGGGCTAGCTATGGCTTGTGTAGGTTTCTGTCTGTGGGCTTCTGCCATGTGCCTGCCCCATCCTACTGCATCCTAGTTCAGATATCAGCTCTGCAGAACTTGGGAAAAGAAAACACCTCAAAAATGTGGTATGCCCCTACTTCCTACCATATATTTCAGCTGAGCAGCTCAGGGATCCTTGTCCTGTCATGCCAGTTTCTCTGAACAAATTTAATGCAAACAGCCCTTTAGGTGGTGCTGTGGAAAGCACAAATGAGCTGTGCAATGAGAGTGAGCCATTACCAGCACTGGCCATAGCCTAGCAAACACACTAACTTTACAATAAGAAAGCATTTTAGTTTGTGAGAATTAGGATCAGATAGTTGTCATAGTACTGACAGGCAATTATAATGATGATCTCTGCTCTGGGTGGCAGTGACTGTCCCCAGGCTCTGGCACGGATCTTGACCTCACTCAATAAGTCACAGAAGGGCAGGAAAAATAGTGCCTTTCACTGCCACCAGCAAATGCCTTGACTCTCCCAGAACTGCATTGCTGAAGATATGTGAACTAGCTGTCAGTAAAGAAAATCCCCTGATGGCTGTGACACTGCCTCTCCATCATGTTAAATAACCAATGGCAAGACACAAGCCAGATGAGCTGGGAAAGTATCAGTTTGTACACAGTTATAATCAAGGGGAAGAAGTGCTTTTGCTGTTTCATCTTTGAGGGTAAGTCCCTTGTAAGCTCTGTTCACCCTATAAAAAAAGTGAAGGAATTCCTGGGAGAATGATGAATACAATGTAGGAAGGCAATATCTTGGCTGATTGAGGGTTATTTGTGCTTCTTTTTTTCCCTTCCAGCCTACAGTGTTATTTTGAGTAGCAGAGTTCAAGATAAACACTCTTTTGGGAACTTAAAACATGGAACTCTTTGTCCTCACCTAAAGGACAAGAGCCTTCATTTTTTCTGTTGCTCCAAATGAACTGCAGTAAAAATACAGGGTAGTTTGTCTCTCCTTTGTTATTTAACAACCCCAGGTGGGGGGTGTACCCTGGCATGGCAGCAGCTCAGCTGGTTGAGATACTGGCTCAGAAGGAGGATTCTGCTCCCATCAGCTGACAGAGCTCACAGCTCCACTCCCAGGAGATCCCCAGCCCATGACATAGACAACAGAAATACAAAAACTTACCTCAGGTTTTTCTTGCTCAAAAAGCAAGCTGTATTTAAAGCAAAGCAAAACAAAACTGGTTAAAATTCAATTTTAATTTTGATTCTGGAACTCATCTCACATTGAGAGATTTAAATCTTTTCTAGTAACATTGGTATTGCTGTCAGGAAGACCCTGAATTGTCTGATGGTCACCTTGTTAATGATGCCTTCTCTTGGAATGAGCAGAAGAGGTTGACAGAGAACCCATCCCAGGTAACGTGGCACCTTCAGGAAGGATTTGACTAGTGAAAAGGATAGAGGGGCATGTATGACTTGGCTACTCTAGGTCTGGGTCTGAAAACTAAAAGATGAATTCATATGGAGGAAGGCCAGGTAGATGTATCTCCTTGGAAGAGTGTACACACAGCCTAAACCTCTTTGCTATATGTGACCCTGAATGGTAGTTCTCAAAACAGAACAGCAGTCAAGATGAGCATTTTTTGTCCAATTTTGCCAAATTCTGCCAGCTGATTTGCTAATAGAAACTAGATTATTTTAACTATCAATGCCACAAAACTAATCCCTTGTCCAGAAAAGGAAACTTGTCTTATGCGCTCCCCACAGAGTCACCAACCTATTTTGGAGGAGGAGTTGTTATACCACGAATGACTGCAGCATAATCACATGGAGGGGAGACACGACCATGTGTCAAGTAGGGGACACTGCCACTGAAAAAATGGCAGCAGAACTTTCAAATCTGTACAGTCTTCAGATACTTCCACTAATTTCCTTTCAGTTTCAAGAAACATGGGACCGTACAATCCTCCTTTGGTGTTGGTGGAAGAACTGTAGGTAGCTGAAGACCTGCACTTCTCCACATCAGCCTTTTAAGCAGAAAAGATTGCTGATGTTGAAGGACTATGGTATCTTGTTCAGCATATCCTCAGCTCTGCAGGCAGCACTGCTGAGGTCAGCGGCATGGCCTGTGTGAGCAGCAATAGCAGAAGAGAACAGAAATGCATCTCAGAGCATCCCCAGAGTAAGGCTTGTCTCCAAAGCCTTGCCCTCTCTGCCATACCCAACATCTGCACACAGGCCTGCTCTGGAGCAGCAGCCTGACCCTTCCTTAAGGCATGAGAATGTTGCCACAATGCAAGTTCTCCCTGGAAAATCTCTCCGTTTCTTGCCAGCCTTTCACCCATTTAGATGCACTCAGAGTCCTTTTCTGGTTTGATTTTTTTGGGGGTTTTTCTGGGTTTGTTATGGGATTTTTGCGGGTTTTCTTGTTTGTTTTTTGTTTTGTTGTGCTTTGCTTTCTTCTGTACGTGACGCTGAGAACAAGGAAGAGGTTTGTAAAAACTTGAGCCTAAGATGCATTTTGTATGCTGGGTTCATACCATAAAGGGATTTAACTTGCATATTAGAACGAGAGCCTTGCTGAAGCTGAGCATTTTGCACAAGGTCATTGCAAAAGGAATTGCTTCTTTTGTTTCTTAGCAAATTATGCTGCTCTCCTCAAATAAAGCGTTGATGAGAAAGGCATTTAGACAGTATTTAGACAGGTATATAAATAATACAGTTGTAATACATAAATGTACTTCTCTGCTCCTTGCTCATAAGTGACTTAATTTTGAAAAATAACTATAAAAGGTAAATAGATGAGGAGTTTTCTCTCAGCATTACCACAGTGAGGCAATTTTCCTTTTTCCCTCTTCTCTGGTCTATAACTGGATCAGTTAAACAATGTAACTTTAATTATCTAAATACAAAATTTATTTCAGTTTCTCATGACTCAGATAAACATGAACTTTCTGAGTCTTCAAATGCTACAAGGAAAAGCTCAGATACTCTTAGAACTGCAGGTAAAAGGGTTTTGCCTGTTTTGCTAGGATTTTATTTTTTTTTTTTGTTTAGTTTGGTTTTTTGTTTTTTGGAAGAACTATTATTGCTGTCATGAACATCATCATTATCATCAGATTTCTTTGTATTTTTCCTCATCAGCATGGGAGCAGGAGTTAACCAGTGTTTGGATAAGCAAGGTTTTCAAGTACAAAGTGACTGGGAGACCCTATTTTTATTGTAAAGGCTACAGCACTCTCTCACCTGCCCCTGCTGGAGCAGCTCTACAGAAATTTTCCACTGTGTTTAAAGGGCAACTGCTTAACATAAAATATTTCTTTTAATAAAAATGTTTGTTACTGGGTCTTCAGCCAGAATCAGCTGTGTAAGTAAAACTGGAAGCAGATAGGCTTTCTTGTGTTCACCCATGCAGCTGTGTTTGTGCTACAGCCCAAAGCAATCAGCACCAGCTAGCAGCAAAACTTACTCTGCCCTGCTGCCTCTAAGAAAGCCCTTCCCAAAGGATGCACTTTAGGGTCAGGGGATATGAAGCACTGGATGGCAGATTATTCCAGTATTTTTGAGGACATTAAGCACATACAGTTGATATTTCTGTGTTCACTGATGCTTACTTCATCAAATGAGACACAGACTTGAAGTACTCTAGAGAGGCTTTGTATGATTATGTAGGAGTATCAGAGGCAGAAATTTCAAAGCTCTGTACAAGTCAGTGTGCTTTAAGAAGCCTGGGAGACCTCCTACTCAGCAACATTGCCCTTAAATGGCAGGGGTATTGCAGGCAAGTGATGTTACCTTCATCAGAAAAAGCCCAGGCAAGCACAGATGCATTTTTCAACTTTCAACACTACCTGTTTTATGCTTTTATTGTCCATAGAGCTATTATTGCCTCTATGACTTAAAAGAAGTCCTTGCTTTGAAGAGTGTGGATGGAGGTGTTATACCATCTTTGATTCTCTTTTCTGCAGGGCTCTTTTATTCTCACTTTAGTGTCTCAACCCTGTCCTAGTGTAACTTTTCTCCCACGGAGATGGATAGGTTATGCTTACTGTCTAAAGCATCATTTGGCTTTTGAATAAAGTATCCCAGATTATATGGAAATTTCCTGTTGTTTTTGCATTAATTTGCTTGCAGTTGGCTTTCAATATCCTTTAAAAAACATCCATCTGCATGCACTTGATCTTGTGTGTAATGTATTTAAGTATGTAATTCTTGAACTTGAATGAATGATGAAAATTAATTTTCCTCCACAATAAAAAAAAAGGGAAATAAAATTAAGGGTTCAGAATTAACTGTTGCAAATCAAGACTTCAAAATATTAAACAACCTTTTTTTTCAGTACTTTTTAATACAAGAAGAGGTACTTATCACAAGTAAAGGTATTTGGGAGGAAAACCTTATTAGTGAATCTTTTGGTGACCATGATGATGATGATGATGATACTGATGTTAAGGCAGCATCACTGTCATTCCAGTTCCACTAAAGTGGCTAGGAAACATAACCAAATACCACTTTGGAGTGTCAAATAGATTGTTCCTTATTTTCACAGCGGAGCATTAGTGTTGGCCTGTCATTTGCAATGAGGAAGTCTCAGTAATTGCTTCTGAATACAGGATCTTAGTGTACATTTGAGACTGTTGATTACATCTCACTGCAATGCAGAACAAAGATACAGGCATGAATATCCAGTGCTTCAGAAAAATGCATTCATGTCATATTAATGTATAATATATTAATTACACATTATCCCTCTCTTCTCCACCTATTGAAGAAATGAGTACCAGTGTTGTCCTTGACGGCACTAATCACACCTTTCTTTGTTTATGTCAAAGTTAATGTCACACTCCCACAGAAAACAGTGATTTGAGGGGCATAAACACTCACATTACAGATAGATTGTAAATAATAAAAATCCTAAAGTCAAAGTTTTATACAGTTTATTGATAATATCTGTTAATATTTAGATAGCCTTTCAGATTCTGTAACGCTACAGCTTTTGCAAATGTGTTATGAGACTGTAAAGTGCTTGTGCCTGTGGAGCTTCTCTCTGAGTACCTTGTGGCTATTTAGTGCAGCAAGCATGTGCCATATTCTGCCAAGCACTAGACAACGCGAAGCTAGGAAAGCAAACTGCTTAATTCCCAATCACAGGGCAGAGAAAAATAGCTGTTAACTATCTTTCATCTGAGTGAAGGTTTCAAGCATTTTGTGATATATATGGTTGCCTTCTTACTGTGCAGGGAACTACACTGTTAATATCAAAGTATTTACAGAAACAAAGCATGTTCTTCCCCATATGAAACAGGAATATATTCCTGCGGCTGTACTTCTTTGAGTACATATGGAACATTCCTCCCTTTCTTCCATGATGATATTTGGTCTGGAATTTGTCACTGTAAAGTCTGAACTGCAGGGAACCCAGCAAGGCACCTACTCAAGCCCTAAACTGTGCAACATCAGGCCCCCTCCACTGCAGCTGGGAATTGTCCTCAGCAATGGTGCAGTGGGTCTCCTGTGCTGTTCAGTGTCACAGAGAGATGGAGTGAATGACAATTGGTAATGGATCTGGATGCCAGGGTTTGTTCAAAACCCACACAGATTAGAGCTTTGCCCTTCTTGATATCTTACATAGACATTATTTGCTCTTTGGCATTACATTGGTGAGGTCTCAGCTGCTCTCCCTGCAGTGAGAGTTTTGCTAGTGCAGGATACTTGGGCAGAAAGTTATGTTGCTTTGTGCTGTACCACTACAGAGAATTACCTAACTTTGGCAGGCGAGGACCGTGGTAATTGATTTCCTTTTTCTCCATCTCTCTGTTCTCTAGAGTCCTCCACCACTTTCCAGATCTTTCCTCCAGCTAGGTAGTTTGCCTTCCTCCTTTCTACTCCCATTTTCTTCCTAAAACCACCTCTTTAAAGGAGAAATTTTCTTTTGGCAACAGGCCTCCTTTCTGGAGACTCTACCACCCCATCTTCTCAATTCAAATTGTCCACCTGCATAAAGAAAATGTATGATAAGCCTCCTAACTGGTGGTGCTGTCTGATGGCTCTCTACATTGGGTGATTTGGAATGTGCTTCTTTTCTTTAGTCCAGTTGCTGCCAAGTTTACAACCAGTCTGTTCAGATGGTGGGTAGTAAACTCTCAGGCTTCTGCCTGTGTGTGCAAGACACCAATTAAAGTCTGTCTCGCACACCCTTACACATACTCAATTATTTGCCACCTGTGATACCATGCTACTGCCTCCTCACTTCTCACCACAGTGCAGCACAATGTGTGACACTTGAATATTGGGCCACCATCTCCTCAAAGGGCTTGTTATTACTGTGCACGTGAAAAGGCTCTGTGGACCTCTGCTACTGCCAGCTGTCAGCATGCAATTAGATTCCAGCACCATCTGGATGCCTCTCCAAGCACCACAGCCTCGTTGCAGGGCTCCTTGAAGCCAAACGCTGCTTTCCTGCTTGCCACCTTCATGGGAATCCTGCTTAGGTGGGATTACAGCTTCCACAAGCAAGAGCACTGTAGCATATCAAGTATGACAGCGGCACGGTGCCACGGAGCTCTGGCAGGTTTATGCTTTCTGTCACAGAATAACACGTGAAACAAGGTGGTACATTTTGTTACACCACACCAGCATCGTAATCATAGCACTATACCCTGGAGAGACATGGGGGTGAGCAGGGAGCAGCAGCCAAGAAGAAGTTCCTTGGAGCTAAGCAAAGCTGAGTGCCTTTTCAAGCTGTAGAACTAGAGGACTCGAGGATGGGCCCTGAGAAGTGGCTGGATCGTACCATGCAATGCATCAGGACAATTCTACTTACATTTATACTGAAAAAAGTGAGGATTCAAATCTGTGTATAATGTGCTCTCGAGGACCCTTCATCAACTCCTGCTAAGAACATTTTTTCTACGGTCCAGCAAAAGTTTTCCTGCTGAATTATTAAATGTGTGAATTTTTGTTCTACACAGCAAGGATAAGAACTCCTTTTTCTCTTTCACTTTGCAAATTAATCTTATGCTTTTTATGTACCTTGTAGGTTGTTTCTGTTCCACTCTGCAGGGGTTGTCCAGTCCTCCATTTATGCTGTAGAAGCTGACATGAGTCACGGTGACATTCTGAAAATTTTGCTGGTATGAAGATTTTTGGTTCAATGGTTTTTCCAGGTAGTCATTTCTTCAGAAAACTATGCAAGGTATTAACGGCACTATTTTCACAGAACTTACATTTTGGATAAATGTTAATATTAAGCTTGCATTTTCATCGTTCTTCTAAGCAATAAGTCTGTGCAATTCCTTTCAGGTAGTACAATCCCTCCATAAGAATTGCCGAATATACCTTACTATAGCACAGGAATTCCCTGTAAATTCTCTGCTATTCCAGACAAAGGGCTTGGTTTTCCTGTAGGTGGAAACAGCTTTGCAGAAGGCTCTCCAATCCTTTCCTCCTGCAGTTGTTCTTTGTGCCCGTGAAGTGCAGCTTTATCTTAGAGAGCTTGAAATTGAACTTAAACATCCCTTAAGGCAAGTAATAGGGATATATGTTTTTGTAAGTCACCAAAGGTTTGCAACTTTATGTTTCTAAGCATCAACTTCTGCATGGAGACAGCCCTGAAGATTAGTTTCTTCAGAGTCAGATTAACTAACTTCTCAACATCTCCTTACAAAAAAAAAAGTATAAAAAATACCTGTTCAACAGTTGGTTTACTTCTGCATTGCATTGAGCTTTGTCCCTGAGCCATTCCTTCTTATAAACTTCGGTTCAAATATTCAGTTTTCCAGTTGTTCTCAAAATAATTAATGGAAGAAAGCAAGTATTGGATCTCTTTCTAGTTCAGAAATTGGAATTACATGTCAATGAAGTAACATGCAAGCTCACAGACCAATTTTCCACCGTCCCTGAAAACCGCGAGTAAGTTCTCAATGACTATCTCGGAATCAACTAGGAAAAAACAAGGTACATCTAATAGTTAACCAAAGCATTAAATTTCTATAATGACATAACATCAGTGTAGCTCCATCAGTACTCAAAGAACCCTGATCCTGATTTAGGAATTCTTTTTATTGTGCAAAATATGTTACATGCTGCCATCCTAAGTAGCACTTGATTCATCATTTGGCTATCTTAATTTCTAGGAAACAGATGAAAGGGGAAGTGTTAGTCTGCATCAGCAATTCCAATATATTTTGGCTGGAGATTCTGGTGGAGAATTCTAGCCTATTGGATGTGTCATCTAGCAAATAATTTTTCATGTGGTTGGTAATCATCTGAAGATTTGTTATCATTTTAAATGTTTGGCTCTTCCAAGCTCCTGAAGAGAATGCGTAGCTCTCCTCTATTTGCTTTGGACAATCTCAGCTAAGATACTTTGGGAAGCAGCGAAATCATTACTCATCAGCAGAAGGACATTCGCTTCTTGTTGGGTTGCTCTGTAACAATGAGGTGGGAACAGTGAGTGGGGTGATTGGCAGAGCAGTCTCTGCCTTGAAGGCAGAGGGAAGCGCATGGCAGGGACCTGTTTCCTCTGTCTAGGGCTGAACTGCCTTCACAGAGTGGACTGTCATCCTCTAAGTAGTTTGCTTTTATATATTCCTAATAGCAGCACTCTGACACAAAGAAGGACAAGTGTATGCACAAAGAGATAACATTGGGTCTTAGGCAGGACTATAGACACACCTTTAAGAGTTACACCCAGAAAAAAACCACAGCGGGCAAACGTTCTTGAGGTGGTAACAAGGTGGAATTGTCCTTTCCACTCAGTTTTAGTTGGATTATCATTTAAAGGTTTGGCCTCTGTACATAGTATCTTAGAATGGTTTAGTTTGGAAGGGGCCTTAAAGATATCTCATGCCAAGCTCCCTGCCAAGCTCCCTGCTGTGGGCAGGGATACCTTCCACCAGACCTGGATTCTCAGAGGTGCCATCCAACATGGCCTTGAACGCTTCCAGGGATGGAGCATCCACAGCTTCTCCGAGTAACCAGTTCCAGTGTCCTACCATCCTAGCAAAGATCTTTTTCCTCATACATAATCTAAAAATGCCCTTGTAAAATTTCCCCCTCTGGCTTTGCTGTAGGCTCCCTTTAGGTACTGAAAGACCACAGGTAGGTCACCCTGAAGCCTTCTCTTTTCCAGGCTGAACAAACCAAATTCTCTCAGCTGTTCTTTTAATGAGAGATGCTCCATCCCTCTGATGATTTTGGTGTCTCTCCTCTGGACTCACTCCAGCAGTTCCATGTCCTCCCTGTGCTGGGACCCCAGAGCTGGATGCAGGGTTCCAGGTGGGCTCTCAGCAGAGCAGAGCAGAGGGGCAGAATCCCCTCCCTGCCCTGCTGCCCACGCTGCTTTGGATGCAGCCCAGGACACGTTTGGCTCTCTGGGCTGGCAGTGCCCATGGCTGGGTCATGTCCAGCCTCTCACCCAGCAGCCCCAAGTCCTTCTCACAGGGCTGCTCTCCACCTGTTCATCCCCAGCCTGTGCTGGTGCTGGTGATTGGCATAATGAAAGATAAATAGTTGAGTCTACAAAAGAGGTACCAGGGAGATAAGTGATGCATAAAACACAAGGGATTTAGGATTTTTGGTTCTCATGTGGGGCAAGTAAAATTACAAAAAAGAAAGAAAAAAAAAGGTATAAAGAAGGAAGATCTATTTGCTGCACATTTCTAAAAGGGAGTTAGACAAATACACTTTGAAGTTGAATTTGAAGTTGATTGATATTCTCAGGAAATAAATTACATTACTTCCAGAGGAATCTTCAAGCCTTTCACTGAAAGCTCCATCCTTGAGAAGACTCTGTGGGAGCAGGTTACCTGGGCCAACATTAAAATTCAACTCCCAAAACCAAACCAAGACTGTACTGCCCCTGCACCAGCCTCTCCTCCTCATCACAGAAGGACAAACACATAGAATGACAAAGGCTAATCTTCACACTGACCACATCAAGGCTTTAATACTGCTTTAATGAAAGCAAAAGATAAATACTAGAATTTGCTCTCATCCAGATCTATCTCCTTCTCTGTATCTACTTTCCTGCAGACACATTGCTGCAACTGATAGCCCATCCAAACTCCCTGTGCAGGCAGGATTCTGGCCCAGGTGAGTGAGGCCATCCATCATGTCCCCAAGAGTCAGGTAGTACTGGGTCATGCATCCCCACCACAAGCGTGCTACACCTGCATCTGGGTACAGAGCAGAGATTCCTGTGTAGGGGATGTGTTTGTGGACAGGTAGTGACACAAGCCAAGTTTTCTCCTTGTGTTGTCTCTTTCCTCCCTGTGTTGTCTCTTTCAGGAATGTGTTTAGATGCTATTTTTCATTTGCCCAAACATTCCTTCTGAAAGGTTTCCTGGAGAGGATGATGCATCAGGAAGGTCCTGGAGATGTCACTCTGGATGCTGGGGCACCACAACATGAAGGCAGTGCTTTATGACAAATGCATGCCTTTCCCTTTGATCCTCGTTGAGACTTCAGTTTCAAAGCCTCAAATCAAATAGATAAGTGAAATAGTAATTAAAAAGCAAGACCTGGTCATTCTCACATTCACAGCTGTGCAAATCTGGTGGAGTTCTGGTGCAATTATTCCTATTTAACTGCGGTGGAAATGAACTAAGAATTTAGTCTACCATATCTATGCCTTTTTACATTTGCAAAGAGGCAGTCTAACATTTTTAGAGGCTTTCATGGCTCTATGAAGTCTTTAACAAAATGACAGAAACACAGAAAATGGAGACTGATAGCCACAATAAAGCTTCGGAGTCAGAGGACATTCCAACATCCAGTGATACAATTGTAGTTTTCAAACAGCTGATAGAGGTGCCACCAAAGTTTAAAATGCCTGGAACTTGGAACCGCTGCACGTGCATTTTTATACACATACAATGCCAGTCCTAAGCAAGTTTTGAGGTATAGGAGGGGGAAGTAATTTTTCATTTTTACATCAGATTTGCCCAAATTTCTAAGGTTTTAGCCTAATCATTTCTCAGGAGAAAGTATTTTTTGATTATTTGGCAATAGCAGCACATTTCTTCAATTTTTATTTTTTTACTTTTCTCTCTGTACAGTGACATATACACACATTGCAAATTCTGCTTTTCTGTGCAAGGAAAGATACCCTATTTCTACTATAAATAGACAATGACTGTATTTATCCCTTTTGCTGATGTGGCAGTTCATAAACACAAGTGTGCTGTATTTGAACTGTGCAGTAAGAGTGGACAAGCGCTTAAAAATTAGCAAATATTACAGTTTTGGGGTTTATTTCAATTCAGATTACAACAACTACTACTACATTTAATCTTAAACATGGATTAAAAAAATAAGTCACAGGGGAAATACAATGCTTTTAAAATATTTTCATTGATATTTAAATTCTGTGCACTTAAGCTAGAGATCAGTATGTTGAAAGGAAAATCCAACCAGCTTGTCTCCAAAGACACAGCAGTAACGGGGGACTGCAACAAGAGTGAGCAGCTGGGAAACAAGAAAAACACCATGAGTAAGGATGTTTAAAATATTAAATGTGTCGCTGCCAACATCTCTGTGATTTTCTTCCTAAGAGTTTAACATAGGATCATGGCACTTAGGGACATGGTATAAGTGGTGAACTTGGCAGTGTCGGGTTAGTAGTTGAACTTGATGATCTGAAAGGTCTTCTCCAGCCAAAACAATTCCATGATTTTATGATTTTATGATGATGTTGAAGTTACATCAGCCTTTCAGCCAGATTGCTGGTGTGTTATATCCAAGAAAGAAAACAGCAAAGGTCTTCAGGAGAACCATCAGTGATTTAATTCAAGGAAGATCTACTTTGTGCTTGAGTGCAAGGCAGGCATAAGGAGGAGGTGAAGGACTTCTCTCCTTTGGTTTCCTAGCATTCAGTCATAGCAAGCTCTCAGCAGCTCTGGTAAGTGTTGAAATTCAGACTGTGCTTCTGAAGCGCAGACAAAACACAGTTTTCAAGAGAACTAGTGCAAAAGGAGACAAGAGCTCCCTAAGGCTGGAAGAGTGCCCCAGGGTTGGCATGAGCAAGGCTCCTGTGCAACTATATGTGTTCACTTTGTTAACACTCACATACATTAAAAATGACATATTTTTAATTTTGGAACAGAAATTCTGAATCTGATCAACAGTACAATTCTTTTCACTGAAAGAGAAACCTCTAATGTGAGCTAAATACTAGATGTTAATAAATTATGAAAATGAAATGTTGCCATTTCAATCAACAGTCACAACAGGCACATCTCTATTTTCACAGCAATAATAGCTTTTCATGGTGATATAAGTGGTTTGCTTCAAAGAAGTGATTGTGCGTTTTAAGAGTAGGTAGGTCAGACCTGCAGAGAGCAAAAGAATGGTAAGCCTGAGTCAGAAATGGCTTTTCTTGAGAAGGAAGACTAATTTAAGGTCAAAGTAAAAGCTGAAGACAATCTAAATAATTGTGGCAACTTGGAAAATTATAAAAGAGAAAAGTCCTGGAACTTGCTAGAGCAGATTGTACCTGACTGGGAGGTATTTGCCATGTAACAGCTCCTACGTAAACAAGAGCTCTCCATCAGTGTGCATGCAGCAAAATGCATATCTATTAAGCAAATAACATGCGTTTCTAACTAGATGTTGGCACTTGAAAGTAAAAACAAAGCTGACATATTTCTACAAGAGACTCTTTTAAACTGAAAGATATATGGTGATTTATACTACATCTGCACTCAGATAGGCATAAGAAAAGTTGGTGAGCAGTGCAAGGAATTATAGGACTTGGCATTCTGGTCGAGTGACACACAGTAGTTATGTCTTTGGCTCCTGGAAAGATACAGTTTTGTTAAATTATTTTAGTTATTTCAAATGCCTCTCCAAATCTTTGGTGCCTGTTGTGCCCATTATATATTTATACTGCAAGCTGTTGAGAGATGTGATGAATATCATCCACTAACCACAGATTCTTCCTGCTGACTGGATGATCTTCAGGGGCAGGGAGTTCAGGAAGGAGCTTGGTGCTTTGCCTTGTTCTGTGTGTGTTTATAGCCTCTCAGTACACCCATGACTTAAGTTACATTATTCCAACCAGTTCAGCTAAGTGCACTGAATTGCCAATTCTAGTCAAAGCCTTTCCAGGAAATGCAAAGCACAGCTGCTAGTCCATTCAAATTCTTGATTTCGTAAAATGCTTTGAGGTGTGAGGATGGCAGCCAAAGTGGTGCTCCTGCTGTTCATAAGATACCATTTGCAGAAAGCAGTTGTTCTCATACTTTGTTCCTGGAAGAACTTTTGGGCAGTTAGTTCTTTATCTGATCTGAAAAAACTAAACAGCTTTCATTAGGACAAAACTGGAGCAAAATACCTTTAGTAAGGTCTCATCCTAAGTGAGAAATTTAAAATGGAAAGATGGAGCCAGAGACCCACAAACCCCTCAGAGCTGGTGGCAGGGCCTGCATTCAACACATGCTTCTGCTAAATAAACATAGCATACTTCACATACATGGGAAGCATTCTTGGGTGGGATCTCTCACCAACTAAGACATTTAGAAGAGAAGGGGGCAGCTTTTGTTCATCCTTCCTTATAAATAGTGTGCTGTCTGGACACGTATGGTTTCAGGACACAGCACAAACCATCTTTCTCTCCTTCTAAGAAGGGAAAGACACAAACATGCCATTGTCCCTTGTATCCTGCCACAACTCTCCCCTTTTTTGGAAGGACTAATTAGTAGGGAGGCAAGTTTCTGTCTGATGGGGCAGTTGCTTAGGGAGGGGTAAATGCAGCAAAACTCCAGCCTTAAGGTTGTGTGAAATGGTCCTTGCCAAAGGATGCAGCAAAACACGTGAGTGCCAACATTATCCATGCCCAAACTGACCCTGTCTGTGAATAACACAATGTTATTGCCTTGAAACATCAGCAGCCCTTTGTCCAAGGTCTCATTGTCAAAGGACTCCAGGAGGCTGGTCCAGCTCCCTGAAGGGCAGCGCTTCCCAAGGTATAATAAAACCTTTGCTCCAGGGGTAGGCAATCTTTCCAGGGATCAGAGATAGCAGCCAAGTGGGAGCTGGATGTCAATCCACCATGTAGAGCTCAAAATACAAAATATTTTGCTGGACCCAACTTTCCTATAGCTGTATACCATTGGTGAACAGACATTCTTCCGTTTCTATTTCTGCAATGTGGGCACCTCTGGGGCTTCCTGGAAGGGCTTTGGGCCCCTCTGTGGACATGTGTCATCAGTTCTTGTTCCGCTGCTGGCATCCCAGTGTAAGCAGAATGGTGCCCAGGAACCCCCCTAATACCAGGTGAGAGAATTTAAGGATGGTGCCTGTCTGGAATGACATGAATCACAATGTCTCTGCCTGGTCTTTACAACCATAAATGGCTGTTGCTTCAGGGGTGTTCTTGCATTGTGACCCAGCGTTTAAGTGATGTCCCAATGGACACTTCCCTATGCCAGTCAGATGGCAAGGACTAGATCCCAAATTTGCTCACAGCTCTTCTTTTGTAGAGGCAGGTGAGTAAAATGAATGAGGCAGTTCACTTTCTTCCATTTCTTTGTACTTACAAATTCCCGAAGTAAAACACAGATGCATTTTTCTGAGATCAGCACATTACTTTTGTGTGGAAATACACTCTTTTGGCCTTGCTTTGCTGTCATTAGCAGACTGATTTCAGGGAACAGCAAGAATATCTCTCCTTCCTTGAAGTGGGTCAGCTCTGGACATTACACTATACTCACTGCAAACTATTCTTTCTAGGTCTCTTCAGTTTGTGACATTCCTGTGTAAGTAAGGGATAGACCAGCACTTTATCACATCATAAAAACTGGCTTATCCCAAGGAGGAGACATAAAATCATTTAGATTATGTAATGCATGATGGCAGGAGAATATGCAAGAATTATTTACCATCTCTTTCCCATACAGACTTCAGATTTTATTCGTGGGTTTTTCAAAATGAATATTTGGTATTATTTCTGAGTGATTCATGCTAAAACAATTCACTTTGACTGTGGGTGCAACATGTCTATGAACTGTCTGTAAATATAGTAAACCAACTTGCTTATACTAGAAATAGTCCATCATGAGTGAGTATCTTTTTACGTGCACAGCTGGGAAAAAAATTGGAAGCCTGATATTTATAGAAGCAAAAGTTCAACAATCACATCTTCAAGCTGAGTTCAGCATATCATTTCAAACAAAGTAAAATGGTGAGGGGCAGGAATTAAGATCCCGCACAGCATTCCATGCAATTGCTTAGGCAAGAAGTTCCCTGCCTTGTTTTCAGAAGGGAATCTAGTGAATCGTTTAAATGGCAGAAGGGAAGAGGTTGGTCTCTCCAGAGAGCTACTTGGGTAAGCTGCCCATGCGCGTTCCCCATGCAGATGGAAGGAGAAACCCAAAGGGACTCCTGATGCCTTTTCCTGTCATGCCTGTGGACAGCAAGACATGCCCACCATACCCAGAGCTTACCTTTGGATATGGTAATTAATTCTGTGGGGAGACTGAATGTGACATGGTGCACTCACAGGGTGGGTGAAATTGTGTTCTTCTGCCATTTGTACACACAGTGGCTCCAGAAACTGCAGCTACAGGTGTGGCAGATGTCTGCTTTCTCAGCACTTTGTGCTGAGCACGGACAAGCAGTCATACAAGACTGCTGTAGCTCACTGCCAGGGATCTAGAAAACAAAAATTTCCAAGCTTGCTGTCAATAGACAGTCCAGCTTGCCTTGGATTTTCTTGGCAGCAGCTGTCACTGCTGCAAGACGTGAAGAAAAGTGTAGGGCTTTGCGCTGTGACGTTCTTGGATGGTCTGCCTGGCACAAGGTTCTTCCTTACCACTTGTGGTGAGATGGGTTTAAGTAATAAAGCATGGCATTTAGTATCCCTCTGCTCTGACCACTCATCATGGGTGTTAGCTGCAACAACTGCAGATGATAAAATTATACACAATTTACCTTTATTTGCGTTATTGCGTTTATTGCATTACTGATGCTCAGCATCAGTAATGACATCTTTATGCTGTTATTCATTCAAATATTTTGAAATGTGCTATATATCACTGCTATATAGGAATTTATCATACAGAAATGAGTTTTTATGGTATGAATTTGTCTACATGTAGAAGAATGAATATATAATCTTTAAATAGGTGACAAATGATGTTAAATATTTAGAAGTATTCTTTCTTCATATTTTCCTAATCTTTTATCATCTCAGGTGTATAGCTCACTACCTCTCTACAGTACCAAATATCCTTGGGAGACTTTTTTGGAGGCTCTACAGGACACTCAGGGTTCAGGGTGGGATACAAATCTTCCATCAGTAGAGAACTGTATTCAGTTTGAGGACTTATTTCTCATAGTGTTTGGCATTCGCTTCTAAACAGGCAAAATGTGTCTTAATGTTAATTAGGAAGCTGCTTTGCTGCTTTGTGTTTGGTACTCACTAGTCTAGAGCAATGACAGAGGATATCTACTCCTAGCCTTCTAAAAGACAAGGAAAAAAAAAAGAAAAAGAAAAAAAAATCACATCCCCAGGAGCTGACTGTTAACCAGAAGCTGTGAAAGATGGGAGATCTTCCTGGAGATCTTCCTCTCTCTCCCCATGTCCCACACGAGCTAATGTGATTGGAGCTGCCATTCACTGCATCATGTTTTTGAGCTATGATACATTTCTCTGTACCCAGTGGTGGCTTTAATATTGATTGAAACAAGATTGTCTATGTCTGAAAGCCGTAGACTTTGGATATCTAGTATGAGGAACATTAGGTCAGGAACACCACTGGACATCTGTCTTTTCCTCTAGCCAAGAAATTCAGAAGACATTGTGCTCCTTAGCCACAAAAGATTTTTAAGTTACCAAAGACCAAATTCTGCACCTCTTTGAGGAATGTTGGGGCAGAAACTGTCAGTTTAACAATATTACTACAGAGATAATACAGTAAAAGTGAAATAGCCCTTATGGGGATTGGCATAGAATTTTTTAAAACTTTTTTTTTCTTTTTTAAAGAGTAGAAAGAACATCAAAAGCACCTTAAAAAACTCCTGAGGCATTTGACTTGTGGGACAGCTCCAAAGACAGGGTGCAACAGCTGGCCATTACTACTGTGGCCAGAAACCAAAGCACACTTTGTAAAAAGCTTTCTTTCTACTCAGGAAAAGACTCAATTTAAATAATTTACCTGCAATGAAGAAGACTTCCATGTGGTACAGGTTGCTCTAGTAAGTCCTGGGAAGTAAATCCTCTGTGTGGAAAGGCCAATGACAACCCCAGACAAGGGAGTTTTCACAGCACTGAGAATGTGACCGGCAGTTCGTGTGTTGATGGTGCATCCATAGGTCAGCCCTGTCTGCTGTTTAGCAGTGAAGCAGCTAAGAAACACTGTCACAAAGGGCACATCAGTACAGCAACTAAAACCCTGCTGCCAGCTGGGGAGTCAGAAGTCCCACAAGGGATATAACAAAGAGTGCATGCCAGTAGATTGCTGAAGCTGTTTGGACTGTAAAATCTATGAGCTCCAGAACTATAGGGTGAAGCCAAACTTTGTAAAAAGCCTTGGAAGGTCTGGCCTAGAGAAATCAGAGGTAGAAAATGGTTTCCAGCTCATACAGAGGTGACCTTTCAAGAGGGGAAGTGAAATTGCCATGACCAAGGAGTGAGGTTGTAAATCACCAACCATTTACCAGGGAAGGGAGAAACACTGTCCTTTTTTCCTAGCCCCTTCCCTGTGAGGCTGGGAGAGGGAGAAGAATAGCAATTTGTCATGTCTGGAGATAGATGACAGAGGGTTGTCTGACAGGCCAAGTCTCCTGACTCTGATTTAAATGCAATGGTATGCTTTGTGCATGCTAAGCACAGCTCTCCTTCCCACAGCTGAAGTCCCTCCACCGCCGGCAGACACCAAGCACAAGCAGCTGCTGCTGGAGAGGATGCAAGCAGCAGCACAGATGAGGGATGGAGTCTGGATCCACATGAGAGGCTGGCATTTGCAAGCTGTCATTGAGCCCTGCTGTGAAACTGAAGTCTGCATCTCATTGATCAGGTATGGCTTTCAGTGTGCATTTCTGAGAGCAGAGCTGAGATATCGTGCCAGCACAATGTTCAGCAGCAGCAGCAGGATGCTCTGGGTAACTGGAACTCAGACTTTGAGCGTCACAGCATCTCACTGGACTGTCTCTCCTGTTATGTAGCAGATAGTTACACTCTTACCGTGTACTGGTTTGTTTTCTAATCTCATTCCCTGGAGATCTTTCTGTGACTCTATGCCTGAAACAAGAGCATGATGAAGTTATGTGTCTCCTTCTTCTCAGTCTGGTTTGCCCCTGCAAGCTGCCTAAAGTGCTTATGGTTTGGAAAACCCTGGCCTATAGGTATGAAGAAAGAGGCAGTATTAAATACAGCAAGGTTCAGAAGCATTTATCTCAGGTGACTTAAAGTAGAAAGGTTGCAAATCTAACCTAATTTAGTCCTTTCAGTTTGCTGCATTTAAGACCCACTCCCACAAGGTTTTGTGGCCATTATCTATTTATTGGAAATTACTGAAAACAGCGAGGTAGGATTCCTGAGAAAGAACTGCTTCCTCTTGCTAAGAAGACAGTATAATAATGTTACACGGTTTTTTACACTCTTGCACAGTGTCAAGATTTACTGCTTGAATGCCTCTTTCACTTCTGCTTAATCACTAGTGACATTCACCCAGGAACCCTAGAAATCCATGCTGAATCCAAACTTCAATAACGTTAGTCAGATTGACAACACACAACTTTGGCATGATCCCATGGTCTTCATGTGGAATTTGAGGCCACATTGGTTTGAATTCAGCTACTGGTCAGCTCTCATAAGCTTGAATGTGGGTGAGATGCATTATTTTTGAAAATTCCCTGTCTGTCTGTTTACCCATACACAAATATGTGCCTATGTCCCCCTATGAGGAACAGACTGGCAGAGGGAGTAAGCAGTCTGACAAGGCTCTTTGCACTTCAAGGACTTTCCCTGAGGAGTAGGACATGCCCTCAGCTGCTATAAATCAGTGCCAATCCCCCGCAGTCCAGCTGAGCAGCTCTGGAGAAGGAATGGGTTAAACCCTGCTTGAGCCCAGTGCCAGGCCCGTGATGGGGGTGCTGGCTGTGGACTGGGCAGGACAGCTCTGCTGGAGAAGCTGGGTCACTCTACACCAGCTGGGCACACAGCCCAGGGCCCTCTTCTTCCCTTTGCCCAGGGAAACACATCTCAGTGTGGAGAAAAGCCAGAGACCAGGGGCTTGTGACATGCAGAATGCTCTCTCAACACCAACACGACAGTGTATGCTCTTCCCAGACTCTTTGAGGTAAAAAGCTGAGAGCTGAAAAGCTTTGTTACTTTGCTGTGGGTTCAGCACTCCGCTCATCAGCGTCCCTCTGGGAGCAAGGGGAGTTTTCAAAAATGTTTCTGTCTCTGGGAAGCACACAGAATTCACTGGATTTTTTTCCTGCCATGTCCCTAATTGCGCTCCCACTGAAGCTGTCTGGCAGACTGTCTTTGTACACACAAGTGGGCAGGACTGCACCTGCTGAGGTGCTCCATCCAGGGTAGGCAGAGAGTGAGAGAGTAACCCCACCATGCACCACACACTGTTTGGGAGGTCAGAAAGCGGGTGTTGCTTGCAAGCTGGTGGCATGATTTGTTCAAGGTCTCCGTACTCTCACAATAGGATAGCAAATGTGTCTGGAGTTGAAAGAAGAAGTGCCTGGTCTAATCCAGTCCAGCAGAGCTCTTGTGGCCCGGGCTCTGAACCATGTGAGGCTGACAGACAATCGGACCTGCATCCCTTCTCTGCTTGAGAAACTGATTTTGAGCATCACATTGCAGGTACGGGAAGATTTTAGCCCTGTAGAAAATGTTCCCTCCTCACTTGATTCCTTTCCTTTGTGCCTTTGTTTCTCTCTTTAACACAAGGTATGATCAATATTTAATTTTTCTCCTTATTATACTCTGCACTGCAGGTCTGGCTTTGCTGCAAGTGTTACTATCTGTTACTCTTGGCCGAAAGTTAAGGGATATTTTGCAGAGAGCATTTTTCAAAATACGCTTTCCTGTTTTTCAGTCTTCCTCTCTTGTTTTGAAAAGCTCCTGCTCTCCTGTCATAATCCTCTTCCCTGCACCTCAGTGAGCTAGGCTGTTTTTTCTCACAGGAAAGCCTGGACAATGAATACACAATGGTGACAACTGGCTGAACAAAACATTTATACTTCAGTTTGTCCCAGTTGCAGATAGAGTCTGATAAAGTGAGGGTTCTTCCCAGGTGAGGGGACAGTGGGTAGAAACATATGTTTGGCATAAGCCAGGCAGCTATCTGCATGTTGAGCTAACCATCTGGGTTGCTGCACGATGGTCACTGTTTATAAGAACAGTGCAATATTGTGAAAAGAGGGAGGTCTGTCATAGTTTGTACATTTCCATGTGGCCTGCTGAGTGTCAGTCTCTGCTTTCTGCTCTGGCAAAGCATCCTGCTACCTAAAGATGGTACTGACTTACTTTTTTTTTCTCCGCTAAGTAGAACAAGTGAGAGGTAAAGCCTTTTTCCACCCACCCACTTCTTTAGACCTCTTTGGCCCTTGCTAGAGATGGTTTCTTCAATCTTCAATTGTGCTCTGCAAGTACATCTTCATAAACATGTGTGCTTATAAAAGTGTGTGCCTTCACTCCATCATACAAAGGTTATTTCCATACAGGGATTTCAGGGACTTCCACCCTCTAAGCATTTTTCCATGGCTTACCTCTGGATGAAATGAGTTATGGGGAGACGAAAAGTTTATTTTGATATAGCTTAAAAGAGTTCCATTTATCTTCCTGTAGGGTTTTAAAAGCATTTTTGAATCATTGGAGTGATTTAACTATGCAGCTAATCCCCATGTAATTCTTTGTCAATTCTGAAATGTATAAAATTTCTTTATTTAATACAGAAAAATTCATATTAGCAATATGGGATAATGGATAAGGTATTTTGGTCTGCAGGAGGTACAAATCAGGAGGCAGACTGATTTCCACCAGCTAAATTATTTGCTCCATTGACTGTCTTTTTCTAAAAGGCTGAGCTGAAGGCTCAGAAGCACAAATTGACAAAACTCAGAAAATAACAAGAAAAGGGAAATGCAAAACCTGACAGAAGAGAAAAGGTTTAGGAAAAATTATTCTGGGGCAGTGAGAAAGATCTGAAGTGGACAGACTGTCTCTACTGTCCAAGCAGCAGAAATGGGGGAGGAGGCAATGATGATGGTGATGACAGGACACAGGGCTAGTGGAGAGCACTACTGTCAAAGGACCTGCAGACCACACCAGTGTCCTGCTTCTGGCCAGGGTAGGCCAGCAACTGGAGGAGGAATGGCTGGGGCATTGAGGTTATTCTAGACCACTTCACATCATCGCTGGGACAAAAGGGAGAAGCGGTTCTGTCTAGAGGAGAAAACGTGGTGAAGGGAGCTGTCTGGCTTTGCCTGTCATCAGGGGTTTTTTGTATCTTTTGTTACACCTTTTTGTTATTCATATTGTTGCTGTTACTGCTTGCTTTCTTATGTCATTGCTATTTTCAGTAGATAGTTCTTATCTCAACATGTTCTTTAGTGGTAATACTAAACTGGAGAATACCATTCCTAAACTTGCAACCACCACTCGCCTTCAAAGTTTTGTCTCAGCTTTCTCATGTTGCCAATGTGGACTTAATTTCTCAGTGCACTGCAAACAGAGAAAAGAAGTGGGAGGGAGGCCTTTCCTTCTCCCTTGCACCATGCAATGTGGACACGAAGAATGGGGAGAAAATTGTGAAATGTGTGATAGAAACGCTTCAAAGGCATGGAGCAAACAGAGAAGATGTCAACACAAACTCCTTTATTACCTTTCTCAACAGTAAACCTTCTCTCAGCTTCTGCTCTTCATAGTTTTGGTATAGTTTTCTAGTTGTCTCCCTTTTTGCAAAGATACCTCTTTTTATTTGTTTCAGCCTTATCAGCCACCCATTCTCTTTTGCTGGAGGACTCGTTTGTCAGTTTACTCCTTAGTATGCATTAGCATACTTTTTTTTCAGTTGGAGTGAAATGTCAAAATCCTCTAAGTCACTTTTCTTTTTTTTCCTTTTGTTTCACAAAGTTCTCACTTTTCAGTGAAAGCTGGCATTTTTTGAAATTTCACATATTTCAACCAATTTGTAGCTAACTTTGATCTCTTGATGATATAAATTCCCAGTAATTATTCTGAATTTAAATGCCTGGTATTTTTGGATTGGGTTTGTCACTTCCAAAAAAATGGCTGAGATTGCTTTTCTGAAGTTCCCTGAGTTGTGTTACAGACAGTTTCAGTCACTGGTTGTCTTCAGGATCCAGAACAGGACTCTCCATTAGATGCAGTGGCTGAGAGTTAACATTCAGAGAAGCAAGTTTGGATTATGAATTCAAGACTGAATCCCCCATCACTGGATCATTGAAACAATTGCTCAGCTGTCAGTTTGGAGCCAGAATTGTCATCTCCACTAATGGTTTCCATAGGTAGCCATTCCTGTTGCTTATTTCAGGAAAGTGCTTGTGAAGGTGACATTTGAGTTCTGACAGGCATCCCTTTATTTTTCTTGTTGCAAGCTTCAGGATCTGACAGCTCATTTTCAGCCATTAACTGGTCCTGGGCTTCCGCCGTGTCCAGATCTTTTATTACCTGAGAAACAGAGTTAGAGGGTGTTGAGGAAAGCCTCAGTTTCGACATGTTTGCTGGAAGCTGTTCATTCCAGACCATTAAGTAAGGCATGGTAAACCTAGGGAAAGAAAATAGTTCTGCACCTGCATTTCCAGGTGACACACAGTTTTTAGTGTCTGAGAAAACAAAACCAAGCTAAACCAAACCACCCTGCTAAAAACGTTGTGGTGGCAGTTGAGGAAAAAGGTAATTTCCCTGTTCCTCAGTAGGAATAAACTCACTTTGTTACTTCATTTTTAATTGTCAAATGAAAAATATCTACATGTTTACACTTGCTGCGCTTTAATAAAGTCATTAATTTACAAAGCAATGTCTAAACAGTAAACCTTAATCATTTATGTGTACAAGGAGCACCAACATATTGAAGTCTCTTCTAACTCACTTTCTAATGAGCCTCCAAAGCTCTTTTCCCTGGTGCATTTTTCCCAGTTACACTATCTGTGCAAATCCTGAACTCATTTGTATCACCTTCCTGAAGGAAGAAATGCATGGCATATACAATAATTTGAATCCCTTCTACCATGTTTTCAATTCCAAAGCATGTGTTAGGTCAAATTTTGTGACTATTTTTCCTTTCAGTGTTGCTGCTGTTGTGGTTCTCATTGCAGGAAGCAAAAACATTTCAGCAGTTGGTGGAGGTTTTGCAGCCTTACTAATCCAGCTGACTATTCTGAAAGATGTGGGCTAGCATTCCCAGCAATAAATGAATGGATGAATTTCACAGCTGTTGCAATATACATATTGAACTTCAAAAGCTTTATCTTTGAAGAAAGAGCTGTTTGGGATGGCAGGAAAAACTGTCTGATTTCACTGACTTGTTAGTTATGTCTTTCTAACAAAACACAGGATGAGATGACTGGTGACCTGGTACCAGTGAACTGTTCTGCATGCCACACGTGTTGTGGCTTTGTGCTTTACTTTGAATTTGTGTACCATGGACCCAAGGGCATTCTTTTGACACATGCTTCTGCTAACTGCAAGTTCAAGTAATTTCCTGACCTATTTTGAGATTTCTAAACCTCATAATCAACTAAACGTGAAACCCCTCGCAGTTACAAGTTTTGGCATTGTGCTCCTGCTTTTAGAAATCCTTGCACTACATTTTAGGAAGAAAAGTAATTTAAAGATGAATTTGTTATGACAAAGGGTAGGTGTGACTGGGATTACTTTGGAAAATGAGGAGGCCAGCCCAACAGCACTGCAGCAGTAATGTGGTGTCAGCGGCCAGACTGTCAGTGGTGGTGGCCAGAAAAGTCTTGGATGGCTTTGAATGTCCAAGTCTAATTGTTCCTGCACTTTTTACCTGCAAAGGCAGGGAAAATGCTGCTGTTAGACAAGGTGGAAAGATAAACAAAGGAGGGGAAGAAGATGTAGATACCTTAATGATACTGGCTTTCACTGGAATCGCTACCATTTGACCCCTTTTGCCTTCACGAGGGAGTACTTTGAATAGCAGAGATATTCAGGAGTGTGAGGTGCCATGGGACTCTTCAGTGTCAGACAGAACTTCTACTAAAATAGGTCTGAGGGATTCTATGTACTTTGAGCTGTCAACACAGGGATACAAGACCCAGGATCTCCTGTAGTTTGGGTTTAGTTACAAAGTGCAACTTTTGGTTTCTGCTGGTTTCTTTTAAAGATCCCCTGTGCTCTAGAGCCTACAGCAGAATAAAACTCCGGCGTGGGTGAAGAACATGTAGGGTAACTTGTGTGTTTACTGCTCTGTGTCAGCAGAGGTGCACCCAGAGCAGCTTAGGTCCAGCCTTGGTGCTGTAGACCAGAAGTTTTCTGATGGGATGGACACCCTGCACGGGCTTTTCTGTGAAGAGTGCTGACTGCCATGGTTGGTGCAAGGTTGGTCTGGATTGACTGTGGGTTTCAAAGGTCTGAACTCTTCTGAAATCTGTTCTTGCTCTTGCAAGAGCTTTCCAAACATCAGAGCCTTCAGCTACAGAGTGTGAGAGTGCTATTGACTGTCTCACATTCCTGTTTCTGGGGCTGACACCATGGCCCTTCTCCATATTGTGTGGCCAGGTTATGCACATTTTCACTGTGGTGCTTTGTGGGGTTTTTCAGGTACCTCTGACCTATCCAGTGATCTCAGCTTCTCCTTCCTCCTACCTCGGACTTCCCTCACAATACATCTGTATTTATCCACAGGCCTTTGCCCTGTCCAGCAGAGAACAGTGCAGCATTTCCATGTACATCATATTACCTAGACAGCTCAGATACAAGTGCCTCTGCATTAGCAAAGCTGAGGATGAAATTTGTGTTTCTGCTAAAAGCAGGGTGGTTTATGTTTCCAGACGTCCACACAGTCCATGATGAAGATTTCTACTTCTTTAATTCTTTTCTTTTTCTTTTTATGTAACAGCAATGTCACCCTGAAAAGTTAGTTACCTTAGAACTGCAAATATGCTACAGATGTGTTTTAAATCTCACTACAGATTCACGGGGTATTTGTGTTCCTTTTCCTGTTCATGGCAAAATCTGATCTTCACTCTGCGGGAAACTCTCAGCAGAAAGGACTATAATCAACCATAGACAAAAGGGACAGGACAGAGGAGAAACTCTGCTCTGACATATGGATGTTCCAGGTCTGGTTTGGGCTCTGTCCTCGGGGAAGCAGCCTGAGGATCCTTGCATTGCTAGAGCCTGTGCTGTTTCACTGCTAACGAATAAAGACTTTTATCCCTTGAGTCTGCATTTTTTCCCTTGAGACAGTATCAGCAAGTGGGATTTCAAAAGCACAGGAAATTGCTTTACCCTTCTGCCACTGAAATCACTGAGTGTTTTACCCTTGGGATCAGTAGAAGGAGGATTAGACCCATACTGAGCTCCTCTGAAAATCCCATTCTTTAATAAAAAGAAAAATGGGATGTTGATGCCTGTGTTCTAAAACCTCTTCATGAAGATGGAATTTTAAAAGCATGGATGGGTGCTGCAATTGCCTGTGTGACCTGCTATTTCATCCCCAGATGATAGTTTTTCCTTTGTGAATGATACTTTTAATTGCTTGTGAGATACTATGCCTCATCTAGTGAACATTAATGTGACAGAGCAGATTCTATGGAAAAACTGGTAATCTATAGTAACAGAATTTGGCTATTCTGAAGTTGACTTTGTGTTGCAGCATGATAACAGAGAAAAAAATAGGCCTATTTTGTGATTAGCACTGAGACAGACTAATTGCTCTTTCTTTTTTCTTTGAGAATACAGTGGTCAAGTGAGCAGTTGTAGCTCCCATAACAGCAGAAAGCAATTTTGAACGAGCATGTTTTCTCTTAAAATATTCTCTGACAAAACACGTTATACATTAATTGAAAAAACACCTGTCTGAAAGCCTCTGTAGGTTAAACTGTTTGGCTTCATTTATGCAGAAATATAGGCTAAACAATTACACAAGTTGAAAAACTGATGTCCTATTCGTCTGTGATGAAATGGAACAAAATGAATGGCATCCACCCTTTAAGAACCCAGTACTCAAGACAGTCAAGGATAATACAGCCCCCAAACCCTGAAGTTTTGCTCACAGTACCTGCAGAGTGAAAGATACAAAGTCTCAAGTTTACACCAGTTCATAAATGTTTTGGGATCCTTCCTTCATGATGACTTGGAATTTTGCTCTTTTCCCCCTTTCTCAGTGGATTTTTGCTCAGCAGTGTGGCCACTTATAATGTTGTTCAGACTGCCTCTCCCTTCTTCCCTCATCTTCTTTGTTCTCAGTACTGCACACCTTCTTCTGCAGACTGATCTGAGTGTCAGGGTTCTGCAATACACAACTCATGCAGCAGGGCTGCATCTGGCACATGTGCAACTCCTTCAGTGGTTGTTTGATCACCTTTTTTCATTTCCAGCTAAAAAGCAATGAGAAGGAAGTTCCATCTCAGTGAAGGTAACTGAGAACCTCCTGGTAACTACACTTTTGCATCCACTCTCAGTGGATAGAGGAAAGAGTTAAGAAAACCCTGTGTCTGACTTCTGATTCTTTTTCAGAGAGGTGAGCAGCTGCCCTGGAGAAGGGTTCATTAATGCTGATAATGTTGAAACAAGACTCCAAGTCTTAAATACTCACCTTGGCCCATCTCTGCCTGAACCTTGACTCTATTTGGTAGAAGACAGCATATGAATAATCTTTGCCATCCAGATGTGTTTTGAATGCATTATGAGTCAAGGCTAGCTCATTAATTTTTTTCTGCAAGTTCCATCTTACTCTGAGCCTGACCTATGTCCCTCTCTGCTTGAAGACAACCAACTAAATCCTCACTGCACAATTATACAAACGCATGAGAGCTGTACAGTCTGGTTAAGATTCAGTCATTAAAAAAACCAAACCAAACCAAACCAACCAACCAACAAACAAACAAACAAAAAACCACCCAGAAAACCCCAGAGAAACTGTGATAAACTATAACAATTTCTTCCTTTTTGTAATTTGGTACTCCCTGCCTATGCCCTAGCTCACTGGGATATGCAAGTAGCAATAGGGGCTGACTGTGAGAGGGTCACACAGGAAAAGGCTACACAGTCCATAACAAGAGCTCTGCCAATTTTTTTAATTTATTTTTTTATTTTTTTGTCAATAGCATTTTGCCAATGAATTTCCTGCACTGTTCTTGGTTTGTACAACTTGGCTCTCTTTAATTCTGCTGTGCCATGCTGTCATTGCAAGCCAACATCAAAACAAAGAAACATTTTTACAAGGTTCTGTCAGGGTGGTCTCTGTTGACCTCAAGGTGACAGACAATCCACTTTATGTGTAAACTCTGATGAACCAGCCACTGGGAAGCCCAAAGGCTTCTTCCTGGGCTGAGCAAAAAAATAAATATAGGCAGGAAGTAAATTCTGGGACCATTTGTTCCTACACACATATAGTATTGCAAAAACTTTGACCTCTGGGAAGAGGTCACTGTAGTGCCAAGTTTTGACAAACACAAGATTAGCTAGTGAAGCTAAGGAGAGCCCTTCCCTTCCCTTCCCTTCCCTTCCCTTCCCTTCCCTTCCCTTCCCTTCCCTTCCCTTCCCTTCCCTTCCCTTCCCTTCCCTTCCCTTCCCTTCCCTTCCCTTCCCTTCCCTTCCCTTCCCTTCCCTTCCCTTCCCTTCCCTTCCCTTCCCTTCCCTTCCCTTCCCTTCCCTTCCCTTCCCTTCCCTTCCCTTCCCTTCCCTTCCCTTCCCTTCCCTTCCCTTCCCTTCCCTTCCCTTCCCTTCCCTTCCCTTCCCTTCCCTTCCCTTCCCTTCCCTTCCCTTCCCTTCCCTTCCCTTCCCTTCCCTTCCCTTCCCTTCCCTTCCCTTCCCTTCCCTTCCCTTCCCTTCCCTTCCCGCCGCGATGTGGTTTTTCCCTGCCGGCACTCGAGGGCGGTGTTGTTTCACTTTTGCAGAGCCGCGGCGGTCCCGCACGGTTCTAAGCCCGTCTCTTCGGATCACACCGGCAAGGGCCCGTCCCCCCCTCGGACACGCAGGTTTCGGCTTTTTCCAGGTAAAGAAATCCCATTGCTGTGCTGCTCGAGTCTGCCTCTTCAGTCCTGCCTCTTGGCACTTGTGGAGGTAAATGTGGCGATTGCACACGGAGGAACAAAAACTTCTCCATGTGTGGTGGGATGTCCTTGAGGACTTTAAATGTTGGGAGGTTTGAAGCAGATAGATTTGCATATAACAAAGGCTTTACTACAGAGATCACTGTTGCAGGAACAACAGGAGATTTTGAAAATACAGAAGTTTGAGTTGAACAGAACAAACACTTAGGAGCAATTATTATATGTTTGGACGACAAACCAATTCAAACAGTCTTACTACATTTCCCTGGCTACCATATAATAAGGTATATTGTGCATGAGAAAATGACAGCCTTGAATTCTTACAGGCCCTTGAAAAGACACTCAGGACCTATGGGCACCCCGGATGTCTTCAGGAGCTCATCATGTTTTGCTCTAAACTCACCTCAGCACCTAAACAAGGTGTAAATTGCTACAGACTCCCAACACTAGGAAGTGCTTGCTGCCCTCATTTCTTCCAGACAGCCACTCTAAAACCCTTTAGTCTGGCACGAGACATACATTGGTACAACTGGTCAGCGTTCTCCAGTTAGTACTGCATCACTTAGTGGGGTCTGAAGAAAAGCTGTGTTACAAAATCTGCTTTCACCTGTCAGAAGGATAATTGAGATGCTGAATAACCCAGTTTTTTGGCTGAAATGGGAACAGTCTCCAGGCAGATGTGCACAATCTGTGCTTCCCCCTCACATCCACACTCTAGTCACTTTCTCTGTGCTTGGACATTTGCTTCTATTCATGCATAGATGCAGGTGGTGATCTTAGCACTAAGTGCCAAAAACCATTATCTGGAACATTTGCTGGGCATCAGGGACCACACCATTATTTCAGCCTTTTTTACTTTTCATGAGCCCTGGTTTGTGTTTGACACCATGCGGTGTGGCTTTATGACTTTGCACCAGACTACCTGGTTTTACTCTTGGAGATGGAACAAAATATTTCTAACAGTCAAGGAGACCATCAAAAAAAGGCGTAACTGTGTATTTTTTGATGACTTACCAGCAGGAACCACAGGACCACACATATGCATCTCTACTACAGGTAAACTAGGCTGAATGGTCTAACAGACCACAGGTCAGTCAGATGTTCATTATGAACAGCAGCATGCCAAAAAGTTAACACTATTAAAAGCACTTCACACTGCACTCCCTCCTAAAGCTGTTTTTAAAAATAAGAAAAACTCATAAAATTAAAATGGAACTAGAGGTCAAAATAAAAAGTACAAGGTTAAGTGGACCTGCTGTGTTTTAAATCTTGAAAGCTGAATTTCCAGACTTCCTAAAAGTTTGGGACTTTTCAGCAGTGGGGAAATGGCTGGATATTATTTACTTTCTGTACAAGTAGAAGCTCTCATATTTTCAAGCAAAGACTAAACTTGTTGGTTTTTCTTATTTTAATAAATCAAATCCTCACTCTTGATCATTTCTAAAAACAGATATGGACAATTCCATCTATTGTTCATGAGGTATGGAAGTGTGTTACCCTAGTAGCACCAATGTGAATCCAAAATCTAGTGTTTTTCCACAACTATTCAGAAAGAAACATAAGTATTTTGTTCTTCAAAAGAATTCAGGGCTCTATTGTTTTGAATTTCTCAGAAGATTTTGGTTCAGACCTTGTTATATTATAGCCCATATACTGACTACTCATGATGCCAAAGGTTAGGGACCGGGGATGATTTTGCTGTCCTACTGATCAAAGGCTTTTTGATTTGTCCACAGCTGCTGAAGTTGCACACAATTTGGACTTGTGGACACTTTTGAAGCAGCTGAAGCTCCTTTGCCTGGTGCCTGGCTCAATGAATAAACTTTCCCCTGAATGTTCATCACTTCATGCAGCCCACTCTGTGCAATGTTATCATTCCTCTTTTGAAGCACAAAGACTTTTTGCACCAGTTCATCCAACTTTTACTGATGGCATTAGTTTTCAGACACTGGAATTTATTTTTACCATCACTAAGCTACTCCATGGGCTGAAATGAGTAGCAATCTCCACCAGTTCCTAATCTCCCAGCAGTCTGACTGTGTCCTTACTGAGAGTTTTCCTCATCTTTGGGGAGCCTTGCCATGCACTCTCTGTCTTCCAGGGGTTTGAAAGATGTGGCAGATTCAACCCCACTGAAGTCAGATGCACATATGTGTAAGGGTGTAGGGAAGGAGCAGCCTGAGTGGCCTTCAGGGCTCTGGTCATGATGCAGCACTGAAAAACTTGCCCAGTATCAGCCCTGAGGATGTAAAATCTGGAGGTAAAGGCCTCCTATGAGACATGACTCAGTAGACAATGCCATAGAAATAGAAATAGAAAAGCTTTATCAACTCTCATACTTTTATGTCACACATGTCACTACCCTCAATAATTCTGCTCAGTGTGTTGTCCACCAAAAAAGTAACTTCCAGGCATCTTGGAGGAACACATATACTATCATGCAAGTGACAGGTGAAGTACTATCCATAAAAGTACATAAAACTCAACATTTGGAAAAGGTGACTTTTCCTGCTGCATTTTTTTGGAAGTTTCTATCAAGGAATGCTTGGCTTGAACTACCCAACAAGATGAAGTCTCAGAGAAAGCATGGGAAATAGGCAGAGGGAAAAGTGCTGTTCAACCCCAACAACATACCACCACTAAAAAAGATGTATGCTGTCCTAGGATAGAAAAAGGGTGACAGTGGAAAGGCTTCTGGTCTCAGATGAAAGAACAGTTGCAGGTGGGAGGATGAGACATTTCTGTGCTGCTGAGATGGGAATTGATCCCTCAAAATGCAAGCATGCCACATGTTAATCTGCAAAACAAGGTGCTGGAGTTCTATCCTAGATGTCCTGCAAGTCTCCTTTCCTGTGTTGACCAAGTGATTTAGCACATGGAATGTCCTTGCTGTGCACAAGAACAGTGCCTGGAGCGCTGAAAGTGATGCAAACCTAAGGCTTGTCCAGTGTGTGTAGCTTGAAGACACTACTGCAGTCCAAACAGAGTTGTGCAAGCTTCCTGATTCAAGTGTTATTTCACACCTCAAAAAAACAACAAAAAAACCCAAACAAACAAACAAAAAAAAATCAGGCAGTGCTCAAGAGGCTTAGCAGCACAATGTGAAATGCGGGGTGTTTTTTGTGAAAATCATTTTGCTACAGTGAAAATTGGAGGGCAACCCCAGTGAACTAATGACCTGTCAAATCTGTGGTGTCACTCAGCCTAGCTGGCAAAGACTGATAAGGATCACAGAATCATACCAGGGTGCTCATCAGACTGCTGCCCCAGCCGTGTCCTGCAGACAGGCACACCAGTCCTTCCCTCCACCTCTGCTCGTGGGACTTAGAGCAGCTGGTTAGATGAGGGGTAGGCCTACGACCTAATGCAGTCTATCAAATACCACAAGTCCCACCTCTGGCAGTACATGTGTTTTTTGGATACATCAGAAGATTCAGACACATCATAATTCAGGTCTTTTGGGCCAAATACATCCGCTTCACACTCAAGGTTAAGGATGTATGTCCAGCCAATCCATAGTGACTGAAGTCATCTCCTGCACAACTCTGGAGTTTCCACTCTGCCTGAGGATGCTTTGGTCCATTTCTTCCTAATTTATTAAGTAAATTTTTCCTGGCCTACTGAGATGCAAGATATGCCTGAGGACGTCTATGGACTGCTTCCATGAAAATGTCAACATTCTTCATGTTGGTTGGTGTGATTTCTTGTCTTTCTACGTGGTGATAGCTGTCTGTCACACAGCCCATAGTGACAATACTCTGGAAATGAGAAAGACACCCAAGAAGCCCAGAGCCATCTATCTTTCTTTTTTTTGCCCTAGTCTTGGTAGTAGGTGCATTACAAAACTATCTCTTATAGGCCACAGGATAAGATCTTATGGTAGGTCACCACTGCTGCAATCAGTTCATAAAAGTCTTTTCCTGAGTATCCATCCGTTCTAGGCAATTTGTCCCAAGTTGAACAGGGCTGGCCTTCAAGTTCATAAAACTGCAGAGAGTCCTTGGACTTCTGAAGATCTCCTTGGACATCTGCTTCCACACATTCTGGATTCCTGCTTGTAACACTGACTGGGGATACCTGCTTGCCCTTTCATCTTAGATTTTACCTCACATTACATGTGAATGGTCCTCAACAGACCTGCCTGCTCTAGCTGAAAATTCCACTTCATCAGAACCAAGCAATTCTAATGAAGTTAATTGGGGAGAAAGAGAAGGCAAAAGAGATGAACATTTTTTTTTTTAAAGTGTTGAAAATGTGACCTAGGGAAATGTTTCAATAGGAAATCCATATCCTCTAAAATGACTTCTCATGCATCAAGGTTCATTAGGTATGTCAGTATAAGATTGGTTCTTCCAGAAAGTGTCATTAAAGAAACTAATTTCCCAGAGTCTAACTGAAAAACATAACCACTGTTGAACTGTTACTTTCACCTGAAAGTAAACAAGCAGTTTAAACCCAGTTCAAAGTAACACAGGGAAAAATCAGACTTAGTAGGAACTCCAGTGTTACCAGGGAACACTTGAACTGTAAAACAATGGTCAGAATACCAGCTTTACATCTCTAGTCTTATAGAAGAAAAAGAGCTACAAATATATTTTGTCTGTGTTGAGCAATGGAAAAAGGTCACTTGATTTTGTTTGTCGTACCAGGCCTTAGTGTTTACCTGATTTCATTCCTGCCTTCAGTACCTTTGCTTAAACAATAGCACACACTTTTCTGGGCCTTCATAATGAGTGTGATATCTGTTCTCTATTGAAATTGCACCACATTTCTGGTTCAAATTTATCTCAATTCAACTTGCACTGCCCAAGGGACCTCTATGTCTATGCTGCTGCCAGCTCAGAGACCCTGCTATGATCAAATTTCCCATGGATGCATTTTGAGTGTGTAGATCAATCTCTCCCTCCCTTTATGCCCCAGGAGTCTATTATGTTAATGCTTCTAAATTTCCTATTGTTCTGAGATTTCTTGCTAGAAGTCTCTGCAGCTAAATGCCATTCTTCTGGAAACAGTGCTTCCTGAATTTGTTCCCATATTCATTTCACTTGTACCCCTTCGCACTTCTTAAGAGAGACTACAGGTTCTTTTTGCACAAGACTGGGAAAGCAACATGAGTATTGTAATTGTTTCCTTGGGGAAGACAGCCTCTGGAAATCAAGTTCTCTTTTTTCTTTTTGCTATACTGTTAATATTTTTGGGGGTGGGAATGGGGTGGAGTGTGGGCAGGTGGGCAGGGACACCTTTGGCAAGTCTTATTTTATCTCTTCCTTTGCCAGATAGGAATTAATCTTCCTCTCACAGTAGAGATTATACTCCTTATACAAGTATTTCTTTTGCACTTAATCCCCCCTACAAATGCAGACAAAGTAATATTCCCTATACTGCAACTTCACTACAATGCTTCAGTCTTTGAGAATGGTTGAAAACATCTGACTTGTCTCCTGAGAAAAAATCGTGCCTGTAGCTGTAACTTCAATGGCAGTATTTTCTCTTGGGACAGAAGTTGGAATAAATTGCAGAAGTCCACAACTCCTCTTCATGGAATAACTTTGGCTGAGTCTACGTGCCTCAAACTTCTAAGCACAAAACTCAACTTCGAGGGTAATATGGTTTTCTCATGCCAGTCTTTTCCAAGCAGCAGGTAACTTTTCTAGAGCATCCCTGAACTTTCAGTTTTGTTGACATGAGTGATATTATAGAGAGCCACAGAGAGGTTTTGGATGTCCCATACCTGTCAGAATCCCCTGTCAGAGGCCAGACTGGATGGGGCTTTGAGCAACCTGGTCTAGTGGACCAGTGTCCAGTGTCCCTGCCCATGGTGGGGGAGGTTGAAACAAGATGATTTCTAAGGTCCCTACCAAGCCAAGCCACTCCATGATTCTGTGAAAACTCACTCTCTGCACCACAAAGGTGGAGAGTCATTCCAGTTGTTTGGAGCACTGTTCTTTCCTGCCTCCAGGCCATGCTTCCCATATCTGGCCCTTGTGACAGGTTGCCTTCACAGATAAACATTTTTGCCATCACTAGTTTAATGCACAGAATGGTTCTTTTGCAACTTCAGAGTCCTTGCATATCTTGCACTTTTCCTCTTCTTGTCAGGCCCTGTCTGTGCATTGCTGACACCAACAGAAACATACACACAGCTGTTGCATTCAGCCACTTTGCTGTGGTGCCCATGACAGGACAAGAGACAGCACTGAAATGTGGGATGTTCCTTCTGAACATCAGGAAACCCTTTTCCACTGTGAGGATGACAAGCACTGCACAGGATGCTCAGATAGATGGTGGAGTTTTCCTCCTTGCAGGTATTCAAAAGCTGTCTAGACTTTGTCCTGGGCAAGTGGCTTTTGATGGTCATGCTGGAGTAGTGGCATTGGACCATATGCTCTCCAGGGGTCCCTTCCAATTTCAGCCAGACTGTGATTCTGGATGACTTAGTGTGACTGAAATCAGTGTTTCTCTTCTGGAAACATTTACCTTTTGATAACGATGTTACCATTATGTTAAGGAAAAGTTCTGCCTGAAAGGTTCAGACTGCTGTATATGAGCACACCACGCATGTGACATATATATGGTGCTTTGAAGCACAAGCTGAAGGTCATGCCTAGGAGGGGGCAGCACAGAAAGCACTCTTAGTATTTCATACTATAAATGTATTAATGAAGCAATGCTATTGTCCTGAAAATAGATAGAAAAGAACCCAGACATTGCCAATGTCTCTCAAAAGTTATCTTCAGCAAAAAGCTACAATTTTCTAACATTAAATATTTATAGGTATACGGGAATACCAGTACTGCTCATCATCAGGATGGCTTTGAAATAGGCTATTTGAGATGGCAAATCTATATGACAGGACTCAGAAAAATGAAATAACTAAATGAGGCGAAGCACATTTAAAAGTGGAGAAAGAATTTACTGCAGCGTGTAACGGAGCTGTCAGGCAGACTAGATCCCTCACTTGTTGTTATTGTTGCTTCACTGCACTTTCATATGACAAGGCTCTGCTTTCTCTAAGGAGACTGACTGCTGAGTTCGACTGCGTTGGATGCTGTAACACACATGCTTCCCTCCCAATGCAAGAAACAGCTGGGTGGTGGCAGGAATAGTCTGTGTCTCAGTTAACATGAGAGACCTGTCAGAAATGGATGCAACTGTTTAAATCATCCTGTCAATGTAAGTAGCGTCATCTACTGCAGCAAGGTGATGGATGGAGCAGGCTCCTGGTGCAAATAGGAGGTGGGGCTCCTATTTCATAAACCTGTGTCTCCAGGTGAGATATTGAGCCTCTCTAGCCCTCTAGGGCTGTTGGAATGGCTCAACCATGACACACAGAACCTGAATTGTCAGTCACCAAATACTATCCAAATCATCATTTCTCCTTGTAGCAATTTGGGACTAACCTACAAAGACTCCAGGACCGTAGGGCATAGGAGAAACAGATTCAGGCCAGACAGCAACTGTTGTAAATGCAGTCAGTAAGATGTTGGGCTAGTAACCAAATGAAAGCCACAGCTGGCAGCCATTCACAGTGCAAAGGCTTTTCTAGTTCTGGAGGACCTGATGACGGTGCTGCTATCCCTTCTGGAGATTCATCTATCAGGATTAAGTATATGGAAGCAAAGTGTATTCCTCTAACAGTGGCATTTTTCACTGACAGATCTTGTCACAGAATGGACTTTCTTGTACTGTAAAGCAGTTGGATACCATGGGGCTAAGCACAGTGTAAATGCGAAGACAGATTACAGCAAAACAGAACATTTAGAAAGGGCTGGACCTTGACCAGGCACTGCACAGATGTGATAGGAAGCAGTGGGGGAAACCCATAGCTCCTGACTCTTTTCACACCATCAGTGCCCCAGGGCAGGGTGTAGCCAGGGTGCACCCCTCCCCAGTGGAATTGCTGTGCTCTGCCTTTACAGTGGTTTTCCACACCAGTGTACTGGCCCAGCTCCCCAGGGGCAATGTTGCACGTGGGAAGTCGGCGCACCTCTCCTGAGAGCCAGAGCTACCGAGAGAACCCTTGGGGAGC
Source organism: Fringilla coelebs (assembly GCF_963513975.1). Classification (NCBI taxonomy): domain Eukaryota; kingdom Metazoa; phylum Chordata; class Aves; order Passeriformes; family Fringillidae; genus Fringilla; species Fringilla coelebs. Next base: position 64,823,974 of record NC_140031.1, on the reverse strand, counting down.
TCGGGAGCCTTGGGATGTTGCTAAAAGCACCTGGTGGCTCAACTTTGACCCTACAAGAGATGTACCACCTGTATATGGGGATATGAGAATCACTGGTGTGTAAAGGATATAGAAATAGAACATTTATAGGTTAAAGTACAGTTTTTAAGATTTTGGTACAGGGGGGTTGGAAAAACAAGATGGAGGGAGTTAGAGCCTGCCACATGGTTCTTCCTCCTTCTTCTTGTCTTCCATTTTCTGTGTGACGTAGGTATTTTTGATAGGTTTATAGTAAAAGTACACTTAGTAATAAAAATTATAAGTATTGGAGACAAAAGATAAATATGGTTTACGTAGACTTTGTTATAAAAAGATACGACCGCCCTGTGGGCAGTCAGAGTGCCTTTGGCTGCCTTGCTGGTCAGACCCCGGCTGGGCAGAAAGAAAATTTTTGTAGATAAGAAATAATAAACAACCTTGAAGACCGAACCTGAGAGTCCAGCCTTGTCTTTTGGAGCCCGAAAAGCGAGCCCATCTCACCCTTGTCTGGGCAGAGACAAATAACAGCCCGAGCCCAGACAGTTGCATGCAGCTGGGCTCAGCTTTTCCCACACAATTCAGCATGGAGCCAAGAATTCAGCTCTGTCTCTGCAGAATGCAGAGATGCAGAGAGCAAAGCAGCGGTCGAATTTTTCATTCCATTAAGAATTCACACTTTCTTGCCCTGTCTTGCTGTTGTTGTCTCTAAACATGACAGACAATAATCAGAAAACAAAAGCATTTACATTCTCTCCACTGGCAAAGCAGCACATTCACAACCAACATCAAAGGTGGGTTTAGCGATCATTAGTGCAATACTGCATTTCAACATGATCAAAGCAATCAGTGCCCAAACACAATAAAGAAGATGGAGCTCTTCCATAAAAGGCAATGATGAAGTGATCTGGGGAGAAGGTGAAAGCACAATAAGTATATGAGGGCATGCGGCTGAGATATTCTTTTACATCAAAACAATTTCTCATTTCATATCCAATTATACCTTTGAGCTGTTCAGACCAACATTTCTGTCATCTCTGGCTTTCAATTGGCATTGCAAACTGAGGAATAAAAAAACTACAATAAAACATGTCTCAGTTGAAATTCCTCCTGAAGTGTGTCACTGCAGATGGGTAACTGTTTGAGAGCTGGGATACTTGTGCTGGCCTTACTGATGCTTCAATCAATCACATTTGTGTGAGGGACTCTTTAGTTACCACCTAGTTAACAAAAAAGCCTTTTTGCTTTACTGTCTGAATCACAGAGTGGTCTAGGTTGGAAGGGACCCTAAAGATTGCTCACTTCTAACACCCCTGCCATGGACAGTGACACCAATCAATACAGCACACTACTCAGAGCCTCACCCAACCTGGTCTTACACACGGCAACCTGTTCCTGTGCCTCACTAGTCTCACAGGAAAGAATTTCTTCCGAATTTCTAATCTAAACCTACTATCTCTCAGTTTGAAGACATTCCCCTTTGTCCCCTCAATCTTTTTTGGAGCCTCCCTCCACATACTGGAAGGCTGAAATTAGGTCACCCTAAAGCCTTCTCTTTTCCAGGCTGAAAAAACCCTTTCTCTCAGCCTTTCCTCAGAGAAGAGGTGCTCCATCCCCCTAGTCAACCTGGTGGCCTCCCAATGTCCTCCCTGTGCTGGGAGCCCAGAGCTGGATGCAGGGTTCCAGGTGGGCTCTCACCAGAGCAGAGCAGAGCAGAGGGGCAGAATCCCCTCCCTGCCCTGCTGCCCACGCTGCTTTGGATGCAGCCCAGGACACGTTTGGCTTTCTGGGCTGGCAGTGCCAATGGCTGGGTCATGTCCAGCCTCTCACCACCAGCAGCCCCAAGTCCTTCTCACAGGGCTGCTCTCCACCTGCTCATCCCCAGCCTGTGCTGATACCAGGAGCTGCCTGCACCAAAGGAGGAGGTTCAAAGTAGAAAGCTCTAAATGCAAGGATAATGGACTTTGTGATGTTGGGTATCCACAGCCCAGGTAACAAATATCATTGAAGGCAAAAGTGTTGCTATGACATTAATCAAGCCACTGTGATGGACTGATCTTTTTGTCTCTTGCACTTGTGCAGCTCAGGTCACTAAAGTGCATCTTGGAAATCCCATAGGAAGTCCTCATCTTCTGCCTGATTGGGTGCAAATTGAAATTCTGAACTCAGCTTTTTATTAAAATCTTTGAAACGGTCCCTTCTATATGAGAGAGAGACATCATTTTAATGGCTTACCACAGCAGTTATGAATTTTCCCTGAATCCATATTCAAAATTACCAAGGGGGGCTGGGGGAAGGGAAGATGTGAGAACTTGTGGTTTGGAATTTGAGGATGGGAGGGCTTTGTAGGGGGCAGGTTGGATTAACAAGACCTCAGATCCAGGGGTCTGGTCCCTAAGTATGCTGCCTGTGACTGCCACAGGCTCACTCTGTCTTCTCTTGTGTAAGCTAAACCACAAGAGCTTCTTAAGTCTTTCTCTGGAAGACGGATTTTCCACACTCAGAATGGCTTGTAAAGAAGATGCTTTAAAGAGGCATCTCAGGGGAAGAATACAAACAAAAGACCCAGGAAAAAGAAAGGCACTCACTGATACTTAGCACGGCAGGGCAGTGGGTTGGAAGCGGCAAAGCATCAAGGAATACTGGCATGTTTTGTCGACAGAAAATGAAGTCAGTAAGAAAGGGAAGCAACTGAGTTGTGTGTTCAAAGAAGGAGCCATGGCAAGCCAGAGACAACACAGGGCAACTCAGTAACAGAGCAGGGGTGTTCTGCAGGGGGAGAAGACTGGGTTTTTTTGGAGGATGAGATAATAAAGTTTGAGGTAAAGAAGTGCTTAACTGTGTTGGCAGTGAGTGTGAAACTGGTGCTGTTGCACTCATTCTCACAAAGCTTCATCAGTGAGCCCTTTGTCTGTATCAAGAAATGGCTTCAGCTGGGTATCATTCTCATTTTTGCTTTATAAATACTCACAGTCCTCTAGGTAACGGCAGCATAAGCATGACTTCTACCTAGTGGAACTTTTAAAAATTAACCTACCTCCTCTTTCACAAATAAAATAAGCTCTCTTTACCAAAAGCTTCAAGGTCACACAATGAGAGGCATAATGATATCTGGCTCTTCAGCACTGACTCAAACATGCATGTAATTCTTGAAAAGAGCACAGTCTGGAGGTTTGGAAGCTTCAGGGACTGCCCTGCAGAGCAGAAGGTGTAAACCAGCAAGCAGAGAGTGCAAACAGCAAGCAAAGAGCAATGGGAGAATTACAATCTGACCTGAAAGAGACCTGGGCACTTTTTGCTGCTCTGGATTTGCACTGTGAGTGGGATTCTGGCCAAGCACTGCCTTTGTCCATTAGCTACTGCTCAGTCCTATTCCTGCTCTTCCTATTAGGAGCTCGTGTATTTGGTGTGCACTTGGGGGAGAGAAGAGAAGAATTCTGATCTATAAGGGTAAGTAAAGACATAGAATTGCTGTTTTAAGTTGTTCTAGTTCTTCATTGAAGACAGTGTCTTCTTTCCAGACTTTCCTGTAGAAAAGTGACTCTCCCCTGGGAACCTTGCCTGCCAGCATTGGGCAAGCAGGCTGCAACTCAGGTAGTGTGTCCTTCCAGAAAATACTTTGCTCACATTATTCATTAGGAATAGTCTGCTTAATTCTGTTACCCTCTGCAAGAAACAGTCAGTTAATAATTTTAAAATTATCACCTATGAGAGCCCCTCAGCATGTGTGACATGCACAGGATTTCTGCGCAAACCAGTAATATGTCCCCACCCTGATCAGCCCCACCACCTTTCATGCTCAGATCCCTCATCCAGGCAAAGGCTATAGAGGGAAGATTCCTGTCTCCTTGCTGCAAGTGGGGAGGAAGAGATGGCACAGACAGTGGCACAGAGAGGGGCTTGGCTCCTCTTTCTCTTCCTGAATTTTCAGAGTAGCAGAGGCCAAGTGCATTGTATTTTTGCTGCAGAACAGCAAAGCAATACAACAGACAAGAAAGGACTAGCAATTACCCATTTTCCAAGAAGTGGCTGCTTACCAGCTGCTGTATGTTTATGAATTTCCCTAAAGCTATCTTCAATTTCAGACTTTCTGTGTATAGTCTGTTCTGTGCCAGAAGAAATACAGGAAGTTCCCTTTTCTGCCACCCATTTTTGTGAATCTAACCACCATATGAGAAATGCTGCAATAGCTATGGGACAGATCACCCTTGAAATGTCTGTATATACAGAAGAAATGTTCAGTATGGTCCTACAAATACAATAAAGGGCATGTGTCTCTAGACTCGGCCACACATAATTCCGTGTTTCTTATGTTGTTGTGATAATTGGTCCTGCCCCTCAACAGCAAGGGAATTTGAATAGTACAGGCAGTTTTACACAGCAAGGATGTGCAGAGCTTGGCTTCAGGCTTATATTGGTGTAATACCTGAGGTAGCATGCCTGCTGCTGTCAGAGGTCTGAGACAGAGCGTGAAGCCTTGAGGGAACCCATTAGAGCCTACACATTTTCCCAAGCAGATTTTCAGATGTTCCGTGAGCACAAGGTTATCTAAATATACTGTTCCTTATTTACATTGATAAACAGAGGTATAATGCACCCAAACCTTTCTCACACAGGCTGAATCCCTGTCCCGAGGGCACCCTCATGAGCAGAGGTGACACTGTACACGGCTGTACATACTGAGGAAAAAAGGCAGGTCCCGTGCCAACTCTGTCCTTCCCGTTAGCCTTTCTGATCTGCCTCAGGGAGGGATGCTCCACTGTGACAGTGGAAGTGTACCTGCCTGATGGGCAGCCTTCGCACTCGGGGTTGGAGTGCGGATGTGCCCAAGTGTCACCTCTGTGCCACGCTGGGGAGAAGGCCACATGGAAGTGGGGGGGGGGTGGGGTGCAAAGCACACCCATGTGTGCCAAGCAACCCCACCACAAGGGGAAGAGGTGCATAAGCAGCAGTGATTCTGCTGGAGAAGAAGAGTGCTTTCCCCACTGATGGAACAGGCACCAGCTGGGAGTTCCTGGGAGGCAGATGCACTGTGATGGAAGGGTGACACCACCAACAGAAATTGTACATTATCTTTCAGAGCAGTGGTTTGTTTGAAACCTGTTTCCAACTGACCTGACAAATTCATTTCCAAAGCAACAACAGATGGCAGCAGACAGATGGCTTAGTAATTTCAAAGCCTCTCCAGAGAAAGGAAGTGTCACTATAAGCCTGCACTATCTTAACATTAAGAAATAATGGGATCTTAACATCTGCATTAGCTGAAAATAGTGTGAGGACACATGTTGTAGGCTGGATTTTTGCAGTTATTCTCATGGTTTCCATTGGCATAGCTCCACAATTCTCGAACCTTCTCTTTATCTCAAAATGGCATTTTGAACATTTAAACATTTAAATGATTTGTTTTATCACTATAGATGTTTTCCCTGCGTCATCTTGGTCCAACCACATAGTTCCTCAATGCTTCAGTTTCTTGTCTGCAAAACACAGATAAAAATCCAGTATTGATCCTGTGCTTTCAGACAGCAGACTCCTTGACAGTGTATTTTCCCATATTTTCATATGTTCCTTCTTTTTCTTTTTCGTTGTTGCTGGACTCTCCTTTGCTGGAACCTTATCTCCTGCAAGAAACAATGCTAAAAGGGCTATATTCCTTTGCTATCAACTGATGAGTAAGGGAGCCTCAATTTTGATTGATTTGTTGGGATTTTTAAATTTATGCTAAATGTTTGCTTCTCATTGTTGCAATTTTACTGCTGCCTATCCCATCCCAAAACTGAACTCTTTGGATCGTTTTTATTTTTTCATTTTCCCCTTCCCTTATATATTTTACTGCAACAATTTTTGGAAAGAATTAAGTTTTTCCTCCCTTCTGCATCCTCATCACATGACAGAAGGCCCATTAAATGCTGGAACCAGTGCTTAAAACATAAGGAGTGAAGAAGAACTTCTTCTTTCTGAAGCCAAGTTCCCTACAATCTCAGCTCTGACCTGTACTCCAGAGTACATGTAACTTCCTCATCTTCTGAGAAGGTAATCAAACCTAATCAAAAGGAATCAAAGGGATAACTCTGTCTTGTCATCTGGTGCATACCCATTAAGCAAAATCAGGAGACAGGAGCCTTGTGGCACAGCATAATTGATCTTTGGAGAGATGAAGTCATGGGCCTGGATAAGACTCTTACTTCTCTCACTTGAGACAATTCACAGCTCAGCCCAGTGGAATTATATCCTTACAAAGTTTGTATAACTAAATAGAAGCACCAGACCAGTTTTCCTTGTTCCAGGAAGCTGAGTCCCTCTGTACCACTGTGGCTGTACTTCAGGTGTTACAAGGCTGTTTGCTACCCTGAATTTTCCTTCCTTTTCTAGTGAGAGCAGGTTTGGCCACTTAGACCTGTTGGAGTTACAGAGAAGGTAAGGCTTTGCCTGGTGGTGATGGGGCTATATCAAGCTCAAGCCCAGAACTCCATGAGGGTCTAAACTAGGAAGGGTAGAAGTGATAGTGTGTGGGCACTGTGCAGTCAGAAGGAAAGGTATAACAAGTGTATAGACTAAACAGACATGAAAAATCCCCACTGTCAGCAAGCAGGAGATGCCCTGGGTACAGAAGGAGAAAGGTCTCGTAGGAAGATGTAAATGAGGAAGGAAAGAACCCGTTCTTAGTATGAAGCCCATGAGTAGTGACATAATCTTAGCAAAGCAAGGGATAAGCTGAGGAGCAAAACCTGGCAATGCCTGTTGAAACTAGCATGCAACAATCAAACTTCAGCAGCTAACACAGGGCTGTTCACTTTTAGACAGCCCCTGTCAGGGGTTGTGATACGGACCTGCTGGACACAAAAGGACAGATCACCCTGAGATGGAGCACGGCCAGTGAAGATTGGTCTGGAACAGCTGTGATACAAAGGGACAGAGTGCATTGGGATGGAAATCATAGGCCACTGCAGGCCTCCCATGATGGGGAAGGGGTTAAATCTGCCTCTTGAGACACACGGGTCTGGGAAAACTCTGGTTCTGCTAGCTGCTGCGGAGAGGATATACAAGATTAGAAGACAGAAGATGCTGGGAACAATGTCATTTCATTCCCAGCTTTTACCAAAATGTTCTTACCATCTTCTTGCCTCTCATTTTTTCCTCATCAGAGCTGAGTCAGTAAGAGCTATCCTGTTTACAGAATGTACCCTAAGATCAAATAGGATCTGGGGACTGACTATGTTCCTCTAGCAGAGATCTGGGCTCGGGCCTATCATTGCTCATCCAAGTCAAAATTTTGATGCTCAGTTGGTAGCTAGATGAGATGAGTGGATTCCACTAGAGAGCAATGGTGTCTCCTATACAAAGGAGTTTGCCTTGCCAGTTAAAGGAAGGACATTTAAAAAAGCATATGAGTAACCAAGGGGATTGGCACCAGCTGCTGTAAATGGAAAAGACACCAGTCCCTGAGCAGACATAAACACAAAACTAAAAGTACAAGGACTGAGTTCACTGTCTGGAGCAGGGGAAGGCAGGTTGGAAAAGCACAGCAGCCTTACTTTTTGTGAAGCCAGCACTGCATAAATTGCAGTCTCAGCTCCAGCAAACATTCATGTCTCCACACAAGCTGTGAAAATAGAGAATTAACTGCTGCATCAGAAGGATTCCGAGTACAACAGAGACATCTGCAAATATTTAATAAACCCAAATGTGGACTGTTGATACCAATATAGCTCCCACCATTAGAAACAAAGTGGGGGGAGCCCAGCCACTGCTCCAACAACTTCTGCAAAAATGATGCAAATAAAGCCAGGTTATTTTTCAAAAAGCATGTTTTTGACTTGTTTCCTGAAAATTACGTTTCTGCCAGAAGTCTTTCTCCAGTCAGGATCCTTTCCTCAGCAGACAGGAAGCAGGCACTGGTCTCAGCAGCATCTGGCTGTGAGGGTAATTGAACAGTACAGCAGAGCAGGTTTGGGACTCATCAGCTCTCATGGGCATTAAAATGAGATTACATGGTTCTTTAAATAAATCACCTGTATTCTAGCCTCTAAGAAAAATGCCATTGCTGAATGAAACTCCTCTGGGTATTTTACAGCAATAAAATATAGCAAACATGTGGTCTCTGCTGCCCAGTGTGGTATTCACCAGTCTTGACCATGTGCTTGGAGGTTTTGTGATCACCACAGATGAGAAAGGGAATTAATTCATGTCATGAGACTGTCATGTTCTCCTGTTAGAGCTTCCTAAGAGAGGCTTTAAAGTTTCCAAGTTCAAGGGAGAAAGACAAGAGCTGGATTTAACAAGATACTCTTCTGTACTTACAGAAGTTAACAGTTGTTCTGCCACAGCCAAACGAGACACAAATTCTTTCCAGTCAATCAAGGTGACTTTTTGGTCATAAAATGTGTGTTTTGCATGTTTGTCCAGAACTTGCCATCAGTCTTGCTGCCTTTTATCTCTGATAAGCCAGGATTGCACAACTTATTGGAAAAGGAATTAGCATGGTAGATGATAGGGAATTTTTAAGGTATATTTTGAGGTAAATTAAACAGACATTTTTGCTTAAATGTAGAAGAAAAGCTTAATGAACAGTACCCTGAGCACAGTCCCACAGCAGCAAGAAGTTCTACATAGACTCTGCAAAGTTCCATCTCAAGTGCACTTTTTATATACACTCACAGCAGCACTGATCCCAAGAGCATGGGACACCTCAGCCCAGCTGGGAGTCTATTCCCCAGCCCAGCTCTGCTGTTCAAGGGTGTTCCCTGAGTTTGGGCTCCTCTTGGATCCCATTCTAGGATGGCTACAAGAAAGTGCTGAGGTTGTTGATTATCTCATCATTTTGTGAAGGGAAACTTCACAGCCTTCACAAAATCCTTCTGTTTCTGTCATTCCTGCTTGCAGTCAGATTAACACCTCCTTCCAGATGGGCCTTCTTTCCCTCCATGCCACATCATACTTTGATCACAAATTTCCACTACTAAGCAGTTACAATTAGATTTTCCCCTTCAGAGACCAAACTGGCTGACGAAGGGAGCTTTTTAGTCTCTTGAAAATTAATTCTAAGGAGCATTTTAAGCAGGGGGACAGAGATTCTGACCCGGATTTTGTGTCAAGAGAAGAGCCAATGTGTACTTACTTTGCCCAGTACTGTTAGGGAGATGGTCTCCAGCCATTCAGAATTTTTGGAAAAGGGAAGCTGAGGCCAGACTGTTGGAACTGCTTGGGAGGCAGTATACATAGCATATGGGAACCAGCTCATGCAGAGACAGGCTGTGACATGCCATGTACCTCCACCTCTGACCCCTGTGCTGTAAAATGGCACTGCCAGAAGCCTCAGAGAGGCTGTGTGCATTGCCCAAGGTCACAAGTGTGTCTGAGCAGAAAATGGTGCCCTAATCCCCTGGGACACCACATCCCTGCAGTACCAGCCTTCCTGCTAGCCTTAGCCTGGCTTTTCTCTGCTTAAACAGTAATGCATTCCCCATTCCCCTATAGTTAATTAGCAAGAAATAATTTATTCTCTGAGAGAAAAAACATCTTTCTCAGCCTGCTGTGTGTTTAGACAACTATAAATCTCTCTAATAAATGGATACAATAACTATGCTGAACTTCTAAATCCTTATGAAAAATAACCATTACAGTTTTTATGTGTTTTACATACTATTAACTCAGCACCTCTGAGAAGATGAGAGATGGCAGCTCTGAATGGCAGTTCCAGAAGGGAGAAACGGGGCTGCAAGTGCCTTGCTGCCATCGCTCATGTCTCTACCACCTTGCAGGAGAGATGATGTCCTGTGCTGCCTGGGGCTGCAATGTCACCCCTCAAGGCAGGGGGGGCAGAGCCCACGGTGCCCCCAGGCAAGGAGAAGCAGAGGGTGCGCAGGGCGCAGGACAGAGCCCGTCCCTGCAGCAGCGATCCCTGCGGCGCACGGAGCGCACCAGCCTTCGCTCGCTGTCCTCTTCCTCACGGCTGGGCTGATTTCAGAGCTGCTGCATCTTCATTCCGTCAGCTCAGGGTGCGGTGTCCCGCTGTCCCTGACCACGGGTGGCGTGTGCTCTCACCGTGCGCTGGTTTCTGGGACCACTAAACTCTCGCTCTGCGGGCTCAGAGTCTGCGGCACGAACCAGAAGGAAAACATCAGCGAAACGGATGGTGCCATCTGCTGGGAACGGAGACTTTTACAGACAGGACCACGGACTGGTCTGATGCTATCAGACTCTCTCCTGCCTTATCTGATACTTTTGCAGCAAGATGTTTACGGACAGCCCACTGGCGCGGCTGAAACTCAGAATCCAAATCCATCTGTTTAGAAATTTCTCTGGTGCACTTCCTTCCCACAAAATACTAGTGTAAGACACATGGAAGGGCCAAGAAAACTGCTCCTGGCTTTTGCACCTAGGAGGAGAATATGTTCATGCTGTTGTGGTAAAGTGGAGGTTAAATGTCCTGCAGCTGTGACAGACAGATATGGGTTGTCTTGGGGGTCTCATAGGAGAGAAAAGTGTTGAACTTTCAAAATGAGAGTCTTGAAGAGATTTTTTCTTCTGCTTTTGCCAAAGCTGTTTCCTAAACATTTCATATAGAACACCCTTATAAAACGGGATATAATTTGTCACTAACCTTTGCCTCAACACCTAAAGTATCCAAAAACCAGAGAGCTCTGGGGCCTGGGAAGAGATGTTTTGCAGCCTCCTTTTCTAGACACCTGTATAACTGGATCTGGCCAGAGTTTTGATTATGAAATAGAATGCGGTTCAGACTGCTCAGCAACTCATTTGGAGCAGCAGTTTCTCTTTGCTGTTCAATAAAACTCCTTCTTGTTCATAGCAGTCATAGCCAAACACCGAGTCAGGTTTTTGCTGTGGTGTGCTGTCATTTTGTCATGACCTGAAGTAGAGACAAACCATCAATAAGCCATTTGCTGCTGGCCTAAGACTGTCCACATTTGATTCAGTGGGTGTTTCATCTCTCATTTCTACGGGGAAATTATCGTGAACGTCTCAGAAAAATCCCTTCTGAAGTGCAAATTTCTCTCCTTGTAATGTTTGAAGCCTCCCTCCTTGTCTCCACTTATTGCTAACATATATTTTTTAACAAGCAAAAGCCAATTAAGTACTAATACTTTAAATGCTGTCTCCAGCAGTTATTTTAGATGAGCTATTTGCTGTACTAGAGCTGCAGGCCCCTGTTTTGCTTCCTAAAATAGTCACAAATTCTTTATGTTGGCCTAGTAACAGAAATTCATCAATGCTTTAATGCCCTGAGAAACAAACCTGAGATATTTTCAGAGAAACAGGTTAACACATGGTTTGGATCCTGACTTGAACTGCAAGGCAGATACAGCATGGATGCATGAAGGTTCACTCCAAATCCTAATCTAGCAAATTTCTCTTTAAGTGAAACACACTTAATGGAGGTACTCGAGAGCATCCCTTTCCAATGGGCTCTGCTGAGGGCTAGGATGGGCAGGCTGCACCAGAACAGGACTTTGAAGCTGGCTTTCCTCACTGATGGGCTCCTGTTTAGAGATGGATCATTCACCATTCTCCTCTCTGTTTTACAGGATTTGCTAGGCTTTTTTTTTTCTTTTTTTTTTATTTTAATAATTTGTCTATATTTGATGCTCTAATATGTGCCCAGAATAGGGGCTGTCTTGTATTTGGGTAGGAAAAAAAACAACACAAGCCCAAGACTGAGTCCAAGAGATTTTAATTCTATCTGAGAGAAACCACGATAAAAACTGAGCAGCCCCCGGTCTGTAAATCTTTCAGTGTTATAACTTTTTGGTGTGTAGGGGAGAAAAAGCCCTTTCAAAAGCTGTAACCTCAAAGTCCCTACCTGAAGTACTAGTATTTTTGGGAGAAGCCAAAAGAATCTGTAGGGAAATTGCCTTTGGATCTCTTGTGCTAGTGTTTGATGTGAATGGCAATATTCTCCTAATTACTGTGCTGCAAGGCTGTTCTGAGAGCTTCAAGGGTTTTTATACCTGAGACTGGTTTTCCTCAGATCCTGAAAGGGAGACTTGTAGCCTACCTCTTGGAAGCACCCAAATGCACAGTTCCATGCGGTGAAACACCCTTAAGGTTCTCCATTTCCTAATCCTTGAGAGGGTTTCAGTGTATCCTTAAAAGGAAGAGCTGGGAAAAATCTTTATTTGGGAGAGAAATATAATGCTACCAACCTTAGGAACTAGAAATATAGTGCTCTTCTTAAAATCATGTGTAAGAGGGAGAGGGAACAGGGGTGAGTGAAAGTTAACAGGCTGAGAATTCTGGGAAGGGCAAGTGGGGACGGGACACTAAATTATTTCCTGCTTAACCACGATGTTAATCTGTGTGTCACAAATCCTCTTCAGACAGAATTTTAAGTGAAAACATGTCTGAATAACAGGTGTGTTTTCTTTCAACAGGAGAAGCAGTCTCAGAAAAAAAAAAAAAGAAAAGTTGTTGGGGTTTTTTTGTCTGCTAGAAGTTATTTTCAAACTCTGAGGCCTGATGCCATTCTTGTTTATGCAGCTTTCCCATTCATGAAAATGGTTTCACTGGCTCTAACAGCTTTGCTCCTGATTTGCACCCAGGTCCAGCATTCCAGCCAAAAAACAGTAAAAAGATTAAGAGGGGAGGAACAGGAGTAAACCCAGTGGTGAGCAAGAATGTCCCCACAAGCTTCAGAGCTGGAGCTTAAAGCAGTGTAAAGCATATGTCACATCCCTTGCCCTGTAAGCCAGTGACCTCCGAAACTCCAGTTTATACACCTTCACCCCTCATTTGCTGAAAGGAAAGGGAAAAGATTGTCATGGTACATTAACATGAAGGCTATGTGTGCGAGAGGCTCAAGGGAGATTTATAACCTTGGAGCCTTCTTTACAAATAGTCCTTGAAATAGTGGTGTGGGAGGGGGGAAGTCAAACTTTCAGATGGAATAAGCAGCTTAGATTTTTTTTTCCTCTTTTTGTGATCCAAGGAGAGGTCTTGTCTTGTCTTGTCTGAGCTGCCTCACAGAGGCTGTGATAATATTGATATTGGTTTGTTCCTATGCATCCCTGAGTATTTGCAGGGGGCAAGGGGGAATGTTGACTCCTTTGGCCCCGTGAGGAACAAATTTTACTAAAAATTGCTGGGGGGAGTGGTTCTGTTCTGAAAAACATGGTAGGGGATATTAGAAGCAAGGAAGAGACTTCTATTGCCTTCAAGTGCTTTTGGGACAAGAACAAAATCCAGCCCAGTTCAGGTCGAATTGTGCATGCATGCTGAAGCCCTGCCAGCACAGCTGGCAATGCCACTTTTCAGCAGCAGCCTGGTTGTCAGTATGTGCTAACAAAGACCTTCAGCCCTGACTCCAGTGAATGATTAACTCTGTGTCCCTGGTGGCCATGTGGACCATATGCCTCCACAGGCTGGTGTTGCCTGCTCTGGGAGCACAGTATTCATTTCCTTTACCTCTCCTGACTCTGCCTGGGATGTGACATTTATGCTTTTGAGAAGGATTTTGCTAAAGGTGGCATCGTTGAAGAGTGAGGTTTGCTCCAACATGGATGGGAGTCACCAAGAGCCACTGTCACATTTGGTGACATAAGTGTTATCAAGCAGAGAGCTGTGAGTGCATGACCCTCTATTTCAACAATGTGCTTTGTCATGGCAAATGATGTCACAGGTTGCACACAATCCCTCCTGCTTACGACTTGGGGTGGCACCTGTACCCCCTTTGACAGACAAGGCTTCTCTGGAACAGGCTTACTGCTGGCAGAACTTGGGGAACATGTGCTGCAGAGAGCGTACAACAACAACAACATGACTGCTATATTTGAGTCAGACAGAAAAGGACAGGCAGGACTTGAGGGATCACAGGAGAAGTAACATAATACACACCTCGGAAGTGTTCCGCTTTCAGTGGGTGAGTAACTCTACTGGATATGGCACAGCAGAGGGGAAGGGAAGCTGCTGACATATCTCTGTTTTCCTTCCCCAGCTGGCTTTCCTGTTACCACCAAACACCATCCAGCAAGCCTATGTGAAGCTGTGTCAGACTAGCAACATTTCCATGCTGTACCTGGAATTATGCTTTGACTTGTAGTACCTTTGCTCAGTAAATATTTGCATAATGTAAAGGAAAGGGGGGAGATCCCAGCCTAAAACCATCCCTGCCTTTTCTTCTGCAATGATACTTTTTGGTGTAGCCACACGTAGTCCTGCCCATTCCCCAGATGGCCATGCTCAGAGTACTCTAGAGACCATGGAACATGACTCCTGGTAGAACTCAGTGAGTTAGCCACCTTGGAAACTGGAATTCAGGTTAGCAACATTGTAGGACACATTTGTGAATATTGTGTTTAAGTGACAAACAAGCCATGTTTCAAATGCAGTGCCTTACAGTCTCCTTCAGCTGTGAAGATGCCCAGTTATTAAACTCTCCCTTCATGTGAAACCTCTCGTCTTCGACTGGGCGCTTGGTCCTGGTGGCTCTCCCCATGCCCCAATGTCTCTGCCACTTCCCCCATCTTCAGGCCAGCTGGTGGTCCTCCATGCCCACCAGTGTCACTGGTGGCTAGGGGGAAGCAGACAAAGCTGTAAGGATGAAGTAACTCCCTTTTGCAACTGCAAAATGGCTTCCAAGGATCTTTCCCATCCTCTTTCTTTGGAAGTGAGAGTAGCCTGCCTGTCTCTGCACACCCAGCTCTTGACAATTGTTGCAGTATGAAGGGCCCAGCCCTGACATGTCCCATGCCTCCTTCCTGCAGCTATTACCACCCACCAGCACCTCTGTTTTCTGGGAAACAGTTTCCCTGTACGCAGTGTGTCTTGAACATGACGAAAGAGGTGCTTGCCCTTGTTCCCTTGCTCTCCCCATGGGGTTTAGAAGCCTAGGTTGCTTCTGGGAGTCCTGAGCAACCCAGTAATGTGAGACTGTAATATCAGAGGGCCAGGTTCTCAGCTCTGTCTCAGCAAAGCACTGGCACCCATGTCTAGATTTTCTATGTGTCTAGATTTCTAGATCTTCAACTCTTGTTGGCTACTCTGTATATTTAAGGACTGCAGGGAATGAGGGCCAAGGCCAGGTCAAGTCAAAAGGATTATCTGTAGTTTTCAGTATGATGGACAAAGGGTGTCCATTTCCCTTTCTGGGATGACAGTGCCATGCTTGCAGATGCATTCATGCCATCAACTTTTTGCTACCAAGTACAACAACTTGGAAACGGGTCTATTTTAACACTTACAGTGGAGGTAACACTCATTAGACAGTAAAACCTAGCGTGTGACTTCTGCAGAGGTCTGCAGAAGTGGCATAGGATGGAAGCCCCTGGAGGGGATAATACTGCAGGCATGCCCTGTCATGAGGTTTGCCAAGCTGAGAGCACCCCACAGTACATACCTGGTGGCTTTGGTGTTTTCATCTCCTGCTCTGACATCCTGGGGGTGTGTGGAAAACACTGGAACTAAGAGATCTCTTCTGTAAGTCCCTGTCCACTCTGGTCCCAGGTGCCTTCACTTCCTCAGGTACTTTTTGTGATCTTTATCTCTGTGGGTACATTGTCACAGCCAGGACTTGGAGAACATGTCCAAGGGGCTTTGTAGTGAAGGTGCAGCTACACTCAGGGCTGAGACATATCATCAGCCTGGCAGCTGGGGCACCTCTAAACACAAATCACTAAGCAGGAGTTGCATGGAAGGGACCAAATGTTGGAGGCCTGGCTGCACATCACCATGCATTGATTGTGTTTTCTAAGGAAGGAGTTTGAGTACTTGAGCTGATTGTCTGGAACATCTCTATAATGAACAGATGATTTCTGATGATCAGAAAGTGTTCAAATACTATGAAGATGTTCAGGGAAAAGACATTAGATGACTTGGTCCTTGATGAAAGTTCTCTGCAATGTTTCATTTCATGGTGGCAGGAATGCTTGTACAGGGCAGACACTAGTATAACTTCTGTCAGTGGCGACATTTGGCTATTCCTGGTTGTGTCAGAAAAGGCAGGTTTGTCTTACATACCTGTCTAAAATGGGTATACTGCATGTTTGAAGGAGAAAGCACAAGACAGATCAGTTCTCTGAGTAAGGCACTGGCCATCACAGGGAGCTCCAGTGCTGTCTGCTTGCAGCCCTTATGAGTCAGGCAGGGTGAAAGTTGAATTCACACATCTGGTTCTGCTGTGGCAGTGTTGTGGGCGAGGGGAGGGCCATCAGCCTAGCACTTGGATACTGGAAGTGGTGTAGGACACTTGCTCTTTGGGGCTCCTGAGGCAGTCAGCTGTAGCTAGTATCACAGTTGCCTGCCACAGACAAATGGTTTTGATGAGGTTTTGTTCTGTCTTTAAAAGTTTTTTTGGTGCAGGATTTGTTAGCTCCCATGGAGGTAAATAGGTAACAGGTAAAAAGTCCAGAATTCTTGGGACAACAATTTTTTATAGAGCCAGCTCTGATAAGAGCTGTGACCATGAAGAAAATTGTGAAAACGATTCATCAAGTGTTCAAAGAACACAGAAAAAAAATTCCACCTGTGTTTATTTTCTATTTGATATTTTCAAGTCTGCTTCATGATTCCTCAGGAACCAGAATGATGGCACAGATATTTTTGGTGCTAAGCTAAAGACTTCAGTGCTGCTGGGCTGCTGGTTTCTCACACCCCAGCTACAGCCCTGACTGTAGCTGTGACTGGCCCACACAGCCCCACAGGTATGCTCCTCAACCGGCTGGCTGAGCCTCCCACTGAAAGAACAAGCCAGTTAAGCAGCTGTGACTTGGATTTCAAACACAGCTCTCACTATTGCCTGATAGTCAAAAGTGCCTTTGGAACAGATAAAACAGTTTCATGAGTTAAGCAATGGCTTTAGGGATCTTCCTTTCATAGGAGCAACGCCTACAATGCAGCCAACTGCAAAATCCCACCATCCCAGCTGAGAGTCCCACTTTGGTTTTCATAAGAGACTGCTGCACTGGCTGACCAAAAGTAAAATGCATACATTTTAACATTTATTTACAGAGGATGGAGGAGTTTCTGTCTTTTTTGCAACATCTGTGAATGATCAGGATTCTGTCTGATTGCTGGATAGCTAGCAAATGCAAGTTGAAACATCTGTGCATGAGATATGCATCACTGCTTATCCATCTGCGAAACACATCAGACATCAGTTGACTGATTTGAGCTTGATAGGGCTAGATAACCAAGCAGTAGGAAAAGAGAAACTACATGGCACAATGAGAGTTGTTCCCCCTGCCCCTCCTTCTTTTCAACTCTATTTAGTTCCACTGTTTATGTTTTTGCAGTTGTTTTTCTTACGTCGTGCAGTTCTTGGGTTGAATATGGATAAGGGAATGAAAGCCCACATCTCAAAAATGTGGGAACACATCTGTCCTTGGCAAAAATAACTTTATCTGTGACAGCCATCACCAAAACCATAAATGAATATCATGAAGTCTTCCAGAAGCTGCTTTGGAATCTCAGTGGGAATGTGGACGGTAGCATTCAGATTCTGTTACAGGGATTTCAACATCTTGGGGTGTTTTCTCTTTTAGTTTTTAAATCAGGTTTATTCAAATGCAGTTGTGGCACTGGAGATTGTTATTTGAAGCTGAAGTCCTATTTCCTGTCTTCCTGATCCCTGACTGCATTTACACTGGCCACCACCATTCCTCACTGCTTCATACTGCCCACTTCTTATAGCACATGGACACGCAGATATTGCTCTTCTGTCTGCTTCTTCATTGACTTCTGGAAGTGCAGACATGCATGATGATGATTAAGAAGACTCTCATTTTTAGTTTTTTAATGTGGTGTGCAAGGGGATGTGGCCTGGCTTATGACTATGCATCGATTGCAGCAAATACAGTATCCCTCAGTGATGCAAAATCAGCCTAGACCTGGGACTTGTATTCCCCTTCCAACAACTCGTGAAGGATTCAGCAATTATCACTTGAGTAGCAGGTCTCCAAACAGTGCCTGAGAGGAGAAAATGAAAATTTGTCTCACTTAGCCCTACATTGCATCATCATGGGAAGTGATAGCAGCACGTGAGGTTTTCAGGGAGATGTGACCACCCAGACATGATACAGGCAGCAGGTACAAAGTTAGAAAGTGACACCTTTTTACAGACATCTTTCTGATTGTAACTGCTGTTGATGTGCCACATCTGGATAGCCAGCCACCAAATCCTCTGCTGAGATCATGTCATGCTCTAGTTTCTTATGCTGCTCTGAGAGCAACGAGTGTAGAGTGTCTCTGTGCAGGCAGGACTGGTAAAACCCTATTTCTGAGACAGGGAGAGAGGAAGGCTTGCTTCAGCAGCCTTGTGGGACTCTGTGACTATTACAGCTGACAGAGGAGATCTGCCACACAGTTTAAAATCACAGCCATCAGCCAGCCTGTTAAATGATCTTCCCTCTGCCATGCAAGGGTAGCTTATAGGCACAGTAGTTCAAAATTCCCAGTATGACTGTGGTGCCTGGGTAAGTGCTTTGCAGGCTGTATTTTATTCCTGGTAGGAGCAGAGCAGTTATTGAGCAGCTGCTGGCCTAGCAGATGAATCCCCTCTTCAGTAGGCATTCCCTGTGTGGGATTACAGATGTCTACACGAGAAAGGAGATCTTCTTCTTGAAGGCTGTGGCTCAGGTATTATGCATGAGCTGTTTTATTTGTACTATGCCATCTGGAGGAAAGGTCTTTCTGCATCAAAAGAAACCAGCAGAAAATCACAAATGGGGAGAAAAGCATGGATCTCATAACTGTGTGCAAATACCTGAAAAAGTGTGCAAATATGTTTCAGCTGCTCTTGTCAGTGATGCTGGGTAATGGGACCAGAGGCAATGGGCGCAAATTGAAACACAAGAGGTTTTCTCTGAATAGCAGGAAACATTTTTTTACTGTAAGGGTGACCAAGCAATGGTGCAGATTGGCCAGAGAGGTGGTAGATCTCTGTCCTTGGAGATACTCAAAGGTACACTGGACTCAGTCCTGGGCAACTGGCTCTAAATGGCTTGGCTGGACTTTGGGGGTGATTCTGTGGCAGTGAGTCAGGGCATCTCTTCAGACCAGTCTAAGGTGAGCATGGTCTTCACCCAGGTAATGGGAGTCCAGCAGCTCAGTGGCACATGGCAGTGAAATGCCTTTGCCATCATCATCTGTCAGTAGCAGTGCTTCCTCTTGTGCAGCTTCTCTTCTCTCTGTTGCAGACACAGGAGCACATTAACAAGCACCCACATTTTACAACCATAGGAAAATGAGGCTCTGGAAAGTTGATACAGGGTCATTCAGGTGTAAGACAAATCCAGAGGCCAACCCACTAGGCAATACCAGTTAGTGTGTGAGTTGGTTACCCAGTGTTGTCCTAGGGAATAAAAGAAGCAATGCCTTCCAGCTTTTTCTCCGACAAAAACTCTGTGACATTCCCTTTTGCTTCTGTCCTTTATGCCTGGGGGCAATTTAACTGGTAACTGACAAAAGTGAGTTTGCTGCAATTGTGCCCTGCTCAGATCTAATAAATCTCATAAAAGTAGAAGAGGAACAGAACTGGAAATGTCTCTGAATAATCAGCAGACGCAAAACCTTTTACAATCTACTAAACTTGAAACACAGGCAAAGATTTGATCAGTTTTGTTTCAGAACTAAGTAATTCTGTGGTATGAATTAAATAAAAGCCAGCAAGAACATTTTTCTTACACTGTGTGGGGGAAATATGCTCCAGATGCTTGCAGTCTCTTGGTAACAAGCAGCAGTGTGATGGACTGGATGGATTTTGAAATCATGCCTCTAACTGATCTTAAGGAAAAATAATGACAAAATGTTCATCAGCTGGCTAGGTGGAAATAATGAACGGAATGCTCTAACCCAGACCTCAGAGATGCCTCTTACTGTGCTTCTTTTGGGGCAATTTTCAGAGACAAGACCCAACGCCAGCCCTAATGTTGAGTGATCTATTCTCTCAAGGTACTAGTAGATATAGGGAAGATTTTCCAGTGACTGCCTGGTCTGAGACCTAAACCATGGTTCTGAGCATGCAGCACTGGAAATGAAGAAGAGTGACATTACTGCTGAGATAGTTTGCTGTCTGTGGAAATCAGCCTTGTCTCTGAGAACTTTTGGGATCTTTGCCACAGCAATAATCTTCTCTTGAGGAAGAGGCACAGGCACTGGGAAAAACATCACCAGGCATTTAAACCATGAAGTTTCTGAAGCTGATACAAAAAGGAATTCTGTCTCTGAGCACCAGCTATGTGAGATATCAATGCCATTTTGGAGGGCAGAGTTAGTTTGGAATTCTGGTTCCAGGATCAACCTAGCCTGTGCTAATCAGTGGCATAGAAAGGCCCTGGGACCTATATTCTTACTGGTTCTTACTTACAGGGTACCTTTGAGATAACTGTGTTCAGAGTTAGCAGAGGTTTCATGGCTGCAAGACAAGCAAATGTGCCCATAGATCAGTGTGGTGACTTTGAAGAAAAGCCCTTGTAGTGCTCAGCAGACTACTGCAGCATGGATGTCCCATTTCTCCAGTGGCTTCTGTGGCAATTGATGTCTGCTGAAGTTATCAGTGCTGTTCGCACTAGCTAAGGTGCAGCCACAGTTTTTTGTGAGATTGAAAACTTTGCTTATTACAGTTATCACATATATGTTAGAGTTATAGAGTTATAGTTATCTAATCAGCCATTTTTTTCTATTAAAAATGTATTTTCTAAACTCTTGGTTTTGCTTACACCAGCAGTAAATAATCATTGTGACACAGCTGGCTGCCACAGATGTATCAAGATGCTTGACTACAATGCTTTGCTTTGGGACACTTTTCATCCTCACTCAGGATGGCTCCAGGATCCTGTTTACCACAACAGGTGATGGACACACCACACAACCTGGTCCCTGCATATTGCTGCCCTATGGAGTTGTGCAACCCTACCAGCCATTGAACTAGCTTTGTTATCTTAACACAACACTATGTGTTTATTTGACATTCATCCCACTGTCTATCAAGGACCTTTGACCCCTGTACACTTCCAAGCAAACTTGAAAACCTGGCCATCCAGCTGTATTCCTCAAACTTTCTGAAAACACAAACTGCAAAAAAAAAGAGCTTTTCTTTCACAGGGTGTCTTCTATTGGTTAGAGTGAGGTGACCAATCCCAAAAGTTAGACTCTTCTGACACAGCAGAGAGACTCTTCTGGTTAGACTCTTCTGGCACAGCAGGCAGTTTGAATTCTCCCAGCATTTCCATGTATGCAACAAGATCGGCTTATGGAGGTGTATGAGAACAGACAGGCAGGAAAAACTATTGTGAAAATGTTTCTGGAGGCCAGATGCTGTTCTGGGGTGACAAACACTGTCTTAAAATTAGATGACAAGGGGCAAACCCCCACTAGGTCTCTCATCTCCATTGCAAATTTTCTTGAAGGGAATTAGAGAGAGCAATCCCATAGAAATCTACTGAACTGACCTCTTGGTAGGTGCTGGTGAACAAAAAGTGTGCATTAAAGCCAGAAGGATTTGAATCCCAGGCAAGGAGTGACAACTTTTCATTGTGTCTCCAGGAGTGATGGGGAGAATCCCAGGAAGTCAGGTGTAAATTATCTGGTTTCCTCCACTGGGGTCTAGCCAAGAATTTAACACTTTTGTTTGCTTAGGAGAGGTCCTGCAGTGTTTTCAGTGTCTGTAAGTGCTTTCAGTGTCACTCTGCTGCTGTCTCAAGCAAATGTGCTGAAAGAGCACTTCTGAGCAAGTGTCATGAATCAACACTGGCCCAGGATCTCCAGGAAAAAAATAGTTCATCCTCCAGTCTTTACTGGGGGTCTCTCTATAATTTATGGACGCCTGGAGGCATACTTTTTGAGGAAGTGCAATCTCCTCCTTTGGTTTAGAGTTACAGCCTGAAGGCCATTTTTAGACCTGACAGGGATGTGTCCTGTGCCAGCACAGGAAGAAAGTGTCCTGGCACACTGCATCTCCTCATGGGCATATTAGCTCACTGTAGGCATATTAGCTGGTCTTGATGAGCAACTGGAGGGAGTGTTCTTCCAGGATGGTATTTTGCACAGCCACAGAATTGTTACCACAGAGGTCTATTCTTTAAGTGATGATGATTTTTTAAATTGTGATTATCTTAGGTGGATAAGTGATTATCTTAGGTGGAAAGGCTGATTTCATGCAAGCTTACTGTAAGGAAAATCCCTTTCATATATAATGGATGCTCTAGTATCCACTTCCATTCATTCAGCCTGCAGCTAAGCCCTATCATCCCTTAGTCACTTCAGGGGGCCCCATGTGATTTTGCTTGTGTTCACTGAGCCCAAAATCACAAACCAAGTATGAAGTGCTATTCTGGCAGCAGTGGCAAGCAGAACGGAGGAACAAGAGGTTGGGAAAAGAAATCCCTACTGGCAGAGCACCTTGAGGATGTGCTAAGTGCAAACAGCCAGAAAGCTTCTCCTTTCCTAGACAGAGCCAGGGAAGCAATCTTGTGGGTGATGCAAAAGATAAAAAGGCTATGCAAAGACTGGATGAGCAGCAGATGCAGCAAGGCTGTTGAGCTGCTGTGCAGGGTTCAGGGGGTAAAGCAGGTGGTGAATAAAGCCAAGCTCTGGCACCACAGGTTTTGTGACATGCAGAAAAATTCTTGTGCCCTAGTCCCAAAATACAGAATGACTATATTTGGCTCTTTCCTCTTTCCTCACCAGAGGAAACAAAGATTCTACCAGAATGCATTTGTCTGAATTCCCATCCAGGCAAAAGGCATATGCAGGCTGGAGTAGGGAACCATCCAAGCTGATTTCCTACTCCAGCCTGTATATAGCTTTTAGAAGTAATAGTAGCAGTAATGAAAATTTTGTTCAGTTTTAACAATTAATTCACTGTCAAACATTTGGAGAAACAACACTACCTCTTCCTGCCTTAACTTCCACATCTATCCGTTCTTCTGACTTGACAGTGAACAGGATATATCCTATAAGACTTGGTATTCATCTGACAAAGCTTTAGTAAGTTTTTAGACAGGAAATGCTATTGTCTAATACCATTCTCCCCCAGATTTTCATATCTTTAGGACACAGTCTCTGGATTGTTAATGTTAAAACATTTTCTATTCACTTCAGTTGTTTGACTGCCATGCCATCTCATTGCTGCATCTGTGCAGAGACAAACTGACACATCTAGATACTGATTATTCTTGGTTCATTGTCCTATTGCTTGATAATAGAAGGAGGCACAATCAAGAAGACAGCAGAGGAAAGAAACATTCTTTAACTGAATTTAAAAACGTTAAAGAGGACCAGGAAGTTAGATTCCAGAATAAAATAGGACCTCCCTTATTTCTTGAAGTCAAAGTTGTTTCCTGTGCTGAACCTAGATGATTTTATTTGAGCACATGGTCCTCTTGACTTCTGTGCAGAGCTGTGAGAGCTGGTTTGTAATGGCACTGGATGCTTGGCACCAGTCTGCACTCTCTGTGGGGAGTCTAGACGCTGCCCTGCCCCTGGGCTGTGATGCTAGCAGCCATTGAGCAGAAGGACCCAAAGGCAGATGGTTCATAATGTCTAACAGGTATTGAGGCCTGAAGCCTTCCACAGTGGGCAGAATCTCCAGAAGATGGGCACAGGGAAAGAGACCATCCTAGGAAATGTACAGCGCTATGCTTTAGGACAAATCCATAGAAATCATAATGCCATCTTCTGGTCAGAATGTCTTCATGGACCAGAAGAAGAGGAGAAGCAAACAACAATACATTCTAAATCCCTTTATCTGTAGAAAAGAAAAGATTGGAATCAATGTTGAGTGCTGCTCAGAACCCCGTCTGTGCAATATCTCGTGCAGATCCCATCTGTGAATGGGTTCTGCATTCCTGTGCAGTCTGGGCTGGGAAAGTAACCCTGGTCCTTTGTGTGCAGATTCAAGAAAGCAGCTGAGATGAGCCTGTGAGCTCCTGCTACTGATAAAAGCTAGCCCCATGGTGTGGGGAGAACAAAGTGTAGCAGCTGGCTTGACTGCTTGTCAGGTATGGAGATGAAGTGACCTGAGAGATTCACAGAAGTCCTTCTTTGGATCCTGAATTTTCTAGTAAAAATGCAAGATCCAAAGCAGGACTTCTAGTGAAAATTCAGGCTTAGGTGTCCGTGTCTGTCTGAAGAAAGGCTACAGGCCTCATGAAATGTCAAAGCTAATTCTAGCAAATGCCTTTGAAGCTTAAAAAATGAGGCTTTGGTTTAAAATAGTTGCAGATAGTCACAGTAATTAAGTAGGAGTGCTGTCCACCACCAGGAGGCAAATAAGCAGGGCAAAGTATCTTCTGTGCATGTGCCTGAATCAGGGAAGAATGGGTTGTCTTGCTAATGGTTTGGCACATATGGCTCAGTGCCAGCTCTTCAATCTTCACATGGTGAGGAGATATCCTTAGGAAAGAACTGTGTCCCCAGGAACTTCCCTCCAAAATGTTTTTACCTGTATTCAGCATTAAACACACAGGCCAGTGGAGGGTTCCATTTCCTTTGATTGTTCTGGTTTGGGTTTGTTTTCTGCACAACAGAGCATTTGACCAGATCTCAGCCTCAAGAGGAGATCTGGTTCAGCTGTGGTACTGTCCATCTGCTTCCAGTTAAGCACGTTTCCAAGAACTCTCCTGGTCTGGGTGAACATGGTCCTGCTGCTTTCATGTCCCTGGCAATTCACTCACTTAAAAGTCACCACAACGATGAAAAAAATTTGTTTTATGTCATCATAGTGGGTGCAGAGGAGGTGATTTGGCCTGTTTGTGTAGCACATCTTTTACACGGGATTTAGGGAGTAATTCTGTGGTCACTGAAATCCTGGACAGAGCTGTCAGGGGAGAGAGTGAAAATCAGATCCAGACTGGCTAAGAAAGTTACACAGCATTTCCAGCAGAAATGTTCATCGTGCCTGATAAAGATTTGGACAGCGTTTCAGCTCTTCAAGATCACCTGCTTGGCAAAGTGAGGTGCAACAGCTGCGGCTAAAGGCAGTTATTAGTCCACTCCCCATTCAAAAATGTTGTTTCAGCAAATAAATTCAGCATTTAGAATTGTCAAGCTAGAGTTGTGCCATTTCTTGGAATAAGTAGAAAGCACATTTATTGGCTCTTTTAAATTTATCTTCTTTAATCCTGATGAAAAAGTGTAGGCATTTTCTTCAGTATTTAGTGAAGAGAAAGAAAATTCCCAATTGACAGAAAGCAAAGCAAGTGCTGACTAAAAGAAAATTACCCATGAAAGTAGACCTAGAATAAAAACTTAATTTCAGCTCTGCTGCACTTGATGGGCTGACAAGAAACAAGAATCTTTACGGTCAAGTAAAGGATAATCACTGACAGGCTCATATCCAGCTATGTGGTCTTGTGAGAGAGCTCAAGGCTAATCCAGAATTCCATGGAACTTTCTCAGTATGCTGTTTCTTTAATTTTCCTGGGACATTTTGCAGTCAGTGAAGCAAACTGTCTATGTAACTCTTCACAAGACCTGAGCTTTAAATGCTTTGAGGCAGGGATGGCCATTAGCTGTGCAAGTCTGCATAGCAAATAACCCAGCAGGATAAGCAGTGGCTTAGCTGCTGAGCAAGGACACATTCAAGTGCTTCTCAGAAGGCAGGTCTGAAAGGGTTGGAAAATACATGGCAATTCTTTGGTGCCACAAATGACTGATCTGACCTTCACCACCCCAAAGAAAAATTCCACCCCACTGAAGTCAGTATCCTGAAAAACACCAAAAATATTTTCCCTTGTGCTGGAGCTTCACTCCCATGATATGCACTCTATGGCTCTGTTACTGCCTCAGTAAATGCAAGCAGCGTTCACAGTGTATTTATATGGTTTAAAAAAAAAAAAAGGCATCTTACATATTGTTAAGACAACATTTTGTAACAAGTTACTGTTGCTTACATATTGTCTTTGAGATGCTTGCTCATATTTTTTAGAGCAAGTCTAAAAACCAGGAGAAAATAAGTCTTATCTCTTGGAAAACTCCTCTCTGCTTTGTGGAAAATCCTTAATTACAGTTGCTAAAAAATGAGGATATATTTTCTCCCCCAAAGACATCCTGAAAAAAAACTCCTAATTTAATTGACAAACTGAATTCAATGCATACCTAAGTGGTTTAAATTTCCTATAGTTGTTCCAAAGCAAAGCTGTCCTGGTATTTCCTAGAAGACATCAGAAATATACCTATGTAAACTAAAGATTTTACAAATTTTGGAGCCTTCCTGAGGGTCCCAGTCTTTCCAGCTGCTTCCTAGATGAATGCTCATGTGCACAGCACTATGGTCCACTGGAGTTTGCAGAACTGATTTCTCCTGCATCTTTCCACCAGCCCAGTGAAGGGTTTGAGAAGGGAGTGCAAAGAGAAGAGGGACTGCTCCACTCTCATAAAAATACTTTCAGATTGGGGAAAGCAGTTTGTAAACCGTCATTTAATGCCTCCCAGCCTGGCTTCAAATGATCCTCTCCTTTATTTCAAAAGTTCTGGGGCCTAGCACAATTCAGGGCTCCCTGTTGTGATCATGTACTTTCTCTTCACCCCCTTTCAATGTTGAAGAGATTTATTTTTGTTTAGTTTTCTATCTCCATTCAAATTGAGATTGCTATTATTAAGATGCATTTGGAGAGCAGAATTCTACTATTCCCTGTTTATTTTTGGCTTTTAGCTGACTATGCTTGATAATTACATGTAACCACTTCACTTTGTAATATATTCCCCATATTTCCCTTCCAGGTGACCTAACACTTTCATACAGTAACATAATACAAAGTTTACTAACCCTTTTTTATCTAGAGGCATAATTGGGATTCTCTGTTCATGAATCTCTGAAGTCCACATCAATCCTTCTAAGCAAACTTCCTTTCAAATGCAGATAGAGTACTTTTTCTCAACTTGATGAAAAAAGCTCCTTTGCTCCTTTTTTATGTGCTTTATGATATGTTTCATAATTTTAAATGGTGAAATTTAAAAAAAACCCTCATGCTTTAATTTCATGGTCATTAAAATCAGTTTGGAATTCATATTCAACAGTGGGTGAATCAGAGCTGACCTGCCTGTTAAAGGACTGTGAATATAATTCTGTCCTGAACTCTGTGCAAACCTCTTTTGTGGCAGCTTCTTTCACTCAAGGTTGGCTGTGTTTGGCTGTGTGGGGTGGCTTTCTTTCCCACTGCAGGTTAATGTTGGGTAACAAGGCACATGTGTAATTGGGAGGTCTCTCAGGCATGTGTGTCACATGTGCACATGGATGCATGCCTTCCCAATTAGCACCTGCAGGAGTTTTGGACTGCGATGCTCTGCAGATCTGTCACCAGTAACACCCACCTGAGGAGACTTGTGCCTCTGACAGCCTCTCAGCCATTTCCACATAAATGCTCTTATGGCCTGGGGAAACGAGCTGAAGCATCAGCTGATGTACAAACAAGAAAAAAAAAAGAGAAAGGAGCAGTCTGTTTTTGCACACAGCCCAGGTGACCTCCTGGCCCCACCTGCAGGCATACCTAAAGCTTGGGATGTGAGCGTGACCAACTGCTTGTGCTCGACAGCTGCTTCAACTAGCTGCTCAAACTGTGCTGCTGTAGCAGACACAGCTCCTTCAATTACCTTGAATTAAGTACCAGCCAGTGACAACTCAGGGCACAGAATCTCCGTGGTCTAAGGCACTGATCCAGAAAAGCATTTAAGTGCGTGCTTGTTTACCCTTTCTGTACAATGTTCATAAGCACATGCTTAGATGTAAGGACATTTTGAAGTCCTATTGAAATAATTTTGCAAGGGGCTGGGATAAACAAATCCTGGCCATGCTACAGAGAGAAATTGGTTAAATAAAAATGTTGTGTTTATCTCTTAGACTTCTGCTAATAGAGCTAGGGTGCGGCTTTCTACTGCAATGTCACAGTGCAAGTAAAAATTACTTTGGAAGTCTCTTTAAAACACTGCTTTTGTCTTTTCTTGCTCCCTAATTTTCATTAGCAATTCACCACAAAGAACACATTTTCCACAAATTTAAAAATAAGGCCAAGCAGCATGTTAATCTGCATTGCCTCTAATTGCCATGTGCTGCATTTCAGAAAGCATTGTTACATATTTTGCTACTTTAAAACAAGAAGCGAACCAAATGGTCACACAGAAGATACCTAATCAGTCTGCCAGCACATCTCTCTGCCAAGAAAAATTTATTCTCTCTAGATTGATAGGGTATTGTATGAATGCTATCCAGCTTTCATGCCCAGACAGACATATGACCAAATGTGTGGCTGCTAAGAGTGATGTTCAGCAAAGTTGCTTGACTACCTGCGACTGGTGGGAAAATTCACTATTTGATGCTCCAGTGTTGAATCAGGGTTCTTTTTCGAGGGGCAGATAAAGAAAAAGGTACCATCTACACTTTTTCCTCTGATTGTTACAGGAATACCGGAATGGCTAGCAAAATGCTAGTAGTATTTTTCCCTGGTGAAAGAAAGAAAGAAAAAAGTAATAATTAAAATATCCTTGGTCATATAATACTCTTTGCTCTAAATGGTTGGCATAACCTAACAAAGATGATGCATTCCATGTATTACTCCAGAATAATTTGCCTCATCAAAATCTACAAGATTCAGATATATAGTAATGCACAAAAAAAGAAGGCAAAACAATTAGGGGTTTTGGTTCTGTCTACTCTCTTCTGGAAGCAGTTAATTTGTACCAAAAAAATAAGACAAAAGTAAAGAACGACACCTTTTCTTTCTTTAAGCTGAGAGGAAATTTGCTATCGACTGTAATGCAGAATTTAACCTTGGGGCAGATATCTGAATTTCGGGTAGAAAAAGATGTGTTTAGAAGTAAGAATATAGGAAAGCTAAAGAGACAGTGACTATCTGAGTCTGCAAACAGCCAGAAATGCTTTCTTGTGCTGCTTTGTGCATTCTATTTTCACATACACAGCTTTGGAAGGAAGGGTCCACATTAATAAAGAAATTATAGTGGTCTTCTAAGACAATCTTTGTTCACTCTGTGTACTAAGCCCAAGGGTAGGTCAGGACCACCAGCAATTAAAAAAAAAAAAACAACAAGCCCAAATCAGAAGAAAGCCCCTCAGGACAGCGAGCATAATGGTCACTACTAAGGTAGAAATTGTAAAAATTACTGGACAGTATATACTAATACAATATATATTGCTAATATAATAGTATATATTACTAATATAATTAGTATTACATTACTAATATAATTATACCATATTAATATATTATAATTATATATAATTAATATAATTATATACAATCATACTGACAACATATGGAAAAATTCATCATAGAGAATGAGCTAAATAAAAGCAACATCTTATTCTTCCACTTAAACAAAAAGATACTGCTTCATAGAGTGACATGCCTTTTACCTTTCATTTGACCTTTATTGTCTTTTTGTTTAAGGCTTCAATAGATTTTTGCTTTGTTGTTGGGAAGTATTTAATTAAAACAAGTAAGAATGAGCAGGAAGGATTGTTCCATACCATGAGCGACGGATTGTTAGCATTTTAACTCTAAAGGTTTACCCAGTTTCAGCCTTAAAAGTGGTAACAGTTTTGCTAGATATTAATTATTTATGCATGCCCTAATAAAATTATCAGGAGGAGACTATTGAATATTTTGAGAGCTATGAAAGCTCATTCTTTTACTTTGCACTGGATTAAAACCTAGTGCATTTCTGGCTTTTCTCAATATGTTTAAGACTGTAGTAGCAGCAAGGTGTATGTACTTTTGCGAAGATTTAAACACTAGCCCCCTCGGCAGGGACAGCTGAATTTCACTATTAGAGATGGATAAATTCTTCGGTGTATTTTTGATCATGTAAGGATCACACTTAGAGCACGGTACTAATAATGCCAGGGTCAGAGGTTCTATCCCTGTATAGGCCATTCACCGAAAAGCTGGGCTCAACAGCCCTTGCGGGTCCTTCCATCTCAGATGTTCTGGTGATGCTGTGAACACCGCTTATGCAAAGCACACTGGACGCACAACTTTGGAATGGCCGCCCAAGACACAAGAATCAGTCAAAATATTTCAAGCCAACGGGCAATACAAAAGCTTCTGAAGAATCACAATATTCCAATTTACATTCTCTTAAGAAGAGCAGTAGGAAGGGAGAGCAGTAGGAAGGGCAGAGACACAGGCGGGCTGGCCCAGGGCGGACAGAGCCGGGGTGCTGCGCTCCCTGCGGGCTCGGGCGCGGCGGGCTGGCCGAGGGCTGCGGGACGGGGGGCGCGGCCGCCCCAGCCCGCCGGGGCCAGGAGAGGTCCCAGCGTGGCACTGCCCGGCCGGAGGCTGCGGGACCCCCCCGATGCCGCCCCACCGCCCGCCTCCGCTGCGACGGGCCCCGCGCCCTCCCCTTCCTCCCCCCGCCCCGCAGGGGACCTTTTAAGAGGAGGGGGCAGAGGCTGGAGGACTTGGCCGGGGGACGGGGCTGCTCCTGCGAGAGCTCCGGGATTGAATCGGACGTCCAGAAACAAAAACTAACAGGGAGGAGGAAGAAAAAAAAAGGGGGGGCAAAAGACGTAAAAAAAAAAAAAAAAAAAAAAAAAAAGAAAGAAAAGAAAAAGAAAGAAAGAAAGAAGAGAAATAAGTAAAACGGGAGGTGCGGAAGCACGGAAAGGTGGGGGGACAAAACAGAAACCGCAGGGGGACGCGGTCCGCAGGCTGCGCGCAGCGCGGGGATGGCGCGCCCCGGCGGCCTGTGCCGCCCGCTGCTGCTGCTGCTGCTGCTGCTGCAGGGCTCCCTCCTCCTGCTGGCCACAGCCCGGCACGGCCGCGCCGCCGCCTGCCCGCTCCGCAGAAAGGTAAGCACCGCCCGCCGTGCCCCCCTGCCTCGGGATGCCCTCCTGCCTGGGGTGCGCTGCCGTCCGCCCCGCCCCGCCCCGCACCGCGCCGGCAGCACGGCGGACGCGGGTCTGGTCCCCCCGGGGTGCGGTGGCGGGAGGGGGCAGCGTGCGGGGCCGCCCCGACCTCGGCTGAGTGCCTTCTGTCGGGCGGGCGCGGTGCTCGGGGGGCAAGCACTCGGCAGCGGCAGCGCGGCTTCCCGGGACTGCGAGGCAGGGAGCTGGGACCGTGCATGGGGCAGGAGGAGCGTGGGGTGAACCCCAGCAGGATCTTTTGCCTGCGGTGAGTAGGACGAGCTGCGCTGCTCGCAAGAAGGCAGACTGGCCGAGAGTGACTTGCTAACGCTGTCCCGCGCAGGGTTACCGCCTAGTGCCACTTCAGAACGCCGAGCGTGATGGAACAGGTTCGGACCAGCAAAGGCCACTTGGCGTGAGAACGCGGTTATACCTTGTGTTAGGTTTTGCTCGTCTCCTAAACTTAGCAGCTTGGCTGCAGTAGCCGGGAGCGGCATGCACTGACTTAGCTCCGGTGGGTGCTTAGCGCAGCAGAGGATCCCTGCTGCAAGTTAGGGGTGATGTTACGGCCGCTGGGAAGCTGGTTTAGGCGATGTCTGTCATGTTTATGAAAGATCAGAAAAAGTCGTTCTTATTGAAGCTTGAAGCTTCCGAGACAGAGTACCAAAAATCACGTAGGAAAAGCCTTCTTGAACTTACTTTGTGTTAACAGGCCATCTGTGCTGTCTCTTGGCATCTATTTGGACCTGACGTGCTTCTGGGATATGTGTATTGCCACTTCACCTTCCCTTCCAGGCAGGTTTAACTGCACCAGCACAGCTCTTTAAGGAAACTGGAAGTTCTTAGAAGTAAGTGCAGAACTGCTGCACTGGGGAGGTGCCAAGGCCACAGCAGGCTCACTGCAGGGTAGGTGTGAGAAAGTTTTGCAATTGAAGGAGGTCTGCTCTGTGACTTCACTCCGCTCTCTCACCTCCTCATGCACCTACATGTAGCCCTTGATCTTGGGGGCCTTCCTGCCTCTGTGAGCATACTGGTTCCCCAGAATATCTTCTCCTAGGATTAGGGCATTATGGAATCAGCCGTATGCCAAGCTACATGTGCTTGGCTGGAGGTGTCTGCCTGAGTTAAACAGAGCCTAGCCCTACCTTGGGGGATGGTGTCTTTACAATTTGCTTGGAGCTAGTTTGTCAACTGGATTTGTAGGTGGCCAGCTGTGACGCTGCCATAAAGCCAGGTCAACCCTTTGGAGGTCCCCTTCTCCTTGAGGGCATGAGGTGCAAAGGATGTGGGCCGGTATGAAACTAGTGCAAGGAGCTAGTGAGAGCAAGTACAACGAGGACAGCTCCTGAGCAGAAGTCATCCTTGTGGAAATGGATAACTTCACAGATTGGGTGGGACAGGCAGGAAGTTTTTTCAGAAAAAATTGACTGGACTTCTGCCAATTGCTAGCAAGACTGGAGGTGAAATGTGTTAATGGTAGGTAATTATCTGCTGATTATGCTGTCATTAACATGTGAGACCACCTGTAGCTCTGGAATAGGCAGGCCGTTTCCGAGGGTCTTTAGGACAGTGGTAATAACCACACTGTCTAGGAATGACAGTGTCTGCCTTATTTACAAAACTGTTGAGTTTATCCTTATGAATATTTACCAGAACTCCTTAGGGAAAATAGACTGTCTTGTTCCTGCATCACCACGGATGGGTTTTGAATTTACTTTAGTTCTTTATAGGATTCCTTTTCTTACCTCTCTTAGACAGGTCTAACTTTTTTCTTTTTGTTTGGTTGTCTCAGTCTCTGCCATGAAAAAAGTATGTGCGTTGTTGCCTGGAAAAGTACTATTTTGAATAAAACTACAGTATTTCAGAAGGCTTTCTCATCATGACTCAAAATTATAGTTAAAGCTACAACCAATAATGTGCCTTATCATTCTCAAAAAAACCCCAAAGCCAAACTCTAAAAAAAAAAAAAAACATTGAAAACAATTAATTTAAAATAAAGTATGCTGGAATCTTTTTGGGTTGTATTCCAGATACTAAGTAATGTGGTCTGGTACTGCTTTCTTTTTGCTTAACATTGGAGTGTATTGGAAAAATCAAAGCCAGAAATCAGGAATTAATTTTGGAATGCTTGTAGTTGTAGTTGGTTAGTATTTTATGTTGTGTTGTTCCTGATAGAGGGCCAGTTAATTTATGCTGCTTTTCCCCATATATGCCCTTCAGCAGAGCAAGTCATATGTCTGTTCTTAACCTGTGGCTTTTTAGTTAAAAACTTTATTTTTCATTTCTGGCACTTTGGATGTGTTCTTTTAGTAGCTGTAGCCAGCACAGTGTTTATTCCCCAGGTGAGTTCTACTTTCAGTCTTAAACTGAGTTTGAGAGTGTCAGTAATGCAGGTGGGCAAAAGCTCAATATAAGTACTATTAAAAATGTGGCTAACATTTTTGTGTGCATTACCATAGTTGCATAGGCATGTAACGGGGTGAGTGAAATCTTTGCCCCAATTAGGTATAAAGGAACATGACAAGATAGGATGCCAGGATAGATAAGAGAGAGGGAGAAAGCCATAATAGGTAGGGTTATAGGGCTGCCTGCCTGGGTGAAATATTGCATGCCATGTGCTTTGGCTTCTGTAGCTAGCAAGAAAAATAAGGCATGAGAATATTGTGGCTTGAGAAGCAGTGCAGTTCTGGGCTGAGGTTTGGAAGGTGTGGCTGTGAGGTCAAGTGGTGAATATTAGGGGTCCTGAAAGACAGTGAAGCCATGGAGGGCATCTGCCTGCACAGTGAGGTATATACTTCGTGCTTTGAAATGCATAGTCTACAGAGATGGAAGGAAGGTGGAAGGAAGCAGAGCTCATGTTGAAGGAAGCTGACCAAGTGTAGGTTGTCCATGTCTGGAGTTCTCATCCAGTTCTTCAGTCTCCAGACTGTTTTTCTTTCCCTCTGAGCCTTCATTCCCTGCATCACCACAGCCTTCTGTCCAAACTTTTCTGTTTAGTTTTTTATACTCTCATGCTTTTCTAGATGTTTGGAGTGCTGTCACTAGATAAATTCTTTGTTCCTCCTTGTGTTTTTCTGAATTGTTTTCTGGCTGTTTGCCAATTTTACTCTTGTTAGTATGTCATTCAGCCCAATTTGAGATAGTTTCTGTGGGGGGGGGGAAAGACACTTGCTCTGATTTCGGCATTTCTCTTCCAGAGGAATCATTGCTGCTGCACTTGAAGTGATGTGTGATATCTGACAAAGGCAGTAGTGTTTGTATATTTGAAGACTACAGGTTGCATCCTGTAATGGATCTCTGAATAGTGCTGGAAAAGCAAGCTGTTGGTGCTAAATGAACTAACATGAAATGAACAGAATCTGAGGCTTGGGGTTTTTTAATCAAAAAGAAGGAAGCTCAGCTCCCAAGGAAGTGCCATGCTTTTGCAGAATTTTTGCAGTGGCTGACACTACTGTCCTGTCACGCTGGGGAAGTGTTTTCTGTCCCTGTGTGTCCCCATTGCGCCTCAGTGGACAGTGGAGTTTGTCCCCTGTGCAGCCTAGGTTGAGAAGGAGGCTTTCCAAGTCTTGTGGTAAGGAATTGATCCCACAAGTCCCAGTGTATTCTCTGTGACAGTGTCAGTTTTTTCACCTGGGGAGGTAAGGCAGAGGAGAAGGCACCATGCCACAGTGCTGAGCATTGAGAAACACCTTGATCTGATGATTCCTTGGACCTTGTGTGGCAGCAAGTTGGGAGACCTGTGTTCTCATGTGAGACTGCCGCTCTTTCCCCTTGCTCAGGGTTTTTCCTGTGATGAGTAATGCATTGACTACCACCTGTAAGTTGTAGAGTGGAGACAGAAATATGTATCTATGCATCTTGATCTATTAATGAACCTTTTTGTTGTTATGCAGCTGGAACTGAAATTCCTCAAGCTGCACAGCTCAGCTGCCATAAATAAGCCTCCAGGACAACACTTTGACTGTTATTTGTTTAAAGCACCTTTTTTTTTTGCTGTAACAGCTGTGTTAAAGCATCTTACTGCACTTTTGTCTACTGCATGCTCTCAGGGAAACGAGGTGCTGCAGTGATGGGGTATGGTGTGATGCTGAACAAGCCTCGGCACTGCTCCTGTGCTATTTCACGGCTACCTAGAGTGCTGTTTAACAGCTGCCCTTTTATAGTGCTGGGGTGAGATTGTATCCTTGCTCTTCCCTCTCTGAGGCTGCACTGATACATGCAAGAGCTCCAGGAGGTCTGCAGGGAGTGCCTGAAGGTACAGCAGGGGAGGACAGGTCTGCTCAGGCACACCAAGGGCTTTGCCCCGTCCCCAGTCATGCAGAGCAGTAACGGGAGGCTGTTTGCAGGGGTCTGGCACAGAGGCAGAGTGCTGCTGGGATTCCAGTCTCCACTTTGGAAGGAAAAGGAGATGCCAAAGGAGTGTGAGGCGCTAGCATGTCCGGAGCAGGTGTAGTGCCACCTTTTAGAGAGAGAGTGAGCTTTGTGAGCTCCCCGTGTACCATCACTTGGTGATGATAACTGATTCTGCAGGGTTCGGGGAGTTTGCCGTCAGTGGTGGGACACTGAGGTTTTCTGTCCTCTCCAGGCTTGGCTCCAGGCTTTCTGTGAAGGTCTGAGTGGTGCTTAGGGTGATTTCTTAAGTTCATGACTACTCCTTTTGACATGCAAGTGCCAGCAAGAGTGCTCAGCTGCTCTGCTTTGTGATGTCAGGGTCTCAAGAACTGTGTTACATTTTTTCCGATGTGGTGTCTTCGCCTGCTTTCCTTCTGCCTGTGCTACAGGCTCTTTAAAGGAAGACTTCATGTACTCTGTGGCTGATGGCCTGTTTTATTTCTTCAGAGGTACCACTGGTGCCAGGCTGTATTACTCTGCTTTCAGTATCTGATTATGAAAGTTGTGGGGATAAGCAGAGAGGAAAAAAAAAAGAGTATCACACCAAAAGCCTTTCTAGCTGGGCTGTGTGCAGTAGTCCAGAGTCATGCTAATGATCATATTAAAGTCTGGTACCAGTTATCTGGGCTTGAACCTTCTTGCTGGGTTTATTGAGGAGCTGAAAAGCTGGCTGGTGACCACTTGCTCTGTGCGATTATTTGCAGTTGTACCTGGTTTTGTGCACTCCCACCTACACAATCAGACCTGTGTGAAGAGACGTAGTATTGACCTGCTATCCTCATGCCTGTCCTGGGTGCCTCCTCTATCTTTATACTTGCAGTAGATGGACAGCAGCACTTCTGGTCCTTCCTCCTTGCTGCCTGACCACTACTTCCAGTTCATTTCTCACCACAGTGGCATGCCCTTTCATTTTCCCCTTCTGACTAATGCTGTGGTGTTGTATTGCACCAAATGGTTTATTTAGTTGTTGTTTTGCACTGGGTGATCCCCCTGCCCTGTACCCCTGGTGGTCTGTCCCCTGGTTACCCCTGCCCTCACCCCTCCTCAATGGCATGCATTGGCTCCCATTCCCTCCGCTATAAAAGTCCCCTGCTGTAAGGCAACAGGCCTCTTTCTACCTGGGGGGTTGCCAGAGTCTGAGGTGTCCCTTCCCCAGCCAACAAACAGAACACTCATCCCCACGTGGAGAAGAGCACTTCTCCTCTTCTGCTTTTGTCCCTGTAAGACCGTGTGGGCCAGGGTCCACAGCTAGCCAGAGTGGACGCAAACAACAGCCCCAGGGACGCAGGTTTTACACTGGGGGAGAACCCTCTCTCATTTTCCTCTTGTTTTGCTTTGCTTATTCGTTCTTCTGTATTCCTCCCAGGTCTATGTTAGATTTTCATTCACCTGTTGTGCTGTTTCTTTGGTACCCCCGGGGCTCTTCATGTTTCTTAACCCTTCTTCCTATGGTCTTCAGGAGAGATTTTGTGCTCTCTAATTCAGGTGTGCATTCTGGGACTGTCCTGTAGGATGGTGTTGCCAGGATCTGAAGGATTCTTCAGGATTCTGCCAGGATTCTTCAGACTCTTGATATGCTGCAGAACAGTCTGAAGAGCCCTTTGGAATATATTTGGTTTGTACAATGCTCTTGGGCATGTGGTGCAGTTCATGTGGCTCTCCCATTTATCTCCTGGAGTTGGACTTCAATGATATTCTATATTCTGTAGTCCACGCAGGTGAAGAAGACTGGTGGTAGCACTTGGCTGAAGTGCTGCCTGATCTGTGGCCTGGTTTTGATGTACAGAGCTGCTGGAGAAGGTTGTCTGGGATGAGCCATTGCAGAGCAGTCTTTAACCTTTCTGACCCTGAGTCTTTAGTGTCAGAAGTTTATAGGCAATGTGCTTCCAGTAAATTCCTCCAAGCAGCCTGTTCTGTTTTTGGCAGTCAGGCAGGCTTCTTAGATCAGTACACATGCACAGTTAGCTTAGGTTAGAGTTATCTGCTGGCTCAAGACTGACCAGATGTTTGAGTGCATCTGGAAGCCTGTTCTCTTGCTTAGACATGCAAAGGCTACCTCTTCCTGTCTGTGCAGACAGACACTGCTTGTCCATTGCTCCAGTAAGTACTGTGGCACCAGTGCAGTGCTGTGGGTGATGAAGGCTGTGCCTGCTGCTGGTGTAAAGTGAGCTGAAAGGATTCAAGCAGGATCCATGCTGTCCCATCTGCTCTTCTGTCCTGTGGGAACACCACAACACTGTATTGAGGTATCTCAGCTGATGCTGTGAGGTGTATTTTCCAGCAGAACAAATTTAAATCTGATTCTGACTTCCTGATGGCTGTGGGTTTTGAGAGGTTTTAAAAGCTAATTTAAAAAAAGATCCTTTTTTTATCCCTCTGTGTTTACAAGTGGATACCCTGAAACCGCAGGCCAAGTTTTGCCTGCAGAAATTTTTTTTCATTTATTTTCCAAGGTATTGCACGCTCTTCTCTGCTACTCTACTCAAGAAAGAGTACTGGGCTGTGAGGGGTCTTTACTGAGTGTCTGTCTGCCATGAGCAAAACTTTATTTCTGCCTGTTCCAGCAGGCCTGCCTGCCAGCTGTGTTTAGTGTTGCTCATTTTCTTGGTGTCTTGCTGTTGTGTTATAATCCCAGCTGTCAACCAAGCACCACACTCATTAAATCCCCATTCCATGCAAGAGAGGTTGCAAGAGAGCACTGGAAGGATGAATTACTGGGTTCAGATAATGACAACTTAATAGCTAAAGCAAAAGTATGCACACAAGCGAAGCAAAAGAAGGAATTCATGCACCACTTCGCAGGGCAGGCAGGTGTTCAGTCATCCCCAGGAAAGCAGGCTCCATCACGTGTAGCAGGGGCTTGAGAAAACAAACCCCATCATTCTGAATGTTCTCTCTCCTCTTCCCCCACCTCCCTGGCTGTTTGTGCTGAGCGAGATGCCGTGTGGTATGGAATGTTGTTCTGGTCAGCTGGGCTCAGTTGTCCTGGCTGTATCCCCTCCCAAAATCTTGTGCACCCTCAGCATGCGCGCTTGCAGTCATACGACAGGGAGAAAAGGCCTTGGCTCTGTGCAAGCACTGCTCAGCACTAACAAAAACATCTCTATAATATCAGCACTGTTTTCAGCACAAGTTCAAAACTCAGCCCCATACCTGCCATTGTGAAGAAAATGAGCTCCACCCCAAGCAAAACCAGCATAGTCAAATGGGAAGTTCACCCATGATGCTGCACCACCTTCTGACTAAGTGTCACAGCAGTTTCTTTGATGAAAAGTGCCTTGCTGTGCTGAAGTGAGAGGTGAAAGTGATAGAAATCCTGCTGTCCTGCTTTGCTTCAGCAAATAGTGCCAATTTTTGACTTGATGAAAGGCAGAAGTTGGGTGAGTGTTGTGCCTGAATCATGGTGTGCTAGGGCTGTGCTCCTCTGCTGCTTTCGGTAGATACCCAGAAGATGTATCAGGTGATACTATTGTTGAGAAGACACAGTGTTACCTTTCAGGAGGAGAAAGCACAAGAAATATTTGTATGTTTTTATTTCATGAAAATGGAATTTTTACCTCAGGACCTGAGAAAAACAATGGTGAAAGAGGACTTTATGTGAGCAAAGTCACTTTAGGAAAAGTGTATGCTGGCCAGCTGCTGAGCCAGGTGACCTGCTAGCTTGGCACCATGTTTTCCTTAAGCCCTCTGCTGCAGTGGCCTGGCATAAACCTGTGTACTTACTCAGCTGTGTCTCCCTCTCTCCCAGCAAAATGAGCTGAACTCCTTCCTGTGGACAATCAAGAGAGATCCCCCATCTTATTTCTTTGGCACCATCCATGTCCCATACACGCGTGTCTGGGATTTTATCCCAGAGAACTCCAAGAAAGCCTTCCAGCAGAGCCACATCGTGTACTTTGAGCTGGATCTCACTGACCCCTACACCATCTCAGCTCTCACCAGCTGCCAGCTCCTGCCACAGGGGAAGAACCTCCAAGATGTGCTGCCCCGGGACATCTACCGCCGGCTGAAGCGGCACCTGGAGTACGTCAAGCTCATGATGCCGTCCTGGATGACCCCAGACCAGCGGGGAAAAGGGCTGTATGCAGATTACCTCTTCAATGCCATTGCTGGCAACTGGGAGCAGAAGAGGCCGGTCTGGGTGATGCTGATGGTGAACTCCCTGACAGAGGTAGACATCAAGTCACGAGGTGTGCCCGTCCTGGATCTGTTCCTGGCCCAGGAAGCGGAGCGGCTGAGGAAGCAAACGGGAGCTGTGGAGAAAGTAGAAGAGCAGTGCCACCCGCTCAATGGGCTGAACTTCTCCCAGGTGAGGTGGAGTGGTGTGCAGGGTGCCAGGCTAGCTCCTGAGCTGGATATCACAGCAGAAACAGCATGGGCTGGGGTGTGGGGTAAGTGCTTTCTACCCGGAGACTTGTGTCTGCTCCCTACAGCCCATGACTTTGCCTGCATCCTCAGGAGAATTTGCTAGCACGGGATCAGGCCAGAGCTGAATTCATCGAGGCCTGGGCAGGGAAGACCTCTGTTCTCTTCCTTGGGCAGCCTTGGGCATGTTCTACCCTCAGAGGCACCAGATCTTTGGATGTGTGTTCTCTAACTCTGACTGGGCTGCCCTGCAGGAGCTCAGGACAGGCTGGGGCTCAGTCTCCAAACTTGGTTATGTAATATCAAGTTAAAAAGAAAAAAGTGATTACTTGGGGAAAGCAGGGGTGCTGTGAGTAGAGCTGAGAAATAATTGCTGATTGGAAAGCATCACAGTGAATATTTTGATGCCCTCAGAAATAAGGGCCCATCATCTGCAATGTAAAGTGTATTTTTTGTTTGTGGGTTTTTTTTTCCCCTTTCTTCATTACCTGGTGAGGGTCAGCACAGCAAAGACTAGTACAGGCCCTGGTGCAAATGCTTTTGTGTTTACAAACCTGTTGGAATTCAGCACTGTTGTTCATGCAGCAGAATGACCTCTGTGTTGTCCGTGTGTTGGATGAGGTGCTCCTCTCTGAACAAAATACACCAGGCAGTGGTGTCTGTTGTTGTTTTGCCCAGCGGGATCACAGGCATAACGTTGCTCTCTAATGTGGGATACCTTTACTGCAGGGTGGTGCTAGGTGGGCAGTGGAGTGACATTTGCTTAGGAATAATCAAGACTTGCATTTTGCAGTATGCCCTCGTAGCACAAGATAGGAGGACCTTTAGTCATAGGGCTGGGGAGTTTTGACTGATGCCTGACCTTCTCCCCTGCATCCTGAAGCCTGTCCTGTCACTGATGCAGGGTTTGGAAGGGAAAGAGCAGAAGGTGAGTGCAGCACAGCAAGGGCAGGGACAGCAGCCCAGGAGGAATGTCTGAAGTGCTGCTACCCCAGATAGCACAGCAGCCCAGGGTGCATCACTTGAGCAGTCCTTACCTGCAGGCAGGCCTTCTGCACTTCTCTTTTCCATTGTCTGGAGCTGGGCAACCTCATTCACATCTCCAGTCTTTGCTCAACATGGTGCTTTGGATCCTTCTGCTGTTGCTGTTTGCTTGCAGCTAACCTGGGAATAGGCTGGGAAGTCCCTCCTTTTCCAGCTCTTACCTGGCTGAGGACTTATAAGCATTATTGCCCATGTGTTTCTTTTGCTGGAATTGCCCCTATAGTTTATCATGATGGAAGCAGAGGTGTGGGCATTTTTCTCCACTGCCTTGTAAGAAAGTGGTAAGGAGACTGAGATATGTTGACTGGTAGTCATATCCCTGCTAAGCTCATGTAGATGTTTACTCTTAGGCCTTCACAGCTTTCTTCCAAGAGCAGCTGGTTTTGTGCTGTTTAGCAGATGGGATAAATTCCAAGTGATCCAAGAAGGTGCATGGGCAAGGGACACAGAGCTGCACCATCCAGAATTGCCCAGCCTTCTGAGAAGGCCAGAGAGACAAAAACTGCAGGAGAATCTAGCCTCTAGTTGGGAAAGTCATATCCCTTCGTTAACCCATGATGAGTGGAGGTGTGCATTTGCATCACGAAGGCTACAGCTCCTTCCCTCCCTACTCACTTCCCAGGGAAGGAGCGCACTGTCCCTTGTGGGAGCAGGTCTGGAGCAGCTACTGCACTGCAAATTCGTACCTCCACTGCTGCCCACTACTAGATTTCCAATACAGGCAGCTCAAGGAAAAGGAAAACCAGAGGCAGATGATTTTGTTGCTTCTAAGCCAATTTCATGGCTGTTTCAGAAACTGACTTGTGAACTCTCATGGTTGGCAATTGTGTAAGTCTTTGATATCGGAGCTTTCTTGTCAGTTTGTTCAGGCAGTAGAGTTAATTATGTGTTTAACAGATACCAAGCAAAGAGTTTGAAGTATGCTCTTTGGAAAATATTTTCTTTAGTGTGCTTCTGTTTGTAAACCCCCAGTACTGGACCACTTCTGTGCAAACACACAGGCATGACTTAAAAACTTCTGTTGGGGAAAGTGGAACAAAACCCGTAAGGAATAGTCTAACACTGTACAAGAAATATCACAGAATCACAGAATGGTCTGACTTGGAAGGAACCTCAAAGATCACTTAGTTCCATCCCTTCCACCATGGGCAGGGACACCTTTCACTAAGACAAGGTTGCTCAGAGCCCCATCCAACTTGGTCTCAAATACTTCCAGGGATGGGGCATCCACAGCTTCTCTGGGCAGTCTGTGCCAGTGCCTTACCACTCTCACAGTAAAGAATTTCTTCCTAATATCTGATTTAAACCCACTCTGAAGCCATTCCCCCTTGTCCATTGTAAAAAGTCTTTCTTGTGGGCTTCGTTCCCGTACTGGAAGGTGCATTCTCTTTTCCAGGCTTACCAATCTAAATTGTCTCGGCCTTTTCCTACAGGAGAGGTGCTCCTTTCTTCTAATCCATCTTGGTGGCCTGCTCTGGACCTACTCCCATGCATCCACGGTGCTGGGACCCCAGAGCTGGATGCAGGGTTCCAGGTGGGCTCTCAGCAGAGCAGAGCAGAGGGGCAGAATCCCCTCCCTCCCCTGCTGCCCACGCTGCTTTGGATGCAGCCCAGGACACGTTTGGCTCTCTGGGCTGGCAGTGCCCATGGCTGGGTCAGGTCCAGCCTCTCGCCACCAGCAGCACCCCCAAGTTCTTCTCACAGGGCTGCTCTCCACCTGCTCATCCCCAGCCTGTGCTGGTGCTGTGGGTTGTCCTGGCCCTAGCACAGCACCTAGCACGTAGTCTTATTAAACTGCATGAGATTCCTGTGAACCCACTTGTCAAGTTTGTCCAGGTCCCTCTGGTTGTCATCTAGGGAGATGCTTTTTTTCTTGCAGCAGAATCACAGAGAAATTTTTTACTTAACAGAGAAGCAAGTTCAGTGTTTTCAGTTTGTTTCTGCATAGGGTTTGCTTTTTCTTTCACATCCAAAATTATTCTTCGGGCTGGTAAGGCAGACTCCCAAGCCCTTTCCAAACCATACATTGTTACTGGCTATGTCCCTGTTTTGATCCA
The DNA here is from genome assembly GCF_963513975.1 of Fringilla coelebs. Classification (NCBI taxonomy): domain Eukaryota; kingdom Metazoa; phylum Chordata; class Aves; order Passeriformes; family Fringillidae; genus Fringilla; species Fringilla coelebs. Next base: position 64,781,290 of record NC_140031.1, on the reverse strand, counting down.
TTCTATTGAGCAAAGCCTCAATAGTGTATGTTATTGCAGGTGAAGGTCTGAAACAGATTATTGTCTCCCTGGGCACAATGCTCAGTAACTGCAAAGTACAGACAAACCCAAATTAGCAACTTCCTTCTCATTGTGAAGAGAAAACAGTAAAAATGAAAAAAAAAACAAAAACAAAAACCACATACAACAGCCAACAGTGCCTGTCAAGGGGCTCTTTTTCTTTGGGCTTTTGTACCAAAGACTTTTGGTTTGTGACTCCCTTATTTTACCTGCCAAATCTCTCTGTTCGTGCTCAGCTCAGGCTGCCTGCCCACAATGCCAAATCATAAAAGTATCATTTTTGTTCAGTACACAGTGATGTGTACACAATCTGTGAAATACTTTACTGCCTTCTCAATCCCTCTCTCTTGTTCCAAGTTCTGTGCAACTTCAGGAGTATGGAAAGGTTAGTTTGTCTCCACGCCAGGGCCATGGTGTTTATTTTTCCTCTTTCATGCTGTTTCCATCCTAGTTTGTCTACAGACTTGTTCTCCCACTCCACCTTCTTTGCTGGGTAGTGCCTCTCTTGTTACAATACCCTGCATAGGTCTCATTCCTAGCTGTGTCTGGGCTTTGTAGCTATGATCTGCCACTGTTGACTTCCAGCATGGAGTCAGTCCCTCCCAACTCTTCCTGTACAGTTACACGTGCTTACATGTTTGCTGTATTGTGGGTATCAGTGCTCCAGCCCAAAACAGCTTTGCTGTTGGCTTCAGTAGTGTCATGAACATCAGCTTAGTACTGGCTCAGAAGACGAGCAAGTGTCAGCCCTTGTACTGTGCTGGGCACCTGCTTTGTACACTAAGGTAGTCTCCAGGCTGTATTCCTCACAAACTGGTCTCTGGTTGAACACAAGGAGGTTAAACTTATGTCTACTCTTTGTGTGGACCCATGGTTTAGAGTGTAAACACTGTCCAGCCATCACTACTTCTTAGCCATGACCCTGGCCAGTTTGGCTTTCTCAATACTGGGACACTTGGTAGAAGATTCTTTTACCTGTTCTTGATTTAAGAATTGTTTCCTCCCATGACTTTCCTGTGGTTATACCTTGTCACAGCATTCTTCCTACCTGGGCATCTGATTACATTGCTGCATATTCAGGTGGCATCTTCAGAGCTGCTTGGGATGCAGTTAGAAGCCAGGACCCACTAAAGGATGACTGCTCATGAAATCCTGGCTCCTTTTGCCCCTGTTCTGGCTGAGGGGTGACAATTAATCCTTGACATTGCCTGTCTGCGGGGATGCCAGCTATCATCAGCGATGAAAGAGGCAGGAACGATGAGGGTTGATTAGAAGCTCATTTATTAGAGCATCAGATATAATCACATTTAGGAAGGTCAACTCAGGAGACAAGATAATGCAGAAGACATGGTAATATATACCCTTGACTATAGTTCTTCTGTGTCCTATCCAACTAATCAACAATTTTCCTACCTTCTATAGAAACATAGCTTACCAATCAAATAACAATGTTACCTTATATGAAACTCTGACATAGTATTTATTAACACAACAATCCCACAATCCTCTATGTGAAACCCCTTAACAAGCTACTTAAATAACACGCTTTACCTTAGCTTATTCAACTGTATATTTAATCAACCTATAATATTATGTCATACCTAAACTGGCAGGCTCTTTAGCTCAACAGCAGCATTCATCTTGATGGTACCCACACAACTCCCCATACTATGTCGAGATATTCTCTCTCTTCAGCACTTTTCATCCCATGGTTTTAGGTTGATACCTTCTGCATAGTCAGCCTAAGCAAATTCCCTGTCAGTCCCTGCCGGTCCAACTATCACATCTCCCCCTTTCTGTTGGGCAATAAAAATTCCTTACAATGATTTTTGCAAAATCTTCTGTAAACAACTCACTAAACACGGTAATAACATCAACACAACAACTAACAATCATGTCTTAACCAGAGATAACAACCAACCTGACAAGCCACAACCTTTAAACAGTCTGTTTAACCAGTTTTTAACATTTTCCACTTGTAGTTGCTTGACTCCTTAGTCAATAGTTGGATGCTCCAGGGTATCAACTCGCTATGGCCAGACAGATTCATGCAGCATAAACCTTCAAAGTCTTGGCATCCATGCCCTTATGCCAGCAGCAGAAAGTCACCTTTAATAGCAGAAAGCAACCCTGTTGTATAGAGTGGCATGCCTAGCACTACTGGCATCTGTTAACAGACCACTTAGTGCAGGGGATGTACCATTGGTTTGCTTACTCAACCCACACCCCAAACTATCCAGTTGTTTCAGTGCTTTTGCTGCATTAACCCAAGATGCCAATATGGATGCTGCAGGTTTTTTTTCTTTGTTCCAATAAACAACCTCATTTTTACATTCTGATTCAAATTGATGGATGAATCGTTTTTCTTGAGTTTCTCCATTGCAAATAAGTGTGATGTTGGGTGTTAGTAGAGTAAGTCTACTACAGGCTACATGGTCCACCTTTAATGTGCGATGGAAGGGCGGGCCAGGCCCTATCCCCACAAATAAAAAACATTCCTGGTGGCACCTGCAGGGGTCTGCTATTGGACCATGAAAGTATGGGTGATGTGTTATTGCACCAAAGGTTTTCATTTTTATAGACAGGATCGTAAGGGGAAGCATCTCACAGGGCTGACTGATCTTTTGTTAAACTCCAGCTTGAATAACTAAGCTTTTCACGATAGTCTATTCTAACCAAACCAAGGAGCTCTAGCTCCTGGGGTTCCAGGCTGCTGGTAGCTCTGAGATAAACTGTTGAATCTCTGGGCTGCCAGCCTCCAGTGGTGGTGGGTATAGGTGGCTGGGGCATTTTTGTCATCGCACAGGGCCACCCTGTGCTCCCCTTGAAGTTTCCTGGCAGTGGCTTGCTGTCGTCAACATATTTTGAGTGGCATTGGCTAGGGTGATGACGACTTGTCGTACATCTGGAGCATATATTAAGAGCTTTAGATATAAACCGGTCTCTTTTAATGTTCCCTTGCTTGCCACATCCATAGCATGGGCCAGGACCTTGCTGTTGCAGCCCTTTTGGAATGGCTCGCATTGCTGTTAAAGCTTCAGCAAACCCTTGGCCTACAGCTTGCACATGTAGGGCTACAGAGTTCTCTGATGTCCCAAGGCAATTCAACCATTTGCATTGTTCAGGCTCTGGGTTAAACATAAGCTGTGAGGGTTGCTTCAAATAGTGTCCCTGAACTTGGGGTATTGCTTTCCATGGCCTTGGGTTGATCCCAGTTATGGCTGGCTCACTGGTCAGGCTAGGCCATGGGACCTCCACAGGCTCCAACCCTGGCACTGAGTGCTTGAAAGTCCTGTCATTTCCATCTTCCAGCCAGTTTCTCAAATAGCTCATTGCAGATAGAAAAGGAAGCAAATTTCTCTGCATTGACCATTTTGTATAATTAGGGCATTATTTGTTTACGTTTCTACTCAAAAAACAGCCTTTGCAAGCAACAAAGTGCTGAGAGATTCTTGCTTTTTCCAGCACTTCCAGGTTCTGGATTACTAACATGACCATGAGAGCTGCAGACTGCTGCTTAGCAAATACAGTCCTTGTGACATAACAGCAACATCATTTTTGCTGCTTAATCTGTGTACCCGCTTAGGTGAAAGGGCCACCCTTGATAACCCCTTGTATATTGTTATTAAGTAGGAAAAGCCTGTATTTATGTGGAAAGTAAGAAGCAAAGACACCATTGCTTTGCTAACAAGTGGTACATGATTTGTTGGTTGGTTTGGATTTTTTCCCATTCTCAGGGAGTTAGAAGTGATGCCTTGAAGTTAGGCACAAAAGACACAATATGAAATTGGTGAGATTTATGCTATTCTTCTCATTTCAAATAAAGGGGGTGGGGGGAGGGTCTTGCTGTACTTGATTGGCCAGTTATAATAGTTGTCTTTAATTTCTGGAATGATAAGGCCAGATTTGGCAGTGTTTTCATTCACAAAACCTTGGTTTGGGCTCATCTTTGGCAAGAACAGTAATGGAGAATCTCAAAGAAAGAAAAAGCAAGGAAGGGCACACAGTAGAAAATATGCAAAGAATGTATTAGAATCTGTTGTTTAGGTCCAGATTTGGAGTAGAGCAAGGCAAAGAGCAGTTGCTTGATGAAGGAGCAGACAGAGGAGCAGAGCATATTATTGCTAAACAAGTTGGATGGGACACTGCTTGTAGTAACCTGGTTGCATCTGCTGCCCCACAGGTGTAACTTCAAGACTTAATTGTTAGAATTGGCCTTCTTTCCTCAGGTGATGGGAACATCAGGGTTTTGTGCAAGTGAACTGGAGCTGGAACAACTGAATTGATCCTATGTGCATCATTAGCTGCTGGAGTCTGTGACCTAGATTTGTTTTTGTTTTCAGTTTGTGTGTAAACAAACCTGCAGACTCCATGTCTAGACATCAGCGATGGGGAATGGGCTTTGACTATCTATTGAAATAATTACAGTTTAATTAAGAGCTTTTTAACTCTCTGGGGATTTTAGGGCTCTTTTCCCAGTGAAAGTGGTATTCAGTGTGATATGCCACCTCTGCATTCAGAAGGGTGGGGGAGAAGGAGGGGTATTTCAAACAGCCTGGACTCTGTGGTAGGGCTTAGAAATACCAAACTGTGAACTTTGCTCCTTCCACTTGCCCCCCATATGCCTATCAGCTAGCTGGATTTTCCCATTAAAAATGCCCTTAGCTCAGCATATTACACAGAAGGAACAGAAGATGTCAGGTGGCAAATGTGCCTTCTTCTGTCCTTGCTTCTCCCAAGGAGGTTCCTTGTGAGTGTCTGGCTGACAGTTTTACAGTGTGAGCATGCCAGTGCACTTTCCTTTTCATTCAGTGAGCAAGGGCAGGGCAATGAAATGTGTGCACTGCTCTGAGGGCTCTCGTGGCTGGGTTATCCTGCTAACTTCTGGGAAGTGCACTACACTGGGTCATCCTGCTGCCCTCTGACAAGTAGTGCTAAATCGGTGGGCTGGTTGGCAGGTGCACTGTGTGCCACTTGAGATCCTCCAGCTCTGGGTGAGGGCACTGTTCCTGCAGAGGAGCATAGCCCTGTCACCAGGCTGAGGGGTGCCAGGTGTTGGTGGACATTCCAGGTAGCACACAGAACCTTTGAGCTGGAACAGCCCAGCCAAAAGTAAGGAGCATGGATGGGCAGAGATATGGCCTTGGCTTAGTCGGCTGTTCAGCTGTGTGAAGCTTTGTTCTGCATGTCCTCAAGTTCTGGTAGAATTACAGTGATGGATCATGGCAGTCTGATGCTGTGGCTCTGTCAGATGCCTGATCCCAAGAGCTCACTAATTGCAGCTGGAGAACCCAAAGCATGGGACTACAGCTGCCAGCTCTTCCCTTTGACAAAAGGGCTGCAACACCTTAAAGGCACGTGCCTGTGGAATTTGTGGAAAACAGCTTCCTTTTACACCCAAGAGCTGGACTGCACTCCTGTCACCCTGTACTTCTGTCCAGTACTGGTGAGATGGTACTTCTGGTACACTGGACACACTCCAGCACCTCAATATCCTAAATACCAAATATGAAGGTTGGTATTTGGTATTAAGGATATTGAGGTGCTGGAGTGTATCCAGTGCAGGGCAGCAAGGCTTGTGAAGGGTCTAGGAAACTTGCCTAATGAGGAGTTGCTGAGGTAGCTGGGTTTGTTTAGTCATGAGGAGGCCCAAGGGAGACCTGGCCCAGACTGGATTACATGATCCACGGGGATCCATGTCGGCTCCTGCATCCCAGCTGACATGACTCACAGCAGTGATTCTGAAGACTCATTTTTAGTTTTCATCAACAAATTCTGATGAAAAATAAAGCCCAGCTTTAGTTTTCATCTGTTTGATTTTGTGAGGGTTTGCATTCCACTGAAGAGCCTCTGTTGTACTTGTGTGAGCATTCCAGTTTGTCCTTTAATGTCCTATTTGTTGAGCCTGTCCCAGAAGGGCACATTTTCTATGTGTTAACTGTTGACTCAGCTCTTCCCAGGCCTAGCAGTATCTGTCTTACGACATGGCAATTGTGTGTGTGCTTGGTGCAGTGGCGTTGTCACTGTCCTCATCTTTCTTTGTTTATGCATCTGTGTTTGGCTGTGGTTCTTTCAGGCACAGCGGTTTTCTGAGCGCTCATGCTTGGGGCTGTCAAAGTCCTTTTTACTCCCACTACTTCCCAGGCAGGAAAAAGTGTTACTGTTGCTGCTGGTCCAGTCCCTGTCTGCTCCTGGGTCAAGGTGAACTTGCAAGCCAGCTTACACGTTCTTTCTCACCTGTAGTTTTAGGTCTTCTAAAGTACTGTTCCTGTTCCCCTGTCTCCCTATGTGAGGGGTTTTGTATTCTCTAAATTGAATTCTCTAAATTCCTACTGCCATACAGTCTCTTGGGAAAACTACTCATTGATGCTGTTGTCTTGCTGCAGAAAACTTGCAAAACACTATCAAGATTTTTTGAAAGGGTATGGTTTCCATTATACTTATTAACTTAAAGTGTTCATATCCTATAAGTATTTGCAATAATCTTCATGAAGGATTTTATTAGATAATTTGAAAGATTGATTGCAAGTAGGATGAGTCTGAAAATAAGACAAGTTTTAAGATAACTGTTTCTTTTTGTGACCTAAGGCAAAAAGGAAAAAGTAGGAACAATTCTTCATTTTTTTGTTGATAATAGAGAAAAGATTGGGTTCCTCAGTAAAATTCTTATAATTCAGCAAATTTAGCAGCTGTATGCACATCCACACCACACATCATCCATTTCCAGCATGCCTGGATGAAAGATGGTCAGCCTCTGAGGTGTGTGAACAGTTTCAAAGGGATTAGACAGATGGATGAAGGATAGTCACACCAGGGAAACTCACACATGTCCCAAGTGCCATCTCTGGCTCAAGACATCTCTCAGCTCCTGAAAGCCTGAATTTAGGGAAGTGTGAGTGGAGGAGTTGTTCTGGAGGTTGAGGGCTTCTGCTTCACTGGGCAGATGTGGACGGTTTGTTCCCAAAATGTAACTGAGATGGACTTGGTATTCCATTGATATGGAATGGGACAGCTGAAGTAAGTTTGCCAGTGTCCGTGCTGGAGCATTCAGATGCCCACATGTTCTCCCTTTTCACAAAACTTATCTTTCTTGAGCATGCAGAGGTCCCATGTGAACAGTTGAGTATGTGGGGAGCAGTTGACTCCGAATTCTGAAACCAGAGAAAGGTTTTGGAAGGTTTATCCATGGATCTTGAGAACAGTCCTGTCAATTAAGATTAAATGTGTAACAGTGTTTAGTCTGCAATTAACTATGATGTCAATCCTGTTCTATTGCTGTTTGAGGGAAGGTTTAGGCAAATGGCCTTGTGCATTTCTCAATCCCTTTGTTCTTAACAAGATTAGCAGGATTGCTAGCTGCAGCTAGAACTCAGATTAATCTTTGACAAAAATAGATACACTCACTTGACCTCCACAAAGTCAGGTGTGGTAAGTGGAACAAGACTGTTCTAGCAAATAAAATTTTAATATTTTAATGGCAGATTTTATGTGCTTTTATGTGACCTGTTTTGCTTTTTGAGTGCGTTCATTAGCAACACATAGTGTTATAGACTGATTTGCATCTTATGCACTCAAACCCTTCATTTCTAAACGGATCATCAGTGTATCCCACTGCCTCCATATTCCCCAGACAGCACCATATGTGAAAAATATTTATGCATATTTAGGCCCATCAGGCTGTCAAACCTCAAATTAACTGGGTTTGCAACTATGCATTGAATCTGGCTGAATTCCCTCCAAAGAAATCAGTTATTCCAGCTTCTTCCAGTTCTTCATTTCTACTTGATGGAGAGAGCAAGCATTATCCTATTCTCTCCAAGATAAAAGCTGAGACTCTGGCTGCCTTTGCTGAGTATGTCTGGTGGGCAGGCATGGTCACGCTAGCCACTTCTAATAGCTGTAGGGAGAGACCCCGCTGAGACATGGTTTGTGGGGAGAATATCGGTTTGTGGGGAGAATATCATGCCTTGTTTTCGGTCATGGGAGCACCCCCTGTGGAGTTAGCCCCTCTGCCTTCCAGCTGGCTGGGAAGTCACACAGGATGAGCCATCCTGCTGCCACGAAGGACATGAGTTTCATGGTGTGAAACATGGCTGAGTGGGAAGCCCACACAAGCCTTTTTTCACTTCTGCTAGAGAGAAGTCAGCACAGGATGGGATCATACAGTTCCTTTGCTCTTCCATCATCTTTTCTTCCGTCGTCTTTTGGTGCTTTGAAGAGCTTCCTCCAAGCTCAGGGGAAGGGTTTGTGTTTCTCATGGGAACAGGCTGTATAAATAACACCAGGTGCTCTACCTGGCAGGAGAGCTGCAGCCCTGCTCTGGTGTGCTGCTGGAGGTATCCCAGCACAAAGTCCTGTGAGGACTCTAGTACTGGCGCTGCAGTTTGCCTGATTCAGGAGCCTAGGCCAAATTTACAGCTGTCTCAGGTAAGAGCTTTACCTTTTTTCTGGATACTGGATTAACTTCTTAAAGATTCTAACCACTGAGAAAATTTCATCTAGACATTGTCCTAAACATCTTCCTGCCTCTCCAACTGCAAATCTTTGAGTCCTGGCTCCAGCATACACCTAAAGAACCAGGGTAAAAATCAGATATTGATTTAGCCAGCCAGAGGGGAGCTGGCTAAATCACTCAGATGCTCAAAATCCACTGCTTTCTTCCCAGATTTTTACCTCTCTGCCTTCTGAAAGGTGGGTAAGTTTTGTCAGAATCCATTGGTAAAGAAAGCTAAAGCAGCTTAGCTTTCCATGGTTACACAGGATCAACACAAAGCTAACTCTCCTAAAGCTAACAAAGCTATATCTTTCACTAGACATCTCACTCAGGGCTGTGGCAACTCTGTGATTGCTAGCCAAGACCAGAGCTGTCTCAGCAGGAAAGACATGCACTTGACCCCTGCTAGGCAGAGAGATTTGCTGCTGTTCTGAGCTCAGTTTTCAAGCTCCTGCCTTATTCTGGCCAAAACAGCCCATTCTTCTGGGAATGTGCAGCAGTTTGATCACCTGATGGCAGAACCACAATTTCCAGATTACAGAATATTCATAGTTGGAAGCATTATCAAGTCCAGCTTTTAAGTGAATGGTCCATGCAGGGTTGGACCACAACCTTGGTGTTATTAGCACCATGCTCTAACCAAAGGAGCTAACAGTAGGGCCACCTGTGATACCCAATGCCTTTAATCTTGGAAGAACTCTCCCAACTTCCATGTATGCCTGAGGAAATTCCTGCCTCTGGAGTTTCAGGGTATTCCCCAAAGTGCAAACATACCAAACTCCTCAGCAGCTCTTTGAGAGAGGAACTAAACTCCTGTCACTGTTGATATATTTGGCAAAATGGTCTCTGGAAGTTTTTAAGGCTGAAATGTCAATCTGCAGGTACTCAAGTACTTGCAGATATCCTGAGATGAGATGTACCATACTCTCCTTGAGACCAGAGTGACTAATACTGACAGGTAATTTACCTTTCAGTCTTGTGTGGGCCACTACATTTTCACAGCAGTTTCACAGCAGCCTATATATATGGCTTGACTCTGTAAAATGCAGGCATGTCAGGAGTGGCTGGAAGCTTCTAACAGAGGCATTTCTGATGAAATAAATCATGCTGTGCAGCCTAAGTCAGAGCTCCTGTACTGTCTCTGCTGCTCAGCCAGTGTACAGTAACTTGTTATGCTAGGGTAATTTGATCACAAGTTTCATGCCTGTGTGAATTTATAAGGCCTGTTTATAAAGATAAATGGGCTATTGTCACAGCTGGAGTCCCATGGGATAAGCTGCATTTTTGTAATGCTCAAAAACAAAGTAGCTACAGACATGTTTTCTAGGAAGGATGAAATGGAGAAGGAAGAGAAGGTAACACCGCATATATTTTTATTTGCTTTGAAGCTGTTGGTAATCAAAAGAAGAAGACATGGAGAGCTCAGATCAGCAGTAATGCAGGGGAATGGAAGTACTTGTTACCAGTGTTTCACAGTTCCTGGGTGAGCATCTCCTTGAAACTCTACCAGAGAAGAACAAGAGAAAAATTATACCACCATTTAGGTACTTCAGCACTCAGAGAAAGCTATTTACCTAAGACACATATGTAAATAACACTGTCTAGGAAGTATTGTTGCTGTCTTGGAGTAATGCAATTTCAGACCTCATCCCGGCTAATAAAAAATTAATTAATCACTGAACTGAAAAGGCTGCTTCCTCAGGTACAAATAATAATGACTGAACTTTATGTGAAAAGAGAATATATAGTTCCAACCAATAATATGTACAATTGGTGCTCTAAGGGGGGTCATTTTTTTGAAACAGGAAAGAATTATAGGCCAAATAAAGTAGAAGGAAGAACTTAAGCATAAAAATAGGAATGATAATTGGGAGTTGTTCAAGAATCCTAATTAGGTCCCCAATAAACCACAGTTCTGCATTTGCAAAGACAAAATTTTTGGTTTTAAAGAAAGCTGGTTTAGTTAACAAAGGAGATTAAAACATTAAAAAACCTCAAAATACAATTAATAGAAAAATAGAGCAAGCAATATAAACAAGTAATCTGCAAGCAAAGGCGGACAATTGATGGGGAAGCTGAAGGGTACCAGTGAAGAGCTTTTGAGCAGCAGATTTGAACAATAAATTCTTTAAATGTACCAGGGATTCCCAAAATCCTAGCAGTGCTCTAGGCTCCATACTAACCAGGAGTGAAAAAGCATACTAAAAAAGCAGTGGCAGAAATAATCACTATTTATTTTGTGATGTTTGGAAAAGAGAAGACTGTGTTTGTAGCTTGGTCATAAGGGAATGTTTTCTGCTCTGCTGACAAATTGCTTCCAGTAATTGGCGAAAATGTTAAATGTCATTGTTTTTAAATGTTCAAAACAATGGTTAACTTACAGTCCATAATTTTTAGAGACTAAGCCAAGGAGCTCTTTGAATCATTAATTGCACTTGAAAAAATTCAGGGGAGTGGAAAAAAAACTACTGTAAGAGCATTATTCTGGGACAATGAGGGAATAGCCTGCCAGACTACCCAAAGTTCAGTTTGGTCGAAACACAGAAAGTATGATAAGCTCTGCAGCTGGTGAAGAATTGAGGGGAGACAGTATGGTACTAGCCAATTTTCCCTGAATGGGAAACTGGCTTAGTCAGACAACTTCTTCATATGAGTATGATTTTTGGGAATAATTGGTGACGTAATTACACAAAGCTTTGGAAGCTTTTGACCTTGTTCCTGGTGATTGATATAGGAGTACACACCAGACAAAATCAAAGTGGCTTATTGTAAATAACCCAGAATATTTGTGCGTTCTTATGAAACAGCTGCAGATGGGGAGTCATCCTCCACCAGGGAGTAGGGAAGCTAAAAAAATCATGCAAAGAAGTACTAAAGGTGTCTGTTCCTGGTCCTGCATTACCCAGTGGCTTTGCCAATGATACAGATACTGTGTAAGTATTGGGACAGGCATGGAGATGCTGTGATTGGAGGGGATGTAAACAACAGGTCAGCTGTTCTGTCTGAGGCTGTACATCTACAGCACGTCAAAATAGCAAGACTGGAGGCCTTCTCTGGAATATCCTGGTGGTGCAGCAGGCTTGGAAGATATCTGTTAACATGACTGCCAAGCTCAGCAGTTCAGCTGAGTGGCAACTTGCAGTCCTCATGAGTGATAGAAGAGGGGGAGAGATGATGTGAGGATTCTAGTGCAGGAATGCTGCCTGTTCCTGGTGTCAGCACTTCAGAGGGCATTGAAGAGCTGGATAGTGGCCAGGAAAGAGCTACACAATTATTCTGGGACCTGAAGACCATGCTTTTGTAACAGGAAAGTTAAAAAAACCCAAAAAACTGAACTTGATCTGACAAGTTGTGTCCAGAGAAACAGACAAATCATTCCTTAAGTTTGCTTGGGTATTTGAGGCAGCAGGATAATATAACAAATGCTGTATGTCAAGTGGCATAGATGTTGAGGAAACACGTTATCAGAATCAATATAATTGGTCTCTAGAGAAGGCAATTAGCCAGTTTAACAAATTTCCTGAGGACCTAGTGGAGCTGCCATTATTTAGACTTCAAGTTGCCACTAGATAGCTCTCTGAAGCAGAAACTCTTTCTAGGTAGCTGCTGATTTGTGCAGGGTATCAAAGTACATTTTGATCTGTCTGGCCAGTGACTGTCTTTTTGCTAATGTGAAACCAGACTTTTTTCTTACAATGAGGCATAGGACAATAAGGTTTTTTAGAGCAAAAGTTCTGTGACTTCAGCAGGTTGGCAGCTGTAGGTCAAAGCTGTGTGTTCTTTGCTACACAACCTCTGCAAATGGAGTGAGCTTTTAGAAACATTTAAATGAAAGTTGATAAGAGGGGGTCTTGAGGTAGTGGAGGCCCTTGCTACCTTGTTTGAAATGCCCTCAGGCATCGGCTCTGTGTGAGTCTGTGTGTGTGTGTGTGTGTGTGTGTGTGTGTGGGTGTGTGTGTATGAGACAGGAACCAAAAAGACTGGTAGGTCTGCATGCAGTGCTGCAGTGATTGCAGAGAAAGATCCCTAAGGAGCAGGTACCACCTCTTCTGGACTCTGGTCTACCTGCTTAGCAAGGAATGAAGTGGGACCTTAAAGCCAGAATGCTGCCTGGGAGCCACATTCCTGCTCAGGTTAGTGAGGAATGACCCCCTGGAGTTCAGCAGCGCCTTCATCTCACTAAGGCCCTGCCTTAACCTTAATGGTTTACCTCTGCTCCAGGACCCTGTAAAGTTTCTGTCTGGCATAGGGCAGGGGATGGCCCCAGCGTGTGGTAGGTACAGGGATGCACAGCAGGCAGACAGAGTGCCCTGTGAGCGTCTGGTCTGACAATAGTCCCCTCATACCCACAAAAGCCCTTGCCATACCTGGTGGTCTTAAGTGAGGGGCTGGGATTTTGGTAAGTGATAACAGCCCCAGTTTGTCATTGATATGTGGCACTGAGCACAGGAACCACCAGACAGATGAAGAATTGTTTTAAAAGCATCTATGTTTCCAAGTCCCCTTAATTAAAGGCTGTCCTGGAATACTAGACACTTTCCTGTATGCTGCTGTTAAGATGCCTGAGTCAGTCCCCAGAGCAGTGCTTTGTGAAGGTTACTGGGACAGCAGCAGTGTCAGGGACCCTGCATCAAGGTGGGAAATTGTGGCAGCAGTGGTGATGGTAGGTACCTGAATTCATTCTCTCTTCTTGTTCATACTCTCAGTATTTCCTCCCCAGCTGAGGTTCATACTGTCTGAGGAAGCTGCAGCACATATATGCAGTGGCACTGTAAGGAATTCTCTGGGAGTAATCTACTTTCTTTTGGCCAAAATTTGATTATTATTTTAGGCTTGTCCAGTTTGATAATAAAAGTTAAAATTTCCAGCTTACCAAATAAATAGTTGGAGTTCATTGCCACGATTGCCAATCACTTCCAAAATGTCATTATGTTGTCACTGGTAGAGACAGCCTTGTAGTTAGGTAGGGGTATCTCTCCTGTCCTCCTCATGCTCAGTGAGGGTTGGAAACCTGGCCAAAGACACTGCCTTCCTCAGGTGATTTTCTAACAAGTAGCGTTTCAAGGCTATGATGGTGTTTTGAAGACCTGTCTTGAGTGTATCTGCTCCCTGTTGTGGTGGATTAGGGACTATGGATTGCCTCTGTTGTTGGAGCATAATGTTTTTGTAACCTCCAGAGATCATGGGGAGGTTGCAGGGGGAGATTTCGGGGGATGTCTGTGGCACTGCTTTCACGTTCGATTGACCATGTATGATTGTGCATGTGCAGATAAACAGACATCTAAAATTTAGAGGAATTATGTCCCTAGCTCAGGAACCTAAATGAATTAGAGTCTGGTTTAGTTGATAAGGTGATGTTAGGTCATAGATTGGACTTGATGATCTCAAAAGTCTTTTCCAACCTAGTTAATTCTGTGATTTTGCGTAACTATGAGACAGGAGAAACGCGTGTTTCCACATACCATTTTCTTTAGGAGATGTATGTTCATCCATAATTGTTGCTTCTATGTATCCTCCTACCATGGATACCTCTCTGGAAGGAGCTACCCTGTGGGCTCTTTGCTGAACCCTGAGCAGGTGGCTGTGGTTTGTCAGGGAGTGCAGGACTGGACGCAGGCATAAAGCAAGTTCTCAGGCAATGCAGTGAAGTGATGGAGTGACTCAGTAGTATCTGCCTAGTTTACACAGCTGTGGTCCCATCTGCTGTATGCTTTTCTGGTCTTGCTCTTAATATAGATGCTGGGGATCTCTTGAGAGCCTGTTGGTTCAAGCAGGTCTGTAGAATTGCTGCATGGTGCTAGAGCTCACCAAGTCAGGGCATTTGCCATGCAATGTAGAGACAGAGTGGTCAAGAGCTTTGGACACTGTGTTAATAAAAACACTTGTGTTCAGTTCTACTTTCCCTTGAGCTGGGTTTTTTCCTTCTCTCCCTGTCTTAACAGCAATGTGTTTTAGGGCAGATGTCCTGCTGATTGCAGAAGTTAAATGAAATGTTACTTGGTGCTCGCATGGTTGTATTCACAGCAACAGCAAATCCCAAGGTATGTGTGTCTAGCTGGAGAGGCAAAAGTAGAGGGATTTGAGTTACTCCCATTTTCTGCTTAAGATGGTTATTCTTCCTTTTGTCCTACATTCAGGGCCTAGTTTTATAGAAACTAAGAAGTCAGGTCTGGTTTGCCTGGTACTACGGTGCTCCATATAATCCTGCCGCTGTCACTTTTCTCCACTGCCTCTGAACTCCACAAGCATTAGAAATTTGGTCCTGTTCCTCTTCAGGATGAGCAGAATTCTTTTTTCTCTCCCCCTGCCAAATTCTGGGCTCATGCTCTTTTCTGGAATAAGCACAAAGGGACAGATCTAGAACTGAATTTTAACTGCATTCCTGCCTGGCTCCTTTTTACAGTTTAAAATCAACACTTGGCCAGAAGTTTGTTGGTTTGGTTTGGTTTGTTCCTTTCATGTATTTTTCCTGGAATACACACTGTTATTCACAATAGGATAGGTCTGATGCAAGCCAGTGGAGTGCCTGAGCTCTAACTGTAATCAAGCAAGCACTTTTACTTCATGTTTAAAGACAAAGGCAACCATTAAGCAAACTTTCCTGACTCTTGGGTGACAGGCATCAGCCCTGCAAAAGCGTTGCTGTTTGAACTCCCTGTTGTTGTGGCAGCCACCCTCCTGGAAGATGGTGTCTGCTGAAGGATTCTTCCTTCAGCATTGCAGGCAGTATGTGTGATGTCCTGGCAGATGCCTTGCAGGACTCAGGGCAGCAGCCTCCCCACTGTGCTCCTGGCCTCAGTGTGCGTGCACCAGGTAGTGCCAGGAGGTGACCGAGAAGGAAGCCCAGATTCCTGCCAGTCGGACTGCCAAGACTTTGCTACGCACTGCTTGAAAGTACCCTCCAGGCAGGACTGCATTCCTGGCTGGATTTGTACATCTGCATGCTCTGCAGGTTGCACAGCCAGAGGTGCAGGGAGGGGTGGGATGAGGCTTAGGTTTCCACTCAGACAGCCGCTTGTGAAGTAAAAAGGAATGCTCTTCCCTCCAGCTGGGAAGGGGAGGCCAGAGCATGGGCGGATGATGTGGGTTCACCAGGGCATGTGCTGTATGTAGATAGTGCCATTCCACTGAAGGTTAAAGAGCTTCCCAGGGTCTGGTGGTGAGAGCTGTGCAGACATTTGTCATCTTCTGCCTGGCAGAGGGAACAAAAACGTGTCTTGTTTCAAGGCTGGCAACGAGGCATTTGCTCTAGTGCTGCTGCATTTTCTCAGTTATTTTCTCCCTAGCTGAGGTACCTGGTTTTATATGCTCACCTGCCTTTCTCAAGGACTTTCAGTGATCCAGAGGTTCTTAATGTTGCCATGCTGTCCCAGAGCACAATGCAGTGCTTCTGTTCAGAATCGTTTTCTTTCCCCTCTCTGTCCCCTCTTTTTTTTCCCAGTCACCCATGCTGTGCAGGGGTACAGTACTGCTGAATTAGGAGGAACATTTGCTTTGAAGCTGAGATCTCATACCAAATTGACTATGATCTTCTGCAGTCCCAGGATCTCTGCTTGCAAATGCCTGCCTCTGCAGCGTCAGGGCTCAAGTGTTTGCCTTGGCACTGCTGGTTTTCTTGAACTCCTCTTTGCTCTTTGTTCACTATAACACTGCTGGAAACTAGTCAGTTTATCATCCAGGGTCTAGCTGTATGTCATAGAATGGAAACCTGGGGATTCACCAGTGTATGAGTATTCACATTAGGTGTTGTATTGCATGAAGTTTCCAAGCCTTCTGTAGATAGCTTGCTGGGGTTCTAATAACATTTGCCCTGGCCAAGATGCTTTCTTCCATCCCCTTCAGTCCCTATAGGCGAGTGGTTGCAGATTAGTTAGCTGATAGCAGGAATTTTATCCTGGCCACAGACTGTTCCAGCAGGGGATTTAATTGATGGGCTTTCATAGCTAAGAGTTAATACAGTTGGGAAAGCACTTTTCTGAAAGCTGTACTGAATTTAGTTTTAATGAAGGCAGAAACTATACTTGCCTCAGAGTGATTTGAGTAGGAGCAGTCATCCCTTATCTCTGCTATGCCCTCTAATATGAGTGGATGAGTGGCAGGAGAAAATTAAGGTACTATCTTGTTGCTAAGAGTGGCAGGAATGAAAATCTGGTGAAGTGTCTAGGTCTCAGAGAGTGATGACTGAAGCCAATCCATTTCTCAGCTTCAGCTCCTACCAGGAAGATGATCTTATCGTCAGTCACATGCCATCTTATTTAGTAGTGGCAGCTCTGTCCCAGCATGAGTCAAACAGCAAAGGCATTGCTAGTTTAGGCTTCAAAACTGCCCAGCATGAGCAGCTGTGGGAAAATGGGTTGTGAAATGGTTGGTACAGGAGTGGAGAGGGCTGAAGTCAAATTTCTCAAGGACAGAGACTGTAAGTCTGAGAGATACTGCAGTCATTCAGTAAGTGACAGTGCATGATAAGTGGCACAAGGGAACAGCTCCTAGTGTTGGCATCACTGCTTTCCCCACTGCTTCTCCAAGCTATGTCAGTGGCAGGCACTTATTGTGTCCTGTAGGCATCTGGCTGCTCTTAAGTGTTTACATTTCATGCATATCTGCTCCTACTCTTTTTATCTGATGTCCAAGCAACGTGTAGCCTTGCAGAATTTGGCTCTAAGGTTTTTCAAGGTGGTTATTCTCATACCAAGCTCTCCCCCTGAGATATAGAGGTGAGTCACTTGTGCATTGCTTCATGTGGCAAATGGAGTGGCAGCTACATAAAGCAATGCTTAACTGCAGAATTAAAGACACAGGGTACAGCTCATGAGAGAGATGCTTGATGGTCTCTATCACTTTTCATATATCACTTCAGGTTTTAGATGTCCAGGTCATTTGAGGTCCCCTGTGGAACGTCTCACAACTTGTCCTGGTGAAACAGTGAGGACTCCATGTGGCTTTGCCAGCCATGAATCCCTGTGCTGTTCTGTGGCTAGGCAAGGGCTTTGTAGACTCACAAGAAAGGCTTGTGTTGGGAAGAAGCAGACAGGTTGGGGTGTGGAAAAACAGGTATGGAGCCCATTGGATTGTAGCCCATTATGGTTTCTCTTTGATTACAATCTTATAATAATGCTGTACTCCAAGTTGTCTGCAGAAATGTACCAAAGATTGCGTAGCACTACATCAGTAATTATTAGTGGTGTCACCTATGATAGCAGAGAACCCTCTTCCTGTGTAGTTGACAAAAGTATTTCTAACCTTTTAATCTTTTGATTTGTGCTGGCATTACTAGTAAATCTGCCCAGGCATTACTAGTAAGCCTGCTACATCGTAGACTCTGCTGAATTTAATATGCAGTTCTGTGCTCCATCTAATCAGACATGCAAGGACTCCAGTTATACTTTGTAGATCAGTTATCCTCTCCTGAGCTAGCAGTTTACAACTGAAAATTGCACAACAAGACATCTTTTATTCACTTATATTCTTTCCAGTGAGCAGTGAAACATGAAATTCCTGGGCTGAATGTAGCAGTTCCTACCATTGCAGAGCAGCCTGACTCATTAATGTCAATTTTGCATTCACTGCTTATCTGTAAAAACTAGGAATTATGACTCTAGCTTGTCATTCCAAAATGTAGGGATTGGATTAATCAGAAAACATGGAAGACATATACTTCAATGGCTTACAAACCAGAGAAGGGTCCAGTGATGACTGGACACAGCGCAGCATAGTGGAAAATACTTGCAGAAAATTGCATTTAGAAGCAAAGAAATTAGAAAGGATGAGAGGAGGATCCAGATATACTCTTAGCAGTGGTATACTGTAGAAAAAGATCATTGTATCTTCTACAGGAGAGTGAGACACATTAACAGACTTATTTATCTGTTGTCTCCACTGATCTTTCAAAGTGGAAGTAGATAACTTCCCTAGAAATGGGAAGGGAGCACAGGAAAAGGAACTAGTTTGGGACTGCATCTACAAGAGAAGTTTCCATTCAACCATCTACCTTGTAATGTGATTTTTGTGTCTGCTGATCTGGACCTTCTGATAAAGAGTGTTACTTGTTCCTGTGTTGGTGGTTTTTTCACAAACAGGATATGTTCCCTGAGCTTTTATCGCAGCATCATTCTCATTACATAGTTGAGATAATAGAAAGACGGCAATAGGTCACATCTTGCCAGCAGGAGCCAAAGATTTCTTTGTTAAAGAGCATTTAAAAAGCTTTCTAGCCAATAAGATATTGCTAAAGCTTACAGACAGCTGTTTTAGCCAATCACTAAAAGCACATGTACACTTGCTTCACACAGTGCTTGCTTGTTTGCTCTCCATTAACAATACACAATACTTCATTATTAAGCTTGAAACCTTCTACTATCTTTAATAAAAGCATATTTTTCTGCAGTATTAAGGTCTATCTTAGCCAAGCCTAAAGCTCAAGGTATTGTTTCATGTCTTTGCTTGCCGTACCATTGTAACTTTTTCTACTTTCAGATATTGCAGCTGCATCTGATTTTAAGTTTTCTGCTCATTCTGTTTCTAAGGCCTGCTTTTACAGCTTTCTGAAAATCTTTTTATCTTTACTATTTCCCACAGTTCCAACAGGTCAAAGCGTGTTAATCAGGTCAGCTGAATTAGTAAGTGTTGGCCTTAAATGTTTTCCAGGTTTTTTACCCTCTGAGGTAATGGTTTTCTAACTTTTGCTTTGTCTGCTAGAGGCAAGCAGTGCAGTATTTCATTAGGTAGCTGGGATGCAGTGCCCAGCAGATGAGCTGGTACTACAGCTGCAGGGTGCATCCCTCCAAGGCCTGGCTAGCTTCTTATCCAACTCTAGCTAGGAGGGAGAGCTGAACAAGATGTGTTTCCATAAAGGAGTGAATCAGAATGCAACAAATGCTATTGCATAATCAGCTCACTGTAATAGATTCAGAGGAACAGTGTGCTGACATTTCCATGTTAATTGTTCACATAACATCAGCTAGGCTGGCCTGGACCCTGCAATGCAGTGTAGCATGTTTTGCAAGTGCGCTACTTATGCACAGTGAATAAGTCACCTTGAAGAGATGAGCATAGGGCACTGATGATGTTGTAGGACTGGGGTCTGTGAAGTGGGAGATCAGGGATGCTGATCTCCAAACACGTGCTCCTGCCGTGAGAACACCTTGCTGTGCAGTCTCTTCTCCCTTACCTCTGCTCCATCGTGTTGTGCAGTGATTGCTTCTGACACACATCAGAGACTTGCCATCCAGTGAAAAGGAAAGAAGGATGAGCCCAAAGGATGTGTTCAAGGATGCCAGGCAGAGCTTGCAAGACAAGGTGTAGAGTACGTGCAGGCTTTGGTGTTCAGGAGAAGGAGATGGAGAGTCTTACTTGCAAGTGGTGGCTGGAGGCAAGTTTCTGCAGACAGGTCCTGTGTGCTGCAGGGGAAGTGGGTGCTGTTGCTGTTGTGTTCCTGCAAACTCCCATATGTCTTGAACAGCGTGATCAAGTGATGTAGTACCCTCCATGTCTCACCTGTGGCCCGTGTCCTTGGCCAGCTCTGTGGCAGCACTGCAGTTCCTGATTGCCAGGTCTGTAGTGGGCTTTGACTAGAGTTGCTCTGAGGATCTGGGGGAAACTTTTCTACCAAAAGCTTTGAGAAAAGACCCGAGAGACCTAAGTTTGAAAGAAAACCATGAACATGTTAATGTAATCTTGATGATGGTTTGAAAGAGGCTATATTGTGACTGTTTTGTGGGTTTGGGTTTTGTTTGGGACTGTTTTTGGCAAAAGCATTCTTTTCCATTGAAGGATGCTTGGGATAATACGGGATGGAAAAAGAACCTGGTGTTTCCAGGCTGAGAAGTTATAATAGAAAGATCTGGCTTTAATTCTGAGACCTGCCCTTGCATTTCTGCCTGTACTGTGTCTTCTGTTCCTTGTATAATATCAGGATTAACAGTGCTGTGAGGAGCTGTCATGGAGATGTTGCAATGAATACTGCTGTGCCAGTACTTGGAAGTAGCAGTAGCAGGATTCCACAGGAACAGAGGATGGTAGCATGCTGCTTCTGCTGTTGACTTTCTTAAACAAATACAGCCTGGCCACGTGCTTTCACACTCTAGGTTCTTTTTTTTTTTTCTTTAACCTTTCCTAGCCTGAGAATCTAGTTCCCTTATTAGTAACAAGCCATTTCAGTTGCCTTTTAGGGAGGTAGAACAGGCTTGTTACTGCAAAGCAGGCTGAGGTGACATGGAAGGTAGTCTGTCTGCTTTGAATGAAGGTGGATTTAGTCCCCCAGGAGGTCTAGGTTTTTCACATGCAGCGAAGCTATGTTAATAAATTAGATTTCAAATATTTTCTTTCAAGAGCTAAGAATGTATTTTTGGTAAAAATGTAGAAAGCATGCAACAAGATTACAATACATACACTTTCCTGGATTGGTACAATATCTGTCCTGTAAGCAACAGACAAATAATTACATAGGACAAAAGCAAATACCAGAATAGGTTTATTTTTCTTACTTTCTCCAGTGATCTGTTAATATATCCTTTAATCTCAGGTGATGCTTCTTTTGTTTATGATGTTTCCTATTAAAGGACTTAGTGAATGTAGATTTTGTTAATTTATGTTAGTTTAATTTTACCACAAATTTTACTAAGATTGACAATGGCCCAGTATTGCAGACACCCAGCAGTAGTGGGTGTTTTTTGTTTTCCCTCTTATTAGACCTCAGTTTCTCTAGCAGGAATTAGATTTTCATGTTTGGGAAGATTATATTCTAAAACAAAGTGCTTCAAAGAATAGTGTTGCACCAGTGACTTTACATACTTTTGTGGAGATGAGGATAGGTTTTGTCTCCTGATTTCCTTATTTTCAGGGCTCTAGTGAGTGTAAATTGAATTATTTTGGAAACTGGAACAGTATTTCACATTTCACCAATGGGTCTGTTAAGAAAACAGCAGGAGGGTAAGTGCCTTTAGACTGGGGAAGGGGGTGTGTTGGCAGATGCTGTTTTGTGGCCTGAAGATAATGTTCTTGAGAGTTTTGTTTCATGAGTGCTTTGTCTCATGGTTAAATGAGTTATGCTGGGTCATGACAAGTTTTACTTCAAGCCTGTGTGTCGTGTTGATGGATGCAGGGGGTGATGTACAATTTCCTGTAGGCTTCTTGCAGTGTGAAGAGTATCCCTTTGCTCCTGGATGTGATGTTTGCAGTAAATTCTAAGATAAGTAAATATGTATTGGCTGAAGCAGATTTTGAAAAGGGTCAGGTGGGTTACAAAAAAAAGTCTTTTTAGTCTCAATATTATTTGGACTCTTATATTCCAGTCTGCATCTAAAAACCTTGCTGGGATAACACAAAGTCTGCACAATTCTGGATTTTTGAAAGAGCTATTTAAAGGGTCCTATTTCTTTTCAGTGGGACTGTTTGTTAGAAGATGTTAGGTCTGAATCTCCTCACTATTACTTTGCCTGTGTTGTGACAGCCCCATCGTCAATGTCAGTGCAGGAGGAGTGTGAACAAGTGATTTTCCAGCTGTTAGTGCAATGTAACAGCTCAGATTGCTGGAGGTGAGAAGATAGCTTCTTGCTGGTTTGGCCGTGCTCTCAGCTGTGTTGCTATGTAACAGAGACGCTGAGGGAAAGCATCAGCACGCTTTCTAGAGCAGAGTGGAGGCTGTGGCTTACTTTCCTTTGCTGAGTATCTTTTCCATGGTTTATGCTTACAGCAAAGATGCCAGGATAGACAAAGACAGGTGCGAACAATCATCTTTCAGTGATCTCAGGTAGTGACGCTTTTGGCTTTTTGAAAATGTGCACGGTGTTACAGGTCAAAGGGGATTTGAACCTTTTGCACATACAACTCACACTTTTTCTTGTGATATAGCATTGTTATCACAGGAAATAAAACAGGAGTAAGACTGGCTTGGGGAAGACAAGCCATGTTCTTGAGTTCTGTAGCTTATAGGGTCTTTCAGCACAACCCTGGTAGCTGACGCTTGTTCTCTCTCCCCACTGGATTGTTCATAGCGAGAATGCAAGGAATCATGTTTTCTCAGGTCTGGCTTTCAAAGGTAACACTAAAAGTGTGTGGGAAAGGGTTTATTTTTCCACTAGAATTTTCTAGCTTACAGTAAGGTCTCCCTGTTTTGAATTGTCATGTGACTTTAATTTTGTGACAACAGGAAACCTAGAAGGACTCTGACCTTTTTGTATCTCCAAATTTCTAAATTTTAAATCTCATTATATTTGTATGTAAAAGTTAATTTTTTTTTTTTTAGTGGTACTGACTGCCAGTGATTTTGAATTGGGCTGAAAGAGTCACAGGACTTTTGAAATGCAGGATCTTATATACAGGAACTCAATCATAGGTTGATTCTCTTTGGACAGCCTGTGTGGAAAAACATCACTCTGATTTTCAGAAAGCTGAATGAATATGCATTGTTCTGACTTTCAGGGTTTGTTCTGAAATTCTGATAGCTTTGATTTCCTTCTGCCCAGCATTTCCAGGAGGGCCTGTTTGCTTGCTCTCTTGGCTGTCATTAAAAGATCCAGCTGTTCTATGCAGCTTTCAGGTTTCTGGCAGTGTAAGGCAGTAGAGAAAGACTAGAACTCTCTACCTGTGAATTCTGTTAGGTTGGAATAAGGAGAAGTTTTCTTCTCAGAAGGGCTGAATAGACATTGGAACAGGCTGCTGAGGGAGGTGTTGGAGTCGCTATCCCTGGAGGTGTTTAAAAAAAGACTGGATGTGGCACTTGGTGCTGTGGTCTGTTTGACAAGGTGGCGTTTGGTCATAAGTTGGA
Source organism: Fringilla coelebs (assembly GCF_963513975.1). NCBI lineage: Eukaryota > Metazoa > Chordata > Aves > Passeriformes > Fringillidae > Fringilla > Fringilla coelebs. The sequence goes on along the minus strand of NC_140031.1, from coordinate 64,757,972 downwards.
TTTATGATCTCAAGGGTGTTTTCCAACCTAGATGATTCTGTGATTTCTGGGACACACATTACTATTCAAGTGTGTGTGTGTGTGTACATAAGCTGAAGCAGCAGTGTGATGGGAGGTGACACATGTGAAGGGGATCTGAGAAAGACGTGGAGTTGAGAGATAGGGTTTGGCAGAGACGTGATTTGTCAAGAAGGGTTGGAGTACTGGGAAATCAGAATTCTCTTTGTAAGGGTTATTATTTCATTGGGATTTATTGGATTTTTTTGCCTTCTTGCATAAAGACTTGTAGAAGGGACTCCTCTGTGGCAGAGATTAGTGCAGTCCCTTGGCTGCAGTCTCACATTTAGCAACCTTTTCTGGTTACTTGAAGTATTTTGAGAGTATGTCTGTGCTGTAGGAACGAGTTGAGTGGCCACTGAGCTCTGTGGGTATCCATGAATAATTTCTGTTCAGTAACTAAATTTACAGTTAATTCAACAATGACACTTGGTATATTAAGTAGGATTATAAGATAAACTGACTGGTTTAATTAAATAAAATTGGAATTGAAATTGAAGGACCTGCAGATGGCAGTTATTAAAGTTCCTGACTGAGCTGTTTTGCAGACAGCTACTGAGCTCATACGATGTGGATGATTTATTATCACCAGGTCTCATGATTCTGAGAAAATTATAACCACCACTATATAAATCATCTCCACGATGAATTGTTTTGTCATGTAACAAACAAAAGCATTTCAAATCTTGTGATTTTGTGGAGTTTAATAAAACTGCCAGGGAGCATATGCTTTCCTATATTCTATCTTCTCAGAAATTAATTTTTGGGAAGATTATAATATTATTTTGATCACTGACTTTCTCTCTGCATATATTTATTTTCACTGCTCTAGATGGCTCTTGATTATTGTGCATAGAATATTTGTTTTTTACCCAATTTCAGGTTTGTAGTTGTTGTGGTTTAATCCCAAGCAGCAGCCCTGTAGCCAAGCCAGAGGCAGCAGCTTTGTTATTCCCACAGGAATGGAGTCAGGGAGAGAAGTGGAAGAGTAAGAGGTAGACAACTCATGGGTTGAGATGAAGATAGTTTAAAAGGAAAAGCAAAAGCCACACACATTCCAGTCTGCTTTCAGTGGGCAGGGAGGTGTTTTGCATCTCCAGGACAGCAGGGCCCCATCATGCCTCACAGGGACTTGGGAGTACAAATTCCATCACTCCAAATGTTCCCTGTTCCTCTTTCTTCTCCCCATCCTGAAATACTGAGCAAGAAGTCTCATGGTCTGGAATATCCCTTTGGTCAGTTTGGGTCACCTTTGGTCAGTTTGGGTCACCTTTTCTCCCATCCTTCCAGCCAGCCCCCAGCTTCCTCTCCAGCTTGGCAGAACAAAAAGCAGGAAAGGCCTTGGCTCTGTGTAAGTAAGCTCTGCTCAGTAGTAACAAAAACATCTCTATGTTATTAACCATGTGTGCAGTGCTAACCCAAAACACAGGCCTATACTTGACACTGTGAAGAAAGTTAACTCTACCCCATCCAAAACCAGCACGGTGTTACAGCAGCAGCTGAAACCTTTTTGATAGGGAGGAACAAATGTGCAAAAAAGACTAGAGGCTGGAGCAACCTATCAGTCAATAGAGCTCTTGGTTTCATTTCTACAATCATTTTTTCAGGGCTGGTAAGATCTGGTATTCTGGTATCACTTGAAACAGGAAAGTTCTGGGCAAAGTAGCCTGACCTAGAAGATGAGGAGTGTTTCAGAGATAACTGGGAAAATAAGGCAACAAACCTTTTAGCAAGCAAAAATCACGAAGTATTATGTCAGTTCAAAATGGAGAGGGGCCTGGGCAATTCAAATGATACTACTATTGTAGGAAATGATAGTTTGAGACACCTTGCTTGGTTTTGTCCATGAATTCTAGTATGGCTTGCAAAAACAGAGCTTGTTTCCTTTTTGCCTTTTTTTTTGTCTGAATACAGTTCATACACAGTATTCTACTTACTTTACTTTCTGAAATGAGCCTTTTTTTTGAGCATCCTTTCCTTAAGAATATAGCTTGACAAGAGTGGTAAGCGCATGATCAGTTAGGCATCAAAGGCTGAAGAACTATCACACAGATGTTGCAACTCATCCTTTCCTAACCATTTATATTGTCTAGAGTGGCTGTCTTCATGCCTGAAGAAGCATATACTTTATAGCATGAGAGCATTTTGTTATGGCTGCTAAAAAGACTTCCTGAGTCTGTGGAAATAAAATTCATTTTTTTGTCCCAAGGTAGAAATAAACCAAAACGATGCATGGAAATGAAGCTAATGATGTCTTAAATGCAGTGTTGGAGACTGTACAGTGAGCCAGGGAAATCCATTCCTCTTCTTTCCTTCTTATATTGGCTTCACCTCGTTCTAACATATTTGCTGTTGCAAGCTGATATCTTCTTCTTGTGGACCATAACTTGCTGATCGCTTTGTTTGTTAACTGTCTTATGAACTGTGGTGATGCCTGTCTCTTTCCTCAGGCTTCTTTTGTCCTGAATTGATTAAGTCAGTATTTTCATCCTTTCTGGTAGCTCATGCTTGCAAACCTCTGAACAGTCTTTCTTTTCTCCTCTGCATTCTGCATTTGTTTCTGTCTCAGTAGTGTACAAAACAGAATGCAAGAGACTGGCAGAGGCTTGACAGGACTGGATAGGACAACTTAATTACTCCCCAGTTGTTATGTATTACACTGCTGGAAACTGCTTTGGCAAAAACATCATGTTGTTGATTCACAAATTTTCTAATGCCCTGCCACCCACAGATCCTGTGATGGTATGACTACCTTCCCAATAATTCCTCATGTTGATCCTGATTTTTGCTTTCCACATTTTGATTTGATCCACTTGTGTCACTATAGGACACGAAAGAACACAAGCGCACACCGCTGTTCTCAAGGTGAAGAGAAAAAGGGGAAGTTTATTTTCTGACTCCAACATTTATAATTTTCCAAAGGTGACAGTGGATTGGAGGGTGACAGTGCCATATCTCCAGTAACACTGGACAAACCAACAGTCTATCAAATCTCTCCCCCTCCATAAAAGAATGCAAAACAATGAGTTATTTACAGAAAGTGTGTGAGAAAATTCGCTACAAAAATGTCAACATCAGGAGGCTTAGAAAATCTTAAAAACTCAGGGTGTCACACCTGAGATTATCCTTTCATTTTACCATAACTATTGTGAAATACTGTGCTATCTCCAAAGAGGGAGTTCTGGTGACCTTTTTGACCTTGGAATTAAAACAACGCTGACCAAAAAGGAAAAAAAAACAAACCAAAACTCCACCAAAATTTGTTGTAATAAATCTTCATGTACTGAGATAGAGACCTAGGAGTTCACAATCAATTTGGTTATTTTTAGCTCCTTAGCCTGTTACAGAAAGGCACATTCAGTTTGCAGTGAGAGCCCCTGTCCTGGGAAGACCTCATAAATTAGCTTGCCTAAACATACTGCCTGTTTCTAAGTCTAAAAAGTCCTTTGATTTCTGTGCCCATTTAGTTTGGAAGCTCAAGAGATACGACAGGCTTGAAACCCAAATTTGTCAAGAATGTTACAAATTGATTTTAATTGTGCATTTATTCCATTAATGTCGTAAATCCCATAAGCATTTACTGGATTTGAAATACTTATTAAATAATGTCAGAAGATATGAAGAATAAAATGAGATGTGGAGGGATTATGGTGTTTTAGTTCATTTGGCTGTCTGTGCAGTGATCCTGAGTGCAGCGTGCTTTGCAGTGCCGTGTGAGCCCCAAGCCATGTGTAACTGCAGACTCCTAAACTGTGGTACAGCTGTGCTCAGTAGCAGAGGGCAGTGTGTGTGCTCTAGCTGAAGTCCATGTTTGGTGTGCATTGCTTGGAAAGAGAAGCAGCAAATGTTTTGGGAGCTCTAGCAGCGGCTCTGAGGTTGTGGTATTTCACATCTACAGAGGAGGACTTCTGCAGTCAGAAGCTGCAGTGTCAGCAGTGAGCCCATGCTCAAAGTTTCTGCTAGCTCCTGGTGAGATGTTTTAACTGGCTTGGTGCATCCATCTGGTGACTCTGTGAAAAGGGAACCTGGTGGTACCACTTGGGCTGTTTGTTAACTGTTTGTGGGGCTTTTTTCACCTCCGGAGTGTGTGCTTTCTGCAAGGCTTCTTTTGTATGTTAGCTGTAGTTCTTGCCAACACCTTTGAAAGACACAGCATGCTTTGGTTTTGAAGAGAACAGGGCTGAGAATTAAGAACCTCATGGCAAAAGCAGACATATTTTCTTGTGTCAGCAGTTAAGTATTTAAAAGACTGTAAAAAAACTTTTTACAGAAGGCAACCATGGGACTCCCTTTCTACAGCTGCTCTCACCCTCTCTATGACCTGTAAATGTCTAGCTGCCATTCTAAACTAGAGTAAAAGTTTCAGAGGACTTTCAGAGGACTTATGCAGTTGATGCTTTGTTACTTACGTTTCCTTCCAAATGAGGGAAACTGACTTACAGATTGGTGGTCATGTAATATTTCTTTTCTTTGATTTGTTAAATTAGGAGTTTTCTTATAGGGTAGATAAAGCCATGAAGTCTAATGAGTGTGATAAGAAAATTGAATGGACATAAGCAGGAAAGGTACTAAATATTTTTTTCTGGTGGCCAGTTTTTTTGAGGACTGTTCACCAGCAGGTCTGCCCTTGTTATGCCCAAATATTCATTCCACCATTTTACAGCAGGGGAGCAGAAGCTGTGGAGGTAGGAGAGGAAGATGAGAGGAGAGGAGAGGAGAGAAGGACTTGAAAGAACAGCCTTGGACTACCTGAGCATGGCAGAAAGGCTGAAGTAAGCAAATATTTTTGTTAAACAAAAGTGCTGTTATGGACCATCAGGGAAAGAATAGAACTGATACTGGTTTCGCCAGAAACTTCTTGATGAGGGGAGGATGAGAAGGTGAAATGAACTGGTAAAATGAAATATTTAAAAACCAGCAGAAGCAGGCACATGCAGTCAAGGCTTCTAAAGGAACTAGCACAAGATACCACAAACTGCTAGGCAACTTTTTTGAACTTTCATGGAAAACAAATGAGATCCAAGGAAACTAAAGTAAGGAAATGTAGTAACAGTCTTTAACAAGGTGAAAGCCATGTCCCTGAAAATTGTTAAGCAGAAATTTTAAGCAGAAAGATTTTCAAATGTTACGAAGGTCAAACAAGTCTGCACTTATATCAAAAACAGTTTTTCAGCTATTTTGAATTGAAATTGAATTAGGCCTTTCTGCTGGTAGAGGATTGCAGACTCTTCTATGTAGTGCTGTTGCAACAATTCAATCAGTACAGAAAAATTATGATAGGCTTAAGGTATGAATTATTTTCATTTCATGGTTGCTTGGGTTTGATTTTTGATGAAGGTTTTCAAAATGTGCAGTCATTTCATGTATGATTGCCTGGTGTCCCTGAATGACTCCCCTGTCGGACCAAAATTTAAATCATCACTGTGCTGCACCAAATACATCAATACAATGTTCTGAGGGTTGGCCCAGTTGCTTCTGAGTTTCATGGAGCCATTCAAGATAAAAGGTTGTGCTGACGAAATTTTGAGGGCCTCTGAAGCAGAGCTGTGTGATTGCTGAGTAAACTGAAAACATGGGCCTGGATTAATTGAAACGTGAGTAAAATTGTCTCTATGTTCCATCCTGGATAAAAAATAAATGTGCTAAAATATTTTATAAGGGCCTCTGCAGAGGGGTGATATATTCCCAGCAGAGGCTGTCTATCTCTAGCAGACAGGCTGGGAACACATTTGTGATTTGGATTGACATTTATTTGACCGGCCTTCTTGCAAAAAGAGGACTTCAGAAAAATGCCACATTCCATTGCTGGAATAGCTTGTTTCCCTAGCCAAGGACAGAGAATGAAGTAGTTACTTGCCAGGGTAAGTACAGCCTTCAAGTTTTGTTTTACTTGATTTGAACTGTTCAGGAATGTGTATGCAGTTGGACGTGCTAACTGAGAGCCTGCTCTATGACTCAGTTTTGCACCTTTTGAGCAGCAGTGCTGCTGTTTTTGTGTTTGTGAGCTTGCACTGTTCTGGTGTGAACAGGACAACCAGGACTGTTCTCAGGTAGCAATTCTGTCCACTTCATCTGAAAGGTCTCCTGGAAGGAATTGTACAGGGGGATTGCAGTAAAGGCTGCAGAAGATTGGGGTTCCGGATTTGGCAGTAAGCTTTGATGCTGAGCAGAGGACATACCAAGGGAGTGAGTTATTTCCCTGTGATCTCATTCTCACCATTTATGGGTGGATGTGAAAGCACTTCCTTCCACAGTGCTTCTTGTCATCAGGCAGAGAATCAATACTACCATGTCAGGAGAATCTGATACATCACCCTGCAACTCCAATTTCATACTGCAATATTGACACCTTTTGCTGTTGCATCTGGGGGGTATGGAGAGGGTCATTATAAAGAGCAAATGTGACAGCACTTAACATGTGACCATCAGGAATGGACCCTGTCCTTCTTCTCTCCCTTTGGAGCAGCAGAAAAACTGCCAACACTGAATTGAGTGAGCTCTGACTGGACTTGTCAGGTCCCCACCCCACCAATGGCACTTTGATTGATTCAGTGGCTTATTTGGATAGTCACACAGTCAAAGTGGATGCCAGCAGGTCACAAGTAAGCAGAAGGGGAAGACTAAGCCTGGAAAAGGGGGCTTGGAATGGAAAAGGAAGAGAATTTATATAGAGCTCTGGTTTGTGCAGCAAGAAGGGCTTCAGCCCATGTATCACAACCAGCTCAATGTGCTCATATAATGTGAGATCCTATTTTTGAGTGCAAGAAGGCGAGTAGAAGCAATAAAGTGAGATACTAGCAAGTGTTGCACCTAATTTTCAGCGCTGTTCAGGTGGAGGCATTTAGCTGGTTAGGGCTGAATTTTTTGGAAAGTGGTGTGCATGCACATGACAAAAGGCTTTAATGTCCTCTATGCTTGAAATTCACATGTGCATTCACTGTATTGTGGGCTCACAGAGATCACAGTGATGAGTAAAGTATCCAGTGGCTTCTGAAATCTCTTCAAAAACTTTTTTTCCTTTTTACATTACATTCCAAACCTCTCAGCAGATTCTGGAAGTGTGACCATGTTTCGGAGTTTTTTTGGGATTTATATAAGAGTTTGAAATGCAGTTTTGAGGGATGATGATTTCTTTCCATGTTTGATCTGTCACAAAGAGATGTTATTCTATGTAAGGTTTGTTGTATCTATACAAGATGTTTGATGTGAAATTAATTTTCAGAACCAAGTGCACTGAACAACGCAATAAATATGGTGTGTTCTGAACAGGAACCTCTGTTGTCCTGTTAAGTTTCTGTTTAGTTTTATTAAATCCTGAATGGTGCAGAGCCTGAAAAACTGGCACGGTTGGGAGAAACGCAAGTCTGGTTTTGGTGGAGGGATGGTTTTGGATGAGGCAATGTCTAGGAAGATTCCTAGGAAGGGCTCTTGTGGGCTTTTCTTCCTGGATGAAATACTGCTGTGTCTGAAAAAATCAGGCAAGAAGTAATCCTGACATTTCTCTGTCATCAGTGAGTCCCTGTCCTGTCCATGTGTGAGGTGGCAAAAAAACTCTGAAGTGTGGACTAGAGCAGAAAGCAAGCTAGTGCATCTGAGAAAAAAAACAGCTGCTGAAAGGAAGGGGAGGTTTGGAGTTAGGGTTGCTTTGGAGGGCAAACAAGCATAGCTTTGGAAGCTGACTCCTGACAGAATGCAGTGTAAGAACTGCAGCGTTAGGGTGCCCTGTGTGTTGTGGCATGCTGGTGTGTGTGGTGCTGGGGCAGGGCTGCATCAGGCTACCTGTGAGCTGGGACACAACCTAGTCCATATGGGACCCTCATGGTTAATGACTCTGGTAAAAGATTCCCTACCTGGGAATGACACGTTGCTGGCTCTCAGACTACATGTTCAGTTCGTAGGAGGCAACTTTGTGGCAGAAATTGGTAGTTTGAAAGTATACAGATCAGTGAAAATTACCAACAGGGTGGCATTTTTCCGAAGATGATGAAATGAAGAATTTGTAGAAGTTCGTGTTTTATGAGAGTTTCTTTCTTTTGTGTGATGGATTTTGACACGAGTTTTTCAATTCCACTTCATTTTCCTTGCATATGAGTTTGGGAGGAGTGTTTTAATCCTTTCATGTATATGAATATTTAAAAAAACCCCATAGAAGCTATATGATGTGAGATATGTAGAATATTGCAGGGGCTGAATATGTGCTTTATGTTACTTATTCTGTGTCATGATTGATAGCATCTGTGATTGATATCAGAGTAACCTCTGGACTCTTTTATCCTTAATCCAGTGTCACAACACTGCATAGGCACAAGGCTTGTGGACCTGCATCTCAGATTTTAACTGAAGAGACAGAAGCATCAGGAGCTCCAGTAGGTGTTGCCTGACGCTGGGAAGGTGCACACTACTAACAGTGTAATGATGCGGGAGGGAGGCATACTTCAGCAGATCTTTGGGGTGGATAACAGTAGTGAAATTTAACCCAGGACTTTGTGCAAGTTGTGTTCTCCTTCAAATGTAAGTTTTAAGGGTAGACTTTTTGTAGTCCAAGGCTCATGCCTATGCTGTACAGACCTTCCTGAGGGATTGTTCAAAAAACGGAGTTGAGTCACTTGATGTTTTCACATCCTTTACAATCTTTTGCGCCAGAGCTTTTTGGTTTGGTGCTGAATGTTACAGGCCATAAGTCAATATATTCTTGCATTTCTCCATACAGAGAGCTGCTGGTTCAGTTGATACCAGTTACACTGTGGATTTTTCTCATAATTTCTGAAAAGCATTCCCCTGCCTAACCCAGGAAAACTACCCAAAAATTCACTTTGAGGCCAAAGTGTAACATGCCCATAAGATGAATCCTGACATCCTTTGTTCTTGTTTCTGTTCATTTCATCACACCCCAGAGCCTGCCTGCTTATCTTGGACCATTTTAATCTTGCCAGTCAGACTTATGTAATCACGGTGAGTTGGCAAAAATTCTGAGCTCTTGGCAGATAGCTCTGCTTTTCTCAGGAATCTTTGAGCAAATGTTTATCCAGAGCACTTATCCTGACAGTAAGTGTGTGTGACCATGTGCTGGAACTGCTGTGGGGAAGGTGACCTGCCCTGGTCTTTAAAAAAATGATTTGACTATCTAGGGCTCAAAAGTGCTAAAGAAGACAGGGTTAGCTGTTGGAACAGTTGTCTGCCTTGTTCACTGAGATGTTTAAGACATTTCTGTTCAGTTGGTCTAATGGTTAAGTTCAGAAATATTCTCATGGCTTTTCTACCTTTTTTGCCCCACAAAATCTTGCAGTACCTTTTTTTTTTTTTGGTCCATTCCAGCTGGTAGTGATGGAGGAGACCTTTAATAAAGCTTCTGCTACCCAATTTGAGCTAGCATCCTTCTGCCTTCTTATCTTGATGGATTGCAGTTACATTTTGATAATATAACACTTTTATTTTCATATTTAGGCAGCAGGGGAATTTGAATAATAAAGGCATGTATTGCAGCGAACAACTCTAAGGGCTGGCAGAGTAAAATAAGAATCTTTTCTTCTGGCTTTGGATGCATTGAAACTGTCTCAGAAGTCCACAGGTTAAAATCTTCCATATTTTGCCAGTAACAGTTTACCTTATAGGAGGCGTTTTGCAAATCAGTTGAATTTAGACAGCCACTTAAAATTCCTGAGGGATCCTTGTTGGCATGCAACAGTCCTTTTCAAGAGTAAAACAAAGATAAAAACATAACGAAACCGCCCAGATACTTTCTAGCCTTTTGCTCCAAAGTGCCAAACAGCAGCTTCTTCATGGCGTTGGCTGCAGATGGATTTTCCTGGGTCTGAAAATCTAAATATTTTAGATTGGTGTATTGGCTGAATTGGGACAACTGGTCATGTCCTAATGTGGACAGCCAGGGAAGTGAGTAGAGGTGACCCATTCCAAGAGTATCATCTCAGGGGATTCTTACTCCACAGCTGGTGGCTTGTAAATTCCCATCCTACCTTGGGACATGCTGTTTTTCCTCTGAGGCCGAGCTCACAGATACTACGAAGAACATAGATTTAGGCCTGTGTCTTACTGTTTGAAAATTTTGTCAGTCATTCCTCTTGGATATCTTCTTTTGCATTGAGAACTGCCAGCCTTTGATCCTCTTGAAACCAGCTAGGGACCATTCCAGCAGTTCTTGTTTGAAGTTTTTTGTTGCAAGTGTAACATTGTATAACCACATAGAAATATAATGTAAATTTTTCCTTTCACCCCTGTACCCATGGAAAGGTCATCCGGTGCTCTGCTGTGCTCCTTTGGGAAGCCAGAATCTTCTCTTAAAGATGTTTCTACTTGCCTACAACATAAACAGCAGTTCAAAAATGTTGTTCTGTTTGGAACAGCAGCCAAAGTCCTGGCCTAATTGTTCTATTGAGTGGAAAAATGTTTTATCAGTGCTGAGTGTTTTATATAGAACATGCTTTCCTAGCTGGCAGAACTTCAAGAAAATCCAAGGATCTTGTTGCATGGTTACCAGAGGATGTGTGATAACTGTCTGGGCCTGTTTGTGGCATTGCAAGGTTAGGTTGTTTACTCTAGCACCTGATAGTCTTGGTTTGTTCACACATACAGGAATCGTGCAAGTAAGGTGCATCAGATTTGCAGAAAGAGGGGGAAGCATTCCAGCCAATTAAAAATATGTGTTCTGAATTATTTCACTCCACCAAAAAAAAAAAAAAAAAAAGGTGTACAAATACTGGTGAGAATATGTTCAGTATTCTAAATTTCTAAGGAAGCAACCTTTGAAACTGTTGTTGAGTTTAGTCCTAAGCTATACATGGCCTGTGGTAGACAGGACAAATTAAAAAAATACTGAAGGCAAGTGGGGACTTGTAAGAATTTTTCTTTCATCTAGCAGCATTCCAAAAAGCATCTGTGAGCACTGAGTGAAAAAACTTGGTGGCTAAACCCCAGGTCATTAATACCAAGTTTGTTTAGTGCCTGCAGTTGTGAGTCAGGAAGATAAAAAGTGCTTCTAAGTGTTGTCCTTGAAGCTGTGAAAGATAGGTAGTCTGCAGCAGTTTTACTAGCTTACTCCTTACAGTCACAAAAACAGTGAAGTGTCATAATTTCTACATTTTTTAAATGCTTTCTACAGTTGGAAAGCCATTTTGTTTCCTTTCTAAGATAGTTCTCCTGCACAGATGTTAAAAAGTGTAGGAAAAGAAGTCTGTTTTATTAACCTCAGGATTTTAGTTTTGTTTCAACTGCATTTAAGACTATCCAGCAAAAAGGAAGGAGGAGGAAGTGGATCAAAGCAACTATTTTAGCAGAAGATTATTTAAAACAAACAAAAAAATGCCAACTAAAACATCAGTTGCAGATGTTGAATTTTAAAAGTATAGCTAGTCTCAGCCCAGGAAACCCTAGTTTCAGGTTTTTTGCCTTGCAACTTGCTTATTTTTTTAATACAATCTTGACATGGTTCTCTTAAGTGTCTTGTGAAGTAAGTATTGAGAAAAAGAAAAAAAATAATTGCTACTAGTGTACTGGTTAGACAGGTCTGTAAATTGGAAAGTGAGTATATTCTAAGAGGAATCAGGATTGTTAGTATTTCCTTTTCATTTTGATCATTGTTTCCAATTATTTTGAAGCTGGACACTGCTAACTGAAGAAATGCAGAGTAGGAGACAGGAATTCTAAGTATAGTAGATTGAAAATAGAGGGGATTTTTTTTGCCTTCAACTTTGCTTCAGGACTGTAGAAATCTGAAATTAGACAAAGGGCTAGTCCATAGTTCTGTTTCTTGAAGTAAAAATGTGTCTGGGGAAGATTTGGTGTGTGAAGGTTTTAGAAACAAACTTTGCTAAGATTCACAAAATCTTTAACAAAGATGGAATTAAAAAAAAAAAAAAAAGTTTAATCCTTCTCTGTGTCCAGTAATGCGCAAATACACACCAAAAAAAAACAGTTCAAGGATTTTTCTACACACTATACAAAGAATGCACTTCATGAAAGCTTGGGAGGTTCCTGCAAGACAGGGAGGAATCCCAATAAGCTTCAGTGGAGATTTCTCAGGATGAGTGCAGCTGCAGGTTCATAGTCATATAATTAACCCTATAGAAAGATGGGAGCAAGTTCCCCTGAGGTCTTGGAGGTGTCCAGATGTAAATTCCTAGCCATCCTGAGAAATTGGAACAGTCTACACTACTGCTGGTCTTATTCCACATTCAGCACATAGTGGGGCATTAATTTCTGCTTCAGTCACCGGTAACATAAAAATTACATTTTACACTGTGAATCATTGTAAATTGCTCAGACAAAAGGCTATGTATTAGTGCTGTCTCCTACAAGTAAATGGGTTGCACTTCTTCCAGCAGTGCTGTAAGTAGTGCTCCTTTGATTCAACACTATCAACCATCCTTCTGCAATAAAAAGAGAAGGAAAAATTCATTGATTGCTTCTAAAGCCTTGTTTTTTATAGCTCCTAGTTGAAAAAGGGTTGGTTTGTGTATTCCTATTTAAATTCCAGATAACAATTTAAAACTTTCAGTGTCTTCTGCTTGGTCCTGGTAGGACACACTGCAAAAAATTGGCAGAAGATGTGTTAGTGTGAGTTTACTGTCAGCAGGGACAGATCAAATTCTTCCCTGCCTTAATCTGTGTAAGCATTTTTTTTGTCTGACTTGAAGCAAACTGGATGTCATCTAAGTGATTTGGATGTTCCTACTGCAGAAAAGGTGCTCCCTCTACTTGCAATGCTGGCTTTGAGAAAAAAAACCCAAATATAAATAATACTAAGCCCATGGGAAATGTGTAACTCATAAGTAACCTAAAGTAGTTTCCATTTTCTTTTTTTTTTACTGACTTCTTCTGTTCATCTCTTGTCTGCTGGGTGGGTCCCTCGTACAACCTGTCTCTGCTAATGGCTTCAATGCAGTCTTTCTTACAGAAGTGGTTCAAATTTGAGAATTTGCCTCATTTTTCTCTCTTCATTACGGAAGCAACAGCTCTGAAAGTGACTTAGACTGCTCTGAAAGCTGCAGATGGTGGGTTAAACCTACTTTTGCCATTTTCAGCCCATGCCAAAATCAGACTTCTCCCGCCTGTGTGTGCAGGAGCTCCTCATGGTAGGTGGGTGCAGGCTTCCAGGCTCTGGCATTGCCAATCCCAACTCTCTGTTGAAGGCTCACCAGACTTCTAAGGAGCTGCATCACACTGGAGCAAGAAATCATGCTTTCTTCTCAACACTTGGCCTCCTGGATCATTACCATGACAAAGGAGGATTTTTGACTTTGATAGTCATGATGCTTTTGATTTAAGGCCCAGTTTGATTTGGGGCAATAGTGTTCATTGGCCCAGAGAAGCAATGGTCTCCTCCAGGTAAAGAGCAAGGAGAGAAACGTGCTTTTGAGAAGGAGGAGAAAAAGGGAAAGAATTGGCTGAAGAGGCTGAATGGAAGCTGTAATGGATGCAGTTTGTCTCTGGGAAGGACCCAAAAGCAGCCCATGATTCCTTAAGACAATTAAAAGCAAATTGTCCGGCTGAGCGATCCCAGAGCAAGGAAGATGCTCCCCAGACTATAATTCAAGGGGCTGAATGGCCCTCAAAAACTGAGAGCAGAAAGAAAAAAAACCCCGAAGATGAGGCAAATGATGGAACAGATGTGAGGGCTTTTGTTGGGAAGACTTGGAGGCTAGCGGGATGGCGATAGGCTAATTTGAGGCGAATAATGCCAGGTTCCTTTCATATGCAGAATAGCACTTTGATCCAATGTGGATGAAAGTGCTGAAAAGTGGAGAGGATGGCAGGGGGTCTTTTGTCTTTGACAAAAAAGGCATCTGCCAGGCTCTAACTCCCCTTTCCCCACCCCCTTAGCCTAGCAGGCCACTCCAACAATGCTAGCAAAGGGGACAAGTGTCTCCTGACAGCTGAGGAAATCTCCAGGAGGAGAATGAGGTTTGCAGCAATATGTATACTGGAGACCTTAATCGATTTTTTCCACAGTACAAAAAGGGAGAGGGCTGGGGGAAAACAGAGATCACAGTGAAAAAGGGAGGAGGGAGATAAAAAATCCCTTTCTAATAAACTTGTTACTTTTGTTCTCCAAATGCATCTTTTCAGAAAATGCTTTGATGCTAGTATGAATACACTTAATGGAGCAGAGTAGGATGGAGTTGCTGGAGGGTGTGTGTGAAATGAGGAAGAATAGTCTTGCAAGGAGGATGAATGTAGAGTGATTTCTGTGGATTCCAACACAGGAAAGATCTTGGAAATAGTAAAATAGTGTAATGCAAGAGATATCTGCAAGACAGATGAATACTTTTTGTACCACCTGCTGAAGGAGCTCAGATCTACCCAAATTCTTAGGTTTCATTTCCAAGAAAAATCAAAAATTTCTTTTTAACCTTTCCATATTTGCTATTTTCTTAACTGCTTGGAATTACTAGCAATGGAAGGACTGCAGGACCGAATGGGGATTTCAGAAGACAAGCAATATTTGTGCCTAGCAAATACAGCATTTTAAAACCACCTGCTGATGTGGTACCTGCTTCTGGTCTGTTGACTTTCTTCAGTTTTTCACATCTGGTAAACAAGACTGAGATCCAATTTGCAGAGTTTGATGGTGTGGTCTTCTTTAAGCATCACTTTGTACCTAGTCTGATGTTTTCTTTGAGAAGTAATGACAGATAATGAGTTATCAACTTCTGAGCAAGACCCATCTCAGTAAATTAAATCTTTCAAGAACAGTAGGTTCAGGAATCTTACCTCTTTTTGAGGCCCTGAAAATGTTTTTCCATTGCTATTTACTGAAGATAACCTTCTCACCAGGGCAGAGCTTTAAGCAACCTCTGGTATCTCAGGCAGATCCTGCCCCTTTACCCCCACATCCCCCTCTCTTTCTGCTGAGGACTTTCAATTCCCCCAAGGAGGTAGGAGTGATAGAGGAATTGAGAGGAGCTATCACATTGCTTTGAGAGGCTGTACACTCATAGTGATGGCAAATTGTAATCCTGTGTAGTTGTTCAGTAGGTGTGCCATCATCCCACCTCCAGCAGATGCCACCATCCTGTTCAGACCAGCTGATGTGCAGAGTATTTTTGACAACAGAATTTCCTGTACTCCAGCCGTGCAAAGCCTGATGCATGAATTACTGTAACTCATTAGGGAGGGCTGATTGTCAAGCACATTGATGCTCTCTTTATTTCTGCCTCTTTGTTGTATCTTGATTTTCTTGCTTCTGGTGCAGAAGGACTTGAGCTGCTACTGCTGTCCTCAAAGGAGCAGAGACCACCCCCTGTCCCTCACAGCACCAAGGTGGAGACCCACTCTCTATGTGGGCGGCTTCAGGTGGTTCTTGTGTGACACCCCCCACCCATGTACTATGTACAGTGAGAGGATGCAGGTCTAGGTCTAAGTGGGGAAAGACATTGCTTGTGGGGAAGTGTGAACTGTCAGGGAACAGCTGTGACAAAAAAAGCAGCCGAGGCATTGCTACACAAGCCACCAATATGGCCATGGAGTCCAAGGCAGGCTGCTGGATGCTGTGTCCCCAGTAAGTTGTGGGTAGGATGGGATGTAGGAGTCTTAAGCAGTGAGCTGGGACACTTTGTTCTTTCAGATGAGACATGAACCACCTCGTTGTAAAAGGTCTTCCGTGCTTTCCCATTTGGGCAGGCAAGACCTTCAGCTGCTGCCATCCTGAAATTTCTTCATATGTCTAGTATAAACTCTCACACCTCCAACCAGAAATATGTACTCTTAGCAAAGGCCATAGAGCTTCCAAAGCTGCCTCACTGGGGCAGTTTTGTCATGTCAGCAGTAAGATTAAAGATACGGAGGAAGAGGGGGGGGCTTCTGTTCCTGTGACATGTATGCAGTGATCCTCCATAACTGTAGGTCATCACTGAAATTTATGCTGCCCTTTTGGGGCAGATTGATGTAGCTCTTTGCAGCTTACTGTGTGCTCACAGGAAGGAACGTGCCCGTATGGCTTGGCCTGGCTGCTGCAGTGCAGTTTGGAGGCAAGACTGAATCTATTTCACCTGAAGCACATTGCAGAGGAAGAGGGAAGAGATCTGTATGGACAGAGGGTAGCATGCAGAGCAAGTGGCAGCAGGAGTACAGGCTACAGGGGTACAGCAGAGAGAGGAAGATTGTCTTTTTTCTCACATCTCACCCAGCAGGCTGGTGTTTTCTCCCCAGAAGCCAGTTACCCTCTACTGATTTGTGTTTGGATGAAAGTCAAACAGTAAAGATTGCAAAGCCTTTTTGATGTGCTTAGTCTGCATTGAGGCAGTGCTGCCTGACCAGCTCAGGAGGCTGGGCAGGGACCGTCTGGTCATTGTTTCGAAGTCTGGAGAAGGACATACTGCTTTAATGGCAAATAACCAAGCAGGTGGTATCCAATACCTTAAAAATAGGCCATTCTCAGGGAAGTGCTTTGGGCTGGACTGATTGTACGTTTTCCTGGCATGACCTAACAGTCGTGGCTGTAGAAGTGTCATATATTCAGGATGGATTTGGCTTGTCTCTCCGTGAAGGTTGTCTTGTCATTAGCATCCACTAAGAGTTCTCTGAAGCCAAACAAATGGAAAATGATGACTTTGGAGTATGATAAACCCCAGCCTGCATGCAAACCTTTGTTCAAACGTAAAGTGGTTTCAATTTGGTTTTGTTCAATTTACTTTAAAATGTAGCAGAGGTCCTTTGCAAGATAGCCACTGCTTAGTTAGATGTAACTTGCCCAAGTGTCCACATTATTATTGTTTTAGTTGAGGGCAGCTTGTACCAACAAAGTGAATTCTTTCCCTTTTTACAAACATGAGATGTGAGTGAATGTTGCTATTCACCCTCCCAGAATTAATACTACGTTATGTGCTTTCATATTGGGTTACATACACAGTGATTGGGATCCAAAGAGGTAAATCTAGCTGTAGTGGGGACAGCATGACTTCAAGTCTGATGGAATTTGCACCTTTCTCTAGAAGACAGATGGTTGTGGTGGGGGAGGGAAGTTGCACCTGTTTGTTTCCACATCTGCTGTGCAATCCCAAAATTTGGTTTGCATAGTCTCAGTACATTGATTATGCTTACTCATGTGTGAGTTTCCTAGTGTTGGCAAGTACCTTCAGTTCTAGAGTGCCTTTGATGGTGTTTGAGGCAAATGTCCAGGAGGAGTTAATTACACAGAGAGTAAACAGAGCTTACAAAATAACACTCTCATGAGTAATTTTTGAAAAAATTCCAAGCAATATATCTGAGCTTACTTCCTTTAAAAAAAAAAAATAATAAACCAGTAGCTAGTCAGAAAGCTGGTTGCAGTTGTCCAGTTTTGGTGTGAAAACCAAATGTATGTAAGCATGAAGAGATGTGCTCGGAAGAGATAGTGGTGTTTTACTTGTCAGGCGCTGACAGAGGACCTGTCCCTGCACAGGGCAGTATGCAGCTCCATGCCTCACCAAAGGTGCGGCCCACAGGCATCCCATGAGTTTCCACCCCAAGTCTTTCCTTGGCTTCCTGCCCTTCTGGAGCTTGGTGACCGCTGTCTGCGGTGGCTAGAGGTACAGAGATTCTGCATCTGTTTGGCTTCAGAGACGCCTGTTGGTCCCAAGTGCTCTCTTGTCCCTTTTCAGTGGCTGCCACCCTCACGGGCTGTGCACTTCCCAAGGCAGGGAGCAGTTGGATCAGCAGCCAGCCTCTGGGTCAGGCCCTGAGGCCCCCACCTTGGGAGAGCCCTGCTGTGCTGGAGGTGGGGAGGCAGCCACGTCTGGAGGGTGATCTTCTCTGATCTTCTCTCTTTTTGGGCAGCAGAAAGGTGCCTGGGGGTAGGAGCTGTGGCAGCCATATAGTTTTCCTTGAGGCAAAGGGGATGGGAACGTTTGCATTCCCAGGGGAAGGCTGAGGAGGAGGGAATGCTGTCAGCACCTCTCTGTGGAGAGGCAGTCAGCTGGGAGAGATGAGTGCTGAGCAGCTGCCGGCAGAGCGGCTTCCCGTGCCCCCGAACAGCCGCCACTCCTGCCTGGCCTGCTCCGAGCGCCATTCCTGCCTGAAATGGATGTGGTGTCTGAGAGGAGACACAAAGCAGGAAACAACAGCCTGTGACTGTTCTTGCAGGTGAGGAAGGAAGGGCAAACAAGGAGAAGCCATGCTTAATTTAGGTAGGTGGCTGAGGAGATATGGGGATAGGAGCCTGTCAGGCCCTGGGGCTCCGTGGTGGTCTCCTGTCATCTGAGGGAGAAAGATTGCCCCCGCTTCAGTCTGCCCCTTTGTAGCATTTGTGTTAATCAGGTCACAGCAAAACCCCCCTGAGTTAAATGTGGTGAGTCCATTCTCTCAGAGCAGCCAGGATCCAAGATGTGAGTACCTGTGGAGCTGTAGAGGTGTGGGTTGGTGATGGCTAGACTGGCAGGCTCAGATCAGGAGTAGCTTCAGAGAGTCTTCGGCCGGTGGCTGTGTGTCTGTGACCTTCTCATGGGATGAAAAGAGAACTTACCAGGAACTCTGTCTTTTCCTCCCTTCTCCCCCTCCCTCAGGTGGTCTTTGCTTTGAATCAGACTCTCTTGCAGCAGGAGAGCCTCCGAGCAGGCAGTTTCCAGATCCCCTATACGACAGAGGACCTTATCAAGCATTACAACTGTGGAGACCTCAGCTCCATCATCTTCAACCATGACACTTCTCAAGTGAGTCTTGCCACTGCAGCTCTTGTACTACACACATCTCCCTGTAGTGCTAACCCCTGTAACACGTGTGCTTGTCTCTCCTCAGGCAGGCCCCTTCTGGGTGAGGGCAGGGGCATGTTGCTGGCTCCCTGGCACATCTGCTTTCCTGAGCCTTCTGTTCCAGGAGTTTCCACCACCTCAACCCCTCTCTTGCACCCAAGCAGCAAAGGTGCATCTGGCTTTCCCTTTTTGGATGAGTGCCGTGTTCACTTTAGCATCACAGCTCTAGGAGTTAATCATTTACTTCCTTAAGGATCCTGTGAAATTATGCTAGTTTAGGTGTGAGCAAACGTAACACCAATGGAAAGCAACAGCTGTCTCTCTTGTGAAGATAGGAACAGAGAAATGCACTCGTGACTTGGATGCTTTTGTAAGGCTGGGCGAGTTACAAGCTTTTTAATGTCCCCTATCAGTATGATTGTGTGCTGTGGACAGGGCCCAAAGAAGAGAAATGGAGTGAAACAAAGAAAAGATAGATTTAGACTGAATGTGAAGGAAAAGAGACTTTCTGAGACCTCACAGACTTTGGTTTATGGAGATGGTTTCCTAAGCAGCACAATGGAATGTAACACTGATCTTTAAACCATGAGAAAATGCCCAGCAGGGACCAATTTGGCCTATTTGGGCTGTTAGATTAACTAACCTCAGGCTGAGACATCAGGCCTCTCTGTTCCTGTTTGTGAGGCATTGCCAGGCAATTTGTGCACCTCAGTGAAAACACAGGCTCTGTCCTTAGAGTGCTGAATAGGTGTTGGTATCTGAGCTTTCTGTGCTGAGTAACCATTTTGCTGTGACATGTGG
Organism: Fringilla coelebs; assembly: GCF_963513975.1. Lineage (NCBI taxonomy): Eukaryota > Metazoa > Chordata > Aves > Passeriformes > Fringillidae > Fringilla > Fringilla coelebs. The sequence continues at coordinate 64,738,434 of NC_140031.1, read as the reverse complement.
TGCAGAGCTGCAGAGTCATACTAACTCCTGCTTCTCTGGTGCCCAGCTTTGTGTGTGCTGCTGCCTGCCCATCCTGCACACCCAGCCTCCTGCAGGTGCAGGCATCCTGGTCATCAATACCGCCTAGCTTTTACACCATACTGCATACATAGGTTTCAAAGCATTTCTCAGAGGAGACCATCATTTTAAGAGGATGCAGATGCTGCATCACTGTCCTGTGGAGATGTTGCAGACTGCAGACATTGCCTCTAGGTTCTTGAAGAGAGCAGCTCTGAGTCCAGCATGTTGCCAAGGGAAAAACTGTCCTTTACTTAGTGTGAGGGGCTGCACCTCAGAGCGCTCTCCTTGGCAGCAGAGCTGAATACTGCTGGTGTGCCACACTGTCAGTTTATGTTTTAAGTAGAACTTCTCAGTAAGTTGTGTTTGACTCCATGCTTGCCCGGTAGATGACTACCTCTGGGCTGGCTACCCTTTGGAAAGATTCTGTAGTAGTCTCTGAGGGAATCCAAAGTCTCTGCATCTGCTGCAGTCCTGCAAGGGAAAGCACCTGGCTTATTAGTGGGTCTGCTCTCCAGAAATCACCACCTGCATGCCCTTTAGTTAACCATCCCCATAACTGAATGCCTAAAGCTACTTGTCAAGAAGCCAGGATTGCTGCAGCAGTAGCAGACCCACGTTTTCTCTCCACTGGCAAGAGGTCAGGGTAGTGTGCAGCCACAGCTATTCTTGGGGACCCCAGGGGAGTAGGCCAGCATTTTAAAAGATACTGTCAGGACAGGGCAACTGGAGCTGGTAACGCGTTCTTTCTTGACAAAATCTGGCCCTCTTAAAGTTTAGAGTTTTTTTTTTTAACTACTTCAAATTGCACAGTTATTCTTTGGCAGCCTGAGGGCTCTGATATCAGTCAAATTCTCTTAGAAGAACATAATTATCATTATAGTTATGTCATACCTGTGGCAATTTAAGAAAGAGGTATGTAGCTAAAGGCAGTTAGTGGCAAATACTTTCTTCAACTGAGCGATCAGGATTTAGGGTCTTCAACGTGGCAAAATGATAGTATTTGTTTACTTTGAATTAAAAAGAAAATCCATCTGGCTAAGTCATGGAATGATGCATTGAGAGAAATGAAGCATTAGAAGTTTATTGAGTATTTTTTTGGCTTGCTTTGGGTTTTGTCCTACTGTCTGTGCCTTGAGTGATGAGGCAGTTGCTACACTCTGTGTGGAACAAAAATGTCTGTGCATAATGACTGCCTGTGAAATAAATTCCTCTTTCATGAAGACTTCTTTTTTCTACTTTAGGTCCCAAATTTCATTAATGCTACACTTCCAGCCCATGAACGCATTACTGCCCAAGAAATAGACAGCTACTTCCGGCAGGAGCTCATCTACAAACGAAATGAGCGAATGGGCAGGAGGGTGAAGGACCTGCTGGAAGAGCACCCAGACAAGAGTTTCTTCTTTGCATTTGGAGCTGGTATGTGACTGTGGTGCCATCGACCTGAACTCATCCTTCCCAGGTCGTTTAGAAGCATTTTACAAATCCTTGCCTCAGTTTAAAGAGGGGTCAGTATTTTTACTGTGGTGGACATGAACTCAGCTTTTCCCTGATAGTTGTACCCTAGTAGGAAAACCTTTTCAGTGTAGGAGACTGTTTTTCTTCAGTGTGCAAAGAGCTCACAGTGCCTGTGCTTACTGCAGTATCTGTTAATTACAGACGTATTTGTTGTATGTAGAGGTCAAGATACTGAGTCAACTACAGTGCATGCACAGGAGGAACGGGTCACTAACATACACATGTGTTTATTGTCTGGGCAACCAGTGCAAGAGGATAGGAGCAATAGGGAGATGAGATGAAAGGCAGCATGTCTGAGGCTGCACCAGTGCTTGAATTAGCCTTTCAAATGTTCAAAAGAAGAATATGCCAAATTGTGTGAATCTAAGGGACTCAATAAATGCAAGGGAATAAGCAAGGCACAATTTCGCCTTTCTTTTCTTCCTGCACCTCCTTACCTCTTTCACTGCGCTTCCACAAGGAAGTTGTGTCTGCTACTATTTTGGAGCAGCACAGTAGGCCCAGTTGGGGAAAACCTACTCCATTTTTATGCCTCTTAGCAGTCAGCAGGAGGCACATCCAGCTGCACATCCAACTCAATAAGGTTAGCATCTACGCTTCAGACTAGGGCTGGGTGGAGGGTATGAACACAATTGTTTTGCCATGACTCCTTTATTCTAGGGAAAGGAGGAAGTTAGGATCAGCGTTAAAAAAGATAGGTGCTAATTCCCAGAGAAGTATCACATCCCCTCCACCATGAGCCATATGGCCTTTGGGAAAGGGGGAAAACTGAGACTGGTGTCAGCATCCATGTGTGGTTTTCTAGTCTCAGTGCATATTGCTTTAGTGAGGATGAATGATCTAGACAAGGCAAGGAAACTACTTACTTAAACACTAAAGGCTTTTGTATTCAGAGTGTGTGGGAATTTCTGTATTTGCAACAGGGAGTTGCGGTTACAAATTTACCATAACAAGGGCCAAATGTGTGAGAGCTGAGATGTCAGGAAAGGTGGCTGACCATGTTTGTGCAGATGTGTGCGAAGATTGTAACTTGCAGTCTTCCTGCAGTATCACTGGTCTGTGCAACTTGCTGTTGAAGCAGGCCCTGGTTGTGTAGATTCTAGTCATGTCTTTCTGTAGGCTAAGACCAGGGCATTGCTGCACTCCACTGCTGAAGTTCTGACCACATTTGAACATGCTGCACTGATGTTTCTGACAAAAGCATGGACCAGCCCCAGGTCCAGGTTGCATCTGTTGCAGGTAGCTACTCTTCTGTTAGGAGGCCAGTTGCAGATATTTGGGCTTTGGTTACTGCATCACAGCTTGAGTGATGAGCAGCCCACATGGGTAGTCATAGGTGTTGCTCTGACATGTCCCAAGAGCAAGATCCTTTGAGAGGAGAGAGCTTCTTCCCCTCCTTGCACACATTCTGAATCCTAGCAGCTGCAAATAATATGTTTTTAGATGGTTTTGTGTCATTTGTTTCCCCTCCCATCAATTTTTTTCTGTTCCTGCCCTTCTGCCCAAACTGTCTTCATTGTCATGGGTGTGCACAGCACTGCCCCAGAGCCCAGAAGCGCTGCAGATGCCTGTCCTTAATTTCTCAGCTTTCTTGTAGTCAGCTTTCATGACAGTACTAAAATCCTTTCCCAGGCTTACTGGAACCTTGTTTTTGTTTTTTCCTTTTATTTTTCCTGGTTTTGCTTTTCTGTGTCCTGGTTGCCAACATTTCTATACTGCAGCACTCCCGGGAGCCTTGTGCCTAAATGAACACCCTTAATCTTTGGCTATGTGTACATGGCTTGATCTCCACGCACCTGGTGTGCTCTTCTCATGCTTTTCCATCATACTTTTGAACCCAGACAGCTTCTCTGTCTTCTCTGGGGACTTTGGACTGATTTTGAAATTGTCTCTAATTACTCTCTGGCTTTGATACCAGTCTGTACTCTGTTCTCATCTGCTCTTCCAAATAGTTCTGTTCAAAGGATAGTGCCAGCCTCCCACATTTAGCAGCACAATTCTTGATTACACCCCTGTTTGACTGCATGAGGTTTTTTGGTGGGTTTTTGTTCATTTGTTTATTTATTTTGTTTGTTTCATTTGTTTCTTATTAAGCATCTAAACAAGAAGTAGCATCACAGGATATATTGCAGAAAACAGATCAATTTTTACAGATTTCTGAGGTTTCCTGAGTGCATATTGCAATTATGAATGCAGTCTTTCTTTGTTTTCCAGCAAGCTAATTCAGCCGTTTGCTTATGCAGATTGCTGTATGTGATAGATAATTATGTTCAAGAGTTATTTTTATGCCAGCAAGCATTAAAGATGAACAAATATCTTGTGATCAGTTTTAAGCATTGCTTGGAATTGTACTGCTGTTAATTGCTGTGAAAAGGTTCCAGGAAAAGTGCTCATACAAGGCAGGTTAGAATGAGTAGTAGGAAAAGAGAAGCAAAAAAAAAAAAAGGCAATAGGAATGGAAATAAATCATGATGGCGTGGTGGTTTGCCCTCATCTGACCACCAGCAAAGAAAGTATCTCCTAGCAGTAGCTTACAACCTGCAGGACAAGGTTGTCTTAAAATGGTAGTAGGATATTTAAGCATCTCCCAGTTAGAAGGGGAGAGAAGACTTTCAGTTGTTTTCTTTCCAGATTTTTTTCACCCCGTATTTATTTTTAAAACAGCTAGGCTTTTTGTAAGGAAAATTCAGTCTTTCAATTAACAAAACACCATTGAAAAAACAGCTTTTATCATCAATTATATGCAAGCAAGATCATGGTTTGTGGGTGACTGTGGTATTACATATACCTTCTCTTGTTATTTAAACTACTCTTGGTATTTTTATTTTAAATGGGGGAAAATCAGAAAATACTGATTTATTTTACATGCTAACTGGATTGATGGGATTTAGAGATGTGCAATACATTGTGCAAAAGAAATCTCCTCCCTTTTCAGGTCTCGAAATAGCTGCATGGCTATAGATGTTAACTTCTTACATCAAGTTATGTGCGTTAATTTGGGCTATAATCAATTTGATTGTTAGATTCAGTATATTTTATGCCTTCTTAAAAATCAATCAGACAAACTCTCCCTGTATTTGGTCAAAAATGCTTCACAGTCAGAGCTCATTTCTAGAACTATTTTTGTTTGGAAATAATTTGCAGCAAAGTGAAGAACTAAAAACCAGCAGATTTTGCTGAAAAGGTCCAAAACACTGTGCTTCTGGCCAGAGTGCAAACAAGGAAAGTTTCAAGCCAAAATAAGTCTCTTTGAGGGAATTAGAGGAAAGCATGGGAAGAGAGAGCTGGCAATGCCAGCAGCATTCCACTACGTTCAGTAGAGATTTATCTTGATTGTGGACAGGCCTTTATGTATGGCAGCACCAGGGTTATGAGCCAGGCCTAATCCCTTTTGCCAGTGGTGGAACTTGCAAAGCAAAGCCAGCTATAATCTTTCACTGCCAGTCTTCCTTCCGTATGCTTTCCTAATTTCACTGCATTCTGGAGTGGCACGTTCAGGATCTGGATCCTAAACCAGTGTGAGTGATGGTACATGTGATTCCATAGCCAGCAGCCAGGTAATGCCCTAGGTTTCTGATTTCTCTAGGAAGGGAGCACTGACAAAGTGAGAACTGCATTGTCCTGCTGTACTGTGGAGAGTTTTACCATTTACCCAAGTTTTACAAGAGTGCTGCATGCTGGCTAAACCTTCCCAGAGTCAAGGGATAGTTGATACTGGCAGAGAGCTCTGGAAATTGTCTGATTCATCCTTCTGCTCAGAGCAGGCTCGTATAGAGCAAGCAGTTTTCCTAGGACTGGAGTATGGGCAAGGATGAAGACTCCAGAATCTCTCTGCATGATCTCTTCTAGTGTTTAATCACTAAAGACGCTTTTTCTTATGTTTAAGTTGGACTTCCTGAATATCACTTTTTGTCCATTGCCTCTTGTCCTTTCATGGAACATTACTACTGGGAAAAGTTCTGCTCTATTTTGCAACCTCCTATGAGGTATTTATGCATAAGTTATGGCCCCCAAGCCTTCTCTTATCCAGGCAGAATAGTCTCAGCCTCTCCTAGAATTTCACATGTTCTAATTATTTCCTAATCTTTGTGGCCCTTAGCAGTACTCTCTTCAGTATGTTCTCATTGCTTTTGAACAGGGAAGCTCAGAGCTAGACACTGGATGGACCCAGGTATGCATTACCAGGGCTGAGGAGCAGGAAACGATCACCCCCCTCAATCTGCTGGCAGCACTTCTCACACAGCCCAGGGAGCCATTGGCTGCCTTTGCCCCAAGGACACCTTTCTGGCTTAAGGCCTACTTGATGACCACCAAGACACCTCATCTTTTTCTGCCAAACTAGTCTTCAGCCAGTTGGTGCTCAGCTCAGCCTGTCATGGTGCCTGAAGCTATTCCTGCGCAGGTGCAGAACTTGATTTGCTGAACTTTATGAACCGAGTTTCCCCTCATCATAAATCCATACTGACCACTCCCAGCCATTTGCTTCTCAGTGACACATTTGGAAATAGTTTTCAGGGTGATTTGCCCCACCACTTCCCCCAGGAACAGAGATGTGGCTGAGCAGTTTTTAATTCCCCAGATCCTTCTTCCTGCGCTTCTTGAATATAAGAGTTATACTAGCTTTCCTTCAGTCCTCAGGGACCTTCCCCACTTGCCATGACCTTTTGAAAGAAATTGAGAGTGGCTTCTAGTGACATTAAGTAAGCTGACACAGTTTCTCTGGATGTATCCGATAGGGACTTGAACATGGCTGGTTTATTTAAATGTTCCATAACCTGATCCTTCTCCACCCATAGTGAACCTTCTTTGCCTAGATGTTCCCACTAGGGCAAAGAAGAAATCTCAGGAACCTGAGATTCCTGAAGGTTGGTTTGACCACTGAATAAAGTAACAGAGACATTTAGTACTTGGCCTTTTCCACATTCTTTGTCATCAGGTCTTCTGCCCCCTTCAGTGCTTAGATTATATTTATCTAGTCTACAGTTTACTGCTGACGTGCCAGTAGAGGCATTCCATGTTCCCCTTGATGTTTCTAACCAGATTCAGTTGTAGATGGGTTTTTCTTCAGCATGGTCATTTTATTCCATTTTATTCCTTTAGCTTACTTACGGTTACTCTTGGAGGAGCTGGAGAATAAGACCGAGAAAAAAAAAGTGTTAGGGTTTTTATTATGTAGGAGGAAGCATACTTAATGGCTTGAAATCTTGACTTTATTTTGACAGACAAGACCTCTGCTGAAGCCAGGTTTCTAGGAGCCAAGTTTAAATTCCCTCTAGTCTCTCCTGCCTCTTTGAACAGTTGAGAAACTCCAAAGTGTCAGTTCATGAATAAGAAGTACAGAGGGATCTAAGATTCCTTATATCCCTGTGGAAGAAATTACTGACTTCAGTGAGAGAGGCTGGCTGATTTGACAACCTCAGAAGCTGGTCCTCTTAATCTTGAGAACACTGGAAAATTCCTTTTTCTCTTAGAGCTGTTTTTCCTTGCTCCTGAAAAAAACATCATTCTGAGGATTTAAAGTATATTGAATGTTGGTAAGCCACTGTTAACACAAAGGAAAAAAGATATTGGTGAGAACTTCTTCAGCCACCATTTCTTCTAATTACTAAAGAAATAACAAATGTGTTTATTTGGCATTAGTCAGACTGTATGGAGTCAAACCTCCAGGGACTGACTGTTTTTTTTTCCCGACAGAATGTGTTACCACCAATGGTTATCCCAGTCTGCTGTAGCCCACCAAATGGCTTCCTTCAGCTTCTCCAGGTTTTGAGGCAATCCTTGTGATATGAGAGGTCAGTTTTGTGTCAGCCTTAGGTGCCACATAGGCATGTCTAAACCCTTTTCCATCAATCCTTATGTCATAAAAAGTAAAAAACAATACCAACCAAACTAAAAAACAAGAAATCAAAAAGACAAACAAAAAACCCAAACCAAAACAAAAATCCCAGGGGCAAGTGTGCTGAATCTGAGTGATGTGTTAGGTGGTGCTATTTCTGTGTAGAGCTATTCAGTCTTACTTCTTGACATTTTCTGTTCCATCTGGAATCTTTAGATGTGAAATTATGCAAGAAGACCAAGATTTATTGTCTCTGGGTAAAAAAAGATGGGAAAAAGGAGCTGTCAGCAGTGGGTGTAAAAAGCAGTCAACAGTCTAAAAGGCCAGGATGTATCTGTCCAGCTTGCATGGGTGTTTATGCCTATAAAACAAAACCAAACAAAAACCTGCAATGGGAATACAAAAATTGCTCAGGGAAATGAGATTTCACTTTGAAATTTGTTGGGAATTCAGAATTCACCATGGAAAATTTGAAGCTGCCATTAGTATATTTGGAATTGGAGATATGTGCTGCGCAGGGAATGTAGATTAACCTATGTCTTATGTAAAAGATTTGAAATGTTTAATGAGTAAGTTCATTAAAAGTCTGTAAGAGGGTGAATATTTGTGGAACCTGGAAGAAGTTAAAAAAAAAGCTGGTGGGAGGGGCAGGAAGACAACGTAGTGATAAAATAGATTTAAAAAACAGATTAAATGAGTCCTGTGGGGCCACCTCACTGCTCCCTGGGCTCAAAGGGCTTGCTGATTGCCTGCATGCTTCTGCCCCTGGAATGCAGCAGCATTTTAACTTCCTTGGGTGGGAGGAAAGGCTGAGTGCCTGAAGGTGTGCCTGTACCTCTGTAATCTGAGAATGCCAGATACAACCCAGCAGCTTTGAGACTGTTTTCCTTAGTAGGCTCTTTGAGTCTTCAGAATGCTAATGACAGGGTTTATTAGAACAACAGTCCCTGAAGGGGAAAGATAATGTGGTGTGGAGGCAGGACCCACATCCAGCGCCGCAGGGTTCACATGAAGGGCACTACTCCTGACATCTCTGACAACGAAATGAAGAAAGCTTTGCATTTCTCCATTAGAGGCAGTAACATCTGTTCTAATATATTAGTGTAGCTGTCAAAATCAGCCAGACCAAAATACTGTGCTGTTTCTGCTCAGGTACTGACAGTCTTCTTATCAGTGTTGGGTTTGTCCATTACTGCCTTTACTGGGCAACTAATGTGGGAAAACTTTCATCATGTCATACGTGTTTTGAGCTAGAGGAATTTCAAGTCCTTAATAACTTTTTTATAGGAAAGGAAGGAATGGTGTGTAATGGGAGCAGGTCGAGTGGCAGAGGTGTCTGTGAGTAGTGTAGCTCAGGTATTACACTGGTAATTCCTTCCCGTAGGGGTAACATAGTGCTGGCTGCTATCATAGTACCTCTGTAAAAGGTCTCATACTCTAAGCAAAACTCTCAGTAAATGGATACACAGTGGCTAAGGCTGCCTGCCTACAAACTGTTTTTCTTCACTAATTTTTTTACAAAACAAGCAATATGGGCATGTAAACTTTTCTTCTGTGTTAATTTAGCCATAAATTCAGTCTTGTAATCAGTGAAAATGCTTTTTCTAACTTTATTTTTTGGGGATTGTCAGGATGTTTGACTTTGCCCTAGGGTAAAAATGGGAATCCCTGTGTTAAAAAATACTCACATGTTACATTTGAGAGGCCTAAATATCAACAGAAACAGGTAGATGAATATCTTCTTATCTTTTACAAGAAAAATGCCTTCATTTTGGCTCATGTAAATTGTAACTCCACATGCTTCATTTCCATGGTATTAGACCATTTTTGCCATGTCGTACAAGGCTGCTTGCACAACATCTACTACTTTGAGAAGTTACATAGGTGAGTTGATTAGCAAACCACATCACTTTTGAAGAAATGGAAGATTATATTTTTTCCTCCTGAGTGAATTTAAGTCTGAGGCATTTTCTTTAAGCCTTTGCATGTCTAGGGAAAGTATTTTCTGGAGCACAGAGAATACCTCTGTTCCGCAGTAGTACCCACCAGATTTTCCTGTTTGGTTCAAGAGTAGTGAAGTACGGTCTACTAAGGCTTTGTACTAATAAAAGATTTCCAGGAAATCATGTTTTTGTGGACAGACCCTTATCATCATCTCAGTAGGATAAAACCTTGGTTCAAAGTTTATGGAGTAGTATTTAATTAATATTTCATCTTGTAGGTAATCAAAGGAAGGATTTTGTTTGGAGGTCTACAGTCTGAAAAATACAGGAAGTCGTGGGAGGGCTGTTTGTATGGGATTTGACCTGCAAGCCTGCAGAGTGTTTTAATGCAACATCCTTATACCCCTACACCTAAGGTGAATTCAGGGATTCTTTAAGTTGACTTACAGCATCACTGGTGCCACCCCATCCCTTTCAATCTTTGTCATTTCCTTCTCCCTGCAGTATTTGTGAGACTACCATGCTCTTTGTCCTTTGGTTTCTGTTCTGGTACCTGGACTTTTCTGGACTTGGAAATACTGTGAGAAGCAAGAATTTACTGGGTTTAGTATTACATGTTTTGCATTTAATACACTTAAATGGCAGATTTGGAATTCCAGCCACTTATGGCTGATCTCTGTTTTCCATATGTTGCTTGGATTATCTAAGGTAACTGCAAAATTTCCTACTCCTGATTCTGGGAGAAGTGAAGTGTGAACTCGCTACACCTGGGTATATCGTACACATGCTTGAAAACAGTGTTTTCTTCTTGAAAAGTGTGTGCAGAAAGCATATGTATGAAGGAAACTGATTTGTAATTTAATTGATCATATCACCTGCTTTCCTTCTTTTGCTTTAAATATTTTGTCTAGCTTTTTTCCTCCATAATTGTACTATCTGGGTTAAAATTACTCCAAGTTCTGCATCCCGGTATGTACTTAAAAAGTATAAGTGTGTTTATGTTAAAGGCAAAGTTATGAAGAATGAACGCAGATGATAATTGCCATAGGCATTTCCAGGAAGTTTCCAAGTAATTGTAAGATCCATACCTCTGAAACTTTCTTTAAAGTATTTGTTTCAGTGACGCATAGAGATTCTGGCCCCAAAAGTCCATTCTAGTGCTTGTCGTCCAAATTAACATCCAGCTGTATGATGTCCCCAGTGGCTGGACTAATTTGTGCTGTTTTGTGATTGAAGTGCTATAATTCTGTGCTTCAGTTGTTCCCACAACATCTTGAAAGTCAGCAGTCAAGATCAGGTTTCCTAACAAACAGTTTGGGGTCTTTACATGTATGTCCAGTGATTCATTGTCTTGGGATGTTTGTAAATGCTGAGGGCTTGACATGCTTTTGGGGTGCATGGGAAGTGCCATCTTTCTACTAAAGAAAACAAAGAATTAAGTATACTTGGGGATTTTGCTTTTACACGACTCTAAGAGGTCAAAGAACTTCATTTATCTGCTTGGAATAGTCAATTTTATTGAAATTCAGAGACGAGTATAGTTTTGATGAGTCTTACAGACTTGGTTTCAGTGAGAAATTAAAATTTATTAACAGAAACAGAGCCTTTGCTTTGCAATATTTCCTAGTTCCTTTTGCTAGAGGCAGAAATATTTCAGACTCACAATGGCTCAACAATCTCTGCTGAGACCCAGTCATCTAGATAAAACCTATCTAAACTGGCACGGTTACAGAAGCAGCCCTGCAAGTGCTGACAGTAAAAGCTGCAAGCAGGAGACGCAGGTTTCAGGGCAGTAGTAGGAGCCTGTGTTCTGCAGGATTGGGTATGGCTGTTGAGGAAGGTCAGAAGCACACAATGCCTGGTCAAGTCTGTAAGTGCACATTGGCCCAACTGCGTTGTTCTTTGAGCATATTGCCTGTTGTGGTCCCTGCATGCCATCTCCTTTCAGTGCAGATTAAACGCCTGGGTCTTATTTACTCTCCAGTAGAGTGCATGGCTGAGCTGGTCCACACAACAGCTTCTTAGTTTCTCTTTGAGCTTGAACACAGAAGAATAAAGATTCATGACTCCCCACCCCCTGCCAGAGTAAATTGACCTCTCAGAGGCATCTCTTCACCTAGTGGTGTGAGGATAATGCAGGGCTATGTACGGAAAGAAAAGAGCAAGCTTTCTGATAGGACAGAGCCCAGGGCGTTTCTTTTGGGGAGCATTCAAGTGTGTTAGGCTAAAATAGAAAACAGGTGAAAGAGGCCTGCGCCCCGTCACGTGACTGATCATCTAAGTCTCCCTTGCAGCAATAGCTGCTTCATCGTAAACCTTGGGGAGTGACTCTTTGTTGTGTTTCTTACTGTTGTTTTTGACAATCTGATCTCTCAGACACCACTGGGGGCTTTTTGTGGTGGTCCCCAGTAATGAGTCAAAAGTTCTGACTCTAGAGAGGCTCCTGATGGGGTCCTGTACCTCAAACCCTCACCCTTCTGCCATTTTTTAAAGTTTTGCATCTCACTCAGTTGAACCTGTAGATCGTCTGGGCCACAAACAAGCTCTGTCTCATGAAGACTGAACGGCCCACCTTCTGGATAGTGAATATTGCATCACACAGCCCTTTATGTTCCTAGCCGGAGTGGCTCCTGATTGATCACATCTTGTGAACAATCTAATATCCCGTGCCTGTTTGTATTTGTATACATCTCTTTTACACATATTTATTCAATTGGTCCGTTCCCTTTTGCACAATATTAGCCCATCATTTTTCTCTTACATGCAGACATAACTCATTGCCTTGGCAACAATGAGCAAAGGCATTCTGTGAAAGTATGTACAGATAATGGTGATAAAAAATATATTCTTATCACTGCATTAAATTAAATTAAAAATAAAGAGTCCAGCTGCAGAAAATCATTCAAGCAGGTTGACTGATTGAAATGGGATTCATCCATGTGCTACAGTGATTCCCTACATTCCATTCTAAATCACTGCTCTGAGCAAGGATAGCTGAAGATTGATGGAGGAGTAGTATGTTTAATGGTGTGGCATGAGCAACTATTCAGTAGCTCATTCACATATGAAATCCATGTAGCTGTAAGCTCTAAAACTCTTAAACTGGCTTGAGGAGAATTATTTTAAGACTGTACATTGACCTATAGATCTTTATGTCGTGTCCCTTTCCTCCTGAAAGATTTGGATTAGGAAAATACGAGTTCAGAGGCTTGGCACTGCTTTTCATTTCTGACAATGAGATTTGGCTCATGCATCATTGCCTGCGTGAGGTGAATGCCTCATCTGAACTTGGAATATACACTGCCCCTATCCTTGTCAGTTGAGAGACACTTCTCTACAAGTCCAAGTTGTCCTACCTCCCTGTCATTTAAAAGGAATGGATCACCCTTTGGAAGCACCCCTTCCTCTGCTGTGTGGAGGCAGGGAAGGAGGAATGAATCCCTCTTCCCTTCCCATTGCATATATCTCTCCTCTGTGTTAAAGGTGAGAGATGGAAACTAGGTCTGGCATCTTATATACCTAATGTTTGTTTTACAGTAGCTAATTTTACTCAATTACAGTATTTCATTACAGTCATTCCTGTTCCTACCTGCAGCTGGTCATTTTTGCTGATGTGATGGAATTCTTGCTTAGCTGTACCTGGAGCTGAGCCATCCTGAAGCAATAGATACCATCAGTACTAGGTCAACATAATGGTACATAAGCTTTGCTCCTTCTGAAGACAAAATTTAATCTGAGGAGGTGAGGCAAAATCCAATTACTGTATGAGAAAATACGGTACCCAATGGCTGTGCACTGCAGTGTTCAGTTAAAAGATTTCATTTGAGCTAGACTGGTTTATGCTCTTAGGCTCTGGGGGAAAGCTCATCTTGTGCTCAAATGGTACCATCCAACTCATGCCTTAAGCTGGTGCATCATAAGCAGTTTGCTGTTGTGGCGTGAGGATCTGGAATTTTAGTACTCCATTCAACCCCTTTTGGAATGAAAAGTCATTAATCCCTTATGTTTAGTCTCCTGATATTCTCAGCACTATTAGAATTCTCTTTATAACTTGCTTTCCCTGGCTACTAGAATAGTTCTGTTGGTTCTATTGCCATGTATTTATGAACAGTTTTATCAGAAAACAGTTCTTCTGGAGTTACTTATCAGTTTTAGCACTGTGTACATCTACGGAAGCAAGGAATAACTCCAATGAGTAATTTGCCAAAGGCCAATTTTAGTTTATGTAGGCTGTTAAATGAAGAAATGTTTTCTGAAAGCTGGATCTATGAGGGAGTGTGCAAGGCCTTTGTTCTCTCTTTCTTCTGCTTCTCAGCAGCCTGGTCTGATGACAGGTTAGAGTGATGGTGTAAGATATTCTGTGAGCAGAGCATACAGTCAGGAAAGCTCCTGCTGTCTCTGAGTAGTCATTTTTTCACTATAATGCCAAAATACAGCCACAACAGCTCACTTGAGAATGGAGTAGAGATGTAAATCACAGAATAAGGGCAGAACTATCTAAGTCCATCTAAAACTAAGTCCTTTCATCAGCATGGCTGAGGTCAAGTTTCTGACCCTAGTGGCATATAATGAAGAAGCTGATCAGTTTGATGATCTAAGTCATTGGCTTTCAGAGTGGAGAGTGTTAAAATCTGTCCGGATTTAGACTGTCTTTGCATCACCACCAGTGGTAGACTCACTGCTGCTCATGAACAGGGATGTCCAAACTTCATCTCGTATTCCATTAAGTATGACCTGATAATCAGAGTCAGGTTGAAACAGATGTCTGAGATGATAAAGTCCAACCTTTGACCAATCACCGCCATGCCAACTAGACCATGGCTCTAAGTGACACTTTCAGTCTTTCCTTAAACACTTCCAAGGATGGTGACTCCACCACCTCCCTAGGCAGCCCATTATGCAGCAACCTGTGGGACCACAGTAATTGCAATCACATCTGCATTTTAGAAAGGCAGAATGTAGTAATTGGAGTGACCTTGGGAAAGTTCAGCAATCACTCATTAGAGATCCTGTGTTTCTGCTGCATGTTGATGGGGAGTGATAAAGGCCTGCCTGCCTTGAGTGTGGCACATCTCCTGTGATGAGGAAGGACTTTGTTGTTCTTCTCCCTCTTTCCATGTGGTTGGTGAGTTCTGATGTCATTTTTCTTTTAACTGCAGGTCACTTCATGGGCAACAACACAGTGATTGATGTTTTGAGGAGAGAAGGGTACGAAGTAGAACACACTCCAGCTGGACAAGCCATCAACAAGTAATGGATGCTTTCATCTAGTTGAGCAGCCATTGGGGGGAGTTTCTAAACAGTTATGAAGTAGGAATGGTAGCTGGAATTAAAACTAAGAGGGAGCTAAGCTTTTTCTGTCCTTCCCAGCAGTTTGCTTTTCTCTTCCATGAACTATTTTGGAAAGGGGATTTTATTTGGTTTTGTTTGTGGGGTTTTTTTGGTTTGTTTGTTTTTTGTTTGGGTTTTGTTGTTGGGGTTGGGGCTCTTTGGTTTATTGGTTTGTTGTTGTTGGTTTTGTGGTGGTTTTTTGTGGGTTTGGGTTTTTTTTTTGGTGGGGTTTTTTTTGTTTGTTGGGGTTTTTTGTATTGTTTTTTTTGGTTCTTTGTTCTTCTTCTTCTTGTTAATAAAATTTCTACCCTTGTACGTTTTTAACTCTTAAATGAACAGCCACAGAGTATGCATGCTTGGTTCATCAGATCTGGATGCTGTCTTGTATCATACAGGCTCCCAGGTTTCTCTTTCCTCTCTTTTATATGTTTGACTGCCCTGCCTTTTAATAATCCTCTTCTTTTATACTGCTATTTTTTATTCTTTCTGTTTACTCTCTCCCAGTCTGGAATCTGATTGTCCAGAGTCTTTGCAAACTCTATGACGGATTGCTGTCATGTCCCCTGTTTTCTTCTGTATTTTTAAGCTAAGGTACTTGTTGTTCTGGTTCATCCTGCAGCTGTCCTTTGGGATATACCCTTCAAGCTTCTTTTTATCTCTCACTGGATGCTTTTATCCACCTCCATGGTTTCAGTAACTAGAGAATGCCAGATAATCTCCTACTCCACTCTCTACCGAGAATTACTTGTGCTTTGACTCACCTCTTCCTGGAATTCTTGCCATCAGCTTATGGTCTGCAGTCTTTGCTTTCCCTTTCTCCAGACTCTTACCAAACATGTAGCTGTCAGATATACTCGCTCTTCACTCCTGAAAACCACAAAGGAGAAAATATGGAATTGGTCCCAATTATGGTACTGTTTTCCTTTTATCTTCTGTGCTGGGCATAGTGTCCTGATTTACATCTCTGTCCCTCCTCCCCCACATTTCTGATATGGGGCTCTCAGGCAGGACTACTGCCTTTTGATAGGATTTGTGCAGAAGGCACAGTGTTGAGTCTTGGTCTGTGCCAAGGGCTCTACAAGTGCGGTGCAAGTTAGCAACAACTGTTTTTCTTATACTCTGATTGCTTCATCTTTCTCTTTATACCACCATTGCTGTTGTCTGAAAACATGATATTGAAATTCTGGTTTCTGCCATGATTCTTGATATGGACATACATCATTAACTCTTCATGCACTGAAAAAAACTGAATCAAGACTTAGCCCATGATTATATGAATGCCAGCCCATAACCCTATTTCTGCCAGTGGGGACATGGTCTGACAAGCAGAAACACCTGTGCTTAAGCACAAGACTTAATGATTCTGTGACGCTAGAGTTGTGCTAGAAAATCCAGTGTATCAGTGTTTACAAGGATGATAAAAACTAACAAACAAAAAAAAAAACCCAAGCCCAAACCAGCCTGCACTGATATTTTCATGTTGTTTTTTCATTCTTAGCTTAGGTATTCCTAAAAACAGCTGTAGCATCTTCTTAAAGCTTAAAGAATGATAGCTTAATAGGTACTTGAGAATAAACTAGATCTGATACTCTTCAGTAAAGATGTAACTGTAAGGGCAGACAACTGAATAAAGGACAGATTTTCACTTATCAGGAAGGTTGGTATCAAGGTTACTTGGAGTAGCAGGGCACCCAGTTCCATAACCTCATAGTGGGAGTTTCATTGTGCAGCCTCTTGTGCTTTTGAAAGCCCTCAGTTTGGCCTCAGTTGCATCTTAAACCTCTTATTAGGACTGTTGGACAGAACATCTTCCCTGGAGACTTGAACATAAACCTGAGTAACAAGATGGCACTTCGCTGTTAGCATTTCTGGATTACTTGGAAACAGATTGAAAAATATTAAATACCTTTTAAGAAAAACATGGGTTAAAAGGAAAAGAGCATTTAAGGTGAGGGAAAGGACTTGTGGCAAGAGTGTGTCAGGGTCCTAGGGCTTGGAAGGAAGATTTCACTTTATTGCGATCCTGGGCTTGTTCTGGGAGCAAAAAGCAGAGCAACCTGGGACAGTAAACCGAGTGCTAATCATGTAAATGTGGAACTGTATCCAGCTATGCCGTGCTGCATGCAGTCCAGTCAGTACCTATGGACTATTTCACTGTTCATGACTGAGACAGGATAAAAAGGCGAGTGGCTGAACTGAGACAGAGAGTTTAAATGACTGCTCTGGTGTCAGACACAATAGGGATATTCGTTGAGAGGTTCTAAAAGGAGGAAGTCTGCAGTCATCTCCTTCCCTCCAGCATGACATTTCACTGTAGCACCACAGTCTGCTGCTTCCTGTGCTCTGGCTAAACAAAAAGTTCTTTGTGAGATATGTTGTAGATATGTGTGTAGGAACCAATAAGGATGCAGGATAGTCACGCTCATTTTCCTGTAGCAGGCAGGGCTGCCTGAGGTCTACTTTCCATCTGCAGAGCAAATGGGATGGATGCCCCTAGTTGGAGACAGAGAGGTTCCTTCTCCCTGCTCTCTGCCGGGCAGGGAAGGCAAAAGAGGTGCCCCAAGCAGACAGTATTGTAGAGGACAGTTTATAAATAGTACCACAAGCTCAGTCAAGCTCCTTCTGACTCACTTTGGTCCTTAACTCTTGTTCCTGATTTTAGAATGTAGTTAGATATTGTAAAATATTCAACACAATCACAGGCATAATTAAGGTGCTTGCTGACTCTCCCTTAGTTGCTGTGATGGGAAGTTGGCCTGGGGGGAGAAGAAGGATGGGCTTTTGAATCTGTGTGCCTTTTCCAGTGGTGTCTAGAAGAATTGCCTGCAGGAAACGTTTCAAAGGAGGCTTGGTATATGGATGTGTCTGGGGTTGCATCTATCAGAATAAATGTCTGGCCATGCAGTATGGAGTCATCTTCTGCCTGTAGCAGTGCTGAGCTCCAGCATGGTGTGGCCATGAATTCAGAAGGGAAGACTGCAGGCAGCGTGGTGCTCTAATCGACAGGGGCAGCGTGCTGCCCACTCTGTGACTTAGTTAAGGAACAGAAACAGTGAAGAGAAGTGGTGGGAAAGGGAATCATGGGCAGAAGGCCTTGAAACAGATTAGATCAGGTTGCTGGAGAGAGCTAACGAGAGATCATCACTCTGCAAGGTGGAGTTAAAGAGTGGATGATGTGAAGCAGCTGAGGAGGAGAGCTGAAGGATGATGACAGTTCAGAGGCAATAAAGTGTGACAATGTGTGACACTGCAATGATTTTGAACGACATTGATAACCAGGGTACATTTTGCAGCAGACTTTCTCATATAAACTTCAACATTTGATCACTCTGATTTTCCTTGCTTCGAATAAGACAAATTATCTTTGTTTTCCATCTACTCTCTTGATATTCTAGTCCACAACTTCATTTCCCTTTCTGCAGGAACTACTGTATTTGCTATCAAATAAGTGTGCATACAGTGATGGGCTAGCTTTAAAACTGCACCCATGCTGAAATACACCTCCTTCCAGACCACCTCCCTTTCATGTCATTGAAGCTGAGAAAGGAACACAATTCTGAGGGAGTTTCATTGGTTAAAGGCAGGTTTCTGCTTGGTGGTCTGTGGTTTTCTGTTACTTTCCTGAAAATCAGCCCAAGCCAGTCTGCACTTTCATTGCTGAAGACTGTTGCATTTCTTCTCTGTATGAAGTAGCCCTCAAGATCACTCAGATATTCCTACTAGATTCTGTGGTTACATAGAGCAGTTTGAGTTTGTGGTTTTGTCGAAGATGCTCATAAACAAGTAACGAGGGAAAATTGTTCCAAACAATGAGAAATGTGGGACAGCAAAGCCATGAATGAATAGGACACTGCAGACTGCCTGCCTTAGAGTATAGATGAACTGTTGCTTGCTCTAGAAATAAAGAAATAGCTTCAGTAATAAGGGTGAAGATGATTGTTGTTTTTTGCAATTTATCATCTTTGCAGGAAGCTGAGTAGTCATAGCCCTGAGAGCTTTTACTGGGAGCCCAACTTGGGGTTTCCAAGATTGGTCTTGTAAGACAGTTTGTACATGCCCATAGTCTCAGTGATGTATCTCACTGGAGCTCCTTTGAAATTCCCAGTAATGCTACCAGCCTAATACAGGATCTGGGCAGCTGGAAGGCTAAGGCCTGATTCCCACTGCTTTGTTATTTGCTATAAATTTGTGCAAAGCTCAGCTCTGTTTATGAGAGAGGTGCAATTTCTCAGTTTCTTCCCTTCATGAACACCTCCATACTTGTCCATAAAACCCACTAAGACCAACAGTTCATGCTCATTGGTGTACTTTATCTGAGTGGAAGAACAGCATTACACCCTTTTACATTCAACCCTAGAAGCCAATGCCACAATTGTGTGCTGAGCTCTGGTCTCTTATGTGTCAGACATGTCCTCTGATGTGATCTTTTGTGAAGGCTGTGAATCCACTGCTTTCTACTGTCTGCCTTCATCAAGAAGAAAATGAGAAGAGAGTGAACTTGGTGATGCCAAAACTCATCTGCTTTCAGTTGATGCAGACTAGATGGCCCAAAGGATTCCTTGATCATAGAATCATACAATGTTAAGAGATTGGAAAGGACTTCAAACATCATCTAGTCCAAATCCCCTGCCATGGGCAGGGACACCTTCCACTAGACCAGCTTGCTCAAAGTCTTACAACCTCCCTGGGCAACGTCTTCCAGTATTTCACCACCCTCACAGTAAAGAATTTCTTCCCAATACCTGTCCCAAATGCATCCCTTCTTCAGCTTGTGTCTGTTACTCCTGTCACTATTATTCCTGACAAAGAGTCCCTCTAGGGTCCCTTCCCAGTAGGACCCTTCAGATACTGGGAAGTTGCAATGAGATCTCCATACAGCCTTTTCTTTCCCAGCATGAACAAACCCAGCTTCCTCAGTTTGGCTTCACAGGGGAGGTGGTCCAGTCCCCTTATCAATGTTGTGGCCTCCTCTGGGCTTGATCCAACATTTCCATGTCCTTCTTATGTTGATGACCCCAGAGGTGGATGCAGGGTTCTGAGTGAGGTCTCACCAGAGCAGAGCAGAGGGGCAGAATCCTCTCCCCTGCCCTGCTGTCCACACTGCTCTGGATCCAGCCCAGGATCCCATTGCCTTCCTGGGCTGTGAGTGCTCATGGCTGAGTCATGTGAAGGTTTTCATCCACCATCACCCCCAAGTCCTTCTCCTCAGGGCTGCTGTCAATCTCCCCTCAGCCTGTAGCCATGTCTGGGATTGCCACATCCCAGGTACAGGACCCGCAGTTTGCCTTGTTGAACTCCATGGGGTTTGCACAGACACACCTCTCCAGCCTGTCCAGGCCCCTCTGGATGGGATCACTTCCCTCCAGCGTGTTAGCTGCTCCACGGAGCTTGGTGTTGGTGCCAAACTTGCTGATGGTACCCTTGGTCCCACTGTATGTGTTGCTGACAAAGATCTTGAACAGCAGTGGTGCCAGCACTGACCCCGCAGGGAGACCACTCATCAGTGGGTAAGGAGCTGTTGACCACAGTTGTTTGCGTGCGGCCTTCCAACCAGTTCTTCATCCACCAAGCAATCCATCCATCAAAGCTATGTCCATCTAGTTTGGATACACACAAGGATATCGTGTGGGACAGTGTCAAATGCTTTGCCTAACTCTGGCAGACAATGGCAGTTGCTCTGCCACATCCATCGGTGCTGCAGCCGCATCAGAGAAGATAATCAGATTTAACAGGCATTGTTTGCCCTTGGTAAAGCCTTGTTGGCTGTTACCTATCACCTCTTTGTTTTCCATGTTTGTTTTAGTTTTCAGTAGAATCTGCGCCATGATCTTGCCTGACACAAGAGGTGAGACTTTTACTTTCTCCTTTTTAAAAATGAGGGTTATATTTCCCTTTTTCCACGTGTTGGGAATTTTACCTGAGTGCCACAAGTTGTCAGAAATTCTTAATAGTGGCTTAGCAACTTATCTGCCAGCTTCCTTAGAACCCACAGATGAATCTCAGCAGACCCCACACACTTGTGCACATTCAGGATCTTTAGATGGTCTCAAACATGATTCTGTCTTCCATTGTGCTTAGGGCCTTCAAATTCCCATTTGCCTTTCCCGACTTGAGCAGCTTGGCTGGAGTACTTGCCATTGAACACTGAGACATAGAGGTCATTGAGAACCTCAGCCTTCTCTGGGCCCAGCATGCAACCAGGTTACTGTTACTGGTATGCCAAGCCTTTCCTTCAAAGGCAGTAATTTTCAAGATGTGTTTCTGTAGCCATGGTCATAGTGTGTGGGCTAGCTTGTTTCTTATCTTCTCCACCAGTGAGAGGTGCTGATCCAGACCTGGTTTCATCAGCTGGTGTGCTTTAGTTGTTTTGTTTGCCCCTTCCCTTTCTCCCCCAAGTTAGTTTGCTCTGGGCAGGAATGTTGAAAGGAATAATCTGGTCTGTGTTCTGCAGCACATCAGATTAGAGGAGTGTGGTTTGACTCTGACTTAGAAGTGATTCTGGTTTTGTCTCTTTCTAGATATGCAAGCTTATTACCAAGAGTTACTCCACCCTTATCCAAACTGCATTCTTTCCTCTGACACAGACTGCTTCTTTTCCAAAGATTCTTCTTCTTTTTTTTTTTTTTTTTTTTTGCTAAAGAGCACTATTTTGATGATAAAATCAATATTGACTTAAGGAAGAGGGAGCAGGAATACATGGCAGAGAAATGAGCATCCAGGGAGAAACATCTATTTTATATGTATGTACCTTGATACAGGATTTTGCCTCAAAGCCCTTTTAAATGTTATCTGTGTTCTCTCTTTCTTCCAGCCAAAAATCTCCCAAAACCTTGTTAGCCTTTTCATCATCACACAGTCCCTATGTCATGTCCCATGAGCTCCCACTGCACCCCCAGAAGGAGGAGGAAGAGGAGGAGGAAGAGTTCCTGCCTCACCTGCTATTCCCTGACAGCATTGATGTGCTCATGAAAGTAGACAGGAAGTACAAAAAGAAGAAGAAAAAACAGCAGAAGAAGCAAAAACTGCGACAATTTAATGACCTCTGGGTTCGCCTTGAAGAAAGGTAGCTAATGGCTGGGGAGGGGGAGGATGGCTTGTCAAACTGGACTTCAACTGAGATGGTTCAATACAGACTCTCAAACTTCTGCAGGGGTAGATTATCTTGTGGAAATGATCTGACCTTCTCCACTGCTGTGATTCTTTCTGAAGCATTTGCACGAGGTTTCTTGTGCTTTTAGTGGCAAAAAAGCTCTTTCTTTTCTTTGTATAGTTAGATTTGTGTAAAACTAGGCATAAAACAAGTGGAAGTCTTGTCAAGATTATTCTCCATTTGGGTTTGAGGTATTGTGAGCATATGGCAGTCCTCTCTTTCATGGAAGGCTGGGTCCAGTGGTGGATGGTACAGATCAAAGCCTTGGACCATTAACCGAAAGCTGCTGCATATGAGGAAGCTATCATGCCTGGCATATGTTTTTCTTGCACTTGGGCAATATTCATGCAGCATTTTCAGTCTCTGTATTATTTCAGTCTGAAAAAGCATGACACCCTAATGAATAGCAGAGTTTGTATAAAAAAGTTAGTGTGTTGTGGGGCAGACGTTTACACATATCCCTTACTTTTCATCCAGAAAAGTTTACTTATTTACCAGAACTACAGCAACCCACAGAAAAAAAAAAATCAAAAGCCAATTTCTCTCATTACCTATAATAGGGCCTTTGACTGAATTTATACCTTCATGTTTCCCTCCTGTCAAATAACACACATGCCCAAATCTGCTTTCTTTTGTACTTTGTGTGTCTGTATCTCTGCTATATTCAGCTTGAAGGCATTAAATTTTTGTGATATCATGAACAACCAGACAAGTGGGGGCAATGGAATAAAGTCTGACAGTTCTTGAAATGAAGCTTGTACATTATTTGGGTTTTTTCCCCTCTGAAGAATACTTCTACCTGCTCCCAAGTAACCCAAGTTACTCAGTACAGCAGAGTTTCTCCTATGCCTTTCCTTTCACATCCCTAATTGTACCACTGCTATGAGTGATACATGGCTCAGGCTGGCCACAAGTGACTGCAGCAGCTGTTCTCTTTGAGGCAGATCTTTTAGGCCACATTCCCTTCTTTGCTCCTTCCTTCAGCCTTACTATTAAGTATTTGGGAAACAAATGCTCATGTAGCATGTCCTCTGACAGACCTACACACAGTCCAAGATTCACCACTATAACAAATCCTATACTGATCACACTTGATGTTGTCTCATAGTGTACCATTTACTTTCTATTAACGTAGTTCATATTAGCTGATTGTGAATGAATTTTTGGAGTTTCTGTTGATAATCTGTTTAGCTGAAATGCTAAGGAATGTCTGTCTTAATCTCCCCTGTGCCTCCACAGTGCCATATTCAGTGTTTCGCATGCAGTTGCTCCCACAAAGCTCGGGGAGGTCAGTGGGTAGTGGCTCTAAGACACCTGTGCACTTGCAGTATCAAGCCTTCAGAAGAAGAGGGAAGATGGGAAGATGTGCTACTGTGACCAAATTGAAGGCCCATTAAGGGCTGCATACTAGATTTTAAGTGCTCCCACGCAGTAGTGAGGCAAAAGCAAAGCAAATGATGGCAGCCTAGGAAATTCCTGCATAAATATGGGAGCAGGAAAGGCTGCTTTTCTTTTCTTTTTTTTAATATGTCCTTTCTTCCCCTATTATTTAAGTTGTCCTTTGTGCTAGAAGCTTACCCTGGTGCTAGGTGACACCCGCTTCGTAGGGGTGACTCCTTAGCAGCAGAGAGGAGCTTAAACGTCTGGAGATGGAGATGTTGCACGGCAGTGCTGGGAAAGACAAAGGATGCCTGGGAGATTGCTGTGCCCGTAGTGCCTCGGCACTGTGGGAAGGCAGCTGTCCCTCCGGCAGGAGCCCCACCCGTGCGCTGGGTTTCTGTAAAGCTCGGGCTGTCTGCAGAGCTCTGCCACAGCGCCCATGCCGCTGCTGGGCCGGGCTGGGCTGACAGCCCCACCTCGCGGCACATCCCTTCCCGGGGAAATCCAGCGCCTCTGGGCTCCAGCTCACCTGTGCAGGGCACGTCTCGCTCTAAACATTCCTCAGGGTGTGCAGACACAGGTAAAGCTGTCAGGTTTCTTACGAATGGGCCATTCACAGCTTTCAGGTTTACAGATGGGCTTGATGACCTTCAAGGTCTTTTCCAACCTACATAATTCTGTGATCCTCCTGTGAGCCTGAAAATGTGAAAGGTGTAGCTCAAGTGATTTAGTAGTGTTGTAGTGGGCTTGTCAGAATGGCTTTGGTTTGTGCCCCTGTATGCATCAGCTGCTGGCTGTATTTCCTTGATGTGCTGCCAGCTGGCTTCTCTCCGGCCATTGTTCAGATCTTTTGGGGAGCCCTTTGGGTAAGGAAGAGTAAAGTGTTTTTAAAAAGGATAGTAATTGCCTTTAATTTCCTAAAGCATTTTTGCTTGGTGGACTGAAGTAAGACAAGAATAGTGTACAGCAGCTGGGGATTGGGTGCAGAAGAAATTGCTTGGTTTTTGTATATGCCAGGTGGACTTGATTTTAGTTTTGTCCATATTTGCCTTCAGGTTCTACACAGCACCATGGGGTCCTGGGGGGTATGTCAGTCGCACAGCTGTGGTGTCAAGCATTCCTTTCAGTCCATTGCCAAAGAGAACAACAACCTGTGTAATATCTGACCCTTCTGACTCTTGGCCTGCTGTGGTGTGTGGTCTCCCCCAGTTCAGGTCAGTTGGTGTTAGCAGCCTGGAGCATACAAATTTCTCTCCTCCATCATGGATTACCATTATGTGAGTTCAGCTGATGTGGGCTCTAATTCAGTTCTTGTTCATCACAGTGTCAGAGTACTCTCTACCACTGGGAGGTACTCTGAAGTGTGGTGATCTAGGATGTGTTTCTGGAAGCCATTCTTCCTCTGCTTGAAGTATGTCAAATCTTTGTAATTGCTGACCTGTGGAAGAGATCATACAGTATAGGCACAAGATGGGTCCGTAGGAAGTGCCGTGCACGAAGCATGGCTGAGGAAGATGTACTCAGAAAACAGGTGCCTCACTCCAGCTGTGCTCAGCAAGTGCCCCTGCAGTGACACTCCTCTGCAACAGCACTTGTTTTGATCTTATCTATTTTCTGCCTAGCTGACAGAGGTTAGGAATATGGTCATCTTACCCACCTGACTGACTGTGTGGGAGCAATGAGCAGGCTGAGTAGACTTGAGACAGGGCCAGTATTTTGGTGCTGTCATCACCCTCCTCAGTCTCTTCACTGTTCCCCTTCAAGTCTACTTCACTGTTTGGCTGGATAGGACCTCATCCTTGTGGGCTGGTGTGGGAGCTGTCCACATGTGTGAGGAAGGGATGAAACAGCTCTCTGCCATTTAGGAGGCACAGACTTTTGGTCGGTGTGTAACTTGTACAAGAGGCCATTCGCATGGACCCGGAAAACTGACAGTGAGTCACAGAGGCTGACCACCTCCTGCTCTGTGGCTGTTGGGCAGTTGTGGTCTGGGTCAGGACTGATGTTCTTCTCTTGCCTTGCAGTGCTACTGATCCTCCTCCACGGATCCGCATCATTAATGGCTACATCACGGTGGAGCCCCAGCCCCGGGGCCACGGACGGTCCAGCCACGCTCGCACAGACACCAGCAGTGCTCACCAGATTCCCCATTCTCTCTTCCTTCCACTACTGACTTTGACTTTGCGTAAGATAATGCTTCATTGAAACACCAGAGGACACAAGCTGCAAGACTCTGGCCTTAAAAATCAAAAAAAAGAAACTTATGCAAAAAAGAAATAGAAGACTATGAGTGGGACACCTATTCTTAGGGGTGTTCTTAAACTGCCTCCTTTTCCTGAGTCCAGATCATTAATTCTATTAACTGGTTTGACCTTCCCAATAGAGGAGAAGATATTTTAATGAAAGTGTTATTTATCCTTCTCTTGCAGAAGAATGATTTCATGTTATCCCATAATACTTTGGGGAGATTATAATGCAGCTATAACATAGCTGTTGTTTAGCTGTTTGAGCCCAACTAAAGTACATATTTTTTATCTTCAGTGCCTTGTAAAAAGATTTACACACCACTGAGTTGTTTATTAGAACAGAATATTTTGATTATATGAGCACAGCTGGGAAAGAGAGTTGGTATTTTGTGTCTCTACTGGTAATGCTTTTGATTCTTGCTTGTTAGGGCTCCAGATTACATATAAAGGTTCATGGCAACACTTACAGTAGAATAAAACAGTGAACACTTGTGAACAGAATGTGTCTGCTGTCTGTTTGCTGCTATTTAAGATGGGTCCCCCTGAACCTCTAGTGGCTGGGCAAGTCTCATAAGTGCAAACTAATGCGCATTTAATAAAAAAACAATTGTGGGAACTTCACAAATCATAATGTTGGAGTCTTCCAAAATAAGCGCTCAAGAGGTGATTTGCACAATTAAGATTAAATTCTAGAAGTCCTTGCAAGTTTCTACTAAGTTCATTGCTCAGATTTTCCAAAGTGTTTTAAGTCCTGTGCTGTGTTGTTGACTGCTGAATGTAAAGCAGCTTGGAAGTGGCGTTGAATTTTCTGTATTTGTACAGGACATTCTCTTGTGATCACACTTAACTCAGTTAATGAGCAGTATTTCAATGCTATCTCTGAGCAGGCTTTCATTGCCTGGGAAGATCTCTGAAGTTTCACCCATGGGTGAACTTAGACCTACTGTGTGGAGCTTAGTAACTTGGAAATATAGTAATCGTCTGTCCCAGTGAGCCAACAAACCTTCAGGTTTCCTTTCCCTATGCCTTTACACATAATTCACTGCTTTTTCCATTGACTGTAAAAGTAGTTATTTTTCATAGCTTTCTATAGACTGTCAGAGGAGAAATAGCAAAGGTTCCAGCTTTCCTAACAGGCTTTTCATCTCTTGATCTCAAATTTCGGTCCATTTCCAGAAGGGCTTAGCCGGAACACAGCCTCCATTTGCTGAGGAAAACAGAGAAAGGAGAGGCTAAATGTCTCAGTGAGCAGCAGCAATGTGGGGAATTAAATGTATCTGGGCTAGAGTAGAAGACAGCACCATCTCATTGTGTATTTCTTCTTACACACAGTACTGCAAGACTCTGGATGTATGCGTTCTGGCTTCCTTGCCTTTCACAGCAGCCAGGTTCCCTTGTCTCTCTCTCTCTGGTTGATCTTTCACTTGTCATAGACCTGTTAGGGCTGGAGCTTATTTTTCTTGACCTGAATGTGACCTGAAGGGAGCAGATTGTATGAAGTGTAGGTTACTTACAAAAATGCACTGCAGGCCTGACAAACTGGGCACATGGGGTCATAGAATGGTTTGGTTTGGTTTGGTTTGGTTTGGTTTGGTTTGGTTTGGTTTGGTTTGGTTTGGTTTGGTTTGGTTTGGTTTGGTTTGGTTTGGTTTGGTTCGGTTCGGTTTGGTTTGGTTTGGAAGGGACCTTAGGAGTTCATCTCGTTCCTGTGGCACAGGTCCAAAGAGCACTGCAAGCGCTGGGAGAAAGTGGTTGAAGCAGAGTTTTCATTTCTTTTCTCCGTTACAAGGCTGTTGTGTAAAACAGCCCCAGGCTGCCTTTTCTCTTAGTCTTCTCCTCCAGGGTGGCTCCTGAGCTTCATCTCTGTGGGGGTAACTGAGCTGAGTGAAACAGCCATCAATGTTTTTCTTAGGCTGGCATGAGGAAAGATGGTTATAAAATACTTTGAAATAACAGGGACCTGAAGTAACACTGTGGAATTCAGTTCTGGTGGTGTAACTCATTTTGTAGCCTGTTTCCGAGTGCCTGACTGTCAGAGAAATAGAAATATACTTAAACTGTGATGGATAGTGTGCCTACAGAGGCTGCATCCTGGGAGTCTTTCTGCAAAGTAATTAAATAAAGATGTTTTTGAGGGTCTCAAGGACTTGAGTTGATATTTGGGAACTAAACTAGTGGTTTCAGTCTTTACTTTTCCTTCCACACCAGTCATTGCTGATTGTCCTCTCTGCTTCCCCCCCTCAGCAGCAGCTGGATAGTACCAGCAGGAGATCAGAGGTCCAGCTTTCTACACATGGATGTCCAGTGGAGGAATTGCTTCTGGAGTCCCAAGAAAAAATGGAGCAGAGCCTTTTTGCTCTAAGGCAGCTCTGAGATTAAAATGTTGGCTAAAACATGTTTTCAGCTCTCTGCTAGAGGGGATTTGGAACCAGAGCTCCTCCTGGTGGCCTCTTACCTGCCGCTGAAAAGTTGGTTAGGGAGACATCCTCTGTATGGACGTGGCCTTTTCCAAAGAAATGGTAGTAATCAGATATTTGGATTATGTTTAGATTGGCAGTAGAATACAATAAGACACTGTCTTTTGGAGTTACATTGCACCAGATATGCAGCTGCATGTAGTCACACATTAGATTATTGTGATTTTCCACCTGGCTATTTGGGTCATCCTAGGAAATGCGTTTCATGTGTCTGATTTTAGCATAGTGGAATCTTATAAGTATACACTCACTTGCCCCATCCCAGAGTTTGGTAGCAGGCAAGGCTGTTCTCTGATACCTTCCAGTGGTGGGTTTGGGCCTCAGTTGCACGTGGAAGGCACATGAAGTTTTGTGCTGGACTTTTGCAGCAAACTGGATAGTTATTTGCCACTACATCTTCAATGATAAACTCACACCTAAGTGGATAAAATGGACAAAGGCCATTAAAAGTACTGGAGCAGAAATGCTATAAGCAACACCAATCTTGAATATCAGTCTCCTGCCCTGGAATGGAAGGCAAAAAGATGTGCAACACAGGTACAGTAGCCCTCTCTCTGTCTTGGGGACTTAATGTGTCCAAGCACTTTGCTGCTCTGCAGACAGCCCAGCCCTGCTGGGGAACTTCATCGCTGCATAGACATCCCACACCCTGGCCCTGTGCACGCACACAGACTGCTTTTCCCTCAGCACCAGTGCCAGCTTCTTAAATGCCACACAGTGCTACTTGGGCTTTTTGCAGTGTTGTTAGCCTGCACTGCTACCTATGGAACTAGAATATAGTAATCAAAATACTACTTGGCAAAGGAACTTATTCTCTAGAAGGTGACTTAGGACCACTGTCACTCTGGTGAAGCTTGTTCATATTAACAGTGATACAAGAAAATACAGAGTCTTTGCAATAGAAATCACCAAACATTGCCTAGGATGCATTCATATTTTGCCTAAGAATCATGGGCTGGCAGAAGAGCCTCTTCAAATTTGTTCAAGCTTTTTCAAGCTTGATGCCTAAATTGTCTGGATGTGTGGAAGCTTACACACACTAAAAGTACTACACTCAGCGGAATTAACTGCACTGTTTATTTATTATTGTGGGTATCCTAGTCCATTGTCTGCTTGGGAGGTCAAGCTGTAATGTTGGAGTTGTTTTCTGTGGTAAGACTCATATTTGAGGAAAATCAGTTAGGTTTCAGAATTCTGAAAATGTCTTTTTTTTCAAGCCCAAGAACCGATTGGCTATAAAGGAAATTAGGCAAGTAGAGCAGTTTGCAGAAGAGCTGGCAAATAATGTCTCAACAGTTCATCACCTAGTCAGCAGGAATGGAAACTGATAATCCATGAAGTGTTTAGGTGTACCACTGTGAATGAATACACAATAAATTGCCTAGGAATTAGGATGTCAGTGATGAAGTACAGTACAGAGATTGGTTTACAGCATAAAAATTGACAAAAAAAACCTTTCCAAAATTTCAGTGGCCACTGCTAAAAAGAAGCTGAATATTCTTGAATATTCTTCAAATGCCCAGTGCTTTACTGAATTTATCTGCTTTGTCTAGTCTGCTTTCTTTACTAATGTGTTCAAGCTTTACATGGAATTTCTTGCACTTTAATTTCATTAAAACTCAAATTTGTCTTAAAAGTTCTTAATATTTGCAGTTGTCCAACTGCATTTTTTAATGCATCAGTCCTGATTTTTTTTTTTTTTTTTTTTTTAATGCAGAATAAGAGTGCTGTACAACTGGAGGTGTTTGTGTCTCTTCTGTATGTGGTAAACCATAATGCATTAGAGGTCTCTGTAGCACCTCTGCCTTGCTGCACACAATCAGCTTGTACTGGCATGGCCCACCCCTCTGTCTATCCACCACTCCCACCTGGATCCTGAATCCTTTTCCATGCTTCACAAGTCTCCTACTCACCATTTTGTACAGTGAACAGATCCAGAACTCGTACGCTCATCTCACGGGTGCCCTCAGGTAGCAGCACTGCTCCTCTCCTGCCTGGTACCTCTGCTCAGACCCAGCACCTTCTGCTCGCTGATGGGTGCAACCTGAGGTTTGCCAGTGAATGCACCCCACACCTGCACACAGTGGGTTGGCAGAAAACACAGCCCCTCTTCTGCCCCACGGCAAATGGTGCCATGCACGAGTGCCTGTGGCTGGAGGTCTCAGTCCAGCTGCTGGAGCTGAGCCCCTCGCCTGCTTTGTTCTCCCTCTCAGTTTCTGTTTTTCAGGATGCCCACTGTTCTTGTCGTGGTGGCTGGTGGCCAACACCACCACCCACTGTATTTAAGGAAAGATTTAATAAAGAGGACAGGAGCAACTTTATTGATCAGGCACAGGGTGTGTTCAGAAAAGTGTAGTGACCAGCAAACCAGGCTGTTTTATACCATTTCCTATCTACTCCCTTTTCTTGTTTCTCCCCAGTCCCCTTTCACTAAACATGCTTGTGTAAATTTTTTCTTAGTCACTACACCTCTCCCCTCAAACATCTCATATCCTCACAATTCTCTTTTTTCCCTTTTCTTATCAGTTGTGGAGGTGGCCGTCTCCAAAGCTGGGCCTGGGAGTTTCTTTCAATCATCCATCACTTAGTAACCAGACATTTTAATCCTTGGCATCATCTGTCTTATCTGTTGTCTATCAGGTTTGTCTTTTTGTGTTCTTCCTTATCACTTCCCCTCTCATTTATTTTCCCTTTTGCACTGAATAGGTCCTTAATTATGCTTAATTAAACAGATGATCTTACCTTCACATACCTACAGCACAACATATTTTCCCAGTAGAATGACAAAAAGACATGAGGTTTTTATTGTTGGCTGCCTGGGTTTGAGTCAGGAATAGTACAGGGCAAAAAGCGTTTCCAAGTCACTTTTCAGCTTCCTTTGCTGAAACCAGCTCTACGTTGCTGAACCCAAGAAATGTAATTACATTCCTGTCTCTGGCAGTCCAGCATGGAAAGAAAAACTGTAGGTGATGCAGTTAAAGGGCTAGCATGACGCCTGGATCTAATAGCTTGTCTGACCTCATGATGCAGCAGTAGTCGCCAGCACCTTGCACTGAGCCCAGTGACAGCATCTTTTTTTTTTTAGCTTACTTGTGGCTTGTGAATGGTCTATAGCTTGCAGGAAGCATGGCTGCTGGCAGATACAGGTATACCCTTTGGATTAGAAACTCATTTGTCTAAAACACATTACTTCTGAATTGATGCTGTACCTTTAACCTGCTTTCTCAAGGTCCAAACTGTTTATTAGTAAGTTTTTAATGGACGCCAACAGAACAGACAGCAGTCAGGCATTGAGAAAAGGGGAACAAATACATGATGTGTGCCTTTTGTGGTGATACCTGTCTGATCTCTAGGATGCATCCTCTTGACCTGACCAAGAGTTTTCAAGGAAACTCTTGCACAGTCATTGGTTGTACGTAATCCAGATGTTCAGCCGTTCACGCAGGTACCCGAATGTGCAGTATGCCTCAGCTAACACTAGATGCTGCCCGTGTACTTCAGAAGCTGATACCCATCATGCAAAAGGAAACAGGCTTGAGGCTTTAGGAGAACTACCCTAGAGACACAGCTATGGGCTTCCTATTTCAAAATTATTTCAGTCAGCAGTACAAGTATACTTCTGCCTCACCTCAGTGGTGGTTATGTCTTCTTATTCTTCTCACTATTATTCATATCTGGCCAGTCCTGTCTGACTGGTGATTTGAAAGGAAACTCTTACCTGCCTTATTAAAATTTCCTTTGTCTTTTTTTTTGTTACCTCTGTGTGAAGCAGTGCTACCCAGGGTGGAAATACGCACACTGTAAGTGGATGTGGCAAAGTTGTACTAAGCCTTCAATACATCCTCACTGTTTTCTATCTTTGTACTCTGTGTCTTGTTCTGTTTGCCATCTTGTTCTCTCTTGAACAAAAAAACTTACATGGTTAAAACACTGAGGTGGGAAATTGGAGTACTTTGATCAGATTCCTGCTCATCCAGGCATCATTTACCTGTTTTAGATTAGTAGTTTTGCTCTATTTGGGCCTTTCTGTCTCTCTTCTTCAGAAGGGGTGCTTCCTCCTCACATAAGGGTGTTACATTCTTAAATATATATCTGAGTGCTTGAATGGGACTGATAAAATTATGTGAGAAAAAAGTACACTTAGAGATAAAACCATTAGAGCCATTACCTATATTAATAAAGATGAGAAGTCTATCCCACAGTGTTCAGCTCTCTAGAGTATCATGTATTTGGAAGAATTAGAGGAATTAATGGCCAGTGTACATACAGTCCTGGCAGCCAGTTCCTCTGAACTCCAACCAGACCACTGCTCTTGTTCTTTTGAGGCATACCTTGAAGTCTTTGCCATACGCAAATCCTTCAAAGTGCTTTAATTGTGACTCCTTCACAAAAAATAAAACCCCAAGAGCCCTGAATTCCATTCAATGACCATAAGTAAACATCAGGATGGCTGTATGTCTATAATCCTGCTGCAGGAGAGACTCTGTGCTATTTCTGCCTCTTCACCTGTGAGAGAAAGCCATTTCCACTCCCAGTCCTACTGCCTTTCTTGAAGAAAATTGCTTCCTTCCTGGTGTGCTGACAAAAAGTATCATCTGTGTTTCTTTGGTTTTACTGCTCTTCTTCTTGGGATTTATATCACTCTTGGGTTTTATATCAGTTATTCTCTCAATGGAATCAAGGTGCTATATCTTAATTCTTAATGTTAACCAGCATTTCAAATGCAGACTGTCTGGATAATAAATCCATGTACTCTGTCAGACATCCTCAAGGCCTGAATGTCTGGCAATTATCAAGCAAAACCTATCAGCCTAGTGCATGTCCTCCTGCTTACTATTTCAATTCAACTTGCACACAGAAAGAGGTCCTTAGCAAGACAAACTCAATGACCCATTTGTCAAGGATCTCTGACTTTATAGAGAAATCTCACAAGGTAATTTTCTTTCTCTAGACTGGTCTGTGAGTGGCTTCTCTGTAGTCAGACTTAAGTAGAAAAATCTACAGCATAGACTTCATCTGTTTGAAGAGAGAAAATAGAAGATTTGACATTTAATTGCTGCAAAGTTGGACATCAGGAGTGTTTCAACTATTGTTGTGGGTTTGTCCTGGCAGGCAGCTGAACCAGCCAGCCACTTGCTCAGTCCCCCACAGTGGCGTGGGGAGAGAGTTGGAAGGGTAAAAGTGACAAAACTTGTGGGTTGAGACAAAGACAGTTTGACAGGTGAAGCAAAAACTGTGTGTGCAAGCAAAGCTTCAGCAGACAGATGTTCAATGTCTCTGGGAAAGCAGGGTTTCATCATGTAATGATTGCTTGGGAAAATAAATACCGTAACTCCAAGTGCCCATACCCCTTCTCCCTTTTTGCCCCCCAGCTTTATATGCTGAGCACAATGCCATACAATATGGAATATTGTTTTGGTCAGCTGGGATCAGCTGTCCAGCTGTGTCCCTTCCCAACCATTTGTGCACTCCCCTCCTGCTCACCGGCCAAGCACCATGAGAAACAGAAGAGGGCTTACATAGTTCAAGCGCTGTTCAGCAGTATCTAAACCACATGGATGTCATCACTCTATTTCCAGCACCAATCCAAAACAGAGAACCATACAAGCTACTATGTAGAAAATTGACATTATTGAGCAAAACCCAGTACAGCTGTGGAGGAAGGTATTAAACATGCATTTGAAGTCTTATATTTGAAGTTGCCAAAACTTAGTTCTTTTTCTTTAACAGATAATACATGTTTCGTTTGTAAGTAATAATGTCTAAGAACCTCTCTGTCTCACTGATATCTAATCCTTCTGCTAGAGCAAACAGCACATTTGACAGATATTCAAATGAGGGGCTATTTAGTGCTGTCAATAATACCAGCAGTCCAGGAGAAAGTCTGGTTGTGTGTTTCCCAAACACACAAACACAAGTGCCTTGAGATTTGTGCATAACACAGAACTACAAGACAGAGCAAGGAAAGGACAGCAAGTTGTAAGAGTGGAACCCTTGAATGTTGAAAGATATAATAATGTTTTAAAGACCTGCATTTGAATCTGCTTCATTTGTAGACTTAAAAATGTAGGGCAAATATTGTCTAAATGGTTCTTTCAAAACTGTGATACTGACTCACTTGAGGAATATTCTCTACCATGATCTGAGTGAGGATGACCTGGTGCGACCTACTGGGAATTTATCTCTACTTGCTAAGATAGGTTAGATGATTAAAGGGGCTGGAGTCTAATGAGGAAAAGCTGAGACAGCTGGGCTTGTTCAGCCTCGAGAAGAAATGACTGAGAGGGGACCTCACCAATGTTTATAAATATCTCAGGGGAGGGTGTCAGGAGCATGGATGAGACCATCTTGGTGGCCAGCAGTAGGACAAGAGGCAAGAGGCAGACACTGATGCACGAGAAGTTCCACCTGAACTGAGAAAGAACTTTGTTACTGTGCAGGTGACTGTGCATCCAACAGATTGCCAGGGAAGGTGCAGAGTGTCCCTCCCTGCAGATATTCAAGAACCACCTGATCACAGTCCTTTGTCACATGCTCTGGGATGACCATCCCTGAGCTAGGAGACCAGACCAGGCGTCCACGGTGGTCCCTTCCAACCTGAATCATTCTGTGGTTCTGTTTATAGTTACAGTGTTCAGAGCTGGAAATCTCAGTTCCTGGAACACTACTCTCTGGAGTACAGGACTGTTCAACCACTGAGCATGTTATTTTTCTTGTGAAATTTATTATGACTGATTGAATGAATCTCAAGTCTGTAATATTATAGACCCCTTCAGGTTCTTTCTACTGACAAGTTAAGCTTTTTGGTCTGTATTCAGGGTTGAGGAGTGGGTAGAGAAGCCTACTCAGAAAAATAGCACCTGCCTGTGTATAGGGTACTGAAATGAAAACATCATCAAAGTTCTGTGTAAGAAGTAGAAAGAACAGAGAACAGACTGTTCTGCTCTTGACAGCACTCTGTGGTTCAGGAAACTGGAAAACTTCAGCAACTAGTCCCAAAATTGCTTTTATGGTGAGAACAATGAATACACAGAGACACAGGGCAGGCCAGGGCTTGTAAACTTTCTCAGCTGTCAGCAGTTCTTGGCTTTGGCACTTTTCTAAGCTAGATGTATTTTTGTGTACTTAGTAACATCTTACAGATTTCTCTTCCATAAACTTTTTCCATCTCCCTTTAGACCCTTGTAGTAGCGTTTGCAGTATGTTTTGACAAATGTTTCCACGGATGTCCTTGTTCCTATGTGAAGAACTACATCCTTATTAATTTTTAACCAGACTCTTGGTAGCTTTATATGTCCTTGAAAACAGCTGAACTGTTTTCAAGGGAAAATGTCCACAAGTAGTATCACCTTGGGCAAAGACATAATATGGGGTATGCTCTGATGGGAATATACTGTATTAGCTTTGGAAACATTTGAATACAAGCTCCTTAATCCTATTCTAAAAAATACATATTTCTTAAAATGTAGCTTTATCTTGGTAAAATGCATTTATTGGCTGGCAGCCCTTGTAGCTAGCACTGCTTGACATTCAAAATGTGTAACACAAACTCAGTGACATGTGTCTTTGTCATATTGGAAAAGGTTACATGGCAGCCTGGAGGAACCTGGAGGTTCCCAGCTCAGCTGGAGAAGGTAATTGGATGTCACTGGCTCAAAGCTCTGGCATTTTCTGTTAGTTATGTTAGAGTTTTGGTATCATAGCTCCTTTGTGGTACTACTGCTTTCACATCCCAGTCTGTCTGTTGGAATCCAGAGACCTTGGAAAAGAGTTGTTGGGAGATCTGCCTACACCTTGTGGAGACCCCCCAACGGGGCAGTGGATACCCAGAGGATCTGTGGCCCCTTGGGAAGCCCACGCTGAAGCACCTTCTGGCAGGACCTGTGGCACTGTGGAGAGAAGAACCCACGCTGGAGCAGGTTTGTTGGTGCACTCGTGACCCGTGAGGGACTCGCCCTGGAGCAGCCTTTTCCTGAAGGACTGCACCACAGGGAACAGCTTGTAAAGAACGACAGCCTTTGGGAAGGACCCTCGTTGGAGAAGTTTATGGAAGACTGTCTCCCATGGGATAAAGTCTGCGCTGAAGCAGGTGAAGAATGCGAGGAGTTCTTCCCCTGAGGAGGAAGGAGCAGCAGAAACAACGTGTGATGAAAAGACTACAACTCCCATTCCCTCTTCCCCTGCACCACTGGGGAGGTGTGGAGGAGCTGGAGAATTTGTGAGTAAAGCTGAGCCTGGTAAAAAGGGGAAAGTGAAGTGAAAATGTTTAAAGATTTAGGTTTTATTTGTCATTACCCTACTCTGATTTAATTGGTAATGTATTAGGCTTATTTTCCCAAGTCGTCTGTTCCTTCCATGATGGTACTTGCTGAGAGATCTCTCCCTGTCCTTATCTCAACCCATGAACTTTTGTTTATTTTTTTCCCCTTGTCCCATAGAGGAGTGGAAGTGATAGAGCAGCTTTGGTGGGCATCTGGCATCCCACCAGGGTACATGCCACAAGCTAGCACAGCTTTTAGAAGGGTAGGTCAGCAGCAACTCTTCAAATACTTGACCGTCTTTTTCAGGAAAATCATAACTACCTAATGTATCTGTGCTGCATTAAAAACTATGACATAAATGCTTTAAAAATAAACTTTTTCTCTAGTTGCATTTGCTCCACTGAAATTCACAAATTTTTTCTCCCTCAGCTGGTCTTCCAGGAAGAGCTAAATAATGATAATAAACCTGAGTTTTTGGTTAATGCTACTAATGCAAAACATTGCTAAAAACCACCATTCATCATTCAGGTAGGCCACACCTATGGAAATGTAATTATATACAAGCTGTTCTAGGGAATGGCTAGTAAAATTATGTGTGTGAAAAAAAGTTAAAAAGTGCTCAGATGTTCAAGGCTATCTGTTCTTGTATAATATTTAATTCCTAATGAGGAAGGTATTACAGAACTCTCCTCTGAGTAGAAATAGCCTGTTTGGTTTTCTCCTATTTCTTAGAGTGATTATAGACTTCCTAGGACTGTATTTAAATGTGTAAGTTTTACTTTTCTGTACTTTGAAGCAATCAAATAAATGAAAATTTAAAGCAGCTTTGTTTTACTATTCTTTGGAAATTTCACTAATATTATTTTTAAATGAGTAAGTTTTAGTTTTTAGTCATGAAATAAAGAAATGTTTCTTAATCCCTGCATCTGTTGAAACTTGGATAATCCTAAGAAATCTGTATTATACACTCTGTCAGAAAACGGCCTTACAATGTATTTTTTCATTTCAACAGGGATACTGGATGCATTAATTGCTAGCAATCTTCCTAAATTACACAGAGATATTCCTAAATTAAACAGCACTGATAAATATTGGCAGTCATGTCAGAGGGATTGTTACTAGGGTGTTGACCAAAGAGGTACAGAGTTTCTTCATGTACAAACCTGCCCTGCCAAGGCAACAGTGTGTTTCATTTCTGTAGGTGCCAACTCTGCCAACAATTTTGAAAGGCAAAAATAGGGACATGACTAGTGGGACATGGGTCTGAATAACCATGCCGTGGGAATGAGTTTATCCCAGTACATTTGTTCATGATTACCTGGGTGGGTGCATGTCCAAGTTTGGTTATAACCTCAAAAAATTTATAGATTTAATTATATTTTTTGTTATTCAATTAATGCACTGTTGGGTTTTTGTTGGATGCAGCTGTAGAAAGCTTGTATTTACAGTTTTTAACCACTTGTATCCATTTGGGTGATAGTTGATACCCAGGAGTATGACATTGACTTGCAACATGGACAAAATGGGATTGGTGCAGGGTATTCGATGATTGTGAGCTTGCAACTGCTAACTTTTGTAAATACCTGTAAATAGAGAATTTAAAACATTCCAGTCTTGCATAGAGGTGTGTCTTTATCCAGACTTCAATACCTGCACCATTGTCATCACTTAGATGAACAGTTTGAAATACCTTCGGCTTATGACTCATCCAGACTGAACTTGCCAAACTGTAACTGTAAAAAATAGTCTCACATATTAGTAAGAAACATCACCCTTGTACGTCTGAGCATTTATACTCAGGCTTAGGATGTTTTTGGGTATAGAACTCTTCTTAGATCTGTCTTTTCTCTGTGACTGTGTGAATACCTGCGCATCCCGTTCCCATGGCTTGCCATGCTCAACATTTTAGTTCCCTTTTTGCTAAACTAATTCTCATTGATGATCAGACCAATGCAATTCTTAACCTCTTCAACCACACAAAAGGATAAAAATAGGGACTGCACTCAACTTTTAGGGCATCACTTAATTGACAGATTGGGACCTACTTAAATGTAATGCATTTTTTTGTTTGTTTCATATTTTCCTAGAAAATGGCAGTACTGTGCAGGCTGCAAATACACACACCTATCCATATATTTCACAAGTTTGCAGCTCTATCATAAAGTTAGTTTATTCTTTAAAAGAATTTTGTAACAATGGAAATAATGGCGTTCATTCAGTGCAATAACTTTGTTCTGCATATAATCCATCTGATATATTGCCTGTGACAGTAACATATCTATCCATAAAACTTTCCTCCCTGCTACTCCATGCATGGTAGTTATTCTCAGGAGCAATCTCTATGGCTAGAGCTCAAGTTTTTATTATGAGCCTTTAATTGCATGGCAATGTGCTACTTTTTTCCACAGGATATACATCCTGGCTGGGAATAGCTGCTGGGTTCTTGACAGTCTGTAAAAACCAATCTTTTGTTTTGGCCATCCTGTTTACTTCGGCTTTTTCTTAAACTGAATGATCTCCTACTGTAAATAATTAAAAAGCCTAACACTTAGATTCCTAAAAAAGCCATGAATGTGCCTCTTCTCATATGAGGTGAAGAGTTTGTTCAATGGTTTGGCTCAATCTGGGACATAGTGCTGCTTTGATTAATTCATTCATATTGATATTGAAATTATTTCTCTGGTTTTGCAGTTGGTGATTACTTTCAGGGAAGCTAAAGTAACAATTATGGATTCTTTTGTACTTATGTATGTGATAAATTCATGTCATATTTAGAATCATATTATCATGGAATATCCTGAGGTGGAAGGGAAGCACGAGGATTATTGAGTTCAACCGAAACCCTGTGCAGGGCATCCCAAGAGTCACACCATGTATCCCAGAGCATTGTCCAATTGCTTCTTTAACTAGACAGGCTGGGTACTGTGACCACTTCCCTGGGAAGCCTGTTCCAGTGCCCAACCACCCTCTGGGTGAAGAACCTTTTCTTAATCTCCAAGTTAAACTTCCCCTGACACCATTTCAGGCCATTCCCTTGGATTCTATCCCTGGTCAGCAGAGAGCAGAGATCAGTGCCTGCCCCTCCTCTTCCCCTCACAAGGAAGTTGTAACTGCAATGTGCTCACCCCTCAGTCTCCTCCAGGCTGGGCAGACCAAGGGTCCTCAGCCATTCCTTGTGCAGCTTCCCCTCAGGGCCCTTCAGCATTTCTGTACCCCCCTTGGATGCTCCCTAGCAGCTCAATGTCTTTCTTACACTGTGACACCCTGCACTGCCCCAGCACTCACAGTGATGCTGCCCCAGTGCAGAGCAGAGCAGGACAATCCCCGCCCTTGCCCGGCTGTGATGCTGTGATGCTGTGATGCTGTGCCTGATGCACACCAGGACAGGGGTGACCCTCCTGGAAGCCAGGGCACTGCTGACTCATGTTCAGCTTGCCTCCACCCTCCCTCAGATCTCTTTCTGCAGTACAGTCTGCAGTATCTCATTCCTCAGGCTGGCTGCACATCCAGGACTGCTCCATTTTAGGGACAGAATCTGGCTCTTTCTCCAGTTGGACTTCATATTGTTGGTGATTGAACAGCCCTGTAAATTTGTCCAGGCCTCCCTTTGGGCTCTCTCTGCTTTTGAGGAAGTCAGCAGCTCCTCCCAATTTAGTAGCTTCAGCAGACTTTGTATAACTTCGAGACCTTTTTCAAATGGTACTCTGCAGAAAAATACTGGACAAAACACTTTTTAACCAGTATTTATTCCTCACTCAAAAATACATACCATTACCTGCCTGCTTTTGCTTTCTGTTTTTCATGGTCAGTGGGTGGAAATTAAGCTGATTACTACTGATATGATTTTCTTATATTTGTAACACAACTGCTCGAAGAAAACCCTGATGCCGAAATGGAGAAACCCTGTGAAGTGAAATTCTGGGAGGTCAAAGTAATAATTTTAAATACAGAAATAAAAAGAAGCGCACTTCTTTCTTACTGAAATACCATGTCTCAGATACCTATAGTCTTTGGAGGTCTTCTGTTATTTTTTTAAGCCTCATAACCTTACACTTTATTTGCTGTATGTTGTATATTCATTTTCATTAGGCAGCTGTCGGTTTATAAAGGCATAGTGTATGTCAACTTTTGTAACTTCCTGTTTCACAAATTGAGTGATTAATTAAAATGTTGAGCTGTAGCATGTAAGGATACTGCTGGGCTCATCACATGATTTTTCTTTTTTGGAATATTCACCTGCTGCACACTCACTTGTTCAACCAAAGGATTCTGTGATTTTCTAGTGGTGAGCCTTCTTCACTCCCTGTGGTCCAGCACACAGAAGTTCGAAGGTTTCTTCCTAGTGTTAATTGCAGACTTGTTAATCTGTTAAGAGATAAATATATATATATCTGTGTTTGGTGAAAACCTACAGTTGGAGAAAGAGGTATAGCAAAGAGTACATATCTATATATACTGTGGAATCTTTCAAAACTATCAGACATTGATTCTTAAAATATTAATTAGCAATCTTATAAGCTGAAGAGAAGATATTTGTCTGTATTTTTGGATAGTAAAAATAGGGAGGACGGAATAATAAAATTGTGACAGTGTTGTAATCAGGAGTTTGCATCTGTTAACAACTCTTAGAAAAATTTAACTTCATAGCATAGGAAATTCAGCGTTGGCATATGCAAAGCAGTGCTCTCATGGCCCATGATTATCTCTGCTTGCAAATTTTACTTTACTGTGACTGTTTTTACATATATTACTTACTTACATTTGTCTGTCTGTTTAAGATAAAGGCCTGGGCATCATGTGCCCAAAGATGATTTTAAGATACATCAAAAGTAAAAAAATGTTAAAGTAGAAATAGCAACCAAACTCAATTTAATTTTAAGAACAAAAGATACCTAGACCAAGTTATTCTATACACCTTTCTCAGCTTCATTTATAGAAATATAGAATCAATACAATTTGAAAAGACCTCTAAGATCATCAAATCCATCTGTTTGGATTGACCCAGCATTGCCATGCTCACTGCTCATCCATATCCTTAGGCACCATGTCTAAAATACCTCCAGGGATGATGATTTCACCACTTCTATTCATATACCTGAAAACCTTTCAGTGAAGAAGACTTTCCTTATTTGAAATCCAAACCTCACCTGTCACAGCTAGAGGCCATTTCCTCTTATCCTATTGCTTGCTGCCTGGAAAAAGAGGCCAAACCTTCCCTGACTACATTCTCCTTTTGAGTAGTTGTAGAGAACAACAAGGACTCCCCTGAGCTTTCTTTACTCCAGGCTGAACAATCCCAGCTCTGTCAGCTGCTTCTCATAACGCTTGTGCTCCAGACCCTTCCCCAGCTCTGCAGCCCCTCTCTGGACACTCTCCAGTGCCCTTCTTGCAGAGGGGCCCAGAGCTGCCCATGGAACTGGCGGGGTGGCCTCACCACGCTGACTGCAGGGGAGGATGCTGCCCTGCTCCTGCGGCCAGGAGGTCGGCCAGGAGCGGATCCACCTGCCACCCCAAGAAGCAATCTGATGACATTCTCCCCCATCTGTTAGGTCCTTGCCTTCTGCAGGGGGCTGGGAGGGTGAAGGATCCTTCCCTTCCTGCGATGCAGCCAGCTGGGGCGCTTATCTCAGGGGTGGCTGAGCATGTCTCCACCAGTCAATCTCCTCTAGAGAAGAGCATCCGAGTCCCTGATGCCCCTTGGCCGTTCTGCCTCCTCTCTCAGCTCTGACATGAAGCTGAGCACTTTGTCTAGTGGCTGAGCCAGGGGTGTCTCACACAAGTGCTGTCCCTAGTGCCATATAATAAGAGGGACAGGCTCTGGCCCTCCCCACGCCTGACAT
Organism: Fringilla coelebs; assembly: GCF_963513975.1. Lineage (NCBI taxonomy): Eukaryota > Metazoa > Chordata > Aves > Passeriformes > Fringillidae > Fringilla > Fringilla coelebs. Next base: position 64,696,395 of record NC_140031.1, on the reverse strand, counting down.
CCAGATGGATGCATGAGTCTGTGGGAGCTCTGTCTAGGCTCCCCACATCCCTTCTGGTGCATGCAGAGGGATCCATGCAGGGATCTGGCTGCTGCCACTCCCAGTTGTGCCTGCACGGGGTTGGAGCAGCCTCTTGTCAGAGTCTCAGCAGTCATTGCTGAAGGACTTCTCTCTGCACTGAGATTGGATTTTTTGCCAGTTTAGGAAAACTCCCTAAGGTGCTTGATGCAATCCGCTGCTCCAGAGCTTGACTGCCGGCGCAGTTCACCTCAGAGGCTGCAGATTTCCTCTGCAATAGCTAGTTTTGGAAGAAAAAAGTTTCTGGGATAATATGGTAATTCATTGTTCCGAAGCAGCAGACGTTGCAGGTCCGATGTGCAATATCCTGGGTACACTGGTTTGTGCTGCTGTGTGTCCCTGGAAGTGGAGGGGAGTGTAGCAGCCTGTTGCAAGGTGACCTGGAAAAGTGAACGAAGGACTTGTGTCTGTTTCACATCTTCCATTGGTTTGAATTATATCATGGAACTGTGTGCAGCATTCCGTAATTAAGCATAAAATGGAGGCATCCAACTATACTCACAGATATACCATGCCTGTAGCTGGAAATGTGCTATAGTTGTTACTAAAAGTTTCTTTTCTTTCTGGTGTCTGTAGCTACAACTAATACAAGATAAACAGGCGATGTGCCAACTTCTCTAAATTGCTCTGCTCATACAGCATCAAGTACACAAGAGATTATTGAATCCAAATTGGAAAGGACAAAGAACTACATTTGAGGTAATTATTTTCCTAATTCTTTCTCTATTTGAACATATATCAACATTTTGAAGTACTTTCTGCTGCAGATTTTGATATCCTTTCCACTGGAAAGCCACAGAGGTAGTGGGGCTTGTTAACACCTGACGTATTAGCAATGTCTTAGAGAACAATAACAATGTCTGAGAGAACAGGGTTTGTTGATTTGCCTAGAGAAGACTCTAAGGAGTCTTCTAAGTTGTTTGGGGCTGGGTTTTTTTTCCTTTGTCCTTTTTTTAACCATGTGGGTGAGAAAATACTGGAATAGTTTGCTCAAAGACATTTTTAAACCTCCATCCCTGGAGATACTCAACACTCTACTCGTCAAGTAGAGACAACTTGATTAGTCCCAGTTTGAGCAGGAGGTTCATATACAAGATCCTGGAGGTTTCTTTTGGCCTAAAATATTTCATGATTCTAATTATATATTAAGGGCCACGGTGACTTTGCTTTTAACAAATGTGGTCCTTAAATTTTCACAGCTGAGCACAAAATTGAGGTATCTCATAATTCAATTTTTTTTAACCTGGTAGCCTGTTATAAGGCAAAGTTTTAAAAATTATTGCCAGTATCTTTTCTAATGTGATGGTCAATCATACCCATATAGTCTGGCATTACAGTTTATTTTAGATTATATTTGCAGTATATTACCCCTCAGGCAACTTACTAGCAGTGATAGAAAGAAAACCTATCCACATTTAATTCACATCTAGCTTAGCCCTGACAGTTCAACTGAACAACTCCAGAGCTGTAAACTGGCTTTTATTATCAATATTTTTGTCTGCAAGGCAACCATCCTTTTTCTCACTAAGTACATTCATTCCATAATCCCAACAGCAGTTACCTACCCATAAAAACATGCTGATATAAAATAAACAAAAGATGACATTTTGAGGAACTCAAAGAACACAGCTAAAAAGAAATGGCAGAGTACAACTGCCTTTATGGAACTAATAAAAATTATTCATTGGGGAGCTTCTCAAAATTGTGCAATTCCTCTTGCCCCATGTAATTTTTCTCTTTCATCAACCCTGATGGCAAAATATTAAATTCTAGAAGTGAAAAACATTACATGTTTATTTGAATGGTTTTTGGTTTTCCTTTTGAAATTTTACCACTTTGGACTTTCCTGAAAGTTGAATGTCTTTTTGAAGTGTGATTTGTTTGTCATTGGTAGAAGACAGATCATAGAAGATCTGTCTTCTATGATCTGTCTAGATCATAGAAGACAGTTAAGATGTCTTGGATACTAAAATCTTTTGCCTTGGTTCATCTAAACCTTGAACTAGACAATATAAAAAATACTAAAAACGTTTGGTCATCTTGAGACTATGATTTAGAGTGATGGTTAAAAATTATTTGCCTGATTTAAGTACTTACCTGCTCTTTGAGATTTGATACAAAATGCCATGAAAATATTTTTTTCCTTCCTATCTGTCCATAATTTACTCTTTCTTTAATACCCAGGCTGTTTTCAAGCTTAGTGGATTTTGTGGGGTGGGGTTTTTTGGTGGGTTTTTTTGGTTGGTTGGTTGGTTGGTTGGTTGGTTGGTTGGTTGGTTGGTTGGTTGGGGGCTTCTTGTTTGGTTGGTTTTGATTTTGGTTTTGGGGATTGTTTGTTTGTTTGTTTGTTTGTCTGAAAGTTTTTTTGAGGGGGATTGATTGGTAGGTTTTTTACTGACTCAACAGATTTTTCTCTTAAGCTTCACAGCATAAGGATGCAAATAAAATTATTATCTAGATGTCTGCAGCATGACTAGATCTGCAGGATGGTGTTCCTTTCATCTAACACTATATCCTATTACATAATGAAAACCTCAGAGGTTACACAAAATTAAACCACAATGAAACTTGTGTTCCCTGTTTCAAGTGAACAGTTTTGACACAAAAAATGTGAGAATTTGCCAGGTAAAGAGAAGTGAGCCAGTGGAAATCTCATGAGGGTTTAACAAGACCAAGTTCAGGGTGCTGTGTCAGTGTTAGGGCATCAGCACAGGCTGGGGATGAGCAGGTGGAGAGCAGCCCTGTGAGAAGGACTTGGGGGTGCTGGGTGAGAGGCTGGACATGACCCAGCCATGGGCACTGCCAGCCCAGAAAGCCAAACGTGTCCTGGGCTGCATCCAAAGCAGCGTGGGCAGCAGGGCAGGGAGGGGATTCTGCCCCTCTGCTCTGATGAATGATGGAGCATCTCTTCTGTAAGGAAAGGCTAAGGAAATTGGGATTGTTCAGCCTTGAGAAGAGAATTCATCAGGGTGACCTAGCTGCAGCATTCAGATCCCTCTGGATGGCATCCTGTCCTCCACTCAGCTTGGTGTTATCTGCAAATTCATTGAAGGTATCCAACCATTTTCTCAGTCTGCTCATCAAATCCATCTCCCTGGAGTTTAGAGAGAGGAATGGTGTGGGGAACTGTGTCAAAAGTTTTGCAGAAGTTCAGATAAATGGCTGGCCCACTGGTGGAGTCTCAGAAAAGGCCACTGTAGACTGATCAGGAAGGACTTGCTCTTGGCGAAACCATGCTGGCTGTCACAAATCCCATCTCAGTCCTCCACGTGCCTTTACATTTAGCAGGGAAATTAATCTTCAGCACTTATTATGAAATGACTGTAAATTACTATATTAATATGAGAGTGTTCTGTCCAGCTGTGGTCTCAGACTGTCAAAAAGCAAGTTTCCCCTTGTGAATAGCCTGAACTACATATAACGCTGTAAGGACTGCAGCTCATGAGGTCTAAATACTTAAGAGGACCTGCTGAAAAATCTGAAAATAAAATTATAAGTAGAGGTTTAACCTGTTTCTCACAGAAGTAGCTGATCTATTTTTCAGCAGAGCAAGCTGCTTGGGAGCTGTTAATAGTAATGTTTTTGTAGCTGCAATAGCAAGGATTTGACAGTGCAACTTTTGTCCGAAAACATCCCAGCTTGCTGTCAACTCTTTCTTATTCTAATATATGCCATTTCTTCCTTAGTACCTTTTTGTGGAGCTGCACAGTGAGGTCATTCAGCCCTTTCTAACAAAAGCAGTAAAAAAACCGGCATTAAAATATACTTTTTTTTTTTTTTTAAACCTGCTTTCAAAGGCACAGTGTACATCTTAATTGTAATGGTTGAAATTAATTTATTCCCCCTTCAGTGAGATTTCTTGGATAGAGAAGTGAGTTCCCATGGTAGTTCAGGAGTTAGCAGATATACATGTACGATACCAATAACAGGGAGCACTAATTATTCTCCCTGACTCTTTGCAGGTCCCAGGGGAGGGTAAATTACACACAACATTTTGATCATTCAGCTCCAAGGAACAAAGGGGAAAGGAATCTGTCACTGGCACCATTTGTTTTACACTAAACTCCAGCCCTGAACGAATTTTTTTAAAACAGTGAGTTTCATCAAAACAATTATGCGTAAAAGGAATATAGGGAATTAAAAGGAATTTAAGCTAGGTCATTTTCATTAAAAATATCAGGTCACAACTCTCTATCAGAAGAGGTTTCAGGGGCAGCCACCTTTTGCAAAGATGCTTCTACTCTTCTCTAATATGCAAAGGTTTTATTGTGTTTTGTTTGATTTCTGTAAATGAAAACTTAGGACTTTTTAGGAATTCCTTTCTATCTGGTCCCAGAAGATATCTCATTGTAGAGGTAGGAAGAATTAATTTGGCATGAAAATAAGCAAGGATATGTTTATGAGATAAGAGGTGGCAATAACTGAAATATTCCATCTGCATTGTGAGAGTGATTGACAGAAAATGAGGCATGAAACATAATTTAATTGTAATTAGAATGAGTTGATTGCCTGTTGTAACCTGTATTGAAGGTGGAGAGGGTGGAGCTTTTAATGAGCTGAAAATCTAAACTGAAAACTGAGATAAGGGTGTGAGCACACTGGAAAAATCAAGCATGGATTTTAAAAATCAGGTTTTGGTACATAAAAAAATAAATATATGTATAAGTGTGTTGCTGTTTTTCTAATTTTGAAAATGTGAACCAGAAGACTTTAGGATGTTTTAGAACTGTGGTGCTTTATACAGTTTTTCTAGTTTCATTGACCACCCTTCTGTTCAAGTATTTCCAAATCTCCTCTTATTTGCAGTCTGAATTCCCCTTTATGGACATTTGAAAGCTCTCATGCCTTTGTGCCTTTGCTTCTATCAGGACCTTTTTATGCTGAAGGTGATCCATGAACCATACCCACATAATATGAAGGATGCCATGGGTCTTTTTGACTCCATGACTTAGGGACATTAAATGGAAGCTGTGAAGAATGCATTTGGGTTTTTTGTGAATTTGAAGGAGTAGTCATGGATTTTTTTGGTCCTTTTTGATAGTTTGCAATGCTTTTCAAATTTTTTTAAATCTATCTTCCACAGGTTTTATAATGTGAGTATTTCTTCCATTAATCCAAATTTTTGTAGTCACAATGTCAGTTTTCAGTGTTGGAAATGGTAATCGAATGTATGTACAGTCTTACCTGTAGATTGTAATACGGAATATTCTTGAAAGATATAAATATTCTTCATTTTGTGGAACCTTATAACACATTTGAAAAGGAGGGATTAGATAGGCAACTACCAGACCTAAAGTAAGAGAAGTAGAAATACCAGGTTGGATTACAGCAGACAGCATTTTGCATGGAAATCAAGATACTTATTTTGAAAAGAAGGAAAAGATAAATTTTAGTCAGTATCTTTTATTAATCTTTTATTTATCTCATTTGAACAAAGAAAGATATTGCATTTGCTCTATAACTGAAAAAAACCACTGTGTAGGATTTCTGATTAGTACAGTGATATGTCAGGTCTGGATAGAATATTGATAACCTGCTTTTAGTGAGAGTCAGTAAGTAAATAAGTATTTCAGAAAGGTGACCTAAGTTCATAGTCAAAACTGAATTATTTTCTGGCATCATCAGAGGAATGATTACTAATCAGTTGGAAAGGCTGAAGCTTAATGTTGCAGCCAATTTAACTTACTTTACCTTGTAGAAATAGTGTTCTTAGTTGAAGGAGAAAAAGGAATAGGGAGGTCCAAATATGTATCTTTTCACTGGGCAATACAAAAAGAGAAAAATCAAAGAGGAAAAAAAAGACAAAGGAATGTCCTTAAAATCAAATGCATTTTTATATATCTCTGAGCACTTATGTACATAAATGTAGGCAAATACTTTGTAAGAAGGTGCAGACAAAGTAAGCTACCCTTTAAGTGAGCAATAACATCATGATCTTTGTCCTTAATGTTGTACTACAGTCAATGTTTTACTTTTCCAATGATTCCTTCTCAGAGCCTAATATTTCAAGAGTACTGAGCAGGCCTCTTAAGGTCAAAATTCTTCAAAAATATTGGCTACTGTCAATGGCTTAACCAAATTAAAGGTTCAGGGACTTTTGAGCTCCTCTTAATGGCCCTTTGGGAACAAACTACAATAATCACGCATTGTGGGACAAACAAGACCAGAGATGCTGTCTAAAAAAGTCAGAGGAAAATTCCCCCAAAGAGTGCTTCTTGTAGAGAACAGTCCTCACTTTGTGAGGTAATGTGAAACAAGGAACTCAAGATAATTACCTCTGCCTAATAACCCTAAAGGGTCAATCTGTTAATCTAAAACATTTCTTGGTTTTCCGCACTTAAAATGCTTTATTATTAAGAAAAATACATACGATGGGGAAATAATGAGAAAACGGCAGAGGTTAAGACTGGGATTCTGGAAACCCTCTTGGTGGAAGAACATTAATTTTAAGACAACATAGCAGTGCTGTTTGATGTTAATTACTGATGGCAACCCTCACAGACAAGACTACAGTGAGAGAAAAAGGTGACAAAGATTCTTGATACCTTCTGAGAAGGACAATGAGGCGGAGGAAGAGAAACTACAGAAACCAGATCTATGAAAGCCAAAGAAAGAAAAGCTTTGGAGGAAGCAGTAAGTGTACTGACATGTCTGGAGAGAAACAGTCCTTGGTGGCACCCCTTTCCTGGTGTTATCTATTGGACAGGCTACAGAGAATTCATACTTTCCCTGCTACCCAGCAGGTGGCATCCCGAACACACAAATCACATCAAATTTCTAGTTCCTTCCTGTAAACCATAACTAAGAAAATTCTTCTTTGATGTTTTGTCTTCACCTTCTTCCCTGGGGAGAGATGAAAACAGTTTTGTGACCAGAACTTTTGACTGCCTAATGTGTGGCCTCTCCCTGTAGCACAGCAGTCAGCAAAGAGAAAAAAAAATCCTCTCTGAACTAAGGCTGACATTGTATAAATGAGCATCCGAATCTAATAACTTGAACAGGTAGTAGTACAGCAGAAAATTGCTTCCTCCCAAAGTGTTGTTGGGGTCAAAAATGTGGAGTATCGCCCAGAGGCTTCAAAACCATGAATGTGTAGGATACAAGAATACTTTGTTATGGCTACCCAGGATGGTTTGCCTTTACTATTCAAGCAGCTTTCAGAAGAATCGTTTCTGGTCTTTTGGAAACACAATAAACAGTTCTAAAATCTTTGATTGGGTAATTTCAATACATGAGTGCCATGATCCCCTATTTATTCCATTAAATCTATTTTACTCAGAAAATGGAAATCTACTGGAAAGCAGTTTCTAGCATGAGCTTTACTCTCTGAAATCCATTCTATGTGAAGATTTTACAGTCCATTTATGCCAAACTCTAGTCCATAAGACACTTTTTAATTTTTAGCTCTGAAAATTGTTGCTTGTTAGTTGTTTCTATGCCATTGCTATGATTGATTCTCAATGCTGTGTATTTCTAATTTTTTTTTTAATGGAATTGGGACCGCTTTTTAACTGTATAGTTAATGCTGTGTCATTTTTAGCACAATGGGCATATTTGTTGCATACATGTGAAGGATGTGGTTACCAGGCTGTTCTGTAGCTGAGGTCCTTTGGTAAGAGGGGCTGGCTAACAGAGGAAGGGCTCAGAGGCAGCCAATAATCGTGGCACTTTGCAGAGCAGGCTGCACAGACTGGGGCTCAGCAGCTTGGCTTAGAAAGGCATGTGTGTCCTCAGCAGTGGTGTCACCACAGAGCAGCCCTCAGCAGCTTGCTGGGCAAGTCCCTGTGTCCCTTGAGGTGTTGTCCTGTCAGAGCTCTGGTGGGTGGATGCTGCCTTCCCGGAGAGCCTAAGGCATCTTGCTGGGAATGGAGCAGTGGGCAAAGGCTCCCTGTGCTGCAGGAAGTGTGCCTGTGCTGAGAAATGGTGTTGCCAAATGAAGAAGCTGTGGGAAAAGGTCCACACACTGTGCAGCAGCAGAGATGATGGAGAAAATATTAAGCACGCCTTTTCAAAGATTCTGGCTTCAAGAACTGGAACTTAAAAGTGTACTGGAGGCAGCGCAGGTAGAGCGTGGTGTGAGAGATAGACACTCCCATTGTGGCAAGTGGTGAAAGTTTGTAGGTTCAGGCATTAGGAGACTGGCTTCTGCTCTGCCTGTAGAATTGCTAATAAGGAATAGGTGCAGTGCTTTTTAGCTGCCAAGGGTTGACAGCTCTGTCAAATGAAGCCTCTGCTTGGGCTGAGCTTGAGCCCCGCAACAGCAGCAGGATGAAGCAGCAAGTTACGGAAGTGTGAGACTCTATGGTGATCCCTGTTTTATTTTTGTTGAGGTAAAGCGAGACTTTCTGAAGTCCTGAACTGAAGAAAAGGAAAACAAGGATCACACGTGTCAGGGCAGCCAACAGAAATACAGATCTTCCCTAGAGATGATGTGCATCTATGGAAATCAGAGCCTGAAGATCAAAGGATCTTCAAAATCACTGTGGGCACCAATGCTGCCTAAAAAAGTATAAAAATCTGGGCCATTGAAGACCAAACTCTCAGGAAGATTCACATGGAAACACTCTGGACAATGAAGAACACCTTGATCTACTGCACTAATTAAATGCAGAAGACATGCTTGCAGTTCCTGGGCAGAAATCAGAATAAATTATTGATGTGCTGATTTTTGGTTTCATGTTTCTCCAGGATGGGATTAGTTCTACAGAGGAAGTGTTGCTCTCTGTTCCAGGGCAAGGACTTGCTGAAGTGGATGCATTTCTGCCCTGGGATGGATGAGGACCAACTGAGAGCTCAGGGATCTGGATTAAAGGCAGGGCAGGGACAGGTGACATTACTGCAGGGGCTCACTACAGGCTGCCTGAACAGGAGCATTGAGCAGATGAGTCCCTCTGCAGACAGACAGGAGCAGCCTCACATTCACAAGGCAGGTCCACAGAGGGGATTTGAACCACCCTGAGTGCAGTTCAAGGGAGAATACAACAGGACATAAGGAATCTGGGAGGTTTCTGGAACACAATGGCAATTTCCTTCTCCAAGTGACAGAGAAGCCACCAGGGAAAGGTGCTATCCTGGACCTTGCTCTCACCATCAAGTAGAGGCCAGTGGGGACTGGGAAGCCCAAGGGCAGCCTGGGCTACAGACCATAAAATGGTGGAATTTGAAATTTTTGGGGCAGTGAGGAAGGTACACAGCAAGTTCCCTACTCTGGACTTCAGAGGAGCACACTTTGGCCTCCTCAGGGATTTGCTTAGTACTATGGGATAACTTCCTGAAGGGATGAGAGGCCAAAGAAAGCTGGCTGATATTCGAGGATCACCTTCTCCAGGCTCAGGAGTGATACATCCCAGTAAGGAAGAAGTCAGGGAAAGTCAAGAGGCCTATGTGAATGAATGAAGAGCTCCTGGACAAACTCAAACATGAAAAGGAAGTGCACAGAGGGTGGAAGACAGGACAGCAGGCTGGGAAAAATATAAAGGTATCGTCTGAGCAATCAGGGATAAGGTTGGGAAAGCTAAAGTCCTGATAGAATTAGAACTCATCAAGGACATCAAGGGCAACAAGAAAATTTACTGTGGGTACATTGGTGATTAAAGGAAGACTAGGGAAAATATGGGCCCTATCTGGAAGGGAGCAGGAGACCTGGTTACCAGAAACATGGGGAAGACTGAAGCACTCCATGAATTTTTTGACTCAGTCTCCCCTGTGAGTGCTTCAGCCACACTGCCCAAATTGCAGAAGTCACAGAACACAAAGGGACTGGAGAAACACCTGCTATAGGAGAAGATAGTTTTGAGACCATCTAAGAAACCTGAAGGTGCACAAGTCCATGGGACTTGGTGAGACACATCCATGGATCCTGAAGGAACTGGTAAAGGAAGTGACTAAATACTGTCCAGCATATTTGAGAAGTTGTGGCAGTTTGGTGATATCCCCATTGCTGAGAAAAGGGAAAGCATAACCCACATTTTAAAAAGGGTCTGTAAGGATGGAATGGGGAACTACAGGCCAGTAAGTCTCATCTGTGCTTCTGGACCCATCATAGGTCAGATGGACCTGGAAAATATGGAAGTGGACAAGAAAAATAGTGAGGTAATTGTTGGTGGCCAATCAGCAACGCGCCTTTACTGAGGAGATAATGCCTGATGGAATTGGGGGCCTTGTCCCATCAGGTCACAGCAGTGACAGGGAGAAGGGAGATGGCTTTAAACTGAGACAGAGGAGGTTTAGATTGGATACTGGGGAGAAATTCTTTAATGTGAGGGTGGTGCTTTGGGCAGATGTTGCCCAAAGAAGCTGTGGGTACCTGGAAGCTGCCCTCCCAAGGCCAGGCTGGATGTGGCTTGGATGGGTGTGATGTAGCAGAAGGTATTCCTGGCTGTGCCAGGGGGGTTGGACCTGGGCGATCTTTAAGGTCCCTTCCAACCCAGGCCATTCTGTGATTCCTTAAATAGGGGAGCCTTAAGGAATTTGGTACAATTCCCTTTCTCGGAAAACAACTTCTATTTGCACATATTCCATGTAGATTTCTACTTAAAAGGCGTTCCTCAACTTCTATGGTGTGGCATAATTTAATTGACATTTTGAGTAGGCTGTCCCTCTGTAGAAAATAACTTTGATATCTCCACCCTAGAAAGCAGAGCTGAGAAGTTACTTTGTTGAAGTGAAGGTCATCATCTGATTACTTTTAAAACCTTCAGAACATGTTACATAATTTGTTCTTCTTCAGAAAAGGATTCTTCAGAAAAGGATTCTTCAGAATTTTTGATCAGGGAAGTCAGTTTATATGATCTGCTGGCACAGTGCCTGTAGAATAAATATTAGCTACTCCCTTTTTTAACTTCTGCAGCTCTAAAGCCACAAAATGCTGCAGAGTCCTCTGGGTTTTAAGTTTACTTCATTATTTTAGAAGTACACAGTACCCAGCATAGAAATAATCCTTTGTCCTGAGTTTCTGCCTTTGGTGAGCAGAAGAGAGAGAGGGAAATTTAAGTGGAGTCAGGTCTCCTTCAGCATGACTTAACATTTACATGCCAAATGCACTCTGACAAGCTGTCCCTGTAACCACTTCAGCCTTGGGAGAAGAAAGTTTCCTGCAGTGTTTGGCTCCTAGTTACAGAGAACATGAAAAAAATATTGTGGGGAAAATGTATTTCTTTTAAATTACTACAAGACTGAAGGAGGTGGAAGAAAAGTTACGGAAAATGAGTGCCACTCATGAGAAATACTCAGCTGTCCCCACTCTGTCATGCATGGCAAGTCTACCAGAGACAGATCCTGTGTATCAATTTTTCTTTGAAGTGTTTTTAGCAGGTTTGTTTAGAATATCTCGTAAGAAAATAGCATTTTGCATTGCCCATGTTTTAAATGCCCCAAGACATCATCTTACTAAATTGCACTAAAATTTTCACACTTACAAACTAGAAAATTTGTAGGAAAAAACAAGTTTAAAATATTTCCTAGAAGATGGGATTAGCATGGGCTTCATGAATTTATCCTACAATGTAGGCCAGACTTCTTTATTCTATGCCTCAAATAAGCATTCATTCTATTTGTATGTACATTATGAGAAACTAATGAGGTCATTGAAGTTGTAAAAATGTTCATGCTTTTCATCCAGTGCATATTCCATATTAAGTCTTAGTTTAGGTGACAAATAAAATTTCTTTCTCTTTCAAAGCATATATAAACATATGCATGTATACTTAAATTTCTTTTTAAGGTTAAGATGCTTAAATAAATCTTACAAAATGCTCTTGGACCTAGAGTGTTCATCTCCTTCTGTTCCAAAATTGGGTTTGAGATGCCCAGATCTCTCTCTCCACAAGCATTTGCTTAAGCTGTTATTAACAAACTTCACTGGCAGAAATTATGCAAGTTCCTCTTACTATCTTTTGCCATGACTGATTACTAGTCATCATCTTTGAAATCAGGTCATTTTTACTGTGAGGTAGATGAATTCAAGCTAAGTATCAAGCAACATTTGACTAGATTAACTTTCTTCAAGGGCACAAGAACTCTTCTACTCTTGTTTTCCCTAATATTTCACTTTTTCCCTCTCTGGTTTATCACCATCAAAACAAAAATAAGAATATGCTGCCTTATAGGTGTCCCCATTTTAACACTAACTAATTTCCTTGTCATCTTGTCTCCCTAGTGCTCTTGTATGTGGCATCTAATACAGTGCTACTTCTGGAGCGAAAAAAATAAGGGAGTCACTAGCAGAGAACTGAGGATCTGTGACATCTTTAGTTAAAACTGTGATCTAGCACATGAAATCAAGAGTAATGTTTTCAGATAGTTTAGTGAATTACTCCAGGATTTGGCTGTAATTAAGTTACTGAGCTCATCTAAAGTTAATCTGTTCTTCTTTCAACTATTTAGTAAAACTGCTAAGACTTTTGAAGGGAATGATAATCTGGAGAGGCTCTTCCTGTTACAGCTTAGTCGGACTCTCCACACAATAAGCACCAATGTTTGTTGAGGTCTTTCTGAGCTTCTGACAAAGCCCTGCCTAGCTTTATGCTGTGCCTTGAAACCCTACACCAAAGAGGAGGATTTAGAGACATGGAATGGAATTCTGCCTCCAGGGGTCTTCTGACTTGGGGTGGGTACCGTGCAGCAGGCTTGGGTTAAAGACACCCATCGAAGATTAGACATCTGAGGTTTACAGTGGTATTTGGATGAGGGAGAAAGATAGTTCTCAAGAGTTTAGACTTAAAAATATTGATATGCAGGACAACAAAAAATTAATATTTTTTCAAGATAAAGTCTCCTCCAAACCAGGCATGATTTAAAGTTACTTGTCATTTGCGTGCCTGAGTCCAGAAAAGTATACTGAATACTTCAACATACAAGTGGAACTTAAGAACATATTTCTAGGCATGCTTAAATGAAACTTCTCATTCAGTTGAAAAGTTGACTTAAGGAATGTGCTCAAATCACTTTTGGAAATAGAATGTTATTCATAATTCTGTTTGTTTTATAGGCTTGTATTTTTCCCTACTAAATGTATTACTAATGTATTCCCTACTAAATGTATTACTAAAAGTAATACATTTCCTAACTTTTATTGGTAATTCCCTTTATTTGATTTTCACAGAGTATTCTCTCTACTCAAGAGCAATGCCTTGTTAAACTGGATGTGCCATGGCTTGAAGACACTATGTGATTTATGTGGCATGACTGAGATGAAGTGCACAAATCCAAAAGGATGGGATTGCTAGTCCTATCTTCATTAAATTAGGTAACAAAAGAAACTGGACATATTTGAAAGATACTTCTGTGATTTTCAACCCCTTGTTTTAAAAGTGTATTTTTCATAGTGACAGTGTCTCATTTCATTGGATGTATTTTTGAACATTTTCAAAGACACCAGCTGAGCTCTGTCTGTAAGTAGTTTCCTAAAGCCCATTTCTCTGTTTCCTCTGCCTGCATAAAAGGATCTTGTCACACACCTCAATGGGCAGTTCAAAACTCCTCTTCCACCTCCACAGAAGCAATGCAAAAGAGTTTGTGGAGTACTTCTCCCTTCTCCCCACACTTGTCCCAAACCCAGACCATGTATGTGTTTGTGCCCTCATTTGATGAGACATGCTGTAGTAACCTCTACACACACAAAAAAACTTTCTCCAGCAGTAAGATGGGCTTGGCTGTCAGTCTGAAAATGATCTATTTGTTACCACAGATTCACTGAAGTTAGAGGAGATGCAAGAGATTATGTAGCTCAATCCTCCCACTCAGAGAAGACCCAAAGACTTATTTACTGATTTTTATGCAGTATGTGTCTTCTGATTCTGTTTTAATCCTTGTAGGGTGTTCCCAGTGAATGTAACAAAATATGTGTTCACACATATGTCTGAAGTTCCAAGGGCTTTTATCTTAGAAGCATAAAAAAATCTGTTCCTTTTATCTGTGTCATATTTATGACCTAGATATGAGATTATTGATATGGTATGGACTAGGCAATCATGGCACAGAAAATGATAGTTCTATATGTAAAGTTCTCTGGAATTCTTGTTTGTCCAAAATGGCGACATGATGATTAGGAACCCTTCCCTATAGAGTAACAGGAGGAAGAAATAAATAAAAAAGTGACAAAAGCTTCCCCAGACTCAAGACTGATCAGGTCTTATTTGTGGTAAAGTTCTTTATTGCAGAAAAGTTATGGTTCCTTTTGAATTCTACCTGCTCCAAACTCCAATATTCTCTGTGAAAGGAATCATGAAATATGAAGTATGAGTCCTGAAGGAGTGAGGGCATGTGTCTCTACGAGCCAGTTCGAGCTGGGTTTAAGGTAGACCCAGACAAACTTGTAGATTCGTAGCTGTTATGGGGGAACATAGATCTGAAAGGTAGTTTTTGTCTGTTCTTCCTGCTTTTTAGAGGCTTTTTACAGCTGCACAGTGCCATTTACAGTCTATATTTGTGACTGCAGAGGGAACAGTGGCTTCACTAGGACTGCTTGGAGAGACTGCTCTTTTGTAGTTCCTCCCTGTGATACAGAGCAGGTCCAGCTTCTAGAAGTTGACCTCAATTTCTTGAAGCATGGACAGTTGCAGGTAGTGTTATTTGAATTAGTAGATTGAACAGAGCTCTTTCTTTTGCTTGTGGGTATACTGAGGCAGCTGTATCTAGACATGATAAATTTTTAAATTAGTATCCTAGATGATTGATTTTTTTTTTTTAATTCTTAATTATTTTTCTCTTTGTATAATGATGAAAAAATAGGATACATCTGATTTTGTAAGATATTGTTCAAGAAGCAATGGATTTGCTGCTAAGGTACAGTTCGTTTTGCTAATCTTTTCTGCATTTATGCAGAGCTGTATCATTAATTCCTCTGATCACCTCTGCACTTGCAGAGTTTGGAATAGCGAATCTTAGCAATTCACAGAGAATCTCCAGGCTGGATTTTGACCTCTGCATAAAGAGGAATCTTCCTCAGCTGCATTGGTGCTTATCCTGAGCACCTGTCCTGACCCAATTGAAGCTTCTGAGCGATTTCACAAAAAGCAGGGATGTTTAGAAAGGTATCCATTGCACTGTATGATTGTGCATGCTGTCCAGCAGAATTTTACAGATGTCAATATCAAATATTTCAGTGATACTTAGGAAATCATACCTTTAGACTTATTTGGAATGGAATTCTATTTGGCCCCTTTAAAATGCCAGTCCTTTTAAAGTATATCCTTATTGTGTCAAAATACTTGATGCTACATTGCCATGCATGAAATCTTAGCTGCCTAACAATTGACAAGATTTTACTGCTGCATTTATAGAAGCTGGGATTTCATCTGCATAGTGTAAGTGTAGATATATATTTCTACACATTCTATTTATGTATTTTATGTAATTCTTCACCTTTATAAGAACAGTGGCAGGTGTTTTGTGCCTAAAGTAATATGGAACAACTAAATGCCTAATGATGCCTTGATTTCTGGTTTTTAAGCCACTACTGCCAAAATGAATGTGCTCACGGATTTGGTGGTGTTTAGTTCTACAGAAAATTAAGTAATTTTCATTTTAGGTCTGAATATTAGACCAAAAACCCTGATTTCAACACTTAAGATCCAGAGTTTTCAAAATGAGAAATCCCAAAGCTTCAGTTATTTCAAAAGTGACCAGATACAGAATTGTACTATGAACACTCACAAAACTTTTGCTTTATTGCAGACTGGAGTAAATTTCACTGGGACAAAGCCAAGGCTCTATTGCAGAAAAACATGATGCAGGATGCAATAAAACAAATGGAATACTTCTGGTAAACTGCCAAGTCAGCTTTACATGGGAGTTTGCTCTATAAGAGCTTGTAAAATGTTCAACCCAGCCAAGGATGTAATTTTCATTCGAGCAGGTTTTCACAAAGTTAATGTCAGATCAGAATTGTGCTCTTGTAATTCTCTCAGTTTAGGATAAATTTATTGATGCTCTATGATTTTAAAGTCGCTGTACTGTTATGCAAAATGTAACCTACACTATAGGTAGATTGGTGGCCTACAGACCACTCCCATTTTTATGGCTTTTTGAGGAGTACCACATTACTTACATGTGGTTCTTTTATGAAAGAATGAATGACAATCCACTGGAAAACTCTGCACTTACCCAGTTTTAAAGCCTGAGAGATTAATCACAGAAAGGTCTACATAACATATGGCAAGCCATCATTTCTTGCTGCATCTACTCTTCTACCACATCAGGCACTCATTTTTACAGCTCTCATGATTGCACTTTGCTTAGACATCCATAATCTCTGATTTCTTTGTTGTTAATTTCATTGGTCTTGTACTTTTTTTAATAGGTAGCCGTGACTCCAAAAGGGATGTCAGTATTCAAGCCATGGTGATAAAATTATATTTTAAAAAAAAGATTGTTTTTGCTATTATATAGTTGCACAAACAACATATAATTACTGCCTTTGCAATTTTCAGTAATTATCTTCTGCCTTTAGTTTTAATGCTTAACTGTTATCTCCCATAAGTTTTCTGTGGGTTTTGAGCTTTGGTTCATTCTTCTGAACCTCCAACCAATTCCAAACTCCCTAATCCCAAAAAGGTTTCCTAAATGCAATTAGGAAATTGTTTATTCTGTCCCCCAAATCACACACACAGGAATTAGCAAATATTACTGAAATACTCATTTTAATTAGTTTTGTGACACCATGTTATTTAAAAACTGGGTTAGTGCATTAAGCCAAAGTTAACTAGAGAACAAGCTGTTCACAGGTACTGGCTTTGGTTGGGATACAGATAATTTCCAATCACAGTAACAAGTATGGGGCTGTGTTTTGGGTTTGTGTTGGAAACAGTGCTGATAACAGAGATGTTTCCACTGTTGCTGAGCAGCCTTTACACAGAGCCAAGGCCTCTTTTGTCTCACACCATCCCCTTGTACTGAGAGCTGGAGGTGCATGAAGAATTGTGAGGGGACACGGCCAGGAGAGCTGATCCCAGCTAACCAAAGGGGTGTCCCAAACACATGGCCTCATGCTCAGCAATCACAGCTGGGGGAAGAGCAGGGGAGGGTAGGCACATTTGGCATGATGGTGTTTGTCTATCCAAGTCACCGTTTCTTGTGATGGGGCCCTGCTGTCCTGGAGATGGCTGCACACCTGCCTGCCCTTGGGAAGAGGTGAATTAACTCCTTGCTTTTCTTTCTTGCGTGTGTAGCTTTTGTTTTCCCTATTGAACTGTCTTTATCTCGACCCACCAGTTTTCCAGTTTTTACCCCTCTGATTCTCTCTCCCAAACCCACCAAGGGGGCAGTGACTGAGGGCTGTGCGTGGTGCTTAGTTAACAGCTGGGGTTAAGCTACAGCAGCTATTTGTTTTTCAGGTGTTTCTGTTCATGGGAACTTCCATTTCCATTTAAGCTCTCTGCTTTATAAAACTTGTCCTGTCCCTGTGCTGCCAAATACTGCCAATGAAATGTGTCCAGAAAAAATAGCAAAGCAAAATAAAAAAACATTTCCTTACAGAATCTCTCAGATAAAATATTTCACGCTGTTTTCTAAAAAATATATTTGTGGATGTTGGTTTTACACACTGATGTATTTGTATTTAGTTATTTTCCTTTATGTTT
This sequence comes from Fringilla coelebs, assembly GCF_963513975.1. NCBI lineage: Eukaryota > Metazoa > Chordata > Aves > Passeriformes > Fringillidae > Fringilla > Fringilla coelebs. The sequence continues at coordinate 64,678,738 of NC_140031.1, read as the reverse complement.
TAAGACACACCTTATTTATGACTACATGAAAGGGGAAGAACTGCATCAATGGAGTTACTTAAGAATATCAAGTTCCAGCAAGTCACGATTTATTGCAATTTTTGTGGTGCATTTAAATACAAGTACCAAGCAAGTACCTGTATCAAGTCTCAGGAATGGAAATGTAGGTCCTGAGAAAACACAGAATAAACTCCCTCCCTTGTTTTTCAACAATGTGTGATGTGTTTGACTCAAATTTCCAGACAGGCAGTTGCAAAAACAATGATAATAATCACAAATAGGTCTTTTCCAATGATAGCAGAAGCCAGAAGTGGAAATCTCCAGTTAAATAAATGATCAGAGAATAGAATGATTATGATCAAAAGCATAAATTGCAGTTTTAATTTTCAATTCTGGTGGATGAACCTTAAGTAATTCTCAACCAGAACCTCTCTGTTCTGTCTTAAATTTTAGTATTGGCTGAAGTGATGTGGATACAACACCTGATATATTTGAGAATTGCAAGTAACAAGAGCAGAGTAGCATTAACCTCAGAAATTTAGACCCTTGCAAGGATGAAAAAAGTGTGCTACTCATTCAAGTGTAAATAGACCAGTTCAAATTGCCTCGCATCAGCAATTTGCTTTGTGGCAAATGTGACTGCAATTTTTTAAAAGGATTCAAGAGGCGTTCTTGGAAGCTACACAACAGTATTTGTTGAGACTAAGAAAACTTGAAAAAACTATGAATCATAGAATTTACTACTCATTTAATGATTCATTCTCTGAGTCAATTTATTCTCAGGAATATCACTACCCATTTTTCCTAAAAATGGATAAACAAGTACTCTTGGGAAGCACCGCAGAGTAAGGGAATTCCATTTTGTAAAGTGAAGTCAGGCCTCATGGATCAGTTGAAGATCTTTGAATTGTATTTAGTTGCACCTTTAATTCAAAGGTGCAAACCAGTTGTCAAACTGGTAACACTCTTGGCATTCATTCAAAGCACTCTGCAAAGTCTGTAATGAAAGAGGAATAAATCACTGAATAATAACTTGTTTGAACACAAAACCCAAAACCAGAGGAGATAGTATTCATAAAGGTGCAAGCAATCACTAAAAACCCTTGAACCTCCTTGCTAAGATCACTTGTGTTCATTGTGACTGCAGCTGCCCTGTTAAGAGGGGATGGTCAATGAAGTGGCATTACTGAAGATATACAGAGAAGTAAAAACAAAAGCAAATTGAAGAGCTGCTGAAGAATCTCATGCAGTAAAATGAATAATAAAGTGGCAGATGTATAGATAAACTTTAAATAATGCATGTGGGAAAAAAAAAATCCTAATTCTTCCTACAAGGCAATCTGAGAAGTTGTGACACAGAGTTCTATGAAAATCTAAGAGCAGCAGTCAGGAAAGGGGAAAAAAGTGGAAGGAAGGTAATGGACAGGAGTACAATTCTGCACTACGCCTCTGTAAAAATCATAATGGTCCCACTGAATCCTGTATGCTGTTCTGGTCCTCCCCTGTCAAAAGCTGCATAAATAATAAATAAAATAAAAGTATAAAATAAAAATAAAAAATAATAAAAGGTTAGAAAAGAGCCATAAGCATCATCACAGATGTAAAACTTTGGGTTTTTGTTGGGTTTTTTTGGGTTTTGGGGGGTTTTTTGGTTTTTTTTTTTTTTAGGTTTTTTTTTTTAGGTTTTTTTATGAGGAACAATTAAATAGACTAGAAACCTTCATCCTGGAAAAGAAGTTAATGAGAAAGAAATAACAGAGCTTTATATTGAGAAAATCAAAAGAGTGTAGAAGAAAAATAACAGTGTCCTTTAAGAGGAGGATGGGCATCAAATAAAGCCATTAGTTAGCAAATTAAAAAAAAATTCCCAGTATATGAAATCTAAAAAGAAAGAAAACACCCCTAGATTAAGAAAGCATAAGCACCCCACAAAGCAAGGGTACCTAGAAGAGGTTCTGAAAAATTAATATTCAACGGTATCTCTGATTTTATGCTCTCTCTTCATACCTACTGAACTTGCTTACCTTTGCAACTCTCATCTTTTTAATCAAGCTGCTGGCTCTCCTGCCTGGCCATTCTTTCTGCCCGTTAGGAAAGGTAGCTGCTGCTTGAAAATGGATATTATAATAGCTAAACAAGACCATTAAATTGTAATAGGATGTACTCAGTCAACTTTCAGCTAATTTATAGCATGGTTATGCCCATCTCTGCAAGACCATTTATTTTACATCTTTTTCTGCTCTAAATCTCTTCTTTCCCACATTCAAATGTTGCAAAATTTTAATGCCACTTTTTATGTAATCAGCATGCTCATCTGACTAAAGCTAAAACCTATTGTAGATAAATCTATTTCATTCAGAAAATGGAAATCCAGTTTCCATGTTGCTAGAGTCCATCTGTTAACTTCACAGAACCATAAAAAATGGAAAGAAAATTTGTATATATAGTTAGTGTTTTTTCTTTTAATTCATATAGCTAATGAACCTGCAAAAGCACTTCATGCAGACATATGGCCAGCATTCACAGAAATGACAGCTCCATTTTTTTTAAGAATACATCTTTTGCAAAACACAGAGAAAAATTTTTTTTTGCATTTGCAGGGCTTTTCTTTTTTTTTTTTTTCCTAGTGCTGTTAGCCAGATATGTCTGAAGGTACTGGAGCACATAGGAAGAGTTATCCATTAAAACAGTTGTTCTACCTGTGTTATGTATTTAGGATTTTTTCTTTAAGGAGAGTTTCACAATTGTAATAGTATTTTCTGTAGATTTTATATAGTGACTAGCTCAAAAGGAATCAGTACAGTATTTATTTTGCTTCTATGAAGCCTCTTATCAATCATATTAGTTATGATTCTGCAGAAAGGTCTGCACAATGTTACTATTTAAAACTAACTTACAATATTACAAGACAAGGGAAGAAAAGAAAAGAAAATGTGATCTCTGTGTTTCCAAGCAGTTCAATTAATAAATTACATATCTGAAGTATAAGATTGTAGACTGGGAGTGGACACGTGGATATATATGCCTCCATTGTTAGTCTCTTTTCATCCTGATTTTTGAAAGTGTTTTTAAATAAAAATACTATTAATGTTCCTTTACTGTTTTTGCAGTAAGTCAATATTTATCCCATTTTCCATTACAGCCAACAGTAGATTACTTGTTACCAATGTTATAAACTTCATTTAGCTTCATCCCAAAGTGGCAGAAATTTATTTTTTATCAATTCTTGTAGATACAACTTCATATTTCTTCAGTCACACAATGAAAAACTGCCAAGCTATGTGTTCTAAGACTACAAATGCATATTAAAGAGCCATTGGTTTCAGCTTAAATCCTGTTTTCACAACATTTCCCATTATTTATCTCACTGTGCACTAAAGATTTCAAAAGCTCAGAGCAAAAATATGTTTTCTTTTTTACATTTTTAAAATATTTTCTCGAGAAAATTGCTGCTGTTACTTAAAAAAAAGGCTTGCATGACCATTTTCCTTCATTCCACTTAGGAAAAAATCTGGAAGAATTGTGTTAAAGAAATTTTCTTTACAGAATATATTTTCAATACAGATATGTATATGTATATGTATATGTATATGTATATGTATATGTATATGTATATGTATATGTGTATGTGTATGTATATGTATATGTGTATGTATATGTGTATGTGTATGTATATGTATATGTGTATGTATATGTATATGTATATGTATATGTATATGTATATGTATATGTATATGTGTATGTGTATGTATATGTATATGTATATGTATATGTGTATGTGTATGTGTATGTATACGTATAATTTTTATACAGATGTATATTTTTTGTTTTACAAAGGTGATTAGAAGTTGGGGAAAAATATTAAAAATTTTGCAAACTTGTTTTAGAGTCCAAACCAGGAGATCAGCATTCAAGCAGAGATTAGAATTCAAAGGGCTCTTTAAGCAATTTTTCTAGTGCTGAATTGACAGCTTCAGCTTTTCCAAGAACTAATGCAGTGGCAATTCAGAGGAATTTTTCTGAGCACTGGTGCTTCCAGCCACAGCACACAGAGAGATGGTCAGACACACCTCTCTGTGCCCTGGGGGACGAGGTGTGATCCCTGCTCTGGCCATGGCATCTTTTCAGAGCTGCGCAAAACCCGCTCCATCCACACAACCACGCGCTGCGTTGTGCTGTAAACACAGAGGGAGAGGAAAGCATTTGTGTCTCTTGTTTGGAACATCTGGCGTGAGTTTAATGAGGGTGATACTTTCCTGAAGGCGTTGCTGCCGTGGGCTGCCCTGCCTTGGACAGCAGCGCAGCCGTCGTGCTGCGGCGTCGCGGCTGTCTGCTCCTGGCATGGGTCGGAGAAGAAGAGCTCTGCAGAAGGCAGGTTATGTAACGTGGCCCAGAGCTGACACGGCCAACTGGCTGCCAGATGAAGCTGTAAAGCATTTGCAGAACCCAGAGATGCTTTTGTTGTTAATACAGCTTGTCATGGCGAACTAAAGGTAGGGTGAAATTCTAGTTACTGACATGCAGAAGTATTTCTCTTAATTGCGGCATAAAGCTAATAGGTCTATTCTCTGAGCTGTGTCTAGTATCCCTTACAAAAGCAAGGAGAAGGAGGTGAAGGAGGAAAAACACATCCTGTGTAGACACAGCACATTCCATCTGTTTAACATGTTTATTCCATCTGTTTTAGATATTCTTCCTGATTTATTATGACCTTAGTGAGGTACTCTTTTCATTCCATTGACTGGGGAGGGTTCAAGATAGCAGGCTAAGAGAAAGGCACTGTTCTTTCTGAAGGCTAAAAATAGGTGGGCTGAATTCCACATACTCTCTAAAACTGCAGCACCCAGTCAAACAAAGGATATAGTAACTGAAGTCCAGGATCTGTGATCCCTAGTGATCCCAGACTTGTAAATTTATGAGACAAAACTGAGTGCCTTTGAAATATTCTTAATATAACTCAGAGGTTTGGATTTTTTAAACCTCTTTTTCTTTTTTTTTCTCAGAAATATCAAGAACTTTCTAACTTAAAGGCTCCACATATAGTCCTTATACACAGAGTAGTTAAATATTCTTACACGCTGCCTATCAAGTCATAGGTAAACTTCTTGAAGTCCACTATCCAAAAATAAGTTTATAAAAAACCCTAAATTTCTCATATTAACAGAGACCATTTGCCCCATTCATCCCTTTTTCAAGATGAAAAGCAAATTTCCAGTTTTTATCTTCTAACACAAAATGCAATGTCTTTTGCTCACAGTAAGGAGCTTTCACAGCTCACCATTTTCAGTCACAGTCACAGTCTTTGGCTTATGCAACTACTGCTGTCCTCTTTGAACTCTACCATTATCTTGTCTGCTGAGTGTGTTAGCCATCACCCACCTGATTATCTCTTTCTTGCTTTCACAGAAAGAGCATCCACAGAGAGACTCTTCATGCCTTTCCAGAGCAGACAGCAGCTGTGTGCTCTCACCCTCTGCAGCAGGAGCAACCCACAATTGTCTGACTTCTTACCTTCATGTCACTAGCTGTCTTCTTATTTTTATACCTGAAATACTGTCTTCTTATTTTTATACCTGAAGTTTTCCTTCCAAGGCTGACCAGGCATCTGTTCAATGTATTGAGGGAATCAGTGGGCAGATTTAGACAATTTATTTCTGGCACCACAGGTTACTGAACAGGGCATTCCCAATACCGCAGTGTCTTCCACAAGGTCATTGCAGTTTTTCACTCTTACAAACACCTCTCTTACATTCTGCTCTAGAACTGGGGATGTACTCATTAGTCTTCGTACCTGGTACTAAATTCAGGCTGCTTAAGACCACATCATTGCTGCCCCAACTTCCACTGGAGTGATAGCTTCCACCTGTGATAGCAATGGTAAGGGAACCAAGGTGACTCTGTGTAGTATAATAGAGAAAAATGGCTGCAAAGATCAGGCACAGCTTCTGTACAAATGTCTCCTTTCTGTTGAGATATGAAAATGCTTCCTTTGCCCAGTACTAGATATTTTATATAGTCACCTTCCCCATGCACTAGAAGATACAAACCAAAATCTGGGCATACTGTTCTGAACTCTTTTGCAAAGCTTAAGATAAAGACCCTTACGTATTTGTTGAAATAAGTGTTTTCAAGCATGCCTCCTAAGCAAAATCCATTTTGATCTGCAGAATGCAGCCCACTATGAGTTTCAAAAGATTAGTTCTTTGGCGTAAGAAAGTAAATGCTTGTTTAGGTTACAGATTTTGTTTGGACTAGAATCATGCAATCACAGGAAGATTTGGATTCGAATGGTCCTTAGAGATCATCTGTTTCCAACACCCCCCACCATGGGAAGGGACACCTTTCACAAGACCAGGTTACTCAAAACCTCATCCAACTTGGCCTTAAACACTTCCAGTAATGGGCCACTGTCCTACGTTAGGATGCTTGTATCTCCATTTGTGTGTCTGTTTATGCTAGATATGTTCTGTGCCTTCAAGACTGGCTCTGAAGAGGGAATGTTTTGTTTTGTCTCCTTATCAGCCGCTCCCTCACAGTCGGCGGGACATACAGACGGGGCAGTACATAGCGCTGCTTTTACTTTTTGCTTGGCTTTTGGCTTTGCTCTTGTATTGGAATAATATTCCAATATTACCGGATGGAACGTGTCTGGGCTTGTCCTCGCTGCTCGGCCAAAGGCAGCTGCTGTAGTTTTTCACCACAGAGATCCCTCTGGCTAGCTAGGAGTTGCAGCTAGACACTGAGAACAAGTCCAGGCTGGTAGGAACTCAGGTTTACCTCTGGTGAAAGTCCTTAGGCTAGGTGAAGAACGAAAGGAGTGGATTCTACAGCAGGGTTTGGTCCAGAGCTTTATTCCAGAACTCTGAATCTTGGTAACAGCTACAGTAGAATCCGGCCGCATGGTCCCCAGGTCCTTTTAAGCTCAGGGGGAGGGGGAAGGGAGAGGATGGGTGAGCTACCAACCAGGTGGGAGAGGGCGAGTCTCAGGGGACAATGACACTTGGACAGGCCAATGGCCCAGGGCTGAGAGGCATCTCTTGAACTTCTGCCAATCACACGACGCTCTTGCTGGAAAGTTAAGCTTGATGGACCTCACTTAGGAAGAGAAAGGGGGAGGGGAACAGAGAAGCTCTTGCTACCTGGGAAGGGACTGGGAAGTCTAAAACAGGAAATTCCAACACACTACAACACTCTTGCTTCTGCTTGCTCTTGCTTCTTGCTTCTTCTCATTAGTTAGTTTAGCTAAACAGTCCAAATTTCTTCCTGGACTGTTTCTCCTTTCCTCTTCTGGATCTACTCAAACCTGCTCTGGACTGGGACCTGGGAACACCAAGAGTTTGCACCCTGTGGCTGCAGCAGCTGCCCCAGTGCCAGAGGGACTGATACCAGAGCGACCACCCTGCAGAGAGAGACTTTCTGAATTTGTCACCTTTTTCAGAGCGGTGAAACAGTGCTGTCATCCGGTATTGTTCATTTTGTGTGCTGGGGGTGCTGTGCCTGTTAAATAAACAGGTTCTTTCCACTTCTCTCCAAGGAATTCTTCACAAACCTGTTGGGGGGAAGGGACTGTGTGGGTTTGCTTTCTGGAGGGGCCCCTCATTGGGGATTCTCTCCCAAATTTGCCCTAAACCAGGACAGCCACCTACTGCTTCTCTTGGCCTGCCCCAGTGCCTCATTACCATCACAGTAAATATTTCCACCATATAACTGACCCTCTTTCAGTTCAAAGCCATTCCCCCTAGTCCTGCTACTACATGCCCTTGAAAAAAGTACAGGTCTCTAGTAGCCCCCTCCAGGTACTGGAATGTGCTTTGGAGTCTTCTCTTTTCCAAACTGAACAAGCCCAGCTCTCTCAGCCTTTCTCGGTAGAAAAGGTGCACCAGCCCTCTGATCTACTTTGTGGACCTCCAATGGACTTGCTCCAACAGGTCCACGTCCTTCCTGTGTTGGGATCTCAGGATAGTTGGACACAGCTCTCCAGGCAGGATCATGCACAAACAGAGAGGAGGATAAATCTCACTGCTGGCCACTTCCTTGCATGCAGCCCAGGATGGCTTTCTGTGCTTCAAGGGCACATCTCCAGGTGATGCCAAGCTCCTTGTCCAACAACACTCCCGAGTACTTCTCCTCAGGATTGCTTTCTATCCATTCCCCACTGACTCTGGTTTTGTGCTTGGGATTGCCCTAGCCAAGCTGTAGGACCTTGCACTTCACTAAACTTCATGAGGTTTGCACAGACACACCTGCCAAGAGTCTCAAGGTCTCTCTGTGTGACATCCCTTCCTCCCACTGCCCCCCACAGCTCAGTTTCAGTGGCAAACTTGCCCTTGATGCCACTGTCCACAGGGGAAAAAAGGTGTTGAACAGTGCCAGTCCCAGTACTGAGCCCTGAGGATACCACTGGTCACTGCTTGGGCATTGAGCCCACAACCCTTTGAGTGTGACATCCAGCCAATTCCTCATCCACCTAGTGCTCCATCTGGCAAATCCACATCTCTCCTGTTTAGAGACAAGGATGTTGTGTCGGGCAGTGGCAAACACCTTGCACAAATCCAGATAAGCTCAGTCACTCTTTCATCCACCAACTTTGTAACACTGCCAAAAGTGGCCAACACATTGCCTTTGAAACTGTTTTACTATATTAGAGAGAGCATATACATTAATATTTGATTATTCCAATGATTCTTGTATAGAATTAATTGTCTCTATTCAAATATATTTTCTTCGTTTCCTTTTGTTTTGTTTCTTTCTTTTATGAAATATGAAAATGCAACTGTATTGCTTTGGTATTATGTAGCCCTGACTCCTAAACTATTCTAGAGGAAAAAGGTAGATTTTCTTTCTAGATTTTACCCAAGGATTTCAAATAAATGTGACATTCATGAGAAATCAACTCTGATAATCTGGTTTTCCATTAATTGCCAGACTCTTAGAAATGGAAAAGCTACCAATGACAGAAAAAAAAAGTGTGGAAATGTAAAACCACAAGGTAACTCGGAATTAGCTTCTCAGATATAGATGTATCAGCCCTTGAAGACAAACTCTGCAAAACATCTATATGTTCCAAACAGACCATATAAGGATTTCTTTTTTTATTCTTCTTTTGCCAGTTGTCTTGAAACAAAATTTAATTCTATTACATTTAATAGACATGACATTCCTTTAGACTTCTCATATTCACTTTATTAACCTTTACTTTTTGTTTACTGTATCACAAATATTTGCCCTTTGAGATTAAAGTCAGAGCACATAATAATACCTGACATAATTTTTCTTGTTCCCTTGAGAATGTTTCCACTTTTCTTTTGACAAGCCAAATGAAAATACATTTTGTGTCTTTCAGAGAGTCTCTTTGTGTGCCCATGTGTAATCAAATAGTGCTGATACCAAGTTGGTTTTAGAAGATTTGCATGTCTAGGAAGTTTCAATTATCTCTTACCAAGAAACTAGTATTTCCATATAGAATTCAAAACCCTTTCAATCATTATCTGAAATCTAGACAAAAATAGCTCATGTATATTGATGATCCCACTGAAGATATTAATTTGAAGTTGCAAGTGAAGAAATTGAAAAGAAGTGTTCGTTTTGCACATGCATCAATTCTGTTTGTATAGGAAATTGGGCACATATACAAGTAGATAACCCAAATTAGCTATTTGTTCACATGGGTGAAGAGGCAAATGAAGGCCACAAAGCATAAATATGCAACTGCACCCATGACTATATTCAAATCAGGTATACAGTTGCTTATGTATGAGGTCCAATATTCAAAGTTTACATCATTTTTACTGCTTGACATATATACCTTATAGTACTACCAGAATTGCTTTATACTTTGACAACTGAAAAGGACAGATTCTGATATGAAGGCACTTCCATTTCTGTGTACATGACAATAAGAAACCCTTGTAGATCAATCAGAATACTCAGAACATTTAGAAATGTGAAGTAATATTTCTTGTGCATTTTTACGCACAGCAGAAATCTGTCAATACCGCATCTGAAACTCCCTCAGCCTTTATAAAGTCTTGAAGATTCTTTTTTGCTGGCACATTGAAACATGACAAATATACAGAATCATGTACATACATTTCGAGGAAGGGTGAAAATGTTTCAGTTATTTGACAATCTGAGTAGAATTATTTATTCAGACTCAGGTATTATATTTGTACTCCGTGAATGTGAATAGTTGTGCATTTTCATACCTGTTTTATTTGATGCAGAGGAGCAATAATCTTCATCCAAGATCAAGCTCACTCAATGCATCTAAGCAATATGCTAAAATTCAGTTCTAGTCTTCACAGCTGTTTATATAGAAAACTGTTATTTTCTGTGGTGAATTATTGCTGATCTCCCTCATTTCCAGTATGCAAATCTTTCTGATCATCAGGCAGAGTTGCAGGGAGGCATTCTCGGCTCAGACTTGGCATTAGCAATATTCTAACTAGCAATAGATCTGGCACTAGCAATATTCTATCATGAATCTTGTTTGTAGATTATTTAAGCATTACTTTATTAGTATTATCTGCAAATACATAAACTGACCTAATGGTTTTATTCAATTCCTTCTTCATGTCAGAGAGCAGAAGAGCAACAAATAAACCCTCTCCCTTTCAGTGACGACCTTCAGGCGATTCATTTGGCTCACTTTAGCTGAGTGATTTAATTTTCAGTGCTCAAACTTGAAACAGACCTTGGGATTTCTAAAGCCTTTTTTGTTACCTATGTTTTGTCTGTAGAAGGCTTGGGGGATGTGGGTGACAGAGCGTCAAACTTCAGATTGTCCTCCGTGGTCAAGACAGAATATTCCAGAATAACATCTGGGTTTTTAAATGGGAGCAAAACCCTCAATTTCAGGGTTCAGTTTGAGGATATCAAAAGCTGATACTGATCTGTCACACCTATGTAAAAGTTTGCCATCCATGTCTTCCCACTGATATTTTTTCATGGTGAATTATATATACCTTCAGGTACCTCAAGGAAAATCCTTGGTTTATTTTGATAACATATGTATAGGCTGGTTTTTAATTTTTACCTATTTAATTAACAAGAAAATACTTTAATATGGATGTCATAAATATATAGGTGTTTCTGCAATGAGAGTGTACTTTGCTCAGTTCATGGCAACTGCTGAGACTTTAAAGAATACATTGAAACCCTATTTTGAGTGCAGATGCAGGATTCCTTAAAATGCCCAGAAATGCCAGCCTAATGTTTCAAGTTTTGGATTTTTCTTAAATACATTTCTAAAATAGTTTTGTTAAATGAATTATACTTTGTAGATTAAAGGGCAAATTTGATTTAACTATCACAGTTTGTTAAGCAGAAATAATGAGAAATGGCTGTACTACTTGTTAGATCTGGCTTTTCTTGCATAACAGAGGATTCTTGGATGTTGTCTTCAGCCCATTTCCTATCAACTCAGGTTTTAATAAATAACTTCTTAATATTTATACATTTTATGTTCTATGCTGGCATATATATTATCCATGGCTTTGTAAAAATCAATCACTTTCTATGGGGTAGTGGTTTTATACTTTTTGATTTCACAAAGGAGCACTTTGAAGGAATACTAAAAAGCTATTCATATTCAAGTTCCCAATATTATATTTTTAAATCCTATTCATTTTTCCTACGGGTACCCTAGTAATCCTCTAAAATCTTCTTAAGCAGGACATTTATAGCAGCTGAATCAAAGTCATATTATATGCTTAGAAACACACAGGATAAGAATTTTGAGACCTTAAATGCAAACTAATGGATGCATAAACAAGAAGGAAAAAAAATTATAGTTTATGCTTAAGGGTTTTTTTTTGGGTAGAATTGCAGGTATTTTGTATAATTCTTGATTGTACCACAGAACCCCTGGGTAAGTAATTTCATCTCTTTTTGTCTTTGTTTCTGCTCATCACAAGAGATGCCAAGATATGCCTTCTTCCTATACTTGTTATATTTAATAATGACCACCCTTGACTTTAGAAACAGTATTACATTCACCTTGTATCATTCTGAGTCACCTGAACTGTAAATCATAATTCTGCCATTTATCTGACAGTTTCTACAGGATTTCTAATTATTTAAATTCCTTTTCTAAATTCATTAGGCAACAAAACACATGGGAAGATGGTATCAACTTCAGCTTTTAGAAGCAGTTTTTGAACCAAATCAATGTATCAGTCTCACAGGTCTCTATCTGGGGCAAAAAAGCTCCAGGATGTGTCCATAAATTAAAATTAGTTATACCAACTATGCTTCTATAGCAATAAGGGGAAGTACTAGCAAAATAAAGGACAACCCTTCCCACAGAAAATAGGGAAGATAAATAACACAATATTTAATAAACTTTGTTCCTCTGGGCTTGCAACAAGAATACAATAACATCTTGAACTAAGATAATGAAGTAAAATCATTAAAATTTTAACTCATTTCCTTATGTTTAAGGTCTCATTTAGTAATATATATAAGGAGTTTAATGGTCAAATTAGAAACATACTGAGAAGAATAAGCTTCTTTATGTAGAAATCAGTGAAAATTGTCTTTAGAACGATCAGCTTGAAGTATTAATAAACACTTTAATCTGATTGTAAGCATCTATTTTGAATTCAAATAGTATTCCTAGTCTGCAATTCAGTGGACTAGAATGGTGCAGAATTTAAAAAAATGCAGTATATTTCCAGGTATTAAATTTAGGAAATGCATTTCTCCTGTGTAGGCATTCTTTTACTAAATAGCTAAGTTGGTGCATAACTAGAAAGTTGGTGCATAATACCAGAATTAAATTCTGGAGTGAGCCATGTAAATAGGATCATAATCCAAAATATTCCCCAGAAGTGTGTCTGATGAACAAAGAAAAATAGAAAAGACAGGATGAGGCTTCTGAAAAATTCTCTGAAGGATGCCTATTTTTTCTTCTTTTTCTTCTCTCTACAGCATAGAGATAAATACTCTAATGGTAATAATTCTTGAGTTGCAGCCATGAGCAGAAGCATAGGGAAAAAACAGAGATGAAATTGTTCAAGCACTTGCTAGAACCATCCTGTCCAAACTTTCTGGTATGACAGGTTCACTTTCATCCTTCTTGGTCCCACTGTTCTATATTGTGAACATTCTTCATTGAAAAAAATGAAAATGGGTTTTCTCTTCAATAAACTTACTCCTAACAAAAGTGCAGTTATGGAGATCCTGATCTTACTTAATAAAATAGTACCCACATTTATAGCATAAAAAGTTAAAGCTTCTAATACTCAAGATTTTTTTTTTTGTAGTTTGAATGTTAAAAGGTGAAAAAAATTTAATCATAAATCATGGTTAATCAATGGAAGTTGTATAAAGCATCATTGAGCATGAATTCTCATTTGTGCTTTGAACATCTTCACAGAGACATTTTGACTAGTGAATATAAAGCATGTATTATTAAGAAAAACACTTTTTTTTTTCTTTTAAGCTAAAGCATTCTTTTGCTAAGTATAGACAGGTGCTACACAGCACAAATATTGGGAGTTATAACTCAAGTGCTTAAAGAAATAAGACCCCCAAACAGTAATCATTGTTAAGACTGATGCTAAAAAGCATTCTGCTGGGACAAATTGCAGTGTTAGCAGCCTCTTGCCAGCTGCCCCACGCTGGCCAGTGCTGCAAACCACTGCATCTGAAGAGATGTCAGAGCAGGTGGGTGGGATAAACCATTTAAATAATTAGATTAAATTGTGTTGGCTCCTGCTGCCTCACAGGTGCAGCACGGGGAACTTTGTCCCCAACAGATCACAACTCGGGAAAGCAGCAGGACAGAATCCCAGGCTGTGGTAATTTCAGCTGGTGAAGCACCTACTTTTAGGATTTCCTCAGTTTCCCTAATCAGAAAAAAACCCCTCTTGCACTTCAGAAAATGTTTCTTAGAAAAATTAAGTGCACGAAGATTGAGTTCAACCTGGGTTCAGCTCCTCCTCTGGCTGAGCTCTTCCCATTTCTCCTGTTTTCTAGAAGCTACTGTTTGATGGGCTCATCAACTGTATGGGAACAGGGAAGGGGGACCTGTCTCCTGGGATCAGAGCAAGCACTGGACACTTTGTGGAAAAATATGGAAAATCTCAGGGATGGATTCAGAAAAGCCAGTGGAACTATTCTCACCAAGTTCACTGAGACTGGATGGCAACAAGCACCAACTCTCTTCAATACATCAGTGTAAATCAAGACAGGCAAATCTTTTCACTGGCACCTCTTATGGGTGATCATATGTGAGATTTATGCAATTTAGGGGATGTGTGTGTTAAAATTTTCTTTCAGAAAATAAAATGTGATAAGATGTAAGGAATGTGAAATATAAGCTGTTCACCAGAAACATGGTATTCTCCCTAGTGGAACAAAAGTTGCATATTGTTGCTATGATACCTCATCAGGAAAATATATTTGAGCAGTAGAGATAATTTTTCTAATCACTTAAGACTTCCAAATCCTTTTAGAAATACTGCTTTATGTTTTCAAATAGGCATTGCAGTAATATTGTGCACTTGATACATAAGCAAGGCCAATGCACTCACTCTCATGTCATGTTTTTCTCAAAAATGCTTGCCCCTGTTTGCCTGTAGGAATACTATTATTGGTAAGACCATAATTCTGAGGGCATTTAATTTGTTTCTGTTTTGTAGTATGTTTGAAAGGATGTTATCTAAACATTTTTTTTTTTGCATAGAACATGATGAAATGCATTGTGACTAACAATTATTAGACTGCATTATTCCCAGCTACCCTTAATCAAACAGTTAATAATTTTCATTAAATCCTTAATTTAGAAATGTTTACTACATTGTAGTGAAAATCTTAATTGCCCTGAAGTGTATTATGATTTTTTTTTTCTCTAAGAGATGCCTCTGAATATTTAGGACATCTCTTATGATGCTCTGAAATAGCTGAAAAGCAAAACAGAAAGTGGAAGTTACTTTTGTATTACCCTGCTATTACAGAAATCTTTCTGTTGCTCATAATTTGAAATCATTGTCTTAGCAACTTGTATGTCCATCATACACCAAGAGTTCTTTCACCCAGTCTACATATCAAGTGCAGGAAGAGTTCAGTCTGCTGCTTTCATATTACACAAATCCTTTAGCTTGTACTTTGCAGTGAATCACCCAAAGTTCCAAGTTAATTTTAGAAAGGTGAGCTTGCATGGGGTCCATAAGTTGTTGCTGAAAATGCAAGGTGAGTGTTTCCATACAAAACTATGAGTGAGTCCCAGCATATTTTATGGAGGTCAAAGCACTTGCACCATTAGTTTATGTCTGTGGAAAGCAAAGGTTCTGAAGATGACTCAAAACAATGACAATATGCATTTAGATGCTGAGGTGTGAATGCAGACACCTGACTCAAAGCTCTCAATCACCCTTCAGAAGCCCTTGATAAAGGTAAGCAGGGATCCACATTTCACTAAAAATATGATTGTGCTCTGGTATCAAGACCTCCCCAATCTGAAAGACACTTTAGCAAACCTGCTTGTAAGCAACAGAACCATCAGTATTTCATTACATCCATGCTATTGGTAAGAAGTGTAGAGAAAATGTGCTGTTAATGTTTCTTGGAATAGAGCAGTTCAGGAACAAATTAACTGGTACTGAGAGCTTAAGCGTTCTTTCAGTCAGTAAATAAAAGTAACTTTACAGTTGTAGCCATTTTACTGAAGTCAGATCTAACTAATTCTTCTTTGAGAATAGGCAGCACGGTTTTGGGGGGTTTTTTGGTCAGTCAGTCTGTGTCAGGCAGCTCTGGATCTTTCCATCAGGAGGGATCCATGCCCATTAAAGCTTCACGATGGGTCACTACTCTTTCAGAGTTACCTTCTCTGTGCTAAGTACAAACAGAGCAGTGCACAGCTCCTGCACTGAAGTCAGAAAAGAACATATGTGTTCTGTAAAAAATGGGCAGGAGACAATTCTCCTTTTGATGCCTTTATTAAAAGTGATCAGCTCAGGATAGGGGCATTCGGCAGGTCTGCAGCTCCTGTCGCTGTTTCCCGGGTGACTCAGAGGAGGAGGAATCGTGCAGCAGCTCTGTCCACTGAGGGGCAGAGCTGGGGGTCCCGTCCTCACAAGAGCGCTAGGGTATTACCCGTCTTTCCTGCCGGCCAGTCCCGGGGTCCTCACTCGAGCTGTGGTCTTCTTCAGCTAGGGTGAGGGGCGACCGAGGCTTCCAGCATCTCTGCAGGCTTGGGACTCTGATATCCCGAGCCCGCTCTACTCTTAGTTGAGTTGGCTCGTTGTTTTGGGGGGTTTATTAGACGAGTTTGGGGGTTTTCTCCCCCGTTGCACCTTGGGTCTAGGATTTATTTGCATATCTCTGGATATCCCCCTCCCATCCCTTTAGAGAAACAGCCCCAGACAAGGTGATACTGGTACAATACAGCGTTAACTACTACATTAGCATTTCAATCTACTAGCATTTAGGGGACAGTAGGTTACGCCCTGCAGCTGTCTCTGCTGGGAAGGGACTGGGGGTCAGTCTCTTCCCCCTCCTTGTCATCCCCGGAGTGCCCCGTCCCCCCCCCTTGGTACCCGTGCCCCATGGGGGGGGCAGCCCGCCGCTCCCGGGACGCTCCCGGGACGGGCCGGTCCCCGCTGACACCACCCGCGGGGGCTGCCCCGGCCCCGCCGGGACCCGCGCTGGGGAGGAGCCGCCTCCACTCGTCTCTTGCCCCGGCGGGACCGCGCCGAAGGTGGGGGGTTGGGCCCGCAGTCACTGAGAACAGGCAGCAAAAAAGTACATTGTTACAGAACATTCCAACAACTTGAAATTACAAACTTTCAATTGGGCTCCCACTTGGCAATTCTGGGTTCTAGTTGTAAGCATAGCAGCCTAAGAAAATGGATAACCTGTTTCTTGTTTATAACATGTTCTGCTTCTCTCTATGTTGAGGAGAGAATAATTCTGACATCTACCACTAGTATTCACTAGCCTAACTTGAGTCTATTTCATAAACTCAGAGAACGTCTATAAACGATGACCGAATGGAAAAACAGATTTAACTTCAGATCATCACTTTTTAAACATATATAATTTCTTACTGGATTTTCATATCAGGACACTTTCATCTGTACTCCTCAGAACTTTTACAGATACTTGGTGATATTGGTGTTGAGCTTGGTTATGAATAAACTCCGATTTAGACGAGGGTGCTTGTTCCTCTTGTGATGGGTGCTGTGTTTTATGAACACAGTGAACCACTGCTAAATATTCAGTAGGTGTGCCCTGTACTTGAAATGCTAGCTGTGCAAGAGAAAAGTACTCCTGTGGCAGGGGTCTGACACAATTTTATACCCACCCTCAAGGTACTAAGGGGCTCTGACTGGGATTTCCTCCTGATGCAGAGAAAACATTAGGAGTACACCAGGGTTTCTTATTGCTAGGATGTTTATATGTTGCACTACTGGGAAGGGGCAATAAAATACTTGCCTTCTGTCTGCTGAAAGTGAACACCATGGCAAAACTCTGCCTGTGTTGAAGACTAAACCCGCATGGCTGTTTCTGCCCCTAGACAAATTCCCTGTTTCCTTTGTCACATTTTTCTGTTAGGGAACTCCATGACACAGACTTCATTGTGCCACCTAGAGAATCCTAACCCTGTCTCAGTGGAGAAATGCTTCACAGCCTGAGGGTAGAAATGACTGTCATCTTGCTAAGAAGACACTACTAGAACGTGGTAGAAAATGTGATCCCTGAGCTACAAAAAGCTGGAATTATTTTTTGATGGTTGGTCAATGAGATAAAAGCCAAGCTCTTTTGTTGTGTCCGTGAGAATGACAAAAACTACTATGCTATAGTAATTTTACATCAAAATCTGTCTAAAATGACACTCTTATTATTGTCTAACATAAACAGTGCTTCTGTTTTCATCTATTAATAGACATAGACAAAGAGCATGGACATATGTGTGGTTTATCTTTTGTCTTAATCAGATTTGGAAGATCAGCTGGTCTTCATGCATCCCCAGAAACTGTGGGAAAGACATTTCTCCTTATGAACACGTCTCTTTCTCTCTCTCACCACCGAATTCTGACAATTTCATAGGAATCTTTAGTGTTTTGCAGATGCTTGACATTGACCCTTCCAAAAGCCCACATTTTTACTTGGCCATCTTGCCCAGGGTATAAATTTGACTGCTTTTTGCTATTAAAAAACTGCCTCAAATACCAAGAGCTGAGATTGTTCTATTGTTGACTAAAAAGCATGGTATTATCCTGTGAAGCAATCATTACAAAAAAACAACTATGAATAAGGGACGAGTGATCCAATTCTGATTTTGTGACAATGCTCTTAAGTCTGGTTTTTAGAACTCGGGGAACTCTCAAAAAACGTAATGCTGGGGTTTTTTTGAGTATGTCAGAAGAGATGGAGAACATCTGTAGTATTTTTCTAAATAATCAGGTTTTTGCTCTGTCAGCCAGTGCAGCATATCCTCTGAAGCCTTAGGAGGCTTTGTACAAGTTTCACCTCAGGATAGCCATTCCAGATGGCACGTGTGGAACCCGACCTTTCTCAGCTTTACCTAGGAGACCTGTCCAGAGATATTAAAGAAAAGGCTGGCCCAAATTTGCTTTGTGTTCCTTTCTCTGAAGGTAATTTGGAATCAAAATCTAAAATTCACGTAGCTGACTGAAAAGTCTGTTAGTCAAGTCTTTTCCTGGACATCTGGTTGCAATCTGCTGCTATTCTTCAAAACAAAGACTTCTGGGCAGTAGGGAGAATATGCTGAAACACAGTCCTTGTGGAATATGTGGTAGTCAGCACCTCCACAGCTTGAGCCTTCCAGGTCATTGCTCTGCATCAGTCTCTGAGATAGGGTCATTCCCTTCATCTGTCCTATCTCTCTGGAGCTATTGTTTCCCATTCCACCTTGAATATCGTGTGCTTAATGCCATTTCCCCAGGTATGTGGCCTGGAATGTTTCTGGCAGCACTATTCCAATTAAGGCTGAGGACATCTTAACATAATTAGAGAGAACTAAGTCTCTAGGTGTCTTCCTCATTACCACAAACACTGCTTGCCTTTAAAAAACTCCTGCTGAGAACCTGAATCTCTGGCAGCCTTTTCTGCTGACCTTAGATCTGTTTGTGGAGAGTATGCTGGGACACTTAATCCCAGAGCATGTCCATTTTAAATTCAGCAGCAGCAGGAATTTAGTGGAGAGGTTTGCTAGAGTGGTAGTGTTCAGTGGACACATCTTCAAAGAACACCCAAAGGACTTTAACAAACAGGGCATGTCAAATTTTATGTTTGGAGTTGAGCTAGTCCTTGAGATTATGTATTTAGCACAGTCCTAAACCTTCAATTTCTTCTGTTCAGAATCTTATGCACCCAATAACTGATGCAGAAGATTCTTCTTTTGTCGCTTCCACTTCCTTCTGCTCATTATTGTACACCTATGCTACGTAAGAATCACACAATTTTGCAATGGGATTTTGACATTTGGTTGCACAGAATTATATAATTGAAAACTTTCTGAACTAGCAAAAAGCTGTGCTTCAACTCTGACTTACTTGTGTGTGGAGTCAAGATATCTTGTCATTCAGAGTGCTGAAAAAATGCATTATTTAAATACTCAGGTCATGTGGAGAGATGTTCACATTAACCTTAAACATATTTTATATTCTCAGTTTTTCTCTACACATAATATGTGGTCTTTTATTTCCTTGTTATCTGCAAAGCTGTAGAAACTAATTTCCATTTAGGAAGGCATAATCAGGTCATGGAAATTGTTGGTCCTCTTAGTTGGACGCTGGGCTAGAAGGACATGTCATCACTACACTATGAATAATTTAATTGTGCTTCAGATGGGCTGAACTTAACTATGAACTTCCAGGTACAGTTTAAGCATGCAGTGTTAAATCTAGCAAATTGCATTCAGTACAATACTCTGAGTTTGTAGTGTCGTGATCAAAAAGTCACCAAGAGTCTTTCTGTTCTCTGCCCTTGCTTTTCCAAAGGGATTTTTTACAGGGTATAAAAACCCCACCAACAATCCAAAAGTAAAACCAAATCAAAACAACAATAAAAACCAACAAAACAGTCAAAAACCCCAACAACAACAACAATGACAAAACCTCCAAGCCAACTGAACAAAAAACAATGCTCTAAATGGAAATGCATTTGTTTGCTACAGAGTTCCAGACCATCAGTGCTAGTTGTTCATATGTCAGGATGTCTCCTTTTCATTTCCCCTAGATAAAAGGAAAAAGGGAGCTATGACCTGCAATTTTGGATAGTCCTCATGGCCTGACAGACTCTACAGAGATGCAAAGGTTAATTTTGCATCACTCTTCTATTAACTATAAAGTGAAAAATCTTGGCTTTTTCTTAGCAGTAATTTTTCTTTTTACAATCCAACTGACAGTGCTAGCCAAATAAAAATGCATTCTTAACTACTAATCATATGCCTTCTCAAAAAATCATAAAAATTAGTGAAAGTTTTTCATCAGAATTATTTCTAACTAAAATGAAATTCTGAATAATATTGGTACATCTATTTTTAGAGTTGTCTGTGGCTTTGACCTTATCTCTTCTGTCATGAACTTCAATATTTTATGCTGAGTGGGTTTCTGGTTGGTTTTCCTTGTCTGTGACATTTTAATGATTGTTTTCACTTTCTGATGTTCTTTTCAGTATCTGTGTCCTGAGGATGTTCTATTGGTTCATGGGATGCTTTTGGCTGCAAGTCCTTGGGATAATGACAGCACTCTGCTGTGCTGGTTCTGGATGGGGTAGGGTTAGTTTTTTTCACACTGTCAGGTATGGTGCTGTGTTTTGGATTTGTGTTGAATACAGGGTTGATAACATAAAGATGTTTTTGTTATTTCTGAGCAGGACTTACGCAGAGCAAAGACCTTTTCTGTTTTATCCCACTGCCAAACTGCTGAGGAAGCTGGGAGTACATGGGAGGCTGGGGAGAGACCCAAGCTGACCAAAGAGATATTGCAGACCATCTGACACCCTGCTCAGTATTTAAAGCTGGGCACAAGAAGCAGGAAGGAGGGGACATTTGGAGTGATGGCATTTGTCCTCCCAATTCCCTGTGAGGGTGAGGGGGCCCTGCTCTCCTGGAGATGCAAAGCACCTTGCAGCCCATGGGAAATGGTGAATGAGTTCCTTGGGGGGTGTGTGTGTGGCTTCTGCATTCCCTATGCAACGGAATTATTCTCCACCTGTGAGTTTTCCAGCTTTTACCCTTCCAATTCTCTGTCCAGTCCCTCCTGCTGGTGGGGCATTGAGTAAGAATGACTGTGTGTGGTGCTTGGTTGCTGGCTGGGGTTAAACTGCAACTCACAGCCACAAAAATTCCTCTTCTACACAAATGAATCTATTGGTCCCAGAGACTTGGAACTGCAGAGGAACTGTGGAGCTGATCTGCAAGTGTAACAGTCAGCACTTCATAACCAGAGCAGGTACCTGCCAATGACAGATAAGGATTTCTTTGAAATTCCATTTTTCTGTTCAAAATCTTAATTTGTTTCATCTGGAGAGTGAACATTTGAATGCACGAAAGATGAAATCTAAACCTTTGCTGAGTGAAAGGTTACATCAGTGTGTACTAAAATAGGATCATTGAACTGTAGAATCATAGGATTATAGAATGTTTGGGGTTGGAAGGGACCTTAAAGATCATTTAGTTCCAACCCCCCTGCACGAGACCAGGTTGGTCAGAGCACCATCCAAACTGTCCTTGAACACTTTCAGGGATAGGCCATCCATAACTTCTCTGGGCAGTGTCTCACCACCCTTACTGCAAAGAATTTCTTTCCAATATCTAATTTAACTCTCCTCTTGTAGTTTAAACCCCTTCCCCCTTTTTCTACCATAATCTGCCCCACTATAATGCTGTACTTCAAAGATTTCAGAAATCTCTACCTGAAATGATATCAAGACTACTTTTTCTCCCCCACAATTTTACAAAACATTATAAGGAAGCTTTTTTTGCATTTTCTTTTGCTTTTTATGTTTTTTTTCCTCAATGAGAAAGGTTTTTCCATTCCTTTTTTTTTGACATGAAATTTCTGTGTAAAAAAAACCTCCCAATCCTATTTGTTTGCAAAAAAAAGCTGAATGTATAGCTTTAACCTTGAGGGATCCAGACAATTCGAGGATATTGAGATTTCTAAGGATGCCTTCCCATTTTTATGTTCTATCACTGAATGTTAATAATGAAAATTTTTGGAATGCAACGTCATGTGCCCAAAAGCCAAGAGTGCCACAGATATGATCTTTACATTTATTTTCATTAGAACTCAGTGTACCGTGTCATGCATACTTTCCCTTTCTGGATGTTGTATATGTTGTATAACCATGCAAATTACTTCAACAAAAATAATTTTCTATATAAGGAAATGGAGACTCCTAAAGGCACAGTACCCTATTCCTGCCCTGTTTTCTCTAATAAATGGAAGTAAAAATCCAAGAAGATAAAATGTCTGTGTGAGTTAAGCATGTGTTCTGAAAATCAAATTGTTGAATTTTCTCTTTTTTTCAATAATATCTCTTTTTAGAATTTTCCATCATAATGAATGAATGTTTTTTACCAGCAGTCAGTTCTTTTTTTACTGCATTCTAATTGTATTTGAGTTTTGGCAGTTTGTTTTGTTTTGTTGGGGGTTTTTTGTTCAACACATTTTTTCCTTCAGTCAGACAAGTTGGTCTTGTGTGTGTCAAATCCACATTTTACTTGGGAAGGTCTTCATCAGTTCCTTCCATTAAATGAAAATCTACAGGGGCAGTGTGTTGACAGCCTGTGCAACAACTCAGAGGCTTCTGTTCACAAAATAAATTCCCCATGTGTTGAAGAACTAGTAAACTTTCTTTTCCAAAATTGTGTCTGTTATGTGATCAAGGTATTCCCAATATTAAAATAACTGTGTCATGATTAGGACTTTCATTGCTAAAAATGATCATGATTATCACCATGAAGATTTTTTTTACTCACACTTAATCAGCTAACAATCCTGACATTTTGCTTTGTCACATGAAAGGTAGGGTTTACAAGTGATTGAGATTACTAGATTCATTTATATGCTAGATATTAACAAGGAGTAATAAATATGCAAATAATTTATTAGGCAAACTGAATTCTCTGTTATTGGAAGTTAAGATTAGGCACCTTTGAAAGCACTTGGGACACAGCCACTCTTGCTCCCATACTTGGACAAGAGAGAAATGGTGTGAATGATATGTATGATTAACAGACTTGAACAGGAGTCAGTCAGTGATCTGAAGACCATCTGAAATGGTGTCAGGAAGCAGTTGTGATGGAGCTCAGCTTTGACAGCTGCAGCATCAAACATAAACCCAAGATGCTCTTCTACTGTCACCAGTGCAGAGCCCTTTGTATTCTCTCAATCATTCAACAAGAAAAAAAAAAGAAGGCAACATTCTGAGCACATGCTTTCTTACCTACGTTGAAACTTGGATTTTCATATGATGCATGTCCTTTCTCCCTTAGTCTCTTTGTCATCAAGAAAAAAAAATTACCTAGAAACCCTTGTTTAGCATCTAATTCCAAACTGGGTATGTAATTCTGGAAAGCCTTTCAGCCAGAGGATCACTGCTCAACCCAATCCCTTAACCCAGATGTAACCTCACCAAGTGTTTAACAGAGATCTAAATTTTTGTTCCAAATTCTGCCAAGATGAGCCTCACAAAAGGAAAGGCATTTCAGCCTTCAAACCTAAATGTTTTGCCTTTATTTATTTCTGTAGGGATTTCACAGTATTTGGGGATTTCTCAGTATTTGACATTCTTATTGTCTAAAATCCCAGATTAGTCCTGTTCTTCATTAACTTTCTTCTGATTTATAGCATCCTCTTTTCCTAGGCACTTGGTACTCAGAATAATGGATTTAGATAATGATCCCCAACTTCTTTATTATCATCAATACTGAAAAGTTAATTTCAAATGAAAGAGGCATGCAACCTTCCTGTAATATAGAAATACTTGACATTCACTGTTGGAAGTTACACAGCTGTATTTCTCATGGTGGAGATAAATTAGAAAACTTGCAAGACAAAAATGATCTACCAAAACCAAAGAAACCACAAATTTTCATGTGTGTATCTAGATGAGTTAAGATAACTCATGAGTCAGAAGTAAAGATTATATGAATTGTTCTTTATGTTTGATAAATAAACCAGGGCAGATTCTCATCTTATTATGCTGAATAGCTTCATAGCAGAAACCTATCATGCCTTCTGGGAAATAAGGTGCTCCTCAGCAAGATAAAGTGCACAAAGACCTTTACTATCATGCTCTGTGTTACCAGGGGACAGTAAGGTCACCACTCCTCGTGTAACATTTCTGCAAGTGCTTGGATTTTGGAAAGGATACGGCGGGGTAGTTTCTTGTTGCCATTTAACTTTTGCAATCAGTTTGGGATTTTTTCCTTCTCTTGGAATTAAATACACCGTAACACTAACTGTGATGCCATAAAGAGCTGTGAATCAGTATATATCAATCTTTCCAAGTGTACTACAATTCTCACAAAAATCTTAGATTGGTTCATACTTTATTCTGCAATGGTCTCTATGTACAGTAGCAATTTTTCTGTGCTATTTTACACAGCTTTATCTACAAACTTTGTGTAAGCATGTAATTACCTTTCAGAAGGCCAAGTGATAAGTGCATAGCAAAAGGATCTGCCTCATATGTGATCTGCAAAAGTAATCAGCAAGTAGTTTCAGTCCAGTGCAAAGAGTTGTAAATTGTGATTTGAGTTTTAGGACATGTCTATAAGGGACAATCCAGCCTTGGCACTCTAACAGTACAAAGTCATGGCCTATAAATGGAATTTTTTCATTTGCATCGACTTTTACATATGAAAAAAAGTTATTCAAACTAATTTTTCACTGTTGTTTTCAGATAGTCTCCATCCTTATTCTGATCCTAAGGTCTATGAATCTAGTTTAAAATTCTCTTTTACAACAACTCATTTCATGTAAGGGAACAAGGCTTTGCATGAGGATGTTAAGTTATTTTGACTGTGTGCTTTAACGTTAGCTTTTACCTTTTCTATCCTGTCACTGAAAATTACTTTCAAAAATGCTTTTCAAGCAAAAATATTAGTGGTCCTTGAACAAGCGCTCCAAAGTTCATTTAGCATTCTTCATAATAAGTTACAGAAAGAATGGGATATTTAGACTTTTAACTAACAGAAAAATGAAATTAGTATTTCAGCTGCTGTGCAAGAGAAGAGTCTGGCACAACCCAAACCCTCAGAATAATTCTGCTCTTCACTGAGGTTTTTCTGTTAAGAAAAACCCTCCTGAATTACATTTTGTACCTCAGCAAGGACAATTTTGTAAGCAGAAGCAGCAAAATGTGCATGCAGGAGAAATAACCAGGTATCAGGAGCTTTCTCCTGCAGGCTTAGAAAGAGTTACTTAGAGCACTAGTGCTCCTAGGAAGAAGAAGAGATGTCTCTGAAATATGGGTAGAATTTTCTGTAGGGGATTTTACTATTGTTACCACTTGGAGCAGCACCTGCAGCTGAAGTAAGCAGGAAAACGATGAGAAATATAAAGCAGGTCACTGTAGTCAGGACCTTCTTAGGCTGACCTCCTCAGGTGCTTTTTGAAAACAACTCCAAGAGGTATGGTAAGTCCATCGTTGTGATGCTCTAATCATACTGCTGCAGAGGGTTAACATTCAAAACAGTTAAGTCTCTATTTAAAGCCAATTATCACCACCTAATAAAGGCCATAGTGAAAAAATTGAGGGACCTTTTTCTTAAAGAAATAGGAACATATTGGTTCAATCTGAAGAACTAGCAGCTTCATCCATTTTAGATGGAAGTACTTCCTGTTGAGTAAAATCATGACCATATTATTTCTCTCCAACAATGACGGTATGAAGGATCCCATCACGCAGACAGGGGAAATGTTAATTTTTTACTAACCCTGGAAGAACAGGAAGTTGAAAGTCATCCAGAGAAGAAAATAGATTGTTATTTTCTTCTAGTAAAGTGTTCATTAAAGTGTTGTGTTACTCCAAAGGGGAAAGGTGCCTACAACAGACTATGTTCTTTTGTAGCTCTGCCGTGATCAGTAGGGAAGATAACATCATGCAACAAAGGTGTCACTCCCACCCACAGTACTGGGTAGGAAAAAACTCCTATTAGGAATAGTGCTTTTCCCCCCCTATATTCCAGGAACTGGCATAATTCAATTATGTTTTATTAGCATATAGACATTATATTAGAGAATTTTTAGGGACAGAAAATTGATAATTAACATTGATACATTAAAGTTGAGCAAAATAAAATTAGTCTTTTATAAACTCCTTTTAACAAAGCCTAGTGACCACATAGAAAGGAAACTGTACTAATACAATTTTCAAAAAAATACTACTTTGGTGGTATACACTGGATAGGAAATCTGAGCCAATTAAAATCTGTGGACCATTTCCTAGATATTATGGAGCCACAAGATTCTGCCCTATTTGCACAGAGTTAGTTAGTATTAGGTTGGCAACTGTGTTCCAAGAGAGCAGCGATATTTTAAACAAAGCAGAATTTCAAGGTGACAGAAACAGTTAAGCAAGCATTGTAAATTACATCTATGATTGTTAGCAAGGAGAAAGAATTTTCTTTTCAATCACAACCAATATTTCCTAATTAAAATTAAAAAAAAAAAAAAGATTTTTCTGGAAAGTTACAGTCTTAACAAATTTACCAAGAAAGCAATCCAGTCACTGTGCTAGCTTGAGCTAATATGATGATGGTTTATTTTCATAAATACAATATACAGCATCATGAGACTGTGGAGATACGTCTTTCACTTTCAAATCTGAGAAGTGCATGTCACAGCCACGCCAATCAATAATTATAAAACCCAGACATACTGAAAACAATAAAATGATGCAAAAATTATAGTCTTCAATGGGCATTTAAATTAACAATATCCAAAAGTTCACAAATTCAAAGTAACACATTGATACTAGTGTTAACTTCTAATAAATATATTATAGTACTGTAATGTATTGAATTCTTGTCTATCACTTATCACAGATCAAGACATAATTACATGTGGCACTAGTCTATGAAATAAGTAACGGAGTTCAATACATTTACTATTCAGTAACTACAATCACTAACATCAGGAATAATGATGTCCTGAAATTATTTTAATCCCCTTCTGTGTATGTTAGCACATATAAGTACACTTCTCTATTTGAGTTAAATTATCTAGTAAAATTACTGGCAATATTCACTTTTTGATTATCATGCTCATCTTTGAAAACTTTATGCAAAATCCTTTGAAACAGCTTCTATAAAATTTGGAGCAGACATGAGTATTGTAAATGTGCAAATGATGGCAAAAAGGGTAAATGCAACCAGACACAATCTGTCTATGACAGCAGCTGCAAACTTCCACTCACTGCAGATCTCTTCACCCTCATCTTGTTTCCTGAACCGCATCGCTATGAACTGGACTTCCTCCAGGATCTTCACCATCACAGGAAGGGTGTCCATTAAAGCTTTCTTTTGCACAAGCTCAATATCCTCTGCTAAGGGGCAGGTCACTTTTCCGCCCTTGCTGCCCAGGTCGTTCTGCTGTGGGCAGCAGGGGCTCTCCATGGCGTGGTAGCTGTAGATGGTGTTGCCGTTGCTGGATGGGTTCCCGGGAAGGACGTTCACTTCCATGCTGTTTACACTCAGCTGCTGCTTGGAATAGCTGTACTTGCAGGACAGGGGCTTTATGTTTTCCCCAGGTTTTTTCATTCGTAAAAACCAAGCACACCAATTCAGCAGGATGACACGGACCTGAAAGAGAGTTACCGCGGCAGAGATACAAGAGACTCTTCAGCATTTTAAAAGTTTTTGTGACTATTACAGTTAGTCTGCACAGTTTCTTGGAAATACTGATGGATTTCTGTGTTCTCCAGCTATCTGCTTTCAAAATGTTTCTTTGACAGTCTAGCCTTCTACCAGGGATAGCCCTTTTACGGATCTGTCTTGAACACAGGGGTGTTCAATGCCCACTTAGCTTATAAAGCAAAAGAGATGTAAAATCTTACTTTACAAAATGGTCCTTGGAGACCCATCTTTATCAAACACTCTGAGACCTCTGCAATTGAGCAGACAGCCCAAAATTGGCTGCATGGTTTTCAAACATTTCAAACATTTCAAACATTTCTCAGATTGTAAGGAAAGAGATACAATTAAATACTTTTGGGTGCCAATGTTTAGATTTTGCTGAAAAAATCACCATATATGACAGATTCTAGACATTTCCCATCCCCACTGCAATTGTTTACATCTAAATAAAAGACCTCGGTTGGGTTTTCATAGGTTTTTTGAAAGCTATTTTATACTCCTTTGAGGAGTTCAACCATGTATTACAGCAGGCTTTTTTTCAAAAGAGTAAATCAATTACGTTTAGCAGTTCAAAATCTAAGTGCCACTATTAACTGCTGTCATTTTCCTGTGTGCTGGTGCATCACGAGATGCTCTAACGTGCACACGGCAGATTGTGCCTCATATGTTTCTTGTCAAGGTCATTAAGTGAGCTAACTCCAGAGAGTGCTTCCAGAAATTTTTTCCAGTGAACTGACCTTCAGATGTTTGGTCTGAGCCTGAGCCTGAGCCTGCTAGAATTTCTATTGGTGACGTTGTTAACTGCAAAAGGCAGGAAAAAGGCTGTGAATTCAGTAACGTCTTGTGTGAGGAGCAGCAAACTAAATTAGCAAAATCCTCCAGGT
The DNA here is from genome assembly GCF_963513975.1 of Fringilla coelebs. Lineage (NCBI taxonomy): Eukaryota > Metazoa > Chordata > Aves > Passeriformes > Fringillidae > Fringilla > Fringilla coelebs. Next base: position 64,650,013 of record NC_140031.1, on the reverse strand, counting down.
GTTATGCATACAAAAAGGGCATTTATAATGTGCGTGAGAGGGACCCTCCATGCATACAGGCCTCTTTGATGACTTTATTATCCTGGCTGCAAGTCAAATAATCTGACATCAAGGAAGAAACAGATGTGGCCTCTGGTTTTCCTTTTGAGCCTTGACTCACAAGGACTCCCTGTGTAATCCAGCTTACTTTGGCCATGCTTGACTTGGGACCACATTTTTCCTGCAGAGCTGTTTTAGATGCAGGAAAAGTTGACTCCTGTGTTCGCACAGTACAGATACAGGAATGGGAAAATTACAGCTAGCTCTTGAGTTACTGCTGTAATGACAAGCATAATTTCAGAAAGGTGAAAGCCTAAGTAATCACAGATAGGAATAATAATAACCAAAACCAATGACTAGTGAAAGGCAGTTACACAAGTTTTTAATTCTGCAATGTGAGCTCTTCTATGTCACAGTCCTGTACCATTTTCTGTGAGCCACTTTGCTTCTCTCCCAGTAGTGAATTTTTTGTTCTTCGTCATTGTCATGTTTTTGGCTGGAATAGAGTTAATTCTTTTCCTAGTAGCTGGTACAGCATGGTGTTTTAGATTCAGTATGAGAATAATGTTGATCAAACACTGATGTTTTGTTGTTGGAATGTAGTGCTTACCCTGAATCAAGGACTTTTCAATTTCCTGTGCTCTACCAGTGAGCAGGTACACACAATGCCATGAGGAAGCATGGCCAGGACAGCTGACCAGAGCTAGCCAGAGGGATCTTCCAAAAAGGGTATAAAGTGTGGGGAGTTGGTTGGAGGCTGGCAATTGCTTCTTAAAAACAGGCTGTGCATCAGTCAGCAGGTGGTGAGCAATTGTATTGTGCATCACTTTTTTCTCTTGCATTTTATTACTCTCTCTCATCCTTGCTGTTATTATTTTTTATTATTGTTACTCATTATTACAATTAATATTATTCATATTATTATATTCTATTCTGTCTCAATTATTGAACTGTTCTTCTCTCAACCCACAAAGTGTTGGAGTTTTTTTCTTATTCTCACCATCACAAGGGAAGGGAGCTGGGATGTGAGCTGTCTGGTACTTAAATGCCAGCTAGATTTAAACTATGAAAGTCCTGAAAGACTGCTTTCCATTATTAATATTATTTTGCTTTAAATATTTCATCATTTCCTCCATAGTTACCACAAACAAATAGTTACCCATAGTGTTGCAGCCTAAAAAACAGATTCTGCCTTTAATTGAACTTACTTAATTATAATGTGCTCAGACTGTACTGCTCATGGACACAAAATGGGACAACATGGAACAAAATAAAGGTCTTAATTTCTAGCAATGTGTCAACAGTGCCTGTTGCAAAGGGGAGAGAGAAGTTAATTCTCTAGGACTGTGAAATTCCAAAACACTTAGTCAGACAAACTTTCTTATTAGAAAATGTTAATATGTCTGCCTTAACTCTGAAAGATGTGAGGTGAAAAAGCACATTTATATAGGAATGCTGCTTTTTCCTTCAAGACAGAGCTTTTATTCCTTAGGGAAATTACTTTTATAACTACAGTCAAACCCATTTCCCATAGAAAAATAAACGCCCTGATGACAGTAACACAGTTTTTAATTAGCTGGGATTTCAAATGCCCTATTTCCTTGAAAACACAGACACTCAGGCATCAATCTGTTCTTGTCATACCAATTAATTCAAGAGACAGCTGCAGCATGCATGTTTTTGGATAACAGCTGAGTATGATAATATGAATCTATACTCACACCTGCATTGTCATATATGGATTTCTATGAAGGAAGTACACAGGTACAGCTGTCTCTAGAGATCAAAACCCTTCTGTGAGCCTCTCCTGGCTATAATACAGCTATACTGCTAGCTTCCATCACAGCCAGCAGCCTGGCCTGGTCCAGAGCAGAGAGTCTCCAGTTAAAGCTCTCTTACTAAGGGACATCTGCACCTGAGGAGAACTGTGCATGTCCAGGTTTGAACCATATCAACAGAGAAGCCTGAAACATAACAAACGTGCTTTAAGCACAACCAAGAGCCAGAGTTCTCTTGACTTTTCCCACAAAACCCCTTCTTCCCTCAGTTCTTGGTCTCTCCATATCTCTTTCCCCAGAAACAGTCTTGGCTGTCAGTAGAGAAAGGTCAGTTGAGCTGTAGTCCATACCTGATGTTATCCACTCCCAAACAGCTCCTTAGCTGGGCCTTCTTTAGTGTTTTTTTCCATGCTAGCTCAACAGACATTATCAAAAGTGGCCATCAGCCAGCAGCTCTCATTTCCCAACTGAGTAGCCAACAAATGCCCTGACCAAACACTTTGGATTTAAATTCCTCTCTTGGAAAAAGCTGGTTTGTAAGTCATCACAAGTTAACAGAAATGAAGACACAATTCTAAGCAGTGGAATAAGGAAAGTGAACACCTACAGAGAGGATAAACACTAACAGGCACTCTCCTCCCTCTTCTGTTGCAAAGTGCAAGCACAGACCCCTTGAGAGACAGGCAGGGAAAATAAACTGCTCAACTGTAAATGGTTTAGAAAGCAGCTGTGTTTAGGAAATGCATCCATTCAAATCTTCTGGGTCTGCAGAAGCTCCCACACATGCCCAATTGTCCAATGTCTCTCCCTGCAACTGACTCCAGCATACAAATCCATTTAAGCAGGAGGTGAGAACAATACTGTAACAATATCCAATTAATCAGGGTTAGAGTTTGGAATAAACTGATTCCTGGCTCTGACATGAAGAGAACATTGTGTGAAGTAAGTAAATGGTAAGGGCAGCAGCTGGTACTGGAAATGCAGAAAAATGTAACGCAAAAAAATTTCTTCTTTTGTAAGTTACTTCTTCACTTCAGATTTATTTTTTTTTTACTGAGCAAAAGTCATTCAAGGTGTCGCTGTAAAAAACACCTGACATAGGTGGACAAGCAAAATTGAAAAAAAAAAAAAAACAAAAAAAACCCCAAAACAACAACAAAAAGAATAGAGACGAACACGAATTCTAACAACTGAGCCTTGGCCATGGCTTGTAGAGTAAAAGTGCCTACTTTGTGGGGTCAGCCTCTTTCCTACAGACTTGGCATTCACTCTGTCCTCCTGGGATCCCTCAGCCCTGTCACCTTTTACAGTCTATCATCTGCACTTCCCAGTTATGCTTTCCACAGTTTTTGCTTTCTGATGGCATGTTTTGTAATGTATGCCAGTTCAGCTGTCAGGCCACTGAACAAGTTTTCTCCTGAAGGAGAATTTGCTGCACATTGTGTTTCCAGACAAGAAAACTTGAGACTGGTAGAGAGCAAGAGCTGACTTGCAGGGCCTGTGAGGAGGACTAACATGAACCATTGCGTCTGGGCTCCTCAAAAAGCAATAAAATGGGTTCTGGTACACTGCTGCAGACTCTGTCTATAAAGACATCTGAAGCATGTTTCCCAGATTTGTGCCCTCAGGTTTTGCCTACAAGCAGGTTCATCCAGAATTCACATTCTCTGCTGCCTTGAAAGTAAAAGGTCTTTAAATCATACAGCACTTTGGGAGATAATTGGGAAATGTCAGGATAATTGTGTAGCATGAAAAATGTAGTCAACAAGATATCAGAGGACATTGTACAACTGGACTCCTACAAACAAGGTAGTAGATAGTTCACTGTGACTATCTGCTTCTGCTTTTGTCCTTTTTCATTCTCCAAACACAGGCATACCTTGACTATTCCAAAATCTATTAAATAGACAGAACATAATTTTATTTTAACTTGAAAATCTAAAGGAAACATTCCATTTGAAAGCCAGCAGGCATTGGTGCCAGACCTCACTGGGCTGACAAACTCTGCTGCTGCAGAGAAAAGAGGGTCCACATGCTAATGTGCTGGGAATAGATCAGATGGCAGCAGACAAACTGCCCGGTAGAGACTAGTGTTTATTTAGCACATTCTGTCAGTACTGGTGTCTGCTGGATAAGAAATTAAAGGTCTGCATTTGCAAAGTGGGTGGTGAATGAGATAACTTTGTAATGACTCAACCACTCCATCATAAGGTCGAAAACAAAGGCCAAATAGGAGGAACTATTTTTAATGGAGAATAGGAGAAACTGGTTTTAGTGGAAAAGCACATTTAGTATACTTGCTCTTTCCCTTCAATTGCAAACATAAGTGTCAACTATGCTGTTTGTAACTGACTCTTCAGATTAATGGAAAATTACTTCTGCCTCTCACCTATAACAAGTTTACTGTAGCTTTTAGACAATTTTCTTTTCTTTCAGTAGTAACCTCCTGAATGTTTCTCATCAAAGCTGCTTACCCATTTGGGCATCTTTCCTGCTTGGGGGTCATGATGGTGAAACTGCAGGACCAGCACTGTTACCACCACAGACAGACCAACGATGACCATGATGCTAGCGAAATACTGAGCTGCAAGCAAAAGGAGGACTTGGTTATGGGGAGGGAAATACAAAGAGCATGTTATATCCCTTGGCCATGCTTCAAGATCTACATTTGAGAAGCACTGCATCACATCTGAACAGTCTCTTCTCTGGTCTGCTGCACTGGAGCATTTGAGGTGTGTATCTGCTCAGCTCCCTTCTCTCCTGTGAAGGCAGACCCAGAACACATGGAAGGTGAAAACTGTTTGGGTTTTGTCCCTGAAGAGGAGTGTAGGGCCTCACAGTAAGAACACTTTTGTGCCTGCTGCCAGGACAGTGAGAAGTTGAAATGACAACACCAGCATTCCCAATCCTAGGCCTTCCATGGTACCAGCAGAGCTGCTGGAGGGAGATGCTGTCCTCCTGGTGCCTCTGTATCCCTTCAAAAAGAGTCACCAGTTCCCCACCTTTGCCCCACGACTGCTCCCAGGTGGTTAGGCATATTTCTCATTAGTCTTCTTAGCCCTCAAGACCACTTATTCTAGTTCCTATGAAAGTACACTAAAGCCTTCTTGAATGCTAAACTTTAATCTGCTGTGCAGGAAAGAAACCAAGATCTTGAAAGCCAGAACTGAGGCTTGAAGCCACATCTCCTAAGTGGCAGTACAGCTTCCTCATGCAAGAAGAGAGGTGGACGCTCTGGAGTGTAAAGCAAAATTGCCCACAGGGGTAATGACATTTGAAGGCTTCAGTGGCAAAATACCAGGGAGTGTTACTGTTGGTTGACATAATGTGTAATGTGGGAGATCACATCACACTGCCCCAGACTGCAGCCTCTTGCAACCCACAGCCCTCCCTCCCACAGCTTGAAGGAAAAGTAAAAATCCAATCAAAGCTGCAAAGCAAGTTTTGTTCTGCCTGTGTTTCTCAATACCAAATCCCACAGCTTTGGGAGCAAAAAGCATGTCTACAATAATGAGGTTCTGAGGTCTTCCTGAAAACAAGGCTGGAATTGCTTCCAGAGGTATGGCTTTTCATGGCAAAATGAATTATGTATGTAGATTCGAAGAATAGTCCCAAGGGTGAGATGAATTTAAAGGTCTCTATTGCAGTTACTCATAGAGAAGAGAGTCAACAAGCAAGCAGAAGCAGAGCAAACCAGGTTTCATGGAAGTTCTAACATACCCCATGTAACAGAAACATAGCAGTGTTGATATTGCTGGTTTAACTACTGCCATGAGTCAGTAAATAACTTCCTTAAACTCTACGCATTTTGATGCCACCAGACTTCAAAGGCCTGAAATGGTCAATTTAAAATTGCTTTAGCTAAGATTTTTCATGTATCCTTGGAAAATTAGTCACCTGGTTAAACTTGGAAACAACCTGATAATATTTGACTCAAGATCCTAGCCAATGATTAACAGAGGAATTGGTGCTCCCAGGTTCTTTTTTTTTTTGTGCTGTAAACCCAGGAACAGATGACAGGAAATTGCTGTATAGAACAGCTATTAAATAGAAAACAGTTCTCTCCAGAACAGACAGGGAACCAGAGAGGAGCCAGGGACCCATAAAGAAAGATATTTTATAGTTTTGCTTGGTGGTAGGCAAGGAAGAGGCTGGAGATGCGTCATCTGCATTTTGAGGGGAGGAGTGGGGTGCTCCTGTTCAAGGTACACTGAAGTCTTCAGCTGGAAATTAAGGATGAAGGACATAGTGCACAGTACTTGAGCCCTATGTGTTAGTATGAGGCAATCAAATGTGTACAAGATATCTCTGAAATCTGGCAGGTAGATCTATGCCCACCAGGTAGGTGCAAGTGCTGTATTCAGAGAGAAAGCCACAAAGTCCTGGAAATGCCCAGGACTGCTTTAAGGCTGGATTTTGCCAGGACAACAAAGAAAGTGGAGGAAAAATATAGCAATGACTGGGACAGCTGCTTGTCTTTCACATCTCTAGCTGGAGATATGATGAAGGTGGTTGCCTCGTTTTGTGTGACAGGAGAAGGTAGAACTAATAGCCATTGATCACAAAAGAATTGCTAGATGACATGCCCATGCATCCCCTTGACTGAAGACCTGACTGTCCATACAATCTAGAACCAGGCAGGGATGGCCAAGACCCTGGGTCTAGATTCAGTGACCACTCCCCTGTCAGGGAAGGCCTCCCAACTCAGTGGGTAACCCACAAAAATAAAAAGGGTATGGCTCTGAAATTATATCCTTACTTGCTCAGCCTTTTCTGATCTTTTATTCCAGGATTTACATCCTCTCTTTGCTGGCAGGAGAAAAACATATTCTTACTGTAGCAGGAGAACTAATGAGGAAAACTCCTGCACTGTCCTCCATGCACCTCCTGAAAAGCATGGCCTAATCTTCCAGTCCACTCATTTCTGCTCCTGACAGTCTTTTGCCCTTGCACCAGCAAGGTCAAGCCCATCACTTGGTGACAGCTACAGGGCTGCTGTCCCTGTTCACCTGTGAGGAGCCAATTCAGTTTTGTTATGCCTCAACAATGGTTGTCAAAGGCATGCAGGAGGGACGTTGCACATGTGTCATGTCCAGGAGGCAGCCAGAGGAAGATAGAGGAAAGCCTCGTCTCTGGGGAGACTTTGCCTGGCCACAAGTTCATGTCACACATGGGACAGGCGGTCAGCAGGGGAACACTGGACTGTGCCCCAGAGACACTCTGCAATTGATGGCAGAAGGTCTCTGCCCATGGACTGCACGGGGACATCGGACTGGGACAATGGTCTCCTGTCAGCAGGCAGACTTTGGGAGGAGCTGGGGGCATAAAAAGTAACTGCATCATAAGCCCTGGGGGCTCTTTAGGGCCTGTTCTGTCCTTTGCCTTTTGTCTCTTTGGGGGCTTCTTGAGTCTTATGCTTTTGCCCTGGCCCCAGCTGACCTTTTGTCTCTCCTGCCTTCAGTGGCTCTTGCTCGCCCTGGGGTCTGTCCTGCCTCCCTGTGTCCCTGAGCATCACCCTGCCTGCTTCGTCTCTGTGTTCCTGCCTGAGCCCCCTGCGTCCAACCCTGCCTGCCTCCGAGCCTGCCCAACACGGTGATTCTCACCACGGCCCTGTCCAGGGTCCTGGCCCGACTGCCCAATCCGCCCGATCTGTCCACAGGCAGGCAGCGTGCACAGCCTCAGGGCATCGAGGGCACTCTCCAACCTCTGGAGATAATGCCCTCTTGTTCCCTCTGTCTCCTCTCTCTCTCCCTCTCTCCCATTTTTCTTCCTCTTGCTCCACCTTCTTTAGCTCTCTTTAGTAAAGTAAATCCTTTTTACTTTGTCTTTTCATTACCAATAAATGCTTCTCAGATGTAATGTTTGCCTCGTTTGGCTTAATTTCATTCCGGACCATCCATTATTAAAAGAACTCCTTGCAGTTCCCCACAGTGGAAAACGACACCACCTCTGGTACCCTCTTTGATTATGCCTATGACTCAGGCCTCTCCAGCAACCGTGTGAGCAGAGAAGCCTTTCTGCTTAAAGGATCAAGCTACAATGCTCATGGATAATACTTCCCTTGGAGCCACAGGACTTCAATCTTCACTCATTCTAGCCTAGCCCCACACTGCCCTGAATTAGCAAACTGTATTTCTGGGTCTCTCCTGATGTTGCTGAGCACAGAAATAGGATGTTGTCCTGTGAGGGAGACAACTAATGAGCTTTGGCCTCCCAAGCAACAGCTTTGGCCTAGCCACCAGACCTTTCTGGCAGTATTTCAGGAGCCATCCTAAATCCTTTTTCTTAATTTAGTGCTCTGAAGCTGTTGCCGCCACAAAGTCCTAAGCCCATGTGTCTGTTGGCAGAGGTAAAGGCAAATCTAATTTTACAAAGAAGCTCAGCCCCTTTTACCTAAACTGCAGGAGAAAAATGCTTAACAACTCCCACTAAACATCCCTCTGTGTCCTACTTGTAACTCCTAGTTACTAGATTAGCTGGGAATCTTCAACGCTTCCCTTCACTGTAGGAAGTGTCAGGAACAGCAACCCCAGATCAGGGTGCATGTGAAAGACCTGGCTGCTGATAATTCACCTCCTCTGAGGCAGAGCTTGGAAGTGACTGACACATTCTGGAAAGTAGCTTATTTGCACTCTGCCCTGGGAAGCTGGTGCAGGCCAGAAAAATGCACCAGAAGACCTGTGTTTGGAGCCCCTCAGCAATCCTCAGGGATACTGAGTCTGTCTTGGTCGCTTCTAAATGTTCTTCATCGGTTTTAAAACCAGTAAGATGCTCCCTTCAGCAGAGGTGTGAACAGAACAGCTGGTTTGGATGCTTGATTGATCTTCAAAAAGTATGAAATATTTGCTCTTGTACAATTGATATTCTTCCTTTTCTTTGCCAGATGTAACAATCAGGACAGCAATTTTAACGTCCAGGAGTTTTGTCATCATCTGTCCCAGGACAATCAGAAGATGATCAGGTGCTGTTATAATAACAAATATGGATCTAATAAAACCACAGATAGTCAGGTCTTCTAAAAAGTCAGTGAGAACAGCTATTTATTCTTTGCAGGCATACTTCGATAACACCTATACGAAAAGGATAGCAATGATTTGCAATTCATCATTTGAAGAGCATTCAGTACCATTTTTGGATGTTTTGTGTCATTATCTGATGTTAGAGAAGCACCTTAGCATTATTTTAGAGATGTTTTGGAAGACGTACTGCTGAATTGGAACTGGATTAACTTCAAGGACTGACTAGGGACAGGGTCAACAAAACAGAATCCCTAAGATGAATGTTTTGCCTTGATTTTGTCATGGAGCAGTGATATCATATCAATCATATCATATAATTTCATTTCATATCATATCATCATATTATATCATGCCAGCAGTTATCATCTGACCCAGATTTGTTTACATAGTCAATCACAAGACAAGCAGTGTATCTGCACTGTGACCAGTCACAGTCTTCTTGCTCCTGTGAAATACCAGGGGAAGGAGGAAAGTGTTGTGCTCAAGTATTCACATTGATCAAGTTGTATGTTGGATGCCTCCCACTGGTGTTCCTGTTTCTATTCTATCTTTTCAGAAAACATCAGGTTTTGCGTGTGAAATGAATAACTAGGTTAGAGCCACTCTAGGTCCAGTAATGTCAGTCATTCAGGGCTTTGTGCTTCTTGTGAGCTCAGAATGAGATATTCACTGCTCCTCCTTCTGGAAATCATCCAGGTGAAAGAACTAAAGCCTGTGCAGGCTAATGAAACCCTCAGATATGGCAGAGGGGCTTCCAACCAGCCTTCTTTTATCCTATGGTAGGGATGAGACCTGGTGCACAGCAGATACTGTGACAGTCTAAAAATGGTAATGGCAGAGTTACTCAGAATCAAGAAAATCAAAGATAGATGAGAAAGCCTTTTTATGACTTACTGTTGTACACAGACAGCAAAGAAATACATAAGTGGACATATTATTAGGGTACTTGTGTTTTAAAACTCTTCTCCTTCCACATACTTTTGAAGAATAGACATGGGAGTTTGAAAAGTAAAACTGTTCTCTAATTTCATTTGATTGTATTTTTCTGTAAATAAAAAACATCCAAGACTCTTGGCCTTGGGAAAAGCATCACTGATCATGGGGAATGAAACTGTAAGAGCTGATATGAATGAGAATTTCTGTTTCATGAAAGAGATTGAGCAGGGGCCTGATTCTGACAAGGTACCAGTCAGGGCCATGAAAGGATAGGGGGGAAAAGCACTCCAAAAACTCAAAGAGGGACAGAGTAAAGTGAGATGGCATCAGCTGAGAAGATACTGTAAGATGACAAAAAATGTAATAGGGATTAATCCAATTTTCTCTCTAGTCAGAACAACTAATGCCTTATGTTTATAACTTAAAACAATCTGTAACTCCCGAAGGTGACAAAGCACCACATTGCTTCCCTGTCCTACTAATTTCCAGTCTCATTTTCTCTATGACTAAATGCAAGAAATCACCCCAAGCATCTGCTGCAAAGGTACTTAACTGCGGTGCAAAGTGTTCATGCTTACTGAAATGGCATAGGCATGGTAAGGAAAAACAAAGGGGGGACACAGGTGGAAAATATCATTATAATGGAGCCTTAAGCAGCAAGTAAATTGTGATTTTTAAAAAAGCAGAGGAGTTTAGCAAACTAAGACAGAGAAATTCAGTTTTGCTAACTGGAGATGGAGATAACTTTATTTTTATTGTGCTTTATTTGATACATCCAGTCAAAATGTCAAGCATCACTTGAACGTTAATCATAGGAAGTGCCAGTTCCTCATATTTATGATCCTCATGTTCCCTTTTCAAGCACTGTTTACATACCAGCTTCCTGGTGTTCCCCACTTTCCACTATAAACTCATTTAAAGCAAAATATAGACTTTTAATCCAAAATCAGTGGTGTTATTTTGGAGAGGGCTGGTAGAAAATAAGGATTTGCAGCACTTTTAAATTTTTTTTGCATGGAAGACAATCAGAAATTATTAACTACTTCTCCTGTGCAAGGAGAAGCCTCAAACTGCAAGGTCTAAAAAGTGTTTACCAAAGAAACAAATCATCTGGCTGGCCTGATACATCTGAACATCTCATTTCAAGATTTGGGTAGAAGCAAGCTTTATCTGCTTTCCCGAAGTACTTTGAAAATTATACTTAGAGCATGGGCTAGGATGGACAGAGAGCTGCTAAGTCAGAGCTTTTTGCAGGTTGAGTCTAAAGCTGAAAGAGTCCAGCCGTGGGTGCTGCTGGCTGTTTTTCTGTGTGACTGTACTTTCTCTACTACCTGGGGGCTGAACTCAAAGCCTGCAGAGCTTCAGCTCGATACAAGTGCAAAGAGCTGTGTGAAGTTTTCAAAGCAGGCATTTTAGGGTCTGTCTCTGCATGGTGTCACTCTGTCCTCACAGTGGGGAGACAGAGGAACACAGAGGTGAATTGCAGGAAGGGGGGGAAGTGCAGACAGTGCCATGCAGCCCCAAAAGTTTTGCCCCTCTGGAGGTGATACTGCAAGCAGGGGAAAAGAATAGTCAGGAAGGTGAACTGATTAGCCTCCTCACTAGCTTGGCCTAAATTTTCTGGAGCAATGGCTTTTGGCCATGTCTGACTTAACGTGGGCTGTAGCTTGATCTGTTTTTCTGAAAAACTGGCTGATTTTGGTAGGAACTAAGTCTTATGAGATGAATTCTTTTAAGTCTTTGAGTCCAAACTAGCAACTTATCCTGAGGCATTATTGAAATTTCCTACAGCAGTGCATGATAAATTTTATTCTGGTCAGTGCTTTATTTGGTACCACTGGATGTGGGACCTCATGACCCCCAACTGTGTAAATCTTGAGGAGGCTCCAGCCAAAGGATAGTAATGGAAGGTAAGAGTTGTAGTTAGGAATCTGTATTGACTTTGAGGAATTTGTTCCATAGTGATTTCTTAATGCTTGATTTCCTAGTCTTAATTATAAGGTTGCTTTTGGATAGAAAACACTGTTTTATGAAACAGATGAGGGATATGAAGACTTTAAAGGCATTCAGGCATGTATCTATTGCCTAAGGAAAGAACTCATCCTTTCCTGAGAAATGGCTGTATAACCATTACCAAAACCAGATCCTTGTCCACTATTATTTACCTAGAATAATAAAATCATTTAGGTTTGAAAATACCTTTAATATAATTTGTTTCACCCTTCAACTTAACATGGATCACAATATCTCTTTTTAAAAAAATAGTCCTTACAGTGTAGAGTTAAATACCTCTAAGGTAGTTTTCAGATGAATTACCTAGTCCTTTAATTTCAGGTGGCAGAGCCTGATCTTGTACAAAGGCTCTAATTAAAATAACAATACTTGTTAATAGCAATATTTGTTTAATTTTAATTTAGTTGCTGAACCAGGAATTCAACACAGTGGGACATGCTTACGTCTTCTTATGTAATGCACTGGATAAGTGCAATAAGAGGGACTGGAAGGTGCATGAAATCCACATGAAATTACTGGCCTTTATAGTGCAGAACCAATCTGAATAATACATGGGCTTTTAGAAAGAGAAAAAAACAATTGTCTTATACCTGAGCTGTATCACACAGGCTTTATGATTTTACCCAGTGATTAGCACAGTCAGACCAGTAATTTAGTTGCGTAGCACGTCTGGAGTTCTCTGCATTTCTGTACATACTTTCCTCCAGTAATGAACTCCAGTTCCCTACTTATATGAACTCTTGGTAAAAGCAACTTTAAAGAGAAAAATCAAAAGTAAGTAAAATCATGGCAGCAGCAAGACACACTTCCCGCAAGGCATGATTAAGCTACAGTAGGAAGGGTAAGTTTAGGACACAGTTGCTGCTGTATAGCCATGGTCTGAAAGTCTTTAGGAGCTACACTCTAGAGGTTTTAAGCGCCAGGAGGGACTTCCAGTACCCTGTAGAACAGAATCTTTGTTCATAAAGTTGACATGTGCTGGATTCTAGCCAAACTGTTGTGTTTGTAGATGTCACGGGCCTTCAACTCTTTTTATTTAAATTGTTGAGCTAATTGTTGAGCTATGGGTGATTAATGTTTTAAACAGAATCAGAGACATCGTTCCCTGGCTGGGCCTTCTCCCTCCATTGGCAACTCTGTGGCAGGGCAGGATTCAAGTTTTGAAATATTGTGGTGCCTTTCTTTGCATAGATATGTGCTGTTGAAAACTGGGCTTTGAAAGTAAATATTTTCCCTGAAAGGGAGGGTGTGGTAGAGAAGGATGGGAGCCAGCATGCTGCTGGGCAAGGAGGTGCTGATGTGAATGCAAACCCCAAGAAAGCTGAGTGAGAGCAGGGGGCCAGCCTGTCCAATAGGAACATATGAAAGCTCTACCCTGCAGCAGGAGCAGCAGGGTTCTGCTGCTCTAAGGTGCTGAGCAGCCAGCTACTGATTCCGAGGTCAAGTCTTGTCGCTTGCTCTTTACAGAAAAAGAAGTTGACCTGTTTTAACATCTATTAACATGATTAGCAGGCTGCTGAGAAATGGGAATCTCTTGTCTGAGGAAGCTGGATGTGTGGCATAAGAGAGTCTCTGCTTTGGGTAGCTTTATAAACAGACAGAGAATGCAGAACACATAACAAGGAAGGGGTGACCCACTTTGCAAAGGTACAAAAAAGCAGCTGTCTTGTCCCACTTGCATCCTTCTGATTATTTAATCTGATAGGTGCTTTGTTTGTTATTAATCTAATTTGAGGTTCCCCTTAACTAAGAGGAACTAACTTATGAGTACCACATTACTCTGTAAATATGTTCAGGATTGCAAAAGCTAGTACTTTTCTTGTTGTCATATTAGACCAATTCTCCTTTGCTACCTCAATAAAGACACTCCAACAGCAGCTGTGATATTTTTCCATATTATTAGAGTTCAGCAGTTAAAGTAGAGGTCAGAAGGAGAAGAAAGCACAGCATGTTAGGCATTAGCAGCTTTGAAATAGCAAAGGCTCTGAGGGTGCACGCAGATCCAGAGAGGTATGGATGCATGTTTGTTTCTAAAAACTCAGGCCCTAAAAGAAAAATGCAGATTTTTAAAGCATGTGGAGTCACATTTTCAAAGTATCTCTGCACCCACATGCATGAAGACCAATAACAGTGACTCTTCAGCAGATCAGCAAGGGATCTTTCTACTTCAAAATCAAATTATCTGCATCCTTCACAAACCACATGCTTTAGAAGATTTGTTTATTCCTGAAACCTGCTGCTAACCATGCTAATTCTTCAAAACTGAAATGAGCTTTCCAAATGTACTCCTTTTCCTTGTATTAATTCTGAGGATTTTAACTGGAATAGAGATCACACTAAAAAACTGAAAAACTATGATCATGACCTGGCATCTTCTATTCAGCAGCTAAAATATTCTCTGTGGGATCACATGTAAAACCACTGTGAGGAAAAGATGCTATGTCACTTTGTTAGATTAAGGATAAAGTTTTCAGAACTTGAGATAATGTAAAAGTGCACAGCCCAGCTTTGAGCACTTACTGAAAAAGGGCTGTTTGGGTGCAGAAGCCAAATGATAAGCAGTCTCCCTGGAAATTTGAAGTGGAGCAAGAAGATAGGGCAGGGTTTTAAACTAGAAATACTGTGGCTGGAGATAACAACCCAAATGTAAATGCAGAAGTAGCAGACAAGGGTGAAAAACATAGTATTGGGTAGTCAGAGCAAGAAAGACCTCAAGAATGGTGAAACAAGTTGGAAGATCTCACCTCCAGAGTGAGAAAATGCATTAAGACTAGGGAATATGCAGGATCAACTGAAACTCTGCACATAGTTGTGAAAAAATAATGTTACTGGAAAACTGAGATGTTGAGGGACATTTCTCACTACTAGAAGCTCTCCAGGAGAAGTTATATGAAGGAGCCACTTGGATGTGAGGGGCTTCTGCCTGGATGGACAAAAGCTGCTGGAGAGTTTGTGGATCAGCTTCAGTGAAGAGGCCAAAAGGAGTGATTCTGTGGTGGGAGTGCATAATAGAACATCCACAGACAGTGGACGTGGGGACTTCTTAAAACAACCCAGAGAAACCTCTGTCTCACAAACCCTCATTGCCACCAGGGGCTTGATCTACCCTGATGACTGCTGAAAAGGCAGCACATTTATAATGTATAAGCAGGGGTGGTGCACGTTATGCTTCACTAGCAATGAAGAACCATTTGGGAACATAATAATCAGTGGCAACCTAGGCTGGAGTTACTGTGAAATAGTGAAGCTCAGGACCATTAACTGAGTGAGGACTAAGACCAGCAAAGCATAAACGTTGGACTTCAGGTGAACAGACTTGTCATTTTTGGGGGGAACTAGTAGCTGGGATCCCACCAGGGAATGCTCTGAAAGATAAAGCAGCACAGGAAAACTGCTAGGGTTTTTTAAAGCACAGTACCTGCAAATGCAATAAATAGATAAGCACACCAGTAGATGAGTGTGGCCAAACTGTGAACTCATGGTAGGGCTTCAGTGCAGAAGAGATGGGGTTGTAGGAAGCAGAGACAGGCTACAAAATGAAAATTTGGAAGCATTATCTGGTCATTATGGTTGGTGTCAGAAATGCTAAAACTCCTTAGTTGAAGCTGGTGTGGGAATCAAAGGCAACAGGAAGAGTTTCCACCACTACACAAACACTATACAAACAGCTAAACAAGGCAGACACAGACTTGCTGCTGAAAGGAGGGGATGATTTAGTGACAGTGAGCAGTGATAAGGTCAAGGCAGTGTGTACTTTGCCTCAGTTTGCATCATCAAGGTCTCTGACATTTCTGTGTTCAGAGATGATTCAAGGATGAGGAACACAACCAGCAATAGGTAAGGAAGGACTCATGGATTGGTTGTGAGATCTGAGCCTGCCCAAATCCATGGAATCATTGAAAATCCTAAAGGGATCATTGCAAGACCAAGGAGATGGAGAAAGACAGATGTTGCATCCACCTCTCAAAAAAACAATCCAGTGAACAAGAGCTTTGTCATTCTGACTCTGTCCCTGGGTAAACCAGGCAGTAAGTCCCCAGGGAACATTTCTGGACAGTTGAGAAAGGGGGTGGGGATGGGAACAGCCGTCCAAAATTCATTAAGAAGAAATCATGTCTGACCAACATGATTGCCTTCAAAAACAATTTAAAATATTTGCAGAGAATGAGAGAGTCATGGATATCATTTACAGCAACTTTAGGAATTCTCTGATAAGCAGAAATTGTCTGTCATTGCAACATCAAAGTCCATAAAAACGCATTCATAGCTGCTGTCGGTACAAATCCTACCTTCTGTGGTAGAAGACAGTATTAGTAGAAACTGTTCAGGTTAAAGCTAGTGGACTGGCCGTAGGCAAGTGTACCCCTTTACAAATTCTAAATGGGATTTGTTATGCATTATACGCAGCAAAGTTATGTCAACAGTGGTTCAAGATGGCTTCTGTCTCCTCCCTGCATACAAGTTTCTCTTAGAACTGTGCCTGTCTCCATTGTGTCCTAGGTATATGCTCAGAAAGAGGTTTTATTAGTTTTTTGGAAGCTCCTGTATGATTCAAAGCCAAGAATCCTGCTGACTTTCACTGAGATGAGTAAGTTTTTTGGAGGCTTTCAGAAACTCTTGCCTATGGGTGCCATTGTCCCTACTATTACATGCTTATCCTCCATCACCAGAGTTAGGACTAGTCTTAAAGCCTTGAAGAGAGATAATGAAGCTGAGTAAATGCTTTTTTTTTTGCCCCAGTCATTATATAACTTTTTTGAGGCTTTCATTATACAATTATGTGGTGCATCTTCCATCAGCACCTAGATATCTTGTTGACTATTTTGTTCATTTCTGCTGTCTAGAGCATGTACTTTAGTCATGATTTATACTCACAGGTCTTTCATTTCTTTGTTACTTTGTAAAATAGAACAGGTTTATTTCGTCAACCCTGCAATAAGGCCCCATGAGACCAAGGTAAAGGGCAGTCCTACAAAAACCGAGGCTGTAACAATGTCTGTCTGGCCCACAATCCCAAGACGATGATCTGCCCTGTAGTTTTCAGTACACATTAAAAATGCTTCAATGATATATTTGAATTTTGACTGTTGTATCCTGAATTGCTCTTCAGATTGAGAGAAGAGAGACGGCAGGAAGGGTTTGTGTAATAGCAGGGAGGTGGTGCGATGCAGAAGAATGAAAATTAATTTTCTGCAGTGTTGATTCTATGTCCTCTCAATCCTTGCAGTTACCTGCTTATCTATTATTTCCAGAGCCTTTTTGTAACCTCATGTAGGTCCTTTTCATACATGCACATGGTGAAATCCAGGTTGACATTCCTGACATTGCTGAACGCAAAACTGGAGTAACAAAGAGTCAGTCCTCAAATTGGCTTTGAACAGCTGAGAGGCATCATGCACAGTGCATAAAGCAGTGAAAATCAACTTACCTATTAGTGGGACAGAGTCAGAAGTTGCAGGCATGATCTCAGCCACAAGCAGCATGAATACAGTCAGGGAAAGAAGGACAGTGATACCTGGAGGGAGTGAACAGATTTGGGAAGAATGAGGAAAATAAACTCTGCAGCTGCCCCTCTGATGTCTTTGCTGTTAAATATAGCATTGTCCTGATATACAGCTAAGGCAAACCCATGACTTCATGTCTGACAATAAAGATTAGAACTTCCACAAAGTGCGAGTGTTTTTAGATGCAGCTCTATCTGCTCTCTTTTCACTTTTCTCTAATACACACAAACCCTTGCTTCTCTCAAAGTAATGGAGAAGTCTTTTTTTCTGAGTGAAACGTAGCTTGCAAAAATGGCAAACTACAGTGCTTTTCCAAAACATTGCACAAAGCCCAAATGGTTGTTAAGGGCTAGGAGAGACTTGCACAGACAGCAGCCTAGGTTTTTGCTATCACATGTTATATAACATCCCTCAAAGACACGCAGTCTGTTTTAAAAGAAGCTCTTTATTCCATCTGGAAAGGCTGTTAACCATCCTGATCAAAAGGTCAATGCATCAACATTAGCTCCTATTTTTATGGCAACATTGTACTTCAGCTCAAATAACTCTTTTCCTTATCCCCATCCTATATTTCATAGACAGCAATTGTACCCCCGATAGCCTGTGTTTTATTTCTTGTAAGGCAGGCTGCTCAGATACCTTTTTTTAATCAAAAAAAGCCTCACTGAGGACACTTCATATGATTTAGAAGTCTCTGTCCTGAGACAGAATAATGCACAATTAACTCTTAAGGTCTCAGCTGGCCCAATGTGTATTTACAGCTCTTGTGGTGTATTTACAGCTCTTGCCTATCTCCTCTTGGAAGGAGACCCTTCCCATTTTTATCAACACACACAACAGTAAATCTCATTTAGCCCTTCCATAGCTGTTTTCTTAGGGGACACATGGCTAGGTGTTTTGGGAGCTAATTTTGAAGATGAAAATCCAGTGCCCAGCTGCTGCTGTTCACAGCGCTTCTCTCTTTGCTTCTTAGTATGTTTCATTGGAAAAAGAGTCAATGAGCTGTGAAATGCATTGAGATGTACTCAAGTACATAACAACAGGCATGACAGAATATAACCACTGCCGCCTATGCCAACAACAAGTTCAGCTTCCTCCCAGTCCACAAGATATTGTATGTGGAGCACAGGATGTGTGAATGTCATACTGAAAGCTGTTATCCTTGTTCCTGTAACCAAAATAGTACTTCTAGTGCTCTTCTAGTGAAATCTTTCTTCATCAAGCAACATAGTGACATGAGGTATTTATTTTCCTATTTTATATGATGCTTATAAAACAAATGAATATTTTAGCACTTACCTAAAGAAATCTTCTCCCCAGAATCAGCTGGCAAAAGGAATACAAGCAGTGCTAAGCCAGATATGAGAACACAGGGAATAAGTAAGTTCAAGCCATAGTAGAGGGTGCGTCGACGCATGGTGATGGTGTATGTCACATCTGGGTATGGTTCTTTGCAGCATTCATAGTACATCTCATTCCTCTTCCCTGGGACACCTACAGAGAGGATGATCAGAGCAGTGGGGAGAGATGCAGGACTCCCAGTTAGCTCCCTGGACTAGACCAGACCAAGAAGTGATGTTTTATGTGTGTCACCTCTGCTATTTTTGGTCTACTTCCTGTGTTTTCTAGGGTTTGCTTTCATGCCTTCTGAGTCATTCAAACCTAGCTTAGCTAATACAGCTCATCTGAGCCAGAACAAAACAGTCCTGGATATCACAACCTCAACAATGTACATTCTGCTTTCCTACATTCTGTGAATGGTAACATACTGTTGATGTGATATTCACTAGCACATGCAGCAGATTTTCTGGGTGACAAGTGCCGCTGCTTCTTACTTTACTGTGATCCTCTACACATATTTGCTCTTTTTTTTGTCAGGAAAAACAGACAGGCTTACTTTTCAAAAAGGATGTCAAGTTAAGCTGAAAGTCTGTTATATCTGAAGGTTGAGAGACATAGCTGTCCAATACAGCTGTACTGCAGGGTTGCCTGTGGTGATCCCGCTGCAGCAGATTGCCTGACATGCTCCATGATGGAGACTGCAAGAGCCCTGGAAATGTCAGGAGAGCTGGAAGGTGTCAGCACCTTGTATCTTTCATATCAAAATTGCTCACTTCTCTTTTGTTTCTGTGGACATGACAGATGAAATGACAATGTGTGCATTTTGGCAGAGGCTTAGCAAAGTTTTTTTAAAGGATATAGCCGTGGCTTGCCTCAGGTGCTATTTAATGCTTTTGCTGTATGAGCTAAATAAAGTCCCTGTTTTGTTCTCCCTGGTCAGGGCTGAAGGCAGATAAACCACAAACTCTTAATCAGATATGCAAAGTTATTGGATGAAAATACACACTGTAAAGGAAGACTGGAAGGGAGAATTGCTCTAAAATAGCTGGACTTTAGGAGGATTTCCCTATGGAGTCTTCTGGCTTCTCATAAAACTGAATATGATTTCTCAGATGCTCTGTATGGTAAAAATACTGCATGCAGTTGGGTAGGACATTTATTTCCTTCTCTGTATATCCAGACTGGAAGATAAATGTATTTTTTGTAACCTCTCCTTGCAGTCGTCTAAGTTCCATCAATTTCTGTAACATTGTCTAAGTTCCATCAATTTCTGTGACTTACAGCTACATAAATGAGCTCAAAATAACTTACTAGTTCTCTGAATAACTAGTTCTGGACATAAATTCATTTGGAAATACAGGTATCTTCCAAAGCATAGAAGAGAGACATACTAATCTGTGCATTTTATGAACTGGTAGACACTTTGATGCTTTTCTGGGTGAGAAAGATCAATTTACGTAAAAGTGTTGCTGAAATACTTTTCACACCAATCAATTTTGCTGATGTATTAGAGTAAATGTGACAGTAGTGTTCCATGCACCTACAAGAGATACATCCAAGTTTAGTACTGACAAACTGCTCAGATGTGTCAGGACTAGTAGCTTTCATTTACTCAGTACTTCATGTACTCAGTGGCAGGCAATTGCTTCAGACCACAGTGTTTTCAGACAGTTCAATGAATGTTGCTGAAAGGCTGTCTCTGATATATGATTTTTCCTATTCTTTTGCTTCTTCTTAGATCTATATTTTTAATATCTGTATTCCATGTCCAAATGATTGATAATTTCTATTTATTTGAAGTTTGCCTTTGCAAATTAGACTATTGAAAATTTGTAGGTTGGCCAATTTACCCACTAAATCCCATTCTCCATTTGAGATGTAGTTGGAAACATCAGCATCGAGCATCTGCAGATCAATCAACCAGCCACTGTGAGTCCAGGAGCCAAACTTCAAATCACACTTCTGCACATCAAAGGGGAACCAGCGGACATCAATGTAACATGTGCTCTTCAAAATGCCTGTAGATAGAAATCAGTCATGATCAAGCAGGGTGCATTTCATTTTACCCTTATCTGTCTCTGATTGTGAACAAGCTTCCTCTTCAAAAATTCTGTGTGATACAGTCATGGGGTAACCAAACAAGTACTACAGGTGGAAGATGCTGCCATGAGTGGAATAACCTCCCTTCCTCCACCAGTGAAGGATCTCTCTCACTGTATCCTTGAGGTAGGTTGCCTGGGACACTGTGGCCATCCAGGAGCTGCCCACCCTGTTTCCCAGTGCCAGCTGGCCCTAGCAGATTACAGGCAGTGATACTTGGTCTGACAGGAGCAAGGAATAAGCCCCAGGGACTTATTGTGCTGTGACCAGCTCTTTGAAAGGAGTTCCTGGATAGGCCACGCCTCAGACACACAGCCCTTTGAAAATACATTGTTGTCCTAAACCTTGCTCAGTGCTGGCCTTAATCATGCGTGGGGTAACTGCGCCTTGAGTCGAATTCTGGATGCGTCTAGTTCATGTTCTGGGATGCTTTAAGGGGTCTAATGGGTAGGGAACAGCAGGGGAGCAGCCATCAGGGAAGTCACTGCTGATCCCCACAGGGCATTGTGGACCTGCCTGGGGACAGTGCTGTGCTATGACACAGAGTTTAGGAATTTTTTGACCATCACAGTGAACAACTGTGGGATAGCCTCTGTGTTTGCTGGCGAGTCCCTGGTGAGGCACGGAACCAGCAACACGGATTAAAGAGACTGAGACTTGGGCCCCACTGGCCGAGACCAATCCCATCTTGTCTTTCCACCTGGATTTTTAGCTTCAGCCTGGCAAGAAGGGCTTCAGTGCTGAGTGAGTGCTGCTCTTGGGGTCACTTCTGCTCACACACCTCTCCACACAATAGAGACCTAGCTGGACTGCACATGAAACATGATAACATGATGCACACCACCTTACTTCTGATGAAACCTTAGCTGGGCCTCTGGATGTTTTGAGTAAACTACTCAGGAGAACATTTTACTGCTTCATAAAGTATAAATGCCACTGATAATGGACTTAAATTTTCATAGTGGGTCTGTCCCATTATTAGACAGTCTAACAATGATTGCAAGGTTGAAAAAATTAGGTTGCAAAATTTCCACAGAGGGCTTTTAAATACCTTGGTTTCATTCATGAAGGAAACCTGCTTGAAATTACTTGATTAAAAGTAAACAAATACTCTCTGTGCCCTACCTGGAGGAATATATTGGCAGGATCCAGAGTAGTTCACCAGCACATTTGTATGAAATGTTGCATCAAATCTTTCATCTGCACTGTAACACAGTATAAAAAAACCAGAACAAAATAAAAAAAAAAAAGCAAGCTGAAGTGTGAGTAAAGATGTAACTGTCAACATAAAAATAATCTTTTGGCTGAGTTAAGTTCCTACATCTGGGTGAAGTGTCCACTCTTGATAAATATCTCAGTTCCTCATAGTTACTGCCAGCCTGCACCTGCCAGACTGCTTGCATGCTGCAAGGTCCTCAAAGAAGTGAGAGGCAGAGTCTTGAATGTCTTTTAAAAAAAAGGCAGAAGAAAAAGAAGCGAAAGTGTCACATTAGCTGTATTAGCTACAAAAACCAGACAGTTGGGACAATGAGGCTTTTCTAGGGCATCTGTCAAAATGAGGCAGCTCACCACATAAATCACCTTATCTGTTATCTTACCGAGATATCTGTAGTAACAGATACATTGTAACAGTAATGGTGTCCTGACATAACAATTCTGCAATCTCCTGAGATGCAGAGAGGACAAGAGTTTGCTTCTAGCATTGGAAGAAACCACTGGTGAGAAGTTATTTTAGGGGCTTGTAGGAGGAGATTCATTGAAACTCCAGGAGTAAAAGGGACCAAGAATAGAGAATTTCTTTACTATTTCAAAATTTGGAGATAATTAAAGGGGTAATGAGCCAGACAAGGACACGATTCTTCAGAGAAGAGAGTCTGGGGGCTTGTTCCAGAGGGTCTCTTAGGAAGAGGTTAACCACAGAGGCTTGTAGAGCCTTCCCTGTAGTGGCTATGTGCAGGTCTATGTTGCATGACTACACCATCCTGCATACCCTGTCTTTCAACCAGATTTTAAAAATTCAGAGCCTCCATTACTCTTCTGATCTGCTCTTTATCCATGTCTTGAGCCTTCAGTCCCCAATACAAAACAAAGGGGATGACACTGAAAAGCCTAAGTCCAGAATGAGTGATATTTATTAAAGACATAAAAGACAACAAAAAGGGGGTTTATAAGTACAAGGCAACAAGGAAAAGAGGAAAGTAAGGGAAAAAACAACAGGGTGTACTGAGCTGCAGTATCCTGAACACTGTGTGCCTCATTCTTTGCAAGTCATTTCACACAATGGCAGGAGTCCATGGCTGAACAGGGGACGAACAGGTTAAGGAAATGTAGATAAGAGAGATTCTACTCAGCAGAGCTGATGAAATTTACTCTTGAGAACTGAAAGGACTGGCCGAAATACCCTCTGAAGCATTAACAATTATCTGTAAGCGCTTGTGGAGAAGAGGGAAGGGCATGGTGAATTAGGGGAGATCAAAGAGAATTCTGACTTCTTTTAAAGGTGAAATTATAGACATCAGCCTAACTTCAAAGAAAATGGGGTGAAACATCTGGCAGATTTGTGAAGGGCCAACTGCATCAAATCAATCTATTTTTCTTACTAAGAGGAGGCTAGTATCTATCTGAATTTCAGCATGTTCTTATAAACTACAGTAATATGGACAAAGCTGTATGCCTCCTTTTTAGAGACTGAAAAGGAATAGACAGTAAGAAGCAAAGCTGAGGTAAAGAAGAGCACTTAAACAACCTAGGTCTCTCCAGGCCTCCTTTGGATATCTTGTAGTGAGGGTTTGGAATAGAATATAGATCATGGTGAACTCTGGAAACTAACAAAATGAAATTTAATCTGGGTAATTAGAAAGAATTACCCTGAAAACTGTCAGAGAATGACATAAGAGGGAAAATCTAGTAAGACAGCAGAGCTAAACGACAACATCTGGGGTTTGCAACAGATAAAAAAATAAGTCCAGAATTAAGATATTATTAGAGAAAACCCCAAATCCCCTTCTCCTGGAAAGCATTAAGGAAACAGCTGTCTAGAGAGTTTCCACTTCATTCAACACTGCAGCAATGCTGTCTAGAGAGATAGATTCATCTCTGTAGAAGGAAAAACAGATTAGCGAATGTTCAGAGTAGAAGAATAATGATGGAGAGGTTTTTAAAATATGTGATAACAGAAGCGGGATGAAAATCCATTTGTTTACTTCAATCAGAAACACTATGACACATATAGGACAGTAGCTCTCCTGCAGATGTTAATTTTGAAGAGACTATAATAGTTTCCTCTCTGTGTTCACTGAGAAAAAGTTAAAGACATCTGCAGAACTACAGCAAGGAAGATCTCGTAGATGGGCTACTGGAAAAATCTGTTAGCTGATGCTTGCTTCTTTTTGTTACTCTTTAAGGGTAAGGCCAAATCTATAGAGGGCAAAAGGCTCATTGTATCAGTGAAGCATGGCTGATTTTCTGCACTTAGTTCTAGTCTCCTGCCAGCCATTTCACATCTTGCTTACCTGTTATACAGAAGAATGTCTGGTACCCAAATCTGGTCAGCAGGAAATCGCAAGTTCTGCACTCCTGGATATTCATATTGATCCCAAGACAAGTAAACATCAACCCATGACTGTTGACAAACACATACATCAGATTATGTGAGCTTTTAAAAGCCTTCTAAGTTCTTTGTAATATTAGGGAAACAGAATAGATTTTGCCAATAGCAGTAGCTGCAGTATGACAATAGTTTAATGCTTCGTTTTAATTATTAAGAAAGGCTGGCATCTATAGAGAAAATAGCAGTGTGACTACTGAAGACAGTGCTTAGCTCTTCATCTTGTGGTCAGAAGTCAGGCATCCCAAACCCTTGCTGGTGGGCTGGCAGAACCACTAGCAATAGGCACCTCCATGAGGTCTGCTGGTTCTGAAGTAAATGGGTTTTTGAGGTAGTTAGTGGTAGGTGAACCATGGTCTGAGTCTCCCCGTTGGGTGGAAATAATTTAATCTGTTACAAAGGTTGGGTGACTCTTTTACTAACCACCTTGCTATGAGAGGTAGGCAAGTTAACTTTACATGCCAAGGGGATGTTTCTGATCCCATCTCCTCCACCTCAACACACTTAATTCGAGAAAGGTGCAGGAACAGCTTTTGTGAAGAACCTTCTGATTTACAATGAAGCTCAATGGGAGCCTTGCGAGGGAAACCTTAATCAGTAGAACATCTGTGGAACATCTGAACCTGAGGAACATCTCTGCAAGGGACAGGACACCTACAGGCTTTAACCTAACAATCCTGTAGTCATATAGGTTTATTTCAGTTAGTTTTTACAATATAAAAATGCTCATTTCTGCTGCAAATCCCAGCAGATAGCTGAGGAAGAAACAGCCAGCTCAGCTGAACATATTAATATGAGGTAGTGTTTGGCTGTGAAAATCAAAGTGGAATTAGTTTAATCATTCAAGTCTCCCACTGGTTTTTCTTTCAAAACCTGCTTTTTTCCTGACCACGAGCCCTTAAGGAGAGCTGTTTATGCAGCATAAAACACTGTATGCCTCACCATAGGCAGCCAGGCAGACCTGATGGGAAATTCTGTCCTG
The DNA here is from genome assembly GCF_963513975.1 of Fringilla coelebs. Lineage (NCBI taxonomy): Eukaryota > Metazoa > Chordata > Aves > Passeriformes > Fringillidae > Fringilla > Fringilla coelebs. The sequence goes on along the minus strand of NC_140031.1, from coordinate 64,624,694 downwards.
TAAAGGAGGTCCCTCTCCTTAGTAAAGATCAGTTGTGCTTACTCTGTGTGAGCATGCAGGTGAATACTCAGCTGGAGCAGGCTGCAGAAGAGGGAGGAGGAATGTTTATGTGAGAGGTTTGTAAAGCATGAGGGAAGGCAATATCCCAGAGAGCTGCCTGGGTGCTGCCAGCAGCAAAGCAGCATCGGGCCCTCTGTGGTCCCTGGACTACGCACTACCCCCTATGTGACCACTTCTGTGTTCAGGGACAGATGCCCTGGCTCCCAGTCTCAGGCAGAGGTGGGATTTTCCCAGAAGTGGCAAGTGCAGGTGCCTGCTTTACTGAGTGTCTGGCTTGCTTATAAGTCTCCATCACTGGTTATGGAGAGGGTCTTGAGCCCTTTGACAATTCTCTTCTTAGCTATGATGGGACCCTAACTCTGGACTCTTTGTTACTAGATCACTACATCTCCTGGCAAAACAATGTAGGTGGTTTCCATGCTCAAAAGGTCAACAGGTCTGTCCAAAGGATTAGTGCAGTCTCCTGAAATTAATTTTCAATTCTAAAAGGAGTACTGGGGAAATTTTAAAGGACTCAAAATACCTGTATTGCATTATACATAATCTATAAGATAGCACTCTTGCTTTTCTGCTAAGAAATCACATTCAGTAGTTTTCAATTAGAGTTTCTTTACTGACAGAGGTTACTCACCATCTGCAGCCAAGCATTGGTGATCAACACCTGATTCTTCTCATCCTTTGAATAAAAGAGGGAAGGAAAGACAACAGAAAAAGGGATGAAACAGTTTGATTAGAGATGGAAGAGTTTCTGTGTCTTCTAGAGAATCCAGAATTTTGGGGTACATAAACCAAACTCCATGGAGTAGATTGTGAGCTCACTGGAACACCACTATTCGGCCCAGACAATAGTGGCTCTTTTTCTTTTCCTTTAAACATACAGACTCTCTGTGTTTATCATAACTGATCAACAATAGAAAGGGAAGTAACAGATGATTCCTCTTTCTGGGGATGAACTCTTTACCAAGTTTTACCTTCTAGCTACTTGCTCAAAACAAGATGGTTTTCAGTACCACACTGCACATCATAGTTGGAGAGATTTTATGTTGTATTTGCTGCCGCTGCAAAGCAATGGTGAAATAATGCCAGAAGTGCTGTTCTTTCCAATTGTCATTGCTATGTAACTTAGCGCTGGCTAAAGGAAAGAAAGGGTTGGCCTTGGGCAGAAGCTATCACTTGGGTGAAAGGACACAAGTGCTGTGTGAGAGGGAGCTCACCCAACACCTGCACAGAGCAGGAGTCTGCAGGTTCATTCCTGCATGCAGAGGCCATGGGGAAGAATCTCTTATAACAGAAACGAAGATGCTCTCATCATGCAGTTGGTGCCCAAGTTCTCTGGGAAGTCACAGTTACTCTGCAGGTGCATGACCCTGCACTGTGGGGATGGAGAAGCAGGGCTGCAGAGTCACTGTGGTGCAGATACACAGGTAACCAAACACCACCACAGCCATGCCCTGCACTTCCCAGGAACTGAGGCTGTGCTGCTCAGGGGGACTGGCTCACTGCATGCCCAGCTGTCCCTGTGTGTGTCCATGCCCTAGGAAGCTTATGTGGTTGTCTGCAGTGTTTTGGGTGAGAGACATTGCAATTGCAAGGTGCTTGGCAGGCATTTAAACCATACAGAGAACACCCTGGACATGCATGTCCTCTCTGGTCATGTCCTTATTGCGGTACTTACTCTCTAACAAGGTAGAGAAACCTAAACTGCCTTACTCACTTTGGAAAAATACTAGTCTGCCCACCTCAAGCTACATTCATTCTGCCTTTCCTCCCCTCCTCCCCTCCTGAGCCACCCTCACAGTACATACGCAAAGAAACTATCCCAGAGGTGTCAGGGAAGTGCTGTTCAAAACCAAACTGCAACATCTCACACCAAGCTGCAACCCTGGGTGTGTCTGGTCATCTGTGTGTCCTCTGGAGTTACTTCTTCTGTGTCCCATGCAGGACCTGCAGATTCCTAGGCTAAGGCATGAAGGAGAACTGCCCAGAGGTCTCCTAATTACTGATTCCCCAGCACACCAGATACTGGACCAGATACTGCTGAATTCTTAGCATGAATCTTGTCTGTAGCATGATCTCCTCTTTTTACATTTGGGTTGTGGAGCTCCAGAAATACCACAACCTAGAAAGGGAGGCATCATTGATTATTACAGAAGCACTCCAGCAGAGAGTCCAGCTGTAACACCAACTTCTGAAGGATTCCTTATTGTTTTGGCACTGTGTTACAGTTAAGCTCTACAGCAGGCTCTGGTCCCCAGGAAAGGTAAATTTCAGATATGAAACAGGTCTTTGCTATAGTGATCCACATAAAAATGTCTATCACACTACCACCTCTTGAGTCCCCTTGAGACCTAACTATACTGTTTCTGCTGCTGTGAGATGCCACACAAAAATCAGATGTGATTTTATATTGTTACACTGATCATACCTTTCCCTTTCTCCTCTTTGCTGCTCCAGCAGATGCACTCCTCTCTATATTCAAACTACAACCCATCTCCAGAGGCCTGATCTTTCTGCACCCCCTTCTGTTCCCTTGGTTGCTGTGGTTGAAGCAAGTGTAAGAAAATCTGCAGAAAAATAAGAGAAGGACTGGGCTTGTTGAGGCAAGTTTTTTAGATGCTGCAGGATTCAAACGTCATCTTGAAAAATAAAATTCTAAAGTAAAGAATAACCCCAGAGGTGGTAATTGATAGAGTCATCAGAGCTATCAGTGTCCACTGACTTGGGAAATGAAAGCAACCTAGAGACACAGAGGTTGTGTCCCAGGGATCCTCAGAGGCTAGTCACCAGCCCATCTGACTGATGTATTCCTGGCCACCAGTGACTCCTGAGGTGTCCTGTAGGGCTGGCAAGCATGATGGTCATCTGAATTGCACATCAAGTCCTAACAATATTTTGTGTTGTTAGCCAAAGAATGCTTTATACTTGTAAGCTGCACATGTCCTCCTAACAAAGACTTTCTGTATACTGTTAAAAGAGCTTGAAGAACATGATTTGAAAGCTGGTCAGCAACAATCAGCCAATGCCATTGCTGTACAAAAGTAAGGATTTGCTGTACAAAACTAAAGATTTTCCACATCTACACTGAAACCTAGAGGGAAGGGGAAGAGGGGACATTCCTCATTCTGTCATTTACCTATGTAAACCTCACAGGAATGCCTGGAATTCCAACGTACATCTGTGAGGCTGGGGGTTTCCAACATGTGCAGATGCCGTCCATCAGGAACCTTTCATATGTGGCTCTGATTTATAAGGAAACCCAGTTTTTTCTGGCACAGTAAGTTTATACTTGACAGCTTGCAAAGGAAGATATCTCAGGCTGACTTCTGTATTTCACAAAACAGTTTGTTGTCCTTACCTGTTTATCTGTGTGTCAGATACTAATGACCTGTCAGCTTTGACTCCAAACAATTCTTCAGACAGGTATTTCATGTAGCATTAAAATTACTGTCTTGGGTCTGCTTTGCCTGCTTTTCACAGGGCTACTGCGCTTTTAGATATGTTTTGTAGTCAAAGCAAAACTTATAGTTTTGAGTTCTCAAATGCTTTTCTAGAGAGCAACAATGGTCTTCCTTTTGCTGTTTAGATAGCAGCAAAATCACAAGGTCTGACTAGGACTTAGGGCTGCTTATGTCTCTCTTAGCTTGGGTGAAAGAAAAAAATCACTTCAGGATGTTTTCTTGACTATTCAGAGACTATTCCCATCCTTGCCTTCAGGCTGCTGAGCTCTTAAATGGCATCTGACATTTTGGCAAAATACAGAAAATGCTTCCATATGTAGTGCTGGTCAACAGATACAGCCTAATTGGTCCTTCTCATTGCACGACAGAACAGAACATTTTTCAAAAAAGGATCTGAGTTTTCTAGAACTGCCTGGTTTGCAGAAGCAGCAAAGCTGACTTTACACTGGGCAGGCATTTGTCCAGGTGTAGCTCTCCTGATAAGTCCTTTCTAGAGGAGGATTCTGAGGAACCAAGGAAAAAGTGCCTGCTGGGGCTGCCGAGGAGATGAGGGCCATGGGAACCTTGAGTCTGAGTCCACCCCCTGTTAGAGTGAGAGGCATTTCAGACCTGAGATGTTTATGGAGCTTTCCTTCTTTGTGGTGGTCTACTGAGCCACGTAGCTTTGCGTTCTGTAAGGAAATACTTTGGCCTTTGCAGCAGGGTGGTTGTCTTTCCTTTCCAGAGCTGCTGATGAATTACAGCTCCTGCCATCTTCATCATGACCTATGTGCTGTATGCACCTCTAAAATACCTGAGCACAGAAGGGACTGTATTTTTCTGTTACATAGACATTCACAAACAAATAACCTGGAGAAAGTGTGTGCTTTACTCTGTCTCAGGAGATCACTGGTCACTTAGCTTTGCCCAAGCTAAAAGGTAATTATTGAGCTTGAGAAGTGCCAGAGGCAGGTCACTCATTCTGTGTCACTGGTTTATGCAGAGGGGTTTAAAGGTTAGTTGAGAGGATGCCTTTCCTCCCAGGAGAAAACTTAAATAATCTCTCACACTGCTTTGTCTGTTTGTTTCCTGTCTTGGCACTGTCAGCCATGGGAATGATCTTCCCTCTGCATTGGGCCAGCTCTCAGCTCCCAACTTTTTATGCAGCAAGGCATTGAAAGCAGTCCTGCAAAGATTCTGGGTGAGGCTGATAATGACCAGCTTCCAGAGGTGCTTTTCCATCATTCCTTTAGCAGTTCTCCTGGTACGCAAATGCTCAGCTCAGACAAATAATTTTGCTTCTAGTATTTAAAAATGCTGGAAATGCTGTGGTCACTAGTGAGTGCAACACTTCTTCTCTAAATCCTTCCTGTATTTATCTGGGTCATTTTCTTCCCTTTCTATCTCTGGCCTTACTCCAGTTAATCCTCTGCCCTAGATATCTGCTTATTCCTACAGCCACCTTTGACCCATGTAAAGTGACAGTTTGGTTTGTTCTGGTGCACATGCTGTGACATGTGAATGTTTTAGTTTGGTTTTCTTTTCCCTGCCCTAAATTCAAAGCTTACAATGTGTGTACAAGTGTCTGCATTGTGCACCACTGCCTGTCAACAGATTCTCCCTTGCCAGGCCAACACATAAATAAAATATAACTGCCCTTAGCCACATAATTACCTGGGTCATATCCCCTGGACAAAAAAACCCAAAGCCCTTCCTGGTTCAGTAGTCACATCATATGATTACTTGTCATCTGTGTAGTAAGGCATTTGTTACCAAGTGATCAACAGGAGTCATTGATTCTTGCTCTCACAGAGAGCCACAGAAGTGGGAGTTGAACCAGCCACTGAAGCATTTCAAGACAATGATGAGAAAAGTCCCTAATTGCATAGGTAACTCTCAATGATCATGTGTGACTACTTTGATACTACTTCAGATAATTAAATTTTTTTTTTCCACTGTTTTTGTACCTGAAGATCAGAAGATGAGAAGTGAAACAGTCAAGTGACATGAAAAGATTGACATGGAGCCTTGGAAAGTTTTGTTAGCAGAGGCACTGATCTTTGAGTGGGATCTTATTCAAAGTATCCAAAGGAATTGATCAAGCTTTCAAATGCTTGTATGCTCAATCTACAACTGCACAGGCACTCCTTTTCATTGCTGAACCACCAATCTGTCCACAATTTTCAGCTGATTATCTAAAACTCAGCTCAAATGCATTGAATGGTTGAAGGCTCACAGAACCAGTAATTTTGAAGAGTGCCCAGGTTGTCCTGGCAACATTCAAGTAAGTATCACTGGACAACCTTTTTATTTCAGGGCTCTCATGAAGAAGCTGAAATAAACCTTGCCATGGTAACATCAAGTATGTAGGGATAATTTAAGCTTAAGTACTTCATCTCAATCCCTTTAAAAAAGCACCCTCAGGAGGAAGATGGAAATCAGACAGGAGGACCCAGAGTTAAGGTGAAAGACTGGGTGGAAATACAAAAATACAAAGGAATAACAAAAGAACAAGCACCTGCTGAGTATTTTGTTGCCCATCAAGATGAAGATACATCTGGGCAAGTGCTCATAGCTCATCTTTGTTGCTCAGGATTTCCTCCTATGAATGGCTGGAAGCGATGTCTAATAAGTCTTTTTTCTTGAATCACACTCCCATCTGATGCCACTGGCTTCTCCTTGAAGTCATGCCTTTACTGGTTCCCTCCTGTCTTGTAGAGGAATGTGTTCTTTCACTGTCGTCAAGTGCAATCTGGTTTGGTCTTTCCCCTGTGTAGCAGCTACTACAAAAGCAGTGTAGCAGGCTGTGGAGGCTGTGCAGTCCCACTGTCCTTAATCACCTACATTCTTCTCCCCACAGTTTGGGGAGCATTGCATCTCCATCTGCTGCTTTCAGCAGAGTCTATTCACTTGTTTTTGAGACAGGAACTTTATGTATTGGAGGTTTTGGACCCTGTCAGATCACACTCTTCCTCTTACAAGCCCCTGAGCTGGGAGCAATCACTTGGGGCGACAGTGGAGAGTTTAAGAGAACCCTGTACTTGGAGAAACACAGCATTGAAAGAGGGACTGTGCTGGAGAAGCCTGCAAACACAGGGATGCCAGCCATATTCCCTAGGCTGTGTAATGCATGGTAATCAAAAGTCCTCAAGAGGTATTCCTTGTGAAAGCCTTGGCTTCCTGTATGTCAGATACCAACCAGACATGGATGTTAAATGCAAAGGCCTGGATACAAAAGCTGCTGCAGCAAGTACTGAACCCAAGCATTTCCCAAAGCTGAGAGTAGGAGTAAGAAATAAGGGAAGAAACGCCAGTTTCTGTTGCCAGTCAGGGCCTCAGAGTAGGCAGTCCTCTCATTCACTGGCACAACTGGTGACTGAGAGTCTCCCAGGCTTACTTGATTTGTGTCTTCCTTTCCTTGACCCCAGCATTTTCCAACTTTCCAATTTCCATTGTGGTGAAAAAGGGCAGTCTTGCTCTTACTCTGCACACGCGACATGACTTCCAGCTACTCCCTGGGGCTGTGGGCACTTGACATAGGAAACTAATTTTATTTTTCTAGGGTGTGTCTTTGTACTAGTCCCTGAAGATCGGGGAACTGATCTCCTTCACTCCTGTGAATTGTGACACAGTGTAGCCTCATTGATCTTGAGACTGTCTGACTTCAAGTTCCTCCATAAAGGAAGAAATTGCAGGACTCCTTGCTCCAGAGCTCTCTGACATCCTGGGAAGAATGAAGCCACCAGCTTTGTCCCTCTATTTCAAAGGTAATTCTCATGGAAGCCCTGGAAGCTGGGTCAGAGGGCCTCACATGGTCTTCCAGCACAGTGCTGCTCTCTAACTGCTTGGATAAACTGACATACCTGCTTAGTTCATGGAGGAAAGGGTGTTATGTCACCATACAAAAGCTGTCAGTCCTCCATTAAAATCCCAAAATACCCACACATAGCATGTTGGTGGTTTTTATATTCTCCAGGGTGGATACCTCCTCCTGAAATAGCCTGCATGTATTTTGTGCACAGTTGGCAGGTGCTTCAAACAAACAGGGTTAGATGCAAATCTTTATTCTAGGATATTAATTATTAATTGCCCTTTTCAGCATTTGAAATCACAATGAAAACAGCAGAAGGATGGTTGAGAAAGCCAGCCCTGAGCACTTACCCGAGACTCACACTCAGTCTATCTAAAAGGTTCCCTGTGTTTTTTCTTTCTATATGTGCATGCTGGTGTGACAGCGCAGCAAAAAATAAGGGAATGTAGGTATGTTCCAAAACTCAAGTGAGCTCTTAAAGCCTGTGATTAGGGATAGAAAATGGAAGGAAAGGTTTTTACTCAGGAGCTGAACTCACTGTCTCTCAGGACTTACCCTCAGAGAACTCAGAGAAACTAAGAAATGCTAGGTTCAAGGCCACCCCAACAGCTTTGTCTCCACTGTTTTGCTGCAAATCTTTGAAGCCTCAGATTAATTACCCAAAATTAAGGAATATACATGAGCTCAAGATCTAAATTCCTACATCTACACACAACAGAGTACAGTCTTTTCACCAGTCAGACAGAAAATTGTTTAATTATCATAAAATGCCCAAGCTGGATGACCACAACTAAAAATCTCAGTAGGAAATCAGCCTTTCTTTTGTTAGAGCCATGGCCACTAAGTACAGCTTGGGGAACCATGCTGAAAGAAAACAAACCATGGCATTTCTTCTCACTAAGTGAGCTGCCTCCACTCTGAGCTGAGGGAAGCAGAAGTAATACAGAATAAAAAGATGCCAGTAAGGTTCAAGTAACTAAAACTCGGTCATAATGTTTCATGCAGGCATGTGCAAGTAGTATTGGTCAGGAAGCCATACTACCCATGGTGCTTAGCTTCATTGTGCTAGCAAATTCAGATGTTGTATGTTTAACTGGTGTGGTGAGACTGGCATTTTGATAATGTCTGGCACATAGGGGACAGCCTAAATAATAATTCATGGCTCAATTAGCCTTGAATTTCCCAATTTTCAATATCCTTCCATGCTAATGGAGACAAATTTTATTTTTTTCTTCCTGGAGTTGAAAATTGGTCACACTAAGTGAGTTCTGTGACCAAGAGAGAGATTTTGGGATTTAACTCTAATGAATCTGTTGGTCTAGAATCCTTTCTGTAATTTTTCTGTCTGGAATTTTAATGCTCTTGGTCACTAATTGATTTTCAGCTTTTATAATGGTATCCAGTCTGTTTTTCCTCTCAGGTGCACCATTTTGCATCAGCCTTGCTACTCTGGTCTCATCAAATTGTCTCTTGCAAGATGAGAGTGAAAAAAACTTTCCAGAAAGGTAAGTGGTTTGGTAGAGTAGGTCTTTCAAGGAGAAAGAGAGTAAACATCGCTCACAAAAGCTGTGCAGGAAGACCACAAATAAATACAAAGGCATTATTAGGAAAGAAAAAAAAAAGATACTTTAATCTAGAAGGGCTGAAAGAATCAGTTGAATGGTCAAGCTTACACAGTTGAAGATATCTATCTGTAAAAGATTTGTACGGGATGTACTATAGGGATTATAGTTTAATCTAGTAAATACTGATACTATATTGGGAATAACAAATGAATAGGTGCTTATGTGCTCTGCATATTTTTATTTGTTTCCTTGGATTGCTTGTATGTTGATCTGGGTTTACTGCATAACACCCAGCACTGGGTGTTATTTTTGTATGTGATTATGTGATTTGTATGTGATATGATTTTTGTATGTGTGAGAATGCTAGAATGAAAGGTGGGAGGGAATGACCTAGATGCTGTAAGGTCAGTTTAACAAGGAAGAGGTGAATTAGAGCTAGAAAATAAACCTTGAACTTTCTGGCCTTTCAATACACCTGCAGAACCAGCCCTAGAAAGTGTATGAAACAAAATCATTTAAAAACAAGGATATCAACTGCTAAAGGCATTCAGATCTGACAGAGGTTTTGTGAAAAACCCAACAGTAGGAGAGCTGTGTCTGACAGGATGCATCCCAGGGCTAGGCATAGAATCCCCTCCTGTCTTCTCACCTTTAACTTCTGGCACAGTATACTGACAGGCAGCCTCTAGTTCTGGCAACTCTCACTCACATAGAGAACTCCCCAGCAAAAAGGTCTGAGCTCCTGAGGACTGAGTGCAACAGTCCTATTATTTGATGAGCAGATCACCGGAGAAATGAGCAGGCTGGTGAAGGCAGCTTCAATGTCAATAGATGCCTGCACTTAAAAGTTGGTCTCTTACCAAACACTTTCTTAAAACACCCCACAAACCAACCCAAAATAACAAAAAAATTCAACTCCTTCAGGGTTGTATTCTTTGATTTAGAGGAAACCAGTGGAAGCTTAAGCTTGAATTCCAACATTTTGGAAGGTCTGGGTACAGAAGGCGAAAATATCTATGCTGCTAAGCTAACATGCTGCTTATAGTGATAATGACTGAACCTTAGCACTTGGTGAAAGCATGTGAGGATCTTTTCTCTTGTTTTCTCTGAACAGCAAGGCTCAGACCCAGTTTTCAGTAAAAAAACCCAAAGTAAATCTTTGTTTTTATCATCCTACTGAACTCCTACATTACCTTGTCTTCCTGCTTTCCAAAAATGTGGAGAGCTTTGACACACTGTAGCAACAACATCTGTGTTTGAAAGTGAGATTGTTTGCAACCTCGTGATATCCCAGCCATCAGGTTTGGGATAATCCTGCAGACCCTAGGATATACAATCATTTTATACACTATGCAATTGAATCAAAACAGTCCATAATAAATTTTTCCAGACACAGCATTTGTTTTGTGTTTACAGCCCGAAATACATGAAGATTATGTATTTTTTGGCTTCTGGAATTGCATAATGACTCATGGGGATATTTTTCAGCACTTTTGTGGCTTCCCACTGGTTACTTGCAATTCCTTTTTTTGTCATTATGACCTCTGACAGTGGCAGATGGAACATGGAGGAGAAAAGTACCACAGATGCCACCATATGCAGGAACGTCAACAGCTGTATTTTTTTTTTAATAACTTAACAGTGCAACCACATATACACCCCTTCAGATAAGGTCGCCTGCAGATGCCAACATGAGAAATGAAAACAATCATTCATGATGACAAACAGTTTTCACCTAGCAGCTTCCTTTCACATTGTGCCAAAAGAAAACGTTTGCATTTCCTCTGCTGCAGATAATGCCATGCCTCATTTCTTAATTACTCGACCCTCACCAACTGACGGGGCTCTCAGACAAAATAAGAGGAGAATTTTTGGTCCAAGTACTCTTGGACGTCTACCCTTGCTTGGGTTGGCAGAGCTTGGCAGTGTCTGACAGTGCTCTGTGAGAGAGATCACCAGCCAATGTCCTCCTGATGCACAGGGAGTGCATGGAGGTCAGGCTCCAAACAAAAGTGACCCTCAGAAATGGCATACAAGAGACAGCTCAGCATTAAGCTGTCCTTACACACAGAGGACAAGGCAAACTGAACTGAACCCTGCTGTTAAACAGGGGCTCTAACTGTCCCTCTTTCTGCTCACTTGTTTCCTGAACGTAATGGGCCTGTCATGGCTGTAGTTATGAATTAATATAATTTTGGGAAAAAGTCTGAATCCCAAAGTCCTTCATTTGCATTTGTCTACCCCAACTGTGACAAGTAGACAATGTGTTCTTCTCAGCTTTGAGTATGATGGCTGGCTTTGAATCCTAAAAACCATACATATTGTATGTAGGCAAAACCATGCACAAATAAGCAGAAAACATAATCCAAAGCAGTCATGCTTTGACATTTTCTTTGACAGGTTTTAAGTAGAGGAGGTGAGATTTTAAGTAGTTAGTTGTACTACTGCTTGGAAAACCACAGCGATCTCAGAGCAGTCTTTTCTCTCTGTGTAGCAGCATGCAACTAGATTGTCACCAATGCTGTTCTCAGCAGCTTGTCAGCAGAAGTTGAATTTATGATTCATTACATGTTAATACAGTATGTGTTGGAAACAGACTTATGGAGGCATGTGATGGAACCTCTCCCAGATAGAAGTGCTTTAGATGTGAAGCCATGGGTTAAACACAAGGTTCTTTGAGTATCACTGGCAGACCCCTTCTCATTTCCATGCAACAATCCAACAGATTTGTTTTCATCTTCTTCACATTGTTTTCTCCTGCAGGAAAACCAGAACAGGGCCCACTGTCTCATGCCCATTGCAGTGACTGCTTGCAAAGTATCTCAGTGAGTCTAGCAATGCTGCAGTATGTCTTGGCACACGACACTCCCCTGAGCATGGAGAGCATTTTTCCTCTCCAGGGAGTATGATGTAAAAAGTGTCTTCATGCTGGGGCCCTGCCTAGCACCCTGCTCTTTTACAGTAATGGACCACATTGGACACACAAGTCCTGAAAAAGAGCAGCTTTTCCCTTTGCTAATGCATACACCATTGCTAAGACTGTGATGCTGTATTTCCTCTTCCCCAAGTGAAGAGCTGTGCACCAGCTGCTTTGTCTTCCCCTGGGCAGGGCAGCTGAGGAGGCAGAGTCTACTCAGCCCAGACTCCAATCTGATTGAACAGAGATGGCCACTTGGTTTGCTTCCTGGTGTCTTAGCTGATCGTTACCTCTTCCCTGTAGTTTGACTGCTTCTCTTTACATCACTGTGGCTAAAATGAGCCTCCTTTTAAACAGACATTTACTTCAGCAGCTGGAGCAGACAGATACTGCCATCTGTCCTGCCAGCAATGGAGGATGAGGGGCTCACAAATACAGTGCTTGTTGCTGGCATATTTCTGCATTGATTCCTGATTTAAGGATCCAGGGGATCAGTGTTTTGTGCACTTTCAGGCTGGTTGGTTTAGCCACTTGTTGAGGCCACAATGACATTTTCAATGTAGGGATTCAACTGCCAAGTGATTTTTTGTCTTCCACTAAGGAGACAGGCACCTTTTCACACCATCCAAGGTAAAAATTTCAGGTAAGTCAGGGTGTTTTTTAAAACACTTAGGGTGCATTTTGCAAGACCACAAGCCTGGAACAGATTCTGATTAAAAAAAATAACATCTAGCGTCTCTACTGGGTACAAAGATGTAGCAAAGAAAAGCTTCATTTCTGAAAGGTATGAACATCTAGAATACCTATTTCCTATTGTGGACAATCAAAAGGGAACACTGGAACTATATTTCTTATAATAGGCATTGACCTAATGCAGATAAAGCACTTTTAAAAAATACCGATTTCCTGAAAGGTTGTGTTTCATATATGAATGTGAAACACAGTTGAAAACTGTTTTATGTAACTCCTCCTGACTTTGAAAATGCACAGTTACATCCCTATGGCCCTTTATACCCACAACCTTCAAATAAGGTTGAAAGAAAATGCCAAACTGAAATAAAGAAGGACTGCAGGAAGATCTTTGGAGCTGAGACACTTCTGCTAAACCTAGAATTGCTTGCTGAAATTTACTTGAAATTAGCTGCAGGAAATCTTTGCTCTTTCATTCATGTAGGGGCCTTTGGTTGACAGTACAGATTTCCTCTCTCTTCCAGTTCAATGCAGTTGGTAACATTTCAAAACAGAAAGATGCATACCTTATCTGAGTGGCTCCTGCCTGCCTCCAGGAATACCACAGCTGACTGGACCTACCACTTGCATATTGTGATGCTGGGGGGCTACACCTTCAGGGTCCTGCTTGGCTCTCCAGGGAGAGCACCTGGTGTACTGTACATTTTCAGAAAGATTGTGAGAGCTTTAAAAAGTTTAAATATTTGAGGCTCCTGTTAAATTGCTTTTTGACTGCACAAATATTTCCACATCTCTCTCTATTCCTCATTCCCTCCATGACAGTTACAGAGTATCAGAAAACAGCTCCAAATACTGTTTATGAAAAAGGAAAGATGAAGATAAGAGCACTAGTGTGTTCACCTGTTTGCTCTGCAGACAGGGTGAAGATGGACAAAATTGTTCTCCTGGCTTGTTTTTCTCACGTAGATGAAAGAAATCCTGTCTATATATATCATGGTTTATCATACAGAATCCTCTTCATGATGAAAAAAAGGATTTGGATTATTATGTTAAAATTTTCCGAGGGTCAAATCTCCAATTCTGTAAAAGCATGTTGCAGTCAAGACAATTAGAGGGCTGTGCCTCCAGGTTTTACTTTTATGTATTTCTAAGCTCATCTCAGGGCAGACTCATTCAGCTGCAGTAAAAAATATGATAGGAGAAGAGGCCAATGCCATTATAATATCTAATGAAAAAGTGTAAGTGCAGTGATGGTAGCTTTGAATGCTGCACATGGTCTTGAGTTATTGCATCCCACACAGCTCTGAGAAGAATGTGTCATTAATAATTTGTAGTAACACATGGCTTCTAATTGATTGAATTATTTTTTCTGTTTAAAACAAATGGAAAAAAAATACATAATTCATTTCCTTGAAGCTCATGTTTTGTCAGAAATGGCTGTGCTTTTAGGACGATATTCACTCTTCTAGAGTGTCAAAGCATGTACTCCAGCATTTAGGGAGGATGCTTAGCAAAAGACAGACTGCTTTCATCTCTGATAGCCTGATAAAGAGGAAAAATATGTCTCCTAGATGAGAGATCAGACTTGTTATGCTGAATGGGTGCCATAGAGAAGTAAACAGCAAGTAACTTACCACATCAATTATCTGCAGCAAGGAAAGCTGGAGTTCGACTACGAGCGGTTGGGAGTCATTCACTACGGGTCGTTCCAGACGATTGTAGTTCCGCAGCAGTTCCCTGTACAAGCGTCTCTGGCTTTCTCCCTGCTGAGAGACTAGACAAAAAAAAGAAGGTGTCTGTCATTCACACTGTCACACAGCCACCATTGTTCTTCTGTTTTGTTGAAAACTTCCTCTTATTAGTTTTGTAATTAGAAAGCAGTTCATAAAGATATCACCCAAATTCTGCACATGGATTTGACACAACTTTTCTGCATATATGAATGATGAACTCTCAAAAAAATTGACTACTAACACTCGAACTCATTAGGAACATACAGAAACTACTGAACAGAATTTGGGAATTTGCTTGTTCTTATTTCCTAGACCCTGGCTACTGTGAGCCAGCGCTGGTATTACTTAGCCATATTGTGTTTATACCAAGCATGTGTAACAGGTACCCTTATTTCTTGGAGTTGATGTATCAGGTTTTTTCTATGCTCAAGAAACAGTAACAACTGTTCTTCCTACCCTCTTCACGTTTTCCAAGTTTTGGGTTACTTTCCTTGACTTTTTTCCATCTGATGGCAGCACAATTTGTTAACACCTACTGCGGTGGTGGTATGAAGGCTAGAGTATTTAACAGTTATTACAGAGATATTGAATTTCTGGTATTACACGCTTAACTCAGTTTGCACTGGGAACAGACTCCACACAAAGCTGTCAAGCAAACAGCTGAGCATGTTAAAGATTAGCAGAACCTCAGCCTATGCTTAATTTCCACCACCTTTGGGGTGGGTGTGGAGAGCATCCATCTAACCTGCATGACTAGGTTTCCTTGCCACGACAGCTATGGATGGTAAAGGTTCGGCTATCTTCCCTCAGCAAAGCAAGAAGTTTGCTGGGATGCACTGCTCAGAACCCTAGATTCCCCAAAACTGTGTTGATCTAGGTGCTAGTGTGGCTAGTGGCAGCCTCAGCTCTACTTAAGAACTGCACCTAAGAGAGGGAAGGTCATGGACTGCAGGTTCCCTGAGGTCAACCAGACCTGTCAACATGAGTGTGTATTCTCTGAACTGTATAAATTCAACCCCTGGCAGAGAATCTGCACTCTAAATCATTATTACTTTGGACTGAAGCAATTTTTATCCACTGCAGTTCCCACTCTGTATATGACGGTTTTTACTTCTCGATCAGAGCTCTGCACATTGAGACCAAAACTTCTCTCAGAGAGGTTGTGATGAATATTTTCTTGACAGTGCAAACAAACTATAACAACCCGTTCTGCCTTCTCAGCCTCTTACTATGCTTAGCAAACCCTTCAAGCCTGAGACAAGCTGCCCTACAACAAACACAGTCATGTCTTTTAAAACTACTAATAAATTCAGTTTATAAACACTTCATAGGTCTGTTTAAATGAATATAACTTGTGTTATATTCTTTTTTGCTGATACTCAAGGGAGCTTGTGACTTTCTAGCATGGCAGTGCCTAGTAAACAAGAAAGAAGAGTATTTTCGTTCAGTTCAGGAAATTGCACCATCACATCAATTTCATGGGCCCTTTCTCCTCTTGCATAATATTTTACATGATCACAGACACCCAGAGGAGCAAATGCTGTAGGCAAGCCTTCAATAGCCCTTGCTGATACCTCAGTGTTGGTTGCTGTGTTTTCACCAATGGCAAAAATGAGCTCTGACCACAGTATCTCTCCTTCAGCATCTTAAGTAAGCTTCACTGCTTACTTACGCAGAGATTTAAGTCCTCTGTTATGGCCTTAGTACTTTCCAGTGCCTCAGCAGGACCAGGCTCCATCATAAAATGTCTTGTGTGTGAAGGAAACCTGTGAAAATCACCACATGTTGTCTGATGGAAAGAGGCTCTGAGTTTGGAGCAAATTTGCTGTCCTTTTACTCACCTACCCACCTATGCTCTTGTGCTTTAGAGAAGAAATGACTTCCTGAACTATTGCTCTCATCTCAAGTACTTACATAATACTTGCTTTCAACCTTTCTTTTAAACTGGCTCCCTCAGCTTTTAAAAGGGGAAAAGTGCCCTTCACCAGTCTCTGGACCCAGCCGGGCGGTTAGACTGCCCTGGTACTACCATTGTCAGGGTAAATTGAAGAGCCCCCAAGGGAGGGGGAGCTTGCAGAAATCTAAGCATACCCCTTTGCTCTAGGCCTTGGAAAGCTGTCTTTGCACTGTGTGCTTCATCCATGCTGAAGTCAAGCCTCTTTCCCTGTTAAACTCTGTGAGGTGAAGTAGCTAAGAACTGCACCTAGTTTTCCATCCTTTCTTCTGTAATCCTGAGACTTTGCAATCTCTTGTATTCAAAACTGTTAACATAATCATAGATGATCTATTCTTAGTCTGCCGAGTTGGCATTGGTGACCACGTATTTTTGTGCTGCACGGTTTTGCTTACAAAATGACATATATTCAGAAGCGATGGAGCCCTGGGGTGTCCTGGCAAACTGCCACAGCAGCTGTTGGTACCACAAAGAGCTGGCTAGCCTAATCACACTGCCATCTCTCCGCTACAGCTGCTTTGGAGAAGGGAACTGAGGTGGAAGTCTAGTCTGACTAGTATGCTCACAGACTTTTTCTTTAAATTGTAATTTTCAAATACTTAATGCTTCATACTCCAGAGAGATTTCTGCTTTTTTCTCCTATGTTTGTGCTAATACATTTTGACACTACAACTCTGTGTGCTAAATTGAGTGCTTGCTGGTGATGGGGAAGCCTGAATCTCTCAGGACTAGTGGTAGAATAAGCTTTACCACTGACTACCCCTCAGTCACAGCAAGTTTAACCAAAAGCA
Organism: Fringilla coelebs; assembly: GCF_963513975.1. Taxonomy (NCBI): domain Eukaryota; kingdom Metazoa; phylum Chordata; class Aves; order Passeriformes; family Fringillidae; genus Fringilla; species Fringilla coelebs. The sequence goes on along the minus strand of NC_140031.1, from coordinate 64,607,736 downwards.
GTGGCACTGGTTCATCTTTTAAACTAGGCTAGATGACAGATGTCGATATTTAAGGTTGCCAAACCAGTGCCAAACTTGCTTGTCTATGTTACTAGTAAGCAAAAGTACCTGGCAAAGGGCATGTTTTCTAAGGAAAGGATCTGAGAGTTTTAATGACCCACTGCCTCTGATTGTGTCTCCCTTGTCTATGAAATATCTTTGAAGCAGTAGGAAAACATACAAACTCATTAAAATTTGAAGGAAGAGCAGTGTAGGATGTTTACCTCAAGTTTAGCAAGACTTTTGATACTGTTTCTGAAAAATTCTCACAGACATTTGTCCATGCCTTCCAGGCTAGATAAGTGAACAGTGGGCAGAAAAGTGGCTGAACTGACAGGATCAGAGGACTGTAGTCAGCAGCAAAAAGTTCAGCTGAAGGCCAGCCAGTGGTGGAGTACTCCAGGGATGGATACTGGGAACAATGATATTTAACAGCGTTATGAATGATGGGACAGAGTGCACCCTTAGCAAGCTGGGGTTTTTTTTAGATGGTGCAAAACTGGGAGGAGTGGCTGATCCGGCACAAGGTTTTCTGCCACTCAGAAGGACCTTAAAAAACTGGAGAAATGACTGACAAGAACCCCATGAAGTTCAATGAAATAAAGTATAAAGTTGTCCTGCACCTGAGGAGTAACGCCAGATACCAGAAAAGGCTGGGGGCTCGCTGGCGAGCGGGACAGCGCAAAAGCCCTGAGGAATCTTATAGGTACCAAGCTGACTATAAGCCAGCAATGCACCCTTGTAGCAAAGTTCACCAGCATCCTGAGTTGAAATAGGAAGAACCACACAAGTAGGTCAATAGAAGTGATTCTTCCTGTCTACTCAACACTGGTGATACAGACCTGGAATTCTGGATCCAGTGCTGGGGCTTATCAGCAGAAAGGAAACGTAGAATTACCATATCAAGGGCTGGACTGTTCCTCAAGATTTACTGTTTACTAATCTGAAAATGTACCCTAAACTGCTCCTGGAGTTTGCAGAAAACTGGGAAGCACAAGGCAACCAATCCTTGGATTTGCTGTGAAGAGCTCTATGGAAAGCAGTTACTTGTGCGGTACGTTAAACTTTTAAACACCTCTCTGGAAATTCCTTCTGTGCTTCTGCATGTGCAAAGAAGTCTGCAAGAAGCCCACTGATTGAATGATTTATATAAACTATAAACTGCTACCAATCTTTTGAGAATAGATGCTATAGTTGTATTTCATGTTTCTTTCCAGGATGTAATTGCTGAGAATTGCACAGCAAGGGAACCTGAAGTTAGGTCCGGCCAGACTATCCATATGGCATCCCCAGGAAGACAGATGGTCTCTCCTTTCCAGGAGCTATGCTGTCATGTCTGGTCTTGGCTGGTGATTTTCCTGCTCTGCTCTGCTCTGCATGCCAAGGTCCCCAAGGTCCCCAAGGACCTATAAGGCAAGAGTCCAGCCCTTGCAGTTCCCCAGCTTTGTTCACAAAGTAGTCAGCTTCTTAACTGAGAATGCTGGTATGAGACACATTCTGGCTGGTTGTACACATTAAAGACTAAATAATGAAATATTGACAAGATGATAGGTAGTATAGCATGGATTTCCACTAGTTTTTCAGCAATGACACCTGTATTATCAACCATTCTATGTCTGTTTCATAGTGTTCCCTGGTTTTGTTTTCACAATCTCTCAACTTTTTGAGAGGGGGAGCTTCTAGCTGTTTTCTAGCTGTTGCTCATTTCTTTAGGCAGACAGCTGAGTCCAAATACACAAGTTATTACTTTATTCATACAAGATTATTGGTACATAACATGATGGCTTTCAGACAAAATATCATAGTCTTTCCATATCACTTTATATTACCATATATGGACGCTAACATGCCTCTGAATTATAAAATGTCTCTTTGTTTTCTTCTGTTTTCAAAGATAGTTTTGGAATCACTTTCATTTATAATGCTTTTGAAGAACATGGTATGTTACAATCAACAGTATGTTTCTGATCCATCACATTGTTGCTTTTATATATTTTGCCCCCCAATACTTCATGAAAGGTCTCAAAATGGAGTGATACTGTGGTTGTGACATTTATTCACTCCCCTTGTACCTTCCGCAAGTATTTCACCACATCTATATCACTTTTTTCTCTTTGTACTGTTACTTTGACATGAATCTTTCATTTTGGTTTATTTGTTTGTTATTTGTTTTGTTTGTTATTTGTTTCATAAATGAAAATTAGTAAAGTTCTGGCATTTTTAAAAAACAAACACAATATTGCCATTATACTGTGAAGTACTGTTAAGTTTAGTTGTATGATGACTGTACTTAATTTTCTTATAGCTGGAATATTTACAGAGGAAAAATCCATTAAAAACTATGGTTATCAGAGCTAAATCCTAGAACTTAAAACTATGCTCCTAAAACTTTCCTGCCACAGTTCCTTCTATTATTTATTTTCATTTTAGTTTATCACTGTACTTTTGAAGGGATTTTTAGCTATCACTTTCAGAATCCAAACAGAATGATCACAGGAAACATACACGTGCGCACACACCCCCACACACACACACTACATGCAATAATGAATTATGGGGGAAGCAACATGAAGAGTACCAGGAAAAAAGCAGGTTGTTTCACAGACAATTTCATTCACATGAAGAACTGCAATGGCAAGAGCATTTACAAAATAAGGCATGTTCTAACGATTTGGTAGCTATAAAAAACAACTTATTTTGAATATTTTGCAGATTTTTGAGAATGTAAAGCATGTCATTGCCATATGTCACTTAATCCCCAGAGACACAGATGTGTCCCATCTGCTTTTGTTCTTATGTGCAGCATTGTTACTTTTATCTGTGGCTGCAAATGCACTATTTCTTTCAATGCCTTTTGATTTAAAATGCATGCCATCATGCCTTCAGGGAAGCGGATTCACATAAGAAACAATGGAATAACATCAGCTACCTCTACCCTGTGTGTGTGTGTGTTTATGTGTTGTGCATTTGAATATTTCTCTCATTTAAAACCCCTTTTTAATCTACTTCCCTTCTGGGTAATCTTTGACTCTAATCTTTGTCTCTCGCTATGCAGATTGTTTCTGCACCTTACACACAAAATTCATCAGCTATCCAGAGGACTGTGAGAAATTACTTGATTTCCTAAGCAAGAAGGGTCTAATATTCCTGATACGGGTAATTTTTGTTCTTTCGTAGCAGATAAAGAGTTCCCAGCAGTGGTGGGTATCAAAAAGGAATGCAAGGAAAGGTTTTTTCTTAAAGACTCTAGGCCCATGACAACATGCTAAAACTATATAATAAAAGGATGGGCTTATATTTTTGGTCCTATTGGGTTGGTTGTGGGTGTTTTAAAGGCTGAGTAATGTGTGCAAGGTAGAGAGACACACTTTGAGGTATTAACAGTGGGATACCTCTCAATCACAGTTATCAACACTATTTGAATTGCTTCATTACTCCAGGTCCGAAACCTATGTAGCTACAGCCAGTAAAGGCAAAAAAATTACTTTGAGTGTAATGCTAGTTTACACTAGCTCTATGCAATACAAGTGTCATTGTTATAATACTAGATGCACACAGAGCACAGGAGGAGGAATCTGGAGCAGTCATGAAGAGAAAGACACCCCTTGCTACACTCTGTAGAGTGCTGTGACTGTCTGGAAGCAACTCTTGCCAGCCCTCCTGGGATTTATGGAGAGGAATAGTATTGGAAGCCAAAGGAAAGAAACAAAACCATAAGATAAAAGAAAGATACCGGTGATATGGCCATCAGTATACTGGATTTGGCTTCTGCACTCTCTGATCCCACTGGCTTGCAGAGCATCTTGTCACATCCCTTCATCTCTGCGTATTTCATCACCCAAACCAGTTAACCCAGGGAAATCCCTTCTTGGGAAAGCACTATGAGCTTCACCCTCTAACTGCCCATCCATGCAGCAGCCATGGCATTATGGACAGCATTATCAGACGGCTCTGAAAAGGGTCAAGTGGGTCTGCACCTTCGCATCAAAAGCCCACTCTACACATGTGGAGAGCTCAGATCTGGTGAAGTCATAAGTTAACTGTAATAATGATTTCTGTGGAAACAGATAGGCAAGTCTGATTAGGCTGAGAAAAACAATAGGTAGCAGGAGTTCTTTTGCAGATAATAGCAGTGATGGAGCCTGCAATGATGTTGTGGTTTAACCCCACACTGCAGTTGAGTACCATGCAGTCACTCACTTACAATATCCCTCCCGCAAGGGGATGGAGAGAAAAATTAGAAAGAAATTACAATAACATTAATGAAACATATTAATAATAAACCATAATGAAACATAATAACAATGAAAAGGGAAAGAACAAAAAGAGAGACAGAAATAAAACCCAAAGAAGAGAAATGATGCACAAGACAATTGCTTACCACCCACTGATCTGTGCCCAGGCCACCCCTGAACAGCAATAAGCCTCTTCTAGTCAGTTTTCCTCAGTTTATATACTGAGATATACTAACTTCCCAGGAAGAGAAACATAATCATTTTCTCCCAAGATGTGAAGAGAGTAAAGATTCCAAGAGCTATTCCTTAGTCACAGGGATGTCTTTAACATGAAAAAAAGCTTGTTGCCTTGGTTCAAAGGTGAGGGAGAGATCTTGCTCTAACCGTTGCCTCAGTGTGTTACTGGTGAAGCAGTGTTAATATGGTTTAACTCCTCTAGACAATGCAGAGGATAAGCTGGAGTGGAAAGGATAAGACAATAATACTGTGAAAAGGAACTGCCCAGTGTGCTCAGAGATGTTGCAGTGCTTGTTTCCATTTTTCCTTCTCCAGTGCTCATCAGCTGGTTATGATCCCAGAGATAGCTAGTTTCCCAAACTATGAACTTTTGCCTTGCCAGCCTGCCACCTGTACTTGCATAGCAAAGCAAAGCAGCAAAGTCATGTAATAGGCAAGGCTAGAGATGGCTTCTCCGGCCTTTTTCCCTCATCACTCAAGTTGCAGCTGTTGTCCACGAACAAAGTGAGAGCTCCACTGGCTGCAAGGCACAGGCAAGACACAAATGTCCTTAGTGAACACAGATCTGAGAATGCAAAGAAAGTTCCAAGTTTGTCTTTACAATACCAGAAGTCAAATTATGGATAATGAGAAACATAGTGTAAGAGCCCTCTGAAAGGGATGAGAGTTAGTCTGATGAAAATTTTGAGACTGCACCTTGAATGACTCCTAATTTGTTCAGTGCTTAGTATGCGAACTGGGAAATATGGAGAGACATTTTCTAAATGTTTCCTAAATCTGAAACAGTTTCACACTTGGGGAGCAGAACTTTCATAACACACCTAGAGAAGACTCAGCCCTGTTTTAGGCAGCAACATTGAGCTTTCACTAAGTCAGGTCAAACTTGCTGCCTATCTATGTGAGATATTGTGCTGTGCATCAGCTGGTGATAGTTTGGCGGTCTCAGCAGCAGAAGTGGCTGCTATCAAGGGATTTTATTTAAGGGAAAGAAGTCTGAGGCTTTGGTGGTTGAGGTCTTCAAAGACAAAGGGAACTGTAAATAAGGGTGTGAAAATTCTTAGCAAGGAGTCTGAATTTATTTCACATTGAAGAGAAAAGCTGCTTCTAATACTGTCTTGATGAAGTAAATGACTGGCTCTGAGCAAATTTGACTTATGACAAATCAAACAAGGTTTGTGGAGATCTGACCTAAGACACTTGAAACTGTATGTACTATGCTTTAGCTGACTCAGTCCAGATTTGCTTATATGCATACAAAGTGGCTTAAAAGCTTACATCTATTTTGTTGTTTGATATTTTCCCCCAGACTTTAAAGGTATTGAGATCTCAGTGACAGCTGAGTTTTGGTTAACCTTGATCTGTTTTCAGAACACTAGATGCTATTGTCTTTTCTTTGGGTACATGGCTCAGGTCCTGGTTTTGTTAGTGGTTATATGAAATATTGGTTTCTCCCTGCTGCACCCTGCCAGCCAAACCTGCATTGGCTGAGTCACCCATCCTGGCTAAGAGCAGAAATGAATCACAGTGAAATTGAGGTACTTCTAGAGAATGATGGTCTGGGGAGCATGATTTTGTCCTGTCTTTACTCTGTTGCTTTTAAGCTTCAGTAACTTCAGTCTACTGCTCCTGAATTATGTTGGTGCAGACAAAACAAAATTAAAACAAAACTGGTGCCCTTTGCATCCAGAGGGAACATGACTGTCATCCTGTAATACAGTAGCAATGCCACAGATGCCGGATGCTGACTCTCTGAGCAACACCAGAATGAGCCTGAAAGTCAGAAAGTGATCTTGTGCTGTCTGCCTGCCCTTTTGTACTCCCCAGCAAAGAATTCCTGAGACTACTAGAGTATTTTGACCCAAAGGCGAAGTAATTTGCCCACTTGACAGAGGCCTCCTCTGGAGAAGGATGTCTCTTTTCCTTAAACACAGACTGGTTTCCCTTAGATCTACTTTCTCGTTATCCTGCTGCCCCCTCTTTCATATAACTCAGCAACACAGAAGTAGATCTGATGGTGCCAGGAGTGCTGAAGTGCTGCAGCTGAGATACCAATCCAATAAATTTAAATTATAATTGGTGACCCTAATATCTTTGGAAATTACATTAGAAGTCCTAGACCTTGAACAAAATGCTACTGCAGAGAGTATGCTGTCTGGTTACAATAGAAAGGCAAAGCTTTTGCTTGGAGCTCCTGGAGCTGCCCAGTTGCCATTCATGGATTGTTTGTGAAGCCTGAATATGAACAGATTGAATTCAAAGTTGCTGCCCATTCGCCACTTGAAACAGTGGGAACTGCAAACTATCTGGCAACTTTTTATTTAAGTTTTGACCTCTTCTTCCCATTGTTATAATTGCTCAAGCTGTATTTCAGTTTGCTGACTACCTTTGTAAAATGACACAATATTAAAGGGAAAGCACTTCATCAATTGCTTTATCACTTCTGCAGGATCTTCAAAAAAACTCATAAGATGGCTAAGAATTATGTAAAGTATTATCTGCATGATTATATGACTTTTGGTTTTTCCCAAGTGCACTGACTCAGATGTGATGAGAACATTAAGCAGCATCATTCTCTACAGCAAGGCTGCGCTCAGTGAGACCCACTGTGTGACACACAGTTAGCCCTGTGTCATGAAGCCTCCACAGGGCAGCACTGGATTGGAGTGGAGGCCACAAACAACAGGCTGCTGTAACACAGATGGATTAAAGAGGTATGCCTTTGATCCCCCTGAGATGAGAAAACAAGGGGGAGTTCTTTTGGCTGCCTTCAGCTTCCATGAGGAAGGGCTCCATCATGAAGAAGTCAGGCTCTCCTGGGAGGTGCACAGGGACAGGACTGGTAAAATAAAGGTGCATGATGGGGCATTCCCACAGTACTAAGAGAGCCTTTTTTTTTCTCAAGGGTACTCTGCATAAGGAAAACCACTGTCCTTGGAGATATTTGCAGCTTGACTCCTCAGACAGCAACCCAATAGAGAAGAAGGCTTGCACTGGACAACCTCTGGAGGTCCCTTCCAGCCAAATTATTCTAGCACTATATGAACCTGTATAGATCAGACCTTCTCTCACCTCAGCTGCCACAGACACACCTTTTCCAATTTACAACTTCATTTTCTCCCTTGGTATGGTGAAGATCTAAGTAACCAGTGATGCATTTCCATGTAACTACAGCTGAGCTTCAGGGAACACAGTGTATTGTCTTAGTCCAGTCTGCAAACTGACTTCAGCCTCTTGGAGCTCTCAGTGAGAAATGAGACCTCCTCAAGCCTGCCTGTTTCTTCTAAGTAATTTTTCTGCCCAAATCTATGTTACATTAAGAATAGAAATGAGGACTGTGGTTTTCTCTTCAACCTTGTGGAATGCAAAAGTGTTGAAAATATCCATTTCTGAATGGTGTTAAGGTTTGCCGGCATCTGTTTCAGCACTGGATTAAGCACAGATTTTCTAATTAAGCAAAGCCAATTGATAGCAAGGCAAGACGGAGACACCTGCACCTCCACTGTTTACATACATAAGTACTCATGTTGACTACAGGTTCCTTTTCCATTGCAATTTACTGACTTAATTGCAAGCCCTGGGTGGGAAGATTCTTACCTCCAAACACTCCATCTGGTACTGGTCTCAGCCTTCTCATCAGCTGTTTTGCTCAATGCAGAAAGTATTCGATAAGCAAAACTCTTTCTTCAAGCCATATTTTCTCTGGACTGTGTTCTAAACCAGCAATAAACTCCTGCGTGCCCTTCTCATTTCCTGGGTTGATACTGATTGCCATTGCTAGCCCTACCTGTCTCAGTCAGATCTGATCTCTTTTTTAATTAGTTTATGTAGGATCTCTAGGCAGTAGACATCTTCAAACAGGCTTGTTAGGACTGATGCAAAGGGTTTTCATCTACTTTAATCACACTCAATAGCTGAAGAGACTCTATCTCCCTCCTTGCTTGTCACATACAAATGAAATTGTATGTGCTACCACCATCACTAACTCATGTTCTTTTCCACATGCCTTAGGAAAATAAACCAGAGAGAAAGAAAAGTTCTGGAGCTGCCTTTAAGAGATGAAACCTCTGCCTGGAATGAGCACTTCTGCTCTGAGACCATCAGAAAACTCTGTGAGCTGAAGCAAGGCTGAAGGTGCCCAAGGTGCCATCTAGCATCATCCCAGAGATAGAAGGGTGCTACTTTCTCATGCATTGTATCTGCTTCTGGACCCCTCCCTACATGCAAGACTGCTATACCAATAGGTGCACGTAACAATAGGCACTGGTGATGTCATGAGTCAGTTGCTTTTTTTCTGGACCTGCCCACTTTTTCCAGTGATATTTGAGAAGAATTAACACAAGATTTGTCTCATATCACTATCAGCAAATGCACATAGAAATACCTCTAACTTTCCTGGAGCCTGGCAACTTCTCAGAAGCTTGGGCCAGTTCCACTGTCGCAGCTGTGCCTATGATAATACAGATCAGCCTTAGAGCTGTGCCAGTGAATGCACAGAGAAGATTACTGACTGAACACAAGGTCTGGTTCATGGAACTCTAACGCCAACCTCAAGAAGCAAGCATGGACAGCAGGTTACTGTAGCAGACAGTAATGCAGAGGAAATAGGGGTTTGCTCAGGACCCTGCCTGCCCATCTTAAATGTACTGACACATATCAATGGCACTAGTGCTCCTGATCACAGAGCATACGTGCACATGCCATTGGCAAATACATTTATTCCCTTGGCTCCATGCATATGCGATGCCTTAGCATGCTCTCAGCATTCAGAGTGATCAGCCCTGCTGTCTGTGCTATTAGATAATAGAGTAGTGGGAGGGACCTGACAGCAATTTCCCATGTCTGCAAGTTGCATGTGTGACATCTTCTTATGCCATCAATATGGAAAAAAGAGATACCAGTACAAGCTAAGGCCTAGATCATATATTTTCTATTTTAAATGTGTATCAGCTGCATTGTTATCTTTGAAACTGTATCATTCAGTGCATCAACATACAGAATGTGGAGAGCTGAGGTGAATACAACCTTTAGACCTCTAATTAAGGTATGAAAGATTCTAAATTATTTAACTTTCACACCTGGTTCTACTCTGATAACAGTTATGAGATGTAAAAATACAGCTACTTCACCAACCACCTAAATTACCAAAGATATTACAGTATATTCCTATAGGGTACAGAAATCCTTTTATCTGTTCAACCATGGCTCTTTGGAGTAAATAAGTTTGATTCAAAAACATCATTGCAGTTCTATCAGGCCTAAATAGCTGAGACCTGGAGTTTAGACTCCATATATAGGTATTTACGTAACATTATTTGTTCTTCCTACTACACAGATCTCTAGACTCATGTCACCTCAGTACAATTAGCTCACATTAGAGAAATTGTAGTTTGGCAGTGGAATCTGGCATTCTGAGGCTATCTTGCCAATGCTTCTGCTGTTGCAGAAACAGCACCTGATTGCATGAAAGTGAACCAAGAAATTTGTGAGGATTTGCTCCAAGAGATCATCAGTTCTGTTCTGATGTGATCACTAGACCCTATCAAAATAAGCAAAGGTGTGAAAAAGCATGAAACTGGGTGTAGCACTGCAATTCAAATCTTTATTGTGAGTGAGCCAAAGAAAAGCTGCTTTGCACCAGCTGGGTACACCAAGTCAGGCTGAATTACTTCAATTCATCACTTACATCTTTGAGCTGGTTAGCTCACTTGCAGCATCCCCTGCCATAGGATTTGTCCCATCCAGCTGAGCATTTATATTCCCACCAGACTGCAGAGAAAGGTTGTTGTCCTCAGCCCGCCTTTGCCTTTGTTGGGCTTTTCAAAGCCACTTGTCCAGATATGACCCTGATGGCAGTCTGTACAGAGCAAAGAAACTGAGAGGTCTGACTCTGCTCTGTGTGGCATGTGGGCACTGTAATGGTCTCACTCAAAAAATAAAAAAGGATATAAAGGCACAGTAATTAGAATACATGGTTTGGCTGGAGACTAGCTAAGTGCGTACTTAACCTCCCTGGCTGTTCAAACCCTGTAGGTGACCATGCCCTGATCTGAAGGTAACTCCTCAGAGAGGCTGTGCATCTTTGTGGTCACTGTGACATGTTTCTCAGAATGTCCTTGCAGGGTTGTCTGCACCCTATCTCTCAGACTGCACCACACTCAAAAAAAGGAGCAGGAATGGGTCTGATCCCTCCTTTCCAATCAACCCCTGGACCAGGTTCTTCAAGTCCCTCCACCCAAGGTTGTTGGGTAGCTGCTGAGACTCACTGAGTCCTTCTACATTCTGGGTGCTCCCTCAAAGATTGCCCCTGGCCTGGAAGGGATGTCTGACCCTGAGAGTATTCACCTGGGATATAAGAAGGTTGAAAACCAGTTTCCTGATTTTCTCCTTAGACCCATGTCTCAAAAAAAGCATCATCAGCCCTTTGAGAAGGAGAACTGTAATGACCTAGCTTAAATAACATGACTACTGGGGCTTCTAGCATTATTGCAAGTAAAGCCAGGTTGAAGCAGAGAGTTGAGGGAAGAACTGGGAAAAAAAACTGAGTTCTTCATGTGTTGTTTGTGTTTGGTTTTTATATAGTTCTTGTGACAACTTTCCTGTCAAACAGCCCTACAGGACTTTTCAGTACTTGATAAATTGCTATGAACAATGTTGAAACAACTCAGAGCTGTGTGAGAGTGATGTTAGCTATGATTTGAATTTGGTGTGACTTCCTTGTGGAAGAACTAGGGAACCCGGGGGGAGTTCATCTCTATTTACTGTTAAAAAACTCTGCTACTGATAACATGCTAGTATCATCTTGACTTTTTTTCTCTTCTGCCCCAACTGCTCAATTCTCAGGTATTTCTGGGGTTTTTCCCTTTTTTTTTTTTATGTTAAAAAAAATCTGTAAAGCAGAAGTAAGTAACAGATCAACATTATCAGAGATTAATTTTATTCTGCTTTAGCATTTTTCTGTAAAAGTGCATACTTGTAAGCTGTTGGTAAAAGCACCTAACAAAAAATTCTCTGAATTATTTATAAAAGCAGTTTGTCTTCAGTGCTGCTGAGAGAAACTAGGCATCCCCCGATGAATTAGTGATTACTCATTATTTAAAAGGCAGGATTTACATGACACACAACTTCTCAAAATGGGAATGTCCACAAAATTACTTATCTCATTACTAGGTGCTATAACCCGCCTGTTAGTTCAGCTCCTACAGAAGCACAGAAATGTTTTGAAGATAGCAAGGTTCTTAATTTAGCAAGGTGGGGAAACATTTTTCTGCAGTACCATTATTACATTAGGCAGATGAAATGTGGATCTGTAATAATGAAATGCCCAGATGTTTTACAGCTTCAGATTAATTAATGAGGAATTATCTATGCAGCATGAATAGTTCAGTGCAACATAGCATATATACAAGTTTTCAGTGCCCTTGCACTTCTGAAATAGGTGGACAAATTTCTCTGCTTTAAAAAGACAATCCTGCTTTATATAAAAATTGTGAGAAACAAGATATGGTCCTTCACACATAGAGTACTCAGTTTCAGAATTTTTGACTGCTGCAGGCATTTATGTTTCAGCTGAAAGGGAGTCATAAAAGCACATTTTGTGTAGGATACTGAATATCTTTCATGACTGTCACTGTTTCAACATTCTCACTTTAATAAAACACTTTATTGTCAGCCTTGCTATCCTGACTGTTTTGAAATAATCACACAGCTCCTATTTTTGCTAGCACCATGCTGAAACTTCTGAAGATAGCTGTCAGAGCTGACACCTTAGACTACAGAAGCCCATTATTCTTCTTATTAGATATTTCCAGCTATTTATCCATCTCTGTCTTAACTGTTTTTTATTAAGCACACTAAGAGTATGTTTAATAAAAACAAACCAGAATTAGAAAATTTATGTATTTATACAGATTTAATTTTTCTACACGATGCACAGAGAATAAACAGTTATGAATTGTCTTCTGCTTGTATTTTTCTGTAGAATACCATTGCACTCACACACCTACAGAGTTCTCAATCATTCTGCCCAGCCTGAAGTTATAATTTCCTGTTGTCAAAAAACCATGGGAAGGTTACATTTTTCAGGAAAGCAAGAACATATTTCCTTTGAAACACAACCATTTCAATTAATTTATGGAAGTTAAACTTACTCACCTTTAAATAAAAAGAAAAACAAAACATAAAAACAAACACACATGCTTCTTCCTTCTCTAAAAAAAAGTGCCTGGCACTGTAAGATCCACAAACTTACCCAAACTGTTGACAAAAGTCAGTTAAACAAGCATAGGACTCTAATGAAGTTCAAAATACAAGCAGATACAAGACTTACTGAAAATAAAATTTGGGGTTGGATGTAACTAGCAATTAGAAGATTAAAAAAAAAAGGAAAAAAAACCCCAAACAACAAATTAAAACAACAGCAACAAAAAGCCCAAACCACAACAACAACAACAACAAAACAAAACAAAACAAAACAAAACAAAACAAAATAAAAAAAAAAAAAAAAAGGGAAGCCCTGGACAAACAGAGATTAACTTACCTTTAAAGAGTGAGAAGAACAAGGATGACCAGAGATACAGTGCAGAATAAACAAATGCCAAGCACTTTTCTGTGAGCATTGTCAAAATAAGCTGGCTCTCCTTCCTGAGCAGAGGGTGAAAGAAGATGAAGTCTTGAAGATAGCCTGAAATGACTGATGGATTTGGCAATTACGGTAATAAGGCATCAAACCAGCTTCCCACCGGGGGAGAAGTGCATTTGCTCATCTGCTTCTCTAGTCCCCAGGAGCCAAGCCAGCTCAGTGCTTGGTCAGTAAATCCAAACACAAAGGAACAGGTTACATTCCTTTGGACTCACATTGCTCGATACACTGAGCTGTTCCCTGGTCAGGAGCAAATGCAAGTGATCCTCGCACACAGCTGTCTGTGTACTGCAAGAAGGGGGAGTGTGCTGCCTCGGAGACGCTTTCCACATCTCCACATATTGTACCTAACTCGAGACAGCACGGCTGCAGTGTTTCCAGTGCTTGCACTCGAGTGCCTCTAGAGCTGTTTCCCGGTGAAATGAATTAGTGTGTGTCCCCCTCTGCTCTCTCCCAGCTGCCAGGGCAACTTGCAGCAAGCACCTGTGGCACACAGCTGCCTTTTCTCCCAGCAGAGGTGGCAGGGGGGATTCAATAGTTCAAAAGTTTGAAAATACGAAAATAGCCAATCTCCTGTCTGTTTTTGGTGCACTCCTTCCTGCAATCGCTTCCACCAGATGTAGGGAGCTGCTCTGAGTGCCCTCTTCCCCAGCTGTCTACTGTAGGATTTTGCACACACCTTGGCTCCCTTTCCTCTCCACAGTTTTATTCACCAGCAAAAGAAAGGCAAGGTGAGGCAAAGTCTTGAATGATTTATATTCATCATTTGGGCCTTTCTTTTCTCATTTGTCTGTTCTGAACACTCACCCACTTCTCTTTCACTGTAAGCAGGGACAGGACTTCGCACTTCCCCTTGCTGAATTTCTTGGTGCTCCTGCCTTGAGAGGGTACAACCCCGGACTGATGCAGAGAGCAGCAGTTGTGACTCCAGGCAGGAGGAGGGATTTGGGCACTGCAGTAATGAGGCTGCAGCAGGAAGCGCAAGCCGGTAGGAGAGCAGAGTCCTGGGATGTGGGGAACAGGGTGTGCTGAGGAGGAGAACTTCTGAGGTTAAGTGGTGGGTGACAGGCTGACCATGGAGTCACCCTGGCTGGAAACATCTGCCCTGGGATCAACTGAAAAATGCAAACATAATGCTCAGGAAACACGTGAGAAATCAGTGGTCAAAGAACCAGGAAAGGGGAGGAAAACATTGCAAGTGGGGAGAGCAACACCACCAGCATTAGTTAGTAACACTCAAATGTCTTCTGCAGTTTTCATTTTCTTTTAATAAATGTTAAATAGATTTGGAAGGCTGAGACCACAAGGGGCTGGTGTATACCCCACCTGCAGCCTGGACTGATTTAGCTATGTCCTCATGCCCTCTCAACCTGCCACTGGACAGTGGGCTGTCTTCCTGGGGGTTTGGGAAGGGTCCTCAGATCTGCTGACCCTCCTTCTGCAGGCTTGCTGGGGTGCCCCAGGTGAGCTTTCATTGACCACCTGCACGTGGAACAAGGCTCAGCCTCCTCTGGGTTCTCCCAGGCCCGTCCCTGCTCTCCCTGGGTAGGAATGGGGACAGAATGGGACTTGCTGCTGGGACCCCACGAAGGCTGGCCTGGGAGACCCCCTTGGGTGGCATCAGGGGCAGGGACCGTAGAGGGGCTGTCCTCCCACTCTCCAGCTGTACTGCTGACCTCCAGTCCCATTTGATGTTGGGCCTCCCCACTGAGCCTGAGAGTGATGGTGTCAATAAGCTGGTGGGCAAAGCTCCTTGTGTGCCTGTGCAGGGAGGCCCATAGAAGCTGGAACAAAGACTCATTTGGGCCAAAGCAGGCTGGATGGGACAAGGCACTGTTGTGGCTTCCTACCATCCTCAAAGGTCTGCCCCAGCTCCTGATGCAACTATGACAGCAGGTGGTGGAGAACAGCAAGGTAGAGGAGGGATGCTGAGACGCAGTGCAGGAGATGCTCGCTGACCCCAGGGCAGTGGCCACATGGCTGATGGCAGGAGTACTGCAGTGCTGTGGGAACTAGGGGCAGGCAGGAGGTCCTACTCTCAGGTCTGATAGTGCTGCAGAGCAATGGAGATTGGGAGCAGCTAAGTGCTCAGGAGATCATGCATCAGATTTTCTGTGAGTTTGATACATGATCACAGCTCCCTGCAGGGGAGATCACTTGAGCAGAGTCCAATTCAGAGTGTGGGAAATGGATTTGGAGAGAGTTCCCAGGGCCTGACAGAAGGCCCACACAGTATAGATCCCTATGCAAACTTTGAGACAAGAATGCTGACTTAGAAATGCCATAGAATAGGACAGATTTTGTTGAAAGAGAAATGGAGCTAGAAAAAAGTTTCAAAGGACGGCCTTGCAAATAAGACTAGATACTTTGGAGAAATAGAACTATGAAAGATGGATTGTAGCAGGACCCACCAGGGGTGGTTTTAGATGATTGGCTTTAAGGCATCTACAGCATGGTGCGGCAAAAAGCTGACAGGCCAAGAAATGCTTATGGTGTATTGTAATTAGGAAATAGTCAACTTCTGATTGTGATGGTGTGAATTGTATCTGCATTGCCACACCCTTTTCATGAGACTTAAAATGGAATATAAGCTTTTAAAACACCGCTCAGTTGTCCCACCTCTGGGTCAGGAACAAGGTATTGTCCAACAGCAGAGATGCCTGTTCTTGCAGCCAATTGTGCTGGCTGGGGTCCACCTGTACCAAAACTTCTTTTTCTCCTTCTCTACTCCCCTCACATCCTCATAATAGAGCAACGTGGAGCATACTTTTGTCCATTATTTTTGGTTTAGATTTGGGTTTTTCTTAAATTCCTTTAAAAATGAAAGCTTTCTTCAGTGAGTACAACTTCACACATAGCGCAGTTCCAGTTGCTGTACTCACCTAGAGCCACTGGAGGTGGCTGTCCTCCCACTGATGGCCAGGGTGTTGCAGGGCTGTGCAGGTGGGGGGGGCAGCTGGGTACCCAGGACCTCCTCCTCTCAGGTGGAACATGTGTGATGGTGCCCTCTGGGGTGGAATGACACGTTCCTCAAAGCTGTCATCCCCCAACACAGAGTACAGGATGGAGATCATCCTCCTCTTGCAGAAGTGGGCACTCAGGCTTGCTCCCAGCCACTGCAGAAGGCACAGTTAGCAGAAGCAGAGAGGCAGAGCATGGCTGGCCTCCTCCCAGCTGTCCAGGCAAATGGGACAGCAGTTGCCCATGTCCATGGCCATGTGCGGTGGTGTCTGAAGACAGCTGGGGATGACAAACCACTTCACTGCCTCTCAGTGACACTGCAGCAGCAATTGTTGTGCTAGAAAAGTGAGGCCACAATTGTTGTCTGGCCTAAGGATGGATGGAAGTAATACCCATGTCCCTCAGGAAGGAAACCTTCCCTGCTCCCCAGATGGAGTTTGCCCTCCCAGATAATTTCTGCTGCTGCAAGATTCCTGAGTGCCCCAGCTGACTCAGCTGAGAGCTCCATTTGGCAAATGACTCACAGGGGCACAGGCTGAAAGTCACTGATCTCACGAGGATGGAAAATCCACCTATATTATGGCTCTCTGGAAGTAGGAGACTTGGTGCAGCAATATCCCACTTTGAGCATGCAAATACAGTCAGGCAGAATCCAGGGGCTTTGCAGTCCAGCTCGTTTTCTGCACTCCTCAGCTCTTAATCACAATTCAAAGTTGGCTACAAGTGAATTCTTCTAAGTGCCTGGGTTGCCTTGTTCCACAGACAGCTATTTGACCATGCCATGTGGCAAAGGCCAGTATGTCTGACAACCAAATATACACCGTGGACTATAGAAAACATAACTTATTGCAGTACTGAGCTGCGACCAGTTTCTTTATTGGGATCACTGCTCACATAAGTTTCATCATCAGTGCAGGGCCTGAAGGTATGTTTCTCTCACAGGCTGTTGTCAAGGAATGATATAGTGACAACAAAATTACTGTGCAAGTCTGTTGTGCTCCTCCTCTCCCATGTCCACCTGAACTGTGGTGCCACTGCAAAACGCTTTCCCAGAGAAGATAAAACCAGCCTTTCTGGCTGAGATCCTATAGTAAGGATGTACACCTGCCCCTCAGCTCTGGATGTTTTCATTGCTCAGTCCCCATCTCCTGCAGAAGAAGATGACATGAATACAGAAACCAGGATTTTTCACCAAAGAGCTAGGAGGCAGACATTTTCTCTCACTGCCATTTCCCTGTGAAACCTGGGATGGACTGCCACAGACTGGGGCTTATAGACAAGGTCCATGTCAAAGTTCCATCTAGTGGTTCAGACTGTGTTCTGACCTTGTGAAGTTATGTGACTTGCTCCTCTTCTTCTTGAGGTTGTTATCTCCTCTGGGTCACATTGGTACAACTCAGCAAGTTTGGAGCCAAGCATCCTTCCTCTGTGGATAGGTTTGTCTGCAGGTGAGACAGTTCTTCTTCTACCACCTTTCACCATGCTTGCTGCTGAGTTTGCCCAGTCAGCCCTTCTAGCACTGACTTGACTTCCAAGGCAAACCTCAGCACCTCATGTTGTGAGTGAGCAGAGATAGAGGACAACTGACCACAGTCACACAGCTGAGCAAGAAGATAAGAGGATGAAGAAAGCCCTTACAATGCAGGAAGTGCTGGAAAGTGCTTTATCCCAGGAGTGGTTTGGATGAGTTGAGTGATTTGGGGAAGTCTGATAAAGGTGTCAAATGCTGGAGTGAATAGAGTGCATTGTTCAGAAGTTACATCACCAGGGTTTCACCATGCATGTCAAGCTGCAGAGACCACTCAGTGGGTTCAGCTCCTCTCCAAGGAAGGCAGATGACACCAGGCCACACATACACAGGCCACACATACACAGGTCAAGTGACCTTGCTGGTGAGGCTGGGGATGCTGGAGGATAGGAAAGTACTGCAGGATGTGAATATACCTGGCTGGTTAAGCAGGGACCTGGGCTGGGTTGATCCCAGTTCTGCTGGGTGCTAGTGTGAAATACAAAGCTGTGTTTCATGTCAGGTACAGACAGGAAATGTGTGTATTTGTGATTGTGATATGTGTGGACACCGACCATGGGACAGCTGCGAATTCTAATAATAACTGAGGAAAGTAAAGCATGGAAGAAGGCCCTTGAACCTCGCCTTTGTTTGCAATTAACCTTGGTAGATTTAGGAGCATTTGAATTAAAGCGTTAAGGATGTTGCTTTTTGCTTGTAGTCAGGCCTTAAAGAGTGCTGCAATAATAACCTTTTGAAGTATAATTTTAGAATATTGCTTGTATCCTTGAAACTATAGCTTTGGAATGTATAGAAAGGAAATGTGCTTATCTCATGCCTTAACAAAACCGAGAAAAACAGCTTGAGAAAGGAAGATGAACATCATCGCAAGGATTTATAATTTTGACCAAGGGAGGCTGGACATCACTGTTATGAGATTTATAGTCATTGTAATTAAAAAGGTGGACCCACATCTGGAGAGCTGGAGTTCACCAGATGGGATTTGTCTTTATTCTTGTGGAAACTGGAACAACATCTTGGAAACTACCACCACCACCTGGGAATCCTCCTTTTTGGGACGCATCCTGAAGAAAAACTAAATCACAATAGTGTATAGAATTGTGATGTAAAAATTGGAAATAGAAACTGCTGAGGAGTAAAAAAACTGGAATAGAAACTGCTGAGAAAGCTTATGAGTACCTCTATAAATACCTGTAAGCCCCAAATATTGGCGTGCAGTTGGAGGGAAAACTGCCTCCACTGTACCCAGCGCTGTTTTGCTCATACTTCACCATATTAATTAATAAATTGATTGCTGCTTGAATATTGCCTAGTCAAGCTTCTCATTTATAACACTAGGATGAGGAAGGCAAGGACATGAGCTATGGAAGGGTCCACTGCTTTTGCTGGTGTAAAGGGAAACAGATGGTGGCAGGAGGGTCTGCATGAACTCATGGGTTCATGCAGACCCTCATAGGGATCTCATGGCTTCCAGCTCTTGCAGGCAGCAGATGTCTTCTGGGTGAGCTGAGATGACAGTGGAGCTGCCACCTGAACTCTGCATACTCCAGTGGCACATGGAAAGAGCTGCACAACAAAAGCAAGGTACAAGGAGCTCCAGCCCTTTCAGGCTGGTGAGGGAGCAATGCCAGCCCCTGGCCCTGCTGACAGGGACTCGGACAAGATGGGGTCTGTGCCCACCTGCAGTGCTCCTGGAGTCAGCCTGCATCTTCCTGTGGATCTTCTCATCTGTCCTATGTTATGAATAAGAAGCTTGACTAGGCCAATATTCAAGCAACAATCAATTTATTAATTAATTATGGTAAAGTATGAGCAAAACAGCGCTGGGTACAGTGGAGGCAGTTTTCCCTCCGACTGCTCACCGATATTTGGGCTTACAGGTATTTATATGGGTACTCAGAAGCTTTCTCAGCAGTTTCTATTTCTATCATAATTCTATACACTATTGTGATTTAGTTTATCTTAGGCTGTGTCCAAAAAAAGAAGATCCCCAGATGGTGGTGGCAGCCTCTGAGATGTTGGTCCAGTTTCCACAAGAACAATGACGAATCCCATTGGTGAAGACCAGCTCCCCAGATGTGGGTCCCCCTTGTTATTACAAGGCTATCAGTGATGTCCAGCTTCCCTTGAAGTTGCAAATTCTTCAGAGGATGTCCCTTTTCCTTTCTCAAGCTGTTTTTCTCAGTTTTGTTAAGGAGTGAGATAAGCACATTTCCTTTCTATACATTCCAAAGCTATAGTTTCAAGGATACAATCAATATTCCAAAATTATACCTAAAAAGGTTATCGTTACGGCATTCTTTAAGGCCTGACTACAAGCAAAGAGCAACATCCCGACTGCTGTAATTCAAATGCTCCTAAATTAATCCAGGTTAATTGTAAGCAAAGGCTAGGTTCAGAGGCCTTCTTCCATGCTTTACTTTCCTCAGTTATTATTAGAATTTGCAGTCATCCCATGGTTGATATCCACACATATCGCAACCACAAATACACACATTTCCTTTCTGTGCCAGACACGAAACACAGCTTTGTATTACACACCTATTTCCCATTTCTACATTTCTTTCCCCAAACCAGTGTCCACCTCCCTCTTTCCCGCTCCCCATCCCTTTTCTTTTTTGTTTCTGCCCCACTTCCTGGTTTTTCCACTCTGCCCCTCTCTTTCCCAATTTCTTTTCGTCCTACTGCCAGGCCCTCAGGCTTGTTTCTGTGTATTTTCTTAGCCCTTCAATTCCCTGCCCCAGACTTTTTTCTTTATCCCTGTCCCCCTTTTGTTCTCTCCCGCTTCTTCTCCTCCTCCTCTCTTCCTTGCCCCTCTTTCATTCTCCCTATCCCCACTGCTTGTCTCATCGTCCCTTTTCCTCTCCTCCACTCTCGTACACATCCGCACTCCTCGCTCCCTACCCTTTTCCCTCTCTCCCTCTCGTCGCGGGGCAGCATCCCTCCACCGTCCCTGCCTCTCTCCGTGCCCGGCACAGCCGCGCTGTCCCCTCGGAGCCGGCGGCGCTGCGGGCACACCGGCGCCATCTGCGCGGCCGCGCCCGGCCCTGCGCGCCGCCCGCTGTGGCGGTGCCTCCGCCTCCCGCGCCCTTCCCGGCCCGGCCCTTCCCGGCCCGGCCCTTCCCGGCCCGGCCCTTCCCGGCCCGGCCCTTCCCGGCCCGGCCCTTCCCGGCCCGGCCCTTCCCGGCCCGGCCCTTCCCGGCCCGGCCCGGCCTGGCCCGCTCCGCTGCGCCTCCGCCTCCCGCGCCCTTCCCGGCCCGGCCCGGCCCGGCCCGGCCGCGGCACCCCGAGCACGGCCTGAGGCGGCGCCGTGGGGAGCCGGCGCTGCTGCGGCGGGAGCGCTGAGGCGCTGAGGGACGGCGGCGGGATGTCCTCTGCCGGCGGGAGCCGGGGGAGCGGCAAAGCGTGTCCCTGCCAGCCCATCGCTACAGGTGCGCTCGGTTTCAAAAGGCTCCCCACACTAAGTCGGGGCTCTTGGTTATCGCTGGGCCCACGCAAACCGACTCCAGTGCCCGCAAGAAGGAACCAGCCCCACAGCCTCAAACACCAAGAGCTCTGCTTGAGGCCCCCAGGACTCAGGCTCACATGATCACAGAAACACAAAATGTTCTGGGTTGGAAGGGAATCACGAGGATCATCCAGCTGAACTGCTGGCTCTGCACAGCGCTATCCCAGATGTGAAAAACGCCAATCACTTGTTTTTAAATTTTTAAAGGTTTAATAGTAATAAAATGGTTATAAAACCAATACAATTAGAGTAATAATAATTTGGACAATTTGAATTAGGACAATATGAGACAACAAAAACAAAGAGGTACAGACGTCCGGGTACCTTTTTCTGGGCAGCACAAGCCTGAAAAAGGACACCCGTTAACAAAGGATTAACCCTTAAAAACAACAGCCTGTTGCATATTCATACACTTCATACATGATGCGTAAACTCCATTCAAATAAAGGATTCGGTCTTCTTCCTCCTAATCCTAACAGCGCCTTCGAGGAGGGAAGAAGTTCGTTTCTTCTGATAAGAGGACAATAAATTCTTTTTCCCTGAAAGATTTAGGTGTCCTGTGGCTGCTAGCTCGTTGCAAGTCCTTTCTTTAAAAAAAGTATCCCAGATAGCATAGTTTCTATTGTAACATTTTGTTATAACCTATAGCTATATTTAACGCACTACTTAAGAGAATTAATACAGCATTACTTTCTAACACAACACACACAATATTTTAATATTTGCGAAAAGCCAATCATAAAATGCACATTTTTCACACTGGTCACCAGGGAGATCAGCGCCTGTCCCTCCACCTTCTCTCACAAGGAAGCTGGACAATGGGATGAGGTTTTCCCTCAGTCTCCTCCAAGCTGACCTCAGGCACTCGTCATATGGCCTCTCCTCAAGGCTTTTCAATCATCTTTGTAGCCTTCCTTTGGATGCAATAGCTTCAGGACCCCAAATCCCTGCCCCAAATCCCTAAACCCAAGGATGCCTGAGTTGTACTAGGGCCCCAAAATATCTCTAACCCAAGTCTAGTCTCCTCCCTCTGAACCTTGCTCAGCAGCTTCCCCTCACCCTACCCAAATGCCCCCAAACACCCCCATCCCCATGCCAGCAGCTCAAAACCCTCTTAAGGCTGGCTCCAGGGTACCTCCACTTATCCCCACAGTATCCCACACTTATCCCCTACCTGAGTATCTCTGGTATTCTCCAATCCTGTCAGAGTGCACTCCCAAAACTGCTTTCAATGCATCCAAATACTTCTGAATGGTCCTCTGAATGGGACCTGGAGAATGTCATCTAGGTGTCATGAATAACTGCAAACCCTACCCAAGTACCCTCAAAAACCCCCCAAACCTGCCTCACAGCCCCCAAAGCTCCCAACCCCTACTTCTGAACCCCTGAAAGTCCTTCTTCAAAGACCCACAAACCGTAATTTCCTATCAACACCCCAAAAACCTTTTTTGTAGTCCACAAAACATCCGTAAGTCCCTTCCAGGAGTGATCAAACAAACCACAAGCTTGTCGATGGCCCCCAAAAAATTCTATACCCTGTGTCCAGGGCTGCAACCACTAAACACCCTGAAACCTTTCTTTTGGGCCAGGAACACATCTGAAATCACATCCAATTGCCCCCAAAGACTCATCTAAAATGTCCACAAACCTAAACCCTAAACCCTCCCAAGATTTTCTCAGACTTCTCCAAGGCCATGCCAAAGGTTTCATACATGTCTCACCAAACCCCAAATATACCGTGATGTGCCATAGCTCCTGCAGGCTCCAGAACATTCTGTACCCTGCTCAGTTCTACTCAAAGCACCCCAAATTTGGGTTCTTTTCTACAAGGTGGATTGTCTGAATGGACTGCTTTAAACACTGAGGTGTGCTGCTTTCCCACAAAATAGACTCACAATGGCCATAAAGTTTTGCAACTGCCTGGCAGGTTCTTTTCTGCAAGTGAGTACTTCACACCTTACTTCCTTTGGTGTGAGTAATCCTTCACACCAAAGGATTTTGGGCCTTTCTTCATCATTTGGGCCTTTCTTTTCTCACTTGCCTGTTCTGAACACTCACCCACTTCTCTTTCACTGTGAACTGCACTTCCCCTTGTTGAATTTGTTGGGGCTCCTGCCTTGAGAGAGTACAACCCTGGGCCAACACAGCAGCAAGTCATGACTCCGGGCAGGAGGAGGGATTTGGGCACTGCAGTAGTGAGGCTGCAGCAAGCAGTGCAAGCCGGTAGGAGAGCAGAGCCCTGGGATGTGGGGAACAGGGTGTGCTGAGGAGAACTTCTGAGGTTGAGTGGTGGGGAATGGGCTGACCATGGAGTCACCCTGGCTGGAAACATCTGCCCTAGGAAAAACTGCAGAAATGCAAACAAGAAGCAGAGTCCATTATTTTTGTGTTATATTTGTTCAGGTTTTTTGTGGGTTTTGTTTGCTTGTTTTGTTTGGGTTTTTGTTTTGTTTTTCAAATTTCTCTTTAAATGAAAGCATTCAACTTCACACACATTGCATGGTTGCTGTACTCACCTTCAACCACTGGAGGTGGCTGTCCTCCCACTGATGGCCAGGGTGTTGCAGGGCTGTGCAGGTGGGGGGGCAGCTGGGTACCCAGGACCTCCTCCTCTCAGGTGGAACATGTGTGATGGTGCCCTCTGGGGTGGAATGACACGTTCCTCAAAGCTGTCATCCCCCAACACAGAGTACAGGATGGAGATCATCCTCCTCTTGCAGAAGTGGGCACTCAGGCTTGCTCCCAGCCACTGCAGAAGGCACAGTTAGCAGAAGCAGAGAGGCAGAGCATGGCTGGCCTCCTCCCAGCTGTCCAGGCAGATGGGGCCAAGCACCGAGAGCAATACCGAGAGCAATACTGCTAACCAACAACAGCTTTGCATGTCATTCCTTTCTGGCTGTGACAGCAATGCTGTTGGCTTAATGAAAGCCTTTCGGAAGCTCTCTCTAGTCCACAGGCAACTACAAAAAGATCTTGAACTTACTGTGGAGTGCCAAAGTGATAGACTTAGGCAAGGGATGCTTATGCTTCAACTATCTGATTTTTGGATGTGTAACTTTATAATTCATGGGTAACTAAAACTTTTGCTTCATTTACACGACTCCCTAACTGTGTTACAGATTTCTAAAAGTCAAGTTGCTATGGAGGGTGTGAGACAAGAGGACTCTGGCAAAATGCAACTGGTCCCAAAAGTGCCCAACCCCGACCTACCTAAAGATACTCTGCAAAGTTTCATACCTGGTGGTGGGGCACATGCAACTAGATATCCTCCACAGAACATGTGGTGTGTTTCAACTGCTTGACACCATTTGGAAACTGGATATAGTGATCCTGAAAGTCTGGGTCCCATGGTACTTGAGTTGGTACTAGAAGGGATTTGATGTACACACTTATGTTCTTCATCTGAATGTGGACTTACAGCTGGCAGGACATTTTCAGTCCAGCCTCCTTCTCACATCAGGACCATCCCCAGCAATAGGTCTGTCACCACACCTTTGCCAATGCCAAAACAGGTGTTACTTGACAGTGACTGAGACAGCCTAGCTACAGTACCTATACAGTATACCTATGGATTAATTTCTTGTTGCCCTCGTTGTCCCTGGCCAGATGTATGTCTCTCAGGACTTGTCATGGTTTGATGCTGGCCAAATGCCGGGCTCCCAAGGAAGCTACTCACTCACCTTCCTCTGCTACAGCTGGGCAGAGGAGAGAAAAATTTAACGTAGGGTTCATGAGCTAAGGACCCGGAGAAAATACTCTAAGGGCAAAATAGGCTCAGCTTAGAGATACAAAGTGAGTTTATTACTAAAAAAATCAGAGGAAGATACTTAGAAGTAATATAAGCCCTTAAAAACACATTTTCTTCTCCCAACCCCTCCCTCCTCTCCACCAAGATCACAGGGAGACAGGGCACAGGGGTTTTGGTCAGTTCATCACCCGAGGTTTCCTTCTGCTGCACAGGAAGAGGAGCCCTTCCTCTGTGAGACCCTGGGATCCCTTCACATGGGAGACAGGTCTCTGAAATTCTCCAGCACAGCTCCAAATCTCAGGAGCAGCAGTCCTCCCAAAACTGCTGTGGCATGGGTTACTCTTCCACGGGGTGCAGTTCTCCAAGGACAGGCTGCTCCACTCTGGAATCAGGGCCCCCTCTCTCCACTGGGTCTCCCTCAGCCTCCTGCAGGGATCCAACTGCTCGGGCATGAGCATCTCCCCCACGGGCTGGGGGTGGATCCCTGCATCCCCCTGGATCCCCCTGGGCTGCAGGGGCACAGCTGCTTCGCCATGGTCTCACCACAGCCTGTGGGGGAATCTCAGCTCCGGTGCCGGGAGCAGCTCCTCCCCCTCCTTCTTCACTGGCCTTGGTGCCTCACATGTTGTTACTTCCTCCTCTTCTCTGGCTAGAATTAAAACTGTGCTCCCACCTTTGTTTTGGTTTCTTCTTAAAGATGTTGTTACAGGGGCATTACCATCATCTCTAGCCTTGGCCAGCGATATGTTCATCTTCAGAGCCATCAGAGATTGGCTCTGCTGGACACAGTGGAAGTTCCAGCAGTTTCTCACAGAAGCCACCTCTGTGGTCTCCCCTGCTACCAAAAACCAGGCCAAAAACCAGCTTTCCTTACTTGATCCCTGGCGGTTCGGACAATCTCTCTGCACTTCTCCCAGGCTACCTGTGCTTGCCTCCATCCTCTGTGTGTTTCCTTGTTGTGTATGAGTTTCTCCAGGGGCTCCTGGCATCTGTGGCCTCCTGGCATTTTTTGCCTGAGTTCCTCCTTGCTGGGGTATATTGCTGCCGAGCTTGAAGGAGGTGATCCTTAATATCAACCAGCTTTCCTGGGGTTCTTTTCCCTCCAGGACTTTATCCCTAAACACCCCTGAAGAAGCCAAGATCTGTTGTCCTGAAGTCCAGGGTACTGAGCTTGCTTTGCACCTTCGTCACTGCCCTGAAGACCTCAAACTCCACCATTTCATGGTCACTGCAGCCAAGACTGCTCCTGGGCTTTACATTCCCCACCAGCCTCTCCTTCCTGGTGAGAACAAGGTCCTGCATAACATGTCTCCTTCTTCTCTATCACTTGGAGAAGGAAATTGTCATTGTGTTCCAGAAACCTCCCAGATTCCTTATGTCCTGCTATTCTCCCTTGAACTGCACTCAGGGTGGTTCAAATCCCCTCTCTGGACCTGCCTTGTGAATGTGAGGCTGCTCCTGTCTGTCTACAGAGGGACTCATCTGCTCAATGCTCCTGGTCAGGCAGCCTGTAGTGAGCCCCTGCAGTAATGTCACCTGTCCCTGCCCTGCCTTTAATCCAGATCCGTGCGCTTTCAGTTGGTCCTCATCCATCCCAGGGCAGAAATACATCCACTTCAGGATGTTCTTGGCACAGAGAGCAACACTCTTGGCACAGAGAGCAACACTCCTTGTGTCTCCTGCCTGTTTTCAAGCATCTGTAACCTCTCATTCCAACACTTGATAGGAGTGTTGGCTCGTAGGAGCCACCCCACTATATCTCTGTGGTGCCACTTAGCCCATCTCTAACTCCTCTTGTTCATTCCCTGTGATGTGTGTGTTGGCACAAAGGCATTTAAGTTCAGTCCCTGATGAAGCAGACTTACTGGCTGGAGTGTCAGGAATTCCTTCATGACTTTTCATGTATTCTCCTCCTGACCCGCCCCAAGCTCTGGCCCTCTCTTGCTGACTTGCCATCAGACTGGCAGAGGGACTGAGGTTCCCATCTCCCGACCCTTGAATTCAAAGCCCTCTTCACCAGCCTGGCAAGCCTGTGGCTGAAGATGCTCTTCCCCTTCCCTGACAGACGGACCCCATGAGCCCTCAATACACCCAGGTTCCCGAGGTGAGTCATGTGGTCCAAGCAGCCGAAACCTGGACTGTGGTACCAGCCTGTAACCATTTGTTGATTTACCTGCCTGACTGGCCCTTCCTAACACCTTCCCTTTGAGGGGGGGAATTAATGAAAGAGCAGTGTGTAATAGTCAGTGGACTGTACAAAGCTCAGCAGCCTATCAGTGACATCCCTGCTACGATTCCCCAGTAAGCAGCACCTCTCTAGAGTGTGTCAGGTCTCTCAGAACCTCTGAACCTCTCAGAAGTCACCTACTGCTATCACACATTGCCTTTTCTTAGTTGTGCTGGCTGTGATGTGGGACCAGATGGGGCTGCCTTTCTGGTTGTTATACAGGGAGCAGATGGGGTGCCTTACTCAGCTCCAGTGCCTCTCATGATGTGACAGGTCTTTCCTCTTCAGTCCTCCGGGAAACAAAGTGGTTATGCAAGGGCACTTCAGGCTTCAGGGACGTCTCTTCCCCCTGTGGTCCTTGCCATTGCAAGTTTCCATTCTTCTGCATTATTAGCCCCTCCCTTCCATATGTGCTAGTGAGCAAGTTCTTCTGGCTGTGGGGTCTTTGGCTTATTGGGCCACTGCAGGCTGAGCTTGGGACCCACTATCTAATACCTTCTCAGTCTCCCTGATGTTATGCAGCCTTCTCGCTGCCTTCTGCAGCTCAGCCACCTGCTGCAGGAGGTGCACCACCTGAGCACGTGTTCTGCATGCAGGTCTGCTGCCTGTCCCTGCCCAGGAGAAACGTGTCTCTTCCTACAATCAGAGATCTGTCCTATCTCTCCTGGTGGCATCTGCTGTCCCCACCCAGACAGAACTGCTGTAGGGAGAGGCTGCACTGTGGTCCTCAGACTGCAGCAACAGCAAGTTTGTGTACCCCTGCCTGTTTCAGAGGGCTTCTCTCTGATCCACTGCTGTAATGGGACCAGTGACATGGTCCCACATCTCCTCTCCTTTGACTTCACAGAAACAGAAGGGCTCTCGTGAGACCCAACCACAGCAAGGACTGTTCACTCACCTTTGCAGGAGGCTTTCTGCAGTCTTCCAGTGACACCTACAGACCTAATTGTAGAGGTCTCTGCTGGAGTCATGGAAGGCCAGTCCTTTGGCAGGGAAAGGACACAGGTCCCCAGCAAACCTGGCCCATGCCTTAACATCAAAATCCCTCTGTTCTGCTAAGATTTCAGCTTCACATTTTCCATAGGTTTTCCAAGGAAAGGCACATCTGTAAGTAAGCTGTGAGATAGATCGGTTATACAGGCTTGAAGAGAAGAGTACACAGCAGAAAGTCTCCTTCAGCTGTGGTGGTAATTACAGACTAGCATGGACGCTCAAACCTCTTTTGTTCCAAACACGTAATGTGAAGTTAGCTGAGCCAGCAGGAACAGCTGATGGTGCAAAGCAGGTACCTACATGAGCTGTCTGGCCTCAGTGCTTGGCAGTGCCATCACACCTTTATGGCACACTGTCAGGGTATGACAATCCATAGAGTGAGGGAGCAACTACTCATCAGGAATCCAAAAAGAGCCTCACACACCTCTATGTCTCATGCATTAGTAGACAGAAAAGTCTCCCCTTTTTATCATCTTTTTAATGTGCTTGGATAAAGATAATAGTGTCTCAGCTGGCGAAAGGCAGACTCGCTCACCAGGGAACAGCAGGTTTTGGAGACAGTTGCTAGCAGTATTCCCCTACTCCTTTAACCTGTCCTTCAAAATAGAGCTAACCATAGTTTATCCTACAGCTAATTTCACATGGTCACTTTAAGAATCTGAGATTAATCTGAGATTGTCAGTGTTAGCACATCTAGCAAATACAGGGGCCTTTGCTTTGTGCAAAGGCCCACACCCTTGTATCTATAAAATACTTTTTAAAAGATGATACAGTGAGAAGAGGTTAGTCCTTTCTTAAACCACCCTTTATTAAAAAAACATAAACATTTGTAAATATATAAAATTTTAAAGTATCAAGTGCTTCTTGCTTCCCAATACAGTGGAATTCAGAAGTGGCACGTAAATGTGGCATTATTCTGTTTGGTGTGTTAGTTCCAGGGCTGCAGAACTGACCAGCTAGTTTTGCAAAAGACAGCTATCTCATTCCTGTGACAGGTTTAAACAATCTTGTTTCACTTTGGTTTCAGTCTTCTTTCCCGCTCCTTTTGATAAACATCAGTGCTTCTAGTGAGAGCACAGCTGGAGCTGTAGGAACAAGCAGGCTCCTTAAAAGGATGCAAACGTGTTTTCCAAAGGGAGAGCCTTCCAGTTGCTAATGGGGAAGAGCATTCAGGCACTGAGAGAGCTCCTTTGTACAGTGTTCCTTGGGCACAGTGTGTTCTTGGCACTGGGACTCTCTTCTTGCTGGACTGGATGAACTTAGTCACAGATTCAATTTGCACCAAGGTCCCTTACACAGGAAGTATTCAGATTCCCTTGAAATACATTTAACATGAAGCATCACAAAATCCCAACTATCTATTTAATTTTTTTTTACCACATATGTGTTATAAAGTATGAATTTCTCAGGTAGTACACCTAGACCTGAACTCAAAGCAGGACATTACACTGCTGTGGAAGTCCTGTAAAATGAAAAATCCAGTTGTACCCATTTTAATTGTCAGTGTAACTGAACTCCAAATGGGATCTTTTGTGTCACTTCCCATCTCATCTAACACTAAAGAACAGATGTCAGTTGCAGAGAGAATAGGTGTTTTTTGATGTTTCTTACTTGGTCTCCTCCCCAAAGCCCCTGTCACCTGCAGAAACTTATGACAAGTCCCTGCACTAAAGTGTCACCTTTGCCAGTTCTTCTGCCAGCTTCCACCAGGCCAGGCCCTAGAGTGTAATTCCCCAAGGAGTGATGCCTTATAGGAGACCATCACGTTAGTCTAATACTAAACCAGCAAGTTTGTCTTCTTGTGGAAAATTTAAACCACTGAAATTGCAAGAGAGCTGAAGAAACAGAATCCCAAGTAAAACAAGCTAATCCTGAATGTCTCAGCATTTACCAGGGGAACAGAAGGGTGAGAAATGCTGCTGTATTTAACTTCTGCTGCTTACTGATATTTTCTTTTATAGGCAGCACTACAGGCACAGCTTTTCTTTTCTTGTAGAAGACAAAGTGACTCATTGTAACAGACTTCCATTACAGATCACATACTTACATATCCCCACTGGAATGGAAGAATGGTCTACTGCCCTTTAGCTAAAAGGCACAATTAGCTCCAAAATGAGTGGAAGACTTGTTATGCTGTACCACAGTCCTTAAATAGAAGTTTTCCACTGGGTTTGTGGTAGGCACAGCTTCCATCTTTCTGAAACCTTCACCCTTGATCCACGTACATGAAAATTTAAAAATGGCTGAAATATGATGCTAACCTCCACTGTGGCATTTCTTTAGGTTGAATCAAGTCAGCTAAAAATTTTAGTTGTGAGCATAGTTGTCCATTGCCACTTTGACCTTTCTGGCAGGACAGCCTTTCTTAACAGCCCAGATCCCCAAATAAACACAAGACTGAGAGATGCACAGCAAAGGTGCCATTTGCTCTAGTCCTTGCTTATTGTGCAACATGACAAAGATATCCCAGTGTACCAGCTCAGGATTGGTCCCATTGGTCTGAGTCTTGGCCCTTGGCATCCCCTTTTGGCCTGTTTAGGATTCAGGAGTATGTGCTGTCACTGCATCTTCTGCCTTGACCAAATCAGCACTGATTGTCTCAGCGTGAAGCCGCTTGTAGTCAGTGTGGAAGAAGATGACGTAGAAACAAGCCATACCACTGCAGAGGCCAGCCAGCACCAGTACCGGAGCTGTGAGAGAGATACACCTTTAGGCAGTGAATCCAAAACTCCCCATGAGTGCAGAAATGTACAGGTCAACTCCCCAAAACAACACATTCTGTCTGACCTCCTGCCAAGGGATACCCCTGAGGACAGGGTGCAGACCACAGTGGGACATTGCCAGTTTGGTAACAGACAAATCTTGCTTTACCTAACACTGGCATAGGAAGAGCATTAAGGTAAAATGTGGAAGGCTTCCAGAATACTTGTCCTGCATGACCCCCCAGGGTGGAGGTCTTACATCAGAGCACACATTGTACTTGGAGGAGTGTGCATCCCTCTGTAAAATACACATTTGTGTCTTGGGGGTTAGTGAAAAACATTACAAAAAAGATTGAATCAATCACTTGAGCTCCACAAGGGAACAGGACCTCACAGGTAGTGCTTGTTGTAATATCATCTGAGAGCAATGTGTAGAAAAGTGCATTTAACATGAACTTTTATTAATGACAAATTTGTGTATAAAGAATCTTTTCCGAAGGAAAAGAAAAAGTATATCTAAAAGACTATGCAACAAAACCTGGAAGTAGTTCTAATTTCACCAGGGTCCCAAATGAACATCTTCATCCCCTTCTCCACAGGTTTTCCTGTATCTATCAGACCACAAAAGGAATATGAATGGGTACCTAATCCCAAGATCCAGCTCTGATCTGATTAAATGGCAAATTGCAGGGACAGTTATTATGAAGCTTTAAAGCCTTACAGCTTGTAGACCTTATTCTGGGGAGTTTCTGCTCAGCCAAGCAGGTGATGATCAGCCTTTGCTTATGGTGTCCCCTGGTGTCAGTATTACACAAACATGAACCAGCTGAGAGATCAAGACTAGGGTTTAGCCTGCACTGAAAACACTTAGGTGCTCCTGTTGATCTCAGTTGCTGACCAGCTAGGAAAGGAAGGGAAATCTGGAGTAAGTGAGAACAAAGCTATTAAGAGTATGTTACAAATACAGGCAGCTGTGTGTGCAGAATAAAGGGATATAGCTTTCAGTCAAAGCATTGTAACCTTGGCCTCCAATATGAAAACCAGCCTTGGTTGTGCTACATGGACAGGGTCTTCCCCTCAGAACAGCTGCTTTCTAGTTTTATGAAACTCAAGTCTCTGCAGGGTGACTGCAAGTGGAATTTTAACCCAGAGCCAGCAGTGGCAAGGAGTGCACCATCAGATTCAGAAAGGGAGTTAGAAAATATTCTACAACAGGGATCAGACTCGCAGGGTTCCTCACACTGAGACCTGGAGGAAAGTGGGGGAGTACATGGGGTACAACTGCGTGTCCAGCATCATTTTCTAAGGATATACTTACTTGTCCAGTCCAGGGCTCCATCCTGGTCAAGGGCACAGGTGGAAAATGGATCCTCAGAAACACGGACAGTGAGAGCTTGTAGAAGAATCATTAAAATCACACCCTCAATCTGGCTGTGGGGAGAAGTCAACATGCAGCTATGTTACCTGCCTGAGGTACCAGTGCTGCAGACAGGGCCACCTTCCCCAGCTGGAAGAGAATGATGCCTCTTTCTGCAGCATGATCCTTCTAGCAGAGAAAGCTACTGCTGGATTTCACTGGCCCAGACATTTGGTCAACTGGTTCTGTCCCACAGGGTGTCCAGGTCAACTCCAGACACAGGGCCAGTGTGGCAGGATCGCTATATACCCCCTCTGAAGGAGGGCAGGTGTTGAACTATACCTATCAAAAACCTGAGGCATATTCACTGGGCAGAGACTTGGGAACACTTCTCACTGCAGGACTGAGGATACAAAAAAGGCTGTGGCTTCAGCCTCCTCCTCACTCACAGCTGGCTGGCAGCAGTCACTAAGTCCACAACCAGTATGAGACAACAGCCTTCAAAGGCTGATCTGATGCCCCTCACTGGCATCAGATCACTGGTGTCTCTGCTCAGAGCTCCAGCAAGTCATTCCTGCTGAAGTCCAGATGCAGCCCAAAGCAGGTAAATTGGTAACTGGAAGGACAGTCACTGTCCCTCAATGGAGCAATGGAGCCTCGGGAGCTGACTCATCCCTGTACTGTTGTGGGAATAAGTGTCTCTATCAGGCATGCAGCCCCCATCTACTTCAGGTGGTGCTGGGCATGGTTAAATCATGCTTTGTGCCAACCAAGGGAGACCTTCATCTTCCTTACTGCTTTTCTTGCACTTCTTCCACATAGTCCTCCCTGTTTTAAAACATTTAGCTCTTCAACTCTATGGCTCAGCCAGCCAGCTCCCCTTGCTAGGGGCATGTGCACAGACACCAGAAAGACATTCAGCAGGACGGCAAGCACTGATGTCTGTATCTGCGCCCACACCCCTGTGTGTGTGTGTGTGAGTGTGTGAGTGGTGGAACCCAAGCTCATGTCTCAACTGGATTTAATCTGCCTGCTTACCTTGCAACAAAAATCAGGCCTGTAGATGTGCCCTCTCCTACAGGGTAGGAGCACTCCACAGCCAGCTCCATGGCAATGGGGTAGATGGCAAAACCGAAGAAACCGAAGAGTGAACTGGTGATGGCCAACGTGATGGCCTGATGTCTGAACCGAGAAGTCTGCAGGCAAAAAAAACCAATACCAAAGTCTCAATGTCAGCACTGTTGTGCAGAAAGTCTCTGAACCATTAACCTGCAGGAAGTCTCATGGGATGACTCACCAGTATATTCCCTACCTTTTCCTGAAATCAGTTTTTTACTTTCAGTTCTCTAAAGTCAACAGAAGGCCACAAAATGGAGAGCTGTCTGCTGAACTGAACTAAGGAGAGGATCAGCAGAAATATCTGAAAAGCACTGGTGTGGCTGTACTATAGTAACTTTACTGGTCAGTAATTTACCAGTAGTATGTTCAATATCTATCTAGGGCCAAGTAAAACACACACCTTTGTCCCAAAGCAAAATAACATTTTGGAAATTATGTTTGCATTAGGTTACTTGTGAGAATTCTGGGTTGCTGCAGAATTCTCAATGATAGCTCAATGATAGGGAAAATCAGTCAGACACACATTTGTAATACTAGGATTTTAACATCAAAAGACCCAAACAAAAAAGCAAACAAAAAAACACCTGAAATATTTACAAAACCTGGAGATTAGTTTGGTGCCTAGAACAGCCTTGTCCCTAACTCTGGAAGAAAGAGCATGACCTTGTTTAGCCAGTGCTATTAAAGACAAAGTATTTTGCAGGCATGCTGCTGGTACCTCCTTCCTTGACCATGTAATAAATTCCCAGAGGAACACAAGGTGTCTGTCCCAGGATGCCAGCAAACCTGGCCCAGCTAAACTGGTTAAGTCAAGGAAAACTCTATGTGTCTGGAGTCTGAGTTCAAAGCACAAAGGGAACAAACAGATTTGAATGGGGGATTTTTGTTCTACCACTTTGTACTAACAGTTCATCTGTATGGGATGAAGGTGAGGAGGGAATGACAGGAGGAATAGTTTTCCTTGTTGCTCCTAACATAGCCTCTTACCTATTCAGTGCTTCACCTGAGTCCAGGCAAGCTGGATTGTATTCAGATCATCCTCAAAACAAATGGCAGAATATGGAAAGTAAAAATGCAAGGTGTGCTTTAGGCACTTTGACAAAAGCATTATATTTGTCTGTCTCTTCCAAATGGAGCTACCATCTCTGGGGCCTTGGCCCCAGGGAAGGTGTGATCACCCTCTAGTGAAAGTCTGGATTTTTTATCACACAAGAGAAATGCACAAGATAAGACTGCTGGGAAAGCAGAAACCTGCACCATTCTGGGTCCTCTGTGGTGTTGTGATCAGATTCTTGCTGGGTGATGGCTCCCACTAGCAAAGTGGGAGTGCAGTACTTGTAACTTGGCCCATGGGTGTAAAGTCTCCAGGTTGTGCATTCCTCTGCTGGCTGAATTCAAGTGTTCTCTTCTGCCGCTCTTGTCCCCCTCAAGGAACTACTTCAGAGCTAGACTATAACTAGGCCCTTTCCACTAATGTTATAACCCTGGCATTCACCCCTGTTAAAGGCAGGAGTTGGAAAAACATTACATTCTTGTTCATTTTTGTGATATAAATACTTAGCAATTCCTTTTTTTTTTTTTTTTTTTGTTTGAAAGAATGGTCTCAGGAGTCAATAAGCAAACATGGTGATCCAGTGTGGAGAAGTAAAATTATGCCTATTTATCTTTATCCCAATTCAGTCTGTCTCAGGCTCCACAGTGACTGTCAAATCCTAAGTAAAGGGTTTTTCTTTAAAACAAAAAATTCCTAGCCCAAAGAGATAATCCCAAAGCATAACACAGGGCTTAATAAACACTATGACATCAAATGACCTTGGTTTGAGTTGATGATTAATCAGGTAGCAACAGAGATAAGCCCATGGGAACGGCAAAACGCAAGGGAGAACTCACCACTGCGAACATGATGCTGGCAAGTGCACTCAGACAGAAACTGATCTTGGTGGACTCTATGAACTTCCTTGTCCGGTCGACATACATGCCTAGCAGGAAAGCACCCAACAAACCACAGACTGTGAACAGTGCACCATTCAGGCCAGCAAAATCCTGGAGGGCAGAAGAACAAGTAATGAGAAACTAGAGCAGATAGGAAAGAGGTTTTTGATGTCACTGACCCATCTGCCAGCTACTAGTGGTTCCCTTACTGAGGTAGGAAAAGCTTCCTTGCCCATTGCAGTAGGTGAGACCTTCAGAAGGCTCTGAGTAGCAAATGACAGAGTCCAGGTGCTTTTACAAGTGTGTGGGGACAGCAGGGTGACAGCACTCCCAAAGGATGACAAGACTCCATACACCTGCCAAGGGAGGCTGGATGCAGAGGACCCTGGCATTAAATATTCCAGCCTGGAGCCACTGGGCTCTTCCAGGGGCAGTCGGGTGCTTTGTGGTGGCAACAGGCCCAACTGCCTTGGTACCTGCTGAGGTCTATAATCAACCCTCCTGGCCCTTTTCTTACCAGGGACCTGCACTGGCACACCCAAAGCGTGTTAGAGGAGACACCAGCTGTGTCAAAGTCTAATTAGAGAGGCAGTGAGCTAGGATGGAACATGCTCTGTTGCCTGCAGTGATTGCCCTTTGCTTGTAGCACTTCTTCAGCTCCATAAGAATTCAATCGCAGACAGCAATCCTGAAAGCAGAGAAGCTTTAAACAAATTTGGAAAAACATTTTCAGGACCCTCAGGGGCACTGGAAGGAAAGGGTACATGGAATAGCTTCTCTGGGCTAAAGGGCCAGGACAAGCCAGTCACACAGACAAAATCAGGATGCACAGAAAGCAAGGATGCAAAGTTTAAGAGGTTTCCGGATGTAAGCCAATAGTGTGCAAAATGTGACCTGGCTATGGAGCCCTGAGCCAGATATCAGATCTGGGAGCTGAAGAGGGGGTGGACATAGACCAGACATGTTAATGTGCTTATGTAACAGCTGGAGAGGTGTTTTAAAAGGACTGCCATGGCAATACAAACACTAGGACTGAAGTGCAGCCTGCTGAGAGGAAACACCTGAACTTGGGGGGCCTCCTAATAAGCAGGAGGGAGAGAGCAGCATGAAGCAGCTGTGCTCATACTGTGCTGAACTGTAAAAGCAGCACCTGCTGATGTCATGAGAAAGATGAAGAAAGAGCTCTCACAGTACCACTGTCATCCTCTGCTGCCCTGGCTTCATGTAAATCTGTGCAAAGAGCAAAAGGTGCTTGCATCAGCTGGTCTTCAGCTTCACTCTAGGGGCTGCCTGGGCCCCATTCTACTCTGGAGTAGGTGATAGAAGGCTGCATGGACAGCAGTGCTCCAGAGTGGCTTAGAAAAACCACAGTATTTTTTTTCCTAAAAAATTTTTTGTTTGCAAGTGGGAGCCTGGCCATGGGCAGTAATGAAAATGCAGGTCATCTATTATACTAAGAGTCTGACTGTATTCTAGATTAATCTGTTGCTTAATCTGTATTAGATAACATGAGCGAATACAATATGAGACTGCAGCATATTCAATTGTATTCATTTTGCTCTGAGCCCTCTATGAGGGAATATCAATCTGATTGTATCACAGACAATGTGGACAATGAGGAGAAAAGGAAGAAGACTCACATTTGAATACCCCTTTTCACAAAGGATCTGTTCTAGCAGAGCTGAAAAGCAGGTGAACATCCCGATTCCTCCTCCAAAACACACTGCCAGGATGATGTATGGCTTGTTTCTCAGGAGCTAAAAAAATAAATTAATGTAAATAAATAAGGAGGAGCAAAAAGGCCTGTCTGTGACAGCAGACTTGAGGGTCAGTGGCTCTGACTCCTCAGCTGAAATTGCTGTCAAGGTAACCCCATGACCATTGACGAAGGTGTGGCTTTGTCCTGGCAGTTCAGCCACAGGACAAGTTACAGTGGGGACCATGTTAGGGAGGAAGGAACTCTTCAGTGCTCAAATTCTTCTTTTGCTTTGCCATGTGCTATCCTAAGTGTTACCACATCTGTTCAGAAGATTCAGGTTGTGTGGTTCTCTTGGATGAGCCCAAGTCTGCCTGTTTGAGCTATGTGAATGGCTGCCAGCCCACAGTTGAACGGTCAGATAGCACCTCTTGCAGCTTTGCTGTGAGCAGCTTCCACTCCCTGAGGAAGGAAGGAACACTGATCTCCTTCAAGGGGCTTCCATGGCAGGTTTGGAGGAGTGGCATTCAGAGTCTGTTTTGTAAGCAGATTGTTCAGCATATCCCCGCCTTTCAGGGCTGCATCCCTCACTCCAGCATGGCAGTCCCTATGCTGCAACACTTACCATTTTGAGCCCTGTGAAGAATGGCTGTGAGTTGGAGTTGGTGGCACTGGCTGATGGAGGCGTTGGCGGGACCTTCTCGTGAATCCCCAGAGTTGCTAGAGCACAGGCTGTTACTGCTGGGACAGCATAAATACCCAGCTACGCAACAGAAGGACAAGACAGGTTACCAGTCTTTCCAGCTCCACCATCTCCAAACAAATAAATCAGCTGGGCCCAAATCAGCCCAGCTGACTGATCAAAGCAGTTCTCATTTACCATCAATGGAATGTGCTTTCCTTCAGGAACAAGTGCAGGGGACAACAAGTTTGCTATAAGAATTCCCAAGGGATTGGCTGGAAGGAAATAGAAGAGAAATATTTTTTTCATGCAAGCAGTCAGAATTATGTATCCACCCCTACTGCCTGCCAGCATCACAGCTGCAGTGTGCAGCACTGTGATGAACAAGAACAAAACAAGGCATACATAGGGAGAACCAGGAGGGCTCCATTTGGAGAAGCTGACAGTGTGGTCTTATTGTTGTCACATCTGTTGTCTCACCCCCTTGAAACTGATTTATAAAACCATCTCACTTCACCTCCTAACTCCTGTAAACTGTTTTTCAGCTATGGACTATGACGTCCTCAGTCTCACAAGGCTGCTTCAGTAAATGTCAACCTGAAGGGACAAAATTAAAATGGGCGAATCCATGTCATCTGTGCTGGTGTTACACAGCAGGAGTTACAGAGGTGTTTTTCTTTCTGTACTCCCCTATGCCATTAGGCATGTATACATTGTGTAGAGGATTCCTCTGCTCAAGGGTGAACAGCCACAGCTCTCTTAGCCTCTGCTGCCATGACAGATGCTCCTTTCCCTTAATTGTCTTAGTGGCTTCTTAACTGCACTTACACTAATACGTCCATGTCCTCCTTATATACAGGAATCTACGACCAAACACAGTTCTTCAGATGTGGACAGGCAACCTCCCTCAAGCTGCTGCCAATGCCCTTTATGAGGGTCACCAGGATGCCATTACTTGTCTTTATCAAAAGGCCATGAACAAAAAAGTGACACTAGGTCATTCCTGAGACCTTTCAAGCCTTTATACTTCCTTTGCAAAGGCCAGGCAGGTATACAAGTTGATCTCTGCTACCAAGTACATGGCAGCAGAGAATCTTGCAGATTTTGGACAGGAGGAAGCAGTTGCATTATTATGGGGAGGGAGCTGAGCAGTGTGTGAAGCAGCACTCTTGGGACTCAGATTGGGAACATTCAAAATTGCAGGCAACAATTTTTTAATGTTAAGGCAACATTCTTCAAATAGTCAAACAAGTAAAGCTGCTTTTCTCTAGTGTGCAGGGATGGGGTTAAGAAAGCCAAAGCCAGCCTGGTGAGTCTGGTGAACAGCAATGAGAAAGGTTCCCTTAAGTACTTTTGCAGCAAAAGGAAAGAGAAACGTGGGCCTGTTGCTGGATGGGGCAGGATACTCAGTGATTAAGGACACAGAAAACATCGATGTATTCAATGCCTTCTCCACCTCTTATGTGATCGGTAAGACTGACCTTCAGCCCTGGAATCAGAGGTGAAGGTTGAAGCAATAAAAATTTACCCTCAATGGAGAAAGACTAGATTGGAGAACATTAAGTAAGCCAGACACACAAATCCTGGGACTGATATGACGCATCAGTGCTGAAGCAACAGATTGTTTCCATTGCAAGGCCATTTTTTGTTACCTTTAAAAGGCCACAACAATTCCAAGAGGCTCCTTAGGACTGGAAGACAGCAAATGTCACTCCCATCTTCAAGAAGAACAAGAAGGAGAATCCAGGGAACTTTAGGCTTTTCAGTTATACTTTGTTCCCTGGGAAGATCATGGAATAATCAATCCTTGCCAACATTTCCAGGCACATGAGGGATGACAAGGTGAAAAGGAAAAATGCTTAACTAACCTGGTAGCTTTTATAAAGTGAAATGACTAGTGGATGGATGAGGAAAGAACAATTGACACTATCTCCATAACAACCTTGCAGACAAGCTGATGAAGTACAAGTGAGCAGTGAGATGAACTGAAATCCAGCCAAATGGCTGGGCCCAGAGGATTGTCATCACTGACATGAAGAGAAGCTGGAGGCCCATCATCAGTGATGCACCGCAGGGGTTGGTACTGGGGCCATACAGCTTACCTGGATGACAGGACAGAAAGCACCCACAGCTAGTTTGCAGGTGATGTGACATTGGGAGGAGTGTCTTGCAGAAGAGACGGCCATACTGCCACTCAGAGGCACTGCAATAGACTGGAGAAATAGGCAGAGAGGAACACTGTGAAGTTTGACTGAAGGAAATATAATATGCTGCACCTTGGGAAGAATAACAACTCATTCACCAGTACCCCCTGAGACTCACCAACTGGAAAGCAGCTCTGCAGAGAAGGACCAGAGGAGAAGTGGGCAGGGTGTCCTGGTGCACACCAACTTGACTATAAGCCAGCAAAACAGCCTTCTGATATAGAAAGCCACCACAATGCTGGGCTCAGCATCAGGGAGTGTTGTCAGTGGGAGCTGGTCTTTACCCTGTACTCAGCACTAGCAAGTTCACATCTGGAGAATTGTGAGCAGTTCTCAGGTTCCCAATGTGAGAGGGACATGAATTTACTGGTCCAGAAAAGAGAAAAGATGATCAAAGGACTGGAGCTTCTGTCATGTGAGGAGCCACTAAAAGAGGTGGGACTGATCAGCCTGGAGAAGCTGCTGGAAAGCAGAGAAAGACATGGGGTCCTGGTGGATTGCAAGTTGGCTATAAGCCAGCAATGAATCCTTGCAGAAAGGTGTCCAACAGGTATCTTGATGCTGGGCTGCATCAAGAAGAGCAGATGGAAGACCATGATCCTCCTCCTCTGCTAAGCCCTGGTGAGAAACATACAGAGTGCCAAGTCCAATGCTGGGTTCCTTGATTCAAGGTACCAAGTTAGTGGAGCAAGTCCAGTCAAGGGCCAAAGACATGATTAAATTAAGGTCTGGAACATCTCTCATACCTAAGGAGGCTGGGACAGCTGGAACTGGTTAGCCTGGAGAAAAGAACATTGATCGGCAATTATAAAGATGGAACCAGGCTTTTCTCAGTGGTTTACAAAGTGTAGCACAGGAAACTCTACCTGAATATAAACTTCTTCACTGT
Source organism: Fringilla coelebs (assembly GCF_963513975.1). NCBI lineage: Eukaryota > Metazoa > Chordata > Aves > Passeriformes > Fringillidae > Fringilla > Fringilla coelebs. The sequence continues at coordinate 64,567,041 of NC_140031.1, read as the reverse complement.
TGAGAGGAATAGCGGATTTGTCTTTACAAACGAGCTGTGGGTCTGCTGGCAGATAAAACCAGCACTGGGAGATTAAAGAAACAATGGGAAGGATTCCACTGATTGATGAATGGAAAAAGATATTTGCTTTTACAAATAAACTTTAGGTTTGCTGATAAATGAAATTAGACATTGAAAGATGAAAGAAACAATGGGGAAGAAAAACCCCTACATTCCATATCAATTAAAAATTAAAAGGGAGGGTTATACATTAGAGGGCAATCTTTGGTATCAGGTGTATCAGGGAGTCTGTACCTCTCAAGTATCTCAGCCAGTGGGGAAAGAGAGAAGGGAAATGTGGCCAGGAAATTAGGATAAAAAGGAGGCTGTGTCCTCCAAACATTTGAGAGATCCTAGGGGGATGCCCCATGGCCTCTCCCTTTATTTGAATAAAGCCAAAAGGACTGCTCTGTCTCCTTTTTGGACATAAACCTCTGGGGTTTGTGCATTACTTTTCCTAACACTGTGATAGCTGTTCAGCACTGAAACAAGATGCTCTGATTAGCTGCTACACCTCCATCCATGGAGATAATCAATACCTAACTCAACATAAACCTGGGCAACCTGGTCTCAACAACCCTGATTGAGCAGCCCGTTGGACAAGATGATCCCAAGAGGTGACTTTCACCCCTATAATGATTCTGAGGCATCATTAATAATCCTTTAGCACACAACTGTAGCATTTCTACTCTGTGCTTGGGAAAGTAGTAGCTTATGATGCCGGTGAAATATTACCTGCTTCTAAGTACATGGAAACAATTAAACAGCAGTTTCCAAGGAGACGGATTACATCTTCTCTGTTGGGGTAAAATGCAACTGGACATTGTAGGGGACTGCCTGTAAACTAGTCAGCTGTTTCCATGAACTATCAACATGCTGAAGCAGTTCCAGAAAGCGTAGATGAGAACTGGAAAGGTATAGGTGAGCATTGGGCTAAATTTGAAAGACTGAGACCACTTGAGTAATTACATGGTTTCACTGGCCTTCTTTTTCTGGGAAGAGCTATTACATGGCCTAGATTATGAATGCAAAGGAGGCCACTGAGTTAATCAACTATAAATTATGGTCGAGGGGTCCTGGTGGACTAGCCTGCAGTACTCTGCAGTAGGGCTGTGTGTTTTGTGGTCAGTGACCCTGATGCACTGGAACTCTTCAGGGTGAAGAAAATGATATACCAACAGACTTCAGCAAATGAAGACTCCTATGAATGAAGCAGAGGTCACTTCACTGGACTTAGACAACTTTTTCTCCTTCTGACACAAGAGAATTTCACAGGGGATGAGTTCTTGGCCCTGCACTGCTTCTCTCTGAGTAAGTCTCTACAAGTGACGGGTAGAACAAACACTTGAGCTGAGTCATTAATCATTATGACAGCTGAGTCATAGTAATTTCAGCTGCTCAGCAGGATCCTGGGTGCAAGGTTCATATTTATCACAAAAGCCCACGGAAGACTACCCATAGGCATTAACAGCAGGAGGCTGTAGAGCCAGTTTCTGTATGCAGCACTGATACTGACAGTACTGGAATGCTGAGTGCTGCTCAGCATTAATTACACAGGAAGTGGGCACCTATAAATCGGAGCAAGATGACACAAAAAGCTCACATCAGCAACAGGAAGAGTGGAGACAAGTGCAAAGAAGCAAAGGGAAATTTGGCTGTAAAGTGGCTGGGTGGGAGCCATTCAGTCTTTCAAGACAAAGTAGAGAAGAGGTGATAACTACCTGATAGACAGGTGCAACAAGACTGAATACACTGGGCATAAAGAGCATTGAGATGTTGACATTTGCCATGAATTAATTAACCACTGGATTAAAGGACTGGGGCTGAGGTAGATTCTTCTTCCAGACAGTATTTGAATTTTCTTGAAATTAAGTCCTGATATTGTACAGCAGACATTATGGATGTATCCAGGCATTATTAATGGAAGCCTTCCATTTAGCAACATGCAGGTGTTGCAGCAGACAACAATCACAGCCCATTCAGCCTGCACTCTGACGTCCTGACACGCCAGACACTGAACACCTTCAGGTCTTGGGATTCCACTGTTCCTTGCTCTTCAGGTTAGTTCTTTGTCATAGTTAGATGCATTTGGTTCTGTAAAGGATGCTGTGTGAACAAAATGCTCTTTAGCTTCTCTGGCTGCTCTCTCACTTAAAAGAGCCCTTTGTTTGCAGGCTGCAGACCTTCAGGGCAGTGAAGCACTGAGTGCCCAGTGGTCCTTGGTAATCGTGCCACACTGACAACAGAGCTCCTTCTCCAGAAGTGAGGGTGAAGGTCTATCTCAGCACTGGAAAACCAGTTGAGTCATCATATCCACCCTATTCTAGGGAAAGCAGTGCAAAAATAATTTATTCATTCTGACATCATAGATCCATTCTTGCTAAACAACAGGGCCTATGCTCTAGTCCAGAAGCAGTATTAGAAAAGCTGTGTAGGGGTGCTCTTCTTCTCTATGCCTAACCCTTCCTTACAGCTTCAAGGCAATGGGGAGGGAAGGCAGCTGCTGGCTGTTTTGAGGGAAGGACAGATGGGGCTGCCACACAGATGCAGGTACTACGGGACTTCACAGCTGGAGGCAGTGAACCAGCCCAGTTTCTGGAGCAGCTCTCAAGTCCTTGGAGAAAAGACGAAGAGATTTCTTTGGCTCCTGGGTAAAGGGTCACATGAAGGGAGGAAACAGGTTTATCAAGTGCAGTATCCTGTCTCTATCTGTGCCCAAAGGAACCAAGGGAGGAATGTGATTAGAACAAGCTTATCTGCTTATCCAGTTTCCCAGATTCCAGGCACTTAGCAAGGCAGGTGTGTTTTCTGCATCGATAGTCCTGCCATTTAGCATCCCCAACATGTTTGTGCAGACAGACAAGTATATTTTGTTTGTGTGTACATACATACCAATTAGGAATACGTGCTCAGCCTTCCTGCTGGATGAACTGGTGGGCAAAATTGCGACAGCAGCCTCACCTCACCTCTATCCAGTTACAGAACTTGGCAACTGTGACCACTGGCACTACAATGCAATTTAAAACCCCCTCCTAAGAAACTGCAAAATTGAGGCCACTAAAGACTTAGTAACATTAAGGGCTGTCAACCTATGTGATATTTAGGCAAAGATGACAGCCTGGTCCTGGAAGAGAGGAAGAAGGTCAGGAGTCTGGCTGGTGAGCACTGCACCTGGATCTGGCTTATATCCATTTCTTGTTCGTCTGTGTTGTTACACATGACTACAAGACTTTTGGGTGAAGCTGTATTTGCAAGGGGAAATGGCTAAAGTACAAAGGACTTCCTCTGCCTGCTGCCTCTGAAAGGCAAAAAATTGTTAGCAAGTTCTGTGAGGCAGCAATGTTACTTTGCAGCTATCACTTACACATTGATGCAATCATATTTGCTGTCGCTCTCTGGTGGTCTGGGAACCATAGAGCTGCCAGCTTTGTTGGTGAAAAGATGATAAGAGGCTGTGCTAATGCAGAGAAGCATTGTCCAACAAACAGGTACCAGTAACTCTGGGAACCCAAGCTCAGGAACTTCAGAACGCTGAACATCCGGGTGATGCTACCAACCATGTTCAGCCATGCACTCAGGACCACCTGCAGTGAGCAGAAACAAACAGGGTTGGCGTGCTGAAGCCTGAAGGGCAGAACTTAATTCAACAGATTAGCATCACAAGGTCTCAAATGCACTACAGAAGACACTGGGTGCTAGTAATCACTGCCTACAGCCCATCCCCACCCCTCTGGGCCACTGCAAGATGCTCCTGATCCCACCCACCTCCTTAGGGAGTGTCTTGGAGTGACAGGGAGCAAGGTGGCTGTCTCAGCCCCATATAAGAACCACATTGATGAGAAACCTGAAGCTCACTAATTACACCTTGTTATCAAGTTTGCACCATCACCCATATTTTGCTGCGATAATACAAAGCTAATGGCAATGAATCATCCAGCTTATGGATCCTGCAATTGTTCTTCTATTCTATTAGCATGCTAGGGTTTCACTGCTGCATTCCACAACACAATTCTGGGATTGTGTACAGATTGCAAGCTGGCTTAGCAGAGGCCAAGCTCTAACCTGACAGGGGTCTCTTGCTTGCACTCTGTCCTGCTATTCCTTAAACTGGCCCAGAAACAAAATAGTGGTGCTAAGACTTTTCCACAGCAAATCTGACCCAATTACAGAAAGCTCTTCACAGAGTCAATTCACAGTATCTGTCCCTGTCAGTTGGCTAAGACAATGAAAACTAAAACTGGAAAAGGCAAGCATGCAACTTTATTCTGACTTTTCCCACTGCTCTCTCCACCATCACCCCAGAAGTGATGTTACTGAATTAAGATAGAGCTTTCAACATGCCAATTCTCTGCAGCACTGGCAAGACTCCTATTCCAAGCACGTACATTACTGCTTTGTGCTTCTACTGCTACCTCTAGGTGAACCTTCCTCAGGGAAGCAGAACACTTTAACTCACAGCACAGCGGAGCCCCACGCTGTCAAGGACCCATGTTGCCACCAGACCAAATGGGATTGAGATGAGGAGGTACACCATTGAGAGCCAGTTGACTGTCTCCAGGGAAATGTGGAAGTAAGCAGCTGTCTTATCAGCCACAGGAGCAAACGTCAGCCAGAGCTGCCAAAGACCAAAAATGGATAAGCATGAACACCCCCAACAGAAGAGTAATTCAGCATCCCCTCAAACTGAGTTGTGAGGAGGCTCGCTGTCCTAGTCTTTCCTTGAAATTGTGATGTTAAAGCTGGTAATAAAAGTTCAAACCTTCAGTGTCTGCAGTTACTTGGCCCAGAGCACCCATACATTTCACTGCTTAATCCCTAATCCCCTAGTCCTGATGCTGGAGGCTGGCACAAGTAGAAGTCAGTACCTTTTCCTGTCCCCATGTTGAACAGGTTGGCTCTGATGCACTTACTTACCCGATGGAAACCACATGGACCTATTCTGTGTTAGCATAAACAAGAGAATCTGCCACCTCCTCTCTGCAGCTAAGAGCCCCTTAAACTTGCACTGGTATTTTCAGTTCTGTGGCCCTGTAAAAACAACTTTACTATGTGTCAGACAAGAGATACATTGTTTCCTGCCTTCCTAGACACACTCAGCAGATATAAATTACCTAGAAATTGCACATACAATGTATTAGAACACATAACAGGGAGGTACACATAAAAGAGGTACTTCAACAACTATCCACATTTTTCTTTCAGTGCCATATCCGAACACAGCTCCCTAAACCTTGTTTTAGACACTGATTTCATGGGCCCTGTCTGCTTCTGGCTTCTTAAGTGAATGACAGGAACCGCTTGATCCTAAAATCAGGCTCAGAGATCACATCCAAAAGAAAGAAAATGGGGCACTACAAGTTAGAGGATGTTTCTGTAGATTCTTTGCCAAGATGCATCCTGGTGCTTTTCAGAAAGACTGGTCTAACCAGTCACATGGTTTAACCATTCAATAATGTCAATTACAGGCTACCTCACAGTTAGAAGATGATCTTGCTGCTGCTGGATACTCAAGGTTATAAAGTTTGCAGAAATGTGAGCAAAAACTTCAGTTATAGCTTTCTACAAAAGAACTACAGCCACAGTCACTTTCCAGGTACTCCCCTCGGTCATCACAAGCTTCCTCTTCACAGCCTGCATCCTGCACCTGCATCAGATGTGGTGTTTATGTGTAACTGAAAAAGGCTTGGATAATCTCAGAGGAAGGTGTACTCCTACAAACTGCTTATTTTTATTTCCAGTGTTCCTGGGGTTTTTTTCTTACATGACAGGCACCATAAAAACTATCTCACTAGACAGGAGCAGAGGGGAGATGGGCTTTTCTTCTCCCTAGGGTTGCCGTGTGATAATAGCCACATGCAAATGATTCTTTAGCTAGGCTTTTCACCTAGCAGGGATGCAATGAGTAAATGGTAGTAACAGAGAATTTTGAATACATTCTCAGCAGCCTTGCAAGGACTCCTAGCATCAGCACTTTCTTCTTTTCTGAAAGGAGCTGCCATGCTGTACCTCCTGTATTCACTTCAAGGCTCACATCAGTATGCTGGGCTCAGACACACCTATGTGACATCATTTAAAGGTCTGGTAGGAGATGGATTTGGTGTTTACTCAGCTTCAACAGCCTGGTGAAGGAAGATGCTAGGTGCTGAAGGAAACTGTACTCTTAGAGAACAAGGGGATGAATCCAGGTCACCTTCCAGACTTCCATCAGACTGGGATGGGAGTTTAATTGTTTAATGCCAATGTAACCGTTTAGATGTTAGAAGCATGACTAAGGCATGAGCATTAGTTTGCTTATGGGATGCTAAACTGCGGCTAAACAAATCCCAGCTCTGTATTTCCAACAATAGCATGTCTGGGTTCCTCAATGCCTTCTATGCATTGGTGGTGGTGATGAAACACTCTACCAGGAAACAGCTAAAGAGATTATACATTTTGTAAGCCAGCTTCAGGTACATTTTCACCCCTCTTGCTCCTCTACACAACATGCTCAACCATGCATTACATCATTAGGAAAGTGATGCCACAAGTGAAAGCACAGCATTTTCTGTTCAGTGACTTTTTGCATCTAGGTGATCTGGCACCAAGCACTGGCACAATTCCATTAGATCTAGCAAAACTATTTCATGCAGAAAACCAAGCATAGGGGCTGCCCCACATTCCTATCCTGAGCAAGAACTCCAGTCCTAGCAAATCCATGTGAGAGCATGGAGGGTGGAAAGTTGCAGCTTGTTCAAGAATGAACTTGTCCCTCAAAATAGGAAGTGGGTCTATTTATGGGTCTGGGGAGAGAAAGTATGTTTCATTGTTTACCATGTGTTGCTCTAACACAGAAATTCAGAACTGGGCAATGGAGCTCAAGATGCAACTGTAGTCAAAGAGGCCACCAAATGCCCCTGCAACAAAGAGGAGGCATTGTGGAGTTTTGCCCACACAGGGAAATACACAGTCAGTATGCCACCTTCTGCTTTTGGTTTTCCCAGTTATGGTAATTTCGCCCACAGCAGTTTATAAGCTCTTCTGCTGGAAGCTAGAGCCCTTATCCAACATCCTTTTCTGAAACTTTGCATTGCCAAGGCTGGTACCTACACAGGGCCTGCCCTTAAGTAAGCCCCCTCAGGCAGAACAGGTAAAGGAGATGCAACTCTCTCTTGGTGAGGTCAAAGACCTGTCAGTGCCAAGGATGCAGAATAGAGACAGACAGAGATTCTGCCCTCCACCACTCCCCAAGGGCCATTTTCTTCGCTCATCTTTGGCATACCAAAACCACAGAATCACAGAATGACAGAATACTCTGAGTTGGAAGGGTGCCACAAGGATCATCAAGTCCAAGTCTTAGCTGAATGGCCCGTATCAAAGCTTACCACTGTAGATCACAGTGACAGATGCAAGCATAGAGACAATGCTGCATAGAGACATAGAGAGCAAAGTGTGGGCTATAGGATGTCAGACCCCAGAGGCTTGTTGCTTCTGGAACAGATAAAGAAAGGAGAAACAGAGAGATACCTCTTGCGGGGTTGTTCAGTCCTTGCAATTTCCAGTCCCTGAACAAGCTTCACTTCGTGGAAATACACCCTTGTGGTCTGGTCAAGCTGCACGCAGCTCCATTGCCTGAGAGGCCACACAAAACCAGAGCCTCAGTGTGAGTTGCAGAAGGCATCAAGATGAGCCCTTGCTATGCATTGCACTGCTTCACCTGTGCTCACAAGTGCTTTTCCGAATGCAGTTCAATAGATGCCACAAGGTCAATTCCGGACTGTGATGCTGAGAAGCAATTTTCACTCACCCTTCAAAGCCCTGCCAGTGCTACAACTAATGAAAACCTTTTGGCAAACTTTGACAAAATTCTCAATTTGGCACAAGTTACAGTAGATGATGATGAAAGTCAGCAGCAGTTCACTTTCTGGACCATTGCAAGTTAATCAAAAGATTTACATTGAAGCCCATGCAGAGCCACTAAATCACAGGGACTCTTCCCTTTGCAAGCTAAAAAGCCACAATGAGTTTGTGAGCTCAATCCCCTGACACTTGTCAAAACTCACTTCCGCAATCTCTCACAGATTTTGCATTAGTTGTTTTTAAATTACATCTCCTCCTCCAGTATCATTCATTATTTCACTGATGTTTTAGATCACAGTATTTGTTCCTTCAGCATTTAGTTTGGACTTTTCTCTCCTTTCAGATATGCATCTAGCAGGATCTTGGAAGAGCCAGCATAATAATAGACGCTGTTTCTTCTCCAAAGGCAGTAGTCTTAGTTCCTACACTCCTCTTCTGAGCTCAAGCCTTAGAAACACCTTTGTCTCACTGTGGTTTCTAGGTTTAAAGATAGCAAAAGCTCCAGTGCATGCTAGTCTGGTCTGGAAGACATACCTCAGCATACACTCTTCACTATAAAAACTTGTGCTCAGCAGTTGAGGAAGAGGACAGAAGGGCCCGTGATGATCCATGAGCCTGTTCCAGCTGACACTGGAGTACAGCTGTAACTCCCACTGCACACAGCTGTCTCACTGCGGAGCCATGCCCCAACACTAGAAGAAAAGGACAGAAATGTTTTCCACCCACAGTCGACTCATATCCTCAGTTAGAGGAGGGCCTCTCCACACCTTCTTTAACAATGGAGCTTGCACCAGGGCCAGGGCACTGACACTCAAACTATCTGACTAATACGCATGTTGGAAATGGTTCTGACTCCACTTTCAGCTCTCTTGCCCTCTGCTTTAATCTTCTTCTAGCTGAAATTTTAATTCTCCTGCACCTGCCAGAGACTGCTTGGTCCCTTCTCCATTAACTGAGATTTAATGTTCATTAAAGGTGGCTGAAAGGAAGGTTGGAGAGGGACTATTCACAAGGCATATAGTGGTAGAACTACAGGGAATGGCCTTAAATTAAGGGAGGGTAAATTTAGATTAGATATTAGGAAATTTACTTTAAAGTTGGTGAGGCACTGGAACAGGTTGCACAGAGAGGTTATGGACTCTCCATGTCTGCAGGTGTTCAAGGTCAGGCTGGATGAATAACTTGGTCTAGTGGAAGGTGTCTCTGCTCATGGCAGATGAATAGAACTAGATGATCTTTAATGTCCCTTCTAACCTACACCATTCTATGATTCTATGATCATGATCTTACGACAACTGCTGGCCTGCATGGGCATTCCTGTAATCAAAACAGGTAACAGCCGTTCTCATCCTGATTCCATTTTTAAGTTTTTATGTTGTCCTTTCAGATATCCTTGTAAACCCTTAGCTGATAGCTCTTTTCCTCCCAGAATCAGCCCAACTCCTTTTGTTTTCCTCCTCACTCATTCCCCTTATAACTCCATCTTCTCCTGGTTCAGTTCTTCCACCCTACTGCCTTCACTGTTCCCACTCCCACACAGACTCTCCAGGACAAATTTCACCTGCAGGATCTGGTGTCCCTCCACCCATTCCAAGGGAGCCCAGTGTTTGTCCTTCCTCCCATTTCTGCAGGAGGCAGGATGTGAGACACCAGTTCTCTGTCTGCAATGGTAGCAAGGCAGTGGCTGAAGGCAGGCTCTACACTTTGGTAAGCAACAGCTGTGACTGTCATGTATGCTGAAAACAGCATACATGACAGATGCAAGATTTTTGGATCTCAAAGTGCAGCAATGATATATTGATGCATCACACATATAACCAGGTACAACCCTGCCAGAAGCAGTGCCTAACATGTTCTTCAAAAGCTGGTAATCAATGCCTACTTTCCTTTTGAACAAATCAATATTCTAAAAGTGGAAAGCAAAGTATTTGCAGAAAGGCAAGCACGTGCAATCACGCAGGGTGGGAATCAGGCCACTTTGCCATGTCAGTGGTGGTATCAGCTAGCAAAGGTTGCTATATGAAGTGCTTTTCATTGTCTAGCATACTGTATGGCTGACTATAGAAAGAGACTGTAGAAATTACCCTGCAGTACCTTTTATGTACAGTTTTAAAAGGAGAAGCCAAGGGAGTTGTCTTGCACAAAATGGGAATTTCTGCTTCGTAACAGGCACCAGCACAGCTCACCACACAGGCCTTGCCTACAGCAATTCTGCCAACTCCAGCATGCTTTCTTTCATGCACCTGCAACAAGGTGATGTAAGAGGTCTTTCTGTGACATGGATGCCTCCTTCTCTCCTGAAACTGGACGATGAAGCCCTTACACCAGAGTCCTCATCTTCAAGGTTAAAAGGGCCACACAGTTTGGAAGCAAACAGCCCCTGTGCTCAGCTGAAAGCACCAATGCTTAGCATTTTAGGACAGAGGCATGATCTTCAGAAAACGCCAGATCCTTGCCAAGATGTCTTTTTTTAGTCTCAATAGCTCTCAAGAGAAGTAGCAGGAAAAAAGAGCATCAGCTGTGTGTGCATGCTTATCTACAGGTGCACTGCTGGAGGTGTGGGTGAGGAGCGTGTGCACCCTGCCCTGGAGCATGCCAGGCTCCACTTGTGCAGCTCACTTTCCTCTCCCAAGTACACGGAGTGGTGGTGTAAGTCCTCCACTTAAGTGAGTCAGGAGCCACTTGGCCAAGTGTGAGCTAGCGCCAACCCTCTGCTCCCCTGCTCCTTCCCAGCTTGCTCATGCCGGTGAGCACAGAACTGGGCAGTAAACACTCTCAGTTTCATTTTTCTGTCTTTTTCTGTGTCCCCAGTGCTAAAGCAAGAGAAAGTCCCTCCTGTGAAATACAAAGTTCCCACCTGTTCAGCTTCACAGGAAGGAGGAAAAACGGAAGGAGCTATGTGCTACTGCAGCTGCAAGCACAGCATGAATACTCTTAAACATTAAGCCTTCAGATGAAAAAAAATCATGCTCAAAAACAAAGCGTAAGTTTGGAAAAACAAATCTGGGGAGAAACCACAGGCAGAGTTTTGTCAACCCCCCATCAGCAGTGGTGCAAGAGGAAGCTGGGGATAAATCATCTAATCTTAGCTGTGGTCACAATATCCTCTCTGCACATGACTTTAGGCAGCAAGTATATCACGCTGATGTCTGCTTATGGCCTTCCTAAGATAAGGCAGGAGTTTCTTACACTATATTGTCAGCCATGAATTCCCATGAATAGCCCTATTTAGGAAATGACAACAAATTCCTGCTAAGGTAGTACCCACTTTGTACAGCAGGGAGAGACAGAGGCTTTAAAACTCAGGTCAGTAATAGAAGCATAAGTAAGGGGCTATATTTATTGCTGGTGTAAAAGCCTCTATACCATCTTAACTCCACTCTGCTCCAGTTCATGAAAGGATTTCACATGATGAAACGAAGAAGGAGGATATAGGGAAGAGCGCCTCTTTCATCACCTCATGGTCTGCTCTGGCTTTGCTCAATCACACTCTAAACCAGACTAAGAAATATTCCTTTCTCAGACTGCACTTGCTGCATGACCAAATGTGCTGCCCTGCAGTTAAGTTGCTTCTGCCTTGTCATCTTGACACTGAAAGTCTCCCCCACTCAGTACTGTCTCCTGACTGCCGCTGCTAGTAGCACCAAAGGCCACTAAATAGAAAAGGGCATGTCTATGGACAAGAGGGAGGAATACAAGGCATTGTTCTGGAAGCTTGATCCAGCAAATGTGGTCCAAGTCAGACAATTCAAAAGTCACGTGTCCTTACTACATGCATTTGCACATAGCCTGACACAGATGTACATCGAACAAACTGCTGCGTGCAACGTCCGCACAGGAACTGAGGACACAACTTGCAGGGCAACTTTTTACATCACAGAACTGGTTAATTAAGCTTTTCATCTGTAACTTTTAAATAGCAACTAACCACTTCGATTTCTTGGACTTTCAACTACTATGTCCATTTTAATGTGATTTTTCTCAGGAATGTTTGCTGACAACTTTATATGTTAGCATAGTTGCCATTCCAGACCCTTGCAATTGCTTAGAAACAGTAATTCCACTCTAGAATATTTATTGGCACTCAGTTTTGAAGTTGTAAAGTTCTGGCCTAATTTCATACAATGGAAAAATAATACTATGGGCAGTCAGGAAGTTGTCAAGATACAAAGGAGACAGAACAGGTCAATCTTCCAGGGCTACAAAGTTTTCAACAACACACTGAGGATACAGTAATACTTGCATATATACTGAAAATATCTTTTTAAGAAACCCTTCCGTTTCACCTTTAAGATTTCAGCAAAGTCAAAATCTGGCAAGACATCCTGAAAAAGGCTTGGTACCGTTTCCTTCACCCATGCAGTCACCGTCCACTTCTAGCAGGGTGGGTTTATTTCTTGTCACATAGTGTTCTTCTGCTGTGCCAATTTAACTGCAAGCTAGCAGTGGGGCTTTTCTGCAGTACACTTTTCTACACCCTTAAAGGATATACTGATTTTCCATTGAGATGGTACATTCTTTTTTTTTTTTTTTCCCATATACAGCCAAATTCTCACTATGTTTTTTCCATTTCTCTACTCCAGCACTCTTGCATCATGGAATACCTAACCTTCCTTCAAAGCATTTAAATGTTTACAGGTTGCAGCGCCTGATCTTGTCTGCCAGACAGCCTGCATTCACAGCATGGTAATCCTCAAGAACATGAATAATTCTACATCAGTCTGATAATTATCAACAATGTCCTCAATGACTTGATGAGCAAAGATCTAGGCTTCTTTTTAATATACTAAGCCTTGATAAGAGGAAACTTTACGGGTTTATCTCTGTAACTACTGCATTTAAATCTGTTCAACAGGTGGGGTATGATCTGGCATCCAATTTTTTCAAGTCTCTCAGAACAAGGCAAAGTAGGCAAAAAGAAGTTCATACAAGCATCTGTTTAGTGCATAATCACTCCTATAGCGTTCTGTATCTGCAACAGACCCTGAGAGGAAGCTTGCTTCTTTTCCTGACCAGACAAATCTGCTGTCACAGGCAAGCAAGGCGGCAGAGTTAACTCCCGCTCCTCTCCCACGGCGTTTCAACACTGCTCTGCTATTCTTAGACTAGAAATATGTGACCCTCAGACACGATGAATACTTTCTCTGTCTCCCCATGGCATACGAAGTGTACTCGGCAGCAATTTTTGCCGTGCTCCAGGACACTTTTCGCTTCATCCCAGTCTGACTTGACGCTGCGGTACTTCCTGCTGTGCTGCTGGAGATCCCACACACCCTCCCGCCCCATCCTGCCCTTCCCCCGTCGCCACCCCTCGGTGCCCCGGATCCCACCGCTCAGAAAGGAAAGCGTGAAGGCCTAGGTCATAACCAGAACGACAAAGTTCAAAAGTAAAACCCGGTTATTCCGTCCATAAGGCACGGCCATGCTGACGCTTCTCCGAACTGTGCGCGTACAACCGATTCCGGTGCTCCAAGGATGAGGGGGTGGATCTGAAACAGGGCACTGGGACAGAGCCCTGAGGATTGCCTGGCTGCTTCTAGGAAGAAACAGGAGGTGCCTCTGGCTCTGGCGAGCCATGTCAGCCCGTCCGCACCAGCAGCAGCAGCCGCAGCAGCAGCGGCCAGACCTGCTCTCCAGATCTGCAGCACAGCGAGGCGGCAGGGAAGGGCTGCGTGCCCTGCCTGCTCTGCGCCTCCGCCTGCTGCTCGGGCACCCGGGGCTGCCGGCGGCTGCCCCCTTCCCCACCACCCCGGAGGAGCGTCCCAGCCCCAGGCCGGCTGCGGGGAGCGGCTGCCCGCGCCGGCAGAGGCGGCCGCACTCACCATGGCATTGGAGCAGTTCAGCAGGCACACGACGGCCAGCAGGAACCACCGCCGCCGGTACGTCTTGAAGCGGGCCGGCGGCCCCAGGCTGCGCTCCCCCAGCAGACTGGCCGTCTCGGCGCCCTCCATCGCGGCTCGGCGCGGCGCGCCCCGCTCAGCTCGGCTCGGCACTGCCCCGTCCGGCCCCGCCCCGCCGCCCTTCCCTGCCTCCTTTCCCTGCCTCCCCGGGCCGGCCCCGGCGCGCTGGGGCTGCGCTGCGGGCGGGCCCTCGCTGCGGAGCCGGCCCGGGCTGGGCGCCGGCCCTTCCCCGCGGAGCCGGGTCCGGCCTGCCGCGCTCCTCGGCAGGGAGAAGGCCGGCGTCCCGCATCGGGGCTGCTGTGGTGCGCGGAACGGGGTTGCCCTGGCGAGGAGACGCCTCTCCTGCCCGTGTGTCGCCAAAAAAACAACATCAGCGTCGCCACCATCACTAATGCCCGCTGGCGGCTCCGCGTTCCCGTGGGAGTCACCGTTAGCTGTCGCCTCCGGGCAGCACCCGAGCGGGCCTGCAGCAGCTGGGGGTGCTGGTGGTGGCATGAGCCGGGAGAAGCCTGGCGGGAGCAGCCCTGTCCGAGGGGTGGTCGCTTACTGGAGTAGAAAAAGGACTAGAGGAGAGTAAGGGGAGAATGTTAAGACCTCCAGCGGTCTATCAGCTGTAAGATATATAGTTTGGTTATAGATTTTTGTGACTGGTTTTGCTGCTGTCTTTCCCTTGATGTAGAGAAACCCTGCTAGATGTTATCTCCTACCCAAAAACTCACCAAGGAAAAAAATGCAAAGGAATGCAAAACAAAAGTCTCCACTGGTTCCAAACAAGACCTGTGACCAGATCGGATGAACACTGGTAGTGCTTTGGCATCTTTATGTCAACTCTGAGATGTAATTACCCTCACAAAGCCACCGCACACCAACGCTCGGCCTCAGCAGTACTGTACCGACAGAATGGATTCCAGAAATGGCCCCAAAATACTAACATCCACTATGTCACCTCTTGTTCAGGCCTTTGAAATCCTTGTGCCATTCCTCACCACAACCTGCTAAGACCATATCGCCCTCTCAGTAAGAGGCTGAGGTCACTTACTGTTAGAAGAACCTTATGCCAAATGCATTGAGCATATTTGGAAAAGTAGATAAGGAAGGTTATCCTTCATGCCAGTATTCTCTCATGAACAATTTTAGCTGAAATTTTCTGGGGTGGGAAAGGAGTAGGAAGTGGAGAGAGGAAAATGAAGAAGAAGAAACCATTTCTGGCCCACATCAAGCCTGTTATTACATGGTAGAAAGAAGCATGGGTTATTTGTGCTAGTGAGCAAGCTAGTCAGTTTTACTGACTGATAGATTGTGCCTTCTAGTCTCTTCTAGCTAGAATGAGGGGTTGACATTTAGTTATACCAGCTGACATTTTGTAATAGCAAGTGGGAATATTAAGGTAATATTGATTGACATGTTCATCTGTCTACAAGTGCCTGACCTGGTTTGCCTGGTGTGTGAGCTGCTGACAAATGTGCACTGTTGTTTCTATGTTGTAGGCTGATGCACAGCAGCTTCTGCCCTGCTCTGGAAAGAAAGATGATGCAGTGATCTCAGTTGTGTCCATGAGTGAACTGCCCTCCTGACTCAGCAGTGCTGTCACATGCAGAGAAATTTATCCACTAACATGCTAGAAAGAGCCCAGGTGTGTGGAACAACAGAAGGGCACAGTGGCCAGTGCTCACCAGTAGAACTGTCATTCCCTCCTCTCCCTGGTCTCTCCTGGCAGACAAGCCCTGTGTGAAAATCAACTTCACTAAGAGTTTGTATAGATGAACATCATCATGCTCACACCCTCTTCTGCTTAAAATCTCTATTATCATTAAAGATGTCTGAACAATGCTGTCAGAAACCAAGATCCCATGTGAAACTCCTTTGCTGATTTATTTTGTAAGTAAAATACATCAAAAGCTCAAATGGCACATATTTGTAGGACAGATCAGAATCAAGTCTGCCCTGTTTAGCCCCTTTCTATATTATTATGTCAAGATAACTTGTGCTGTATACTTGAAATAGTGTCCCAGAAAAAATTGGAGCTGGATAGTGAGGGAGATACTTTCTGTGAGAGCTCTACCATTTGGGTGCAGACATCGAAAATCCAGTGTCAAACAGGGCTACAGAAAGGGAAAAGGACAATGCAGCAGAAGAGAACTGCTTTGATGTTGGAGCAGAACAATTTACTCCCAGACCTGGGAGTAAAATTAATCCTATTCTCCATTATCCTTCTAGATGTGTTGCCTTGCTGTATGCACCCAAAAGGACTGGTCTGGGGCTGCAGAAAGGTAGGAGTACTTTGAGCAGCTCTTTGCAACCTCATTTCTCTGCTCTACACCACATCCCGTATGAACAGGGCACCATTTGTACTGGCAGCACAACCAGGACTGCAGTAGGGTTAGTATTGAAGGAGAATGGTTTTATCTGCCCTGCATCTTCTCTTTCTTTCCTGGTGCTTTGTTTGTTCCTAATGTATTTCTATTAGTCTCTTTCTCCCCAGTGTCACCCTCTCTTTCCCATCCTATCCCTATTTTCATCCTTGTTCTTGTTTCTGTGAACTGGAAAGATAAGCCAGATTTCTGCTTCTTGGTTAAGCAGTTTCTTGTTTTGTAGGTACTTGTATTGGGATACCTGTAGTCTCTGATATGTGAGCATATCTAAGATACGCTGAACAGATCCAACTATGCAATTGATAGAGTAAGTAAGGGAAAGAAAGTTTTCAGCAGTGGAGTAGTTGAAGTCTCTGTACCTTGGCTGAAAAATGGATGTGAAACAACTTCGTGTTGGAAGAGAATTCGGTGTCCACAGCACTTTTCAAGTATTCAGCCCCCATGATGGTAATTACAGGATCATCTAGTTCAAAGCAGGGTCAGAAATTGTGGCTTAAGGGGTAGGGGAGTGCCCAAGATTTGTAGATGATCATGGTTGAAAGAAATTACAAGTCAGAAGGCCTGCAAAAGCTTACAAAGCTTTATTAGTAAATGACACTCTTGGTGTGTAAATTGGTATAAGCACATGGCACCAGGTGTGGGTAATAGGGTAGGCTGAATGAGAACAGAGGTATGAATTGGAGAGAAGGAGACAGAGTGAAAGGAAAAAAAAGGGAGAAGGTGAGATCACCAGTCCTGGCTCCAGCACAGATCCAGCTGATGGTATGTTTAGGGTTCTGGGAGCACCTGCGCACCCAGGCTTTATGGTGGTACCTTCTACAAATAAATCTCCCCATACTGGAGATGTTTCTCACTTTCTATGCAAATTAGTAACCCTGTGCATTCCATTCCTCTAGACTTTTCTGGAAATGGGTTGGGGATGGCTTTGGGGATCTCTGGTGGTTTCAGTCCCCTCTTACAATCCATGCCCACTTCTCAGCCTCATCCCTGCATTTGTGCTGTGTTGTGCTCATCTCCAGGAGCCAGAACCAGGATGTTTGTCCCAGAAATGTGCTGCCCTGCCTCCTTTTGGCCTCTTCTCCAGCCACATCCTGTTCTTTCTCAGTGTATTATTACCAACAATTCTTGGCTGTTATCACCAACAATCCATGGTTGGCTCCATCAGGCTATCACTGTTTGAGACAAACACATTAGCCCTCTTTTCTCATAGGATTTTACAGCAATGAAGTCAGATCAGTTTCCTTAGGACTCAATTGGGTCTTGAAAACCCTCAGCAATGGAGACTGCACAACCACTTTGGGCAATTGATTCTTCTTCTAGGATAGATGCCACAACACAGCCCTCAGATAGAGGACAACTCATTAAGCACAACCCTCTGACCTCATTCAAAGTCGGATCAGTTGGCTACACATCCAGATTATAAGGTCTTAGCTTAAATACAAGAATGCTGGTAGACAGAATTGAAAATGTTGCTACATTCAACATAAATAACATCCATTGTTCTCATCCACCCACAAATCCCATTCTTTTATCAAAAAAAGGGCAATCAGACATGTTCACTGTTATGACTTATCCTTGGTGAACCTGTGCTGATTATTCACAATTGCCTATTTCTGCTTCATGTGTTCAGAAATATCATGCAAGAGAACTTGTTTTATGGTCTTCTTTGCCCGGGATTGAAGTGTGACCGAACAGTCTGCAGTTGCTTGGGCTGTTCTTTGAGTTCTTTTTAAGTATAAGTGCAACATTTCTACTGTTGGCAGGGATATCCATGGCTCCTCACAGATTACTGACATCTTCTGCTGGCATCAGACGGCTCTTTCAGCATCCTTGGACACAGCCCTTGTATTTCCATGGACTGGTATAGGCCAAGTTTTCTCCAGCAACTCTTAATTCACTCACTCACGGTCATGTCCCCCCTCCATGAATACCAGGCCTGAAGCCCTAGGAGACCTTGCTGTGTAAAGAAGGCATTGAGTTCCTCAGGTTTGATTGCGTCCACCTAGAGTAAAACACCCAGCCTACTCAGTGAGCAGATGCCATTTTCCTTGTTCAGCTGCTTACCATTTATCAGCTGAAGCTCTTTTTGTTACTATTGACATGCAAGTTAAAATTCCATCTGAGCTTTTACTTTCCTGACACCATTCCTACATGCCCAGGCAATGTTTGTAAATTCCTCCTGTGTAGCCCATCCCTACTTCCATCGTCTGTATTCTTTTTTTGCACTGGAGTTCTGCCACAATCCAATATCTACCCAAGCTGGCCTGCTTATTTATTTCTTTTTTTCCTGAACACTGAGATGGCCTGTTGTTACACTTGGTTGAAGCTTCAGAGATCTCCTCACTGCTGGAAAGAGTGACAGAGGGAAAAGCAGCTGTGCAAGAGGTGGGGAGCAAGATGTCCTGAGCTGCAGAGCTAAGGAGTTAGATACCTTGGGGCTGCACCTTTGGGTTGACTAGCACTGAGTAAGTTGCAACCCTTTCATCATGGCTGGGGCATTAGTAATATCCTCCTGCATGGATCATCTGCTTGCTGCTGACACTGCAGGTTTCTGTGCTGCGGTGCTAAGAGGTTCTTGTCTCTCCTTAGCCACAGGTTTTCAGGAAACTGTGGGGACTTTCATGATGTTAGGAATGCTGCCTCTCTGCCACATATCATTAAAACTTGGTTACATTAAAAAAAAAAAAAAGAAAGAAAGGAGAAGGAAATAGGCGAACTTAGTAGTTTTGTGCATTCTGTACTATCTAAGGAGCTCGCATAATACCTGAAAGTGTAATTAAAGGCCATGCAAGCTCATTAAATACAGAATGTGTGTATGGGGGTGGTGGTGGAATTAGGATTGCACAAGCAATTTTTATTCTGGCATTTCCTAATGTTTTAATGTTTAAATTAGCAAGACTTAATTCATTTTCATTACACAAAAATATGGTGAAAAGTGCTGTTGTTACATAAATGGATCCACTGTCCATTGCTTTTTACTTGGTAGATCTCAGAAGCAAAAGGTTTCCCCAAGGGAATCCTGATTTTTTTTTTTAATCCGGATGTTTTAATGCTAATTAAAGTATGTATTTGTTTGGTTTTTAGCAGAGAGGGCTCTGAAGACTCATTCTGCAGATCTGGAGGCCAGCAATCATACTGTTTGTTTCCACAGTGCACAGTGTCAAAGGTGAATTGAAAGAAACTAGTCAAAGACTTTATGTCAAAGACTGCCATGATACAAGTAAGTCTAAGACCCTTCATGGAGCAGATCATAAATTAAAAACAACAGGAACAACAAAAGATTTCAGAAGGGATAGCAATTGTTGAGTGCACAGAGCAAAACAGCAGTAAAGTATCTCCCATACTGCAAGAGAGTATTTCATATGCAAGTTCCACATTACTGGCAGGTATGGAGAGGAAACAGGAATGCAGAAGTCACTGCACTGGCATGCAGACTACTGAACCAGACACTTTCCTCCAGACATAGATTAGCTGCTTGCTTCAACAAACAGAGGAAAACAGGCCTGTCAAATAAAAAAAATATCATAGGAGAGAGCAAAAAGCACGTCTAACACTCCAGGTAGCAAGCTGGCTGAAGCTCTTCACAGTGAGGCAGGTCCTGGGAATGATTCCTTGTGTTGCCACCACTGTCAGTTGTGAGCCTGGAAAACCAGCTGTAAGGGAACTGTGAGGAGCTGCCAAAAGCATGGGAAGCTGTGTCACCTCTGCTGTTCTAAGTGCCAGTAAAAGACAAGTCCATTATGCAGTCTCATGTTGGAATAATTTTCTGCAGGGTAAGTTTAAAGACTTGTCTACACTTTGTCTCGCTACTCCCTGTGGAGATGTTCCTTCTCCCAAGACTGAGTACAGGTTTGTCTTTGTAGCTACAACCATTCCTTCAAATGGGGAGATCCAGTCTCACAACAGGTCTTTTTTGGCAAAAATAAATTACATATGCTTTAGAAGTGGATCCTATGAATGTGAAGTAAAACACACTCCTGACTGCTGTTATTTCTGCTGCCAGTCTTTTCTGAAGGATAAGATTACTCAATGAAAGATGTAAAAATTTCCTAGATATTTCAAAGTATTTTTTAATTTGGTATTTAGTCGTCCTTGAGCTATTTTGTTTCCATTTATAGTTGTACCATTTTTTCCCACTTATACAAGACAAGCAAGTGGAATTGTAGTTTATCTAAAAATCTGTCGTTTGTGAGCTCACAGCTTCCTTAGTGCCTTGTTGAATAAATTTTTCAAGAACATAAATGGAAATAATACTTTTCTTTTCTTTTCTTTTCTTTTCTTTTCTTTTCTTTTCTTTTCTTTTCTTTTCTTTTCTTTTCTTTGTAGAAAGACATAATTTTAATTTTAATGGCTTTGCAAACATGCATAGCTGAAACTATTTCAGGATCATTATATTGGGCCATATTTCATGCTCCATTTAAAATAAGTGAATGCAAAATCTAAACAAAATAGGTCCAATTTACATTTTGAAGTAAAAGGAAATTTTAACAATTAGCTTTCCTGAGGCAGCATTGTCTCTGCTCTTTTTTTTTATTTTTTTTCTTTCTTATTTTTTGTCAGGACAAAGGTGGCTCACTGGGCCAGCAGTGTCTGGCCTTGTCCCCCGGTATGGGCAAGACAAGACAGAAATCTTCCCAGATTTGTCCTCTGTTCTCTGCACAAACAAATGTGTTAAATGGGAGCTAATGAGTGAAGTAAGGATCCACATATTGCCAACACGATTATCAGATCCCTGATGGTCCCAGAAAGCAAGGGCTGCAATTCCAGGTGCACTGCAACAAAGATGAAGATGAGAAGAGATGGTTGGTGATACCCAGGTGGAGCACACAAGGGCTTAGTTAAGTCTGCTTTAAGTCCGCTGTGCAAAGGCCATACCATTATCATTTTTAAATACCTCAAGACATTATTGTTCATCTTCCCAGAAAGCAGTGACACCTGTGGACAGTAGCTCCTGTTCTGCCTTTCCACTTCTTCTCTCTCTCTCTGCTCTTCCTCTTTCCTTTTCCTTCTCTCTGAAAAACACAAAAAAATTGGGTGATTTATCTAGGCCTTTTCTGCATATTGGTCTTCTCAGTTCAATTTCTAGTGTTTGGAAGACTGTTTTGTGGTACCTTCAATTTCTCTTCAGTGGACTTTACCATGTCATTGGATGCACATTCTGTTATATGCCCCTTCAGCTGGACATTTTTCTGGAATGGAATTCCCTTCCTAAACCTAATTCAAAACACCAAAGAGGATGTTGTCACTTTTGACTGCTAGTAACTACAGAGTTCATTAAAACCTTTTTTAGTTTTGCCTTTCAGTAGTCAAATGCACTAATGTATTCCTTCTGCTTTATACAAATTTGCAGATGTAGAGAGCAGCGCAATTATACAGGCTGGATGAGGCGTAATAGGCTGGCAGAGGATTTTGGACAACAAAGTGCAAAGGTTACTTCCCTCCTCTTCTGTTTTGCCTGTGTCTGTGCATGCCAGAAATCCCCAGCAGGGGACTTTTTAATCTCTCTGCAGGAGGACACACAGTATGTTCTCACACCCACAACACATGGAGGCATGCATGCTTGCTTTGCTCCTGGTCTTCTGCTGTCAGGTTGTGTAATTGGAAAAGAGCAATTCAATATTTTTATTACACAGTGGTGGCAGAAAGTGGCATGTGAAAACTTCACAGAAGTCCAGAATAAACCAGTTAATCTCAGTCCTTCTTTTGTTTCTAATATAGCTGCTGACCAGTAAATACAAAACAAACCAACTGGCTCTAAACCAGCCCAGAAGGATGAGAAATGGAAAAGTAATTGTATTTGTCATGCATGTAGTCAGTGTTACTGAAAATGAGAGCTAGCAAGTATTTGTGAAAGGACAATACGCTCAGTGCTGCAGTAGAAGACCCATCCTTTTGCCAAGGGAAAAGTCTGTGATCTGTATAAATAACTTTTTGTGTGTGTTAACCTGTTTCAGTCATGCTGGAAATCCCAATGGCTTTGATGTCATATAAATTTTGTAAAAATTGGTCTCTAGGAAGAAAGAAGGAAGACACAGCACTGTGGATAAGGGAAGGCAGAGAAGGGTCAGGTGTTCTGTCTTCTGGTGAGCTCCCCAAACACTCAGGAGCAGAGTTAAGCTGGTCACTTGGCACCCTGTCTCCTGTTCCAAGCCAGCCAAGGCACACACCAGGCCTTGGCCTGTTGTCCACTCAACCAAAAAGAGCTCAGGGTCATGAGAGACACTCTAGGTCTTGGAGACCAAAAGAAAAGATTCACGTGGTCGAGTGGATACTGGGAAGAAATGCATGAAAACTACATGGTTTCTGCAGAAAGACCAATTTGTTTAGCTTTTCATTATACCAGGCCAGAAAGTAAAAACTAGCTAGTTAAAAACCATGCCTATTTTCTTGCTGCTTTTTTCAGCTTTATGATTCTTTTTTTCACAATATCACAGAATTGTTAAAAAAATACATAGGGTATAGTTTAGGTCTGTATTCAAATTTGTTAGACTAGGATAGTATTTCACAAAGAACCTCTTCTGTGTTCTTGTGCTGAATTTCACAGTTGCTTCCCACCTTGAGCAAATACCCAGTTCTTGCTTCCATGTATAACTAACAGATCTGACGACAGAATTATTTAATACAGATCCCAACTGTTATGATTTTAAATTCTCTTTATGGCCCTGCAGAATTACTGAAATGCTTTAAAGCTCAACTCCTGTTAGAACTTTATCCACCAGAGGCTGATTTGTTCTCTATCTTGTGCTGTCACATGTGCTAATATATCTGAAAATGCAATTACGCCATTTAAATGTTCTCAAGCAACACAAATTTTTAAAATCAAAATTGTTACAGAAAATTTTAAATAGTTTTAGGGAATAATTAGCCTCTGTGTAAGTGATGGGGTGTTTACATGCTATGGCTTGAGACTATGAAGCTGGAATTATCATTTGATTTTGAAAAACTCATAGACTGTATGGATGTAAAGCTTCCGTGTGACAGACCAGAACAGTTTTTATTCCAGCAGAAATAATGAGATTGATATTTGATTGTCATTGTGGCCTTTACACATGCTGAAGAGAGACACTGTAATGTGTTACCCAGAGGAGCTGTTCATACAAAGAGCATGGGATAAATTACGTATCACAGAGGCCAGTAAGGTAACCTGTGTAGAACTGGTTGCTTGTAAAACAAAGGTCAGCTTTGATAGCAGAGCCAGTGCAGTCAGCCATTCAGGCTGGTGCTGCAGTATATTATGCTGGCTCATCACTAATGTAAAGGAAAAAACTACAGAAACCAAATTTATTTTACTATATTAATGCTTAAAATCCAGCTGTTCATTTCCACATGGAACACAGCATCAACTGCCTTTTTAGTTGAGCTTCCTTGTAGACGGAAAGGTTTAATGTAAGAGGGGAAGTGTGTGCGCTCATTTCATAAAGGTGAGGTTGCTTACTTTTCACCTATGCACTCAGAAAATAACACTCTTGTGAAAAAAGCATGCCCTTACCTTTCTCATGTCAGAAGTACTGTGAATTGCAGCAGGAGCTGCTGTTGCCACCTGAGACACCACATTCCCTCACTGGAAAAAGCAGCTTTCTGCTGACAATAAATCAAGCTGCTCTCCTCTGCTTTGTCTCCAAGTACAGTCAGCATGAGCTCAACTGTTTAGTCTGCCTAGTTAACAGTCAGCATGGTATAAGAAAATTTTATTTTTCGAGGTAAGCTTCTGATTTGGCACTGAAATCTTGAAAGAGGATCTACAGAAAAAAGTGGGGTGGAGAAAGCTGTGTCTTAAAATTAAATCTCTCTTATATGACTTCTTGGGCAGAGAAGCTGTCTGAAATGGGCTGTGAACTACAAGAGACTGCCTGGCTCGTGTGCTTCACCACAGTATGCTCACAAGCTTTCCTTGCAGTCAGCTGCTATACACTCATCACTTCTGACACTGGTGCAGTTTATTTCTATTCCTGAATTCCCCTTGGGTTGGGGATAAGACTGTAGCTCTGGTAGCTGTTCGTAAAAACATATAGGCTAGGTTTTCTCCTCTGACCCATATAAATCTTTAGCAGTCTGCATTTTATTTAAAAGATAAGGCTTTCCTCTATATTGGAATAAGTATTTCAAACACTTTTGAGAAAGCAAAAAGCCATCTCTCTGCAATTAAGCTATACGACCTTTTCCACACATTTTCATTTTCCTAAGGAGAAGTATTTTGCATAAGATTTATTGATAAAATTCTTAAAAGCAAAGCCATTCATACATTCAAACTTAACTAATTTTCTTTTTTGACCTTTGACTATCTTATTGAAGTCTTGGCAGACTCAAAGGTTGACCTATTATGCTAATTATATTGTAAAAAGTATAAATAAGTTTCCTTTATTTAGGGCCGACATCTAGGTTCACTGAAATAAAAGACTTTATAATAAACGTCTTTTATTAATAAAATAATCACTTTATAATAAAATAATCACTGAAGATCTCAGGGAGCTTTTCAAGCATGTATTTAGGTCCTGTATTAATAGTTCATGTTCTGTTCTTTAATCTGGTTTTAATTGGGTGAAGTAGCACCATTACAAGTAACAGCATATTAACTAATTAACGAAATGAAAAACTAAGTAGACTTATATCATTGAAGAGTAACTATGCTAGATAATGCTCAATGTTTAAACTAGGATAAGTATCTGCAAGCCAATAGTGAAAAAACTGTGAATGAACACCTATTATAAGGAAAAGTATTGGTAGGGGAAGGAAGAGAAATCATAACAGCATGGACATCCTGTTGCCAAGAAGGTGCCTGTGGAGCAACAAACACCACTCAACAAACACCACTCAAACCAAAGCTTCTCGTGCTCTATGACGCTGGCAAATTGTTTGCCCTTCTTTTTTGAAGGTCTTCTTCTGCTGTGGATTGTTCGGGATCACAGGGTCAAATACATGAATCGTCTGCCTTGCAAACATGGTTGAAGAGCAGTGGAATAAGAGCCAGTCACGTACTGGTTGTCAATTCCCCTTTGACCTGTAGCTCAAAGGCACATCAGAAATGCAATTTAACTAATCTCATTACTAACATGATGAAACCCATACCACACACATTGGAGGGCAACTATTAAGCTAAAACTAATTTGCATGAAATTGTAGGAGTTTTCGATAGTCTGAGCGGAGAAAGAAGTACTATTTTAGCATGTTTGTCATATGTTGCTGATGTCAAAAGTCTGGAAAAGTGTTTGGTGTAATGTGCCCAATTTTCAAGATGAAAACATCTGACACAGGCATGTTGGTTGTAATTAAGCCATAGAGGGTTCTGATGTGAAGTTGCCTCTCTCTTTGCAGGATTAGTCTCCATCTATGTGTCTACACAGATATAATGTCTCTTGAGCATGTGTGAAGGCCACAATCAAAGAAAAATCTCAGTGAGATTTCTGCTGGAAGAAAACAGTCATTTAGATATATCTCTTAGAAGTCTGCACGGCAGATGGAAACAAACTAAGGTCTCTAAGCTGCTGAAGTGTTACTGCTTGAGAAAATGAAGAAAAGCTTTCAAAATCTGCTGCTGCATCCCCTCTGAACAGCATGCAGAAAGCCTGGCTTGCATTTAGAACAAGCAGCAAAGGCATATGATAGTAATGAATCCTTTTGTACCTATCTCCTGCAAAGTACCTATCTCCACCAAATCCTCCCAAAAAAACCTTCTAACAAGATAATTTACAGGCGTGGCCTAAGTGGGAAAATGCCTATTACAAAAGTCTGCTCTGTCCTGAACAAACTGGGAAAAGAGCAACTTTTGGGCAATGGTACATCTGGTATGGCAATGTGGTTTATAATTTCCTTCTTCAGATAACACCTTAATAGCAAAACGTGAATGTGTCTAGTGGTTAGCCCCACATCTGCCTGACCTAAACATTCAGTAATGAAGATAAGATAAACCCTATGGTTTCCATTTTCCCTAATGCTACTCAGATGGTAAATCACTCATTTAAGATAAATAAAATGTGAACTTTATTATTGTCTCCTGGTCATCAAGCTTTTAGGATCTCTCATTTGATTTTGACATTATTTCCAGAAGTCTGGAATTTTACTTATGCATTCAAGAGGTCTTTCTGGTAAAAATTTTACATTCACATGCAGTCATACATACCATGAGAACTAGTTTTCACTGCAGAGAGATCTGGATTGCAACAGGGCGAGGAAACCCCAATGTCGATTTGCAGAAATGTCTGCATTGTCCAGTGTGTTTTCCCTTATGGGTATTATTACTCAGACTCATGCTTGGCATTAAATTTGACAATGTATTGTTGCCATACCTACATCTCTAAATCATTCCAAGTTCAGGAATTTTTTTTTTTTCTCTTGCTTCTGTTTAATTTATGTCCAGCAAGAATGATTTGTTAGGCTATTTTTTAGCATCCTTTTAAACGGGGTTCATTGTACAGAGGAGAATGACAAGATTGTTTTTGTTGCAAGAACATTAAAGAACATAATAAATTAGATCTGCCATGCCCAGGTAATTTCTGCATATAATCTGTAAAATTGCTCTTTAAAGTAATTTCAGGGCAGGAATGTATTTGTTCAGATTAACAATGTCTTAAAGGGTATGGAAAATGAACTCATGTCAGCTCCTCCTATCCCAACAAATGTTCTACCTCTGATGTGCAGCCTGTTTTTCCTGCTGGTAGGTTGCTGTGGGTGGGTATGGGAGGATGTTTGGAGCATGGAAATGTTATTACAAAGGCAAGTCAAGACTCCAGAAGCCACGGTTCCTAAAGTCTATGGTGTTTGTGAGGGTTTCTCATGGTTATCACTCTGGCTGCACTTGGGTCTCCTGCTCATGACCCTGCCAGCACAGTGCAGCTCTGACCCTTGAATCATGCTGCCTGGGAGCCTATGGACTTCTGTTTTCCCTGTCTCACCGCTATGTCCTAGAGACTGATTATAGCTTTTTCATCAAGGCCAGATGGTTTCTCAGTCTCTGCAAAGGGGTTCCTCCCACAGGCAGGAACAGCAAACAAGGAATTCCTCAGATCTGCCCCATCATCACCCAGCAGTTTCTGTTATTCCATAACAATGTAAAGCTACCCTCAGCACCAGCACTGGCCTCCAGCGAAGCAGCCTGTGTCACCTGAAAGAAACTTTTACCCCATCTCAGCTGGGAGTCTATGCTTTCTAGGCTTCTAAGCTTTGGGGTGTCCTTGATGCCTCAGGTCAGGCCAGGAAATGCATGGCACTTCAGCTCTGGTGGGGCAGCTCTGCTCTGCAGCTCAGCATTCCATGCTGAGTTAAGCACCTCACCATTATTATCCCCCTTCATCTTTCTTCTGAGTATGAGCTCCTACCAAGTGACTCCAGCCTGTCAGGAAATGCTTTATCTTGTCCTCACCCTGCCATTGCAGCTGGTAGGGGAGTTGCTGGGCTCTGGTATTGAGCAGGAATAAGGAGCTGAGACCTCCTCACCTGGGGTTTGACTCAGGCACTGCTCTGCACAGGGAAGAGGGCTGTCTTAGGGTGGCTGCTGACCACATCTCCTCATTGCTGTGGTGGGGATCACAGCTTTTGCTGCTGGGGGGCTGCAAAACAGCTGAGGGTGGCAGGGGTCTCTGGAAGTCCTGGTCCAGTCCAACCCCCCTGCTCCAGCAGGGTCACTGAGGATCAGTTGCCCGGATGAGATGTGAGTGAGCTGGATTTAATTGCAGAGAGAGTTTACATTAGACACAGTCTGCAAACTCTCTGCAATTAAAGGCAGACAGTGGCTCCAAGACTGCAGACAGTAATTATATGTGGTTTCTCACTTCCCCATCATATGAGAACAGACGCTGTGGGTTTGCAACAATAAGACCTTGCCACTCCAAGGAAAGAGCTGATCTTGTTTCCTCCACTTCTAGGGTTGTTTGTAAGTATTTTTTATCTAAAATGATTACAGAAGAACTGAGTTTGAACCATGGGATTCGCTCTGCTAAGTGATTGATTTTAGTTTCTCAAATTTAAATCTTAGGTCCAGCTGCTTAGAATACAAAAATAACTGATCATTTTTGAAGTCCAGCTCCAAATTCAACAGTTTACTTAAAGAATATAAAATTATTTCTATGGATTTTTGTGTCTGAAATTAATTCTGGCTTTTTGAGAAAAGAAGTTTCAGAGACAATTTTAGATTAATTCTTTAGTCCTGAAAATAATTTAGATCATTGTACAAAGACAAGTCTTTGAGAAGTTTCGGAAAGGTACTTACAAAAAATTTAATTAAAATACTTTTTTCAATGTTTAAGTACTAGTATGGAGTGTGTAGATATTCCACATAAAGGTTAGGGAGCCTTTCAGTGGTTTTCTTAGGGACAAGAAATCCCTTGGCCCTGGACAAACAGGCAGTGGGACAGTATTCATTTTATTGTGCTAGACTCTAGGTCTTTGTTTAACACATCAGCTCTGCCACAAATGAAAACCAAAATTAATAAGTAAAATTATTTAAGGGGTCTCATGGCATAAAATAGATTTCAATCTAAAATGTGTCACTTTTTTACCTCTTATGAGGCCAAAGGAAATCAGGTACAAGGACTTAAGGCACAAGACAGTGGAAAGAAACACATCTAGTCTAGCATCCCTTGAGGACAGTTTTAAACAGTGTTCCCCTGCAGGGCTGGCACAGTGTTAAGGAACTGTTCTATACACCTGATTCTGTGCCACTCACACTTAGATGTCTCCTCCTGGAAAAATCAGTATCTGGTACACAAAAACTTCTCAGCCAAGAATTCCCCTGTCAAGTTCAGGAGAACACCAAGACCAGAGCTTCAGATGACTCTAATAGACTCAGCTGCCTGAATTTGTTTCCATTTGCCACTTCATCTCAAATTTAGGTGTTTTTCTCCTTGCATTAGCACCAGCGTGCCTGGCTGCATCTGGAGACCTGGACCCGGTTTTTCCTCCTCGGAACTGGGCAGCCACTAACTCCATGGAAAAAGCCGAGCAGATGCCGCAGAGATAGAGAAGGTGCTGGAGACAGTACATCTGGAGACAAGAAGGGAGAGGAGGACTCTTTGGGATGTCTTCAACTTCTTTGTGGTAGGGAAAGAGAAAGGAAAGAGACCAACCTCTTCTCTGAGGTACAGAGGGACAGCACCAAAGACACGTGCTAGAGACCAAAGGGGCCCTTTTATTCCCCAGCAAGATGCTTGACTGAGGAAGAGAGATACAGAGGAGCCATGGGATCTCCACTCCTGTAGATCTTCCCTGCTCTGCTGAATAAGTCCTGAGGCACCCTGGTTCAGCTGGCACTCCTTTAAACATGGAGCTCAAAGGTGTGATGGGGCAAGTGGGGGATCACAGACCTCCAGAGGTCTCTTGTGAAAAAAATATTCTACAATACTATGTCACAGCTGCCTGAGCACTGTTTCAGCTCATTTTCCTGAAATATCCTCTGCAATCCGTTAGCATTCCAGAACTAACAGGAGTGTGTTGGGTGAATCCTTGTCTTGGATGACAAATACAGACAATAAGAGATAATTTGTTGTAAGGCTTCTTTGTCCTGAAGCTATAGTATTGGTGACAGTTGCCTTGGTGGCAAGCGATCAAGTGTATTTCTACTGCCTGTTCCTCATGAAACTATTATGCCTTGATTTATCCTGATTTCAAAAGTTACTAATGTTTTAAAAAAAAGAGACTTTTAATGTGTCATGTTACAGCCAGGCAAATAAGCTGGGATTATTACAAGTAAAGCTTTAAGAAAGCTTTACAGGAATAAAGGGAGTCAGAGGCTTCTGCAAGTCAAGCTAGATGATGGCTACTGTAGAGGGCTAAAGAAAGTTGGTGGTAGAATCTGTAGTAGCAGCACCAGGTGCAAGCAGGTACAAGAAAAGACTAATGGCCTAATCCAGGATAAAAGTAGCAGAAGAAGACTGAAGAAATTTATGAACATATTACTGGAGAAAAACAAAACAAAAACCAGCTTAGCACGGAACAGGGTAGACCTGAAGTCTAACACAGGTATATGCCTTCAGTTTATCACAAAGATGGAATACTATCTGTTTGGCATGCTTAAAATATGAAAGTTTTCCAGAGGAAAATTATCACAAAGCTATGGGACAACGTGTTTCCCTTTATAGATAGCTCTTATAAAAATAATGTGTGATTTATAGCAAGAGATGAACTTTGGGATTATTTTCTATTTCCTGTGTCTGAGCCTTGTATCCCATAATTTTCCCTAGCTTCCTTAGACACAAAACATCAATGTGTAAGCTGAAAACAACTGAGCTGTGATGTTTTCCTCATAAGAAGCTAAAAATACAGTCTTTGTATTCCTCTGGTATCCAGCTTCACAAATGTACCCATTGTTTCTGCTTGTTTTCTGCCTGTTGCACTAAAAATACTGAAAAAGTAGTGCTGTACTCTCAGAGCTGTACTTGGGAATCCAAGAACCCTTATATCTCAGCTCTAAACTTCTGTATGGCTAGGACATTTCTGTTTGTGTTTTTGCTTTGTTATCTCTGGGAAACACCTTCATCCTCCTTTTAAAGTGTACTCAGCTTCCCTAAAGGTCTGGCTGCTTCAGGAGCCAGGATTCTGCCATCAACATCTCTTATCACTGTACTCTATATTTGATGCTGCACTGGTCACCATAGTAATACCCTGTCACTGTGAGTCTTTCTTGCATTTCTCATCATGCAAATACATTTCTCAATTTTCTTTTTTAAAACTGAACTGCAGTAATCTAACCCACAAATGTCTTGGCATGATCACACTATTAATCACTGACATTGCTTTTTAGAAGCCTGGCATCTTGTTTCATCCTGTGTTTGCAGTTTGCTCTTTGATATTAAAGCTGACTTGTGAGAAGGGAAGAAAGGTGGGATGGCAGCTTTACTGCCCTCCAACTCTTTGCCCACTCAGGGCTGCAAAAGCTTATGGAAGTTCTATGCCACTGAAATAAACCTGCAGCCAGCAGATCCTCCCCCATGTACTTGGAAATGTGGCACAGATGGAGCTGTACTGTCTGTGGGGATTACATACTGGGGAGAGTGGCTGTGCACAAGAACCCTGTCAGTATTTAAACCCACTCACTGTAGGCTCATGGGACGAGTGGGTAGAAAAGAACACGGAGAAGAGTTATGATATCCCAGTATTGGGCTGGGTCCTGTCCTGGGCAGGGAAGCACATATTGAGAGGTTTTCTTCTGACCAGAGAGGGAAGAACCTCTGGAGAACCACAGTGGAAATGGATTTCTTAGCACCTCTAGGAAAGCCATAAGTGGGGCTGAAAAGCAGATTTTTAATGGGCAAAAGACAGAAAAAAAACCACCAAACTATGTGTGTTTTCTGTTTGTACAGAATGTGAGTTACAATCCAGGGACCTAAAAGGATCAGACCATGTCAAATGGAAGTAAAGTCTGTCCTTTGCTACTGTTCTCTTCAGGTCTGCTTCTCCTCAGCTCCTATTACAATTCTTCCATGTTGCACCATTCGAAGGCTACCCATATTACCAAATCAGGAAGTGCCAAAAACTGTTGTTGAAATAATTTCTCCTCCTCAAAGGAGAATCATGTGGTGTTTAGTATTCAGGAGAGTTTCAGGTTGTTCAGTGTCCATCTGGCATTAGACATGGGGTTAATGAGGAGGAATTACTTCTGAGGCCACTTACTCAAGTGTAGGTCTGAACCCTCGCAGATTTTTTGCTGGCTGTGCTTTTTTAATGATAGTTGAGCATTACATGTATTTCAGATAACATGGTAATTGAGCTGGTACTGTTGACCAAAGAGGCTGTTGTAATGAAGTCGTGGATGGCTGCTCAGTATGCAAATGTCATAATGACACTGAACTCTGGAAAGCGAAAAGCACCCATATGGGAACTGTTTGCTGTAGCATGCAACAAATCTTTGAACTGCCCAGTGTTAAATGAGCCAAGCTGAATCTTTAAATAAATGGATGTAGATTACCCATTAGATTATTATCTTCAGTAATTGATTAAATTCTAACCCATAGCACTCAACAGAATTCTCTTTGACAGAGATTTGGACTCCCCAGGAGAACCCCTTCCCACTCTCACCCATCCCATCCCAAAGAGAAAGGTCATCCTGTAGTAATATGCTGAGGGATTTGTTCATCTCTAAATGAAGAGCATAGGACAGCTGCAACCCCAGCTAAGGTGGCCCCAACATTGTTCCTAGTCCTTGCCACAGCCTATTGAGCAGATTGACCACTTCATTAGACGGGATATAAATGTGAAGAATTGACTCTGTCTTTACATATAATGAAAATTTAATTTAAATGTCTTAGGCATAAATTTAAATGCAAAACTTTGTATCTACATGCTTGGTTAGTTGACATTAGGGGCTGGATCTGATTTCAGAGAGTGCTGGCTAAAGGAGCCATATAATTGGTTTTGCCCTGTTAACTGCTCACCTTCTCCAAAGTCCTTTACTGTCAGTCTGGTTTTCTCCCAGGTTAACAGTGATGGCTAGCTCTCCAAAACCACCAAAACAGTGCTAATAAGGTAGCATTTGAGGTACAAATAGGGAAGAAAAATGTTAGGGAAAAAATCCAGATTTCAAAGCAGGCTCGTACCATGGTTGGTACTTCAGCAGTGCCTGTAGTTTTATTTTTTGTTCTCATAGAAACATGGCACACTTTCATTCAAGCCAAAACCTGAGGGAACCTAAAGAGGATTTAAGAATGGAAACGAGGTTCTAACTCAATTTTGCTTCTTATTAAAAAAAAAATAAATAAACGCAAATATATTTCAAAAGGGACTAAAGGTATTGATTTTAGAAACCAAAATGAGATGCCTGACTTCTAGAGTGATTATGCAATGCTTCTCATACTGCAGCAATTTAAAATACTCCAAGTCGTTAATCACTGGTGACTAACATCATCTTCAGAGTTCATAGAAGGAATAAATGTGTTGCTGTCCATGACTGGGAACCTCAGCAGACTAAGATTCATTAATCAGAGCTGCCTTTTCCTCAAGGAAAATGACAGCTCTTATAAATTTTATCTGTAGTTTTCATACGTGTGGGTGATTTGGCTGACTCATTAATCCAGGCAGAGATTGTTAATCAGTGGATGACTGCTATGCGTGCCACAAAACCATGATTCAGATTTGCTCCTTTATGGAAATGCCTGATTGAAATAATAGTACGTCTTACATTAAGCTGTAGCCTTCTTATTTTGATCTTTGTTTTCCTAAGAAAAATGGCTCATGTCTGCCTCCTCCAAATCTTTGCTTTCCTTTGCCAATCTCCAAGACATTCGGCAATAAAAGTAGCAACCTCAGTCTCTAGCTGTCACGAGGTTTATGATAGCAGGTGGCTGGGTCAAGAGACACTACATCACTGTAGCCCTCTTGATGGAAAGAGCTGCAGTCCTTACTAAACCTGGGAGGAAGAAGGGGTACAGGAGCCAGGCCTTCACTTCCTTTGTTAGGCTTAGTGAGTGTGTCATTGCAGGAAACTCCTTTGTGGCCTATGCAGAAGGAGTTTTAGATAGGCAATTACAGGCCTCCTGCTGAAATGTTTGCCCTTTTTCCACTCAGAGAGCTGATTTATTTCTTTGGTTTTGAGTGAACTTTTTCTTCTACAGTTGTGTAGAAAAACTATCCATGTGTGCAGTTACAGAACAGTACAGATACTGTAGAAGTGAAGAGGACTTAGAGGAGGTAGTTAGTATTCAACTCTTAGGATTCTCCAGTATAAACTACTGTAAAAAGGTTATTCATAAGTCTGAACATGTTGCAGGCTTTGGTACATTTGAGGCTAACTGCCTCAAATCAGCAATTCCTTTACTAAAGCTGTTTAAAAGAAATATGAAAAAACTCAACCCAGAAATTCCTGGACTTTATCATGGACACATTTTAGAGGAAGGCCTTCATTCTAAATGTCTTTTCAAAACCTGTCATAAATTCACAGCTTCAACTATATTGTAGTTCAGCATCCCTTGTTTTGAAAGTAAGAGGAATGCACTAGTGTCAATTTGAAAATGCAATAAATTTAACAAGCCAGGTGGCTTTAGTTCATGACACATAACCTTGAGACACTGCCACAACACCTCTTAGGCTCAATAACAAAAGGGGGGACACCCAAAGTGGGGGGACACAAACAGAAGGGGGGATACCTATTTCATTTTCCCTACCAATGGTTTCAAGTTTTCTGCAAAAGAGAAGTGTGTTTGCAGAATATCTGAAAGTGATAAATGGGGAGTTAGCTTTTACATACACTTACTACATTTTCTGTAAAACTTAAGAAAAAACAAATCCAAACTTGATATGCTCTTTCCTCCACTTTTTCTCTTTGCCCTCTTTCTCCCCTCCTACAGACTTTCAAAGTTTGTTTTAATTTTTTTCCTCCTTCTTTGCAGTATTCTTCTCTCCCTTAGTATTCATTTGTGCTTAATATTTCCCCTGTTTAGTTTCCCTAGCAGATTTCAGGATGCCTATCTCCCTGCCTTCTTTCATTCTTCTTGCACAGCCCATTGCTTTGCTCCTTGGCCATTCTCTTAGATAAAAGGAAAAATACTATGCAGTATCAGATGATTAAGAAGTGGAGGAACCAGGTAAAGATTTATGGGTAGGTTCTGTAATTATAAAGAGGAATACAGTCCAAACACCTTCAGTGTAAATATCTACAAGAGATCTGCCTTCAATTTGAGAAGTCTAAGACTGTCTTTGGACAATTATTCCAAAAAATTTTATCAGCATCTCATCCAAAATAAATAGCTACTTTGGGGACTTTCACTCACCATTAAACATTTCTCTTTGTCCAAGGTTCTATCTGTTCCTCCTTCATGGTATAAACTCTTCCAGGTATATATCACAGAAGCAGGAAACTTGTTCCCCTGTGAGACAGGGTCACAAAGATCAACCAGAAAAAAACTGATTTACAGTAAAGGGCCTTGCCTTGCCAAGTGCCTTGCGAAGGTGGATATTTTTCACTGAGTCACATTATCTATCTGAATGTTAAATTATAAAAGGTAGTTCCTAGGTGTGAACACTGCTCTTGAAAGTTACAGGTCACCGGCTAACTGGTTTAATCAAACAGCTTTAGGCATCCTGTTTGCCCTTCATATATATATACATTTGAATCCTTTTCAGTCCTTCCTAAAGTTGAGTAGCTCATATGCTTCTGTGGAGCTTCATGGTAATTAGGTGGTGGTGCTAGTAGTTCCTGCTTTAAGGCTGTGAGAATCACCTACATGATGCAGATCCAGTATTTCATGGGATGGTTTGTGTCACTGAGCACAGAAGGTCTCATGCAGAATACTGTAGCTCTTTGAAACCAGTCACAAAAGAAAGTCTTATGAAGTCCCATCTAAAGCTGCTCGGGACGTGGTTTCTCTCTGTGCCTGCAGGTGCAGCCTATTTTTGCTGTACTCAAGTCCAGCCATAAGATGCAGCTTATTATAAGATAACTTTTTCATAATAGACTATAACTATTTCTTCAGAGTGGGGGGGCTGTTTATGGCTGTGGCTGGCACAGTATGAATATGCTAGTCCCCCAAATAGATATGATCAGAAGGTGAACATATGAATTCCTGAGTTCTTGATGGCAATTAATAATAATAATAATAATAATAATAATAATAATAATAATAATAATAATAATAATAATAATAATAATAATAATAACAATAATAACAATAATAATAACAACAACAACAACAACAACAACAATAATAATAGTTATTATTGTTATTATTAAGCCTTTTTTACTCCCTATGTCTCTCTTCTGATTCCTAGATCAACAGCATACTTCGTCTCAAAAGCTGCAGCAGCATCTAGAAACATTTTCCCTCCCGTACATCTGCTATTGTCACTGATCTGACAAACTTTAGCAGGATGTCCCCGTTTTCCCTGTCACAAGAAACTTGATCATAAATTTAGAAATCTTATGGTAGACTTTCCTAACTACTTGTCCAATTCCATATGGATGAATTACCAGGTGACAACATATATAAGGAAAAATGCTTTCCAACAGCAGAGTGGACATGTCCATCTAGTTACAAGATCATTCATTAATCTGTTAATGAATACCATTAATTAATACCATTGTGAAAAATGCTGTAGAGAAGCTTTGCAGAGAATTGGAAAGCTTAGGAGGGAAAGTCCAAGGATGCTCAGGACAGGTTTTAAAAGGAGATTGTTAAAGTCCTCAGGAATCCCCATGCCTTGCTGAAGATCACATGTGCTAATGTATCTTCCCATGGAAGGAAGTATTCCCATGGAAGTATCAGCACAAAAGGCAATAGGTGATACGGGTCAGGATCAGCCAAGATACCAGTGGTTTTCTTGGCCAGTCCTGGTTCATGTTCAGCCGGCTGTCAACCAGCACATCCGGGTCCTTTTCCATCAGACAGTTTTCCAGCTACTCTTCCTTAAGCCTGTGGCACTGTGTGGGGTTGTTGTAAACCAAGGGCAGGACCCAGCACTGCACTTTGTTGAACCTTTTAGAGCTGGCCTCAGCCTATCAATTCAGCCTGTCCAGATCATTCTGCAGCAGATCAACACTTCTGCCCAATTTGGTGTCATCTGCAGGCTGACTGAAGGGACACTTGTTCCCTTGTCCAAATAATTGATAAAGATGTTAAACAAGAGTGGCCCCAATACTGAACCCTGGGGAAAAGTGCTTGCAACCAGCTGCCAGCTGGATGAAATTCCATTTGCCACCTCTCCCTTGGTCCAGCTCTTCAGCCAAATATTTACCCAGCCAAGAGTGCACCAATCCAAGCCATGAACAGCCAGTTTCTCCAGGAGAAAGCTGTGGGAAATGGTGTCCAAGGCTTTGCCAAAGTTCACAGAGACAACATCCACAGCCTTTCTCTCATCCACGAAGTAGGTCATCCTGTTATAGAAGGAGATCAGGTTGGTCAACCAGGACCTGCCTTCCCTAAACCTTTGCAGGCTGGGCCTGATCCCCTGGTTGTCCTGTATGTGCTGCATAATGGCACTCAACATGATCTGCTCCATGTCCTCCCCTGGCACCACTGTCAGACTGACAGGCCTGCAGCTTCCTGGCTGGTCTCTCCAGCCCTTCCTGGAGGTGGGTGTCACACTGACTAATTTCTGGTCACCTGGGACCTCCATCTTTAGCCACACCTTCTGGTAAATGATTGAAAATGACTCAGTGACTCCACCAGCTCCCTCAGTACCCTTGGGTGGATCCCATCTGGTCCCATGGACTTGTGCGTGTCTAAGTGGTAAATCAGAACATGCTGGATACTCAACAAGAAATTATTTTTATTCCTTTTTCTAAATGTTTCTTTCTCCTGGACCCTGCTCCTCTTTACAGACTTTACTTCTGGCTTACTGCCTCTGCTTTTAATTTTGTACAGGTTGCATGGAAGTGTATCTGAAGCTGAGTTGCTGGAATTTAAGTATTGCTGTTTGTGGTTTGTACTTGTGTAGTCAATCAAAAGACTGACCAGTGTTCTTGTCAGTGTTCAATCTGGCATACTAGAGCCAAATTTAAATTGATGGCCATGAAGAAATCAGGAAAGTAAGCCCCAGTCAGGAAGAGAACTTCCTCCTCAGTTTCAATGCAATATCTATAGATGACAATCACAGGGACAGCACATTGCCTTGCACAATGCAGTAGACTGCTAATAACTTTTCTCTTACTGGAGCAAGCTCCAGGTTCTGCTCTTGGATATTCTGAGAATATCCAAGATGCAGAACTTCTGGGAACTGAGCAAGAGTTTCTGTTTTGCTTCTCCCTGCTGCCCCCTGCCCTCAGCATAAATTTAATCTTTTAAAAGTAAGTATATTGCCAAAGCTTTTGTTTAAAACCCTGATTGTTGAAGGGATCTAAGCTGTATTTATGTAAGTAATTAGTGGCAAAAGATTCTTATTTTTTGAGTCACTAAATCTCTCAGTATTTCTATCTAATGCTCATCTTTGAAACATTAAGAGGTTTTCTGGTGAGGAAGACTTCATAACCAGAAATTTCTAATTGCTAGCTAACAGTTATATGCTCTGGCAAGACTAGTAATCTTTCACTTACCAGTGGAAATATTTGTAAGACTAGAGATACTTAAATGTCTGGTATTTGCTTTTTCCTCTTTTACAAATGATTGCTGAATCAGTTTGTCTTGTACAGTTGAGTGGATTTGACTAGGGAAGGAACTCGATTTATTTGACATTGAGACCAGAGAGAAAATGAAGGATTTTTTTTCCATGGGAAATGGAGGACCTTGAAAGCCAAGTCACAGTGATGATTGAACAGCTCAAGTGGGTTGGAATGACTGAGGGTATAGTTAAATATTTATCACCTGTGTTTAAACCTCTCTGAATTTTATACTATCCTTAATTCATAAAAAACAATTATGCAGATTAGTTTAGGAATAAAACTGATTAGCAAGAGACTCAGAGAATGCTTTATCAATTCTTTAGCAAGGACAACAGGGAGAAAGATAGCAACTCACCAAACCCAAAATATTAAAGGTTATTTAAAGAAACAGGAATTTCCTACTATTCTATAGATGCTAGAGGTTGCATAACAGTTATGGTGTCAAAAACTTATGGTTATTATGCTTATGCTCAGGTAACATCTATAACAAAACGCTGAACCATGTTTCAGAATGTCAGAATTTGGGGAGCAGTGAACCTCCAAATCTCTTGCCAAGACAGTTTGCTGGTTGATTGGCCTGTTTGACAGGTTGATTGGCCTGTCATGTATGCAGCTGTGTACATAGGGGGTAGTAGCTCATAGCTCGTCCTGTAAAGGACCTCTAGGTCTTTATTTTTAGATCAGAGGATTAATAGACAACATCTCTGAAGCCAGAATGTAACTGGTGAAATTGACATTCAAAAGACAGTTTTCCAGTGGTTCCTGGTCAAGAGTGAAGTTATCATTTAGTCCTTAGGATGACCACGCATAACCTACAATGTAAGAATGGCAGTGCTTGGTCTGGTGATAACCAAAGAAGTGACGCTGCTGCTCTGCCTTATCCTCCTTTGTGCAGGGAGATTGTCCTGAGTGATCTCCAAACGCCCTTTCCAACCTCACACATTCCATGTGCGTGTTCTGATAATGCCCATATCTTCTAGACTGACCCATTAGAATATGGTGCTTAAATAATTTGTGCCTGGTACATATGTGCATAAGAAATAAGCTGGTCAATGCTTGAGCTCTTTGGTTTTAGGCTGCAAGATGTTTGAGCCCAGCACTGAGAGCTTTGATTTCTCCATGATTCTCAGGGACCAAAGTGAAGCTGTAGTTAGCTCTAAATTATCTTTCTTACTGTTTTCAAAGAGAGGTGAAATATTTACTCTTCTCCAGTACTGGGGGACTTGCCTGGTCACCATGATCTCAAAAAGGTCATAGTTGGGGAGTAGCCTTGCAATGGCATCAACAGACTCTCAGCACTCGCAGTCTCATTCACAGACCTACAGAATTGATGTAGCACTTGCGCTCTGAGCAACTACTGGAAATAATAGTTCTCAATGGGTCTGTTTCTAAACACTTTATCATTGTAAGTCTTATATTAGAGTAATTTTGTCCTTTATTTTCCTACTTTGTGCTTTATTCATTTTATTTGCTACTTTTCTACTTTGTTTATGAAAATGTGGTGCTTTGTTGGGTTTCTAATAATTTCTTTGTTTATTACTATTAACATTTTCATGCTGACCAGTTCCTTTTCACTGTTAGAAGACCTAAAGAAGATAAAAAAAATTTCTTTTACCTGAGATGTTTGGGGTTGTTTTCTGTCAAGAAGTTCTCAGATTCTATTCCATGAATTGTTTCAGTGAGGGAATATATGTTTCTGGAAGCTAGAGATTCAATTTACCCATGTTCCCATCATGCTCTTTTTTGGGTGAAAATTGTGAAGACTACTGCATGTAAAGCTAACTTAAAGACTCTTTTAAATGCAGTTTCTAGTTCTCCTCAAGTCACTCTCTGAAATTCTGTAGTTTCACCATGGCTCACTGACTGCAATGCAAACAAAAAGTTTCACTTCTCGTCTAATATCCAGTGTTGTAGTTCAGAAAAATCACTCTAATTGTGATATTAGATGCTGTAGTCACTGCAAAGTTTATATTTCAGAAACATCACTTATGGCTAACATATAATTTAATGGTATTGCCAAAGGCATTAGAACTGATGTTAGGTGATGAGGTTGAGAAGAGAGCAAACCACTGCCTGTGCTCAGTGGTTTGTCACAGTGGGTATATTACAATAGATTGTTGTAGTAGGCATGCTCATATCATCTTGTTTAAGGCACCATCTCCTAAAAAAATTCTATATCAAGAGAAAGTCAACACTTATACACCATGGCCTTAATGGTTTTCCCAATTTGTAGTGTTTGGTCCGGAAACACTGGGAAAAAACAAGCCAACCAAACAAGAAAAGCAGGCCTACAATTTATAATTTCATGCACATTCTTATGGTTTGTAACTTTTTCTTCTGGCTACTTGAACCCAGTTCCAGGGGTCACATAGGAAGCCCCATTATTTTCTACAACACACAACAAAATAATTTGTGGTTAAACTGGAAATGGAATTTATATTTCAGATAGACAAGATGCACTCATGTAACTACATAACCCTTGAACTGAAACAAAGCAAATCTAAAATGCTGACATATTTTCCATTAACTCAGGCTTAGCATCTGGAAAACATAACTCCCAGAGCCAAGCACAGCCCCTGTCTTGGCACACAATAAAAGCTCAGTAGTTTGTAGAACATGGAGGGCTTGTGCCATATCAGATAGCCCATTTCCAATGGCATTTTTAGACAAGGTGGAAGATTGTCTCATGGCTCATTCTTTGTTGGAAAGGAAGAAAGAAAAGAGGGAAATATGAAGGTATTTTAAAAGATTACATTCAAAATATGGGCTTTTTTGAGAAGGTGAAGATTGGTTTGGTGTCTTTAGTCTTTGAACAGGTGAATTTTTAAGTACTTGTCTTTGCAAATTAAATGTTCAGCTGTTTGGTGCAAACTTGAACTTGGCATGGGCTTCCCAAGCTTTGTGCATGCTCTTTCACCTATGACTTCACACCTTCAGGAAGACAGGATCTTCCTAATTTCATCAGTCAGGTGTGTTTTGAGCCACCTGCAGTTTGATACA
Source organism: Fringilla coelebs (assembly GCF_963513975.1). Taxonomy (NCBI): domain Eukaryota; kingdom Metazoa; phylum Chordata; class Aves; order Passeriformes; family Fringillidae; genus Fringilla; species Fringilla coelebs. The sequence continues at coordinate 64,525,879 of NC_140031.1, read as the reverse complement.
GTGTGTCTTGAGACCAGCACTCTTATTAAAGTTTCTCCTTCCACCGAGCTCCTACTCAAGTTTCCACTCTTATCAGGTGGAAAGACACCTGTGCGCTTTTGAGGAAAACCTTTCAGCGAAAAGAGGTGGCTTGGAGCAATGCACAGGCAATCCTGCCTAAAAGCCAACCACCTTTGGCTGCTCACAAGTTGCATGGATTTTTCCAAGTTGGGCACACAGCCTCTACTCCTACCTCTGCTCTCTGCTGGTGTGGCCTCACCTTGAGTGTTAGGTACAGTTCTAGGCACCTCAATGTAAGAAAGGTATTAAGCCATTAATGTCTAAAGGAGGGCAGTAAAGACAGCTTTGAGGAGAATCCATTCAAGCAGTGGCTGAAGTCAATTGGTCTGTCAAGCCGGGAGGAGACTTGAGGGGAGATTGGAGCTTCCAAAGTCCTCACCAGGGGAGACGGATGGGCAGGCACTGATCTCTTCTCTGTGGTGACCAGTGACAGGACCCGAGGGAATAGCTTGAAGTTGAGTCAGAAGTGCTTTAGGCTAGGTATTAGGAAAAGGTTCTTCACCCAGCGGGTGTTTGGGCACTGGAACAGGCTCCCCAGGGAAGTGGTCACAACACCAAGCCTGACAGAATTCAAGAAGCCTTTGGACAATGTTCTCAGGCACATGGTGTGATTCTCAGGGGTGTCCTGTGCAAGGATAAGAGTCGGACTCGATGATCCTGATGGCTTTCTTCCAACTCAGCGTACTCTGCGGTTCTGTGACCGGGACATGGCTTGGGCCCAGGCCTGTCGGGGGCTCCGGACCCCCTTCCGCCGGCCCCGCTGCCCGGGGGAGGGAAGGAGGGGGCGGCCGGCGCCGTGCCCGGGTGAGCGCCCCGCGCGCATGCGCCGCGAGCGCGGCGCCCCCGCTCGGCTCCGCTCGGGCCGCACTCGGCTATTTCCGCCTCTTTGTTTTAAACTCCGGGCCGAGCCCTTTAAATCCCCCTTTTTTCTTTTTAAAATTTTCTTGGGAAAGGGAAGAGGGGCCGGTGTTTCCCTCCGCCTCGCGTTTCTGACTCCTCTGCTCTCTGCCCTGCGGTGGCGCTCGGAGAAGGACGGGCCGGGGAGCGGAGGGTCGGCGGCGGCGGGGGGAGCCCCCGCTGTAGCCCCGAGCGGCGGCCGCGCCCCCCCCGTCAGGTCAGTGCAGGGCCGGGGCGGGCGTGGGGGTCCCGGCCTTGCCCCGCCGAGGGGCTGGGGGCAGCCGAGGGGCTCGGGGGCGGGGCGGGCCCGCCGCCCCCCCGCCCGCCTGCGGGGTATTTGCGGTGTGGGCTGCGGGGTGAGAGGAGGGGGCGCGGGGCTTGCGGGCGGAGGGGCTTCTCCGCCCCGACGGCTTAGGGGGCTGCGGAGGAGCGGGCCGGGGCTGGGGGGGGGCTGCGCTGGAACTTTCGGGGCGGGCGTGGGGTGATCATAGGCGGGGTGGGGGTTTGGTGGGGTTCCTCTCCCGAAACTGTCAGGGAGTCTCCGTGGGCCAGGGGAGCCGCGTCCCTGTCCTGCCGCGTGTGCCCCCCGCGGGGAAAGGCGGTCTCGGGTGCTGGGGGAAAGGAAACCCGCACACCCCCGCCCCACCCGTTCCTACCCTCGGGAGGAGTTGCCGGTTGTGTGGAGGGGCCTGGGCAGGGGACAGAATCCCACGGCTTGGGGAGAAAGGGTCTCTTTGAGTGGAGGGGTGAAGATGGCGTTTCCAGTAAGGTGGAGATAGAGGGGACACGTCCCTTGGGTGTGCGACTTCAGCCGTGCAGGTATGTGGCTCCAGTGCTGTGTATCTATGATATGAAGTTGTGAGAAATAGGAAATGAATCGGTACTCATAGGTAAGAGTACAGGGGCTTGAATTGTTTTACAGCCTGAAGTCTGTAGTCTGTTTTACAGTCTGGAGACAAATGTACATATATGTGCACACACACACGGAGACATATATACGTGTGTATGTGTTCAGTATCAAGAAATTTGGAAAGTTTTCTAAACCACTGAATTCTAGTAGTTTGTGGTGTCACATTTGGCCTTTTAAGTTGGTCACTTCTAGCCTGAAAGTGTTACTTCAGTGTCCTGTGTGGAAAGTTTTGCATGTCCAAAAGTTAATAAGGTTCAAAGGAAGTTTGATTATTGAGGGGTTGTCAAGCGCTTGGATGTTCTTTTGCTGCTTCACATATTTGCAATTTCCTTTTTTTTTCTTTTTTCTTTTTTTTGGTCACAAAACTGTTTGTGCAGGCTCTCTGTCAGATCGGTTTAGGCTCTTCCTGCTTTCTGTATGAAATGCATGCCTCTGAGAAACCAGTTCAAGAAATTCTGGTTTATTACCCCTACATTCTCTGGAATGTTCTGAAAATATTTTCTTTGGTGTTTTTTAAAATAATACTGTGTATTTTCTTCCAGAGTATCACAGAAGAATTAAGTCCATGGATGAAAAGCTTTGAATAAAAAAAAAAAAAAAAGTGGAGATAAGCCTTTATGTTTAAGGAGCATCCCATGTATGCATCCTCCATTATAGATTGGTTTTGTTTATATAGAATGAACAATTAAGCATGTGGTAGCTATCTTGTTAGGAGTTGTTTTAGTACTAGGTACTGGGCTGTTAAAAGATTATTATTCGTTATTTTAGGGTAGGATACTTTTAAAGTTTTGTACTCATTCTTTTAGTATCAGATTAGAATCTCAGCTGTGGTACTCATCATGTGTCTCATAAAGGTGCTCTGAAATTCATAAAATTCTTTCCTGACAAGGGGAATAGAAACAGAAACTTTGTACCCTTTCAGTAAAATTGCTATTTCTTTTGAAGCTATACTTGTAGACAGTTTATAATGTGTTTAAGGGAAAACAGAAGCTGTGCAGAACTCAAGGTACATGGTGGAAAAACCTAGGATGCATTGGAAGAGGGTCAGGCAACTTTCTACAGAAAGCTTGGAAATAAAACATGTCATAAACCAGGTCTTGAGGAAAATCTATTTGATTTCTTTCTGTGGACTGATCTGGCTGATTTGATCTTGTTACTCTGCTTTCACCATCAAAAATCAAGACTGAACACTTGTAAATGTTACAGTAAAGCCCACTTCGAGTTTGCGATTATCCTAGCCTAATAGTAATGCCAAGAATGGCAGAAATTAATTGCTATGGTATGAAAGATTTCTGCTACTAAGAGGCTATGAAGTACAGCATTTAGTTGCTGCAGCTGTCCTGCTCTTACATCTCCTGTCCACTTATATGATTTAGAGGAGGTGATCTTAAAGCTTTATATTTGAGATACAGGTAAGTTTTCTTGTCAAGAACCATTCTACACTTGCTTTAATAGCTTTCATTTCTTTTTTCCCATATGGCCATTTAATCTAGGTAGTGTGGCCTTTTTAGCTTTTGTCATGTAATGAACTCCCAGGACTGAAATAATTCTGGAATAAATTCCTGAACTCCTTGGGTAATACTGTGAGAAGAAGTTGAAGCATTTCCATTGAAACTCTTAAGTGGAGCTATTAAGCTCCAACCTACGAAGTGGCTGTGGACATGATGTTTTGAAAAGCATGCATGTTGATAGCCTTTCACTCTACAACTATTGTTCTAAATTACTGTACCAGCTTACAAGAAAGTGTAAGGATATGTTGTATTTTATAAAATAAATATTTTCTCTACTTCTTGCTTTGGAACTATTGTTGTTTGGTACATGTATCTAGCAAGTCAGTAGTTACCAAGTGGAAGTTTGTTTTGATAGTAGCATTTGGAGATGCAGTTGATTTAAGACTGTCAGAGAGTATATTAACCTAAACCCTAATCTCTTTTTGTTAGTGCTACTAAGGATGTTCAGTGAAGTTTAAACTTCTCTGATTTGCTGGGTTAGGTTTGTTGTCATATTTAAAGGAAATGGGGAGGAAAACCTTCTCAGGGCAGTTTGACTGCAGTAGGTTAGAAGCCAGGCAGAAGGTGCCCATACTTTCTAGCTTACACAAGACTTTCTTGGAAGCTCTGTCTTGAAGTAGTTTTGCATTACTTACACCACCCTTTTTAAAATACAACTTGCTGTATTAGACTGCAAGTTTAGGTAGTACGTGAAGGTCTTACAGGCAGTACAAGAGAAAAAAGAATCAGGTTATTCTGTGTTAAAAGCATTTTCACCTATTGTGATATGTAACACATTTTCATTGCTACCTGAAGAAACACTATAAATAGTGGTTTGTTCTGTAATTGCTCTGAAGAGCCTAGAGAAAACTTGCTGCTTTTATTGAAATTCATAGAATCATAGGATGTTTGGGTTGGAAGGGACCTTGAACATCATTTTGTTTCAACTTCTCTGCTGTGGACAGGGACATCTCCCACTAGACCCAGTTCTCAGGGCAGCATCCAAATTGGCCTTGAACACCTCTAGGGACGAAGCGTCCACAGCTTCTGGCAACCTATTTCAGTGCCTCACCACCCTTACAACAAAGAATTTCCTTGCAGTATCTAATCTAAACCTCCTGGCTTTCACTTTGAAATCATTCCACCTTGTCCTGTCAGTAAATGCTCTTGTAAAAAATCCTTCTCTTTTCTTGTAGGCTCCCTTCAAGTACTGGAAGGCTGCTATTAGGTCACCCTAAAGCTTTCTCTTTTCCAGACTGAGCAACCCCAGTTTGCTCAGCCTTTCCTTGTAGGAGCTGCTCTAGCCCTCTGATCGTTTTGATGGCTTTCTCTGGACTCACTGCAACAGGTTCATGTCCTTCCTGTGTTGTGACCCCAGAGCTGGATGCAGGGTTAGGGTTAGACCCATGTGGGGTCTCACCAGAGCACAGCAGAGGGGCAGAATTCCCTCCCTCACCCTACTGGCCACCACCGGTAGCCCCTTCTCCCCAGGGCTGCTCTCCATCTGTTTGTCTGCCAGCTTGATTGGCTCACCAAAGCTTCCAGGTCTGGATGCAGCTCTGAGCTCTTGCTCCGGAGTCCGTGAGCTTGGGAACCCGCCTGTACATCTTGATCTAGTGCTCACCCCCACACTTACCTCAGTCATTGCTGGTGATGCTGCCTTGTTGTCTGACTGAAAATTAGCTTTTCTGAAGTCAATTTTACTGAAAAAGTGCATCTGTACTTAAATCAACAGAATATGAAATTGAAATACTCAGTGTGGTGGGAACTAATTGGACTGAAAACCTTATGTGCTACTGATAGTTTGGCTGAAGTTTGTAGGGACAGTTGAAGTTTGTTTTGCAATCATACTGAAGAGCCAGCATTGTAGGAACAAATAAACCAGCAGTGAGTTCTTCAATGGCATTTTCTTTCCACATCTGCCTTTTCTTTTTTCTCTTTAATCAGAAATAATACTTTAGACTTGGAACTTCAAACTATATGTAGGAACTTAAGGGTCTCTTTATTCCTTTGACAAACACAACACATACTTTTCAAAAGTAGGGGGTGGTACAGATCATTAAAAGTAGGGGGAATGACAAACTCTGGTGAGCTCAAGTTATTTGTTCTTTGTGCCAGAAAATGACTGTTCTCACAGTTATGACTGCCTCTTTCAAATCACAATTATAAGTTGATGGAGCCAGTGGGGGAAATTGTTGAGGGGGTGGGGGTGAGAACTGGAGTAAATCAAGGTACCATTATGATAGTGCAGGAATTCTAAGGAAGAAATATGCAAGACTGATAATCAGTCTTTTTTGAAGTTTTGTTGCCAATAGAAGAACTTAAACTAACTCTGACACTATTTTTCATCTCTGCAAAGTGGCATGGAGAAGACTTAACGACCCTGCAGACATCCATATTGGATGATCTTAAGAGATAACTATTTTGTATTCTTAATTTTTAACTGATGGTAACTTAGAACTTTGTCTACATTAAAAGGGTCTGGCAGCAGTAAGGATCCTTCTTGTTTGATAGTGAGACTGTCCTTGTTGGTGGAAACTGTTGCTTTATGAATAGCATTAAGTTCATTTTGATTTAAGACAGAAAGCATTCTGTGTATGTTTGTCAGTGAGAAAATGCTGTGCAGTACCTGAGTAATTAGGAGAGGAAATGTTAATTTTTTAGGTTCATGGAATGAGTTTGATGTTATTTGCTATCTTGCAAATGGCTGTTTTGGCAAGATTTTCCCTTAAGAACTTTTTTTTCTCTCTACCTAACCAGACAGAATACAATATCTTCTCTAGTTGATTATTATCTGGTACCATCAGTTATTATATGTAATGCAATTTTTGTTTGATTTATAATGATATTATACCAGTACAGGTCATCTTTGTTATTCTTTTACAATATGCATGCAAACAATACAGTTTTTGTGATCACGAATGTCATTTTTTCATGCAAATGTGTCAGTGCAGTGTTTGATGAATTTTCAGGGCATGTGTTGTGCTGTACAATTTTTTCTGGTTTGTCACCTGAAAGAAGAAGTTGGTAGATACAGTACAGCTGGCTAAGTTATAAATTTTTTATTTATGAATAATTGTCTGTGACACTTACTGTTGTATTTGAACTATTGAGTACACAGATTGGCATAATAAAAGCCATGGGTCAGTTGATTACTTAGTTAAACTACAATGCCAGATTTATTTTAACTGACTACACAAATGTTTTTACAATAAAAAATTATTTGTTTTACTGAGCAGTTGCAATCAGTAGAACCGATTTGAGGAACAGGATTTTTTGTTTTTTTTTTTTTTTTCAACATACTGTCCATACAAAGTATTGTCTTTCATTCCTTCAGAGTGACTTTTCCCAAAATTCATTGGAACATTGAGACATTTAGAAGCTTAAGCTCTGTCAGGGCAATAACATCAAGATGATCTGGGATCTTAACTTCTGCATTTTAGATGATTGTGTTTCCTACTTTTTTGTTGTGATAATAACTGGATTTTCTTTTATTTACTTTTTCCCCCTAATATATAAATTATATTCTGGACACAAGGACCCAGGTATTGATTCCAGGATTCAAAGTAGGAAGAGGTAAGGAAATTTTTATGTGCTGTGTAAGTACCTAATCATGCATGCTGCTAAATGTATATATGCCCCTGTTCCTATCCAAGTATTTACATTTTAGAACATAACTTCTCTTAAATCTGTATCTGTTAAAGATACTTCTAATAGTATTTTCATCACTTTTAAAAAGTGCTAACACACTGCATTCAAACCCCTCTTCTTAACGCTTGAAATGGTTTTCTTTCCATCTTTGAGTTATTCCTTTCTTCTGAGGTCTGAACCCCCACACCAGTGTACAGTGTTTGCCTGGTTGCTTCTGTCTGTACTTAGGAGAGCCCCCCCCCAACTGCAGTGCTATAGCAAGTGATTAATCTTTCTTGCTTTAGCATTGTACTAGTTGGTTGTTTACTGTCTGGTTTTTAAGCTTTACTGAACCTCTTTTAGGAAAAACAAGCCTAACTTGTTAAATGCTCGCTAAAAATTTATCTGTCTGTGCAAGTTTTTCTTACCACGTGCAAAAGACTACACTTGTGGAAAAGTTCTATAGTGTGGAAAGTGTAGTAAAAAATTACGCTCTTGTGTGAAATCCATGGTCTTAGAGAAAAATATTTACATTTTTTAGTAACATTTCCATGGACTTATTTAATTTGTTGAATGAAGTAAGTAATTAAGCTATGTTTTCCTGTAGCACTTCCCTTAGACTAATTGCAAAGTAGACTTCCATCTTAAATTGATTTATGCTTTTTTATTGGGTTGTCATAAGATGATTACTTCACAGATATTTAGTTTGAATATTGGTAAAATAAAGTTCTCTGGTATATGCTTGTTCTCAGATAAATTGCAGATGGATAATATTTTTCTATTTTCCCTTGAAAAATCCACATAGGCCTTTTCTATGACTGAAATGACTGTGGTAATAACATATTTTACCAAAAGTTTCAATCTAACTATTGCTGAGTAGGAGGAGTTTAACTGAAATGCTTTTTAATAACATGTATTCTTCATAAGAGTAATGTTAGACTTGGTAGCAGTAGAGTGAGTAATTTATTTGCATATCAGTTTATTAATTTTCTGTTTCTAGTCTTGTACTTCTCTTTCTCGGTTGGCTAGAACGAGGTACACATCCCTCCCAAGATCAGGTTATTCTACAACAATTTCAGAAGACTTGTGTTTATGTTGGTAAAATACTTAATTTGTCATTCTTTGACCATTTGCCACAGGAAAAGTAGCCTAGTATTGTAAATGGCACCATACCAGGTGAAAAGGACTCCAGGTGGAGCAATTTTCTTCTCTTCACTTTCTTGCTGATGAGATTCTTTCAAGTTTTTAAAAAAGTCGCCAGAACTGATCTGTGTGGTATTAAGTGAATTTTGGCACTTCAGGGTTTCATTTTACTGTTGTAGAAATACATAGATGTAAAAACTACTGTATCAGTTGCAATATTTTTTAATGTAACATTTTAGGGATAATCTGAGATACTGCCACTGGAAATTGTTTATCTAAATCTGTTTTCTCTAATCTGTAGCATTTATTCAAATTATGTAAGGTTTTGTCCAGACAATAACAGCTCTTGGGTTGTGTGATTACGATTTTATGACTAAAAATGGCTTGAATTTGGACAAAGGTTGCAGATACGAGGAGGATAATATTTTGTTTTGCTTCCCATTGGTTTTGGTTTTTCTTTCTTTTAGGACAAAGATGTGTTTTACCCTGGCCTTTTTTCTAATTTACTGAATTTATCAATGCTATGGGTTGAAAATAACTGTAGGACTATTTATATAAGCCATTTTATGATCAAATATGTAAATCGATTATGGTCTTCTTTTGCCCCTTCACTTAGGGAAGAGAAAGTACATCCTGTCCCCATTCTTCAGTTCTGCCCTCCATCACACCACCAAATGGGTCAAATTACCTTCATAGTGGAACTTGATGTACGCTTCCCAAGCCAGTGTTCTGTCAGAGCATTTGTTCTCCAGTCACAAGCGTTAGTTGCCAATGAATTGAATTTTTGGAGGTGATAGGAAAGTGTCATAGTTTTGGTTTGTCTTTTTTTTCCCCCTTAATCTTTAGTATGGGAAATCTAATAAGTAAATGCAAAAAGTTTCTGGAGTCCTTTTCTGTAGCTTCCATTATTAGGCCTGATGATAACATAAGATATATTCACTGTAAGAGTGAAGACAAGGGGAAAATGAGCTGCTTTTGCTTCTCCCCCAGATTCCTTAGCCATTTATGGCTTCCCATAAGTAACCTTTTTTTGACTTACTCATCCATTATCGCCATCTGCAGAGTTTGACAATTTTAGCATTCAAATGGAAAAAAAACCTCTTCTCCCAACTTTAATCCAGAACCAAAGGAATGATTTTTTAAAAATTTTTCCTCTGATAATTCATCTTTCTAGTGTGAAGAGACCTATACATGGTAAATCCTGAGAACAGAAAGTCTTTGAGATGCCCAGGATTTGCTTTGCTGGAGACATGGTCCTTTCTGACCTTGTCAGCCAAACTTTTACTGGTGCATGCTTGTTGTGATGAATGTTGTGTTCTGAAGAATGGAGGAAGGCAAGCGTCAGTGTGGGTGTCATCCATTAAAAAACGATTACATTTTTAATAAAATTAGTTATTTATTTTGGTTGTCTCTTACAGCATAGTTCAGTCACCAAAAGCAGGTCTTCATGAATTGCAGAGAAGGAGTAAATTCAAGCCTACAGATACAAGTAGTAGGCTGCAGTAGTTAATAACTGGCAGTGAAAGATTTTATTTTCTTTTTACTGCATGTCATACATCCATCTAGCATTTGAAATTTGTTGTAGGAAGCAATCAGGATGTATGAAAGTGATTTGGCTTTAAGAAATTCCTGAGGGTAGTTTAAAAGTATATCTAGAGTACAATTATTAAGATAAGTAGCAGAGATAATGTTTATTTATTTACTTATTCCTTGCATGGACTGTCAGGGTCTGTTTAAGCTGAACCTTTTCAGAGAATAGTTTATTTCTACAGTTTTTGAAAAGTTTGTTTCAATGTGCAGCTGAATAGTTTTGGGTGGTAATGGCTATCTGTTTGAATGGTAATTATCAATTCTGTAAGTTCAGTGATGTTTCTAATGATGGATACCCTTTTATACAGACTAAGCAAAAGATAACTATAAAAAACTGTAACTCATCAATGACTTGACAGTGCTTTCTTTGTATTTTGCTGCTTTCTGATCTGAAATTGTGGATTAGAAAAGTTTATCAGTATATCAGAAAATCATTATGTCCATCTGAAATGCTGTCATGACTCCTCACAGCAAAAAAGCCATTTTAGTCATTATTTGTCTGCTTTCGTACTAGTTTTCCACATAGGTGTTTTTACTTCGTTTCACTTGTCAGTTAGTGCTGTTTTTTTCACTTGAAATTGGCAAGAGGTAGCTGGTTATTCAGTTTCTGTTCGGACTTCTTTATTTTCACTAACAATTTCCCATTACCTATAAAAGTTGACATCAATGTCTTGTTTTAAGGGATTCTGAGGAGTTTAGTGCAAAGATCTAAATGCAGAACATGTCTTCAACTCTTTTTTTGATTAAAACTAAACTATTCCAGAAAATGTAGAGTACCATTACCAGGACTGGATAAGGAAGAGCAACTTAACTTTTGCACTGCTTGAGTATGGGTTTTCTATATTTCTGACTCCAGAGAAGCAGCCTTCTGTCTGGCAAAATGACTATAGGCAAGACTGGAAAGGGGAACTTCTACTAGCTGGATTGTGTAAATCTTTTGTTAATGTTGCAGCAAGTGCTGAGGTGCTTGTAAGAGAAACTAGTAACTGCTTATCTTCTCTGGGATTCAGTTAAGTAGCTGGTATTTGGCAATTTAGCAAGTGTTTCCTTGGCTGTTCCTTCCTGATTGAACTACAACTCTAATGAACTAGGGGAAGCAAATACAGACTATCATTTTGGCAGATCTTAATAGCGTATGCTGTTGAAACAGCACTTGAGAATTATGTCAGTCAGGCAGGTTGGTGGACGTACCTCTTCTTAAACCTGGCTTTTTCCCTGAAGTTTCTCCTTGCTCTTCTGCTATATGAAGCCTGTATCACCATGAAGTTGCCGTCATCATTAATTTGTGGTAGTATCTGTTAATATAAGCACCTGATCTCTAAGGAGGTTTTGCTTCCAGGTGGTCATCTCCAGCAAGGGGAATGCACAGTTCCAATCAGCTGTTTCTAAAACTGCAGAAGTGAGTTTGTCTAGGCTCTTGCACAAGTGAAACTAGCCATGGGTGAGATTTCATTGCCTTAGTAATTTAGACCTTTCAGATCCTGAATACTTCCAAGCAAATTTTCTCCATTTTAAATAAATAAACTAGCAAATGTCAAATCATGGCAGTGATTGGTCACAGCAAAGAATTCAGATATAAGTACTGAAGCCTCTAATGCTGTTGTTATTCACTGTGGGCAATGTTCTTCATTGACACTGACAGACAGTATAGTGATGGTGTAATGGTGACACTCTGCTTTTTGCTCAGAGTTTGAGGAACTCTCTTAATGACTTTGATGCAATGTTTGATATCCTGTATTTACTATCAGGTTTTAATTGTGACACATTATTAGGTTGTGCAATGAAAAAAAATTGTTAGAGTAAAACTTTGGAAGTCTTTTCTTTCTGCAACATTTACAGTGAAATATAAAAACAAACCCAAAATCCACAAACCACCCAACAAACTGAAACAAAACAATCAAAAAACCTCAAACCAATACCCAGCAAAACAGAGAAAGTTTTGATAACTGCGATATTTTTTTCTGTGAAGTATCATTTCATTGTGGAAGATAATGCATGTCTTCATAATGCTAGACATTTAACTTCTTCCCTTTGTTCCTACATGCATGCGAAACACCAGATCTAATGATGACAAAGAAATGAAAATAGAATGTGAGTGCTTTAAAGGTATCATTCTTTCTACAAGTGTAAGTTTTCAAATGCTGTTATCCTGCTGAGAATATTTTGAAATGGAAAGTGGAGTAATTCTCATTGCTGAAATAATTCAGACTTGGAAGTATAGGAGTTGTTTTACATGAGCACACATAGCAATGTAAAGAAATTTCAGAGTTGTTTTACATGAGCACACATAGCAATGTAAAAAAATTTCAGAGTTGCCAGGCTCATGTCTCTGTAATTATTTCATTAAGCCTGCCACAAGCATGAGTGGAATCTTTCCGTCACATAATGGGATCAACCCTGAGCACAAACATAGTAAGAAAAATTCATAATACATGAAATGTGAGAGACATGGCTGATGAAATGTAGTTATGAATGTCTTTTGTGTTTTGGTATAAGATACTTTGAGATCTCTGTGCTGTCTGCTGGTTCTAATGGATACAGCATCTAATTGCTGAAAAATTGTAAAGGTTAAAAAAACCCTCTTAGAACAGCTGGGTTAGTAGTTTAGGGCTACTCTTTATGTTCCTATTTTGATTTAATGTGGTAAAAGTGGTACGTTCATCGTGTCAAAATAAGCTCAGATCTTAAAAGCTGTAGTTTTACTGTATTGGAAGGATCTGCTTTCATGCTTTTTGGATGAGTCTAGGGTGTTTTATGCCCTGTCTTAGTCCTCCTTAGTTCAAACTGCTGTTTTTCACTTTCCTTTTTATTACCCGTTAATATGTCCATTTCTTCCCTAATTCCTCTTAGCTATTCCTTCTTCTACTACAAGCCTACATGGTTTTGTCACTCTAATGGCAGCCTTCCTTTTAGTCTGTTTATATTAAAGGCTGTTATTTGAGTGCAGTTTGCATTGGTACAAAGGGAGAGTTCTGCTAAGTTTGATTTGTTCAGGTTGCTGTTTTTTCCCTGCCTTTGTAGGGCTGACAAGTGCTTATTCATTGCCCTTGATTCTGCAGAGGACAGATGGGCCTAAGGGGTTTTTGTGCAGCTGAGGAATAGTGTCTCATATTTTTTGGACAATTCTGCTGCTCAGTTGCAGGCTGATGGAAGTGGCTTTTGAACCTTCACTGCTGGCTGTCTGCTGTCTTTCAAGGGAAGTTCAACACGTGCCATGAGTGGTACCTGAATGAAAAAGACTTAACCATGAGAAACATATGTGCAGTACAAGGCCTGTGGGATTGACACTGAAGAGGGGTCTGCTAGAATAGGAGTGGATGCTGCTTCGTGACACATGCAATCTCAATAATAAATAATGATTTTTTTCCTGGTATATTATTTTGCTTGCAGTGAATGACAAGTGTAGCTTTATCCCAACTGTTAATGGCTTAATGTATCATTGAAATTATTTGTAGGTCTCCTTGTTAAAAAAAGGGAAGCTTTTAATAGTGTAGTCTAGTATTATTTAACAAAGACTGGAGAAATCTTCCAGTCTTTGTAAATAATGCTCTTGTAGTTTAACTCCAGCCAACAGCCGAGTAGATCCCTGTATTATCAACACTGTTCAGACATGGTCCCATACTAGCCACTCTGAAGAGAATTAGCTCTGCCCTATTCAAAACCAGCAGATTCCACCCCTTATTCCCTATCATTTACATTACACTCAGGTCCCACACAATTCCACACAAGCTATTTAACCACCATTCCCCTTTGCTCTCTTTGATAAAATACCCAGATGTCATTCCTGTAGTCTGTGGACCACCCCTGCAAAATGTCCATAATACATCCTTTAATTTCATTTAGTCCATGACTTTGGGCTCTATCTGTTATGGCAGTCACGCAGGACAGGAGAGGAGGTGTGTTGCATGCAATTAATTTAGTCCAATTACAGGGCACCAAAGCCAGCTCAGATTGTGTCGCTGTTGTGCTTGGACTTCTGGAAGGCTTCTCCTCTGTTGATTTGAGTAGTTCCTGTTATATTTATTCCTGCAGCATACAATTTAGATAATGGATTGTAACAATTGAATTATATAACCATAATAACCTTCACACCTGATACTTATGGGTTTATAGGGTGTTATACTGCAGTGAAATCCTGTTCTTGTTCGCAGCCTGGCTGCAAGGCGGTTCCTGTTAAGAGTCCACTGTTAGTGGAGTCCCCATCGTAGGCCTTGCCGGGGCAGTGGGCAGCAGGGACACAGCCTGCCTTGCCATGGTCTTCAGCACAGGCTGCAAGGGACTCTCTGCTTCCCCTACTCCAGTGTGGGGCCCCACTAATGGGAAGCAGTTATTACTTAACTTGTCCAGCGTGGGTCCTTGCTATGGGTTGCAGTTGTTCATAAACTGATCCAGTGAGGGTCCCCTGTGGAGACACAGGTCCTGACAGCAAACCTGCTTCAGCATGGGCTTCTTACAAGGTCACAGCCTTTTTAAGTCATCTGCCTGCACTAGCAGGGGATTCTACATGGGCTGCAGGGGAATCACTCCTCCACCATGGAGGACACATCACAGTCTTTTCAGCTCAACTTCAGACCAAAGTTCAACCTGTCAGCACAGCAGCCCTACCCTGGCTGTCTGCCAACCCAGGTACATTGATGTGGTGTTACCAAAGCGTTCCCAGGCATAATTCAGGAAGGTGAGAAGCAGTGCAGCAGTACAGAAAGCAGGGAAAGCAGAAAGTAAGCACTAGGCTTTTAATACATGTCAGGAAAGCAAGCCCCAAGGCAAGCACAGGAGGCTGCTGTTTACCAGCTGAACAGTACTAACAGCTATTCAGTCTAATACGTCCCAGTGGAATCTGTCATTATCTTGAGCCCTTTGTGCCTCGTATCTGATGCAAAAAAGGACTGTCACAGTTTAACCAAGCCCCACGCAGCTGCTCACCCACTCCCCTGGAGCAGGAGGGGGAAGAGAATCAGAAGGGTGTACTTTAAAAAAACTCATGAGTTTAGATAATGATAGTTTAACAGGGAAAGCAAAAGCTGTGTGCAGAAGCAGAGGAAACAAGAAAACAAATCCACTGCTATGCATGGGTAGTTGTTCAGACATCTCCAGGAACAGTGCCCCATCACTTCTAACTGACAGTTGAGAAGACAAATGCCATCATGCCAAAGTTTCCCTTGTTCCTCTTCCCCCCATTTAATACACTAAGCACTCTAACAATTATGTTTGTTTTGAGAGAGGAAAAAAGATGGAAAGTGTTTTCAAAATCAAAGTTTTTCGACTTCAAGTTAAGAATTGAGAGAATTAAATGCTGGAAGAAATGGAGGACTGAACAGCTATAGGTGGAAAGAAAAATTGCTTTTGTGCTCTATTGGTTAAACTCCTGCTGTAGTATTTAATATGAAATAAATAATGTAAACTATTAGTTTGTTTCTCATTTCCAGATATGAGGATTGTGTCTGGGGTAAGAAAGCTGCTGCGGCAAGAGTTCAAAGTAGACTTTGAGTTTGTTGTATCATTGTTGCAATTTATATCTGAAAGAGCAGAATGTCAGAATAATGGGAGAAGCATATGAACAGAGTGCATCTTAGAGTCCTCCCAGGCTTTCAGGAACAAAAGAACAATTTTGCAAGGCTCCTTTATAATTTGAATTATATGGTACATGGATAGCTAATTTTATGTAATTTACTGTCTGTACGGTTGAATCCACAAGGATTCCAGAATACCTGCAAACCACTTGCAGGTTATGGAGCAATTCTAGCAACATTTTTTTTGTCATCTGTTGTAGCAGCACAGAGGCAATTATTGGACAGATCAATGAAGTTGAAAGCTTTAGTCACTTAATTTTTTCAACCAAAGGATATGTAGTTTCTCAGGCCCTTTCAAATCTTTGGATTAATTAACCATCCGGTGCTGCTATCTGGGCTTAATCTATATGGGAATGTGAAAAAGTGATTGTTGGTAAAATGTGTCTTCAGCTGAATTGTAGTACCCTCCTGCTTCTTACCAGCTGGTAGCTTCTGGCCGACTACATATTTCCATTTTAACAGCTACTCCTTTACTGGTCTGCCAGTATACCTGGACCAATAAGTGGAGTCAGGTGACTGAAAACTAGATTTTTTAAGGACCTTTTAATAGATAGCAAGAGGAATTATCTTAAGACAATTACAAGAAGATTCTTCCTCTCTATTTCAGAAACAATTGATAGAGAAAATTGTTGTTTCTGATAGGGATCTGTGATGAAAGATTCAAAAATCCTAGTACTCAGGTTATCATACAGTTACTTACTAGAGGTACACATTTTTCTCATCTTTGTTAATAAGTGGTTGATTTCTGGGGCTATAGAATTACATTTAATTTCTTTTGTAACTAGATGTTTTTATTGTATAATTAGGATTTTTCAACAACAGAAGTTAAAACATACAAATGTAAGTAGAATGATGAAGGCAAAGATCATCAAAGCTTAAAGGTTTTGAGGAGTTCATGGCACAGATCCATAAGGCTTCTTGCTTCTTCGTGGTAAACCTTTCAAGCCTTAGTTTTCTTGTCTAGATGGAGTCAGAGCAGTCAGTTCAAACATAGACCATCAGATTCAAATGACAACTGAAAGTCATTTGTTGTTTTGAGTTGTTCATTTGTTCTGCAGAGGTCTTCATAATGAATGTTACAGTCTGTTTCAGCTGTGGTTAAGACCTTAAATTACTTCTCTGAAGTGCATGGATATTAAACATTGAAAAAGTGATGTGAAATCAGGTAGTAAAATCTCACTGAAGATTTTTTTCTTCATGATATTCAGGGCTGGTTTTGGTCTCAGTTTTAATTACTGTAAGCCAAGGATATCTTGGTCTGTGTGAAACAAAGTGCTTTTTTAATGACTTGTATTTTACATCTCTAAATTCTCAACATGTAGTATGCTGGAATGTATTCTTCCAGTGTATGACAAATGTCTCCATAACATTTTGTCAAGACTTGATCTGGAAGAGCACTCAAGAGTAGTCTTTTCTTCAAAAGCCAGGAGGCCTCTAGCAATGATTTTGATTTCTGATAATGAGCCAGATTTTATTTAGAGAAGATCATAGTGGTATTCATTACAGAAAATAAGTTCACTTCTGCAGTAATGCTGTTATAATATTTTAAGATTTTGGGAACTTTGGCACTCTAAGACTGCTTCCCAGTTTTATCCATGCTTGTAAATGGATGTTGATTGGAAATGACCTCAGCACTAAAAAAGGAAATAGCAGAATGTAAAGAGTAATTTGAATGTAGTTAAATCAGTGTTTCTTTGTCAGAAGTTGGAAAATGTTTAGTTGGATAAAATCTTGCCAGACAGATGTTTTTATTCAAGCTATCTTGCAGAGAATTTTATCTGTTGTTGCACAAATATTTTTCTGTGTCCTTGTATTTGTTACTTTGTTCTTAGGACTGTGTCAAGACCTTGTCATGAGCATCTCATGGTCTAAACAATTAAGCATGTTTTAATTGGAAGAAGAGTCTGGAAAGCACCTAAATTAAGAGTTTTGAAGAAAGTGGTTTCACAGACTGAGGAACCAAGCCAGTGGTGTTTTGCTGCCAAACAAATTTCAGTTTTCACCGTGCAGTGTATCCTCTTTGCTTGAGGATTCTCAAGTTCTCCATTAACTTTCCTGTTAATAAGTGAATTTAGCAGTCCTGCAGAAGACCATCCACAGATTTGAGCCATTCCCAAAGCATCTCCAAGCTTTGAAACAGCACTACATGTCTGGAAGATACTGTCTTAATGTGACTCTATTAGGAGGTGCTTTGAACAGTACAGTGGTGAAATTCTAAAGTCTGCTTATCAAGACGAGCTAGATGTCAGTTAAGAAAACATGGTTTTTAATGTAAAGTGCCACAAAATATTTTTCTTGCAAGGAGTTTTATGGACATGTAATTTATGGAATATATGGAATGTAATTTATAAAAGCTTTTCTAAGTAAAGGTTTCATTAATGAATTTTTATTTTAAATGTATACCTTTCTAGTCTGTATAGGACGTTGTGTACATACCGGTATTGTACAATAAACTAGAATTACAGTAGTCAGCCCATTTAAATTTGGAAAAATCCACCAAAATAAAAGCAGAGAATAACTGTGATACTTTAGAATAACTGTGATACTTTAGAACTTTGAGACCATAAAATCACCATTTCTAGTTGAATTATATTACAAATGCTTGAGATTTTCTTAGTTTTTCTATTACCAAATGAAGCATTTGTTTTAAGGCAGTGTTTCCTCATTTTCCTGTTATAGTTCTTTGTTTATGTTGCAGCTGCCTAAATCTTACCAGAATTTAATGGAAATGGCTTACATTACCAGAACATGATTTCATATAGATACATTAGTGCATTACTTGCATTAGATACATTACTTGCTGTGAGTGAAAGCAACTCTGTCAAAATGGTTTCTGTTGAGGGCAAGGTAGTGACTGGGCTGAAACACAAGCTGTGAGTGTTTGTTTGCGACAGTCAAGTGAGTTTTTAAAACCCTCCTTATTAGCATATGAGCACAAAAGTTGTGAAGAATAATTCTTTTTCCTATGACTCTTTATATTTTATACCTTTTTTGCCCTGGAGTTGGTACTCAGTATATCGGGGTGTGTAAAAGAAGGGCATAAAATTCTCAGTAATAAATTTCATCCTCTTTCTAAGTGGGCTTAATAGTGGAATAACAGTATACATCCCTGATTTCTGTGATGCCGAGTGCTAGCACAGCCAAAACAAGTATAAGACACCAAGTTTTAAAGGTGTTTTGTTGTTTTCAAAACCTTTTTGTCTTGCCCTTTCTTTCCCTCTGGTTTTGTGCTGCTGACTCCAGCTCTGCCAACTGCATTACTTGTCTCAGAGGTTAAAAGGAGGGAATGATTTGGAAGGCTGGACCTGAAAATTAAAGAATCACATTTCCCTTAGCAGCTGGCACTGCAGGTACAACAAAACTTAGAAATTTTTGTGCTGTTGCAGTAGAACCACCTCATATCCTCTCAGTTTGGGTCTCCAGATACAATGCTGCTCATTGCAGATCTTCTGCCCAGACACTTTTCTTCCCAAGGTACAGAAATGCAGTACTAGGTCAAAAGCTTGTAAATCTTATCCCAGTAATTAGAGTCTCATACTAATGCAGTTCGATATTTTGCATCTGAAATTTGGCTGGCTATCCAGTTGCCTTCATCCTGCCTGATAAAGGAAATGTTGATGTGGAGAATTCACAATATTAAATATCCCTGTATTTTTCTGGTAGTGTGACATTTTAAATGTCATTCAAAAAAACTTGAAGAGTATAATCACCTTTTTACCCCCTTTATTGAGGTTTGCAGTCTAGCTTTATGATATTAATACATAAGACAAATGCAATTTAGGAATACTGGCTGTAGCATGCTGTTTTTGAGATGACTACTTGGGAGACAAAATAGTGAACCACTATATAAACAAACAATACTCCAAACCCTAGTATCCTAATACACTTCAGTAAAATAATAGGAAAAATAATATTAGCCAATCTGAAAGTACTCTGAGAATTGGATTTATCTTGTGTTTTGTACATTTTTGGCTAGCTACAGGAATACATGGTCTTTATAATTAATGTTTCTTTATTTAGGATATTTAGTGTGAATGTTTTCACCAGTAGTCAGCCCCCCCTCTTTTTTTTTAGCACTTTTTCTTTTGTAACAGCAGCAGTCTTTGGATTAATTTCAATAAATTTTGAATATTGACTTTAAGATAAGATCATTTTAGAGTGAAATCTGTACTGTGACTTACAAGCTCAAGTAAAAGCACTGCAAGTACACTTACTGTAAATTTACTTGCTTTTAAAGTTAATACTCTTATTGAAAGAAAACTGAAAGTACCTATACAAAATTCTCATATGATGTATTACTTTATGTTCATTATCATATTTTATTTCTGATAAGAAATGCCTGCCATCTGTTGCCACTTGTAAAGCTTCCTATTGATGAACATTCCTATGGGAATGTAATCTCTTTCATAATAACACTTCCAGTGTCTTGGGTGGATGTAATACATATTTGTCCCTTGTCTGACTCTAAGAAATGTTGAGGCAGTGGAAAAAGTGGGGGAGGCAGGATATGGGGAATAATGCATTGGGGCTGACAGTTGTGGTGGTAGGTGGGAAGCAATCAAGTAAGTAGGCCAGGATGTTGCACTGTGTGTACATGTTCCTTACTTTGAAAATCTGCCATTCTCTTATTTTTCACTTTCATTGCTCTTCTTCCTAAACAGAACCTTTCAAAATGTCAGCTCTGATTTAATATTGGTGTTTTATGCATATTAATATAAGACAATTTTTAATCATCATTGCTTGAAATCAGGAAAACCTTAATCTTTAATTGCTTTGCACTGTGTTTGCTTTTGCCTTCAGAGCTGAAGGCAGGTAATGCCAGAATCTGTCTCCAGCTTCCTATTGAGAGGCAGGGTGCTTATTTCTCTGCTCTGTTGAATTCCCATTTGTACATTTTAAATGCAGTTTCATTTTCTTTCCTCATGTAGTTCTGCAGCAAAACTGTAGCAGGCTTCTATAATACAAAGATTTGGAGAAGTTACAGGTGGTCTTTAGGGGAGGGGTTAGATAATGATTGTGCTGCAAGTCAGAGTTGGGAGTATGACATTGTTTGCATTTGTTTTTCTGCAGCTGGCATACTAAGAAGAAAAAACCACTTTTATTGTTATTTTCCTGTGTTTGCTGTGACCTTGCTGTATCAAAGGCACCATCTTAGAGAAACTGTAAAGCCTGAAACACTGTCTGGGTCATTTAGTTAGCTTCACTCTCCTCCTGTCTTTGAGTAAACAAGCAAGGTGCCTTATTACATTTCTGCATTATCTTTGGTATAAGAGTATTACAGATATTTGGGAACATTTTTCTAAAGCCCACCTAAATATAGCTCTTACATAGTTTGTGCATGTGATTTCTTTCCAGTGTACATTTAATTTAAATAACTCTTTTAGTGTTCTCCTACCTTGAAAGTAATAGTCAGACCAGGATGTGATAGGTGAATATAAGACAGAGAGATTTTTTTACTCACACAGTGTTTTGATACTTGATCCAGTTTCATGTCATTATTCCTGAATGTGTTAATCTAGAATTAAACATTATTTCAAAAGCTTTACTTAGTGGCTTACAAGATTGCATTTAAGGCAGACTAAGTATTTAAGTTGGCCCATGATACATTCTGGATTAGTCTCTATCTGATTATTGCTGCAGTAAATATTGTCAGTGTTTGAAGCCTATGCTTTCACATGTTTGGACAGAAGATACTGTCCATCTGTCCATGCGGGGTTTTTATACTGTTAAATCTTGGCATCTATAAATTCAAATCTACAACAAACCTAAAGAAACTCAATATTTATTGAAAACGAAATATGAATCTCAGTGCAGGGATGATGTCTTTCTTCTTTGAAGTTTTATGCTATTGGTAGGTGAGGATGTAGATGTGTTTTTAAATAAACACCATATATAACAACACTCTAGTGTTGCCATTTTTCTGACAAATAAATATAAAGATATATTATCTTTACTTGATTTTATTTAGAGGAATAAATGGTTACTTACTTGATTTTCAATGTATCTTCCTTAATTTAGTGCTTTATAAGCACTGTTTTCAGTTGAAATTTTCAACTATTTTCAGTTGAAATTTTAAAGAACTCTAACTTGGATGATTTTGGTATTTGTTTATCTCTTTGGCTGCAAACACATTGATGGATCAGTTTTGCAACCATTTTTTAGCAAAATTTAACAGCAAAATTAAATTTTTAGCAAAATTTAAATGGTTCAACAGGTTTAACAGGTTCCTTTAAATGGATTCTAATGCAGTCAATTAATTTTAATAAAACTCAAAATCTATATAATATACAAGATAAAATACTGAAATAAAACCTTATATTAAAATGTCATTGTATTAAACCCTGGTTACATGTCTAGTAAATGAGATTTTTTAAGATATTGGGCAAACTGAGATTGAATGGCTCTTGTTGTTGTTTGTGGTGATCGCTTTGTGTGTGGGAAATTTATTTTTAATATGTTTAACATTTTAATAGTATTTATGTCTTACAAATTTTCTAAGGAAGTTAATTCTTCTGACAGCTGGGAGGGGGTGGTGTTTTATGTTCGTCATTTCATTCTTCAGATTGAAATGACAGAAGATGTTACCAAAATTTGTGTGAAGGGGTGTGGGACCTAGTTTTGAGTCACTCAGTCACTTAGACTTCAACTTCATTGCTATTTTTCCTGTCTTAAATAAAATCCTTCTTTTCTTCATTATGCCTTTCAGTAATGACATGTAAGACAGAAATTTTGATCATCTATGCTGTTTTGACAATTTACTGCAGGGCCTGTTTCATTTTCTCTGGACACATGTTTGATGGAGAAATACCAGATACATCAGCCTCTCATTGTACCATAAAAGAAAATATGTGATGTGACTAAAGAGTAGATGGGTAGATTTAATGCTTCTATGTCCTGATTGTTGCTTCTACTTTATCTCAAATATTTGTGTCAGTTTTTACATGTCATTTATTATCAGTACTGTCCTTTATTTTACGTTCAAATGAATGAACTGTGTGTAAAAGTGAGTGTGTTTTGCTTTGGGGTGAACTTTTCTTAATCCACCTTAATGCAACTATTAGTAAAGTTGTGAATATATCTTGAGTAGTTTCTCTTTAACCTGTTAGTCAAGTCTTCTTGAAAAAAGAGCCAGGTTCTCTTGAGTGTAATAGATCAAAGAAATCAGTACTACATCGTAATTTTTAAGGATGTTTTCATGAAAGTGGTGTAATCACACCGCTTCTTTGTTTTTGTATGTTATTACACCACTTCTTTCTTTTCTTTCTTTTTTTGTATTACCAGATAGCTGACATTACCATTAATCATGATTCAAGTTCTCTAAAATAACATGGCAAACTTAATTACAAATAAGTTGGCTAAAGATCCCGTTATTTGTGCTTTGGTTGACTTGTCAGCTCTTTGTCTTTTGATCATGAATGTGAAATGGGAATTGGCTAGTGAATAGTAAGACCACCTAGAGTAAAAATTTGTCTAGCATAAAGCTCATCACTGAATCAGCCTCTTGGGTAGCAGTATTGAAGATCAAGTTATACTTCTATGTATAGGAAATTTTACCACAGAAATGTTGAGATATAGTTTATTTGAGTTGCCAGCTGGTTGCTGGGAGGGAGAAAAAAACATTTTACTCATTTATTTAGTTCCAAAACCAAAAGATTAGAGATTAAAAAAAAATTTAACAAAATCTAAACAGCCCTTTCAGTTGCCAACTCACATGGTCACTTTAAAACTAGGATCACAGACTTTTAAAAAATTTTCTCCAGTATTCTTGTGGCAATAGTAATGCTCTTGTATAAATTAGAAATTTTACTATGTGTGTATAAAGTATGCTTTTACTTGCTGTGTGCAAAATAAGGTGGGTATTTTGTCCTTGGTTGGTTTTCTGGGGTTTTCCCCCCCTTTTTTGATTTCCTCTGAACCGGGCTTGAAATAAATAAACTTAGACTTGGGGACTGTTGCGGGAAGAAAAATGTGATAGTCTAGAGCATTAAGTACTGCTCCAGTTTTTCTTCTCCTATCACCTTCTCTTTTGCTTAGCTGTGTTCTCCAGGTTTGTGAATGTGTTTGGTAAGCATTGTTTTTGGAAGCAGTTACCTCTGACACAAGCATGCAGTAATATGAGTTACTGTGAAGAATTCCATAACTTTTTTGCATCTTATAAAGTTATCCCTGCTAAAGAAATTCCTGGTTTATTAAGGAACAGTGAAATGTCCCAGCATCTACATCCACCTTGTCCTTCTGAAGTATTTGATTACGTAAAAAACAAAATAGATGTGGATGTTAGCCTGGAGTAGGAAGGCCTGGTGATTTTCTTCCTAAACACTTCATGAAAGGTAAATGCATTCTCAAAACTTTTATATAGGCCTTATACTGACCTAGTTTATAATCTTGATTGACTGACCTGATCTCCTTCAGTGACAAGGTGACCCGCTTAGTGAATGAGGGAAGGGCTTATCTTGTTTATATGAACTTTAGTAGAGCCTTTGGCATCATTTCCCACAGTATTCTGTAGAAACTGGCTGCTTAGGACTTGGACAAGTCCACTCTTTGCTGGGTAAAAAACTCTCTGGATGGCCAAGCCTAGAGACTGGTGGGAAATGGAATTAAATCCAGCTGGCCATGGGTCACAGGTGGTGTTCCCAAGGGCTCAGTATTGAGGCTGGTTCTATTTACTGTTTTTTTCAACAACCTGTATAAGGGGATCAAGTGCTGCTTCAGTCAGCCTGTAGATGACACGAGCTTGGGTGGGAGTGTTGATCTGGAGGGCAGGAAGGCTCTACAGGGTTTTCTGGACAGGATTGATTGGTAGGCTGAGGCTAGTGATATGAAACTGAACAAGGCCCAGTCCAGGGGCCATGTCCTGCCCTTGGATCAAAACAACCTCATGCAGTGCTACAGGTTGGGGGCAAAATGGTGGGAAAACTTTCCAGCAGAAAAGGACCTGGGGATGCTGGTCAACAGCAGCTGAACATGAGCCAGGAATGTGTCCAGGTGCCAAGAAGGCCAGTGGCGTACTGGCCTGTATCAGCATCAGTGTGGTCAGTGGGAGCAGGGCAGGGATTTTCTCCCTGTTTTGTCACTGATGAGGCCACACCTCGAGTTCTTGTTCAGTTTTGGGCTCCTCATGTTGGGAAGGACATTGAGGTGCTGGAGCAAGTCCAGAGAAGAGGAAAGGAGCTGGCCTGGAGCGCAGGTCCTGTGAAGAGATGCTGAGGGAGCTGAAGTTGTTTAGTCGGTAAAAAAGGAGGCTTGGGTAGACCTTCTCACTCTCTACCTGAGAGGAGGCTGAATACAGGTGGGAGTCAGTCTCTTCTCCCAGGAAGCAAGTGGTATAAGAAGAGGAAGTGCCCTCAAACTATGCCAGGTGAGGGGTAGACTGGATATTTGGAAATATTTCTGTGCTGAAATAGTGGTCAGTCATCAAACCAGGCTGTCCAGGGCAGTGTTGGAACCCTGAAGGTGTTTAAAAGATGTGTAGATGTGGCATTAAGGGACATTGTTTAGTGATGTGCTTGGCTGAATCCATAGTTTATAGTGCCAGCAATTACAGTAAAATGGGTGAGTGCTACTGACAAAACAGCCAAACTCACCAGCATGGACAGGTGTGTGTGTCTCTTAAGGGGGAGACGGGAGGAACTGACTGTTGGGGTGACCAAGTGAGTCTGGATGGCTGACAGGGACACACAGCAGGATCTTGAAGTCTCCATCGTGAAAATGATGGTGAATGTGTTGTTTTAATTTATTTTTTTCTGTTTCAGAGCAGTCCTGTTTTTTTCTGTGCTCAGTTATTGAGATAGAGCTACTGCTTTACTGAAGGTAGGGTACTGGTGCCATCTGGTGGTGTTAGGACATTCCTAGGAATGAGAAAAACGACTTGAGAGGAATTCTACTGAGATGTGAAAAATTGCTGGCATGATACTAAAAAAAGTACATGGATATATTTTCTGCCTTAGCATGTAATTATTTTCTTGAATTAAGTAATAAAAATCTGCACATTTACTCATAACTAAGCTTGCTACAGCAAATTTTAAATCTTTAATCTATTATTTTCTGCTCAACAGAAAGGTTTTTTTCTAGTAGTATCTTTTATGAAACAGTGCTTTGCAAACACAACATAAAAGAGTTTTATTGGAGCTTACAATGTTTTAAAACTCATTTTAAAAGACAAAATATCTTCTGTTACGCCATTTTGGTAAACCCAGCACAAACTTCTCACTGCTAATGTTTGAAGTCACTGTGCTCTTTTATAAGTTGCTTATATATTGTTTCAAAGTAAAAGTTCAACAACATACATCTGACAACAGTTTAAATAAAAAACTTTGATATCTAAAGCAAAAGCAACCACGTACTGTTTTCTTTGTCTGTCCATCTGTTGAAATCGTGTCCTGCATCTTAAGTTGCTTACCTGAGGTAATATCCTCATCCTTCTTCAGAATACTGTACTGGCTGTATTGACATTTCTAGCAACAGAAGTAGGACTATGACTGCTTCTCCAGTTCTCTTGAAGTAAAAAAATACTGATAAGTATCTTGCCCTACAGTGGAAAAACTTGTAAAATAGAAAGGTCCTTTATTTTAAGCTGGTGAGGTTTTAAAATTAATTTCATTTAGCTGTTACTCTTCATCTGTTGCAGGTCACCATATTATTTTAATAAGTTACTTTTAAATAAATTTCCTTCTGGAACAGAGGTCTGTTTGTTCAGTCATTAACAACTTCTGTCTTTCTATTGCAGCTGATTAGAATAACAGCCTATTTTTGTTTTAATCCAGGTAGTTGAAAAAGACAAATTCTGTGCTTGTATCTCTTCATAAGCTCTGACTTCATGACCATGCAACACTTTACTTGCATTGTGATGGAAGTGTGAATTAGACTTAGTTATAATAACTAATTACATTAGTTCTCTTATTACATGGTTGTGCTCACAGTATCAGGAGCCATTTTTTAATTCTGTCTTTATGGAATAAGGTGTTTCCAGGCCTGTTCAGCTAGTATAGTTTGTGTAATTAGATAGAAACAGTTATTAAAATTGAACATCTATAATAGTACTTAAGAAACAGTTATTAAAATTGAACATCTATAATAGTACTTAAGAATTTAATGTTGATATATAAATTAATAGTTAAAATGTTAATTTGTCAATATTTGTTGGTCAGCTTTGAGAATAATGAAACTGATTGCAATAGCAAGGGCTGTATTCTCTTTCTACACTTTAATTCAGCTTTTGAAAATCTAAGGTTTATCTAATGAGTGAGATGCCTGACTTTCGTGATCTCACAAAAGTGAGATGCTTATGCCCCATATTAGCCGCACAATCATAACATCAGATTTGAAATTTTTCTTTTCCACATTTAGTTTTGAATCTGCACAAAGTTCTGTTGTTGTAGTGCTTTGTTCTTAGAGCTGTGACTTTCACCTTGAATACACTGTCCTTGTGAGTTGAGGTACACATTTTGCTTCCAGTACAGTTGTCATTCAGCTTTCAGTGCTGTATGACTTTAGTACCTTTTAACAAAATGATTCAGCTAAATTGTTATTATTTGCTATGTATAGTTGTTTTCCTCAAGGTTTCCCCACTGTGAGCATCATCCTTTTGTTTTTTAATGCGTTAACATTATTGTGCTGTGTTTCAGTGAAAGAAAATTATGTATGCTTATTATGTTAAAATAGAGCAAAGTTTCAATGGTTTGTAATACTGCCATTCTTTTCAGTTCTGAATTTGTACCTGGTAAGAATAACTTCCTGTCTTATTGTACCACAAAGCTAGGTGGTACAAACTGCAGTTAGTTTGATAATCTGACAAGTTGTTAATAGCAATCACAGCACTTAAAAAATCCTTTAAAGAAAATATTAGTACTCACTTCTGACTTATTACAAGATTAGTACAATGATCCGCTTGCTCAGTCACCAGCAACCATCTAGATCTAAAAAGGAACTTAATTTCCCTGTTGTCAGCTTTCATAGTGTGCCACTATCACCCTGTAACTAGAACTAGAAGAATGTTGTGAAGATTTAGGACCAATTTGGTTGTTGGTTTTCTCTCACAAATTGAGTGCCACTTCCTTTTTCCACATGAACTAAAGTGTAACCTTGTCCTCTTCCAGCAGTGGTGAGGGAAGATGCATGACAAGGCCTTTTGGAACACTTGTTACTTGAGTTCATGTTATGATGTGCTTTTGGAGTTGCAATAAGCTTCTGAGCTGGTTTCTTTAGAAGTAGAGTGACTGTTCTCTCTTTTCTGTTCTCTGCTCTCCACATTTTGCTGGAAAAAGAGATCTTTAAATAACAAAGTCTTATGGAGTTTATTCTACTGTATGAGAGGCTTTGTGTCCTCAATGGGGATCTTCTTTGTGGATTCCAACAAAAGAGCATCTCCTGCAACTCTGCATTGCTTTCAGTTAATAGTAATTTTTTATTTTGAATTCAATCAAAGAAGTTCACAGTGGAATTGCAAAGAGATTTTTATTGGCATTGTTCGGAAGTTTTTGTCAAGTGCTGTCATTAACAGCTTGTTTTGTCATTGTTTTTATAGTTCTCTTTGCAGTATAACAGCAAAATCAGTAACTACAGGCTATGCCTTTGATTTTTTGGAGCAGGAAGATGGAACTAGTAGTACTCTTTACCCATCACTGTAACAGCTGAATCTTCCTTGTGTGAATCAATAAGAAAAATTACTTCTTCTCTCAAACTTACCTATTCATGTGAGATTGTATCACCTTTAGCCAAAGAATAAAGATCTTATTTTTTGTTATTTTTAAAATATAATTTTATTCTGGCAAATAGCTAGAGATTCTGGAAATACTAGTTATTTTCTTGAAAGTATTTTGAAAGATTAAGATGCAAGGAGCAGATTACTTGAAAACGTTGCTTGAAAACTGAGAATGCTGCTCGTTTAAATATGCATCTTCAATTCCAAATGTTTTCTTTTCTTACAGACTTTCTAGTCCATAGATTGTTGTTAAAGAAATCTTCTTATTTATTTGGTTATTTTCCCTGTCATTTTTGAAGATAGTGAATTTCTTTTTATTTTCCTATCACATGATAACAGGACTTCTAAGAACTTATTTTTTGAGCAATTTTCCTTGTCTAGTAGGAGACTGTGTTAAATCTTATTTTTCTTTATTTTTCCTGAGGATCAAATTTTTCCCCCTTTTCTTGCTTACAAGTGCTTCTGCCCCACTGTTCTCTTAAATTAATAGAGACTTAGGTGAATTTAGTGAGCTGAGTATTTCTTTGTGCCAGCTGTATTTTGAGGAATTTTGGATGTTAACTTTCAGACTATTTTTCTGTCTTTTCAGGTCTCTGGATGGCAGACTCTGAAAAGAAATGCTGTTTTAAGAGGTATGCCTCATGTAGGCCAAAATATTCTGGACTGGTTTCTATATAAATGACAAGGTTGTACTTCTGAGGAGTCCCTCTGCTGATCCTCTCTGTAATCTTGCATGAATAATAGTTTCAGTGCTGACATCTCTCTCAGATGTGAAAGCTTGTGCTGAGATATGCAGGCTTGTCATATCAGTTTTAGTGGAGAGGTCTGTAATATGTTGTTTAACTTTTTTCTTGATCGTCTTGAGAGAACTCTGCCTTAGTGGACAAAGGGGATAATACACAAACAAAACAAGTCGACTTCCTGAAATGTGCATGTCCCCTTTCAGCCTCTCATGACTTAGTGCCTGTGTGGGTTCGTTCGTTTGCTTGTTTTTTAACTGGGAATATAGGCCAGATTTTGTAAATGCCCTCACTCCCTTTTTGGTGTTTTGGAGG
This sequence comes from Fringilla coelebs, assembly GCF_963513975.1. Classification (NCBI taxonomy): domain Eukaryota; kingdom Metazoa; phylum Chordata; class Aves; order Passeriformes; family Fringillidae; genus Fringilla; species Fringilla coelebs. The sequence continues at coordinate 64,496,831 of NC_140031.1, read as the reverse complement.
ACATCCAGACAGTGAGAGGCTGACACCATTCCAGCAGTGTGGTTTAAAATAATGTCAGTTGGATCCAAGATGAAGAAATACTAATCTTTTTGCAAATGATCTTTTTTTTCATGTTAGCTGAATGTTTGGAACATTTTCTGTGTTTGTTTGGGGTTTCATGTTCCAGCACTGAAAGAAAGTTTCTCTTCTCTCTCCATTGTTGGTATGTTGTTTTTGAGTAAGTCATTGCTTGGCAGCTGTTAAGAAAACTGTCTCTTCAAAATGGAATTCTTCTACCAGGTCTTCCATCCATTTCAAGCAGATGTGGTGGCATATGTTAGAAAAGTAGGCTTTGTCTTTGTAAGAAAAAGATTGGTTTATTTTCTTTTTTCATCTTTTTTAAACAGGATCTCTCAATTCATTTTAAGCACTTCAGAGGGCTTCCTATTTTCCAAAGCAAGTGCAGTGCTGATTTGTTCTGCCTCCGAAATAATAACCAGGATGAAGTACTAACAACTTGGTTTAAGAGTGGCTCTTACAGCTATTGAGTAAGATTTTGGTGTTGCTCTTTTTTATGCAGTGTTTACAAAACTCCTAAAGAAAGTGATGCTTAGAATTAGGGAAGATGTTATTGCTGTTTTCTACAGAACCTGTGGACAGAAATCAAGATGAGGATACTGCACTACTCTTGAAGGTGCACATTTGTAGGATGAGAGGCATTGTACCCAAGTTGCAATGCAGGAGATTCTTTTGAGACAGGAGGAGCATTTTTTGCCAGTGAGGGTGGTCGGGCACTGGAAAAGCCTGCCCAAAGAGGCTGTGGAATCTTAATTGTTGAACGCTCTCTGAGTGAAGCTGGAATAGCTCACTGTTGCTCTATTTAAGTGGGCCTGCTTTGAGTACAAGGTTAGATTAGAGAAGCTTAGAGAGGTTACTTCATTATATCCATGACATTATCCTATGAATCTCTGTAACATGTTGAAGGGATATCTTTTAGGAATTTTGCATTTCCTGTAAAGAGCTGAGGCTCAGGTTGGTGCTTTGTGTGTCTTTTTTAGATTTTGTTTTGTTTTGTGCGGTTTTTTGGGGGTTTTTTGGTTGGTTGGTTGATAAGTGAGTTGAGTGGAGTTTTGTGATTGTAGAACTGAGGAGTGACTTCTTACTATTACGGCAACATGGTTTTGAGGGAGAAGTGTGGAAACCCAGGGCACCGGGAACATTTCTCTGTCTGCTCTGGGGTGTCCTGACCCCCAGGGGAGCACTGACTTTGACCCTCATACATGGGGGAAGTTTTCTAAACTCCAGAATTGACTAGAATCCACCAAAGCATGAAATAGATTATAGAAAGTCGTGTAGGTGTATCACTTGGTGAGAAATTGAGGTTTTGGGATTTTTAGTATGTTGTGGATGGAAGCAAGATGGAGGGCACAAGGTGTCATCCTGGGTTTCTTCTTCATGCTTCTTCTTCCTTCTTCTTCATGGGTTTGGGTGGCATTCTGTAATTGGGCAGAAAAGTCTGCATTGCGGGCTCTGTGGGATGAGTTATTGGGTTAAAAGGGAAAATATTCTAGGTGTCAGTTCTTAATTGGACAGTTTAGTCTTAAAAGACCTTGTAACAAGAGACTGTTAGCCACTTTGTGCCTTCTAATGAAAAGCTGCTGAACTCATAGTAGTGAGACTGTTTTACTGATAAGAAATAATAAACACTTGAGTCCGACCATGAGCTACCGTGTCAAGTGACTTCCATCCACACCCAGAGAAACCAATGACTGGTACCCCCACAGAGAAGAACTGTGTTTTGGCTCCTGTGTTCATTTGTTGACTAAGTACAAAACAAGACTTTACTTTTTTTTAATCAAGCGTCGCAGTTCAGTCAGTGAATTGAAAGTTTCAAGGTTATCTACAGTTCTTAAAGTCTGAGATTGCTTGCTGTCAAAGGTTACTATTTGAGCAGGTAAATCTCATAAGAACTAACAATTTAATTTAGAAGAACTAAAGAATTTCTGTTTTACAGAGATTTGCCTTTCTTGGTTTTGGCTTTCTTAAAACTAAATTAAGGTATGGTATTTCCTCTTGTCTGCTAACTGCTGTGGGGGTTTAGTGGGAGCCTGAGGTTCACGGTGTTCAAATGAGCTATTAGATTTGGAAAATGATACTGTAAGTGATACTGTACTGTACTGTACAGAATTTGAACTGTCCTTTGAATTTACCTGGTTTTATATTGGATGGTAGCTTTCTGTGAAACTTATGCTTGACTCTGAACTTGACTGTGATCCTGTGATCCATGCTCAAGGAGCTCTTGAGCATGCATCTTCTACAGTGCATGATGGGTTACATTACAAAATTGGGCAAATGTAAATGGTCTCTTTTAGAGGCTTGATACGCCTACTAAATCCTGCACAGTCTAGTGAGTCTCTGTAAAAAAAGAAAGAAGTGTCAATTGGGAGATAAGCTTTTGGTCTGATTTTTTTTTATATACATATATGTATATATGTTTTAGGCAAAAAGATGTCAGCCTAGGTTGTGCTTTGGAAAAGTAAGCTTATCTCCTGTTATTGGTGCAAGCTGATGTTCATAACTTTATTGTCAACCTGTGTGTTTTCTTTTTGCAGCAGCCAGTTTTAGATGTTGAGCTCATGCTAGCTTCATTGAGTTGGTATCTCTGATTTTCTAATTGTCATCAGCAGCTTGAGATCAGCCAATATAGTAAGAAGTTCAGCTTGTTTAATACATAGATAGGCAGAGGTAATAAATTCATAGGATCATATGATGATTCAAGTTAGAAAAAGATAATGTCCTTCATGTGAGGTGGTTACCTGTAATAGGACCTGAGGGAATGGCATGACCTGTGTCAGGGAAGATTTAAGTTAGGTACTGGGGAAAGGTTCTTCTCCCAGAGGGTGTTTGGGCACTGGAACAGGCTCCTCAGGGAAGGGGTCACAGCACCAAGCCTGACAGAGTTCAAGAAGGGTTCAGACAATACTCTCAGGTACTTGAGAGATGTTAGGGATGTCCTGTGCAGGGCAGGATTTGGACTTGATGATTCCATGGGTCTCTTCCAATTTAGGATATTCTATATAATCCAGCTGCTCAAAGCAGAGTAAACTGAGGTCAGACCAAGTGACTCAGTGTGTTATCCAGATACCTGTCTGTGCTTTTAAGCTGCACGGTTTCTTGGGAATATGTATTTAGACTTGCGTGGTTTTTGTTTTTAAGGTTAGGTTACTCGTTTTGGAAGTATGTGAATTCATTTTTAGCTTTCTTTTCAGTGTATAACTGTTTGAGAGATGGGAAGATGGGGCCTGTGAAAGAGGTCATCTGGAATTCAGATTTTAAAAAATATCCCTTTTTCAAAGGGAAGTTTTTTAAGGAAGACCTGTTAATTTGCCTGGAAAATAGAAAAATAGCTTGTGTGATTCTTAGTCAGACTTGTTTTTAGGATGTTGTATAGTCTTGCTGTTTAGTTCCAATTTGTATGAGATTACTGGCATGGACTTTGGTGGGGTGATAACAACTTGGCTGTCTTATATGATAAAAGTGTTGCTTAACTTTTATTTAGCACTAGGCTGTAGAAACCTGGGCATCTTGGGATGCCTTCCCAAGAGCAGATGTGTGGTTCAAGTACCCCTTCTAAACTAATAGTGTATTCTAGATAGGAACATGAAAGACATCCTGTATTAGCCACCTATCTACATGGACTGTTTCTTCTTAAGCATTGTGAGTAGTAGCTTAGCTTTGTATTTCCTAATATGACTGTGTATCATCTTCAAATGCAATAATAATGAGAAAAAAAAATTGATGATGAAATCTGCAATTATGTTATTTACTTCCCTCTGAAGTGATACAGAACAGGCAGGTGATAAATGTGGAATTACTTTACATAATATGGAATTACTTTATGTTTTTAATTAGTTGCTATGATTAGTGAATTTAATTTCTTATATGAGGTTGTAACATTAGTGTCTCTATTTTTCTTTATATGTGTCATTAGTTTTGCTAAATTTTTTTTTTCTGTTTCCCTCTAGGAAGCAATTCAAGTTTTCTGCAAAGTCTGAGCATTTATGTTATCTGACTGAACTGACATCTTGGTAATATGCCATTTTTTGCAAGCTTCTCGCTATCTTTCTAAATAGATATGACGTGGTCTGGCCTTTTTTAAATTTTATTTTTATTAATTTATTAAATTTTTAATAAGTCCTCTTGTTGTAACAGGGTAACTGTTTTGAAAAGCAAGAGAGACAGAGTTCTTTTTTTTCCTAAGACTAGAGCATGTGGGTCACAATTGTAGAAGACAGGCTTAAATAAAGTCTGACACTGACAGCTTGCTTACAAAGCCAGTTACCTTAAAAGCTGCATTGTTTATTGGAGATTCAAGGTGTGCTGAAGCAGCCATGTCTGGATCTCTTCATGACCAGAGAGGAGATCCTTCTCCTGTTTTAGTAGCTGCAAGAAGGCAGCATGGGACAGGCTCTCTGGAGAAATGTCCTCCTGTATGTTTTATCACCTTCTGAGGTGTCTCCTGCCCTGGAAAGACCTCTTACCTTTCGGTTGCTTCTTCCAATAGTTCTTATTTTCAGTCCTTCAGACATCTAATGAGAGCAACTTTCTGTCCTCCTTCAAAGGTGTATGAAATTTTCATAAGGTTGATTTGATAGGCTTGCTCTTGGTATTCTAGAAGATACTAATTTTTCCAGTGCCAAAATGTGTATAATTTTTTTCCTATTAGGCTGGAAAAGTGTGTATTATTCTTGATACCCTCTTTTTTTCCCCCCGGCATGATGGTTTTATTACTATTTTGTATTATTTTTGCCTTTGTTGTATGGCTCAGTCTCTGTTCTCATAATATTATACCCCATCTGAATTTTTTGTTTGTTTATTGATGGATCTTTTGGTGGTAACATTTTTCTCTACTGTTGGGAAGAAAAATTTTAATTTTTTTTCCTAGAAAATAAAAAATCTCTTTGCTTCAGATTTCTCTGTTAAGTCTTTGGCTCTTCTGCCTTAGAAGTGCTTGGATTTCTGCCTGTAGTTATCCTGAACACCTTCTTCTGAATTCCTGTCTAGACAAGCAACTAGTTGTATTGATGCTGCCTTTTTCAGGATCTCTTTAGGCTAATTTCTCTTTTATCTGTCATTAATTGTGTTTTTTAGCATGCCCACTTTCAAATTACTAGTGGCTTGATCTCTTCTTGAGGAGTGATGTTGAATAGCTCTTTCCCAGCACCACAGAAACTTACATACCTCATGTAGTAGTGTTTAACTGATGACCTCATGCACTAACTTGAAAGGATTTAGTATGTGTCTGGTTTTCAGAGGGTTAAAAATAATTCTACAATTAGGAAAGTAATTCAGGTTCCAAGTATATGTTTGTCACCTATTTTGTCTACTGCAAAACCAAGCTGCTCTTTATTCTTCTTTAATGGGAGGTTACTAGATTTATAACTAAATCTCAAATACTATAAAATAATACTGATTTTTTTTTTCTCCCATTGTTTACTTCTTAACCATAAGAACTGGAAATCTTCCTAGTATTTTTTGTATCGGACAATGCAGATTTGAATGGGTGGGTGTTGATATGTTTCTCCACAGTTCACAGTGGAACATTTGGTACTTCTCTGCACTGGAGTAGTTCAGATTGGTGTGGAAGTTTGCCGTTTGATAGTTCTTTTTTCTTAGTTCCACTTCACCGAACATAGGGGGAAAAAGATTACAAAATTAAAGACCAGACAACCTTGTTCATTATTTCAGTGTGAAATTTAGGGAACATGTGTTACCATTCAAATTCTGAAATGTTTTCCAAACTGAGCTAGATGAGAACCAGTATTTGTGAGCCAGGGACAATAAAATCACTTTAAATGAAAACTATGTAATTTGGTGACTTCTGCAGTACAAGAACCAAATATAGTAGGTTGTAAGCAAGTATAGCCTGCTCTGTTAATTGACTAGAATGCTGGTTAAGTTCTGGTTACAGTACAATTTTCAAAATGTTTTGAAAAAATAATAACAGCTGTGTTTAAAATGTAACAGTTCATTTGTAAAGGCATGGGCTTTGTGTGGTGTTTTTTCTCTAAGCAATTTGGGTTAGTGCAAAAAAAAGTTAAATGAGCTTTTTCATTTTTGATTTCATTTTTTTTTTCCCTTTTAAAGATGCTTATGCCATCCCATGCTCAGAAAAAAGGAAAAATGTTTAGTTCAAGTTTTATTACAACCAACTGCTCCTCTGCCAATGAAATTATTTTAATCTGTAATGTAGTCTTCAATTAACTTCTGTTTAAATAAAAGAGTTTTCAGAAGGTTTACTTTCCAGCCCCATTATTGAGATACAGATTCAAAATTATGCTTTAACATAGTGATGCAAGGCAAACACTTAAAAGTGTAGTTAAACTGAACAGTTGCTTTGCCTTTTCAATTGTGAAAACCCTTTTGAATCTGAAAGTCACCTACTTCGAGGATTTTCTTCCTCTGTATTTTGTGAGTTTTCCATCATTACTAAACTGAATATGATGACTCAAGTTACCAGGATAGTAGGGTTTCACCTTTAGTCTGAGTCTGTTGGTTGATAAAGGAACTTACTAGTAGCATACTGGAAGGGCCATTTTCTATGCTCATACAGTACTGACCTGCAAAATAGTGTGGGGTTTACATGGTTTAGTTTCTGTGAAGTGACATAAAAGTTAGTGTCACCACCGTGCATGCACATCCGTGTACATTGTACAAAAGTCTGAAGCTGGGTTAACACAAGTTAATCATTTATTCCCAAATGACTTAGAGCTGTGTCGCTTTATAATATGTCTCTTCCACAGACACCAAAGATGCTAACAAGGAAGATTAAGCTTTGGGACATTAATGCCCATATAACCTGTCGTCTGTGCAATGGATACCTGATTGATGCTACTACTGTAACAGAATGCTTGCATACTTGTAAGTAGAAGTATAATTAAGTTAAAGTTGCTGACTTGGTTTCTGTTTGTTTCTGGGTTTTTTGTTGTTTTTTTCTTTTTTTTAACTTGCAAGTTTAAAACGTGTTTTATGGTTTTCCGTTGAAATTTCAAATAGCTATTGTGCATCAGCCAAAAAACATGTGCTTTACTAGACTACTTTCCTTTAACATATGATTTCCTTTTTTAACAAAGCAAATGGAGGGAACATTAAAGCTGTGCTGCATAAACTTGAAGCCGTATACAATTTGTGGTAATGTAACCATCCAAGAATGCACTCTGTCTTCATGCTAAAGGAATGTGGAATACCTAGTTCTCACTTCTGTTACAGTTGATGTAGCGTATGTTCTCCTCCTGGAACCTTTCAGATGTCTCTTTCTCTTCCGTTCCTCTGCAGAAAACAGAGTAGTTTATCAATGAAGAATAAGTATGTTGTATTGTATCCTAGAAATAAGCTTGTATTCCAAAACATTGTGATAAAGTAGTTGTTTGGTGATAAGTTACTCCATGAATTTCTATTTTCATGTAAGTGAAGGATGCTGTAAAAGCTTGCAACCCATCCCATGTTTTAAAATTGTTCTGCCACAATATTTATGTTTATTCTGATAAAGCTAGTAGGTTGTAGAATTAGCTTAATGACTTAGTCCAAAATTTTCTTGGAAGGCAATTATTTGGTGGCTGTGTCTTTATCATGAAACAAAAAGTGTCAGCAAACTTCACCTTTTATATCTGACAGAGGGAAAAGGCAATGTTCATGATTTGTCAGTGATAATGTTTTTTATTATATTCCATTTAGAAGCTCTGTTTATCAGTCTTGATGAATTTGTTGCACTTGTCACACTTAATGTTGTTCTGAATATCCTCATAGAATCTAGGATAGTAGAAGGGTTTGTTCTATGATTCCAAGAATCACAAAATGGTTCTAGAATCTATATTCGACCACCTGGCCATGGGCAGGGTCAGCATCTATTGGATCAGGTTGCTCAAAGACCCGTATAACCTGGCCTTGAATGCTTCCAGTGACGGTACATCCACAGCTTCTTTGGGCAACCTGTGCCAGTTACCGTCACAGTAAATAATTTCTTTCTAATCTAATCTGAACCTATCTTCCTTCAGTTTGAAGCCATTCCCCCTTGTCTTGTCAGTACATGCCCCTGTATAAAGTTCATCTCCATCTCTCTTGTAGTGCCCTTCAACTTTTGGAAGACTGCTTTAAAGTCTCTCCAGAGTCTTCTTGCTTCCTGTCTCAATTCCCATACTATTGTTTTCAGAGCTAGACCTCTACTTAGTTTTGCCCAAATATCTTCACTGCTGCTAGTTAGAAGAATGTATCCAAAATGAGTATCATAACAAGTTAACATGGCTGACAGAGAGCTAGAGAGAGGTCATTTTTTACTGTTCTTTAAAAATAAAGCAAAACCTCACAAAGATCCCTAAGCTGATATCAACCACACCATCTCTTACATTTGCTTACAGAGGAAATACATAGATCCACAGCTCTATGGCACTTGCTGCAAAAGTCAGAAAATGCACCACATTACCTTTTCCTCCTGCTATTTCTGGGGTGTTCTTTGCCTTGTTTCTCCCTTATTTTGACAATTTATATTTTATGAATGCTACTTCACTCTGTGCCCTGTATAATTGGTTTTGTGAGAATAGGCACAGAGTCCTGTCTTTTTAACAAAACTTCATACACGTTGGCATTGTATGTATTGTGTAAGATAATGCTAATGATATGTGTTCTTGGAAAAGCATCCTTGTAAAATCCGTCATGAAATTACCTGTCTGTTGAGATAGCAAATTCTATTCTGAATTATACCACCTTGAAATTTTTATTCTCTTCTACTCAGAGCTGCACATTTTTCTTACCTTTTCAATTTTTCTCTAATTTACTGATCTTTAGCCGTTCAAAGACTCTTCAGTAGTAAATGAAGTTCTTGAGTCCTTTAGTGAAAGTAATTTGGAGTACCAAGGCCAGCCCTCTGGAGGAAGAGGGCAAATTTTTGTAAGACTGAATTTAGGAGAAAACAAAGTGTTTTCACTTTCTTTCCTACTTATTTCTCTGCTGTGGTTTTAGTTTGTTGGTGACAGGTAGGCCACTAAGTCATTTGCTAAAAACTTCATCAGTAATAACTAAAAAAAAAGTCAAGTCTTTTTTTAGTTTGTATCTGTTCCTTGATTAAACTTCTAGGTTAGATGATATCTGCAGGTCTTGCTAAACTTTGTGTTTATGTCAGTTTTGTTAGTGTTTACACGTGAAAGCTGTCCTCCTATGTTATGAAAGGGAAAACCTCACATTATGAAACCTATCGTCTTCTGATGTATCAGGATGATAAAAGGTCGACTTGAACTAGGTACAGTTATGAAAAAAGTCAAGAGAAGTGAAACTGTTAAAATAAAAAAGTGAGCATTAGCCTTTCCTGTTCCTGTTCTGATGAAACCTCTCTGATGTGTTTAAGAAATCAGAAAATGTACAGCTGAGTTCATATCCACAGTCAGTGCCTGTATATTTAGGTAAACAGAGATCAGAGATATTGGAAAACCAAAGTAATGGAAAATTCTAGAAATAATATTGTTTCAGACCACAGAACAATTTCCATGTTGCCTGTCCATTACTCCGAAGACTTGTAGTTTCAGGAGAGGTTGTAATCCCAACCTGATCCCAGAAAAAAAGAACCTAGATGGCTGCAGCACCCTTCATAAGCCATCTAGTGGCATTTATTTGGATGCTGTGCTCAGACTGAAACCTGCCAGAACATGATCTACCTTGTGACCAGTTTATTTTAGGGCGAGTTAGTGTTTACCTAGTCCAAGCTGGAAGATGTGCTAATGTGGGATGATATTTTAGATAAAACAGAATGCTTTGGGTTGCAAGGGAACTATAGATGCTGCCTAATGCATCACCGCTGCAATGGGTAGGGGTGTCTTCAGCTGCATCAAGTTGCTCAGAGTCCTTGGTGAAGCTGTGCTGGCTGTCTGGAGTCACCTCCCTGTCATGCATGTGCCTTAGCACAGCTTCTAGCGCTCCATGATCTTCCAGGGACAGAGTTAAGGCAGACAGGTTGGTGATTTCCAGGTCTCTCCCTTTCTACTACTTCCTAAACATGGAAGCAATGTTTCCCTTTTTCTAGTCACCGGGGATTTCATCTGAGTGTCATCGCTGTTGGTGGCTTGGCAACTACATCAGCCAGTTTGAGACCCTGGGACACATCAGGTCCCAGAGACTTACGTGTATTCATGTTCCCAGGTGTTTGTGAGTCTGTTCTTTTCACACAGTAGAAGGGACTTTACGCCCCTCCCGTGCCTCCTTTGCAGTTCATCTATGCGAGAGCTGGGGGAGGAGGAATTGCTAGAGAAGACTAAGGCAGAAAACTTGAATACCTCAGGCTTCTCCTTGTCCATTGTTAATGGTTTGCCAGTCATTTTTATATGGGAGTTACACATTCTTTGACGTTCTTTTTGTGACATACTTACAGAAACCCTTATAATGCTTCATATCCCTCGCCAAGTTCAGCTTCATCTGTGATTTGGCCTTTCTAACCCTTCACTACCCAAGTTGGCAACATCCCTATACTCTTTCCAGGATACCTGTCCCTGCTTCCTGTCAGATTCTGCTTTTATTGACTTGGTAGGAATGGAGTTTGGCTTCACTTTTGCAAATGGATCTACTGTTCTGGCACTCTGCTGGAACAAGCTGCTGTGCGAGATGAGGCTTTGTCTAAACTTCTCCCACCAAGAGTGCTGTCATCCTTGGTGTGTGAATGCAAAACACAATACAAAGTTATAGTACTTCCTTTACTGTTACTTTTTTTTTAGTCAAAGGCTGTTTATGTAATTGTACTGTCTTTTTTTTTGAGAGGTAGATGGCACTATAGTTACAGAAATCCTTTTGTTTTGTGTGAAAAGTGCATTAATACCAAGACTACATGAACTAGTGCACTTCAAGAAAAGCTCCCTTCTTTTCTCCATACCTTTTCAGTTGTAACTCCAAGTGAGTGAGGATATCATGTAGTTGTGTATTTTATGAGTACTGTTTTGGGGCAGGAGAAGAGAGTGGTTTATAAATAGTTTACTTTGAAAAAGATGGATGATTGTGTGTATGCATATAGAACCATGCAGCTTAATGGTGAATGACTACTTCAGCAACTCCTAGCAGGACATTTTACTAATACTGAGGGTCTGTGACAATGTAATTTTTTTTTTCTGGTGGAAATTCAGCTGTAGTATACTCTGTGAAAGTTAGAATTAAAATAACACCAAGATACCCCCATTCCTGCTTTGGAATTCTTTTTGTGTATTGCCACCACACACACTTGTTCTGTATGTGGCCATGGTTTTATTGGCACCGCACACAGTTGTTCTGTAGGTGGCCATGGTTAAAGCAAATATGTTTTGTTAAGTATCTTTATGGGAAATAGTTCCTGTAATGTCATCCATGCAAACTGAATGTTGACCTGCTAGAAATTGTTCCAGTAAATTTTGAAGTGAGATTTTGTGTTGTGTACTATGTTAAGGTTTTTGATAGTTATGGATGCTGTAATTCTAGTGCATCCTTTCCCTGTATCAGGAAAATTTATGAAAGGTACTTGAAACTATGTTCTGCGAGATTAGACATCATGTGCATATGATGCAGAAAAATTAACTTATTTCAGTATTGTGTATTCTGTGACTATATAAAAGCAGACTTCTGTTATGCTACTTTTATTCCTTTTTAATTGTGAATTTCTTTTTTGCTAGTCTGTAGAAGCTGCCTAGTGAAATATTTGGAGGAAAACAACACCTGTCCTACCTGTAGGATTGTTATACATCAGAGCCACCCATTACAATATATTGGGTAAGTAAAAGAACAGAAGTCCAAGTAGCTTCACTCTAGACTGGTTCATCCCCTTTGATAGAGTAGAGCTTCTCTCAGAATTTTCATTCTTGTTTATCACCATGTTAAGCATTGAAAAAGAAGTATGAAGGAGATTGAGGAGGAGATACAGAATGAAACTTCTGCTATAAGTTTGCAAGGCCTTAGCATGGCTGCTTGTTCCAGACTTACAAGTGAACTATACACTCAAATGGTTCATTTCTGTGCGATTTTTAATGGGATATAGTCATTCCTCATTTTGTATGCTTGGGTTGTAAAAATTAAATATATATGAAACATTTGTAGGAATTACACTTTTACAAAATTATCAAAAATTAGTCTCAGTTGAACAGTGCTTTTCAGTGTCTGATCGCAATGAGAGAAATAATTTTTAACTTTATTGGTCAGTTAATCTTTTAAAGGTTTGCTTAGGTCATAGGAACAGGTAAGAATGTCATAGAATCATCATAAAATGGTGTGGGTTGGAAGGGACGTGGGTTGGAAGGGACTTTTTAGATCATCTAGTTCCAGCTGCCCTGCCATGGGCAGGGACACCTTTTACCAAGACCAGGTTTCTTAAAGTTCCATGAACATTCCCCACCACCCCCCTCCCCCCCAGCCTCCTTTCTGGGGGTGGGGTATGCACAACTTCTCTGGGCAACCTGTTCCAGCCTTGCCACTCTCACTGAAGAATTTCTAACCTATTATCTAACCTATATCTGCCATCTTTTAGTTTAAAACCATTCCCCCTTATCCTATCACACCTGCTTGTGTAAAAAGTCTATTTCCAGACTTCTTTTGGGTTCCCTGCATGTACTGGAAGGCTGCTCTGAGGATTCCCTGCAGTCTTCTTTCTCCAGGCTCTACAGCTCCAACTCTATCAGCTTGTCTTCACATGAGAGGAGGTCCATCTCTCTCGTCATTTTCATGGTTCTCCTCTGGACTCACTCCAGCAGGTCCACATCCTTCTTATTTGGGGGCCCCAGAGCTGAAAGCAGTGGTCTAGGTGGGGGCTTTTGCAGGCAGAGTAGAAGTACGGAATCACCTGCTTTGATCTGCTGCCAAGTTTCTTTTCATGCAGCCCAGGTTGCAGTTGGCTTTCTAGACTGCAAGTGCACACTGCCAGGTCATGTTGATTTTTCTATTTGCTAATATCCCCATGTCCTTCCCGTCAGAGCTGCTCTCAATCACTTCTCTGCCCAGCCTGTATTTATGCTTGGGATTACCCCAATCCAGGTGCAGGACCTTGTACTTAGCCTTGTTGAACTTTGAGCTTCACATGGACCCACGTCCTGAGCATTCCTTCCTTCCAGCATGTCCACTTCCCCACACAGCTTGGCAAATTTGCTGATGGTTCCCTCAATCCCCCTGTCACTGACAAAGATGTTAAACAGCATTGATCCCAGTACTGACCCCTGAGACACCTCACTTGTGACTGGTCTCCTCTTGGACATTGAGCTGTTGATCACAACTCTTTTGAGTGCAACCATCCAGCCAATTCCTTATGCACCAAATGCTGCATTAGTCAAATCCATACCTCTCCAGTTAGGGACGAGGATGTTGTGCAGGACAGCATCAAATGCTTTGTACAAGTCCAGGTAGATGCCATGACTCACCCTTTCCTCATCCACTGTCTCTGTAACGTCATCATAGAAGACCACCAAATTTGTCAGACACTGTTTTTCTCATACTGAAAGCCATGTTGGCTGTTGCCAATCACCTCCTTATTTTCCATCTCCATTTGCATAGTCAAATTTCATGTTCACTAAGTATTTTTGTTGGGTTTTTTCCGCCTTTTCTTGTCAGAAAAGACATTCTTTTCCTTGAGTACTTTCTTTCCATTTTACTCCTGCTGATGAAAATACATTGTAATGGTGTGTTTGCATTAGCTGTTGCATATCAAGTAGTGTTTTGTCTTCCATTATAAAGAACTTGTGTTTGTTCATAGCATTTTTCAACATGCCTTTCTCACTTCTGTAGCAATGTCTGAAGCAATGGTTTTAGCAAATGAGTCTGATTGCACTTTTACAGAAAACTGTCAATGTTCTATACACACATTGCTCAAGCTCATCCTCATTCAGGAGCCTGTAACTAAGTATGCAGTCTCCACATTTATATAATACACTCATACAGGAGTATGAGTGTATAATTAAAGGGACAGGTACATGCAAATAGGCAAGAATGAATAAATGACATGTAAGACAACATGTTTGCCTTGGTTCAAAAACCTGGGTTTTGTGCAAAAAGGGCCAGCAAACAACATGATATTGAGAGCAGCTGGAAGGCAATTTGTTATTTGTTTTTTATTGTTGAATACACTTAAGTAAACTGCTTAAATTAGTTGTAAAATATTGCCCCATCGAAACTGAAACAGACTTTGCTCAGCCTACTTTTGGATATATTTATTTACCTTTTTTAAAAAATAATTGACAGTCTGGAGTATCACAAGGTGTTTGACAATGGAGATTTAAACTCCTATTCATCTCTGTCTGTCTAAAAATGGGTAAACCAAATGTGTCTCCTTGTTTACATTTCTAAATACTGTTAAATAGCATCACAGAATCTTAAATTCTTTGGGACCTTAAAGATTATCGGTATGATCTAGTTCCCACCCCCAAATTGTCACCTATGATTTAATGGTGGTGTCGTGCTTATATATACTTATATATTTTCGTTCAAATAATTTTGGCAATGTGTTTGCAGTCCATAAATGACTGTTCATAATCTCAGCCTGTACAAATGGGATTGCTACTGGTGAGAATGACATGAATTTAGGATAAGTGATATTCTGAATACTTACAGTATTGTAATTACTGTTTGTGAACGTCTTGATTTGTCACCATTTCTGTACTTGCTTACTGATCTCCACTGCTGTGAAGTGCTCATGTCAGGTGATGAAAAGCCTGAGACTACTTGTAAGCCTTTTCTTTCAAGTCCAGTTCAGGACTTGATACTGCAGATACTTTTGAGATAATGACGTTGCAGCAGCCAAGGCAGACACTTGAAATGCTTCTTATACTGTTTCTTAATTGGAATTTAATTTCTTTGAGATCATAACTTATTTTAGATTAGAACAAGATTTTTCTAGATGAGCTGGGGATTAAAGTTTAGAATCTTAACTGGCCCTACTGTTCTACTTGCAGTGGGATTATTACCTTTTTTTCATTTGAGCTACATTACCTCTACAGGCTACTCAGCTAAATAATGTTTCTCAGAGTTACTTTATCCTTTTAAGAACAAAGTAAAATTTAGTTTGTTGTGGTCTTTTTCTGTGAACTTGTCTCATGCATTTTAGAAGAGTCTAGTAAAGATAACTAGTCTAGAAATGTGAGAAAGTAGTCTATAGGGGTGAGAAACAAGCTATTATTGATTCTTTTGTAATAAAAAATCTCTTAAGTTGGAAAAGAATTTTAGATTATTACTGTCATACTTGTCTTGATGCAGGAGGACATACTCAGTGGGGTGAATTCTTCTACAGCCTAGTTTTTTCAAACTTTCATTTGTTTTCTGTCTTAGCTTGTACTTTTTCATAATTTCTTTTGTGTTGCTGTTCTTTCTGGTTTGATAGAAATACTGATTGAGAAGTAAAATTGTTCTTAGGTGAATTTAGAGATTTTTGCATATGGTTACTCCTGGAACTTTTTTAAAAGAAATGTTTTCAATCAGGATTGTGAACTTAAGCTTTTGATTTTGCTTTTGGTTTTTTGTTGTTTTCTTTTTCCTTTCTAGTCATGACAGAACAATGCAAGATATTGTTTACAAACTTGTGCCAGGCCTCCAAGAAGGTAAGTTGTGGTGTGACCTTTTTAAAGGTCAGTTTGCACACACTTCTTTGACATTAAAGGAAAAAGAAAGTTTCAAATGATGAAAAAAGGGGCCAGGGGACAACTGAGAAAAAATACAGTAGAAAACAAGACTCTTTCTCTTGTGTAATTTTTAGCAATTAATTTAATTTTGTACCCGTACTAGCAGCAACTGAGTGTGGAGGTGGTGGGAGGCAACGTGAGATGTTTCTTCCAAAAGCAGTATTATGTAAAGCAGAATAGTCATTCAGCTTTTGAATGTTGCCATTCCATAACTCTAATTTGTTTTTGTTAAACTGTATACCTGTTGTGCAAGCTTTCTAGAATTTGCAGAGGTAAAATGCAATTTTAAAATGCTTTTAGTTTCTGCTATTTTTAGAGTTCTTTTTTGTTAGAGAGCTTTCAATTACTGTTTTCATAATCCTGTTAGACACTAGATCTGTTAAACCAAAGAAGTACTTTATAAATACTGCGCAGTGGGTTTTTTTTTCCTTACTGTATGTTAAAGCTTTCATTTAAATAGAGTATTTTAATCTGTTGAAGCTGCTTTTTAACCAGAGCATTTTCAAATATCAGTGTGATTAAATAGATACTTTAAACATTATTTCTGGGATATTGAAATTCAAAACCAGTGTTTTGACTGAAATACGGTCATATTCAAAATGGGGGATATTCAAAATTAGTTACAGTATTTTAAATTCCATCTCATTCTAGCAGTAATAGTATAGTAGTAATTATAAAGTTAACTTTGTACTTTTGTAATTCTGAAAAATAAGATTAGGCATAACTTGATGCGATTGGAGAGATAGAAGACTGTAAATAATGACACCATCGCCACTTGTTGGCAGTCCTTAAGTGGGAAGGGATTTGGAATAACTTCATAAATATTGCATTAGAACTTTATTACAGGAATTAATATTTGCAATTTTAAACAGCGGAAATGAAAAAGCAAAGGGAGTTTTATCACAAACTGGGCATGGAAGTTCCAGGGGACATCAAAGGGGAGACATGTTCTACAAAACAGCACCTAGATTCTCATCGAAATGGTAAATAGTCCTTTATTTGTTCTGTCTTTGGTGGGTGACATATAGTAAATTGATGAATGTATCTGTTGGAAGTATGTGCCCAGTGGATATATTATAATTATAATTGTTTCCTAACAACAAGGAATAGAGTCAGCATAGGATTGTTGCCTGTCCTTTATTTCTGTGCAGAATTTTTGGTTTTAGCTGTTAAGCATGTTGCTTGTGGCAAAGTTGGTCTCCATAGTAGTGCCTACATGGGGAATGTGAAATTACCCAGCTTCTGGGCTGCTAGCAGCTGAACTCCATAGGTGTTCTCCTCTTTAATGTCACGGGCTGTTGGCTGCAAGTGTTGCTTGAGCCGATAAGCACAATTTGGGAATAGCAAAGCTTATTCTATACTGTAGTACTGAAACTTGCTGCTTTAATTGTATTAGCACTATAAGCTGCTGCTGAGTATATCTGGGGTTTAAATATGAAAATAATATATATGTATCCCATATATCTGGGTTTTTTTATCTAAGGTGAAACTAAAGCGGATGAAAATATAAATAAAGAAACTTCAGAGGAAAAACAGGAAGAAGATAATGACTACCACCGAAGTGATGAACAGGTGGGCTCATAGGGCATGCTCTAGTTTTAGCTTGTTGTTTTAGCCATTGTGTTTTGGTAAGGTAACTTTGATAATCTAACAGAGAAGAAAATAAGTTTATTTCAAGCTACATTTTCTGTTCTCTGATCCAAACATGATGCAGTTTGGGCAATGCTTTTTTGTAAGCATGAGGTTTTACCTTTGGATTTTGGCAGGACTGGTGAATACATTCAAATCTTCATGCAAATGTCTTTATAGTTGTAACTGTTTATGAGTCTTCAAAGTTTGCTGTCAAATCAAATTCATGTAATTTTCCACCTTCTACAGGAGTGTACCCCAGCATTACCATGCTACATTAAGCTGAATGTGTATTGATAACTATGAATTAAACCTCTGGCACTTTTGGCACATTCACTGCAGTTAGCTCAGGTTGCAGTTACAGTGAGAGCTGCAGGCTGAGCTCTGCCCGGGAGCCCGAGGCAAGAGGCCATGAACTGCCAACCCTTGACACAGGAAAGGGCACAGGGACCTGTGGCACCAGCCTGGGGACTGACACTGACACACAGCAGCAGCTGAGACCCCCAGACTTTGGTGCTGCGAGGGTATGAAAGCCCAGGGGTTCCTTTGTTCAGGGTGCCTTCTCAGAGGCTCCAGCTGGAGCTGTTGTTATTTATTTACTGCACCACGATTAAGCTGTTTGAAGGACCTGGATGTCTGAGACTCTGCTATGGGAAACCTGGGGTTGGCTGGTGAGGAATCCTGGTCTGACTGTGAGTGTGAGGGGTGTAGCTGTGATGGGGCTTCAGTCCCAGCTCAGGTGGTGTGAATGTGACTGCCAGAGTGGCTTCTGGATGGCCAGACAGGTTTCCTTAGCAGCACTCTTACTAACTTATTACTTATTTTGTCTTCAGCATTTAATACGAATACAGTGTTAGCCCTGTATCATAAAAAGATCATAAAAGCAGGGAAGCCCACTGTTAATTTTAGAACACAAAGCTTGTTTGAAAGTGAAAATTCCCTTTGGTATAAACAATGTTTTGTGGTTGTGCAAGTGCAGAGTAACTTTAGCTTGGGTTAATTTTCTTCTCAGTAGCCATGTAAGGGAACTTTCAAAGGGATTGTACTTGTTACTAGATGCTCCTAGTGCAATACAAGCATACCATCACAGAGTTTAGACTGTAATGAATGTGATATTACCCAGGATGGGACAAAAAGTGAGAATTTGAAATATTTGTCATATCATTTGTATTCATTCTTTTTAAGAATCTTAAAATTAAACTAGATTAGCAGTTGCATTTATAGTAATAAATTATGTTCAAAGCAATCATTAAGAATTTACAATGGTTTTCTTACTATTTTCTTGCTCTGGCTTTTAAGGTATGGTCCTCTTAAGCTATTGACAACCTATGAATTTGGACTGAAGCAGCCTTATTCCAACACCAAAAATTACTACTTAAACATATTTGTCTTATTACCACTCAGCTTATGAAATCTTTGGAAATTTGGGTTTCTTAATTGGCATTTCAGTTTAAAGAACACTAGTACTGTACTTCACTGTATTGGATTAATAAAAACTGCATGTGGAATACATAAGACTGCAGAAAATTGTTGCAGCCAGCTCTTGATTTTTTGCCTTTTCCTGAAGGTAAGCATTTGCTTGGAGTGCAATAGCAGCAAACTGCGTGGATTGAAACGAAAATGGATTCGTTGCTCTGCACAAGCAACAGTCTTGCATCTAAAGAAGTTCATTGCCAAAAAACTCAACCTTTCTTCTTTTAATGAGGTAATATTGTAATTTTTAAAAATAAGTTTACAGATACGATAACTTGAAAGGGGGGGGTTTGTTCCTTTGCCAAAGGATGTCTTTTATTCTGATTTTATTTTCAGAAAACAGAAGCATGCACTGCTTCTTGAATTATATAGCGAGTTGAGTTATATAGCGATTTTCTTGTCCTTTTTTGGGTCTGTACAGGACTTTCCACTTAGTTTACAGTGCATCTTTTCATGTGCATTTATAAATAGTTGAGCAAAAAGACTTGGTTATGTGCTTCCACATGTGTTTAAATGGACTCTGGCAAGATGATTGTTTGATATACTATAGTTGAGTTTATCTCCAGCATTTTAGGAAGTTTGCCCTTTACAGAGGCCAGACAGAAACCAACACTTCAACAGTGAAGCCCAGTTGAAGAGAAAGCACCACAAATATGTTGCTCTTTTCTGTGCTTTTAGTGAAGCTCAATCTGAAGTTGCTGCCTACCACAACCAGAGTGTTGTCAGATGCGTATTTTTCCCTGTCTTTACAGGGTATCATGGGAAGAATTTAAGTTGAAAGGTACAGAAGGAAAGGAAATACTTTAAACTTCTCCTAGACCAGAGTAAAAAATTAAAAGTGGCAAACTATGAATGCAGCCCCTATTTATCACTTGGCTGGATCTTGGTAACAGTTCCTGGACATTTCAGTTGACTCTCAGCTTGACATCTCTCAATTCCATATTATGGCACTGATTCACTGACTTTCATTAAGACATTTCATACAAATCAAATCATCTGCTTTCCAGTCCAGTGTGTCAACACGTTGCTGCTCAAGCTTGTCAACAGGCAATTTGCATCTCTATCACTTTTCCTCCATAGCTTCTGTACACTTCAAACTAACACTCTCTCTCTCTCTCTTACGGTTCAAGTACATCCCTAAACTCTGCTAGTTTTCCTGAAACAAAACCATGTATCCTGTCCTGTCCTCAGCTGGCTCAGGTTGACTCCTGGCTTTAGCCCAGCAGCTACATTGCTACAAGGATTGTTCAAATGGGTTTTTTAAAATATATTCTTTTGGTATATGCATGTGTAAGCCCTCCAATGCAGTGTTCCAAGATATGACTTAAAAATCTACTTGGTTTCTACTGCAAGAAAAACTTTTCTGGAATACTGTTTATTTCTTTTTTATCCCTTTCTGCTTTCTTAAAAAATACATAAATGGTCGTGTAATTGTTGTACTAGTACCAAGTCACATAGAAGGAGAATTTGAGCACGTGGTTACTTGGTTGCTTGATACAGATTATTCCAGGTTTGAGTTACTGCCATGTAAGTGGACTGCATGCACATTCAGGCCTTTCTGGGCTATGAGGTAAAGCATTGTAACATAAGCCACCTTGGTGGAACTTGCTGTTTTCATACATGTTCCTTGGTTTTAGTTCACGTTCAGATATTGTAGTTCAGCTGATGAGTAGTCATATGATCCTCATGCTTTAATGTTGACATCCTCCTTTTTTATAATATCAAGACTTTTTAAAACAGAGATAGAAAACAAAAAATTCCTGTTGAGTATCTGTAAAACCCCTGTAAATGTAGCATATAAGTATATGGTGGTCAGTGTTTTTAAAAAAAACCCCTGTCCTTGTAGCAATGCCACCTGACTGGTGTTAGGTAAAAAAAAATACATAGTACGCTAAATAACAGCTCTCTCTGAGATTTCTGTCCTCTTGTTCATGTATTCAAGCTTTTTAAAAGCATGCAAAGCTTTCAGGAAAGGACCTTAGTACTGCTTGGGAAGATAAACCAAACGTTAAATCCATATCATACTATATTTCTTAGGCAGGCATTGACATGGTCTTTCAGTACTTCATGTTGAGAGCAGATATTTTTTCTTTCTTGGTATGATTTTTGTCTGCAGGGCAACTTCAGGATTACCAGTTCCAGTATCTTCAGAGAAAAAAAAAGTCTTGTCAAATGTGTAGTAATATGTGAAATATGTTGTTTGGTGCATTGGGTTCCTATGAATTAACTGTCACCTTTATTTTGTCAGCTGGACATATTATGCAATGAAGAGATTCTTGGCAAGGACCATACGCTCAAGTTTGTAGTTGTTACTAGATGGAGATTTAAGGTATGACACAGTGATTCAATGTAAATCATGAAGTAGTCAAATAAAATGTCTATAAAATAGCGATAATTTGGAACTGTATTGGAGTTTACCTTTATAGAAGGTACTTTTATAAATATCTACTTCAATATCCTTAGACACCAAGTATTTATTTGTTTCCAGTAAATGAAGGGAAGGAGAATTAAGTATTCATTGGAAGAGAAAAGGGAACACTGTATTAGCTGTCAAATTGTTATCAAGTCTGTCAGAGGAAGTAGAAGCTACAAAAAGTATTATTTTTGACCCCTTCAGGCAGTAAGAATGAATAGCAAAACTGAACACTTAGGAGGGAAGTCAGTATATGTATACATGGAATTATTGGAACAAGAAGTTTGTATTTGTAATGCAAAAGCAACACATTCTGAGCATGCAGTATACACTGAAGTGAAATCACTCGGTGGCTTTGGATGCATATCTAGACGAGGTCCATGTGGGAGTAGAGAAGCATTTTTCTGTCTTGGAATTATAAAATAATTGACCTGTGTAAGAGTCACAGGATAAAGTCCACCGTCAGTGTTAAAAATGTAGAGATGTCACAAGTGGAATCCTGCTGGAATCTGTTTCATATGGTGTTTCTGAATGACCTGGAAATAGATTTGAGTAGTTCATTACCAGTGCAGTGACACCATTGTCATTAATTAGATTAGTGACAGATTGATGATAAAGTATTGGTAAAGGATGATAAAGGATGAAGTCTTTACCATTCTGAGTGACAGGTGATAAGCAAACACCTGAAGCTGAATGTAGGTATATATAAAAGGATACAATGCAAACATTAGGGTTTTGTGGTGTAGCAGAGAGAACCAAACAGGAGCATCAAATTGATGTGCATCTATACTCTTCTCTTCTCCTGTGAGAGGTCTGTGTAATTGTCATGTGGAAAGCAGAACTGTAAACTGCTCTCCCAAATGAAAGAAGTAGTGGATATAAAATGGAAATGAGACACAGAAGGTCCAGAACAAGCAAGCTGAAGTAATTGTTTTTATGAGACACAGAAGTCCATGGTGCAGGATGTTGTGGTTGTAAAAGTTTGCCTATTTGTAAAAAAAATCAACATATGCTTTCACAGGAGAGGACTCACGTGAGAGCTATTAAATGTGAAGTACCACATACTCTAATTTTTGCTTTCTAGACATCCCTTACTCCAGGAAGCTTTCCAAGATAAACAGATCTGCTCCTGAAATAAAGGGGAAAGGGTTCTTTATCACTTGTTTGAGCCCCACAGATGAAGTTGCACCTTGTCTTTGTCTCGGTGAATTTTTGACAGGTCAGATAGCTGCTCTTTTCTTTAACTGAAGCTTTAGTTTATGACACAGAAGTTTTTCCTACTGAACAGATTAGTTCTGGATTTGTTTCTTAACTTACTGGTATTTCTGTCTTGCAGAAAGCACCTCTACTGCTACATTATAGACCCAAAATGGACTTGCTGTAAGGGAACTTAATTGTCCTTCTGGACAGAGCTTTTTGCAGAGACTATCATCTGGCACCTTCTTAGTGCATCACTAATCACATGACACAAACCAGCTGAATAATTTTGGAAGACTGGAGGGCTTTCATAGTGGGCTGTCCTGAATATTTCTTCTAGGGATATGTTACCTAGACTTCTGGGCAGACAATATTTGTACTTTTTTTTTGTACGGAAGAAAGAAGTTTCAACTCAGCAAGACACTACCAGCATTAAGTTTACAGATACTGAAAACACTTCACAGTTCCATGTAGCTCAGCCTGATTTGTCTCTTACAGTTACACACAGAAAAAAAGTTTGAGTGTTGTGGGGTGATATAAATATGTTGCTTTTGACACCAAGTTGCTTTAGTTACTTCTTGCATTCTAAATCTTTAAAAACTATATTTTTGCAAAGTGTTATTGTCTTATATAGTATGCCTGATTGCATTGGCTTTATTCAAGTTATTCTGTAGAGCATTGAACATACCTGATAATACAGTGACTGGTGATAATTTATTATGCTGCATTGAAAACTTAAGAAAATCTGGGAAACCAGTAAATTTTCATTTTTGCCCAGTTATTGCTCTCCCTCACCGTGTGTTTTAATAAAGTTTTGATACTTCTGTATACGTGTTAATTTGGTAAGACTAATAGAAACAATTTCAGTTGATTTTAATGTGCTGTGATATATATTTTGCTATGGTATAAATTGCACCACGTAATGACAAATACTCACAAGTGCTAGATTTGTGAATTTCTTAAAAAATAAACATTTATTATGTATTTGTGGCTTGCAGAAATCAGTTTTTAATTTAGAGAGAATTTGCTATCACTAGCTGTTGAAACAGTGGCTCTTGGACAACTTTGGGAGTATGGCAGATTTTTCATTTCACTGATTAAACTTACAGGCAGCTTTAAATTTCTTTAGCTGATTTCTTACGAAACCATAGTATTTTCTGTACTGCAATTCCAAACTTACATGAGGTGGGGAGGAAGGGGGAGTCAAGACAAGATTATTTTAGCACCTTTTGGCCTTAACTAGTAATTTTGCTTGCATCAACCCTAATGGATGCAAGGTAATACACATTAATGTATGTAGGGGTACATACATCTATGTACACATATAACTATATATGTTATGAAAAGCACCCTCAATGGCACTTAGCAGGGCTCACTGCACTTTTTGCTAGGCTTTTGGAAATAATTGGCTTTTAAAAAACTGTAGTTGAAAGTGATTTCTGCAAGCTATATCCACTATGTATCATCCATAGTACAATTGTAAGAACATTTGTCTGGCGCAGGTGTGAAGTCACTGAAAACAGTGTATGCCCTATTATTGCCAGCTGGAAATAGTTAACCTAATTTTTGGAAGAGTTTTCCTGTCAGCTGAAAATGCTAGTCGCTATTCCTGTTATTAAACCCTGTTATTTTTTGATAAATTGTCTTTGGATAAGAAGCCCTGCTTCCTCTTGCTGTGCTCCTTTGCTTCTTCTGCTAGAAAGTGTTACTTAGTAACCGGAAGCTGATACTGCAAGAGATTTATCTAAGCATTTTAAATATTCTTCCTCTTGAGTTTTTGAAGCGCTACATTCCTCAGCACATTTCCCTTAATTTCCCTCTCTGTAGTCTTCAGTTCTCCTTTCCCAGCTCTGCTGCTGCTTGTGCTTACCTTTGACAACAGGGCTCCTTATTTTTGATTACAGTCACAGATGTGAGTAGGAAGGAAGTGAAAAAGAACTTATGTGAGCAGAGAATGAAAGGGAGCCTCCTGAATTGTGGAGATGGAAAGGAGAGCCACACAAAGGCCAGAACATGCTGCTGTCCATGTGGGTGGAAGTCTTAAGATAGCTGCATTTGAATGTTTAGGTCACACAGAACTCCACATCTGGTTCTTGTGTGGTGTTTGTGTGCATGTCTGTGATTCATGCAATCAAATTTGGCTCTGATTTTGTCTTGCTGTTTGTGTATTTTCAGCTTTTTTTCTGTCTTTAGCATTACTTGATCTGGCAGAAAAGAACAAACAAGATTGTGTGTCTACCATTTTTAAAACTTTCCATGAAAGCAGTCAATGCAGGTGGTATGGATGTGTACACAGGCTGACATACTGGGCCTCTCTGGAGCTGTTTCTTATGTGATTGTTGCTGTTCTAGTGTGAGTAAGAGGCTGGCTTTGCCACTGAGGCCCTGAGAATGTGGACAGGACTGTAAGGGTCCCAGCTCTGTGCACACAGAGTATACACACAGTGGCTGTACCTGAAGTAGACATTAAACTAAAGCTGCCAGACAGCATTCTGATTAACCACCTTAATCAGAATATATATATATATATATATACACACAAACAAAAAAATATATACATATACACATATAAATGAGATCTGTCTACCTCAAGTGTGTGTACTGCAGGAAACTTTTGTATGACTAGATATTGACGCAGTGCTGTTAAAGTACATTGGGATTTCATTTCTTCCTTGTGTACTTGAGCAACTGAGAAATTAATTACGAACACACAAATTCAGAAGCCTTTCAAATCTATCTCTTGCTGTAACAACTTAAAATACAAAACGTAAAACTTTATAACCATCTTTAGAATCACTTGAATTTGTTATGGTGCTATCAGTATATAGAAAACTCTGTTTATATAGATACATAAATTCAAGCCAGTATTAATACCTGTTGCTGGGGTTTTTGCTTGTAATTGTGTGTAACTGCTTTTGCAATGTGTTTAATCTGATAAAACCGCACCAGTAAAAACAAACAAACAAACAAACAAAAAACACAAAAAAAAAACCAAACCAAGAAAACCAAACAAAAAACCCCCAAACCAACAAAAAACTCCAAAGTTACTCAGTTGTTTTTCTAAATCACATGTGATAACATCTTCACTACAAAAATTGCCCTTGGGAGTGGTGCGACTCTGTCTGTACCATATGTTAGTCTCACTAAAAGACTTCAGTGTAGAGCGAGGTCTTCTTTGGGTCAGAGCCTTGTTTAATTTCTGTGACGCTTAAGAGACAATTTATATCAAGATTATATTGGGTAAAGTAACCCTGATACTGTTGAAAGTTGAACTAAAATTTAGACACGGCCATACATATTTCTTAGTCCTGATGAGATCATGGTAGTTGATTTTGGCTTTTGTGAAGATGCCATTACTGTGAAGTAGTTTTTACAATTTCTAACGCTGGTAAATAGTTGCAGTAAGGAAGCATCTTGTTGCATTATCCTCAGCAGCAGTGAGACTGATGAATCACCTGGGCTTAGAGTCTCATTAAG
Organism: Fringilla coelebs; assembly: GCF_963513975.1. Lineage (NCBI taxonomy): Eukaryota > Metazoa > Chordata > Aves > Passeriformes > Fringillidae > Fringilla > Fringilla coelebs. Next base: position 64,471,008 of record NC_140031.1, on the reverse strand, counting down.
TATACTTTCATTAAAAATAAAGAATTGAGATAGACTATATAATATTGAATTTAAATAAGATTTGGGGGTTTAAATTTTAACTTTATAAAATTATTTATTCTATTTTAAGCCTTCTGTCTTATTTTACCATCCAAGTATTTTTGGTTTTAGTGGTCCAGCTTTATTTACGGGCATATAAATTGAAACTGTAAGATGTTTTTACAAGCTTCTTCCTTTTACATTGAGTTTGAGTAGCTTTCATCTGTATGTTTTTGTTTTGTATGGATAAAGAGCATTACTTATGCTTTTGTGCAATAGGTTTGAAACATGCATTTATTAGGCTTATGTTTAAATTGTAAATGTAGCATCTACTTACCATTACATTTAAAAGGAATGTAGATGGCTTTTCTCACTTGTTCAAATGGAGTTTTATTTGGGGCTGTTATTTGGGGGCGGGCGTGTGTGTTTTATGCTTTGTTCCATTTTTTATTTTACGAGTGAAATGGGGGATTTAAAATTTCTGTAAGTACAAGAACTATCTGTCAGCAATATTTTAAAATAAATGATCTTGCAAGAAACCTTAATGTGAATTGTGGAAGCAATCGACAAGACTTGCAGCCTATCTGAAAATGTTTTGTGCCATTGTTAGGTCTGGTATATTTGTGTACCATCACACCTGGGAATATTTTTTTCTACGGTTGTGCAATAGTATACACAACACTGTCACTCAGGAGATATGGGACCGTAAAAAATATCAGACTACAACTATAATGGTGCTATTTTTTCCAGTAGGCTATGAGCCTTTGAAAGCTTACGCTGGCTCTTATTGTCTTTATAACAACGCAGTCCTAGGGGATTTACAGATTTTTTTTTTTTTCTACTAGATGATAAATATAACTTGCTGTTTTACAGCATTCTGCATATTACATTGAGATAAAGATAATAGGAAGAAGCCAACCAGTCTGTACATCAGTGAGATGAATCTTAGGTACACATTTTGTACAGAAGGCTTTACTGAACAGAAAAATCAAGTTTCTGCTTTTCCTCAGGTAATCACTTCAGTTTGGATGTTTCACTGAAAATATTAATGCAACTTTAGTTAGTTTGCCTAAAGTTGGTAACAGAAATTGTTCCACACACGAGTCTCCCTACATAAAATACAATTAGAGGTTACTTGGGTCTTGAGATCCGTTTTTGAAAAAAAAGTTGCAGAGAACAATACTAAAGAACATGGAGCAATGCTTCAGTCTCTGCTCTCATCAAAACTTGCAGTCAGGACAAAAATTACCTAAGAACTTGGGTCATGTGGCAAATCAACAGGTAATGTTTTACCTGTTTATTTATATACAAATTAAAGGTATGACTCTACTATTTGTTCCATTTTTTATCCTACTTAGAGTTTTTTGGAAATCTTTTGAAGCCACAATGACCTGTCCATGTCCTGGTGGTAGGGTAGGAGCTACATGTCCAATTCTATGAACGTTTAGATTGATAACTTTACTAATACCCTGGATGGTTCCACAGAAACCAGTGGGATCATTCATTCAAACAGAGGTATGGCTGAAGTAAGAACTCCTGAGTTTTAAGTACTGATATTCCACTATTTTTGTTATTTCTGTTTGAAACGGAAAGTATTGGTTTGATGGAATCTTTAATTCAAGTGACTTATCTGGACAAAAGGAAAGTTTGTTCTTTCCTTCTGCAAACAGGATCATTTTGCAGTTAAGGGACAATTAGCCAGTGCAACCACTAAGCCTTTTATCCTCGTATGTGGCATAATAAAGATTCTGGAACTGTCAGAGTGTAAAACCATATTTTTGGCTTAGCTTCATTTAAAAGTTTACAATTTTTTATGCTTTGTGTTGCTGTGTAATTTCTGTACTACTGGTGGCTAGTTTTGTCTGAATAAGCCTTTGGGGATTAATGCTTAATGTTTTGATTTTATGATAGTGAAGCTTGTATCCAGTGTTTTGCCAATGAATATTATATGCTTGTTAATAAAAGCAGAGAAACTAACTGAAATGCTGTGAGGCTGAAAGTTTTTGTCCTATTCTCTCCCAGGAACATGAGGAGCTAGCAGTCATCATAGCACTGAATAAATGCAGTGTGACTGAAACAGAGGTGGTGTGGCATTGCATTGTCATAAAACCTGCCTTTTACTCAAAACAGAAGGATGGCTTAAAGTGTTACTCCACTGGTAGTATGTCTCTGACAAGTGTATGTCAAGTAACTGCTAGATAGGAAATTAAATGTCTTCAGTCACCAAGAGGGAAAACAGAATTATCCTGGTGTCTTTATGTGCCTGGATAAGAAGGTACTTACTTGACCTGCATGTGTTCCTTTCAACCTTACCCTTACAACCTTACCCTGGCTGAGATGTTAACAATGCAAAACAGATGCTACAGTAGTTGAATTTCTTGTATAGCTTGTAAACTGCTCTACATGCGGAGAGGACAGTACCTTTATTTATGCTCTTGGCTTGTTAGGAATTGCCAGCAACTCTGGGCTGCTTTGAAGTCAGTTTTATTCATACACACATTTCTTATTTGCACTGATATTACCTGTGCATAATTGTCCTGAGGAAATTAGGCATTTGCCAATTAGTATGAGAGACTAACTGCAGAAAAGCTCCTTTGCCTGTGTATAGTCACTTAAAATTGAATGAAAATTAGCACTAATTCAGCAAGTGTTACTTTTTGGAAGTCTTCCATGCCTTTATTATAAGTGGTTTTAATACTTACCTGAACTCTGGGCTACTGGTTTTTTCCATCTGTCTGTAAAGTAGCCACTGATGGGCCTGGCTCCCTCCCTTTCCTGAACATGGTGTTATTCTAATAAATAAAGAGTAAAAACTTCTCCTGTTTGACTGAAATTCCCAAGCATCACAAAAAGAAATTGTGCTAACAATTGTGTTTGCTAGCCCTGAAAGCATAAACCTGCCCTGCAGCCAGTAGGAGCTAACTACATTTTTTTCACCAGAGGAACTACAATATGAAAGTTTTTACTGGTATTTCTTACTTTATATGTGATATAACGGATATTTTCTTATTTTCTTATTTTGCTGATTGACTATTCTGCTATTAAAAAATCATTACTTCGAGTGCACTACCTCTTTTTGTGCAGTAACTTCTTCCTTGGGATTAAAGCAGTCAGAGAAAAAATCCATATCAATTGAATATGTGCATTTAAGATAGATAAATTCAGCTGTTTAAACCCAGGTGTAGACATAGTCACTCAGGATTTAATTGGTCACAACTCAAGTTAGGCTTAATCCAGTGCTGCATATGAGTAGAGGTATACTTCAGTGCAAATCCCTAGTACCTCCATAACAAGTCCCCACACATCTTTAATTTCCAGCATCATCCTCATTTAGCTTTTTATATTCTTGATTTTTTTAGGTTTCCTTTTAATTAGTTTTTCATTGAGAAAGTCAAGTAATGGTCTGGCATTAGTGGAGAAAAATGTTTAAAAGAGTAGTCTGAGAGATTCAGCTACTAAAAGGAAGAGCTGGTCCACATCTCTATAAATATGCCTAATCTTTCACATGGTTGCACTAGTCTTTCATATGCTTGCACTTGTCACTGTGTAGAGGTGTTTTACTGAAGGGCTTGAATTGGACATGTCTGTGCTTTGTGTGTTTTGTGTAATGATGTGTCCATGGAAATAAGAACAGAACAAAAATGAAAGCCATTGGCTTTAGTCTGAAGGCTGATTGGGTGATTTCCATGAGGAGATGTTGCCCTTAAAGCCTTGTTTGTTGTTTCGTGCCCCTGTTTGTAGTTTGCAATTGTTTCTTCATACACCTGAAGAAAGTGGAACTTCATTCTCTTAATTCATTCAACTCTCTCATGCAACTTAAATGAAATTCTTTAAGGCTTTTTTTTTGTTTGTTTTCTTCTTTGATGCCAAGTGCACTGTCCCTTGCCTGAATCCTTGTTCCAAGACAACGCAAAGGCTTTGATTGTGGGTGCTCCAAGTCTGCACCATATGACAGTTTCCATTGCTATTGGGAACAGAACTGACTACTGATGCAGCAAATACTGTCTCTATTTCTGGTCTTTTTTCTGGTTCTCAGCAGGGTGCAGAGCAGAAGTTCTGCTTTGGTGTATTTTGTAATCAATGTATTGTCCAAATGCCTCTGCTTTCCCATTTAAGCAATGCCTTTGTAACTAGCTGCAATGGATTGTATTAGCATTACTTGGATTATTGTTTAAATGCATTTTGCTGTTTTACAGAAGTGCCTAGAAAGAGACTAGTACACTAGTGAATCTGGACGTGAGGTAGAATGTATCCCTTGGGCTGCTCTCGCACCTCTGGATTCCTTTCTCTGCTTTGTGTCAGTGTTACAGACTGCAGCTGCAACATCTGAGAATTGATGATTTCAACTGAAATGCTCAGCTTTGAGGGTCCCTGTGGATTTTATTGCAGCTGTTGCAGTGAGCATTGCTTAAAAATGGTCAGTGCTGATTTGAAGCAGGGTTGATGAGTTGTTTCTGGATCCTCTGCCACTGGCACCTCAACAGATTCTCTGTGTTGTGACTCAAGAGAAAACCGGTTTCTCATTCTGATGGCTGTCTTCTCTTTGCCTAGAAAAAAAGCAGTTCCAAGTCTGTGCATTCTGATATGACAGGGACTGCTTCACCATTTCCCTCTCCAAGAGCTTTCTGAGATTTTAGAGTATCCTTTACAGTCAAGGTTGTCTATTCAGGCTTACAAGCTCTCACAAGTAACTTTGCTAGTTTTAATCAGAAAGGCTGGAGGCTAAGCAGTTGCAAAGTGTTGCTCACAGGGCTGTGATTGGCACCTGGGGTACCTCTTATTGCTTTCAAGAAAGTTCTCAGATCTGAGATAGTAGATGGGTCCCACCTTCAGCATTTTTCATAGCTGATTGGTATCTTTGTCTGATCTCTGAGGGTCCTTCTTAAGAAAGTATGCTTTCAACTTGCCTTGGGCTTCATCCTCTTGCTTCATTGGCTTTGGTGGGTTGACTGCCTTTGTTGGTGCAGTGTGGGAGCTGTTCCTGCTGGACGTGACAAGGCTTTATCTCTCCCTCTTTCCTTGTTCAGTTACTCTGCTCTGTGTGGCCCGTTTGATGTTGCACATTGTGTTGTAAGTGGTGCAGGTGACAGTTCACCTTCCTGCTTCACACTGGGAGCAGGAGCCAGTTCTCTTGGTGCTGTTACAATCCACCCCTGTCATGGAGGAGCAAAGAAAACTCTCTGTGAATAAAGCAGGACGAACTCAAAGGTTCAGTTATTCCTAGAAACAAGAATAAAACCAAAATGAGGTTAGACGTGGATACAAAAAAAATTGATATATTTTATTTAACAGTAAAAAGAGGCAAAGAGAAAGAAAAGTAAAGAAAAGTTAGAAAAAGCTAAGGTAACTTTAAAAAGTATAGTATAGCTCACCACCACACTGTTGCTACCTCTTTTTGTCACTGATACCTGGTTGGGGCAAAGCAGTTTGTGCCTTTTTTTTCTTGTTTTCTGCCATTTGAAGTGCCTTTTTCAATCTCGGGAGCAGCTTAGCTGGAAAGCAGCCACCCTTCCTCCAAAATGCAGGCACGGTGCCCGATCCCTGCGGTCAAGCTCTCACCACAGAAGGCAGGAGCAGGGAGCGGGGAGGTTTCCACAGCTCACTTGTGACTTGGATCCAAGGAAGAAGGATCGGAGGGTTCTCCTCAAGCTGGCAGCATAGGCTCCAGGAGGCCTTGGGGTGTCTAACAGCAGGTGGTGGCGGGTGAGGGAAGGCAAAGGTCAGAGATTCTGCCCTTCTCTTTCTTCACTTCTGCGCACGTTTTGCCTTCCTTTCAATGGATCTGCAGCTGGGCTGTTCACAGTCCATCCTACACATAGTTTTCAGGTGTTCAGAAGAGATTTTGGTAAGCAGATGTAATGATGAAGCACTTCTTGTAGCCTTTCTCTTAATATCAGGTTCATGATCTTGAAAGTTGTCTACTGTTTTCTGGATTTTGTACTAGAATTGGAGAGGAGGCTGATTTTATTACCAATCAATCATGATCCATAATTCATGGAAGAGGTAAGACCTGTGTGTAGACTAACACCCTAAGTGCCTGGAACATACAAAATATTATTGTGGCTGTGGATCTGAAAGAACAGCAACTGTTACGTAATTGACTATAGACTTAATTTAAAGTCAAAGAAAAAATGGAATTCTGCAGGAGATTCTGAAGGTCGTCAGGAAGAGTGAGCTGACTGTGAAACAGTGAAGTCTGTGCTTAGACAATGGAAAAAATGCAAGCTTCACAGGGGTTACTTGGGATGTCTGTGAAGTCTATACACTTCTGGGTGCAAAGTTATTGGAAAAAGACACAATGGAAAAGAGAGATGAGCTGGGAAATGCCTGTTTCAGCAGCATGAGGTTGCTTTGGATTTTGTGTCATGTACTACTTAATGTCTTGTTGCATGTTGGAAGGGCTAGGCTGATGTCCCTGCTCACTTCCTGGTGACCCAGCAGCCCCAGTGCAGAAGCTGTGCAAGAAGGCCCTTGCTGAGTCCTGTGGCTGTGAGGGAGTCCAGTCCTTGGTTAGAAAGGAGGTTCTGAGATGGCAGGTCACAGCCAGGGGCCCAGAAACAGTGTCCTGGGGTGTGCCAGGGTCATTTGAGCATTTCTGAGGTGGTCAAACAGCCAGTGGGAGAGGTAAGCCCTGGAAGTAGCAAGAGGGTATCCAAAGACAAGTGTGTAGCTTGATGGACAGCTACCAGCCAGCCAGCCTCAGGGAAAAGAAGGCATATCCTTGAGAGAATGGGCATACCACACCATCAAAGTGACAGCCAGGGTGAAGTCATTAACTGGGAAGTCAATGCTCCACCTATCATCCATCTGCCCTCTCACAGATCAGTTTTATCAGAGATGCATGCAGCTGTTTTAAACTTAGTACCGATCCAGAGCCAATGTCAGCTAGATCCCACCCATCTGCTGGCAGCTACTCACAGGAGTTTTAGGACCATGTCTGCAAGATTGCAACATGAAAGCAGGCACAGCTTGGCATTCTAAGTTCTCAAAGGTTTATACCATCTTCAGGCTCTTTGCTCATTCCACTTCTGTAAGTCTTCTTGGTCTTGGAATACGGAAATGGCTCTGATTATTGTACAACTGGATTTTCCTGATTTTGCTGCAGTTTTTCTTTCTTTATCAAAGAGCTCCTTACTTGGTTTTCCCTTCTTTTGTTTCACTTTATGGCATCTTGGATCACACTATGGCAGCTCCTTTTCAAGTGTTTTCTTGATCTGGTTCATTCAGTGATTATTAATGCTAGCAGGGTAGTGTTTCACTGCTCAGCTGACCACCCTTGAAGCAAACAATTGGGCCAAGGTATTAGTGGATCCATTCTCTGAACTGCAGCATGGAAGCTGTTAGAAATCCCCTTGGAACTACAGGGTCTAGAGTTCTACAGATCCCAGAGGAGTAGTTGGGGTAGATGGGGTAGATGATGGCTGCAGATAATGTGTTGCACCAGGGAAGCTGACTTTGTCAGTGTACACTGGGCTGTATGCTAACTCATCTCTTTTAGAATTATAATTCAGGAAGCCTCTTGGTTTTATTCTCTACTATGTATAAACCCAGCATCTCAGTAACAGACATGAAAGCTGAGTTACATGGGCTTTCCTTGACACTCATGCATCTGGTTTTTGTCTTACTGTGCAATGGGTCTATTTGAAAACTGTGTTCCTTGCTAGCCATTTGCACCTTGTTTCAGAGCAGCCAAAGTCATGCATAGCATGAAAAAAAACAGGTGCTGAACAGCACACAGCTCACAAAAGTGCATTTGTTAGGGAAGAGCAAAGTTTTGAGATAAACAGGTGTCACTGTAGGACACAAAAGAACACACGCACACACCGCTCTCAGGCTGAAGAAGAAAAGAGGCAGTTTATTGTCTAACTCCAACATATATGGTTTTACAAAGGTGACAGTAGATTGGAGGGTGACAGTGACACCTGTCCACTGACACTGGTTTAACCAACAGTCCATCAACTCTCTCTTCCTCCATAAAAGAATGCAAAACAATGAGTTATTTACAGAAAGTGTGTGAGAAAGTTCACTACAAGAATGTCAACATCAAAAAGCTTAAAGAATCTCAAAAAACCAGGGTGACAAACAGGCACTTTTGTCTAGAAACCAAAGACAAAACAAAAGCTCAGAACTGGCACCAGTAGCAGAACATGTGGACTGCAGTGTATTTGTGTGCGCTGGGGCCTCTGAGCTTCAGCTGTAGTCATTCACAGAAAGCATTTACTCAGGACAAGGTGCACTGAACTCAGTCCCCTGCCCGTCCGATAGCTGGACACCAAATCCCAGTCTCCCCAGTTGCTTTTGCTTGGACATACATGCCTTGGAGGACACAGCTCCATCCCAGCTCCTGGTTCCGACCATCACATACACATCACTCACCATCCCCCAGACACCTGCAGCATAACTCAGTGCCCCTCATGCAGGGAGGGGGTGGAAAGTAGTTCACTGTGAAAGATGAGACAGATGCACACCAGGTACACAGCACAGCAAGACATAGGTACTGACAAGCTGACTATTTACACAAACCTGGGCCTTTTAAATCCCTTTACAGCTCTGTTTTCCTATGGGTTTTTTCATGCCTTCATTCACCTAAGCCTCTCCCTTTTCCTGCCTTTGTTTCCTCCCCATAATGAGTCCTGTGCCATCCAGAACAGCTTTTCCCCTGCATTTCATTAAACATCTCATAGCCCTAAGCAGCAAACCCCCTCAGACACCTGATCTGGAGAGCTGCTCCTGAATGACTCCTGAGGGTGGGTATGACACCTGAACACTGGGCTGATGGTTTTCCTGGGACAGCCCTCAGAGGGGTCAGACAAGGCTCCTCAAGAGTCATTAATTTTCCTGCCATTGTGCCTGTGTCAGAATTAGATGAAGGCTAAAAATAAATCATCCTGGTGCAAAAGTGAATCAGTTTCCTGCTGAGGATATGCAGAATAGCAGGAGGGGTAGTAGACAGGAGCTGGTTGCAGATCTTGCTCACTTCTCTTTTTGGAGAGACTAGAGAGGATGCCCACTGCTGCAAGCTATCCTTAAAGGACAATGAGGCACATCTCAGCTCAGCTGCAGGCAGGCTTTTTGTGTTAACGAATTTTCCAAGGCATTGTGAATACATTCTCTTTAAAGCCCACCATTACTTTGTAGAAGAGAAGAAGAAGCCTACTTTTAACAATGTCAAGCATGCCTGTGTTAAATACTTCCCGTCTCTCGCAATGTGGTGGCAGTGCTCATCTTTGCAGGAAACACAATTCTTCCTGGAAAGCCTCTGTAGGTGATCATCATGAGGTTTTGTAAGTGCTTTCCACCGATTCCTCTCCTCATGTGTTCAGCCTTGCTGGGGATGGAATATATATCTTCAGGGCAAGAATAAAGGATTATAGCTGGTAAAGTAAAGTACGAGCTGAGCAGCCCACAGGCTTTGAGAGCACTAACAGCAGTGTGGCACCTGATGGCTTTTCAAAGCAACAGGCTTTCTAGACAGACTGGAAGTGGGGTCACAGTCAGGGGTGGACTGTTGTGAAATGTTGCACGAAGGAGGACTGACATTTAGAGAGCACTTAAAGTAATGGCTTATTTTATGCTATGCCTCCTTCTGGCTTACATTTTGCGGGTATGTCCATGCTCGTGCTTTCAAAAGTCAATTTTCTTGAGCTAATTGCGGGTTCTGCGGAGCACATCCTAGTCTAGGGAGTGCAAAAAAAGCTGAGTTTAGTTTAGTGTGCTGTTTGATGTCTTCTCTTCATCCTGGTCACCCTTGCTTTTCTCTAACCATTTTGTAAAACTTCCCTCATCCAGCCATGCTTTTTATGTGCAGTCTGTGGGCATGAAGGTACTTCAATAGATTTGGCTCACTGGTTGAAGTGTTGGAGTGCTGGACAAAATGAGGGGCCCTGGGCACAGGACTAGCAGGGCTCTCCTGCTGTGCTTGGCAACAAGCTTGGAAGTACTTTGGTACAACTGACTATTTCCAGGTTTGCAATAGAAACAGATAGTCAGTCTAAGGCAGGTTAGTCCTGGAGGTCTGGATCATTTTGGAGGTCCTTCCAGGTTTTCATCAGCTTTCTCTAAAGCTCCTGTTTGCAGAACAATTCTTTCCACTGCCTTGCGCCAGAGGGAACCAGCAGCGTATGCAGAATGTTATATGCTGACATAATGAAATATTTCAAGGGCACCTCAGATGGCTGGGCTGGTTATAAATAGTACTGGAGGAAAGCTGCATGAGAGTCACATCCAACCACTCCTAAAAATCTCTGCAGGGAGGTATTTTTAAAACCCACCAACTGCAGTTTCATTAGCACCACCTGTCTTACATTTGGAGAAAGACAGAGATGACGTTCTCCAAATATTTGTGGTACCCTAAAAAGCAATGTGTGCAAGTGATTAAATATTCATAGTGTCCCTTCATATTCAAATGTTTCTTTTTTAAGCCTGCAGCTGACCACTGCCTGCCTTAGAGAGACACTTGAGGACTGCAGGATTCTGTGAGATTTCATAGCTAATATCTGAAGCAAATTAACTGTTGGCCCTAAGAAACTTTCATTTGTGATGTCTGCAATAAACTCAGCTATGGGAAACCAGCAGAAATTACTGTATATTTCGTAGTTGCAAATTTTATTTAACTTTCCAAAGGAATATTTGAAACGATGAGAAGATAGTAGAAATACATAAAATTCAGGGGGCTAATCGAGTAACACATTACCTTTCTAAGAGCAGACAGTCTCCCATCTGTTCCAGGGAGCTATCAGGGGACATTTGAAGCATACTGTAGCTTGGTGGTTGCTCTGCAGATTTAGTTAGGACAAGTAAATGGAAGATTTGAGACCAATCTAACTGGCCCCAAAACAGTTACTGAAATTTTCCTCAAGATAGAACAAACTTTATCAAACTTCCTCCTGCTTCAACCTAGGACTTTAGCCTCTTACAGTAATGCAAGGTAATTCCTGGAGCAATTCCTTTCTAGGGCATGCCTAGTCCACATCCCAGCTTTTCTTGTAAATGAAGAACTGCAGTGGTTCAGTTAAACCGGGAAGTGGCAGTGTTTGAAAGGAATGAGAAGTCAAGCCTGCTCTGCAGCTCCCAGAAAGGCAAATCCACAAGGAGATGGATAATCGGGTGGGACAGTGGGCTGGGCTGGGGTGGAGTGTCTGAGCAGACCACCAAGGCTGTGAGTTACCCTTGTGTGTCCCTACATCACTCTGAACCCTCTGTGGGGGTCACCACCATTCAAACAAAGACATGTAATGGCAGAAATAATGAATCACTGGTTGCTTTGCTTCTTGCCCTTCAAACCCTCTACCAGAACGCTGATAATTCAGCAGGTTCCTTCTTGCAATGCCTATGTCTTTTAATGCTTCAGAAGGTACAACAGAGAAGAGAAGAAAAGAGAAGAGAAGAGAAGAGAAGAGAAGAGAAGAGAAGAGAAGAGAAGAGAAGAGAAGAGAAGAGAAGAGAAGAGAAGAGAAGAGAAGAGAAGAGAAGAGAAGAGAAGAGAAAAGAAGAGAAAAGAAGAGAAAAGAAGAGAAAAGAAGAGAAAAGAAGAGAAAAGAAGAGAAAAGACATACAAGCCCAGGCTGTTCTCTTAAGGCATCCCATCTCTTCTGGAAAGCCTTTTCTTCTTTGAAAAAAAAAAATCAGAAATGCTACTGAGAGACTGACACCTGCAAAATTAAAGACATGTCTCATGTTTTGCATGGTGATCTGGTGGTGCTGCTGTTCAGTACTATTACCTGTGAGACAAAAGAGAGGCCTTGAAAATTTTCAAGGCATAAGACACTGGTTTAACTCTTAGAAGTTGTGATTCCTTCTGAGAGAGAGAGGAGGAGTCTCTCTACCCCAGGAAGCATTTATTTCACAGCTTCTCCTCTTGTGGGCCAGGGATGTAAACCTTAGCATTTTTAAAAAGGATCAAATACCAAATAGTCATGCCCACATTGGCCTCTGTGCACTGCTGTTTGGTCTCTTCCTGTAGCTTGATGGCAAGGAACTGATATTTGACTGCTAGAAAGAAGTTGCCAGCAGGTTGGCCATTGTGCAGCATTTGAGCTTTGGAGTCACCAGCTGTGTTTCTCTGAGACTAAATTTACAGCAGCAATTTTTGGAAATTATGAAAATTCACTGCATTTTAGAAAAAATGTCCTTTTTCCTTTCCTCTCCTTGCCTTGTCTTTAGTACAAATAAGCTCTAGGTAATGCCGTGCTTTGATAAATGGACTAACATGCAGCTCCCTTAGGTTTTCAGAAAGAATCAGTTCCTTGATTTGAGTATCTGTGCAGTTGCCCAGCAGCGTGGTGCCATCATATGCCAATGTCACCATGCAGAGCTCCAGGGCCTGGCCAGTGGGAAGGTGCAGGCTGGTGAAAAACTGAGTAAAACTCCTCCCCTGCCATTGCAGAGATTTGCATCCTCATTCCATGCAGACAGTCTGTGTTTTTCACAGTGTGGCTGCAGAGATTTAGGGGTGCATCAGCCAGAGCCTCTTACAGAAGTGACCTGGGAGAGGAGTATGTGCATGGACACTGCTGGTGGATTTCTCTCTTGTCCATGCTGGTTAGCATTGCTCTCCAGGTGTGTAGAAGTTGAAAGGTAAAGCAGTGCTAAAGACTGAGGTATTGTCATGAACAGCTTTTTCTGATCTTGGTTTCTAGGTAATTTCATTCATTCAAATCAGCTGTAGTATTGTCATGGGTTATTTGAACAAAAATTTGTGTTAGATTTCTTTTAGGGAGGCAGCTGAAGCAGCTAGCTCACCACCCAAACATTTTCAGTGTTAATATTTTTTCTGCATTCCCCGACCTGCCAATATAAACTGCTACTGAGGATCTCCTAGCAGAGCTGCAGTAGTAAACATATAATTCTTTTGGCAGTCTGTAGCTGTTTTATAAATTTAGACAAACTAAAATATATAAGCATTTCTGGGTAATATATTGATGTTTCAAAAAAATGATCCATCCATTTTGGATTACTTTTTTACTAAATGAAACATCTTTTTTTTAGTATAAAAGTGATCCAAAAGAGAAAGTTAATAATTTAGCTTTTAGTTATATTAAAAATCTTCAATTTTTTTCTACATATCCATCTCTTACAGTTTTTATGAGAATACTCATATCTCCTCTTGGGAGAGTACTGTATTTAATTAAATGCGTGTATAATGGTAGTGCACTGACTCAAATTTAACTTTTTGCACCCAAATAACCTGCTTTGGCTGATGCCTTTTCAGTCCATGAGGCATTTAAGATTTCTGGTCTAGGCATATTTTTATACAGGAATTTTTTTCTGTATCTGATGCTGGGGAAACCTGTGGTGTTAGACTTTCCCCTCAGTGCTGGAACAGGACTGCTTTCTCACAAAGCTCCTCTCTCTGAAGCTGGACCAGGGCTGGTGAGGGGTCTGAACCACAAGTCTTACAAGGAGACTCTGAGGGAGCTGTGTGTCTTTTACCAGGAGAAAAGGAGGCCTTATCACTCTCTACAACACCCTGGAAAGAGGCTGTAGCCAGGTGGGGACCAGCCTCTTCTCCCAGGCAGCCAGTGACAGGACAAGGGGGCAGAGTCTCAAGCTGCACCAGTGGATGTTTGGGTTGGACATGAGGAGGAGTTTCTTGACAGAAAGGGTGGTTGGATATTGGAATGGACTGCTCAGGAGGGTGGTGCAGTCACCATCCCTGGAGGTGTCTAAGCTAAAGCTGAATGTGGCGCTCAGTCAGAGGAGTCTTGACTGGTCCAAAGGCTGGGCTTGATGATCTCAGAGAGGGCATTTTCCAACCTAATCAGTTCTGTGATTCTGTAACAACCTCACTGTCTACCATAAAATTTACCTTTGACAAAACCAAGGTGTGTTCTTGGCATTTTGACCCCCCAGACCAGCCCCTTCCCTCCGTGAAGAGAGAGGCATGCTGACAGGGGAGACGGAGCCCCTGTGAGGGCAGTGCTGCTCTGGCTGCCCTGGGTCGATGCCTCAGCCAGTCCAGCTGGCAGGATTGCCCAAAGTCCATTAGCCAAACCACTTCGGCACCGATCGATGGCTTTATCCCTCGCTTAAATCCCATTACTTAATTTTGGAGGCTGCAGCCTGAAAGTCAAACTGCAGTAATGTAATTTGGGTGGATAATAAAAAAGGAAAAGGCAAAACCACCCTTAAAAATAGTCAAGAAACATCTGTTTTGTGTAATGCTATGGGATATGTTGTAGTGCCTCTTAATTCAATGCAGAATAAAGTTTATTAATATAGTTTTACTTTCCTGCGAAGTTGTGGTGTATTCACCTTATCTGAGGGTGCAAGGCATTGTCTTATTGCTTTATTAATGCAGAGTATGTCACTGCACAGTTTCCCAGCTATCTCCTTTAGTCTGACTCCTTTGTACCTTTGCTTTGCTTAGTCTAGCTCCACACATCAGGTCAAAAAAGAGAATTACAGTTGCCCCAGGAGAGACAGTTTCTATCTTAAAATTCATGGTAAAATGAGTTTTCTGCAAGTGGTCTGATAAGTATGTTCTTTTTTAATTAAACTTTTTAGTCTATCAAGACGAAGGAAGTCAAGCTGATGATTTACTACAGGGGAAAGTACCACTGCATATTTTGATACTTGCACTTCTTATTTCTCTATGATTTATTGCTGTTATATACCTTAGAAGGACTGAGAATCAAAATAGATATTTTTTATTGTAGTGCCAGGCTGTAAGAAATTGGTAAAGATACAATGGATAATGTTTAAGAAAAGTTACACTGGATTTTAAAACATATTGCTCATGGATTTACAGATAAGATCTTTCTCTCTGGTTAGGAATAGTGTTTGTCTTCTATTCAATGTTCTTCTATGAAATTTGCAATAGAGTGGACGGGATCCTCACATTGTCTTCATTTCCTCTTGGACAAGAGACAAAGAAAGAAGATCAGAGATGGGAAGAAAAATAATTTCAGGTTTTGATCACCAGAATATTTTGGGACAGACACAATCACTGCTTACAAAGTTTACCATACTCTGTAGTACAAGTAAAGAAGAGTTTTGAGTTCTTGTGTTTGGAGCCTTGTTCTCTCACAAGAGGAATGAGTAAAAAATTTGGTCAGAGTGAGGATGAAATGGGGGAACTCCTGACAGCTCTGCTGGGGGAAGAGAGAGTACTGCTATGACAAATTATAAAAATTATGGGGAAGTGATATCCCTGTAACACATCTGGATGCAAGTTCCCTTGAACAGCACTATGATTTTGCAGATAGAGTCCAATCATGTAGCATGGCTCTTAGTGAAATATTGTATTTCACATTTTTTGGGTATTGCTTGATGGATCCTTGTCTTACGGCATCTGAAATCCCAACACAGCTTTCGACTAGGAGAACAATTAATGTTTGACTTGGCTGAGCAGTGTGGCCAAAGCCGCAGCAATCTGGAGCATGCCAGCATCCTCTCATTCCATCTCCAGGAAGACAGAAAGGTTATTTTCACATCATTCCTCCCAGAAGGGATCGAAAATACTTGGGGAGAGCTGGGGAGGAACATCCTCCACAGAACCTTTGTCACAAATAAACTGTATCCCTTTGGGCTGCTGCAGAATGAAATCTCTCCAAGGCCCGCAGGATGGCACACAAAGACTTGGACACTAATGCTCCACTGAGCTCTGGCTGGCTTTAAATTTCCCCTTCCCTTTGGCTCCCTCCTCCCCCACATGCTGCTGATGTTGCTGCTGTAGGATGTTAATGAACACCTTCTGCAGAAGCAGCCGTTTCCACCCGGTGCAGACACGTCTGCCATTGCCATTCACCGGGTCTGCAGGAACAGCTCTGAGCTAGAGGCTGGGAAGAGGTTTCTGAGGAATTGTCCCAAGGCCTGCCTGTCAGCTTCTCTGCCTCATTAGGTACCAGACTGAGCACTCTTCAAAAGAAGAGTTAACGGCAAAGTAACCTGGATGACCCTTGGTCAGCAGCCCAGCAGTTGGAGGCACAGACTGTGCGATCCCTCTTGCAATTGTTCTTGTTGGTCAGCAGCAGCTCTGATCTGCGTGTGTGAGATTCCTGAGACCAAGAAGCTGGGGAGGGCTGCCTGGGATGGTTCTCCTGGAGCTGTGCAAGGGCAGGTGGAGAGAAAGCTTGGAAATCTTGATAGCCATGCCAACAAGGAAGAATTTCATTTAGAAAACTGAGAAACTCTTCTGCCCTTCCTGACAAGGACCCTAATGCAGCAATCTCAGACTCACTGCACCGTGTATGTGCAGGGCACTTTATGGAGGAGGGCAAATAGCTACACATTTCACTGATAACTCTGCAGGGTGCTTCAGAAGATTGGCCATTTCAGGCTTCTGATTCTTCTTTCTGATAACAGAATTTGATTTGCCATCACACTCACGAGATCTGCTTGAATGTGCTTCCCTCCCACCTCGGGAAAGTAGAAACTCCGAGAGAGAGAACAGGCAATTTTCCTAGTTCAGCTAGAAGGCAAGATTTCAGCCTCTCTCATGCTATGATAATATATGCTGTGATTGGTCCATCACTACTAACACAAGGCAGCTTAAAGTGCCCCTGAAAATGGAAATAAGAGACAGAGAGATGCCTTAGGACCTCAGCTGCTCACAGCATCCGCTTCTGCTTTAAGCCTGTCTCTGGCACAAACTGAAACAATGTAAGTGCAGAACTTTGAAATGTCTAGTGAAAATGGGGTGCATAGAAAAGGGGAAAATATTTTGGTTTATGATCAGACAACAGAAGTTACCTGTAACACATGGGACCTGGCATTTTGAGGTTATATGGGAATGCACTTTTTTCCTTTAGAGGAAAGTGAAGGTAAGAGGAAAATAGCATTACTTGATTGGAGCAGTGTAGCAAAACTTAGAAATTGGCTGTAGCTTAGCTAGGATGTTGATGGACCCACCAGAACAGCTCCATTCTAGTTTGTTTCCTACAGTGTGCCAGAGCCAGCTCTTGGCAGAATTATAATTATATTGGTTTTAATTACGTCCACCTTTTGACATTATTGATCTTGTAAGGTGCTACTATTCCAGCATGCTAGGCTTTGTAATCTGTAATTAGATAGGTTTGCATATGGCCTAGGAAAACATGCTGCAAAGAGTGACCACAGTGTCACCAAGAGTTATTTAACCTGGAAACGCCTCCTTCCTTCAGGTACTAATTCTGCTTCCTTTGTGTTCTATACTGCTGTCTCCAGGATGCTGTGCTGTGCTGGTGGATAAGGAATAAATGATGATAGTTAACAGGTCAGGGAAGCAAGCTGCAGTTTATATCTGGACTAGAGTTATGTCGTTGCATATTTACCTAACTATAGGTCTACGATTCTAGCGAGCTGTCATGGCAACAGGTGCAGGGAACTTGGGATTTATTCACCTATAAGAGAAGATAATAATTATATTCTCTGTAGTGTCTTGCACTACTTGTGTAATAAATCTGAGAATGAGAAAGTTTTGACTACTTCTGAGGACAGAACTGGTGTTTTTGGTGTATCATCAACTAAGATGCGATTCCTGAAGGGTAACTATTAGCTCAGATACCATCATTTCATATATTAAATTGATAGCAGTATTTTCCCCTCCCATGTGCATAATTTTATGTTTATCCACATAGAATTTAATCTGCTCTTTTATTGTCTAGTCACTTGATATTTCCAGATACATATGCAAAGTAAGCTCTTGTCTGGATAACTGTGATTAGGCTAGTGACGTTTCTGGCCTCCCTGCTTCTCTTCTGACCTTTTACAAGCTTATTTGAGACTGTGTTGAACAGCAAAGGTCACTGATACACACCTCTCTTGAGATTTTCCTCTGCTGAAATAAACCCCCACTTTCTCCTGTTCTTTGTCTTTTCTATTTTAACCATTTGTAGGAGGGCTTTAGCCTGCCATGCCGTGGTAGAGTTGTACCTCTTGAGGGCTGTGTTGAAAGCCATCAAAACTGTTTCAAGCTGACATATTTACCAGGCCATCCCCAAACCCCAAATAAATTAGTAAAGCACATTTTTCCTTCCCAAACACGACTGTGACCTGTTCTTAGTGCCTGCAGTTTGTCCATGTGCCTGTAAGCTCTGTTGATCAGAAGACTCTCTGTGAATTTGCTAAATACAGACAGAGTGTTTGCAGGCTCCTGACTCCCCAGGTCTCACAGCTCTGGCTCTTGGTGACCTGGCTGTCTCTGGAGAGGTTCCCAGTCAGAGGCAGAGTCTGGATGTGTTAATCAGGTCAGATAAATATAGATTTGCCTGAGAACATGCTGGGAAGAAAAGCAGAGGGACAGGTGGCCAGATAGGACCTTCATTGTCCTTTACAGCTCTGGACAGAAAGGAACAGAGAAGCTTTCAACTCTCTGCTGTGAGTGGCAGAAGAGTGAAGACAAAAGTTGTGTGAAGGAAGTTAGGTGAGGAAAGAAAAGCCATTCAGGGATAATGGGAGAACTGACAGAATGCGCTTTTGGGAAGTGCACACAGGTATCTATATTCTGATTTTTGGCTGAAATGGAGAAAGTAGAAGAATTTCCATCTCCTTGTTAATGATTTACAAATAAAATAAAAATAAATATAAATAAAAGAAGCAGCAACAAAAAATAATCAATCAAGTCATATTTGTTAATTTTCAAGTCAAAGTCAGTTGCTTCAGCAGAGGAGAATTGATGATAGACTCACAGTGGTATGAATATTTATCCCTGGTTGTGGTGGTGTTTCATGGGTGCCAAACTATTCTGGCAGATCAAAGAAATCATCCATGGTAGTGCAAGCTTCTGTTTGTGTAGTTAATTCTCTGCCAGTGTACAAGCAAACAAATGCTTGAGAGAAATGTCTTGGCTACCTGACTGCAGAGCTGCATCCAGAGTAGTTTTCTACATTCACCTTTGGCCAGCATGACTGCTTATCCTGTCTGCCCTGGACTGCCTCAGTTGTTCCTGCCCTCCTGGCTGCCTCCAGCAGTTTCTGTTCAGGACACAACACCCCTTGTGTGAAACCTTCCTGTTTCCTTTCTCTCTTTCCTTTCTTGCCCCACTCTGAGGATGTTAAACTTTTCCCATAGTACAGAACACTGCCAAGAGCCTGGTGCAATCATCAGTACTAACAGCAGAAAGTTATCATTTTAGGTGTGACTAATAGAGTGAAGAATAGAGTGAAGGCTTCATTACAGTAAAGGCCTTGCAGACAGGAAAAAGTAATTATTGCCACCTTGGAAAGCTTATGGCCTAGGGATGCATTTAGTGTTCAACACCTTGTGATTGTTTCTCTGTTGATATAATAGAAAAATGGGAACCTTGTCTTCAGATCATAAAGGCTTCTGAAGTTCCAAAAAGTAAAGTTGTGAATTCCACCCTCTCCAAAGCTATTACCACTGATTTCATAATTTTCTGTTCAGTTTTCAGCAGTGTCAGAGTCACAGTAACAAAGGCATTTTCTTTTAGGTTATTGAAAAAGATCTGTGGGTGCACCACAGACCTTTCCTGTCCTCTGTATCCTCTTTAAAAGACCAGCGTACACATACAGACATATCAAGATCTCCAACCCTCCCCCAAACCATAGCTCAATATGTGGATTTCTAGGTAATTTTTTGTCTTCTTTCATGGCAGATATGGCTATCCTTAAAGATGCTGAATGGTTAGTGATGCTGATAAGATGAATTCACAGTCAAAGCATTTTCTTGACAGCATCTCCTCTTTTGCAACTCCCAAACCTCTGAGGATTATTAAGCTGAACCAGAGTCACTCTTAGGCACCTCTGTGATGCCAGTCAGGCTCATGGGTTTGCATTACTCCACCTGTGACATGGCCCTTGACATCCTGGAAGCAGAATTGCACTTGGCTGGGCACGCCTCTGCATCTCCCTCCTGCTCTGGGGCTGGCTTGAGTTACCAGGTGTGTGATTCAGGATGACAGGCTTGCTCTTCTTGCAGCGCTCCGTGGCAGTGCAGAGCAGCTCTGTGCATTGCTGGGACACAAAGGAAAGGGGAAATGAGGCAGAGGTGAAAAGATACTATGAAGGAAATCTGCTGTGGTACATGCACCAGCAAATGAGATCTGTGAATTGGGAGAGGAGGATCATGAAGATGCATGATTCAAAGATGCACCATCTAATAGTTAGGAAAAAAGTAAAGGGACAGTTTCTAACCCCTTCTGTGCTTTAATCAAATGGAAACTGGGAATCATTGAAATCTTAGGAGGAAAGCCAAACAAAGAGCAAAACCTGTGCATGCACAAGAGAGTCATAGAAGAGGAGTTCACCAGTGGAGAAAGATTCTTATATTTTTGATCATGCAGTGGCTTATCTGACTTGGAAATAAAAGCAGTGTGAAAGTTGTTTTGAAACAAAATAAATCCTTTCGGCCATTATGTACATATGGTAAAAATAGATGTACTTGCCAAAGCTTTCTGGAGTTCACATAAACCATTTGAGTGAAATGTTAGAAGGGTCTTTGAACTTACTTCTATTGTAGGTAAAACCCAGATGCTGATGGATGATGCACATCAAATTTCTGCAAAGCACTGGCAAATTCTTCTTCAGAACCTTCATTATGTCTAGATGCTTGGAGCTGGAGTCTTTCCAGTGTCTGAAAACTGTGAAGCAGGAGTTGTCAGGTTGTGCCATGGGAGAAACACCCCACAAGCAAAAAGATGTCTAGTCATCTTTTGGCTCTCTTTCAAAATCTTTTGTCTGTTCACAGAACTTTGCAGAGAGTAGAAACAAATTCCTGGCCCTGGCTGTAGCCCTCTTGTAGTGCCTTGTCCGTATGCTCAGCTTGCTTTATTATATGTGAAAAGAAAAAAGTATTTGCTAAATTCAGGTTTTATTGCCTTAAAACAGAGCTTTCCCAGCCAATGGGGCAGTAAGGGTTGTGCCAAGAGTTTCTGTGTGCAGATGACAGAGGAAACTGGATAAACTTAGAAGGACCAGGGACAAAGACATAGTCATTTCTGGGGACCTCATGGGACTGTTTTATCTCAGGAAGCAACTGAAAGTAGTTGGGGACATGGCTGGAGAAAGTGTTTGCAAATGCTTTATTTCAGTCTGTTTTCTCTAGCAGATTTTTTCCCTGTTAGAGAATTACTTAGCTCATTGTTCTTCTGTTCCAGTAGCAGAACAGAGGAAGCTGGCATCTAAGGATGCTCACTAGAAGACATGGGCACTACTTCCTGTCAGGTTTTTGCTCCTTCAGGACTGCATTATGGCCTGCAAGACATCACTTCCTGGGAAGTGCCCTTGAGCAGGTGTCCTCCCAGGTGTGCTTTGCCTGTGGGAGATCTTTTGGAGAGGAGGGAGAGCAATGGGTCGGCGTGCTCTGCTCGGGCAGCTGTTTCCAGCTGCTGTGTTTGAGGAAGAACGTGCAGCTTAGCCACCACTCTCTGAGCCATGGCCAAACCCCTGTACCTGTAAAGGCTTGAAGTCAGCAAGTGCAAAGCAGCACACGAGCTCCTGGGTTTGTCATCTGGGCAGTGCCTTCATGCAAGAACTGAGTGACAGTGGCTGCTCTTGCGAGTGAAAGGACTTGAGCAGTCACAATCCCTGTGCAGGGTGCAGTGCTTGTGTCCATCTCTGGCCAGTGGGGTTTCTTTGTGGGGTTTCTTTCAAAACATGCTGGCTAAGTGCTCCAGAGCCAATGCAATCTCTGAACAACATGGCAATAAGTGTCTCTTGATGCAGTTTCTGAGCCTGAGGAGAGCTTGGAAGGCCAAAGCAGATTGTGATTTAGAGCAGTTTTGCATACTTAAATTTTGATACAATCCAAGATCTAGCTTTCTAATGACAGCATCTGCTGTCCTGCAGAATTTCTGTCTGTTGCATTGTAAATGAAGGAATCAATCTCTTGTGAAGAATGTTTTTTGAAATGAGAGAATAAGGAAGCAAAAATGAGAAACTTGTTGTGTCCATGGTATTTTCCTGGAAACAAGCTAAACTCCACTTGCAAGTAAAAACCTGCTCTCCGTTGTTTTTTTTTCCCTCGGGTAATATAAACAGCTTAACTTGTCAGCAGTGACATCAGTTGTACACAGAAGTGCTTGTGTGGGTTTTGTGTAAAGCAGATTTCTTTATTTGGAGTTATTTCAGCGAAACATTCCCCCCTTTCCCTATGTCACCAAAGGATGTTTTGAGACTACAGTGTTTTCTAAGCAATTAGATTTTCCAACCTGCTGTTCTGCTCTTTACCAATCCATGCAAGTGATTTTAGATGGGGAAGTTCAAGCTGGCCTGCCTGCTACGGGGCTTTTGCACATTGCAACAAGCTGCAAAGAACGCAGTGGCAGATAGAAACACAAATATGGTCAGGGAGGAAAGCTTCTGAAGGTCAGGGCTGCAGCAGTCTGTGGGGAGGGAGAGTGAGCTACAATAGTGCCACAGGAAAAGTTATGGGGATGATCTCCTGGGGGCTTGAGGAAGGGTGAGGTCGCTCTGTGTCTACCTCAAAAGCTTGTGTTCTGTAACACCTTTTTTCTTATTTTTTTCTTTTTCTGCCTTGTGGGAAATTTCACTGCTTTATTTTATTATTCCCTCCTGATTCAGAACAAAAGGTTAGGTCTAAAAATAAACTGTGGACTGGAAACAGGAAAAAAGAAACCACCAGCCTACACACACACACACACACACACACACACTCTCTCACTTCAAAAGAGTGAGTTAACTTCAAAAGAAGGGAGTTAAGTACCAAAGTAAAATTTAAAATGTTTTTAAAACAAAGAAAATTATAAAGCTTGTCTTTTCTTGGCAGTTTATGGG
Source organism: Fringilla coelebs (assembly GCF_963513975.1). NCBI lineage: Eukaryota > Metazoa > Chordata > Aves > Passeriformes > Fringillidae > Fringilla > Fringilla coelebs. The sequence continues at coordinate 64,448,317 of NC_140031.1, read as the reverse complement.
AACTGTCATTGTGTTTATGGGCAGAAAAAGGAGTTGATCATTTTGGGTTGTGTTTATCCTTCTCTGGGATCCACTGTTCATTCCTGCACTTGTGTTTGTTTGACTGATCCCACGGGACTTGCTCTGTAGTACTTATCCTTTGGGTAGTTGATGCAATTGTCCATTCATCTGCAATTGGTCTTCCTTGAGACTTGCACCAATTGGGAATTGAATCGGGATTTGAAGATATTCCCCCCACCCTCATCACTGGCAGTGATTTGTTTTTCAGTTTTTCACTGAATTTTGTGTTTTGGATGGGTCTGCCTTTTGCCATGTGTGTGTGCAGATTGGGAAGGTACTGCCTTCTTTCCCAGCCGCCTCTTCCATGCTGTCTTCTTGGGAACACACAACCTGTTTTGTTTTATTTTCATTCATTTGCTTTTCATATCCAGGTTTGTTTTCTTTTCTTAGAGAGCTTCCAGCCTCACCACGACTCTTCTCATCTCTCATCACACAGACACCGTGGTGATTCCCAAAGGAGAATTTCAGTGGTGTTGAGATGCCACGGAGAGCCAGGGTGAGCTGCACAGGAGAGGTGCATGCCCCTTTCTGCTGAGATTTCCAGGCTGTCTCCTGTCAACTGGCACCAAGCCTCCTCCAGTGCAGCTCACCCCACGGTGGAGCATTGTCTCCAGGAAGCTCTTTGTGATGGTGAAAGCTTTTCACCAAGAGGGCAGATGGCTGCGGGGTTCAGCGCTGTGACAGAGGCATTACCTTCAGTTCTGTGGTTCCTGTTTCCACATCCAGATTGGTGACACCCATCTAGATGTGACACGCATCTCGACCTGCACTGGTGAGACAATTCCTGCCTTCATCAGCAAACTCTGTCCCTCAACCCCATTACAGCCAAGAACAAAGATCACGGCTAGCCAGTGTTTCTTCCTGACCCCAAAACGTACATTCCTCTCTCACCTTTTTTGAAACATTTTATCTGCTAGATGTGGCTGAGAGAAGATAGCACCTGTGAATACCTGCTCTGTCTTTCATCATGTATTACATGCAAAAGGACATGAAGAGTTTGTACAAGGAATCTTAAGGGGTACTCCAGGGCTTCCCGTAGGGAATTAATTATGAATTTTTCTGGTAATGTTTTATTCAGGGCCTCCAGGATTTTAGGGGTTAAAGGGAAGTTAGAACATGTGTAAAGTTGTCCATTCTCATTCAATTCAAGTTCTGGAGTTTGGTACTTGGCAGAGAATATATGAAGGAGAATTTTCACAGCACCCCAGCGGGTCAAATTTTATGCAGGAGCAGAGTGAGCAATATGTGATTTTCTAAATCCATTTTCTATGTGCTTGGTAAGAAAGGTTACTTTTGTTTTGTGATTTCTCTGTTAAGAAGCATTTGGAAAAAAATCTGTGCCACCTCAAATAGAACACTTTGATTCCTATAGAAAAGGGAATGGAAGAATGGTATCTTATCTGCTTGTCCACAGGTTGTTTTTTGAAACTCAGTAGTCTCAGCTGACTCCTTCTAGATGAGATTTGCTATAAACTGGAGGGAAGATTTTGGTAAATTAGAGTACCTTAGTAAACATAATTTTCCTGTCTATGGCTTATTACAGTATGCACCAAAGCATTTAGTGTGCTTTAATGCTGATGTGTGTCTCTCAGTACTATCTGATATTTAAACTTTGATTACTTCTTATGCAATCTAATTTATATTGCAGCAAAACTTCTGTCAGTGCTTGTGCTAGTAATTCAACAGTTTGAAAGATGTAGTCCATTAATTTGCAAATAAAATGTAGCAAATCTTGTCAGAATCAGCACAGCCAAAATGGTCATGAAGAGAGCATCTGCACAATGTGTACCATTTGTTCACTCTGCAAACTAAAGGAAGAAAATAATTACAAGTTACTAATGGCTCAGTGTACTCTGTTCAAAGCCCTGCCCAGGTGCTGTGTTTGTGCTCTGTCATGGAGGATTCTGTTGAAAAAAGGAAAGTATTTTCTTTTTGAAAATAAAATTTTAACAGTCTGGAAGATGTGATTTCTTTGTCTTCCTCCAGTTCAGTCTCCTGTGTTTGTGTGCCAAGTATCTTAGACAGCATTTGGTAGGTGTGGATAAGAGATGGAGTTGAGCTTGAATTCATAATAAGTTTGAATCTGAAAATAGATTTTTGAAGGGAATTGAATTTTTTTTTATAATCCAGAAATATGCCAAGGAAAGAGTTGCTGGAAATTGTCAAGGCTTGCAGCAATAAAATGAGTGAAGATGAAAATCTAAATCTATAACAGAAAATATTCTTTTAAGCAGTCAAATCTTTGAGAAAGGATGGTTCTAGTGTGGTACACAGTATGTAGCCACTATTTGCATCTCTGTGTCTCCTGCCTGCTTGAGCAAAGTGTGTCCCATTTCCTTACCTCTACAAATTAGTGCAATCTGAGGAACAGATGACCTTTGCAGAGTCTGACACGCCAGGTCCTCTCCTGATTCCCAGGCTCAGCCTGCTACTGAGTTTCTCATGGCCTTGTCCCTGGAGAAGCTACAGGCATGGATCCACATGTCAGCAAGTGCCTTGTGGAACAGGGCTCAAGCAGCCCAAAGCCTGCTGCAAAGGTCTGGCAAAGGCCTTGGGACTTCAGTATGGGACAGAAATACACATGTATGAAATTCAGCAATTCAGAGCACCTTGGTAAACAGAAGTACATAGCCCATTGCTTGGTCTATGAATATATTAAAACATTTCCCCTAAGGAGGATAACCCGATTCTGTTGTAAGAAAGAACACCTCTCTAAGCAGAAAAATGCAGAATATAGCAAGGCAGGGTGGGGCGTGGAGAGGGGAGGAAGCATTCTCTGAGTTTTGCTGCATAGAAATGAAGTTAAAAAACAGGTTCTGGAGCCATGGCAAAGGACAAAACTTTCCCTTGCTTCGGCTGAGTCTTCAGTTTATCAGAGATTAAAGTGTAGGTCACTGCTGAGTACTCTGTCCTTGAATTTTTTTTGCCCTCAGGCCAGTCTGACCTGTTCCCTGGAATGGCACAGACATCTTCAGGGGGTCAGGGAGCTGTGCTCATACATAAATAAGCTGATCTTTCTGATGTGAATCTCACAGCAACTATTGATTTCCTTTTATCTGAAAGTACACTGGAGAGGAAAAGTGAAAACTTTTTCTTGTGGATTTGTTCTTCATTGGACTTTTATTATGTGTGAAGACACAGTTTCTATTTCAAAGGCATTAGAAGAGAATTTTTATTTAGCCCAGCAGTCTCTGGACTGCAAAACCTTCTTTTTGTCTCCTTTCTGAAGATTTCTGAAGTAAAATTTGAGCCAGTGAATAAGAAAATTGTGGATGTGTTGGTATCTTTATCATCTAATGATGAATTTCCATAGTTTTTAACTCTGGATTTAACAAAGTAGTTCAAGGAAGTGTTATGAATAAAGGTTCCCAAAGAGGAATAGAAGCAGGAATTTTTTAAGCCTGTTTTTCGTTAGCTGGCAAAGCATAAGCATTGGTAGCTCAGGTCTCACACCCATGGAGCCCTAAGTCCCCAGCTTTTCCCATGGGAGATCTTACAAACCTTCCAATGTATCCTATGGACCGCAGGATCCACAGCCAGAGATGGAAGTGAAGGAGCAATTCAGACCTCAGTGTTTTCTTACTGTGGTGTCATTATTGAAGCCAGGCAGTGTATGAATAGCTGCAGCTTAGCAAACTTTCTATTCAGTCAGTTGCACACTGTGAGAAGTATATCAATGACCTGAATTTCCTTTTTATGGTCCCATTAGTGGTTGAAAAGATATAGGAGAATTAAAAATTTTGCATTTGAAACATGCTAAAAAGTGATATAGCTTGAATGGAAGCAGAATTTAGAAGCAGCTGTGAGCAGATTTCCTATCTCAGACCACCTTGGGAATGAAATGCGTCAGAAGATTTCAGCCCAAATAAATGTGAGACATTTAAAATTCCCAGTGAAAACAGCATGTGGTACTAGTAATTGAAATGTGACATTGCCCGATCCCAAGTCCTGTGGTTAGATGCAAAGCAACTTGAGTAACTCAACTTAAACAAATAACTCAAATTGACCAGTACAGCAGGAGGGCTAGGCTGTATGAACTCCTGCCTTCACCTGTAACCATGCTTTTAAAGACTGTGGAGGGTTTAGCAGCCTCTTGTGTGACTTGTGCCACAGAAAAACTTCCATCAATAGGACGCTTGCTAACAAGCAGGTAACTACTTGAAAGTAGAGCAGCGCCAAGGTCAGATTTGGAGCCGTGGTTTCTCAGTCCTTTGAGGGCTTTAAATCTTCACAAGCCTGGTAAGCCCGGACCAAAAACGTTGTAATCCATGCTTATGAGGGAAGATACATAGGTATCAAGCGTGAGCACAGCTGATTTGTTCACAGAAGATGCTGTGGGGCATTTCTTGAGCTGTCACTCTCAGAAAATGTGTGAAATCTTGCAGGAGGGAGATACAAAAGAGGCTCAAATACAACCACCTCAGTAGAACTAATTAGGCAGTGTAGTGGATATTAAAATTTACTCAATCTATGCAAATAGCAAATAAAGTCCCACAGCAATGTCCACCTACTGCTTAAGTTGACAGGAGTTCTCTCTCTCATGAGGAGCCAAAATGTTATCAGGGAGAAGATCTGGGCTTTGTCAGAGAATTTGCACTGACTATGCAGTAAGGAAACACAGACTTGCCCAGAAGATTTGCTTTTCTGACTGTTTTAACACCTGTGAAGTGTCTTAAAGGTGAAAGTCACAAATATTTGTTTTAGTCATCATTTGTTACCATGTCCAGTGCAACTATAATTTCACAGTTGTGTTTTCTGCCAGATGTGTCTGACCATGAGCAGAGGGGTTTGTAGTCTGTTCTTTGTTATATTTCTGAATGATTTTGATATTTTCTAGCACTCCTGAGCATTACATTTTTGCCATAACTTCCTTCCAGTGCAGAATTCAAAGGATTTATAAGACCTACTGGCATTTCAGTGCTGGTTTTGGCTGAGCTGGGTCGGCGTGTGCTGTCGTGGTACTTCGAACTCAGCAGATGGCAGTGCTGGGGACCGTATTTGTGCCTCCTAATGTCAGACATGACTCAAGTATTTCTCTGAGAGGCTGTGAGCAGGTGTTGATGGGTGAAGATAGCTGCTACCTCAGGGGGAGGACCAGGCACACATCTGGTTCGTCTCTCATTTGTTTGAGAATGCAATGATGGCTCTGCAAAGGCAGGTTTGTCCTGAGCCACAGAAGATGAACAGCTGCACCAGCAAGGCAGGGATGGAGGAACTTGGTGGTTGCTGGCTTTTACAATTTAGGGCATCAGATGTGCCTTCCTCAAAGCTGAAGCAGGGGAGTTAAAAAACACAGAGTTTAAAAACATGTTTGTGCTTTCCTTATTCACAGTTTTCTCCAGGAGAAGCTGTGAGTGACACATATAGGTGAGTCCCACCATTCTCTTCTAGGAGACTGAATGAGTGTGTCTGTGTGCATTTGGGGATTTTTAGCCATGCTGTCACAAGTGTTTTCTGTGGTCCAGTCACCTCCAATCACACTGTGGGCTCAAACTCTGGCCAGGCTCTCCCTGTGGGATCAGCACTGCTCGTGGTGGTGGGAAGCCTAAAATGGTTACAAAACCTGTGAAAAGTGTGAAGATGGCTTTCATCTCTCTTCCAAGCCCAGGAAAGCTGAACAGGGCACGCACATTTCTTTGCATCCCTGAAAGCTAGAAAGGGAACTTTTCTCCAGCAGAAAGGATTTTGGTAGACTTTAATGATCACAGGAGGTGTAGATTAACATGCATGAGTCATAGATATTTTTGGCTCTGGATGCAAGCAGAAGTACTATACTCAAGTATACATCCAGTCTCTCTGTACAGTGCAGCAACAAAATTAAGCACAGAGAAGACACTGAACTTCAAACATCTTGTCAAAATCGCTTGTGTTTTCTTGATTTTACCTTAAAGACTGTCTGCAATTTACAGTAGAGCCCTTTTCTATTCTAGACTGAAGCAGCAGGACTGATTTCTGGGTGTGAAAAGTGACAGTTTTTCTCAGTACCACTGTTGCAAAATGAGGAATATGTCGAAGTTATCTTGAGTTGGGATGTTCTTTAAATACTTTATCTTGGCTAATTAAGACTTTCGTATATCAGCAAGAAAGGGCTCCTAATCAGTGGAACCAACAGTTAGTATTCCTTAGTCAGGGGCATCTGGGAACCCAGCTGTAAGAATGTAATAAATGAAGACGTTGTATGTCTCTGAATGTCACTGAATAAACTGAGCAAACGACTCGAGGCCGTGTATCCCTTAGAGGAGCTGTCTGTATTCATGCCTCAAAGTCAGAATGACACAAGCCTTCCCTTGGGCTTGTGTAGAAGTGAGGATTACCTTGTTTAAATGGAAACTACTAGCCAATCATAATGAGTGGGCTGTACTTGGGAAGTTACTAACTTTGAACTTCTGCCCATAAATAATGCTGCAGAGGGTCATACTGATGCACTTTTTTTGTGGGAAATCTTCCATGCACAGAGCACAGATCTGAAAAAAGTAGTCAGTGTCCCTGTCAATGTGTGATTAGTGGTTTGTTGCACACCAGGTAACAAATCCAATTTTGTGGGCAATACCATCGTGCTTTTCCTTCTGCTCAGAAGGGCTCATGCAGCAGTGGAGGATTCATTTCACAGTGGTGTGAAACATGGCTCCAGCAAAATAAGGAAGCTCTTCAGGGACATCTTCTGTTTTCATCTCTCACAATGCATGTTTTTGAAAACTGTTGAGAAATTATGCAGGACTTAGAAATAATGAAACCATTTTCCTGGAATATTTTGATTCTTCTAGGAAAGCATGACATCTGCAAGTGCTTCAGGCCTTTCACTACATAATGTTACTTAAAATGTAGGAAAACAGCTGGAAAACATTTTTATGAAATGCTGATGTGACATTTACAGAACTTTAGCAAAACTGATTTTGCTACAAATTTTATAGCTGCGAAATTGTTGGGGAATTTAATGCTTCTAAAGGCCATTTACTATTTTTAAACGCCATTAGTCACACTATTTTACCAGTAAAAGCCTTCCTTGCAGCTGATGATAATGTACTTTCTCTTTCCAACTTTAATGAGGGAAGGGTGAAGGGATCAGAGATAGGAGGCTGAACCATTATGTAATTCCTCTCTACAGCCCTGGCTATTGTAGCTCGTGCGCACAGATGGGAAGATGAGCTATGCTGGTTTTGTCTGGAGTGGCATCAAGTGTACCAGAATGCTGACAAATTTCAGAGGTGAGCTGGTTAAAGCTGCAATTTCTCTTCTATAGGGATATTGTGACATTTTCACATATTTTTCACAGCTATGGAAAGGGGAAATGACACATTTCTCTTGCAGCTTATGAATTCACTTTTGCGTCAAGTTTCTCCCAGTTTCCAGCAGCCTGCCTGAGGAAAGCTGGGAGCCCCAGAGCCCCTGCCTGTCAGGCAGTTGGCTGAAAGGCTGTCTGCATGACTGGCATGTTCTCCCTAGCACCTGAAGGACCAGTTGTTCCTTGGAAAACTTGGGCTAAACCCTACCCTAGACACTCAGCACTGGATACCATGGCCCCAAGGCTGTAAGGGAGTTTTGGGAGTAACTGGCCCCATTGTCTTGAGCAGCCACAACACTAACTGAGCTGTTGATGAGATATTTGATGAGGGTGCCAAGTATGTCCTTTTTCCAATGAAGTTAAGGTCAGCAGTTCCTCAAAGAAAGCTTCGGACAGGGACTTCTGCTTCCCTCATCTTTTGGGGCCCAGACACTTCCGTGATGGGAAGGAGGGCAGAGAGCTGGCATTTTTAGGTCTTCTTTAAGAACCCTTTCATTGTACTGATTTGCTGCCCAGGAAAACGTGAAAATGCAGAGATTTTTTCGCACTCCTGTTGATGTTTCAGGGATGTAGTCACAGGTTGTCATTTAAAACTTGAGGTGATGTTCCCAAGTTGCACCTTGTTTCTTTGATGCCCTTTCTGGGGCCAGGCACTGATGTAGATTTGGGCAGAGTTTAACTGCTGTCCTTGGAATGGGAACCTCTGATAGAAACAGTCCATCCTTTTCCAGCCTCACTTTCACCACTCCTGGCCCATCTGAAAAGAGCCTGAATGTCTGCAGGCAGTAGCCAGAATCACTGAGCAATGCCATCCCTGCTGTTGCTTGTTGTACAGCCTTGTATTAGAGCTGTCTGTGACATTTATTTTGTTTATGAAGCAAAGACTCCTACACCCACTCCTGTTTTTGTTTGTTCATGTAAATTACGGCACTTTGCAACTTAATTGCTATGGGCTTTATGAAACTGCATTAAGGATTGTGCTAATTGTGGGCTTGCTCCTTTCCTATTTTTGAATAGATTTTGAAATTCTGTAATTGGATGTATTTAATTTTTTGTAACTTTATATAATGAAATTGTGGATTGGTATGAAAGAAGCAGAAAAAAAATCTGGCTCTGCATCAATGCAGAGCTGTTTCTAGCAAAAGGCTTTGTGTTCTGGGAGTTAAGGCTGGTTTTCAGAACAGTGATTCTGGAAAATACTTGGGGTATTAGGATTTGGTAATTGGAGAGAAGGGTTCTACAGAAATACCTGAGTTAACCCTCCTCCAGGTAGGAACTGTGGAACCCACCCAACCTTCCCACCTGTCAGAATGATAGGTCAGGGAAAGTGGTTTTGATGAGGTGCAGGAATTGGTGGGGAATATTCAGTGACACGAGCCATTTGGAAACATGAACATTCAGATGGTGGGTCTGGATCACTGCAGGACAGCATCCTGGGTGTTGTTGTAATGGGCAGCAGAGGGCTGAATCCTAAGTCAGGAAATACTTTACAGAAAAGTTATGCCTCTGCATTGACTTGGGATGGAGAACATCCATCAGTCATTGTTTCCTGTTCGTCTTTATGAGCCCAGATACTCATACAAAAAAGATCAATAAATTTGGTGAAGACAGTCTTTCCACAGGTAGCTGGCCAAAGCTCCAGGCTGTGGATTAGACATTTATATCTGAGTTACCTATCAGGTCACTTCACCTATTCTGTCACTGGCTCTATGCAACTATGGAAATTGTATCATATTCAGCAGTTCAGTGAACCAATCCTGCTTTTTGTTGATCCAGTCTTTCATGGTGTAGTTGAATCCATGAAAGCGAAGAGCAGCAGATGGGCCCGACAATTTGCAAAACATTCTTTTTGTCTGGTAAAATGTCTTTGTTATTTTTAACCCCATTTCATAGTTTCGCTCCTTCTTTCTATTTAATCTAATTCACTGTGTAAATGAAATGCTGTATTTGGTTTTCAGTGCCAGGTTTTAGTAGAGAGGAGGGTAGGGGAGGCAGCTGTAGGGGTGGTTGCTGTAAGAAGCTGCTGGAAGCTTCTCCCATATTTGCCAGAGCCAATGCCAGATGGCTCCAAGACAGACCCACCCCTGGCCAAGTGTGAGTCAATCAGAGATGGCAGTAGTGGCTCTGTGATGACATCTTTAGGAAGGAAAGAACTGGTGAAGACCAATGGGTGAAGCAGCTGTGCCCCATAGAACACGGAGGGTGCAGAGATGCCCCTGAGCTGTGGCCGAGCCCCACGCCGAAGCAGTCGATGCTGAGAGGAGGCTGTGACCCCCTGGGAATTCCAGGATGGAGCCCCTGTGGAAAGAGGGTTCCATGCTGGAGCAGCTTTTCTGGCAGGATTTGTGACCTTCTCCAGAACAGCTAATGAAGAACTGTAGCCCACAGGAAGGATTCAGGCTGAAGAATTTCATGGGGGGCTGACTCCGGTGGGAAGGACTCCCTGCTGGAGCAGGGAAGGATTCCTCTCCCTGAGCAGTGGCAGGAACAGCCTGTGGTGAACTGACCATACCCCCCAATCCCATCTCCCTGTGAAGGTAGAGATGGGAAGAAGGGAGTAGTTAGGGAAGGTATTGATATTAGATATTTCTTTGACTTCTCATTATCTTGCTCTGATTTTGATTGACAATAAATTCAATTAATTTCCTCAATTTGTTTTGCTGTGTCAGGATTTGGAGAGTGATCTCTCCCTGTCCTTATCTCAACTCTTGGACCTTTCACTGTCCTTTCTCTCCCCTGTCCTGTGTTAGAGTGGCTTTAGTGGGTGTCTGGCATCTGGCCAGGGTCAAACCCCCACGAACACACGATCATAATAAACAAGAAATCTAATCTGTAAAAGAAATCAAACTTACATCATCCCCACTTGCCCCCCAGACAAAGAGAACTGGATGCTTTACTTAGAAAACAGGATTTTTCTCTATATAAATTAAGCTCTATAAACTGAACATCAAAATGTTAGGTAAAGGCTTGTCAGCTAGGCTCTTACCTTAAAGCAAAAAGATTTCCACCTTCCAAATGTTTGCAGGATTATCTGCATGACTCACATTACAGCAGCATTATCAGCTCACCATACTCCAACTAATATGTGTGGAATATAAGGATCCCTGGTTTATAGTGATATCTAGTTAAAGGCTTTTCAGCAACAGAGAGAAATTTAAGAGGTAAAAAAGTAATAAACAGATATATACATGAGCTTTAATAAGCTGACCAGAGCTGTTAGGTCAGGTCTTTGCTAGAACTAAGTGTTACCTCAGAGACATTTAACTGGAGACATTTCCAGTTAATGAAAAAGGGGGAAAAAGGTTGTCTTTGGTCTCCTGGGAATAAGTAAATTTATTATGAGATATTTGAATGGGCTTGTACAACTGCACAAACCTTCCATGGGATTTCTTAAGGGGATTATGGAAATGTGTGGGAATCCTCCTCAACTTTTTCTCCATGCATGTCTTCTTGTTACTCTTTCTTGGATGCACCACTGTCAGTGAGACAGAACCTCAGCATTCCCTGGGGTTTTCTGTTGGCCTGTTATACATTTGCAGACATGTGAGGGACATATGTGTGGTCATGTGTCCACGTGGTGTCAGTTCAGTAACAAATGATTCCCACCTTAGCAAGTGGTTAAACCTTTTCATGGTATTACATTAATCAGAGTGGTGAGCAGAATAAGTTTTTGTGTTCTTGTGGTTACAGCTAACAACAGCTGACTGCCTAAATATTATCTCTTTATAAGGTCATCTGTGTTTTGAGGTGTGTCTCTGGCATTGGGACAACTGGTCTCCTTTTTCCAAGAATGGATATTTGCCCAGTGATGAATATAAGCAGGCAATGTTCTGTACTTTGCTCTAAAAGGATTTCTTTTTGACTAGTTTGGTTTCTCCTGATTGTGAGGAAAGTTTGGTTCTTCCTTGATCATCAAGAATTGAGAACTTCTGACCATTTGTTTGGTCTAGTGTTGTAGTTCATTCTTTTCCTAGTTTAGAATGGAAAGTCAGCTGGAAATTATGATTATGAACCTGTTGTAAGTTGTGCATCAGCACGAGGTCAGGTCTCTCCTTCTCCTCCTGCACCCAATTCTCAGGTGAAGTGACTGTAAAACAACTGGCTTTTCTTCTGCTTTTGGAGGAGCACAGGTTTACCTGCCCACTGGATTGGTCCTATGAACTTCAGTGAGAATGAACCTAGAAGAAAATCACACAAAAAATTTTCTCAAGGTAGATAAACTCCAGCCTGCTTTTAACCTAAGTCCAAGGTTTCCTGTTCATAAGAAATGGATTTCAGTTTGGTTCAGTTGCGCAGGCCTGTCCTGTGGGTCTCTTTTTGAGCTCTTATCTCTGACAATGCATGTCACTAGTATGTCCTTGCATCAGTGAAGGCCCACTCTCTGGTGGGCTGCATCACTGAAGCACAAGCAGCTGAATTCAATGTGCAATCGCAGGATAAAAGATTCTACCTATATCGCAATTCAAAGGATTTTCTCTTTCACCCTTCAGGATATGGATTTTGGGGCCAAAGGGAGAGCCCATGAAGAAATTTTGAAGCATGGCTTGGGATACTTCTGCCCACCTGCAGTGGTCAGTATTTTCAGCTTTCTGGCTAGATTAACTCTGAGAGTTTCTCTCCTCTGCCTACCTTTATGTCCCCTCAGTATTCACTGGGAAGATACAGAGGCAGGTGAGCTTGGATTTGCACCTAGCTGGCTGCATCAATTCTGTGAGGGAAGAACAAAAATTAGTCTGGTTGATGAAGAAGTGTGGTGGGAGAGGTTCATAGAAATGCTGTTTGTAGTGAAGTTTGAATGCATGAGCAAAGGCCTTCGTGGAAGGAGTAAGTCTGATCACCGCAGGAGTCTTTAACAAATTCAGGTCTGAATTGCTATCTTCCCTAAATTTCAGTGGATGTGTGTCTATAAGCCACTATCTATCTCCTGCTTAGCAGACCCAGGTTGTATCCCTGGCAGTCAAAGAAGATGAGGAAATTCCTGAGCAACAGTCCAGCTGCAAAAAGGGAGTATTTTTCCAGTGAGTTCCATCCACAGTGTCAGTGCTCTCTCTCTTGAGGATACTAATGTAAAAAGTGAGCCCTCTTCATAGGGAAGCTGTCCTTTTTTGGGTAAAGTCCTCTGTGGATCCTAAGACTGTATTCCAAGTGACAGGGAGTAAGTGTCGCTGTGGGACAAGGGGCTTTAGCAAAGCATGTTTAACCGTCCCAGATGAGCAGCAAAACAGGTTCATGAAGAGAAAACCTGCTTCACACACCAAGGGAGCAGAACTTGCCTCGGTGCATCTTGGTGAAGCTGGAGGGTTGCTGGGAATACTACCACGAGCCTCTGGCAAGACAAAGGCATTCAGTGCCTGTTGTGTATCCAGCCTTGCTCCCTCTCTGTCCTGGAAGCACAGCGAACTGCAATGTTCTCCTCAAGCCCTGACCAGAGCTAGCTCATGAGGATGGATGCACTGAAGGTTTCAGACATGCCCTGGTTAGTTCAGCCTGCTGTGCCCCCCTGACTGCTCCAGCTGACTGGCTCTGCAGCGGCAGTGGTTTTTAGTTTCCAAGAGTTAGTGGCTGCACACTCTTCCTGAATGCTGCCTCTGTTTCTCAAGAAAGATATTCTGCATTTGCCTCTGGATAGTTTTGTAGTAAGATCTAAACAGTGACTCTGGGTCCCTCCAGGATATAATTACCCTGTTGTCCTAATCAGTTTCAGACTACATGTCATGTCTCCCTCGATCATTGTGGTCTCCTTACAGTACTGCATAGGATGTTTTCTTCATACACGATTCCTGACTTTTGCAATTGCATGTAGCTAGGGCAATACCACTGCAGAGCTGTGAAGAACAAATTGGGCAGGAAAAGGGAAAATAGACATCTACAGTGACTAACTTTATTCCTGCGTATTAATTATAGTTGATAGAATTGTTGACTCATATTAATAAATTCAACAGTCTCATGTTAATAAAATAAGTCATTTAATATTTATTAAGTCAACAGTAAGTTCCAAGAACAAGTAGTGTGTAAGACCCTCTGGAAAAGCTGTACATTTGTAAAGAAGAAGATTTATTTTCACTTTACTGCCTGGTTGACTGACATATCCAAATAATCTTGTTATTAGCAGGGGCTGCCTGATTTGTTGAACTGAGACCTGAGGAGAAGCAATTTATAAATAAAAGAGTGGAAATGCACACCGGAAAATAAGTCAGGACCTTAGATCTCTTGTCATAAGTGAGATGAAGAATAGGTTGGATTTGGAGGAATTTGCACACCTATCCATTGTTGAAATAGAGATTTGATCCAAATTACACCATGACCTGTGGAAACCTCTGCACCAAGTGACAGATCTACAGACGTAGCTATTGCTTACAGCTATTTTGCATTCAGAGCCTGGAACCTGTTCTCAGATAATGTGTTATTCTTGGCATTTCACCAGTTCCCTGACTTTATATTGCATCAGTTAGGCAACCTGAAAAGTTATACAATATAATCAAGTGCTAAAATTTAACACTTGAGTAATAATTTTAATATGAGGAACCCACCCTAATTTCTTATAGCTTTATTTGATTTGAATTCCTTTGAATAATAAAGAGATGAAACACAGGTCTCTAGGCTAGCTTTTTGATTTGAGAAGCCAGTCTGATAAATGACAGTGCATATTTAATTCTCCCAGTAATTTATTTTCAAATGCCTTTAAATAATATTTTGTTCTAGTGTTTGGAGGAGTCTCTGTTTTGTTCACTGAGTCTGATTCTTAGTAAGAAAACAATTGTTTTGAATGGAAAAGTATCCAGAAAACTGGAAATTTCACTAATATAACTGCAAAAAAATTCCCAAAACCCCAGTGAATTAACCTCCTTTCACATTCCCACTCTTAGCTATCTGAGTGCCACAAAGTGCTTGTGTCAAAGTTCACATACAGGGGATGACTAGTGCTCAGCAGCAGCAGCTTCTCTCTGAAAGGTTTGGAGCTGCCAACAGAGATTTTTGAGCTCAGTAAGACTTCTGGAGGGCCCAGAGACCAGGGTTTGTCTGCGGTGGGCAAATGTATCCCAGTGAGAAACCACAACCAGGCTTCAGAGGGAGAGGCAGTTTTAAAACATGACACACTGGGGGTGACCATTCACAGTCTAGGCGAGGTGATACCTGTCAGAAAAAATTGTGTCCCCAAGATTCGAATGAATTTTATCTATAAGTGGTCAGAAAACTTAACAATGCTAAGAGATGATGCTCGAGCTGATGCTGGAGAATAGATCTTCTTTGCCACTTTCTGAACACATTCAGGCCAACATTGTTTGGCTGGGTGCTCTTGCCTACTGAATCATTCTTATTTCACCTTTGATTACTTGTAATTTACATTTTCAGCTGCAGCCCTGTAACTTGGGCACGTTGGGAGTAATTTCAAGCCTGTCAGTATACCCAGGGCAATTTGGGTGACCTTAGTAAAATGTTTCTCCATCCAAAGCAGTTATCCCTGATCAGGTATAGCAGCCTGTGGGAGAAACCTCTTCTAAAACACAGGACATTTCTTGTGCATGGTTGGAAATTCTTCTGCTTCTCTCATTTAAATGACTCTAGTGCAGACAATCTGATTATCCAAGGATGAGGCCTGACCAGAATTTTATTAGCTTTACTTGCCTGTATTAATTTTGATATCTGCATCTCACCCACTTCCAGACCCCACCCTTCCTGCATTACAAATTTTACTCCCTCAGAAACAAATGAGATGGTAAAAAAAGGTGAACTCAAGGAAGTTATTGGAGGGAGAGAGAGGAATCAGATTATGCTTCCTTTGTTTAATGCAGTATTCTGAAAAACCTATTTATTTTTATTTAAATGCAGATTCCATTGAGCAGTTCTGCTCCTGCAAGTATGTAGTCATATTTCCCCTTTGCTGTCTTCAGGTTGACGATGCAGTGAAACAAAGAGCACAGATCAGACTCTAAGGAGGGCGTTGTAAATCAGAAATCCACTATGAAGAAAATATAACAAGACTAATAACTCTTGTGCTGATTGTTTCCTTTCCTGAAATAAATTGTAGATTTTTTTTCAGAGAGCTGTATGTGGGTTTAATAATGATGTGGATATTATGCTGAACTGGAAGTGAGACTGTGAGGTGGTCCTGACTGCAAACAAGTATGCAGAAATAAAGACTCTGGAGGAACCATGAAATAAAGAATACAGTGGAAAATGTGACCACAGGTGAAAAACTCTCAATACTTTCAAGATACTAATGGGAAAACAAACAAAACCTTAAAAATGCAGAGCAACTCTGTGTACTGAGAATCAAAAGGAAAGTGGTCTGCATTAAACTACTGAATGCATGCAGCTGGGCTCTGCACTCACTTTGCACCTTCATAATAATGAGCACTTTGGATGCAAGGAGAGAAAGGGGTCAGGTATCACTTCTCATGTGACTTCTTCTGAATTAGTGCCAACCAACTTGGGCAAGCCCTTTCTCTTAATGTAACAATTGCTTATCCCACATTTGGAGAAAGTTGGGAATTTAACAGTAGACAGCTTGGGATGTGTGTGGAGGGTTCAGTCTCCTCAGGAAGATGACAGGCATGAACAGCTACTGAATAAGTCATGCAATAGACTGCTAATGGCACAAGTGGTAATTTTACACCTAGAGCACAAGGAATTTCAAAGCCTTGAACATGACCGGGCCCTGCTTTGGGAAGGAAAGAGAAGACATAATATTGAAGAGAGGAGATAAGCAAGAGCTGGGGAAGAGATAAATTTTGCCCTTTTATCTGAAATTAGTTTTGAGTCAGAAGAAAGCTCAGGGCTGAACTGAGTTGTGTTGGATTTGCATGGCAAGATTTTGGCAGTGGAGAGGCTATCCTGTGAGCAGCTGCTGGAAGTTTCCTCCATGTCCAACAGAGCCAATGCCAGATGGCTCCAGGACAGACCTGCTGCTGGCCAGGGCCAATCCCAGATGGCAGTAATGACCTGGTAACATATTTTAGAAGGGAAAAAAAAATTGCACAGATGTAATTGTGCTCAGAGGAGTGAGGAGTGCAAAGTGAAAAGAATAGCTCTGCAGACACCAAGGTCAGGGGAGAATGGGGTGCAGGGGGGGAGGAGGATGTGCTCCAAGTGCCTGAGAAGACATTCTCCTTCAGCCTATTGTGCATACCATGGTGAAGCAGCTCTGCCCCTGCTTCCTGTGGAGATCCCTGGGGGATGCAGAGATCCACCTGTGACCCCTGGAGGAGCTCCACACTGGAGCAGGTGGGTGCCTGAAAGGAGGCTGTTTCCCTGTGGGAAGCTCATCCTGGAGCAGGCTCCTCTCAGGGACTGCAGACCCATGGAGAGAGGTGCCCATGCTGGAGCAGTTTTCCTGGTCAGACTTGTGACCCTGTTGGGAACTGTCCTGGTCTGAGGACTGAGTGATGAGCTGACCACAGCCCCCATTCCCTGCGTCCCTGTGCCACCAGGAAGCAGACCGCGGAAAGGGTAGGGGTAGGGGAGAGATGTTTTTAAAGATTTGTTTCACTCGTTATCCTGCTCTGATTTCATTGGTAATAAATTCAACTAATATCCCCAAATTCAGCCTGTTTTGCCCAAAAATGTCAGTAACCAGTAGTGATCTCTCCCTGCCCTTATCTAAACTCATGAACACTTCATTTCACTTTGTCTCCCCTGGCCACCTGGGGAGAGGAGAGATAGAGCAGCTTTGGTGATACCTGGCATCCAACCAGGGTAAACCACCACAGGAGTAATGGAAAACTTGCTTTCAAATTCAGCTTTTTTGCTCTCAGAAAAAAGATGTCTCACTCCTTCCAAGCAGTGAATTTAATTCTCCAAGAGGACATCTTCAAGTGGACTCTCTACTGGTGGAAAGAAGGAAGCAGAGAGAATCTAGCGCAGGTTTTTGCAGAGAGCAGTGCCTTAGCTGTGTTGTACCTGCACAATCTCTTTTTGTCTCTGTCCTGGATCAACAGCATTTTTCAATCAGGCCCATTTTGCAGCAGGTAGTTATAACATTGGGGAGTTATGACAGGTACTTTCAGAGAACTGTCTGTTTTCTGGGCTGGCTGTTGAAAATCATGTCCGCCAACACCCGTGTGTTCTGCTCCTACCTTTCCAGTCTTGGTGCACCCCTTCCACCTTCTCAGCTTCAGGCTTGCAAATTTCTGCTTTGCACACCAATAGCAGATAATGCCACCACTTTTCCACCTGTCCCCAGTTCTTTTTCTTAGGCAGCCCACCTTCAGCATTGTGGCCCATTTATACTCTCCAGCACGGCAGCTGTGTGGCTGGAGGGAGGTTGGCCTCTGACTGATTACACTTCATTGCTCTTGAAGCAGAAGGGGAAGGGGAGAGCTAAACGACTCTAGCTGTCCCAGGTATCACCCTTGCATAAAGAAGCTACAAGATCTTTGCAGGGACTGTGATTTTTCCTGCTGCTGCTGCAGATCAGTACAAATTAAAAACACGCATGTGTGGGTTACTGACTTCCTTGGCAGGAGAGTAATCTTGTCCTTACTATAAAGTTTCATGCTTGTGAGCAGAATGGCTGCAGGAACTAAAATATCATTGTGTGTTCTAAAACAAAAGTACCCTGGTAACCTTAGTCTGGAGAAAATACAAGACAGGAGTTAATAATTAGCAGATTAAAAAAAAATATGGAAAATCTGTCAGTTACACAGCAAAGGTTTGTGAAGACAAACATTTGAGTACCAGAAAGTTGATGTTTGGACTTGCTTTGACTTTTAGAGAATCATTCTGTAAATCGCACACAACAAACTGAACCCTAGAGTTCTGAGAGGCTCCACTCAGAGGGAGGTGCTGGTCACAGCTGGTTGTAGTCCAGGTCAAAGGGTCTCACCTAGGATCACTGTTTGTGGGGTAGCAAGAGAGTAGGCTTTAGTCCTAGTAATTTTCCTTCCTGTCTGAAATTCAGATTGGTAGCTTTCTCTGAAATTGTGATGATGATGAAATTATTTTTCCACTTTGGTTGTTATTCAAGCAATTGAAATAAGTTTCCAATGGTGTTTGTTAAAAACAGGTGTTCTAAATAGCATCAGTTCCTGGGAGCAGACTGGGTTTCAACAGGAGATGAGTCCAGGTGCTGTTCATTGAGGCTGAAGCCTTACCAGCATTTCTGAGATCATTGTGTGACTCCAGGTCTGAGATAGGGAGAGAGGATGCATCACTAGAGCTATAAAAATAAGCCCTTGAGGCTGGGTAGAGGCATGATCTGGCTCTTCTGTTTCACTTGACCATATACGTATCACCTTGTTACAGCCTGTGTGAAATGCAGAGTTACCTTCCTGCAGTGACTGCTTCTCTCTCTTCATTCACGTGGAGGGTGCTTTTGGTGTTTGCCCTGCTGGGTGGGCAGGCAGAGGGCTGCTCCTGTTGCTGGCTGACAAGCCTGAATGGTCATGAGCTGTAAGTGAGCTAAAATGTTTGCTTACAACAGATCCGTGAACCTATGCCCAGGAAGAGAGATATATTCTGTTTCTTGGCATAGTGAATGGGAGTTTCTGTAAATGGTGTTTTAGCAGATGTCCAGTGTTGTGGCACTTGTTGTTCAGAGTTATTTCAGTGCTGATTCAGTACTATCAGGGTCCAAGTCTAGATGCTGAAAATTACATTAAAATGCTAAATGTATCTCTAATTACCACAAGAAATTCTCTGACACACTGCTTTGTAACATAATTAATGTACTCTTAATGTGACAGTGACTGAGTCACGTACTTCCCAGGTGGAACTTTGATTATTTTGGCTATTGTTAATAGATCAGAAGCAATCCCCACAAGTTCAAGCATCTTGCTTCATGTAGCATGTGCATGCTGTTGTGTGCATGCCATGTTTCTGCTGTGGGTTGTGCAGCCTGAGGGTGAGCTTTCTGCCTAAGCAGGAGCGACATATGGGAGGTGGCACTGGGATGAGTGAAGTGCCAAGAGAAGGACTAGAAACAGACAGACTTGCAGAAGAAATAACCAGGAGGAGGAGGGCAGAGCAGCAGAGGCAGTTGGAGTAGCTGGGACATTCAGTACAAAAGAGTTCCCTGTACTAGAAAAAGAAAGAGGTTGATGGAGACTTCCTGAAAACTGCTTGGAGACAAAGCCCACCTGATGAGAATTAAACTCTGTACTAATACTGGAGGGCAAACCAAATTGTGGAGAAGCCTGATATCCAAAAAATGCGTATGAATAGTTTGGGGATAGTCCTGTGGAGCACAGCAGAACTGTGTTTAGGACTTGAGAACAGACCTGAATGCCAAAGGAGGAGGAGAAAAACATTTCTTATGCAGTCAGTGGAAGAAGAAATGAAGGCAGAGTGAGACAATAGGGCTCCTACATCAAGAAAGGTCATACTGAGAGCAAGACCTGTGCAAAACATGTGGACAGCGTTGCTTTCCATGCCCTGCTCTTGGGAAGCACTGGCTGAAGATCAAAGAAACCTGAAGAGGTTGCAGCAGGACAAGGATTGATGAGGAATCCTTGTGTAGAATAACAGGTCTGAAGAGCCTGAAGGCAAATCTCTGGTGAAAGGGACTAACGTGGTCCTACCTGTCTAAGAGTACTTGCAACAACCTTGAAAAAGAAATGTTTCACCAAACCTTGTGATTTCTGTCAAAGTTTGCCATTAGCCCTGTGAGCTGGGCTGCCTGCATGAAGGACAGGTGAAGGATATTGTGTACATTATGGCTCTGCCATCTTTTGATGAAGCATCAGGTACTTGAGGGATGTCCTTTTGGATGACATGATGACAGGTCTGCTCTGCCGCAATTCCCCAGATAATTCCTGGAGAGCAGGCCAGGGGCCTGTGGCACTTTAAGAGGTAATGAAGGGTCACTGTCACCTGATTCCTTTAATTCTGCTTATGCTTTGAAGAGTGGCCCTGGTAACTGTTGACAACACAAGCAAAGACTGCTCCAGCTGGTTCCTTGTCAGGCCATTCAGCTTACACAAATGTGTGACCCACAGCAGTGCAGGACTTATGGCTCTGAGTGCCAGGGGGAAGTGTCAGGTGAGGAATCACACTAGGGCAGCATACCTGTCCAACCAAAATGCTGAGGCTGAGTCCAGGGAAGATGGAAATTCAATGTTGAGTGGAAGGACAAAAGCTCACCTGTTTTCATTTTCAGATTTTTTGTGAAAGAGGGGCCTTATGGTACATCTGAGTTTTTGTTTTGCAAGCTGTGTTTAGTAGGTCATGAAAGCTACCACAGAGAGGACAGGGAGTCCAAGTGCTTATAATAACACAAGATTGAAAATTTGAATCTGGGTTTTTTTCCCCCCATTTGTGTCTCCTTGTTTAAAGAATAATTCACTAAGCTCTGGGTTGTTCTCCCTCTAAAGAGAAACATGACCTAAATTTTGGCTGTTGCAAGAAAAGGTAGTTACAGCTTTAGAGGCAAAATAAAAAATAAAACCAAAAAACTCCGACACTACATACACATAAAATCTGTCATGGTTTAACCCCAGGTGGCAACTACACACCACACAGCTGCTGGCTCACTCTCACCATAGTGGGCATGGGGAAGAGAATCGAAAGAGTGGAAGTAAGAAAACTCCTGGGTTGAGATAAAGACAGTTTATTAGGGAAAGCAAAAGCCACACACACAAGAAGAGCAAGAGAATGAATTCATCCACCACTTCCCACTGTCAGGCACGTGTTCAACCATCTCCAGGAAAGCAGGTCTCTATCATGTGTAATGGTTATTTGGGAAGAAAAACTCCACCACTTTGAATGTCCCCTCTTCTCCCAGCTCTATAAGCTGTGCATGATGTTCCATGGTATGGAATACCACTTTGGTAAGTTCGGATCAGATGTCCTGGCTGTCTTCCCTCCCAGCTTCTTGTGCACCTGCTCACTGGGAGAGTGGAGGAAGGAAATATCCTTTGTAGCATGGCCTGGCTAGATGGTGACAGTGTGGGGGGGGTGACAGTCCCCCTCTTTTGGGGCTCCACAGAATCCCAGCTACCAACGGAGGTGCAGTGGGACAAAAAGTGCACAGCAGCACAGGCCTGGGTGGCATGGGTTACTTTGTTTGATGTTACACGCCCTGAGCTCCCAGGTCCCAGGCAAGGAACTGGGAGCAAACGACAACTTATAAAGGGGGGCAGGTCTCAAGGGAGGATACAATCTTCAACTAATCAGGAAACTGGGGGTGGAACACAAGGCAGGGGATACAAGGGAGGAAAACTACTTGGGACAGGAGGGGTTAACAACTGGATATGGGAGGAAGGGGTTTGAAATTTGGCAGGAAAGTAGCTAAGTAACAAACATAAACTGACACCTGGCTCAATTGAAAAACAAAGGCAGGTCTGTGTCCCTCTAAAACAGGGGGAGAAAAAACCCAAAAGGACTATCAAAGCACAAATCAAGCAATAACCTGCAAAATAGAAGCACACTGCAACAGCCCTTCACTTAGAGTAAGCCCTCCTTACGAACTGCTAAGACATCAGTGTGTTATCAACATTGTTCTCATAGAAAACCCAAAATACAGCACTGTACCAGCTACTAAGAAAACCAACTAGCTGAAATCATGTCTAAATTTTTCTCAAGGTGCAAATTAAGTATAGCAATGATGTTCAAACCCCAGCAAGGCTCATTTTGTAGGGAGGACTAAGCACTACTTGTTAGTTACGCATCCCCAAGAAAATATTCTTTGTCCACAGAAGGACTGGATCTTTTCTCTAAGATGCAGGAATGTGGCAATTTTCAAGTGAACTTCTTTTTCAAGTGAATTTCTTTTTCCTGTCTTTTTTTCATGCTACTTCTGGTATCCCAGACATGCTGTTAACACTTCCCAGTTCAATACTTCTGTGAATTTAAATAGCACGGAGCTGACCCTTATCTTCTAGCTCATTAATAAAATGCTAGAAGATACCTGACCTAAAATCTAGTTCTTTTGAGAAATATTACTGCTTGACTTAATTCACTGCTGTTCAACACTGCCCTTTGTAGCTAAATACCTTCATGCTTCTGAAATTTATGCGACAGCATTGACAACTGAAATGATCTGAGTTAACACTCTTGGGTAAGACTGTTACAGTTTTTGTTTTCTCTCTGTAGGTTGACTGTAGTCCACCTATAGAGAGAATGCATGAGAAATGATGTAGTAGCTATATAGCTTTTTTTGGGTTAGCTATTTGTATTGAAATATAGACATCCTACACAGTAAGTTATAGCTAACTATTAGCAAAAGAGTGATCAGCATTATTGTTCCTTCAAAATTTCTGAGTGTTTGGAAGTCATTAAAAAAAAACCTGTCTGACTTCTGTGAGCTTGGGGTTGGAGTCTTTGCCGTTCAGGCCTCTCACACTGTTTGCACTATTAATGGTTGTGGTGGTCTGTGATTGTTTCCCAGTGAGGCCCTTAGTGCCATGTAAGTAATCAATACAAGCCCATAAGTGTTCATGTATCTTTTGCCAGCTTATTACAGAACCTCATATACCCATCTGGATGGTGGAAATAGTGTGGGATCTTTTTTACTCCCTTGCATCCCTGTGGAACTTCAGAGAAGTAGATGATGCATAACTCGATCCACATTCCTTCTCTGAGTCCCCCTCAAATGTGGTTGTTGGCTAGCTTCTTCTGCCAGGGCACCAAGAGAAGCTGGCTACTCAGTGTTTTGGAAGGAGTTTTGTCAACCATTTGTTTACAGTTGCCAGTCTGTTTTTAACTTGGCAGCCTCAAATCAGTCTGGAGCCATAGAAATACTGCTGGTAATTTTTGGCTGGAGATAGGTGTAGATGCACTGTGCAACATGCCACCAGTCAGCAGTCACATTGGCATCTTTACCAGTGCAGAGAAGAAAAGATATCAGCCCATGAGTCTGAATTTAGATATTCAGGGGAAAGAAAGGCAGGAAATTATGAATATTTGCTTCTAATTTGAAGACTGATTTAGAGAAGAACAGATGTAGGAAATTAATCAGAAACCCAGGGATGAACACTGTTTAATATTCACTCCATTGTCCTTAGGACCTCATTACATACTCTCTGAAACTGGAGTCTGAAGAGCTTTTATGGGAGCAGTTTCTGGAGAAGGGTAGCATGCCAGGACAGAACAGGACTTCAAAGTAGAATGGCACTTGATGAAAGAAGATCCCATCTATTCTCTCAGAGCCTGTGTAGTTATGGCTTGCTAATGAAGCCATTATATAATGGATTTGATCTCTAGCCCCCTGGAAGGGGATGAAACTGTCTGGTGCCAGGTGACCACTAATGCTTCTAGCTGAGTGACCCTGTGGTTCTGTCCTAGCCCTGAGCCACAACCTCTCAGCTGGCCTGCTGCTCCAGCAGCTGTGTGGCACATGGTGGTCCCTGCTCATTTCCTTCCAGCTCTTCAGATAAGGGATTTTGTCATTGCCTTGCCCAGCAGTTGAGCCCTGAGGACATTTTCCGCCTTTGTGTTATTTTTCCTAAGGTTTCCTGGATGTGACACAAGGACTGGGAAGGGGAGCAGAAGCCAGCTTTGTCCTTCACTAGTCCAGCATGGGGTGAGGTGATGTATAGATACCAGGGCTCTTCTTTATCTGTTTGCCTTCAGCAGATGGCTGAGGCTATGAGAAAGGACTGGATGAAATTTCCTCTGTTGTGCAGAGTAAGAGGACAGAGATCTTTTTCATGAGTCTCTTGTATAGCCATCTCTCACATATTGCTTCCTGAGAGTGAGAGAAACAGTGGAGATGTTGACTGGATTAGTAGGAAGCTTATTAGTTTGTGCTAGAGAATCTCTTGCTGCTACTTTTTTGCCACTTTTACTTGTGTCAGCTGAAATATACCATCCTGGTCTTGTTTATTTCACAGTGCACAGGGACTTAGAAACTCTTCTTCCCATTTAGGCATTATAAAGCTTTCATTATCATGAATCATCAAGTGTCCCAAATGTACAGGACATTAGCCAGCATCTCCTCTATGCATAAGTATTTCCCATGCCGCTCTGGCTTTCTTATATTTTTTTTAGTGTTAAGCCAAAAACTTTTCACCAAAGGACTTATATTTATTTCTGTTGGAGCTAGAGCTTCAAACACTCTTTTAGTTTTGTTTTAATATCAAAAAAGCAATTATGCTTGCCTACTGCTG
Organism: Fringilla coelebs; assembly: GCF_963513975.1. Taxonomy (NCBI): domain Eukaryota; kingdom Metazoa; phylum Chordata; class Aves; order Passeriformes; family Fringillidae; genus Fringilla; species Fringilla coelebs. The sequence continues at coordinate 64,423,930 of NC_140031.1, read as the reverse complement.
CACCTGCATTATTTCTATTAATAATAAATATATGCCATTTAAACAGGGGCTTTTTACGTGCTAAGTGCTTCATAAACAATTTCAAAAACCAGTGTTAAAAGGAACTGTTGCATGGCTGGGCACTTGAAAGCTGGGAAATGCTAATGTGAACCTGGCTACCATGGTTATGTGCTTTGTGCATAATCATTATTTATTAATTCTTGGCTTATTCAAGTCCCCAGAAGTTCCTGTTGTAGGAGGAGGATTTCAATGAGCTGGAAACACACAGAGAGTGGAACCAGGGACATGTGGCCTAGGGAGAGTACAGGGATACAGTTCAGATGTGTAGGGATGGGATCAACAAAGCTGAGACACAAATGGAACACAACTTGGCAAGGGGTGTAAAGAATAACAAAAATAAACTGCCTATGAGTCAGAAAAGAAAGGCCAAGGAGAGTGTACCCCCTGATAAATGAGAAGGGAGAGCAGGTGTCAGAGGATCGGGAGAAGGCAGGGATGCTCAGTGAGTTCTTTGCCCCAGTCTTCACTGGCAGTCAGGCTTCCCACTTCTCTCAGCTCCCAGAACCTCCAGGTGGGGGTTGAGGAAATGAAGTCCCTCCCAGTGTAAGCAAAGAGCAGCCTCAAGACCACCTGATGAAACTGAATAGGCACAAGTCTGTGGGGTCTGACAACACACATCTCAGGGTCCTGAGGGAATGGCTGATATTGCTACCGAAGCATTCTACACCGTATTTGAAAAGTCACAGTGGTCAGGCGAAGTGCCTGGTGACTGGAAAAGGGAAACATCATTCTTACTTTAGAAAGGGGAGAAGGGAAGATCCAGGGAACTACAGACCAGTAAGCCTCGCCTCTGTGCCTGTGAAAATGATGGAGCCAATCCTCATGGAACGGATGTGAATGCACATGCAAGACTAGGGGGTGATCTGAGATGCCCAGCATTGCTTTCTTTACTAAGGGCAAATCATGCCTGACCAATCTGGAGACTTTTTGTGATGGAGTAATGGTCAACAAGACAAGACTGATGGATGTCACCTACCTAGACTTCTGTAAGGTTTTTGATACGGTCCCACACCACATCCTGGTGTCCAAACTGGAGAGACATGGATTCAACAGAGGGACTGTTCAGTGGATGAGGAACTGGCAGGATGGATGCCACCACAGAGGTGTGCTCTGTGTCCAGGTGGAAGCTGGTGACAAGTGATGTCCATCAGGGCTCCTTTTTGGGACCGTGCTCTTCAGTGTCCTCATCAATGGCACAGGCAGTGGGACTGAGTGCATCCCCAGCAGGTTTGGAGATGACACAAAGCTGAGCAGTGTCCCTGACACAGCACAAGGATGGGATGCCATCCAGAAGGACCTGGATGAATTTGAGAATTTGGCCAATGGACTTCATGAAGTTCAACAAGTCCCAGTGCCAGGTGCTGCACCTGGTTTGGGGCAATCCCAGATGTAAATGCAGACTGGGAGATGGGCTCACTGAGCACAGCCCTGTAGAGAAGGCCTTGGGGGTTCTTGTGGATGAGGGCTTGGGTAGGACTCAGCCATGAGCTCCTGCAGCCCACAAGCTCTACCTTACCTGGGCTGCACCCAGCAGTGTGGCCAGCAGGGTCAGGGAGGGGGATCTACCACACTCTATTCTGTGGCATGGGACCCCACCTGGGGTTGTCAGCCTAGGAAAAACATGGGCCTCTTGGAGCATGGGAGGTCCCTGAAGATGATTACAGGGATAGGGCAATTCTCTTCAATGATCTCAGGATGAGAGAGCTGGGGTGGTTTCAGCCTGAAGAAGATCTGGGGAGGGTTGACCTCATTGTGGCCTTCCAATATTTAAATGGAGCTGGAAAAAGCTCATTGATTGATTTTTCATAAGGTAGTGGCAGGACAAGAGGCAATGGCTTTAACTGGAAAGAGAACAGGTTTAAATCAGATATTAGGAGGAAGCTCTGTACAAGAGTGTGGTGAGGGACAGCAACAGGCTGCCCAGAGAAGTTGTGGAAGTGGAAGCTTCATCCCTTACAGTTCTCAAAACCAGGTTGGATGGAGCCCTGGCCAGCTTGAGCTCATGGATATAACAACCCTGCCCATGACAGGAAAATTACCTTTAAAGTCCCTAAAACCCAAACCACTGTGTGATTCTATTGACTCTGTAACTCTATGACTGGTTCTTCTTTTGAAAAGGAACAGAACAGGAGAGGGATTGCAGGATAAGAGAGAATAGACCCAGGAAGCAGAGAAGTGCACCAGGAAAAGAAATGAACTCTGTAGGTGAATGTGAAAGCCCTACAAGATGTCTACTTTTCCTGTCTGATCATGTCACTTGTTTCAAAAGCAACACAGGTACTTTCTGCAATATTTTGTTCTCATGATATAGGGCAATTTCATTCTTGTGAAAATATTTTACCCAGCTGATGACACATTTTATTTGAGTAGTGCTCCCTTGACCTTGACTGGACAGTGAGGTCTTCTGATTAGCTTGCTGAACCAGGGAAACAACTGAATGTCCAAGTTACAGAATTTGTTTTTAGGAGTCTGATCTTTCAGCAAAGAAAAAAAGACAACTAGGTTTTTCTTCTTTATTTTTCTTCTCTTTTTTTACCTTGTCCTAAATAATGATTTCTAACTAGAGAGTACATAGTAGAGTAGGTATCCTGGACTAGTAATCTGGGAAAGAGAGGAATTATTTTGGATTCCTGGCTTCACTACCTTTCCTGCTACCTTGATTTTCCTCTCTTTATTCTCAGTAGTACCTAAGCTGTAGTTGATGCTTCCTGCTGTAGATAACATTGATTTGGGCTTAGGTTTGCAGTGCTTAGACCATTCTTGAAGAAAAGCTTTTGTTCATCTGCCACAGTGTAGAGATATGTAGGACTTGCTTCAGGTAGGAAAACACAGTTTAATGTCTGTCCTCTGCTGGGCAGAGGCTGTGGGGTCAACACAGGTTGTGTGTAGTTGGGTTTGTAGTGCAGTTATTTTTAATGCTGTGCATGAGGACAGCATTATGCAAAACCTGAGATAATCAGCACAGGTGCTGGCTGTACCGTCCATCAGCACAAGGGTTCTGCAAAGTTGGTGACTCGTTGCAGGCCACAGAAGCTGTATTTTTGATGGTACTCAGGCTTTCCTCTGTCCTTCATGTCATGTCATGTCCATCTGGTCAGCAAGAAATACAGAGTCAATCTTGCAACAAACAACAGCAGAGAAGATATCTAGGCCAACTCACCCAATCTTCTTTTCCATTGTCCTTCAGCAAAGGGAGATCCTAAATTTAGTATGAAACAAAAGGCATGCAAGCAGAGGGGGTTAATACACAACAGCTCTTAATGTTCAGAAGCAACACAGAATGTTGTTTTGTGGCAACCTTTCAGAGCTTTAGATGCCATTTTAAATGTGCTTCTTTTTTTAACATTATATTAATATTTAATTATAATTAAATACATTGCATGCTACATTAGAAATAATTTAGTACATCATTTATATATACATGAATATTTTAAACCAGGCTTTCTCGAGGAGAAAGGTGATGAAATAATGTGTGGAAATGTGCAGAAAAACTATACTAATTTTTCTGCTCCCTTTGAAAATTTTGAACTTGTCAGCTGATTTCAGCAAACTTGATCAAAGAACAGAGGTTTCAAAGAAGAATTGCTTTAAACTTTTAATAAAATGTTTCTCTCTGTTAGATGAAAGCAAGACACTCATATCTGAGTCCCTGTGAGTAGAAAAAAAATTTTTACACTCAGGCCCTTGATTGGACGCCAGAAATCAAGAGTTATCTTCCCCTCACCATCTTTTCCCAAATACAGAACAAACTTGTTTATTTTGGAAACCTTGTGCCACACAACAGCGCTGGTGTGGTGTACATAATTTCCCTGAAATTGGTTCAGGTCTTACATATTCTTCAAGCTCAATTCTGTCCTGAAAGTTCTTTGGGTAATTCTCGTTGTCTCTGTCCTAAGTGAAAGTTTCATATCTGCTCAATTCTTTGTTGAAATCCAGACAAAGGAACCCTAGTGCATTTCCTTTGTCCAGAAAATAAGTGATTAGAGAAAGACACCAATTCAGCCAGCCATGAGGTATGTATGATAAAAGCACAAATTGTGCATGATTTCTTGTACCCCTTTAGAAGGGCTCCTCTGTTCACTGTGTTCTGCCATTGGCTTGACTAAAGGCCAGGTGACAGCCTGGATGTTTTCTTTTCCTTCATGCAGTGTTACTACACTGCAGTCTCTTGGTAGAGCTCCTGATTTTATAGGTCTATAAAAAGGTTTCAGAAGTCTGGAAAGGAGGCAGCAGGGTTCCCATCTGTCATCAGACACAACAGCCTTAACAAATCTGGAAAAGCACTGCATCTGGAGTACAGGGATTCTGATAAGGAGTCCATTCCAGGTTAGCCTGGAGTTTTGTTATTTGGGTATGTCATTGCAAACTGTGGCTGCAGACACTTACGCAAAGAAATAGAAATATATAAAGATCTTTGTCCAAGATGCCTTTCCACTCTGTGCCAAAAGTCTCTACTTTGGAGATGTTTCTTTCTCAGAGAAGTTCTCGTAGAAATGACAGCCTCCATTTACAGTGACCAATTTCTGCAGCATAGTTTTCCTGTCTGACCTCATCCCACAGTTGTCAATGTGTTTAGCTGCACCTGAAGCTCTCCCCTACACTGTGCAAATTTGCTTAATTTCCCTGTGTTATCATTACCTCCTACTAATAGAGCTCATCAGTGTTATATTTCTGCATCATCCCTTTTCAGTTTTTTTCGTCCACACAATTATTGAAAAATACAGACTAGTTTGGGAACAGCCCAAATCTTCTGCTCTTCCATTCTCAACCCTGAAAGCAGCCATACCATTGCTCCTAAATGCAGGACTATAGATCAGTCATTACTGCTGTGTGTAGGTAGTGTCTTGTCAGAAATATAGGACTTAGTTCTCAGAATTCTCAGAACTGGTGTTCCCATTAAAATCAGATTCCTTACATGTCCATTATGGTGAGTTATGCATACTTGTTTGGCTGGATGTACCTGTCTCCATCCAGACTTCTAGTGGGCACTGTAAGCAAGGAATTATTAGTGTTCTTAGGTGGATATCTGAAAACTGGCCATGTGTTTTGAGCTCTAAAAATAGTAAGTTCTCTCCACAAGTGAAATGATGAATGACTGTGTCTGAAGTAGAATACAGGTTAGGTCAGATGAACCAATTACATTTAAAACTATGTGAGTCAAATTAGTTTTTGATCTGTTCAGTGCTTCACCTGTGTATGAAACCCTGGGATGTTGGTCTATGTTTGCATCATAGTCTTTGAGCTTTGTCCTTACTAGTTTCTGATGACACGAGCTGATATGAACCAGAGGACCCCAGGAGGGAGAGAATACACTGATCTAAGTCAAACAGCACCACATCTGACCCAAACACTGGAGTGGGGCTTCCAAGCTTTTGGTTCTGCCAAAGACTTATGTGTATCTCCAGTTTCAGATGAGCTTCTGCTGCCCACCCCTATTTTGTCTTCCTACTCTAGAGTGCAGGGTCTCTGGCTTGGAGACTGTGCAACACCAGCCATGGGGAACCCTGTTTGTTGTCACTTAACAAATGGACACTGTCCTTTACAAAGTGGTTAATTTTGGACAGCCAGCGTTCCTATTTTTATCTGTGTTATCTGTCTCAGTCCTTTTACTTCTGTGGTACATTCACATATCAGAAAGACTGTTCTACTCAAATTTTCCACGGAAGCTTGAATATTTGTATCTTAGTTTTACATATAAAAAATGACAATACTATAGGAAACCTGACGCCCTTTTGAACTTGGTGATTTTAAGGCTGTTTTCCAGCCTGAGAGGTGATATAATTCTACATTGTCTGGTTAGGAGACAGTGTCTCAAATTCAGTTTTTCATGATAAATTAGCTCAGTGGATGGCAGCCAGTTCAGTTCCCAGGCATCTATTCACAAAAACCAAGGTGTACTCAGCTATTAGAAATATGATACACTTGCATGTGTATTTTAGATATTTTTAAATAGGTGAATACTTCTTGGGTTTTCTGGAAGGAAATTCTATTTAAATTGTATTCATAAATAGTTTCTCAGACATTTAAATAATATTAAGCCACATTTTAATTGTTAATATGTAACCTTTATAAAGCATAATAATATTTTGACTATTTATGAGTCAGTGTTTTAACACAACAACTGCCAGGCAAGGTCTGAAATCACCATTTCTTGACTAGGATGTGACTGAATAGTAGAAGGAGGTCTGAAGAAGTCTTGAAATCTGAGCAAGGCTGATTTGGCATTAGAGATGAGGCAGTCCTTCCTGATAAAAATAGGTTTGCTGCAATGTTTCCAGTTTAGTCTCGTGCCTTGTAATGTTTTACTGTGTAATGACAGCTCAAGACAGAGACCATTCACTCACTTTTTGATCTGATCCATCATGTCTGGGAAGCAGTATGTGATTGGTACAAGAATAAGAGAAGTGCTGTTTTGTGCTGTGTTTTCTGCAGGGCTCCCCTGCTGTTTCTCCCTCTCTATGTTACAGTTCAGGACAGCGTGGCTCTGCTCCTGCTTGGACATGGAGCCCAATGTTTTCAGGTGTGCCCTGGCAGTCATGGGGAAAGCTTTCATTTGTTCTGCAGTGAAGGTACCAATCCCTTACAGAAACTGTTCGCAGCAAAATTTTCTTTATTGAATGCTTGATTGCAAAGTTTCACTCTGGTGCTTCTGAGGGAGCATTGTAAAGTGTTCATAGAACTTGCCAGTATTGGCCTTTGTGGGTGAATTAAACTCTCTCCTGCATGTCCCTGAGGCACAGGCATGTCAGGACTGATCTGGGGAGAAATGGGGCTGCATTTGTTGATGGCAGCTGAGTTAATTGGTCTTGTGGTGCAGAGTAGTGCCAGGCTTCTCTCCTTGCCCTCAGAAAAGTGAAGGTAAATTAGTATCTGTGAGGAGATTTGGTTTCTCAAAGTGAGTAGTTTTTAGGTAAGCTTGTACATGCCAGAGACCCAACCACACAATCCTTGGAGGCTGTTTTTTCAATGATCATGGAATAATAGAATCATTAAGGTTGGAAAAGGCCTCTGTGATTTTCAAAGTTAGATTTAAAATTGGGATGACCTCTGGAAGGAATAGGAATGATGCATGCAAGCAGCTCAGTTTTCAGCACCTGGTCATTACATATTGTCCTGTAACATGATCAGAGCCTGATTTTCATATTTTACTGTGGCATGGAGATTATATGGTCTGGTGTAATACCAATATAAATAAATAGACTCAGCTAGTGTTAGGACACACATGACAGAGAGGAGAGAAATGACCTTGCCAAAAGTACTTCTTTGGCTGCATGGTGAGGGAATGTGTGCTGGCTTCTGCATCTCTAGGCAAAAGCAAATCTCCTTTTACTGTGCATCCTTTTGGATCAACTTTATCTCTTCTCTGCTCTGTTGCATCTCTGCCTTGACTTTCCTTTCAGTGACTGTAGGTTTGGCAAATACTGCAGGTTTTGGATTACAGCACCACTTGAAAAATGCAGAGCAAAACCATCAGGAACATCTGAAGAGTCCCATATTTGCACAGGGACTGTCAAGTTATGGGAGAGTGTTCTGGATTCTTGGAGCAAGCAACTTTGCACTGTTTTATTCTTTATTAAAAGGCAAATTGAAATGTAATAAATATGCATACAGGAATACAGTTTGTACTACTGGTTGGGTAATTACCCAGCTCAGGAATAAATAGGTGCCTTTTGACTGTAGGCACACAGCTGTAGCTCTGCTACAGAAATGGAAATATTATTTCAGAGGAGATACAGAGGCTGGAGGTGGGGGGAATATCAGGCTGAATGGTAACACTAGATTGAAAAAAGAGATTGCCTGCAATCTTTTTACCAGAGGAAAGCAAGGACAATCAATGTTAACCAGCATGGTTTGCTGCAGCAACTTGCTAATGTCAGCACAGTCCCCATCTCTTCCTGTTTGTTTCAAGAGCATAAGTCTCTGGCTGGAGTGACAGAATCTGTCCTTTTTCCTTTCATTCGTGTGGCTTGACTGCCCTAGTGCTCTCCAAGAAACTGAGAAAATACTCAGTTCTTTCCTCCTATTACCTTGTACTTGTAGGACAGTCATTTGTTCTACATGTTGTGTATTTCCTACTACTATCTAAGGGCTGCTGCATCCCCTCTCCTATCCATAGCTGCTGCTTTTCATTAGCATGTTGAAGTATTCATTAGTATATCTCAGTAGTGTATTAGGAAAGGGACACATGGAAGAGTCTGGATAGAGAAACAGAAGTAACTATGAAGGCTGGCACTGCAGCTGTGACCAGGCTGCACGTGTTGAAACATTTCTCCATGAACAGATAGCCAAATGACAAAGGATAAACTTTGACTTTTAGATAATCCCTCAAGTTTTGCATACAGTTTCCAAACCAGATTGGTACCAGTGTGTGGAAGGTATAAAAAATAAAAAACCAAACTCCTGGAAAAGCACAAATGTGGCTGTGAGTTTTGTCTGTGGTTTTCAAAATCAATCGTCTTGAAATACACAAAGGGACACCTGAGGGACAGATTATCACCCTAGTGAAAGTTTCTTCATTTTTTTCAATTCCTCTGTTCTTATCCACTCTCATAGGCAGAGCTTTTGCTCTGACACAGGCATTGCCTGAGGCTTTGTTCTGGATTTGTCTGAACTAGAGTTAATTTTCTTCACGTGTCTAGTATGGGCTGTGTTTTGGACTTGTGCTTAAGACAGGGCTGATAATATAGAGGTGCTTTTGTTACTGATGAGCAGAGTTTACACAGAGCCAAGGCCTTTTCTGCTTTTTCTACTGCCAAGCTGGTGAGGAAGTTGGTGGTATATGTGGGGATGGGGGGAGACACAGCCAGGGCAGGTGACCCAAACTGACCAAAGAGATGTTCCATACCATCTGACATCCTGCTCAGTGTTTCAATCTGAGAGGAAGAAGGAGGAAAGAGGCTGTTTGGAATGATGGTGTTTGTGTTGCCAAGTCACTGTGAAGTGGGATGAGGCCCTGCTGTCCTGGAGATGGCTGAACAGCTGCCTGCCCAAGGGAAGCAGTGAATTAATTTCTTGTTTTGCTTTGCTTGTGTTTATGGCTTTTGCTTCCCCTGTTAAATTGCCTTTATTGGAAACCATGAGTTTTCTCACTTTTATTCTCCCACAACCCGCTGTCTGAGCAAGTGGCAGTGTGGTTTTTTGGTGTCTTAAGACACCAAAAAACCACACTGGTGTTTTTGTGGCTTAAACCACAAGTGACATACAGATATTTCTACATTGAAGAAACACAGTATTTCAGCTTGGAGTGATGAGAAATGGCAGGAACATCTTGCCCAGGTAAGTGTTTTCATGTTTTTTTCCAACTACCTTCTAGAAAATGGTACAATCAAGAGAAGTAAACCTCTTGTTTATGCCTAGCATAACGTGAAATATACTGCTGCACATGTTTGTATTTACCCTGCAGGGTGTCTGTCTGTTGTGTCCCTTTCACCACTCTGCATTAGCAGTGATAGAGCAAGAAGAGTCCAATAAAGCCCGTAAAGTTTAAAACTTAGTCTCATCACATAAACAATGAGTGTGCAAGGATACAACATTGCTGTTTATTGCAGTTTTAACCAATTTTTCTTAAGTGCAAATAGAAATATATTATATATATATTTGTACATACACACACTCCACATATTTATATTTATTTATATGGATTTAACATACTTGGTTGGAAGCAGCTCTGCTGATCAAACTGGCTGCCAGACTGGTAACGCTCTTCAGCACTGGGTGAAGAAAGTAGGATGAGTAAATAATAAAGTGAGTACCTCACTGCCATTTCAGAGTCTGCTTTTGGCATGTGGCACTGTACTTGGGGAGCTGGATCCCTACCAGTTTTGAGTTGCCCTGTGCTTCTCTGCCGGCTGGAGTAAAGAAGCCTGTTCATGGTTCCAAAAAACTGGCATTATCACAAGGGTCCTGTGCTGAGCAGCCAACCTGACACTGTTTTCCCTCATCCCACAGCCTCAGGGGCACATGGGCATGCATAGCTCGCCACATTTGCAGTGCTGTCTGTAAGAATATGGATAGTCACCTCAGAATGGCTTTTTACTTCTGTTTGTAAACAACGGGTTTTGGAGTGGGATGACACGGAAGAGTTTGTGCATGGTTTCTTCAGGCAAACAAATCTCATGAGTGATATGAGTTCTATGGTCAGGTAAGGAATGCTGTCTGCTGCAGGAAATTCTTAGGCTTCTATTGCTTCTCCAGTGCTTTGCTGTTTGTCACTTCCACAGTGTCAACCTTACTGTGCTGCAGCAACACTTCCAAAGGGACCTTGAGCAGGACCTTTGTTTCTGCACAACAAAACTAAAATCAGAAAAAGTTTCAACTTAAGCATGTCTACATTTAAATGCAAAGTAAACAACAAACTGGAGATGGGATGGCTGACGTGTACACACACGTACACATATATAGAGAGAAGGAGAAAGAACTGACTGAATATTGCAGAAATTGTTGATATAACAGCATTTAGGGAACTTGTCTGGTGATTAAGGTACCTAGAGACAAACAAATACATATCCCTGGGAATATTTACTTTCAAACATGACCCATCACATTTGGTTGTTTGCCTGATTGTATGATTGCTAGGATGCTGTCAATTCTGATAAAAGGTGGCACTCCCCAGCAATTTGATGTGAAGACCAGGATGGGCTGCTGGAATGGCTGTTTCCTTTTTTTTTTAAATTCTCATGACCCAAAGTGCCCTCTGTTTTGCCTAGATTTTAGCTGTATTACATCCTCTTTTAGGCCCTTGTGAATGTCACAGAGCTGTGCAGAGGGTGGAGTTTCTTACAGAATTCTTGCCATGATCTACTAGATCTATAGAAAGAGCACATATACATAGGTGTATATATATACACATGTATACACACACACATCCTGGGAGAAGGAAGGTAGCTTCAGACAGATGTGGAAACAAGGACTGAGGGGCAGAGTAATTTTATGCCATAGCAATCTCTTCCATAGATCATTTGTGCTACATGGGAAGTCTGTGTCATTATCCAGACAAAATGACGTGTCTGTCAGATTTGCCTGCAGTAGTGGACTGCCTGCTATCATTGCTTCCCAGACAGCAGCTCGATTTATTATCAACAACATCACCACTGCCATAACACTGCTTCATGCTGCAGCATGAGTGGCTGTGACGCTATAAGATGTGACACTAAAGTTGTGTAACAACAGTGCACACCACAAATGGCCTAGTGGGACTTGATATAAGTGTAATCCATGGAGATTTACTGAGGCATTCATGAACAAAGGCATGTCAGCATTTTCCTTTCTTTTCTTGAAGGAAGAGCTAAATGGACAAATTGGTGCCAAAGTATGTCTTTATCCCATGATATTGAGAACCCCAGGGGGAAATTTTGTTTATATCCTAAATATTGTCAGTACCACTTCGAAAAGAATTTCCATTGTCTCCTTTTGTTCCCTTTTGTTGCACTTTAACTGTGCTGCCTCGGCACTGCTTTGTTGTGTGACTATGTAGCAAAAAGAGAAGGGTAATTCTATCAGCCAATAAATAGTGTGCTCCTTATGTAAATTTATGCTTATCATGCTTTTGACCAAGCTCAAAAACCTCTTATATTCTCTCCTGACAGTCAGAAGGCTAGCAGTGCAGAGCAAAGAACCCAGCAAAAGTGTCTAAGCTGTGGGTTTGAGGTGAAATTATCTTTTTAATTTTTTGGCAGTTGTGTTATTACCAGCTTTGTGTGTGCTACCCCTTATGGGGATCCTGATATTTGGTGTCCTTCAGGAGAAGGAGGAATTTCTGCAATTAATAACCATGCAGTAAGTTCTCACTCCTCTCCTTCTCCTTCCATCACTTCTGCACCCTGGGCTGATGACCTGCCACTGAGGATGTGAGCAGCACAGCCTTTCTTGGCTTATTATCTTACTGATTATTTCCCAGAGACAATTTGTTTTCTTATGGGGAAAATCTGTCAGAGTTAGATCTAGGAAAGGACAAGCTCTTTCTTCTTCTGCTTGAGGGACTATTAAGCTTACTTCATTCTTATGCTTTGCTTGGAAGTTTCCTGGAGGCATGGTGCAAACCTTCTAAACCCTGATGGATAGTGAGGAAAGACTGGGGATAGCTGCACTAGGTTGAGGGAGGCTCACACAGCTGGTAGGAAGTCCTTTGGCATTCTGGTTCCACTGTTTTTGGCTTCCTCCTGGCAGAAACACAAATGGCAAGTTGAAGAACATTTCACAGTGTGCTTTGGATTCATGTAGGCAGTACTCTTCTGAACTAAACGTGGGAGGGAGGGAAGGAAGATGGAAAACTCAGCCATCTGTCAACATTTTTAAAGTCACATTGAGAAGGGACATTTTTATTCTCAGGGCTTTTGGAAAACTTTCCCTGACAGCACATTTCACAGAGGACTCTTTCTGACAGGGACCACTATCTATTTAGTGACACATCTGGGGAAGCAGATTGCACTGTGCAGAGCTGAAGTTCGCTGCAGGGCTATGAGCAGTTCAGGGAAGTGGAAGATGGGAGGGAAAAGAAGCTTGAAGCCATTCTTGTGGCTTGACTCTCACACTAAAGTGCATTTTTAGCTGGTGTTTACTCTCTGGGAATATCCACTGTCACTCAACAAGGTTCTGAAAACCTATGGACAGATTTTCTAATGCATACACTGATAATAATTCACAAACTGAAAAAACCCTAACTGTCATGAAGAAACTAAGCACTTACTTCTCTCATATTACAACCAATCCTCCCAACCTCCCAGCTCCCAGCTTTTTGTATTTTTCAAAAAGCATGCAGAAGAAAAATTTAAAATATTTAACAGAATAATCTGGATGTATTTTGCTCTTCAGGGGCAAAGAATGCATTAATAGCAATGATAGTAGTAGGACACAAAAAATAGACCTTCTGTATTTCTTCCTGTATTTGCTTTGATGGAGCAGAGTCTCTTGTAATGCATTGTGCATGGATGTGAAAGAAAAAAACATTCTGAATTTCCTTTTGTCCATTGCTACACTAAAAAATATTATTTATGGTCAAGAAATAAAAGAAGTAAAGCAAGAATTTTATTGTTAGTATCATTAAAATATTGAGAGACTATTCAGTTTTATTTCATCTCTAATTGTTGCAAAAATGAAGGAATAGCAATGTAGCTGGAGTACTGCTCACAGACACACAGACACAGACACACACACAGAGTCTCTGCCTCATTTTACTCCTTTCCTTGATTTTGTGCTTACCTTTCTACTGGTCCCTTGTATTCTAGAAATTCCTCACTGATGGAGGTCACAGGGGGATGTTATTGGGAGCTTTCAGCACCCAGAATCCTTTGCCAGGAAGAATGTTCATGTTATGAATTCTTCTTTGTCCCTCTAGGATCACTTGGAATCATCTGTATATGTTGATGAGATACTGCTGTCTTCTTACACTGGTCTGTAGCTCCAAGTTACATCCAAACGAAATACACCCTGGGCCACCTCAGTATGATCTCTCTCTGTTCTGTTCATGACCCCTGAACCCAGTTTGTCCAGCTCCAGGCTTACACTTGAGCTAACCATGGGCAGTCTGTTTGCAGCTGTGCTCCTCTGTGCCTCATCCTGTGTCCTTCTCAAGGCTCTGCTCTCCTGCCAGGCCTGGGTTTGTCAGCACTTTGTCATCAAGTTGCTGTTGTGCAAATCTCATTGCACATGGAACAGCAGTTTGTCATTGCTGTCTGTGCAAAGCATGGTCGTGCCACACCAGGAGAAGCAAAAGTGAAACAGAACAGGCACAAGCTCCTGAGCAGCCAGAGGAATTCTGGCAGAGCCAAGAGAAGCAACATACAGCTACAGACAGGTCAAGGAAAGTTCAGAGAGGGCAAACCTCAGAGGTATCAGTTCAGAGGTTTTGCACGTTGCTTGCAAAGTTACAGTCTAATTTACTAGCAATGGCAATGTTCTGAAAGAGGGTCACACATAGAGAGGAGAGAGAATGAGCAGCAATACTTGGTCAGCTGTGTGCTAGAAATACCCTGGCTTTGACAGTACTGGGTGTGAAGTTCAAGAGAGCCTGGAGGCAGGTTCAGCTCTCAATTCCATGTTAACCAGCATGCCTGCTTTCCAAGCTGAAAGTGCAAGTAAACAGCCAGATGAGGAAGCTAATTTTCTTAAACTCATCTCGATGCTTCTGAAGGCAGGTTGAGAATGTGGGGCGTTCTGCATGGAGACAGGGGAACAGCAACCTGTCTTCAGGCCTTTGCCTCACCACAGGCTCCCCATGCACCCATAGCTCAGTCACCTGTACTGTCTGTGGTACACTGCCCACACTGTTAGCATCTTGCCACAGGCATTGGAGAGGTGGGAATGGCTGGGTCACCAGGGCCTCACTGCAGCTGCTGGAATCAGGTAAGTGCAAAGGAGTGTTATAGATATTAGAGTTAATTCATGCTATATATATGTGTGTGTATATAAAATACTGTGAAATCCAACTCATGTCTTTGACCACCCTGGCTGGGAGCAGAGTCTTATTTCTATTCAATTAGTCCCTGGAAAACGTTAAGGTAAGTCCCTTAGCTTAAGAATGAAACCTTCTTGGGCCATGAGTGTCGACTTCCCAGGAATGCCTGAGCCTTTCAGGAGAACCTGCACCTGGAGCAGATTGCATCTACCATCTCGAATACTGGCACCACTCAGTTATACATGCCAAAGAAGGCTATTCTGGAGAAGCTCAGACAGCCATCTGGAGACCTGGACTGGCTTTGTATCTGTATGGTCCCAGTTCTACATGTGAAGGGACACAAAAGGACATTCTGTCGTTCCAGCTCCAGGCAGAATATAGAGGATATCATCTGGCTGTATGAGACACTCAGGGTGAACCACCGGGGAGACGCTGGCACTCTGTCAGTCGGATCCAGGTTCACCCAGCGCCAAATTCCGGAGCTGAGTCTGCCTTGGCTGTGGGGGGTTTTTCAAAATTATATTTTGTTATTGATCTAATAAATCTTTGTTAATTTTTTTTTTGTAATTTGGCTGCCAATTTGGTCATTTATAACAGGAGGATGGACAGGCATGCTGGAAACGTAGCACATACACACGAGCACAGAAGCCTTGTTACACAGAGCTGCATCCATCTGTCTCTAAGTACATGGAACTTCAAATGGCATTTCCAGCTTTTGGAAATTCTCAATATTTTAATTTTACCTGTGTTCTTTATGACAAAGATACTAATAAAATTAGATGCAAAATCCAAGCATTTCTGGGGTGAAATTTCTGGGTTCTGTCCTTGAAATGTTTCTGCCTTTCTTCTTAGTGGAATTTCCACTGAATTACTACAGCCTTGGCACTACAGAATTTTGTGTCTTTGAACTCCTCTTTCTCCTTCATTCCCTCATTACCTCCCCAGTGAACAGGCTATTTAAAGGCCTGCAGAAGACATAGTCACATCCACAGAACTCTACACAGGATGGTTCAGCTGCAACATTATTCTGCTGAAGATCATGGGAGAAGAGTTTAAGGTGCTCTAAAGTCTGTATATGTGACATACCAATGTATCTGTGCATGCTGATAGCCATGAAGACAGAAACATGAAAAAATGGCAGAAATAAGAAACAGCAGAAAGGAGAGCACTTGTTTAAAGAAGCTGCTAATAAATGATGGGTGTTGGGAAGACAACAACACCATATGGATCAAATGAAAGTAAAGAAAACATGCAGTCTCCCAAGGGAGTACTTCTGCTCCCAGCCCTCTCCAGCAGCCCTGCTGGATATAGCAGAGTTGAGCTCCCCATCATCACAGCTGCTGTCCTTAGCGTGGGTCCTGACAGCCTACTTTCCACACCAAATCCCATCTGTGGGCAAGAAGAGACAAGAGGATCAAGAAGATACCATGCCATGGCCCTCCATTCTCAACCAGATCCAGGAGACTCATTAGTCCTGAAAACCAGCTGCTGGGAGATCACTGTGACTGAAGAGCTGAGTACCAGTGGCTCGAGTGGGACTGCAGGTCACTGCACGTGTACCTACTGCCAGCTGCTGGCAGTGGGTGTTTGTACCTTCCCCAGGAATGTGAATGAGTGTGTAGGGGGGGACTGTGTGGTGTGATTAATTGATAATCTTCAATCTCAACCAGCTGGAAAGTAGACAGGTCTCAGGTCTGGGCTTCTGTGTGAGGGACCTATGATTTTGGGGTGCTTGTGGGAGAAGCCCACAAGGAGGAGGGGGCTTGTCTGTCTGTGCCTCTGCCTGTGTGAGTCCCGTGTGTGGGGGCTGTGAAGGCAGCTTGTCAGTGTCAGTGTGCATGACTGCCTGTCCTCTGTGTCTGTGTGTGTGTGTGTGTGTGTGTGTGCCCGTGCGTGTGAATTTGGGGTACGTGCTCCGATTTGATACTGGCTGAACCTGAAAATGAGAAAGAAGCAACCACCTTCCTCAGTGTAGGCACAGGCCCAGGGCACTGGGCTGGGCTCTAGTAGCTCCTCCTGACAGAGTCCATTTTCTTTTGGCTGCACTCTGTCTCCAAATAAAGCAGTACTTCTGTAGTTACCTGTGAACTACTCAAGGAAGATAACTCCATGCTTCTGCCTGAGCAGTAACAGCATGTCAGCTGCTGTACCTGCACTCCTGCTCTCTTGTGCAATTGGCTCTCCATCAGATGGTCCTGAGACATTCAGAAGATCTCAAACTGTAAAGAGTGAGGCTCAGAGAAGGTTGTATCTGAAAATGAAAAATTTTTAAACGAAATTGCTCTATTAGCCAAAGCAGGTGGTTACAGGATCTCTTCCTGATATGCATAAATTTTAGTGAAGTTAGCCAATGCGTTTATCATCAGAACCTCATCTCTATTCATGGATGGGATTAACTGCAGTCAGTCTAGAACTTGATGGACTGAAAACAGAGTACTTGGGAGATGCAGAGAGTTTAAATTTACCTGTTTTACTGGTCCTTCAGGGTAAGAAGGTGACTGCCTCCTTCCCACTGGCTGATGTGAGAGAATGAGCATGGCCACTTGAGGGGTAGAAAATGCACTGCTGCTCCTGCCTGCTGCTCTCTCTTCCCTTTTTCTGTACAGCAAAGTGATACCATGTGGACACTCTAACAAAATTAATCTGTTTATGTGTCCGTTCATGTTCATCCAGACACTGCACAAACATTAGAAATCTGGAAAGCAGTTTTTAGGCCATGGAGGGCCAGGAAGAGATCAACAGAGTCTGACAAGAGGCAGAAATTTTCTGGTGGTGTCATCTTCCTGAAACATCTGCTGTGAAGTGCTTCTCCTCCAGTTTTATTCCTGATTAGCCCTTTTTCTGTGTCAGCTTTATTCTATTTTTGTTGGTTTAGAGTACAACTCAGAGCTTAAATAATTTCTCAGATTAATAGAAGAAGAGTATTTCTATCCTTCAAAACAGGAATGAAAGTAAGGAAATGTCAGCACTTTTATTAAAAGCTAGTGGATTTCATGGGGGCTTCTGCTTAATTAAAGAATTTTTAAAGTTATGACATCCTTCTAGTACTCTCTTTGGTCGCTATGCGGTAGTAGGAAAAATAAAAACATAATAGTTTTTCATGCCTTCCTGTGCTAAATGTCAGTGTGAATAGTCTTAAATGTGCTCTCATTTCTTGGTGGGCATTTTATTTCCAGGCCATTTGAGAAAGTAGTTACTTAGATTTGTCTGCTGTCACACAGAGTGGAGGAGAGGCGCAGAGTGTTACTTCTGCAGTATCATAAAGTGGAGCACTCATATTCAGAATTAACGGCACAAACAGCTGCACATGCTCTGTCTGGCTCCTCTCAATTCGTGTTAGACTCCTTGTTTACATACATCCAGTGATCACTTAGGTACTGTTAAGGAACAGGAAATGTTTCAAGGTGACACTGTGGAGGTTCCCGTGCAGGCTCCCTGCCAGACATTGCTCTCCTTTCCAACACAAGCACTTCTTTCTTTGCAGCAAACCAGCGCTGAGGCCAAGCACATCCAGAAACTATGCTCTCAAGTTTTTACTGTTCAAGTCTGAAGGTGACTTAATAAACAATAAATCAAGAAGAAATAAGGATAGAAATTAAAAAGCTGTGTTTTCCTAGTACATCTTAAAAACAACAAAAATTCTTCCCAAATTCTCTAGGGCAGAAATGTGCCTCTTATGCTTTGCCACTGTGCAGGAGGGAAGTGCAGAGCTGTCAGCTTCCATGGCAAACAGGATTCTGGGCATGACACTGGGCCCAGGGCATCTCTGGTAGCTGCAAACTGGCACTCCTGCCTATGAAGGGAGCTGCCAGCTCTATACTCGCATTTCAAGCCTATTTGCTTCTGCCAGTAGTGACTCTTTGTGCTGTTTTCCTGTTTTCTGCTGAACTGCTTGTCTTTATCCACCCATCTACCAATGTGCTGCCATTCAGCACTTCCCCTCCCATTTCTAGTGTATATGTGGTGCCTGCAAGAAAATGTGAGAGTCCCTATGTCAGTAATTCTTTAGCAAAAGGAGTGTCAAAGCACTGCTCTTCCTGGTGCTACAGTTCAGAGACAGTGAGAGAGCCATGGACTGGCTCCTATAATCCCAGCTGCTAGTATCTGTAACACTTAAGTCCGTCTTTGGAGTCCTTTCCCTGGGAGAGCACCCCTGACCTCTATCTGAGATGGGTCTGGTGAAAATATAGGCCAGAAAAGAACTGTGAAAATTACATTGCCCTTTTCCCACCTTAGGCAACATGAATCTGCATTCTACTTCATCTGCTTGTGAGGTTAAGGTTGAAAAGTCTTGTCTGAATGGTCCCTATCTAGCAGTGAGACAAACAGTATATATTTGTGTTGTTCCTGCAGCTTTACTCTTGTGTTAGCTTTTGTTTCACCCTTCACATCTCTTTTGGTTGCATTTCTTTAATAGTTATGAAAAATTGCATTTCCTTCTCCCAGTTTCCTTCTACAAAGCCCTCAGCAATATTTGGTAGTTTTCTTTTCCATATTTCAATCTCAGAACTCAAGATTATGCTATTTCATTCTTTGAAGGGTTGCATACCTCATATTTACTGGCTAAACAGCTATGGATGCTGCTGCTGTTGTTTTTCAATTCATGCAGAAGAAGCATTCCCTTTGCTTCTCATGGCGCTGAAATTGTGGAATTTTTAAAGTGTCTTCCATATCTTTGATCACATGATTAAATCAAGCAGACAGAACTCAATCTTTGGTCAGAATGTCCACACTATATGGTCCATTATCCACCCAGTCATGGAAAATGGTTTTCTAAAATGAATTGTGAACACTTTAAACCTGATGAAATCTGTAAAATCCTTTTTCTTCTCCACCTTTCCCTTATAAATTCTTTCCTATAACTGAGTAAACAGTTCATGCTAAACTAGGATTTTATGTAACTTCTTGCCTAACAAGGAAGAGTAGTAATCTCCACTATAAAACTTCATGAGAAATCTGAAAGATGCAAGAGCACATTCTTCCATTTGCCATATCTCTTTTTCTTTGTTTGTTTCTCAGCAAACAGATGAGTAAAAGTACTTTTTATTTTTTATTTTTACTTTTTTAAAAAAAAAAGTAATTTTTTTAAATTTTAGTGTCTTATTTGCTTTTTAAACTCCTTGAGAAAAGGAGAAAAGGGTTTTTTTTTGTTTTTTTTTTTCTTTCCACTGTTCCATCATTTACATCTGGACTCCCAGGTCTGTGGATACATGTTAAATCAGTGTGACTATACAGTATGGACAGACTCTTCTAGATAGCCTGTGCATGGAGAGTGTAATGTTTAACACAAAATTTGTTTATTTGAACATACCTGATGTTACCCTGGAGTTTTCATTTACCCCAAAATGTAGGTTACAATTAGCAATAATTCACTTCTTCAAGACACAGGTCTACGAAAAATACCACTGTGGTTCAGTTAGTATTCTCTGTAATATGCTCCCCATCCTGATGCTGCGTGTTCCCAGTCTCACCAAGCTGAGACACGTGGGTTGAAGCCAGCTCTAGTCCATTAGGGTCTATGTTTTGTGCCTTAACTAACTTGACTGAGACAAGTTGTTTAGTGTTGCACTGTCATAATATTTTAAAGGTTTACAAGTGGAGTCAAAATCATGTTGTCATGTTGGCAGTTTTCTATAATGTATATAAATCCATGCCTTGGTAGTAGGCCATAATTTTATCAGCAAATTGCAAAAAAAGTGGTATTTTCAGCTGTTTTTAATTTTTTCCCCTTATTAGAGAAACTACTTTTTAGAGAACCCAAACAAATTTTCAGCCATTTTTGATAATTTTGAACGAATGACCAAAGACAGTACAGTGAATTTCATTATTAAATTTGAGCTGGCTTGTCTGAAAAGGCTTAAGATGCACACCTAAATCAATCCAGGCTGAAAACAGCAGAAGTAATTAAATTAGTTCCTTTCCTCGGCTATTCAGCCTCCTGTTCAACTATAAAATTGCTGAAACTAATTAATATGGCGCAACCATTGATTATAAAAATACCATATTTCTGAAATATGAGCTATAAATATATTTTAATGAAAATTGACATGCCAGTTCCTAGGTCTTAAATGAAATATGATTTCTTATTGTGCAAATAGCCTGGAGTAAGGAAATGTTGTGAATTAAGAAAGCTCTGTGATAATCTATGACAAAAGGGAGAAAATCATAATTAATATTCTCTAGATTCCATAGAGCTTTTTTTTTCAAAGCATTGTTAGAAAAAGAAACAAGATGGGAGACTCAAAAGAAAACCCAGAGGACTTGAAGGAGGAAAAGAAAGTGAATTGAAAATGAATATTGCCAATTAAAAAAAAAGTAGGATAGATAACTATTAGCAGGCATCTACCACTGAAGGTAAAGTCTAATCTCTAAGATTGACAGTTTAAAAGGTCACAAGAGATCTGTAGTCCTATAGTTATGTTATCATTTTCTCTTAAATTCAAAAGAGCTATGAAATTTGCTAAGGAATACATGTTGTACCCAGTTCAGCTTGTTGAAATGGAATATGATCTGCTGGGTAGCAACACACAAGATGTCTGAGAACAAATTCTATTTCTCTTGAGAAAGGCCATGGTAAAGCTTTTCTGTTCTAAATAGGAAGATATTGCACTCTACTGCCTGGCAGAAACAAACTCAACCTTCCGTTGTAAGCTTTTGGATAGTGTGCAATCATGAATTAAGAGGATGACTTAATCAGTTTATGGTTGACACTTGTTATACCCTGGAAATGAATGAGTCATTTACAAAAGTGTATGGAAAAACTTACATTTTCAGTGACTTCAGTGAGGCGTGAGTGTTTCAGAGGTGAACCATGGTTTGTAACACATGATATTTTGTGGTATTGTTGGCCTTTCTGAAACACTTCTGTTTCGAAACAAGAAAGCCAAGACAATTGTGCTATGACGGGTGTATGTGCACCAGGTCTGACTAATACAAATAGCTTAAGGGTCCTCAAGGGCCTTAAAAGCACTGCCAGATTCACCAACAGATCTTTTCAATTACATATCACACTGTGACTTGACCGTAATGCCTTTAGCTATACGATTTTAATCCAATTTGCTGTCACTGAAGACTTCATGCATTGTCCTTCAGGTCTACTTTCTGAGAGGTCTGACAGCCTGGGTGAAGCCAGCTCTCTCAACCTATTTTTAACACAGTTGCTTCTCTTGCTGAGCACATAAATTTATTAATAGAGTTCAATTCTTTCAGGCTTTACGTGTTAATGCAAAATGAGACTTATGCAATCAAAAATCTCAGTTGTCAAGTGGCTGAACTTCAGGTAGTAAGAAGCAGTGGCCTGGTTGCTGTCTTATAGCTGTCATAGCTACATTAAATTAGTAGTACCTGCAATTAAGTTGTGAAATCTATCTCCCTGTTTTAACACTTTAACAGGCACACTCTGTCTGTATTGGATGTAGCAGGAGAAAATGAAAGGCAGGTAATGGTCTGTGTATTACAGAAGTATTTTGGAGATTTTCTTAGGAGGTATTGCAGATGCTTGATTCTGCTGTTAATCCCATGCTTTGGTTATGTCATATCTCTATGCATCATAGAATAGCAAGTCCAGCTTGTCTGTAGCCCGTATATTGAGTATTTACACACCCTTCAAGGCATATCAAAGCATATCCCTATTTATTAAATGTCCAAAGGTTAACATTAGCCTCCATTTCATCAACAGCACCAGCCTCCATAAATAGGTTTTCAGTCTAGCCACCAGCTTTATCCTGGCTGCTTTTGTACCAGGGTGGGGAAGAGGTACCTTATTGGTGTCTACAGACCTTGCTCAATTTTCCTGTAAACAGCTCTACTTGAACATTCACCTTTGTTATGTTGCATCCAAATCTCGATATCTGGAATAAACTGCAGCTGTTTTGTAAGGCATTTGTCATGGAAATTTGTCATTTTTTCTCTGCAATATTTGACTGCTGCTATCCATATCTATTTTTTTCATTTTGTGGGATCATAGTTAATAAATTAAATATTCTGCAAGCCAAAGTAGTAGGAATTTTATCACTAATGCCTGAGAAAATGAAAAAGTGCAGTTGTTTGGTTTTATCAATTAAATTGTAACCAATTTAATTCTGATGTGGAAAATACATCTCTTTTTGTAGTTTCATTTTGGTTTTCAGTATACTATTTGTAGTGGCTAAGCCTTCCCTGCAGTGATGGGACCTCAGATTATGAGAGAGATGCCCTGTCTGTTAAGAGTGGAAGATAGACACAGCTAAACAAGTACCATTGCTTAGTGATGGTGGTGCTCTTGAGTCTGACACAAATGGTTTAAGGTCTCTTCTAGCTTGATGTAGTTGGTGTAGTACACTATGGACTTTATTTAAGTAACTGTCATTTATAAGAAAACACTCATAGCCACCAAGTTATGTGTTCAGAAGGTTTTGAGCTTTTTAAACTTGGTGTTACCTGTTTGTTTTCAGTTTTCATTTTTTTTTACTGAGAAGGAAGATAGATCAGTTATGATTTAAGCTTTTCAGAAAGCTTATTATTATTTTATTCTTGGCTCTCTTTGAACTTCTGTCATTGACAGCACTTAGGCTGGAGTTTGTGTGCAAGCTCTCCTAGTGTTTTGATCTCTAATCCCTGCTCTCTTTCCATTGGAGCAGGAAAAAAATAGTGCTTTAAATTCGTATATGAGTTATGCTCTGTTCCATCACCATGAGTAAAGCAGAAAAATGACCCTAAAAACATTTCTTTATCTGTTGGGAAGATAAACTTGCGTAATGGCAGGAAGCTGTTTAGCAAAGAGATGAAATTGGAGAGAAATTTTTAATTTGGTTTTCCCATCATCTTAATATAATAAGCAAAGCAATTTTGTACAGCAGGTCAAACAGTCTGCAAATGCAATTTATCAGTACCAGAGGGATATGACAAGAAATTGTAGCATAGGGGCCCTTTTGCTTTTAAGGAAAGGCAATGCTGCAAAGCCCCTCTTCCTTTTGCTCTTTGGTCTTGCTTGAGCACTCAATTTAGGATTGAAGGTGGAACTAAATTCTCATTTTGTATGCTTGTTGGGAAAATCATGTTATTCTCATTATTCTTAATCTGTGTCTCTTTAAAAAGGGTGGATGAACTCTTTATGTCAATCTAACATGTTTAGCTGCTCAGTGTTGCTAGCAGAATTATTCCAGGAATCCTCCATGGTAAGAAACTGTTAAAGTCCTAGGGCTTAAGTACTGGATGAAAAAGGCATTAAGAAAGTCACGTTTGATACCCTAATTCATGTAAGCTTCTTCCAGAATTATCTGGTTGCCTCTGACTGTAGTTTCTGCACAATATGAGATAATTAACCGCAGCAACAACAAAATCATGTTAAATTCCACCCAGTAGTCCACAACCATGTTATTTGTGGAATTACAACCCCCAAACATTTCTTTCAGAGCACTTTGTGCCCTGGTGCTCTGCTGGAAGCAGTAATGCCAAACATCCCTTGGCATGATTCCCTTCAGCGGTCTGTGTCAGCAACCA
The DNA here is from genome assembly GCF_963513975.1 of Fringilla coelebs. Classification (NCBI taxonomy): domain Eukaryota; kingdom Metazoa; phylum Chordata; class Aves; order Passeriformes; family Fringillidae; genus Fringilla; species Fringilla coelebs. The sequence goes on along the minus strand of NC_140031.1, from coordinate 64,399,998 downwards.
GCCAGATCCTGCATCTGCCATGGTGAAGGTGCCGTGCAGCCCTGCTCTGGGGGAAACAACGTGGGGGCGCAGGCAGAAGGTCTCCAAACGACCTCTCTTTAGCCTCTGAAAACCCTCTCAGCAGATTTATTGCTGGCGCACACAAGAGGGATTTAGGGCTGAACAGAGTCAAGTGCTGCAGCAGATGATGATCTAAGAAGATGAAGATCTAAGGATGTAGCAGGCCCAGGCCTGGCTGAAGCCCCATGGAGGGCCGAGGCCTAGAGAGGGGAAATGCCAAGTCAGTGCGGTAAGGCCAGAAGCCCCTTTCTTCTGCCTTCCAGACCCTTGCTTATCTTTCTGTGATCCCATGGGTTACTTTTCCCTAACCCTTGCTATTGGTCCCTGGTTCAATTCCTGGTGTCGGCACCAGTTATGTTGCCTTCTGTTACAAGGCAAGGCAACCTGGTTCCGAGGAGCAGCACGACGACCCAAACTCTCCAGGGTCACTCGGGCCAAAGACAGACGCTGACACCAGTATGGTGGACGGTCAAAGGCCTTTATTGTCTCATCTCGTGTGGTTATATAGGTTGGGGAACTACACTACGTCACCAGGGGTCTTACAGTACCTTCTACGGTTAGTGAGGAGTGGAAATTTACTGGGGTAGTGGAAAGTTACTGGGGCTAGGGGGGTTACATTCCTTGGGTGATCTCTTATCTTAGAGGATTAGGGGGAAAGGAATTCCTGGCTTTCTGTCACATCGCGAGATCTTCCATGCCGCCTGACCCTAACTGCTACAATTGGACAGTTTCTGATCCTTTCTAGCCCTATATAAGGAGCTACTTTAGCCCATTCCGTCTAGAAGAGCCGTCGCCAGAACCCTTCACGGACCTCCCAACAAACCATTGCTGCGGAACTCCAGGCTGCCTTCTCTCTCTCTCTCTCTTTGTGTCTGCTAACTGGGATGCCATAGCCAGCCTGAGCACCTTAGCAAGCAAAGAGCTGAAATCCTAAGAGCTGAAAATCACTAAGAGCTGATATCTCTTGAGCTTGCTAAGTAGCCTGCGGCTAAGAGCAGCTCGGGTATCCGGACACTCGAAAAGCCTCCAAAAGGCTGAGCTATCTGGCCCGGGCTCACCAGCCTGCTTGGGCACACAAACCCTGCAGGAAGCCAGCTATGCGGTTTATAAGGAGATGAAGAGTGAGGGTTTTTTCACAGATGTGTAAATGTGTGGGCAGGGCTCAGCTTTGCTGACTCTTAGCTGCTGGGGAGGAGCAGCAGGTGAAGGAAGGGATGTGTACTGACAGCTTTATGTATTCTTCCCTCAGACCATGCCTCTCAGGAGGGACATGTGGCCAGGTCCATGCCATCCCCCATCCCAGTGATGCCCTGAAGGCACAGCATCCCACCTGTCCTCATGCATGGTCCCAGCTCTGCAATCAGTGGGGGCCAGTTCAGTGTCCTTGCCTTGGGTCTGATTTATAGGTAACTTTTCTTTTCCCCTTCAAGTTCTGTCCAAACTGTTTACGCTACTTATGCAGCAATGTGCAGAAATGTTTTACTACTAAGTTGGGGGCATGGAAAGCAAGCAGTGAAGTCGATAATTTCGATCTTGAAGGCAAAATTTAAAAATCACCAGTGGAACGCCTTCCAATATAACACACTTCTTTTTTTCTGGGATTATCTGCGCAGCAAATTAACCAGAAAGATACACTGTGAGGAAGGAATTACCTTCCCACTGCTTTTCAGCAAGACCAAGTGAAAAGTAGGCCGTTTCAAGAACTTCAATTTTGCCCACAATAAATTCGCTATCTCCAAAGAGCTCCACACAGGTGTCTGCAAAACGCTTATATCTGTCCTGGGAAACTATTTGTTGAAGTGTTTTTATGTGGAACTTGTAACACAATGAGGAGTGCCAGTGCACGCTTGCTGCAAAGTGAAAACCACTGGTTCAGCAGATGCAAGCACCCTTTCCCAAGCATTGTGAGCATGCAGAATTTCAAGCTGCATGGGAAATGGCCAGAGTCACAATACCTTGGTGTGCTAATCTGGTGGTGATGAGTCATTGCTTGTTGGTAATGGAATTCTTTAAAGAAAAGAGTGAGTCATCTTGTGCAGTACCAAGCAGGAATTTAATTGCCTCTGGGCATAGAATTACAGGAAAGCAAAACCAGGGAAATCCTTTTAGTGCTGCAGTAAAAGCACACAGATTACAGGTGCTGATGCTAAATTGATCAGTCAAAGAGAACAAGACAAACTTGTGACTCTTAGTGCTAGCCAACAGAAGAATTTTAGCTAGAATGTCCTAGATGACCTCTCGGTAGAAAATGATGTATGCTTTGTTGCTATCCTGCTTTCTGACATGGGAATCTTGTCCAAGTCTGCCAGAATGATCTGAAAGCAGTCTTTGTGATAGCACAAAATCTTATGTCAAAGCGTTTTTGAACTGGTCCTAAATTCAGTATGTAATGAAGGAGCACAGAGTGGAGAATTATGTGGCAGGGAATCACCACTCAGGGTCTGGAACACAGGGAAGAACATCTGAGCAGCCTAAAAGCTACCTTTCTGTCTTCTTGATCTGGAGCTGCTATGAGAACTACACCATCTCCATGTGTAAATTAACACCTGCGTAGTGCCTTAATGACTTCAGGGCTGCCTGAAATTTGTAAAATGCTGCAGAAAAGACTTATTCTTTCTTTTGGCAGGAGTGGCAAATCATCAAATTTTTATAAGGAGGCATAGTACACAGGCAGTTTGGAAAAAAAGCAGGTTTTTGTTTTGCTTTTGTTTTTTCCCCCCAAAGTTTTGGTAGCTGTAGTAACCAGCACAGTTGATGCCCAATTTATGCCACCAAACTGAAATGGCAAATGTTGCCCCCAATTTGTATCATTGTGCTCACAGTATTTTTCATTCTCTCTTCCAGTTTTCTCATTTCTGTGATGTCCTCAGAAGTTAGTGGTGCTGAGCCATACAAACAAACTGAACCTTCCCTGATCCTCTCCAAGTCTGGGATCAGGAAAATGGATGTCATGTGTGTAATACACTTGGGGCTCATTAGACAGTCCTCGACCAGCTGGCCTGGCTGCTTCCTGAACTGAGAGAAACACAGGTATCAAAGTAGAACATGATGACCTCTAAGCCATGTATGTGAAATGGTTTGGAATATTTCCCTAATGGATAAATTTGTAGGCGTGGGTAAATTAGTAGGTTAGACATTTTGAGATACATTTACACTGACTTCTGTAATTTATATAATCTAATGCCATATCTTAGTCCCTTTGGATTACAAGGACTCTTTTAGAGTCTGTAGGAGAATTCCAGTTCAATAGACTAATGAAACTACTTGTTTGACTGTGGTTTTCTGATTATATTAATCATCGGAGTGCTCCACCCAAAATTTGAACTTCTGGTTTCCATATGTGTGCATGCATATGGATATGATCCGCTTTCATCCAATATCAGGTTTTTCAGATCCCTGTGGAGAATTTCCTGCAACACTGATAAGAAGGTAGAATATGAAAACTATTCATAAAAAGTGCTAATACTAGGTTTGAGAATACTTGTGCCATTGTGTGAACACAGTTAAGAATTTGGACCCACTTCTGCATTTGCTGCAGCAGAAGGGAAAAACACCTGGACAACATCAGTACTTTATGGTACTTTAGGTATCAGTTTAGAGGAGGCCACACTGATGGTGCTAAATATTTGCTGCCTATGTTGCTGCACAGCAGGTGTGTGAGCATAAAAATATTAGTGAGCTGTGTGCAAAGAGGGTCCTTATTTCTAGCATTAGAAACAGATAAGGCTCATAATACTTCTCATTTCCTGTCAGCTTTTCGAAAGCACTGGTGAGGAGTATTGATGCAAAATGTACAGTCTGTGGGGTTCAGTACAAGGGACTTAAGGGCCAGCTTTTTGACTGTTAAATGGGAACAGTGACTTTTTTTTTCTCCCATCATATTTGAAAGTTTATGCTGAAAGACAAAATCTGTTTCATATTACATATGTCATGTTCAAACTGGTGGAAAGATGCTACTTCTGAAATTATTCTTTAGTAGCTTCTGCATTGTCTATCTTTTGCCATTATTTGGGAAAGGGCAGGAGGACAGAGGGAAGAGGAGCACACACAATCTCTCTCTGTACCATTTCATCATTCACAACATGATGATCAATCTGAACAACTGGGAACACGGTTGCCACTGTCAAATACTGAGTATGTGGCATTTTGTTTTCCTTCGCTATGCCTGCTGGATGGTTTTGTTTCTACATGCACGCCATCTTTTTTTGATTCACTTTCCAAGTAGGAATTGGAGCTGAATGTTTGTCTTCTGCTTCTGGAAGTTTACAAAGCATTATCCTTTAAATTTTTTCATGTAAACAGCAATTTGCCTCACTTTTCTTCTTGTCTTTCAGTGTACCTGTGCTTGTCTTGATTCCCACTGGGATTTCAGAGGCATGGAGCAGCAGCAGCAGCACTGATCTGCTGACTAACAGGTTCATGAGAACTCTGTAAATTCTTGTTGGTCTCGTTTGGCTTTGCTTTTTAAGTAGAGGAGTATATGCTGGTGTCATAAGTACATCTGAAGTTTCTGTCCTCTGCTATGCTTCTGCAAAGAGCTGTATGTCCCAGCAGATGGAGTAAGATAAACAGCAAATTCACAGCCCCTGATATGTGCTGGTTTCCATCACAATTTGAATGCAAACTGGATGTCAGTTATATACATATATATGTACTGTATGTCAGCAGTATATATACTACTAACAGTATATATGTATATAGGCTGTAGTCAGCTGATTGGAAGGGTCAGATTCTTGCCCCTGCTTTGCAGTTCTGTGAGTTAGTGTTAACTGGGATGGCAGATGCCTCAGAAGTAAATTACAAGTAACAGTCAACTGGAAATCATATACTTCCCCACCCTATTGTCTACAAAGAGAGATAAATCAGGGAAGGATGTCAGTAGTTCTTAGGGAATTAGTTATTCAGTCTCTTATTAAAGGAAAAAATAAAGGATTTTTTCCCACAATTCAACATCTTTTAATATAAAACAAAAACAATGTCACAAGGAGAAACCCTGTATTATTCAAAAGCCCATAATTCTGCAGAGCATTTTGCAAACATTAACATCAAACCTTGGGTGGCCTACACAATCAAAAATACATGTCTTTTCAGTTGCCAGCAGCAGGAATATGCCAAGAACTGAGTCAGAAATCACCCCCAGGAAGTTTGTTTTTGAAAATAGGCAGGTTGTATTGGGATACATGGTGAGCCTGTGGGAGTAAGAGGCTATCCATGTGCCATAAGTTTGAATGTCATTGTTGCACTTGCTAAGGCTTGTATTGTGATAGGACCCTTGAAAATGCCAGAGAAATAATAATTTTAAAAGAAGTCATCTAGGGATCTAATCCATGTTTATTTTCTTATGATTTTCTTTTGCCTTTTTTGTTGTTTTTTTTTTCCTTTTTAAATACAGTTCCTGCTTCTATGAGTAAACAAAGAAAAGTGGTCACTTTCTGCTTGAAAACTCCCAGATCTTCCTATATATTTGTACTCATGTTCCTGGTGCTGTGTTTTGTTACCTCTGTAGAAGATTATGCTGCTTTCTTTCCCTTGATAAACTACTGCTTTTTTTCCTCTGTCTTTTTTGCTACAGTTTGGGCTTTATTCAGTGACTGAAATCATAAATGTATGTACTTGTATTTTAACTGTTAGCAGCCATCTTGCAAGTATTGTGAGTTAAAAACATGTTCAGATGTTTTTTAAAACTTCTGATATGAATCAGTAAATCAATGCTGTTGAATAAACTGCCCATGCAGAATGCTAGAAGGTGACGCTTTTACTGGAACTATGATATTGTATGTCAGCTTCTGATAAAACTGCATAAAAATTATCATTTTCAAGATACATTTATCCTACAGAGTCATTCACAATCCTATCCTGAAAGAACAAACAATAAAACAAAAAAATCCCTCTCCAAAAACCCTCTCATATTAAAAAATGTACACTACTTAATCTGTATACATATATATGTATGTGTGTGTATGTATGTATATGGTAAGATTATGTAACTGCTGTTTCTTTCCCTTTCTATTTTAGTTTCTCAGCATGACTGCAGTTGTCTACAGAGATAATTGGAATATTTTTGCTCCTGTTGCCCTAAAGAAGGAGGGCAGGAGTGTTGTTGCTGCTTCACAGATGAAGAGAAAAGAGGTCAAGTGGATTTTCTCAAGGTCACACAATGACATCTGCAGCAGAGCTGTGATTTGAAGACAAATTTCTTGAACCACAGAATTTAGACTATTAAAAGATCAGAATGTATTGGATGTAACAACCATGAAGACACCCAAATCAAATGCATAGTTTTCATGGATTTCCCACTCCTCCCCTCCGCCAACATTTCAGCAAATTGTGGGCTTTGTTTAAACATTGCTCCAGCAATATAATAGCTCTTTATTATTATACTTTGCAAAGCTTGATTGGACTGTTCACTTAGTCCCAAATTTGTTGGCATGGGAATACTGCAGGGGAACTGCAATTTTCAAAAGAATATTTATTTTGAAGTGCCTCATAGTTTCTTTCTTTAAATCAACTGGATTAGAAAAGCTAAGACATTCACCTCCTGGTCCCGAAAGGAAGGACTCCAGCTCTTTCTCAATTTCTATCTGTAAAATGTATCTTTCATGAACTACTTTTGGAAAAAGTTTAATTTATCATGCCCACAACCTGCCATTATGTGCAGTAGTGATCTATTTTTCCTATGTGTTCCACTGTCTCCCAACTCCTGTTTCTTTTTTGCCTTCAAATAGTCATCATATTTGGACAGAACAACTTTTCCTGCTATCCTAGGCAGGCTTTAGGGTTTGAGGGCCTATTGAAATACAAACCAGAAATAGGCAGTTTCATCCTAAATGCCCCATGCCTTTTCCCCATTAAGTGAAGGTATCTCCACTGGCTTAAATCAGCTCATAAACCTGAGAGGCTGCCAGTGTTCTGCAGAGACTGAGTGATTCTGCTTACCACGTTTTGGGGTAGTTCTCTCCTGATACCTTAAATAACCTGATTTTCTGACAGCTTGGTCTATCTACTTTAGCACTCAGCTCTTGCATTTAACCTTGTCAGAGTTATCCCCTATCTCTTGTGCGTTGATTAGTTGAGAAACTGGAGCTAGGTTAGTTCTGGTGTGCAGAACTGTAACAGCTTTCCCCCGCACCTAGCAGCTTCTGTTCTCATTGACAAATCTCAGCTCCAGAAACACTCTGCATTTTTTCTTTTTTATTGCTTTTCTTTTTGTCCTTTTCATTTTTGGCAGCTTGGTCTGCTTCTGAACAGTTTTCATTTAGGGTCACATATCTGCTGACTGCGATGATTCTGCTGATTTCTGCTGCTTCCCAGATTCATTTTGTCCCTTGCAAACAGCTGGTGCTAGGCACTCTTAGAAAACTTCACCCCAGTGGATGACTTGGGCAGAAGATATAAGTATGTACAACTTTGAACTCTGGAGGCCACAGTACTCAGTGAAGGTTTCTGGACTCAGTAGCTGCCTGTCTTCACTCACAGAAGGAAAATCAGAGGGAAATATTATATATAGTGGATTAATAGTTCCGTTGGTCCCTAAGCATATGTTTCTGTGGAAAAGAAAATCATTCTGAGATGGGAGGATTTGCAGTCCTGAGTTAATGTGAAGTAAGGCAGCCTACCAGTACAGTGCCAGGACATTAGTGATTTATTTCACCTGAACTGGCCTTGTTGGTCTGTTTTGAGAAAGTCACTGTGTTGCACTATTATACTTTCATTGAAATGGCATTGAAATGCACTGCAAGGTGTATGTCCATCAGCACTGTACAAATATCCTCCACTGGTTTTGAAGAATGCATTGAAGTGACTTGGGACATGGCTCTCTCAGGTTTGGTTGTGCATCTAGAGGCAGAAAAGAATGTAGCTGTTTTTCAGGAAAAAAAGGGACATTGTCAGATTTTGCTGTTCAGCAAGACAAGAGGAAATTGAATAACCAGACCCAATACTCAGACCCAGTAGTTTAGTTCTGTTTAGTCTAGGTGATCCCATTCGTCTCCAGACTTTTCTAGTCTAGGAGAAGGATGTAATTTAAAACTCTCTTGGCAGCAGGTCAGACAGGAAGGTCTGGGACTGGCAAACTCCTCTCACTACAATGTTCCTTTGCCTTACTTCACAAGTTTTCAAAGCAGAGGTTTAAAAAAGGTGTCTGTAAATAAGCAGTTTGGCACAACCAAACTGTTTTCTGCAAAAACACATGCTAAGTCCCCTTAACCATCATTTTTGTGCTGAGTTGTCTTGATTTCATCTGCTATTTAGAATATTTCTCTAAGAGCACCTGATTGTTAGCCTTATCTTCTCTGCTCAGGACTCTCCTTGGATAATTTGAGTGCCTTTAACAACTTCCCTCACCCAAGCTTTGGACAGACCAGTATATGAGATTTAGCTCAGCCTTTGCACTAAGCAGGTACATAAGAGACCTCCCCACTCAGTAAAAGGTGCTGAGTTTTCAGTCGTGTGGTTCGTGGGAGCCGTAGGGGAGGCAATGTGTTCTTTAAATGTACTTCTGACAGGTGACAAAATGGCCTCATGTGGCAGCAAGGGAGGTTTAGCTTAGATACTAAAAAAAATTTCTTCTGTGAAGAGTAATCAGGCATTGGAATATGCTCCTAAGGGAAGTGGTAGAATCACCATGCCTGCAGCTATGTAAAAAACATGCAAATGTGGTGCCTAGGGACGTGGTTTAGCAGTAGACATGGCAATGCCAGATTAATTGTTGGATTTAGTGGTATTTTCCAGCGTTAATCTTAATCTACTGTTCAAGTCCAGAGTTAAGTTTTGCACAAGAGTCCATGTTGAGACTTAAGATGGAGATGCTGGAGGTGAAAGGGTCTCCCTTGGGACCGCAGTTTATAGGTTCACAAGAGCATTGGCTTTTAACGCATTGACGTCCTGGCCACAAAGTTCGAGCAGGTAACTTTCTTTTAAAGTTCAACAACAAAAATGTTGTTCCTCTTGGCTTGTTTTTCAGGTGAAAAAATAAGCTTCCAATGGTGTTTGTTAAAACCAGGAGGTTTTTAGGCAGCACCAGTTCCTGGGAGCTGACAGTGTTTCTCATAAGCTCAAGAGAAGCTGAGCTCAGGGGCTGTTCATCAAGACTAAGGCCTAATGAGCATTTCTGAGATTACAGTGTAGCCCAGGGTTCAGGACAGGAAGAAATGCACTACCAGGCTTTCTAATGTTTCTGGGATGGGTTTTTTCAGTGTGTTTTGAGCATTTTTTGGTTTGAGTAGGTTTAAGTTGCTGTTGTTTTTACTCTAATGGGCCAAAACTAACTTCTGACTTCTATTGGAAGGAAATTTGTGTAAAGAAAAACTGTTTTCAGTTCTCAGTTTCCTTATTTTGACAGAAAAAAAAATACTATGGTCTGAAATATTGTATTTTCACTTACAATGAAGGAACTATTTTAAATGCTTTTTTAAACTTCAGAAGAAATTTTGAAAATGCTAGTTGAGGAACCTCCAAATACAGATTGAACTTTCTGTCATGTAAGCATCTGTCATGTAAGCATCTGTCAAATATTCCTTGACACACCTTCTGTCCATAATTAATCTCATGAATAGAGCAAACACTAAAAAAGTGTTCTGCCTACCAGAAAAAAAGAAGTCCTGCATTGGTATAAATAGTCTTCAAATGCAATTCAAACAACCACTATCATTAATCATAATTTTAATTTATAATGCAATAATAGAGTAAAATGCAAAATATTAAATATTATTATTCTATTCATTTAATTGAAATGAAAAACTACAAGGGGAAATGAAATATCATTCTTATCTTTTTTATGCTGTCACATCTAAAAGATTTTGTCCCTAATCACAGCAGAAAATACATATGAAGAATACTCTTCTGATATTGTAAGCATCTTCACCTATGTTTAAGGTGAAGATAATAGGGTAAAACTTTTAGTCAGTTTTACTTCCCCACTCTGAAGTCCTCCTTTGTGGAAGTCCTCCTTTCCCCAGGCTGAAATGTCCTTATTACTGCCCTATGGGTTTTCACCAAAAATGCTCAGCACAGTTCAGAAGGACTGTGCTCCAAACAAATGCAGTTCTCTTAGTATTTCTGCTAAGGCTTGCTGAAAGAGAAGATTACTCTTTTCTCTCAGCAAGTCCATCCCCGTACAGTGTTGGTTTTTGCCCAGCAGTCCAACACTACTTATGAAGCTTCATAGCTCCCAGGCTGCTCCAGACTTTGCAGAGCCTGGAATGGCACTCTGGTATTGTCCATGCTGTTATTTCCACCAGAGGATCGTTTTGGGCCCCAGTCCGTGTTCAGAGTCTTCCTTTCTTCATCCTCATCTGCTGGAACAAATACCATGCTACCACAGATAGCCATCCTGAGGGCCCAAACTTTGGTACTTGGTGGCGGCTGTTAACATGGGCCCCAATAGTAATTTTTGTGCTCCTGAAGACCCTTCCTGTTCTCAGTCAAGCCAGCTGGAAGCTTTGGGGATGCTCAGAGTGCCATGGTCTAATGCAATGAAAATGCCATTTTTGATCCCTGACTTCTGCTCTTTGTGTTTACTGCAGCTGAGCCCATAGCAACTGCAGTGTTGAATGTGAATAGTTTAAGAGATCATCCTGAAGATGTGTGTGACTATTTGAAGGTAGACAGTTGTCTGGACATGCTTGGCATTGCTAATTGCTGTTTTATGTGCCTAGAATGGATGTTATGTCTCTGAGCAGCAGCCTGTAGATATAGAAATAATTAATCCACCTGCAGTATCCCTAAAATTGCCTGCAGGGTGTCCACAGAGGCCCAGGGCTCCATGCTGCTCCCATCAATATCTGGCTGTGAGGATAACATGCTTATAAATTGCAACCAATTTGAGGCACCCACGCTGAAATGCAGTGCTTAAGTGAAGAGAGAAGAGGGCATAAAGGGCAGTGAGGAAAGGCAATTTAAAAGGATGAAGTTGCTCTTGAACTGTTTGATTTGCTTCTTTCTTTAGGGATGAATTAGACTGAAGGACAGACCCTAGAAGCCTGGTGCTAGCGTACGTCAGCTGAAACGCTGACCCTGAGCTTCTACAATTCAACAGGTTTTAAGCTGTCTAATTCTTCTGCCCTTCCTCTGGTGTGGTGTAGCTATGTGAGGAATGCAGAGGACCAGCTCTCTGCTCAGGATTGCTCATCTGCTGGGTGTATGTGTCCTGTGGCACAGGCAGGTCTCCTCATGGATTTGCATTTTCAGCATGTTATCTGGCATGCTCTGTTGGCCTCTGCCAGGTCCTGCCACTGCAGCACAGCATCACAGCCTTTTCCCCTGCAAGGCCACTCCTTTGTTGTCCCTCAACAAAAAGAGGGTTCTCTCCCTAGTCAAGGTCCTGAGGGCATAGTACCAGGCTCTTCTACATTTGCAGGATCAGCCCTGCACTTATTTCACCAGTTCTGTGGAGTCATATCCATTTTTCTCTCATCTGTATGGGTTTAGTTAAAATCTTCACACATGGATCATGAAGGATAGATTTCACCAACTACAGAGGACAAATTATGAGATGGTTAACTAATGTATGTGTTAAGATTGAAGCTTGTGCCTTACCAATAGCATTAAAACCATTGTTTTACTACTATTTCTTGAATATTCTGATTTCATACAGCTCTTCAGTTAGTATGAGAGGAGCTGTTTTCTAAAAGCATATAAGAAGAGGATGAAGGGGTCTCTCTTGAGCCTCTGAGCTGACGTGGGAATATCAACTGAAAGAATGGTTTTTATGGATACATAACAGACAGTGCTAGACAAAGCAACACACTGATTCTAGCATTATATGTTGTTGTTTGGGATTTTTTGCAAATATAAGAATGAATCTCACATTTCACCCACAAAAATATATTATCCTTGTCAAAAATCCCTGAAAAAAAGGGAAATCCTGCTGGTTTAATTTTTGCTAGTTGACCATTGCTTTTATTTATATAAAAGCTAGAGAAGCTAGAGATTGGAGAAATAAATGGGAATCATTATTTGTATAAAGCTGGTGAGCTGGAATTCCCACTGACTCTATTTCAGTTGCATTTCTTTCCTCCTCTTTTATTGCCCATTGTTTCTAGATTCGAAGAAGAAGCAATGTAGAATGAAATGCTGCTAATTCTGTAAGAAATACATCACCCAGACCACAATGGATTAGATGGATTATTAAGCAATGAATGCTGGAAAAAGCAACTAATCTGCTGAGAAGTAATTTTCCAAGTGCAACATTTTTCACTGGGTACATATTTTAAGAGTATCTCATTATTTAGGTCTCCTATAGGTCAATATCTTTCTCTCTTTTAGAGAAGAGGTAGCCTAGATTCAGACTGTACATATCCCTCTTGGAACTTGAGCAAAACTTTGATGTCTTGGAAGCCCTTCCATTAACTGATTTTTTTCTCAGAGTTTCTGTTGCTGTCTCTGTGTCCCTTTTCACACAGAAATTCAAGTCAGGGGTCCAGTTTGTCATGCTGTTAGTTTAGGATCATTTTACATCAGCCTCTGTGTCCTGACCTCTGTGTACATGTCATCTCACTGCTTCCTTCCGTGGTCTAGGAGAGGCAGTCACAAAGCTGTTCTTTTGTTCTCCTTCTGTGTGCTGATTTGCTGCTGATGAAGGTGTGTGGTGGTGTGCTAAATTCCAAGCCAAGTGTTTTCCCCTGATTACTGTCCTGCCAGCCCAGCTGTGTGCCTGCACCTGCTCTGTGTTCAGGCTGCTGAAGCTTCCATTAACTGCACTTTGTGAGAAGCTTTTTGCATCCATGGTTTGGAGTAAAATTGCTAAAATGTTTTAGGGGGTGGAGAATGAAAAGAAGGTGAAGGGTACCTCATCAGTCTTAATCAACCTGCTTTGGTCTGAGCCAGGTCCAATCAGCTGGAAGTGGTAGCTTTCCCTCTCTTTCATTCAGTATAACTCACAGCAGGCATGCTGGACAGTCAGGGTACAACTTATTAACAGTGACTAGGCTAGGCTATGACCTTTCACTGCCTGCATAAATGATACAACTAGGTCCCCAGATGCAGCAAGAAAGGGAAGGTGCTTCTCTGCTTCAAGCTTCTATACTATGTTAGAATTGGCTTTAGACAATCAGTTCTGGGAGATCACAGTAAGAAAGCTTAAGGGGCCCTGCTGAGACAATGGGCAGTAATTTTGCTGTCTCTGCAATGTGAAAACATTATTTTTGTGAAAACAGTCCAGTAACACTGTCACTTCCCAATACAGTCAGCTGTGTAACACAAAAGTGTTCTGCTAGACAAATATGCATGCCTAGTGTTCCCTCCCTGTGCATGAATTTTTCTCAGTCCTTCATCACCTTTAGAGACAGACAAGGCAACTGCCTTACTCCTGCTGTTAACCTATGCATTTGATCATGTCCCTCCCAAAACAAATCTCATATCAAGATATGGAAGGTGGAAGCAGGAGAGGCCGGCTTTAAACCCAACTCACTGCTACATCAAAAGCACTGGGCTATCTCAGCATTGTACATAGCAGATTGTTTTTAATGAGAAACAAAAAAAAATTCTGGAATTTCCTAGGTGTAAAGGAATCACAGTGAAGGATCTTACCCAGAAGTTTCTGTGCTACCTTACCTGTGTACTGTCTGGTGTTTCTCACCGTAGAATCACAAGGAGTCACCAGGCAGCGTGGGGAAAGACAGTCTTGTTCTAACCTTCTGCAGCACAGCAGCCCTCTGGAAAATTCAAGCCATGACACCTGTACCTGTTATTGGTCTGTTAGTTTTTAAAAGTAGGAAATAAGTAAAAAAATCGGAAGGAAGTGTTTAGCCATGATAGCCCTCCAGGTGGGCTCCTTCCCTGTCTGTGAGGCCCAGCGCTGTTTTTAATGGGCATAAACAAGAAGGAAACAACACAATGGATGAAGATCCAGTCCTGCCCAACAAAGAAGGGGGTTGAGCAAAAAGCCATTACGAATGGTGTATTAAACCAGTGCATATGTAAAACTGTTTATCTATAGAAAATCATCCTTTGAGCTCTGTGTTTCTGTAACTGGTGAGAGTTAACACACAGAAATAAAGGATTTACTTGAATTGTAACATTACTCAGATCCAGAGTCTTTTCTATCAGGCACCCAGCTAAAATCATTCTTCATTACTAACAGTGAAACAAAAAATCACTGCATAAAAAGCTCAAAAGTAGTATCATATTACTTCACTTGCTGTAAATTGGGGGTTTCTTTCATTATTTTAAATTTGCTGGGTGAGAAAGAACCATTTACATTCGTGTTGCTGCCAGATTCAGTGACAATGAGGCTCTTCCTGCTTTCTCTTCCTTCTCTCCTTTCACACCACTCTCCAGCAACATTAAAAGAAGGATTGAGAGAACATTGAATACAAATTGATAAAGTGGGAATGGCACTGCCCCTCCAAGCTAGCTGCAAAAGCATCTCAGGCACGAAGAGGTGATGAAACAGCTATAAAGAATTCTATTATTTGCTATGTGAAAAATGAAATTGCAATCATTGGTCCTGCTGTGTCCATGCAAAGTTCCATTAAGGCTGCTTTTGAAGCTGGTCTCTAATATGTTTATGGAAATGAAAAGTAAGAGTTCCTTGGTTAAAGAGTCAAACTAGTGTATAAGGAGTTCTATACAGGTAAAAAAATAGTTGAAGCTGTTGTGTGTTACCTATCTTTGTGGGTGGTTTTTTTTGTTTGGTTTGGTTTTTTCTTTGTTTTGTTTTGTTTTGTTTTAAACATCTAGGCTGTGTCTAAAGAGTTTTATCAACCAAGCTCTTTCTCCTGTGGAGCAACTCTTCAGTGTCTGGAGTACTGGCAAGAGTGAAAAGGTCAAAATTCTGAGTAATAAATACAAAAATTTCTGATGAGGCTCTTCACGTGGCTTTCAGGTATGCAAGATGTAGCTGGTGAAGCTTTCTGCTACCTGAAAGACAAACAGCATTTTCTTTCTTGTGCTGTTGTACACAGTGAATCTGCTGTATTGTAAAGAAGCCCTGATTTCATGCCACCTTCCCAACCTCATAGTTTTTAGGCCTAGAAACCCCTAATATCCTCAGAGATTTCTTGAGCTGTGTGCCACCATCCCCTGCTAGGGCTGAGCACAAGAGTGCATGGTCTGTTGCTCTCCAAACTTCACATGCCAAACAGCTGGGGGAAAAAAAGACATATTTGTTGATTTTTGCTGAACTGTGGTAATTCATGCTGCATGTTCCTTCAGTGGCTGTTTGGCACAGTGATGCCAAATTGAATTTGGTGTTGCTGATATTTCCAAAGTGGAAAAGGCATTCATTGCTTCAATAAGTCTTTCAGTGTACTTCACAGAAGAGCAATTTAAACAGAATACAACATTGAGATCAAACCAACTCTTCCACCGAGCACTACCACAAAGAATAGATAACACTTCATGACTTTCTGCTATGCACTGTCAGCTCTGTGCCTCAGACAGACAAACAGGAATCTTCTTCCTCTCTCAGAGAACCGGTTTTGCCTTGTTAGACAACTCCAGGACATCATCTTTAGTAATAACAACACGCCTGTCCCTGGGATACAAATCACGTCAACCAGTTGGTGCCTGTGTTTCATGCTATGCTGGGTTTGATTTATAATACCTGCATGGCACAATTCACCCAAGCCATGAAAAAGGTACAGTGAGTGCACACCATACAATTGAACATGCCATCATTCATATTTCTGAAAATGACTGTACAAAACCTACAGAAGGATCTGACTGACCTTATGTGGAAAGAGGTTAAAACCGTAATAGTGCATTCGTTGATGTGTGTGGGGAGAGTGAAAAGAAACTCAGATGAGTTTCCTATGCACTTTTCCCAGGTTTTCTGAGATTTATTTGAGGCAAACTTTAAAAAGGGAAGTATGAAAATCAATATTATTATTATAGAGCAAATAAAACTCAGCAGAAACACAGAGAAATGTTCCTGTCTGAAACCTTAATAATGGTAGCAAAAAGTCCCACACTTATCATCAGGTCTCATCCATGCAGTAGGCATGTGTACATTTTTCTCTGAGTGATGCAGCTGCTGTCTGCATCTTCCTTGGAGACCCCTTTAGACTACATAAAAAGTGGAGGGGAATTACACTGAATAAAAGGTGATCTTCTGCAGCAAAACACCAAATTTACAGGGCCTTTTTATACTTTATAAAATCTACTTTTAATCTGTAGTCTTTATTAGTTGGAGGCATTCTGCTCAATGACTGCAAGAGAAGCAGCCTTCAGATTGCTTGCTCATAAAATGAAACTGTGTTTCACTGCTGCAGAGGTACATTGAACACTGAAGTGCTCTCATTGACTGCAGTTCCATAGCCTGAGTGGCTGCAGAAGAGTGTGCAGAGAAGTGCCCAGAGCCTTGCCATGCTCCCTGCCCATGTTAAAGGACAAATTGTAACAAAAAAATTATTACAAATCAGAAAAAATCAAAACAAAAAACAACACAAAACCCTCATAGTGTTACAATTGCAGCAATCGTACCTACTGGCTCTTGTCCTGTTGCTGAGCACCGCTGAAAGAGTCTGGCTCTTTCTTGTTTTCAGCTTCTCTTTAGGTTTTTGCATATTGATGGACACCCTGCTGAGTCTTCTCTTTTGCAGGGTGAACATTCCCAGCTCTCTCAGCCTTTCGTTGTAGGACAGGTGCCCCAGTCAATCATCTTTGTGGCATTTTGCTGGACTCTCTCCAGTATGCCTGTATCTCTCTTATACTGGGGAGCCCACAGCGGGTGTGCCCTCACCAGTGCTGGGAAGAGAGGAAGGATCCTCTCTGCTGACCTGCTCACAGCACCTGTCCCAGTGAAGCCCAGGGCAACATTATCCCTCTTTGTGCAAGAAGTGCAAGGGTGCAGAGCTGGCTCATGTAATGCTTGGTGTCCACCAGGACCCTCAGGTCTTTTTCTGCCCAGATGCTTCCCAAATTGTGTAGCTCTCAGCCTCTTCTGGTTGTTCATCCCCAGATGCAGAGCTTTGCACCTGTCCTTGTTGAAATTTATAAGGTTCCTGTCAGCCTGCTTCTCCAGCCTGTTATCATCTCTCAGGATGCCAGTACAATCCTGTGGCATATCATTACTGCTCTGTTTTCTATCAATTGCAGACTTACTGGGGATATACTCTGAGCCATCATTCAGATGACTAATGAAGATGTTGACTAGGATTGAACCTTGTATTGACACCTGGGGTACAATGCTATTTACTGACCTCCAAACACACCTTGTTCCACGGATCTCCCTGCTCATGACCTGACCCTTCATTTGGTTTTCAGTCCATCTCATTGCCTTTTCATCCAGCCTATACATTAGCAGCTTGTCTAAAAGGATCCTATGGGAGATGATAGTATTAAAAGCTTTACTGAAGTTCAGGTAGACAATATTCATTTCCCTCCTTTCCTTTACTGGGCAGGTAATCATCCCATACCATTCATCAGTCCTGAACTAAAATTTCCCCCTTGCTTCACTGATATCGCATGCTAACAGCTGACTTCACATGAAAGGTTGTGTCTTATTCATATCAGGAGAGTGTAAATTGGTGTTTCACCACCAGGACAGTAGGGCAGCTTTGTTTACAAGAGGAGTTTTTATCTGAAGTAATTCAGCTCTACACTGAATAACAGGCTATTGTCGACCTGAATTCCTCCTTGGGTTTGTTATGCCTATTAATTACTGGAAGGACTGTCTGAGGAAGACACCACCAGCAGGAAGTAACCTGTCTATCCCCCTTTAATTCTGGTGACCTTATTAGGGAATGCCATACTTCCATGTACCTCTGGAGCTCACAGCAACACAGAAGCTGAAGGGAGGAGGAAAGCCAAGCAGATCTCGACAGATTGTTAGCAGGAAGCTATGATGAGTAAAGTCCAGATTAGAACAGAAGGGACACGGTTTTCAGAAAGAGGCCTGGGTGCAGTCCAGCCATCCTTTATCCTGTCCTGCTCCTTCTGAGGTAAGGGATTTGGCTGGTAAAAAATTATTTGCTGCCCCCTTAGTGTGATGAAGAATCAAGAATGCAAACGTTTCCTCCTCAAAATGACATTCCAGGGAAGAAATGAAGCTGGATGCCCTGTAGTTGCCTTGCCTGCATCTTTCATGAAGTCTTCATCTTTAAGAAAATTTCTCCATTGAAGGTGAAAAGTTTTCTAGCAGAAGAAATATTTGGAAGTACATTTTATTTTATTTTATTAAGTACAGGCACTATGTTTGAACACTGTCCCCCCCAATATAATTTCTTGAGATAATATCACAGCTTTTCACAAGACTTATTTTTGACTGGTTTCTTTACAACATCAAGTACAGTCACAGGGATAACTGGATGTCTGCTTGATGGCCTCAGCTCCGTTCAGTAAGTATTCTGTTAATATGCAGTGTGTGGCTGCCTATAGTCATAACATTTATATTCCAATCAAATTATCTTTTACAGTTGTAATATATTCAGAGGAGGGTATTTAAATATAAATTCCCTGGAGAGTCTTTGGGTTAATGTTATAAATAAAAAGGACTCATTCTAACAATATTGTACATTGTGCCTTCATTACTTACATAAATCTTTTTCTTCCCCAACTGCTTTTAGAGAACATTTGGTCTACACAAAACATTGATTTTATTTGGTGGTTTTACTTTATTAAGGTTGAAATTTTTAAAGTATTACTTTAAATATGATATTATAAAACTGTGGATTGGTCTTAGTGTTGCTTGGCCATTTACATCTTGTGCTTGATCTCAGGCACCCCTCAGAAGGACAAGATGTTGATCTCATAATCAAAACCGTTCTTGGGAGTATGAGTAAGAAACTATCAGACAAGTGCCATAGGATTTTCAGCGTCTTCCAATGCAGCCTGTGAATACTAGAATAATTTTCTCTCATCTTCATCTATTTCAGTGGATTGCCCAATGAGGCACCAATATGTGTAGTGACAACTCTTGTTGGTGTGATCCAGTTATTGTAAAAAGGTATGTCAGTGGAGAGAGGAAAACAATGAATGCACACACAAGTTCCTTGTTAGACTGCAAGGGAACTATCCTGGTTATTCCTTCTCCCCTCAGTGAGTTTCTTGGTGGCTTGGATTACATATTTTTCTAATGTCAGATGATAAGGAAATTTTAGACCTTTTTGTACTCCCATGGCTAAAGGAATGATATAATGGATGAGGTGTATATTGAGATCAGAAATCTTATAGCACCTGAGAACCTGGTACATAATGATGAAATAAAAAGATCCCAAATCTCTGTTACTCTAATAAAATTATGAGAGGATATTTACCTTCTCTCCTTCCCTTCCTGCTCTTATCTGTACTGAACTCTCCAGAATCACTGAGAATCTTTTCCATTTACTCTCTCCAAAGAGCACTGAAAAAAATTGCTGTGTACTTTGACAGAGTTATAAATGTAATAAAATTGGCTGTAGAAATGTCATGTTTGTCTATAAATGTCCCTTACTTCTGGGAATATTTATTCTTGGGAAAACACCCAAAAACAAAGTGGAAGAGAAAGGAAACCAAATTATACTTTTAAAATAGTCCAGTTTCATATGAGGTACAAGCTCAATCTTCTTTTATATGGAATTTGCATGTTAATTCATTAATTCTTCCTAGGGCCTGGTTCAGCCAAGTTAATTTCTTCTGATTCTACATGCTTTAGTAGTCTTGCTAAAGTCTAAAGGAATCAGTTATTTCATTGTAGATAAACTCTGCTTAATGAATTGTTAAACGGAGATCGAAAGTGCAGAATCAGACAGAAAAGCCCGCCTTCATGTCTCACTGAAGGACGAGCTCTCTTTAAGACATCCTCACATATCATTGCCTAGGCTGTCTTTAAAAGCTTCCAAAGGTGAAGATTACAATTCTCTCTACAGCCCATTTTGCCTCATTTCCCTTAGTGAGTAACACAAATCTTCCTTACGTTTATTTAATTCCACTGCTTCCTGTCCTATCCACTTCCTACATAAGAAATGTTACTCTCTACCTCTTTACAGCAGCCCTTTATGTGTCTGAAGCTGTTGGTGGAGCTCCTTTCAAGTCTTTTTTGGGAATTCCAGCTATGTAAACATCTACTTTTTCTTTCTGCTTGCCTGGTGTGCCACTTATATTTCTCGAAATGTCAGGTCCCTATACTGTAAATAGTATTCTTGCTGAAACCTTAGCTGGGATTATACCTTGCATTCTCTAGTCATGCATCTCAGAAGAGATTTTGCTTTTTTATGTTTAATTTGCTGTCAGTATTTAATCTGTGGATGAGATGAACCATTTAGCACTATGTGGAATCAATTTGATGTGGAATCAGCAATTTGTAGATTACCACTGACACAACAGTAAAATGCTGAGTTTCTTATAAGCTGATTATGGGAGACATAATGGGAACTTCAGACAAATTTTATCAGAGAAATCCTCCCACTGAGTCATGAAGTGCAGAAAGGACCCTCCTGTTTTCTGAAGACCTTCTCACTTAGGATCCACACTTAGCCTCAGAAAAGGAGAATTTCCACTGTAATCAATTCTTGACGAGCATGTTTGAATCTAGACAACTTTACTGTTCAAACATCTCTGTATTCTTTATCATGGATCTAATAATTGTAAAAAATGGGAAAGCAGCAAATGTAGGGAGTTTCCTTACTCTAAAATCTCAGCCACAACAACAATAGAAACGGCCATTTTCTGGAAATACTATCTGAAGGCATGAAAAAATCTTTACTGAGAGGAGAGTCAAGCAGTGTCTTAGGATGCCCAGAGAGGTTGTGTAGTTTCTATCCATGGAGCTACCCAAACCCAAATTCCTGGGTAGCCTGCTCTAGCTCACCCTCCTTCAGCAGGCAGGATGGACTAGATGACCTCAGGACAGCCCTTTCAAACTTAACTGATCTGTGCTTCTGTGAAGTGGATGAGCTCTGTTCTGTGGGCTAGCCGCCTGTTGCCTTTTGGTGCTGCCAGTTTTAATAGGTGCTGGCCCTTCTGAGTGATACTTGGATTTTACTTCCATTTTGCTGAGTGAAAAAGGCACTTTTCTCTTTAAAACCACGAACTTTACATTGAAAAACTTGTTTATGGAAAAGAAGGAATTTCGTTTATTAATAAGGCCAAGAATCTAATGTTTGTTTAACTAAACTATGAAGGGATTCTTCAGTTTTAATCCAGCTCCAAGTGCTGCAAAAATGAAGGAATAGCAATGCGGTGGAAGAACTGCTATGGAATTGTCATCACATATATATTCTCTCACTCATTTTGCCCCTTTCTCTGTTGTGCTCACCCTTCCACTTCTCCCCTGTCTTGAGAGGTTCCTCACTGGTGGAGGTCACAGGGGGATGTTATTGGGAGCTTTCAGCACCCAGAGTCCTTTGCCAGGAAGAATGTTCATGTTATGAATTCTTCTTTGTCCCTCTAGGATCACTTGGAATCATTTGTATATGTTGATGAGATACTGCTGTCTCCCTACACTGGTCTGTAGCTCCAAGTTACATCCAAATGAAATACACCCTGGGCCACCTCAGTATGTTCTCTCTCTGTTCTGTTCATGACCCCTGAACCCAGTTTGTCCAGCTCCAGGCTTACACTTGAGCTAACCATGGGCAATCTGTTTGCAGCTGTGCTCCTCTGTGCCTCATCCTGTGTCCTTCTCAAGGCTCTGCTCTCCTGCCAGGCCTGGGTTTGTCAGCACTTTGTCATCAAGTTGCTGTTGTGCAAATCTCATTGCACATGGAACAGCAGTTTGTCATTGCTGTCTGTGCAAAGCATGGTCGTGCCACACCAGGAGAAGCAAAAGTGAAACAGAAGAGGCACAAGCTCCTGAGCAGCCAGAGGAATTGCTGGCAGAGCCAAGAGAAGCAACATACAGCTACAGACAGGTCAAGGAAAGTTCAGAGAAAGCAGATATCCATCAAAGATGGGCAAAATCTCCCTGGGCACTTTCTTTTGGGAAATTCAAAAATATCCATGTATCACAGGCACCCTTTCAGATGAAGTTTTTGCCTCCTTGCATACAGGAGAAACAGCCAAGCATGTTTGTCAGCACTTCTTGTAAGCATTTGCCTCACTAGGTGTACCTCAAGAAATAAAAACAGACAATGGCCCAGCCTACACAGGAAAAAAAGTAGCCACATTTTTAATAGAGGGCAGACCTGAGAGGTCTTAATTCACAGGCCTTGCACATTGCTTGCAAACCCTGTAGTCTTTATTAAGAATAGCAGGGCTGCGTTACAAGGCTGCATGATTACCACACCCCTGGTATCTGGGTCTGTTCAAAGTTGCTGGCCAAGTTATTAGTAGCAGCTGTCTCCTCATTCTGCAGTCCTGGTTCATCTTTAATTAAAACCCGTTTCCCAGATAACACCTTATCTTTAACAACTATGTCCTGGTGAGGCTTACTTTCTCTGGGAAAGCTTTCTTCAGCAGTCTCTTCTAAAATAACCCCTCATCAGCTAGATGAGGTAAAAGACACTTTCACCTGATAGTGGTACTTTTCCAACTCTCTTTCTCAAATTGATTTTTATTCATCCAGTTAATTCATGTACTTAGCTGGAGCAAAATTATTACCATAAGCCCTAGGGTCTTACCAACTTATCTGCCATTGAATTTTCTTTTTTTCCCCATCATTATCTTTGGCAGACTTATGCCTATTGGCTGGTGTGCTTTTATTCAACAAAAATGAACAAATACGCATTTATCTCCCGAATGATAGTCCATTTGTCATTTGATACAGCTCTGTCTACTGCCCCTGCAAACAATCTCTCTGCTGTTGTTTTCAGGCTCTTTGTGCTACTCCATTTTTGAATGCCCAAAGAGACTTGTAGGGAGATGAGGCTCCTGCATCTTGTGCCAACATAATCTCAGTCTGCCGTGTCTATTTCAGCAAAAATAAAATCCCACATTGTTTCCTATCTTATGACCTCTGGATACCTTTCTGTCTTTGATCTTTCCATTATTTGGGCTCCTGTTCAAAATGGCAAAGCCTTGTGGTCCTCATTATAGACTTATCATGATATATACGCAAGGCTTCCTCAGAATGTAAAATTATCATTGCTTTATCAAAATTTAATTTGGGATCTTACATGATATCTTCTTCTGCTGCCAAAACCCTCCATCTCCCAAGAGTTTTCTATTTCTGCTTTTCTATAACATCTATGTGGTTCTAGCCCTACAAATTGAAAGAAATGTTCTCCAGTCTTTTGCCAATTGAAAAGTTTTTTCCTACCTGGCTTTTTCTTGTATTACATTAACAAAACAATTGTTTTCTGGACATCCAATACCACTCCAGCACATTTCTCTCACCCCATTAATTCATTTAACTCTTGACAGTTTACACTGTCCAATAATCAGTCAGTACTAACTAGCCCAGCAGAGATCTGGCCCTTCTCTGCATTTTCCTGAGTGGAGAGGTGTAACCAGAGCCTCTTCCCAACACAGCAGCTGGTTTGAAGCCGCTTCTGAGAGGGTGACATAGAAATATATCCCCACCCTTTCTAGATTAGCAACAAAAGAAGATAGGCACATTTAATCTGAATTTTCTTCTGCTATTTTATTATTCCACTTGATACTGACTTAGACTTCTATCTTATTTCTTAAAAAAAAAAGCCTTCTTTGTATATTTACCCAGAGTTTTTTTAACACCTCTTCTCTTTTCTTTCTCACACCTAATTTTAAATTTTAAACAAACGAAGTTGAAACTGATTGAGGTACAGAGAGGTCCAAGAGGAAAGAAATCCAAATACCATGTGCCTGGCTCATGGTATTTGACAGGTGGAACTCAGCCCTTTTTGGAGGCAGCAGCCAGCTGGTCAGCACTCCTGTTTGCACCAGACAGTGCTCCAGGAGCTCCAGGTCCATCGTGGCACACTGCCCCACACTGCCTCCAGCCCATTGAAATGGGGGAAAGGAGCAATGGTGGGGAGGTGAGGCATGCTGGAGGATGGGAAAGGTGCTAATTGACGAGGAGATATAAGGGCAGATGGCACAGAAATCTCTAGACTGTTTGGCCTCATCTGCTTTGTGGCACTTGAAATGGCCTCTCCAAATTGACGTGCAGGGAATGCATTATGCTACATGGCTGCAATGATGGTCATGAACAAGGAGGGTCAAGTTCTGGAAGTGCTCTTGAAACCTTATTTTACCCATCTGTGAAATGGTATTGATAATGACTGCCTTGGACATGGGTTTGATTAGAAATTGTAGTGTTAGGTTGCAGTCTCTGTCATGTGTTACCCTTTTTTTTGGTGCTGCTTTTCCTGTAGCATTTGATTGAGAGGTAATTGTTGTCCTGAACCTGATTCTTGAAGATCTCTGAAGCGCACCAACCACTGTTTGCATGAAGAGATCACTCATGTTGAGAAAAAATATTTCTTCCAAAACATTCTTGCAGGCTCTAAATGTGCAGATCTGAGCTAAGAGATCTTTCCTACTCAAAAGGCTCAGACAGCATTCAGAATTCATTAAATATGCAAGTGTGGGTACCTTTACTTTATCCATGTTTGAAAGGAAATTATGAAACTATACTGCTATTCAGCAGCCACATTGAGCAATAGTGTGAAGTGTTTTGTTGTATGCCTCTTTGTTCCCCTTGCCAAATTTCCTGGGTAAGTAACAAAATTACTTGGACACCACTCTGCTAAATGAGATGTAGATAATACACAGTTTGGTTAGCTCGTGCATTGTAAATATAGCTCTCATCAGATATTTTAGTGGCTAGCACTCTACCTATTTATTTCTCAATTAAAGGCCATCTGCAGCAAGTTTTCTTCATGTTATTTCATGAATTAGCTGTAAAAATGCCAGCACACTCCGCAAAACATCATTTGTCATGTTTCTTGCTAAATTAGACATTGCTAAATTGGACTAATCAGTGATTTCCATTTGTGCCTTGTAGAGTATGTTTCACTGTTTCCACCTTTGCATTACTAGAGTGAAAAAAATCATGAAAACCTCTTAACCATCCCCTATGCTGGGGATCCAGAACCTGGATTCATGCTCACCCTATGCCTTGTTCAAGGCTAAACTTGTCCCTGAGGGAAATCAGGAAAGGCCATAAATTGTTTCACACTCAGAGCAGCCCTTTTTTTCTGACATGGAGTGTGAATTTTCACATCAGGGGGGCACTGAGCACTTGGGTTTTGCTCTGGTTTGAAAACAGTGAGGTGACAAGATAGCACTTGTCATCTATTTCCATCACTTGGGAAGCCCAGATGAAGACAGATCAATGGATTTCCCCCCCCATTTGCCTCTACCTGGCACTTGGGATTATGTATGTTGTAAAAATTCCAGAGGAGTAAGTTCATCCTTATTTGAAGGATTGTGTCTTGTGAGATATATCTGAAACAGCTGCCTTTGGAGGTTGAAAGCACTTGATGCCCTCCTGGATTCTCAGTAGCTCATGAGAAGTATCAGATCTAATATGACTTATGCAAAGTATGTATCTTATTGCTTGGCTAAAAAGGTTAGGTTTGTCTCTGAGGAATGATTTTTAAAGGTTACTTTAATGTCAAATTAGTGGTTTTGATTTCATAGTAATACAATTTTCGGTGTTTGGTGGATTCTTTTAGTTAAAATAGCTATTGGGTGACATTTTAAAAGCAATCTGCTGTTTTGCCCAGCTGAGACTTTAAAGCATAGTGATTAAAAATGGAAGGTCACAAAAGCAATACTAAAACAGTTGCCCTTAATTTTAAATGCTGAAGTATAATTTCTCTCCCTGGACACTTTCTGTTCACATGCCTATCCATATCCATATCTTAAGTATTATGCAGCTTCAGTAGCTGCAGACCCTTACTCAGAGTTAGATGCCTTCCTTGTGCTAGATAGAAGCACACACTTAGTACCTTTCCCTGCTCCTGGAAATGTTCACATGTAAACTCAGAAGGGCTAGAAAGAAATATGGTGAGAAATGGGGAGTAAATGGCTTGCATAAGGGCATGCTTCAGATCAGTAGGTAGATTTGGACTACAGCCCTGGCCTTGTACACCTTTATCTAGTGTGCTGGCTACTCAACTCCTGCTAAACTATGCAAGAATACATTTCAGTCACCACTGAATTAGAAAATTTATTTGCTGTATCAAAAACCCCTGTAATGGTATAGTTGTTAACAATGTCACTTCCATTATATTTTTCAAAAGAAAGGATTGATTTCCAATTTTTTTTTTTAAAGTAGTACCTGGTTATGAAGACCAGAAGAGCTGTGTATGACATAACTTAGCATAGTGATGTAGTCTAAAATTTAATTGATGGGACTTAGTAAGTTCCAAGGACTCTAGACAGTCATCCTCTCCAAAAGTATCTATTCACACAGTAAGAGCCAGTCCCCAGGTTGTAGAATTTGAACCATGAGTAGCAAAACCAGAGAGAAACATTCTCTCTCTTTTCCATAGTTATTGGTCTGCTTAAAAGGGCTCTTGAAACAATGAACAATTACTACTGGTTCATTACCTTACGTTGTTTCAATGGACAACTTTGTTTTCCTTTTCCTGCTTAGGAATACTGAAAGTCATCTTTGCTTTATTCTCATTTGCTCTACACTTGGTGGTATGTACCTCAAAGTACCAGTGACTACCTGAGCAGAAAAATTAAACCTTACTAGTATCCACCTTCTCTTTCCAAACATGTTGAGGCACAGGTAGATTTACCAAATGGCTCCTGTGGACTTTGTGCAGGCTGGATCTGCACGTGCAATCTCTCAGTTTACACTCACACATATTAGAATGAGGTGTCTGCACAAATGTGAGAGTGGGGCTCATTAGCTTTACCTTGGGTGCCAGCTTAATTATTGAAAGCTGGTCCAGAAGGTAGTGATCTTGTGCAAGATTTTCTGTTGAATAAATACTTGTATGATAATAATATTAAAAAGTCTAGAATGTTTCTCTTTTAAAGCATCCATTTCATTTCTTCTTTGGCTTGTCCATTGCAGAAACAGGTAAGTAAGGCAGAAACTGCAGCAATTTTCCCTTTGAAACTTGCTTTTCCCCAATTCCCTATATCCTAATTTGCAGATTTGACATTACACAGTCCTTCCCAAGAGCAAGAGGATTCAATCTTTGTAATTTCTCCATATCCAAATGAATGTGTTGTTAGAACAGTCACATTTTGACATCTCTCACTCTGCCAAGGCTTGCAGTCTGTTCTTACATCCTCAGGGGGACATTTGGCAACAGTCCAATAGCTAACTAGACACACTGAATGATACCTGTTGTATATCCAGACCTACTAGCCTTGTTGTGTTCTGTTCTTCTGTTGCAAAAGGGTGTCTTCAAAGTTCCTGTCAGGCAGCAGCCCAGAACTATCTGTATTTTGTTGGATGTATGTCTTTGTCCATGCTGTCTATTCTGTTTTAGTTGTGATTGTGCTCCTCAGGTCCAGCTAAATAATCCTAGCAAGTGTGTTTTCAGGCTACTCAAACCACAACAGCCCTACAAAAACTGGTAGTACACTTGTTTTAGATGCTTTAGGAAGCTTGCCCCTGGGCTAAAACTGAACAGCATTTTTGCCTTGCAGCAGAGCAGAAAAGGAAAAGGAAAGCAAGAAATATCTGTGTCTTCTGCCAGAGAGCACAAGGGCGTGAACTTTGATAAGAAATCTTTCCCATAACGCCCTACAGACACAGAATGAGGACTGTGCATGAAACCAGAACCAGTTGCGAGAATGAGACTGCTGGAACCTGTGCTGCAGGGGGAAAACTTGGAAAGGAGATGCTTCTCTCGTCCAGGTCTGCTCCTAACTGTAGTCTGCAAGACTACCACTGTAGTCTACAAGACTACCTACATCTGCACCTAACTGCAGTCTACAAGAAGAATCGACACCTCTGTTTAGAGGGCTATAATTCAGCTCATATTACCAAAATCAGAACAGAGTAGTCATGATCTGAATGCCTCTGAGATATGGGAAAAAACTCCCATCTAGGTCAGATGTATCTTTGGGTCTAGAAGAAGTTGGAAGTTAGGACTGAGTCTGTTCTTGTGGGTGATAAGCAATAGGCAATGCTTCACAGGGGGACAGGTAGCTTCTGGCATCCTAAGGCGTGTGACAGCTTTCCCTCAGTCAACCCACTGCTCAGCAGGTCCAGCTTCAGCAAGCATTGGGCTTTGCAAGATGTTGGTCTTAGATATGCCTTTCCATGTCCCCTTGGGCATATTCAGAGGAGGCAGCTCTGGCTGCCTCGTGGATGACCTGCAATTTACGGTAAGTGCCAACACCTGGAAACAGCTTATCAGAGACCAGAGGTAGCTCTCACATTTCATCTGGGCAAGTGTCTGTGAACAGTGCCTGTCAGCAATGTGAGTGCTGTCCCAGGAAAGGAATGGCAGCCTCAGAGGGAGTGGTAGTCTGACACTGGGGCTGCTATCAGGGACATCAGGAAATACAGTCCCCTTCTACCATATAGATGACGCTAACCTTTCTCCTCTGCTGCTAGCCTGTACTTCTGGGGTGTGTTTCTGCTCCCTTCTCTGATACTGCATACATTACTGCTGATTTTTCACCCCCCTGGGTTGCAATTCAAATCTTGGTGTGTTTCTACATGCCTTATGAACCAGTGCCTGGTGCTCCTGTCATCACAGGATTGCTTTTCAGTGTGGCAGAAAAGTAGCCACAAAGGTGTTTCCTAATGTGACAAGGACACACAACAAGATTTGGACAATCTAACACGTAGTTGTGCCTTACTGGGTTCTGCATTTAGTTTGCTGGTCTGTGGAGTCTTTTTTTCCCCTGCCATTTTCACAGCTCTTCTTAATAACGAAAAGGTTTGCACAATTTTATTCTGCATACTGCATCTGATTTTTTTTTTCTGGTCCCTAATTGGACTTTGTGTTTTCTTGCTGAAATGGCTTGCATCTTTTGGAAACAGTCTTGTAGCATCACTGCTGTCCTTGCTAAACCTCAAGCAGCAATGCAACTTCCTTCAATGCACCAGCAGTACACTTTTGCCTGTGTTTTGCACTCATCAATCTGGGGTGATATGTTGAGGCACAGGTAGATTTACCAAATGGCTCCTGTGGACTTTGTGCAGGCTGGATCTGCACGTTCAATTTCTCAGTTTATACTCACACATATCAGAATGAGGTGTCTGCACAAATGTGAGAGTGGGGCTCAAGAATGAGATCAAGAATGGATTGCCTCAACTGGTTGTTTATGTTCATCCTTTTAGTGACTTGTCCCACCAGAATGGGAATCTTGTCTCATTACCACAGAAAAATATAACTGCATTTGGAGGCAGGACAGCACAAGAAGCAGTGGGTAGTTTTTATTAGCATAATAGAGAGTTGTGATTCATGCTGTTCTGTAGGCTGTGGCAAGTTTTAGAAGGATTTGTGGGAGAGCAAAGGGACATTAAGATGGGTATAAGGAACTCTTTTGGCTATGAGAGGTTGAGGTTCCTTATGGAAAACTTTTTTTTCAGAACAGGATTCTGGTCCCTTAGGCAGAACTCCTAACATGACATGGAAGAAGGTTTTGAACAGATGCAGGCACCTTGGTTCTGAGCATGAGAGAAAGCCACAGAGTGAGCTGTGAGCTTCTGTAAGAGTTATAATCATTCTGGTCTGTGTCAGGAAACAACATGGATCTGTGTGTGACACAGCAAATCGTCCTTTTGGAGATGTTCCTTTCCTTCCAGTGCTGTATTCAGATGACATAAGCACAAAAGCAAGCCAAATTTTTTAATAATGGTTTGGACTGGTGTGACTTTGGGAGTGGATTCTCCTATCTGTGTTGAATCTGGTGTTTCTGCAGATCTGCCAGTAGAAGGTATTCTGGTCTTTCAGGTTGTCTGTGTCAGACCAGAGAAGCATAGTTTGAGTCATGAAAGGCAAAACAAATCCCAAAAGAAGGAAATTAAGATAATCTGTGCTAACTTTCTGAAGCTAAAGGTAAGTATGAAAGCCTGTGGAGCAAAATTCTTATGTGAGAAAATGAGAAAATAAACAGAAATGCATCTGGATTTCCTATGATGTAAAATTGAAGAAGAAAATTATAGACTAGGTTAAAATAAGTATTTATCACGGCAAATAAAAAGAACATTTATTTCAGCTTTCAGAAGTCTGTGCTGTGGTTTAAAGAAATCCATTGACCTTCTGTCCAGAATCATGTCTGCAGGTGACATTGAGAACATTTTGTTTCCCCCAGTTTCCAAGCATTCAGTTTGCCACATTCTTCTGTTCTGAGCATACTAAAGCAGCATTATTGAATATCTCCAGAAATAGTGCTAGCTTGAGGTATTGAAATGCCAAGAGCTATTATAAGAGAAATCAATTTGTTGGGCGGTATTTCCTGAAAGCGCCTGACTATTCTCTCACATCTTGTTACCAGACCCAACTCAGCATTAAGAGCCATGAAGGAATGCCAAGAATGAGTATTTTGACTCAAAACCCCTTAACTGTAGCAGTGCTTGGAACCTTAACCTCCCCAAAAGAAATGTTACTGTCCTTTGTTATAGAGGAGAGTTCTTTTTCACTGTAGGCAGACAGAATGGCAACATGGGGTTTAGAGTGTGCTTTGAGTTTTCTTTCATTCTGCACTTTTTGATTCTCTTTGTAATAACATTAGAGTCAAACCACATGAGTTAATAAATGGTAATCCCACAGACCTTAATGGAAGACGAAGGTTCAGTGAGTCTATTTTCCTGTAATGCAGCAAAGAGCCTTTAGGTAAGTTCATGTGATTGGATGCTCCAGTATTTCTTTCAGGTCTCTTCATGCTTGTAGCTGTGTATTCAGGTTTTTCAATCCAGAACAGGTAAGTCTTTCAATAATATTTGTGTTTCCTTCATAGTCTTATTCCTGGGGATATTTGTTGAATTTTGCTTTTGTTTTGTCCATTATCTGCTCTATGTAAAATATTTATGCTCTGTCAGTGAAACTCATCCTTTGAGAGAGCTACAGTCTTCAGGTTTCAGTCCTGGGCTTGCTTCTGCAGTCTGAACTATACACCATCAGATTGATCTTCCAGAGCAGAACTCTGCTAGTTGACATAGAAATGCTGCAGTGTGAAGGTGAGCCAAAGTGAGGTAGAAATGGGAAATTCTTCATGTGTGGTTACAATTTTAAAGCCACTGTGATGCCCTGGTTCAGCTGAATGTATGACATGGATCCTGAAACTTCACATGCTATTTGGTGTGCAAAGCTATTCAGTGCTGAAAAAGTTTGTCGGGAACTTCTTTCCATCAGAAAAAATGCGGGGGATAAATGTGGGGATAACTGCGGCACTGAGCTTCCAAAGTTCCCACTGTCACCTTAGGGTTAATCCTTAAACAGGCTTCAATTTGTCACGACTGAAATCAAAGCAGAGTCACTCTACCATCTGAGTTTTGCATTAAAAGCCTTAAGCTCTGCCTGAACAAGACAATGCCCTTGAAGTTCACCGGGATGCTGAGCTCTGCCAGAAGCTCTTGTTTTGTTGCTGTCCTTTGCTCAGTCTGCACAGACTGCAGCACCGTGGTGGGAGTGCGTCACACTGCAGTGCGCGGTCATCAGCTCTCAATGCAGACTTTGGAGGCTGCAGTGTGAGACTGCAAGGCTACACTGCAGAGATGCTGAGCTTTTGAAAAGCTGCAGTTAGATCTGGTTGAACAAGCAAAGTGCTCACCGGCAGGATTAAGCCTGTTTTGCTGTTTGTCAGCAGATTGTGCTCTTTGCAAATGTTTCTGTAAGAGCCACAGGGCTAGAAGGAAAATCAACCCTCTGTTTCCCAGTCAGGTGGGAGAAAAAGGAATTGGCTCTGGCAGCCTTCTTACATACATTGGAGTGCTGTCCCAGAGCAGTTTGCATGCTGCATTGTTTGAAAAAACTATGCAGGATGCCCCAAGATTTACCTTTCATGGTACCCTATGATATTGGGGAAAGGGAGGAGAGACCAGCAGCAGCACTAAATAGGCAGCTGACACAGAGAGAAAGAAATTCCTGCTCACTAAGACTGCTGAGGGTGTTTTATTTGAACAACCTGGCTTTCATCAGGAAAATCCAACAGGAGTCTGTAAATTTTTCCTGTGTCTTTCTCAGTGTTAGGTAGGGCTGGTGCTATGGGACCATGATGATGAATAGCTAGTTTGGCAGGATGAGGAGCATAATGGTGTTTTTTTGAGGTCAGAAAACTCTCTCCTTTTCTTCCACACACCCTAAATCATTACTGGTGGGTCTGATGGGTGAATAATGGTATGTTCACAATAACACCTTTAAACTACTTGCTGATCAGAACTACTCGAAGACAGTAAGACTCTGTGAGGGTATTTGGACTGGAAGCAGACGAGGAGGGCACTATGGAGCAGACCACTCTTGTAGCACATTCTTTGCATACCTGCTAATTGCTCTTGTCAGGACATCAAGGGATATTGCTCTTGAAGCATCTTGGTAGGGTCTTGCTCTCTTAAAGCCAATTGAGTGCCAAGAAGAAATCATTGGAAGGTAGCTTTTTATAAGTTGAGGTAGCCTGTTTTAGGATTGGCTTCAGATATTTATAATCTGTCCCTGTGCTCCTAATGAGGACAGCATAAAGGGTTTTGATATATTTAAACAGCTATATTTAAAAACAGATGGATCTCTATCTCTTCAAGAGCAGCAGAGATGGTTCTGTTCTACTCTTCAATGAGCAAATTTACCATTCAACCTTCTCCAATTGCATTCCCCACATGGAATGTGGGGTGTCTAGACAAGGACTTCTGTCACAGACATGTATATTCAGATGCAAATAAGTCCAATTATACACAACTGTGCCCCTTTACACATGAGTATGGATAATTATGTAAAGCAGAGCTCTACTTCAACTGATCATACAAAGAGTACTGCTATGTGAATAAAAGGAATAAAACCCAGGATGGTGCCTACATTTCTCACCAGAAATAAGTTTCTCCCAAGAAAGAATTCTGCAGCAGCCCCTGAAACCCACTGCTAAGGAGCAGAGGTTTAGGCTTGCTGAAGATAGAAGCCACATATCTGAGAAGGGAGGATAGTGTTATACCTACCTTATTTTTGTAAACTCTCTGATGTCACCAGAGGGGAGGTCCTGTAGCAGATGGGTGCTTGGTTAAAGACAAGAAAGGCTGTTCTCAAGTCTGCTGGTTTTTTTTGTTTTGTTTTGATTTTTTTTTCAGGGTTAGTCAGTAGCAGGAAACATATCCTTCTAAGATCAGAATCACCCATGAAATAGACAGGCCCCTTTTGCCTGGCGCTATAAACAAATAACCACGTGCACCTTGGCTAGTTTCACCTGGAATGGAACAAGAAGAACCTTTCAGGACCCTGCTAAAAGGGTGGGAGACAAGATCTGACTGCAGAGTGATGATTGCTCCTGGTAATTCTGCAGAAAGATACATTCTTTGGAAACCTATTTTTAATACACCGTCTGTTTTTCAAGCTAGTAAGAGCCAGTCTTGCACTTCTAACACAATGGACAAATCAAAATAAGATGTATGCTCAGCTTCAGTCCTGCACATCTCTTGTTCAATTACTGTTTACATAACACATTCAGAAGGGATTGTCTCTCTATTTGGCTGCTAAATCTTTAAAAAATATTTAATCCCTGATCTATCAGTTGTCAAGGAGAGGAAATAAATAGACTGTTACCTTGTTAGTGCACTTACTTTTGTATTACCTATGTAAGCTTAATGGTGGTCTTAAATAGAGATGTTTCAAAAAGAGCAAAGACTGTCAAATATAAGCTGGAAAATGTAATATTTTTTTCCATTTTAAAAAATAGCAGAGAATTAGATACAGAAAAGAAAGCATAAAATCAAATTCTGAAATTAATTATCTCTATGAGACATCTAAGCCAAGACATTACAGCAAAGTAGAATCCCTCCAAACCTGTTTAAACATAACTGATCATTATTTTTGCACATTTGCAGGTACAAAATCGAAATGGCTGTTGTGGTTTTATGAGAGCCTACTTACAAGTGCAAGAGTATAAGTATTTTTATCTCTTCCTTGCGCTAGTTTTCAATCTTGGGGAATATTCAAAACAGCTGCAAAGACCTTGCCTTTGAGGGTGCTTTTTTAAGGGGAAGTTGTTGTAATTGGAGGGTTCTGATGTGAGTTTCAATGTTGGCGCTTTTGCAAAGAGCTATGCTACCTTAAAGGAACAGGATATGAATAATTGACATAAGGCTAAATGTCCTAAACAAGAAAAGAGACTACCATTGGTAGCAAGCATATTTGGATGCCTGTTCATTGTTTTATGTTGCCAGAAAAATCACAAAGTTCTTTTAGTACATTTAAGAGAACCAGTCTGTGGTAGAAATGCTGATTTTATGCTCTGGTGAGAGGAAAGGTAGGGAAGAGCAAAGCAAATTAAATATGTGATTGAAACCACATTAGTTTAATGGTCAATTAATAAAAGGGGAATATTTTAATTGAAATATCTTTTATGAGGTATTCTTTTCATTATATACTTTAAGGGAGTTAATTATTGTACATTTTGCTAGATAGAACTTTCCTCCATTTATTTCTATCTGTTTTCATTTATTTAATTCCTTTCTACCACATAAAAAAACACCCTTGCTAGTAGTAAGTTTTATTTCTGGTAAAAAGTCATTCGGAAATATACTTTCTGTTCATAATGAAATTTTCATGGTAACAAAAAATGTTGTGTTTACACAGAGTATTGTAATCATAGAATCAGTTGGAAGTGGCTTTTAAAGTTCATTTAGTACAACTCCTCTGCAGTGAACAAATATTTTCAATTAAATCAGGTTGCTCAGAGCCCCATTCAACTTGACCTTGAATATTTCCAGGGATGGGGTATCCAGCACATCTCTGTTCCCATGCCTCACCACCCTCACAGTAAGATAATTCTTCCTTGTATTCAGTTGGAATCTATCCTCTTTTAGTTTGAAACCATTACCTCTTGTCCTATTGCTACAGACTTCCTTAAAAGAGTCTGCTTCCATCTTTCATATAGGATCCCTCTAAATATTTTCTCATGATTCTTCTGATAATTTTTCGCCCTCCTCTGAACCAACCCCAGCACTTACATTCTTTCAACCATGTATGGGTTGAAATATTATTTGCTTTCTTATTAGACCAAAATTTTTAAAAGGACAAGGAAAAAGCCAAATGCTTTGAGGAAAATATCACTTCTTGTTCATGTGCCTTACTTTCACATGAAATAGACCTGTTGGTACACCATGGAAGAGAAGTGTGCTCCAGTTTGTGTTGGAATGAGGTTGTTCCTCTGGGACAAAAGAGTGGAACAGGTGGTACCTGTCAAAGGATGTGTGCATCTCCCCTCACTGTGGCTCCCTATTATATCCAAACTCACCTGCCTAAATTTCTACATCTGAACCTGAGCAGTGACCAAATTTTTAAAAAAAAGCGCTGACTGGGATACTTCTCCTTAGACACACAAAACTTTTACCAGTTTAATTTCTTCAGACCTGTGATGTGCTCCTTACCGAATTAGAATATTTTTCTATTCCTGTGAGTTGCAGAGATTAGACAAAACTTCAAACTTAAAATTAAAAACTTTATTACAACTTTATTTGTGCTGCCTGACATAAGCTTAAAAGAAGAGGGAGATCAAAGGAACCTTGTGCTGGTTTTTTTTGACACATGGACAATTTTTGGGAGCCACCTTTTTGGAACACGAAGCCTGACACTGCATTGTAAGATACCCAGCGCAAAACACGATGTGTTTGGTCACAAAACCCTTTAGGTTTGGGAGCTTTAGAAGACAAGGCCACTCATGAAAGCATCCATACAAGGTCATCAAAAGCCTGGCTATCACCAAACACCACTTTTGCTTTTGCCTCGGATGAGATCACAACTAGAAAGGCTTCCATAATGACCACTGAATACAGAGATGGACTTTGTCTGTGCAGGACACAGCTTTCATGTTTGTGGCAGTCTTGTGAGAGTGTAGCCCTTCCTCTCAGGCTGCATTCCCTCCATCACCTGCCTTCTATCTGTTTCAAAGCCCCTCTGTCAGCAAGGAACAGTGACATCTGACTAGAATCCACAGGGAAGGAGCAAACCTATGGCAAGCTGCAAGTGTCATTTTTGTGTAATAAAAAGAACAAGCTAGGTACAGGGCATTCCCATGGTCTTTCCAAATGTCTCTATTAAGAATGGTTCCATTATTTAAAAATAAAAATGTTTCCACGGTTCAGGAGAAGAGTGCCTGGTTGAAAACCATTTTTTCTTGTACTTTCCCTCCCCAATCACTGTAAGAACAAACACATAAAGTTCTGATAAGATTGAAAGCCTTTTCCTACAACTGCAGCTTTTAAAAAAATACTGTATGAAATGGGGGTCAAAAGGCTGTATTTTAAAAATGTCTAACTCAGTGGGAGATATTTCTACATAGTATGGAAGAGAAATAATTTTAGATTCCAGTAGAGAGTGGACTCACTTCCTCCATTCCCTTCACGGTAAAAATCAGTCAGGGAAAATCAAATCAACCAAAAAATTTCAGTGAATTAATTGCCCACCCTCTGCAGACACAATAGGAGATAAAGAAGTAGACACTAGCACAGGACATTTGTTCTGTTGAATCTCAACTTTTATTCTCTACCTCAGAGAAATTAAGATTATTCTGATAGTCAAATTACTATAAATCTGCATGGATCATTTACTCCACTTAATAATTTTAATACTTATTTTTCACTGCTGACAGAAAGGCAGACTCCAACGACATTTCATTTTTATCAGTTTTTAGGAAATTATGGAGGCCAGATAGAGGCACATGTAAGTCTTGTTGTGACTTGAAAGAAGCATGTTTAAAAAAAAAAACTGAACTTCTCTTTATCAACCTTCGGAGACTATGCTCAGAATGGTGTCTCTCACAGTGGCTCCCTCTCACAGTGGCTTTGCTTACTAAAATAGAGCTCGTGGGCTCTATAAGTCTTGCTTTTCACCCACCTGCCACCTGAACCTCTGAAAGGGATTTATAATGCCACAGTTCAGATGTAGTGCAGGTGAACCTGGAGAGAGATTTCAGATGATCCTTTGTTCTCATCATGTTTGTTTCCACGAGTTTTTGACTATGTGGTGTACTATGGTGAACTTCCCTAATGAAGCCCTGGTCTTTTCTCTAATTTGTTTCTATCTGTTTACCATCTGTAGTCTTTTTTCTTTTTTTAAATTTTTTTTTCTTTAATTTTATTCGAATGTAGAGTGGTTTTTATAGCCCCTTAAGAAATGAAACATAGATACACTTGGTTTTTAATTTCCTCTGAAAAATGAGTTCCTATTTCAAGTTGTACACAACTCATTACAATACCATTAGCAGATTTAACATAAATAATGGAGGCAACTGAGTCTTAAGTGTAGCCATAAATATGATAAGTGGCTGACTAAAGGAAAAATTTGTGAGTCTGAAATGCTTCCTGATTTCATGAGTCCTTTCAATTCTAAGATATAAAATTCATTGTCTCAGAGTGGGATGAGTTTGACTTTCACTGATCATGTCAAGACCTTTTTATTCAGAACACAACATAAACTCCTAATTGCATGTGTTTACAGAAGATGTTGCAGATATTCTCTCTGTGACTGAATTTTCAAAAACCAGTAGTTACACATAAGGAGTAAGTTGTCAAAGCTCTGTTCTTAATTCTTGTTTTGCTCCCTGCCTTCTACCCCATCAACCCTAAATCTTTTGTATGCTTGACACGTTTCTGGCTTCGGTTTCTTCACAGCAAAGCTCAGACTGACTGCAGCACAGTGTCTATGACTAAAGAGAGGAAATTTAATCACTTGCTGCATCATTCACAATACCTTACAATCTCACTGCAGCAATAAACTTTCTTGGCCTGTATAAATTCTGATTGTTACTAACTCTTTGCCTTGTGGTGAAGCACAAGTATTCAGTCTGAGATGGAAGATCTTTGAATTGAAATCCAAGTTGTTTAATTCAAGCTCCTGGTGTTCTGATCAACTGTTAAATATTTCTTGCCTCCCTCAGTTTGTGTTGTCATGCACATTCCATTGGAAGATGGCAGTTGGAACTCAGCTCTAAATTAAAATTAATTTTTCAGCTTTAATATTTCAGTATTGTTTCCTTGCAAAACCCTTCTTGAGAAAAATACATACAAATGTGATATGTTGATGCAAAGAGGCAAAAACCTCTGCTCTTCTGCACATAAAGGATGAGGCATCCTACAATTGAGTCAGATGATATGTGGAATTTGCAGTTATCATTTGCCACAGTAGGTGGACAATAATATTTGGTAGGCTTGGCAACCTGGATCTGCTGTGGGTGGATATGGCAGGTCCTTTTAGAGAACATTCTTTGCAAGTACCTTTGAGCATGTTACTTCTCCATGCAAAGCCATGCTATGACTTTTCACCACACAGCTTCCACTCTGGTGGTTTCTCAGGAGAGCAGGACTAGCCCTGATCCCTGTCAGAATGACAAAGCTTGTGTAAGGCTGGACAGGCTGATGAGGCTCCTCAGAGTCTGGGCAATCAGGAAGCCAGATAATAGATATTGTTTATTTCTCATTCCTTGCAAGATTCCTACATTTGATCATAGGTTTATAATCCAATATCATCCTTAAAGCAGGACCAATACTGAATTCAGACTAGGTTGCAAGGGCCTAATCCATAAAGTCTTGTAAACCTTCAAAAATGAAGACTGGACGTTTTACCTAGGAAACCTCTTCAATTTCTTTTCCTTATATCTATCTGAACCTCCACTGACTTAATTTTTGTCTCTGATTCTTCTTCCATACATGACTGTGAAGAGACTTGCTGTGTTCTATTTAGGGTCTTGTAGGTACTGTAAGGCAATTATGAGGTACTTCCAAAAGCTATCTTTTTCTCCAGGCTGAACAAGCTTTTTTCACAGGCGCAGGACTCCTCATTTCTCTTCACTGAATTTCATAATGTTTCTGCAAGCCCATTTCTCTGGCTTATTTATGACTCTATGAATGAAAGGTCTGCCCTCAAATGTATGAGCTACAACTCCAGTCTGGGGTAATTCTCAGATGTGATGAGATGCATTGTCTACTCATGTAGGTCATAGATAACAATACCAAATATCAGATAGGGCCCAGGAAAAATCCCTGAGAAAAGCCACCTGTCATTCCGCCTAAGTGGAACACACATCAGCCACTTTGTTTTGAACCCAGTGATCCTCTCAATATTTCATCTAGGCAATTATCTGCCTGACTAAACCTTTAAGTTCTTTCTTGGATAAAAGGGTATTGTAAGAAATCGTGTTGAAAATCTTGCTAAGTTCAAGGTCAGTGCCATTCAATGATTTTCCTGTGTCTGTACCCTTAGCCCAGCTATCTTTTTTTAATCATTATCCCAAATATCATGATCTTTTCATCAATATACCTGGAAAATATCTAGTTTTCCATAAATGTTCTTTTCCAAGTCTGGACCATTAATCAAACCCTAAAGTCACCACTAAATCTCACACATAACATAGAGATATAACCATCTTTTACTCACCCTTTCTGGACACTGCTTCCTTTTGTTCATTCTCTTCAGAACGCTTGTCTGAAAGGTTTTTGGTTTGTGACAACAGTCTTCTGCCCAAATGGGAACAACAGAGATAGAGAAACAGAGGGATGGGAAACAGATGAGTTCCTGGCAAGTCTGACGTTAGTCAGGCTTATGTCTCATAAGACACTGAGCCCATGCTGAAGTGAGTGAAGGCCCAGGGATGGGACTTCATGCCTTATGAAAATGGTACTTTATTTTTACCTTGGAGTAGGTACTTTGTGCATGAGTTTTCTTAAAAAGAGGTAAGATACTTGGTGGTTTTGTGTTGCCACAAGGCTAACTGTCCTGCGGGTCATGGAGGAACTGAGGTGAGTTGATTCATCTTGTAACAGGACGGTCACTCTTTCTGTTAATTTCTGTTTGTGCACCAGCTGTGAGTTCCTGGTTATGCTGTAATAACAAGCACTGCTTTCTGTTTTCCTCTTAACCAAAGAACAAAAAGCAAGGAACTGAATTACTTTTAGACAGTTGGAGAGACAGATTTTATATTCAGTATTTTCCCAGAATATAATGTCACCGTTTTTCAAATATGTGCTAAATCCTTTACTTACTTTTTTTGCATAAAACCCACTTCTGCTGCTTCTGACCTCAGCCAAATTACTGTAGATTGCTATCATTGCATTATTGACAGAAGCAAGCCACAGTGCAGCAATAGGTGCTGGATCTTTCCTGCTCTACATCATATTTCTATGAAAAGATGACAGTTGGCAGAAGATGCCAGTTGTCACATTATACGTGAAAATACTACAAACTGCTTTCATTGCAAAGTGTCACAAAGCACATGTTGTTTGGGGAAAGAGAAAAGGGAAAGCAAATACTGGAAAGGTACTGAGTAATCAAACTTCATTTGCTTTACACTAGATACTGAGTGGCGCAAAGAAAAGGTGCCAACGGTGACTTTAACAGTGTTTTAGCCCTTTCCTGAGACTCACAATGGGGTAGCTCCTATTTTTTATTTCTGAGCTTTCAATGCCTTAATAACGTTTCAATATCTTAATAACGTTTCTGCATTCTTGCTGTATCTGGTCTGTAAAGCAACATTTCCACAGGAAAGAAATTGCAGAAAATTAAGCTGCAGTTCCAGAGTTTGCTGTAATTTTTATTTTTCCATTCTCCCTTAGAAAGGTTTTAAAAATACATTAATATAAATGTTTAGACTTTTGTGATTTTGCCACTGTTTTTTATCTGCTGAGGCTTATTTGTCTCATGACTTCTCATTTCCCTGTTAAACAGAGCACTATTTATGAAATTAAATACATGCATAAAAATATAAAAATATGGAGCAGACACTTCTGGAACAAAGCACAGTCCACAGTTCTGCTAGAAGAAGTGTACAAATGCAAAAAAGAAACAGAATTTCAAAACTGCAACTTCCTCAATTTGGAAACGCTGGACTGTCCATGTGATACAGGGGCATTAACATGAAAAATGGTGCAAGAAGGGCAGTGCACTGACAGCTGTTCAGTTGCTGCCTACTCTGCTCAGCAGCAGGCTTATGCTCTGCCCTGACAGCCATCCCAGCTAGCTGGTGGCTGTTCAAGCCTGCACAGAAACTTGAGGTCTACAGCAAATTTTAATTAGAAGAAGAGAGTCTTTCATGTAACAAGACTGCCTATCGAAAGAAAATGGCCTGCAACTGCAAGGCTGAGGCTGAAACCCAAGCAGAAACATTACACCTGTGTTGATATCTCCACTCAAAGAGATCTGCCAAAACCTGAAGTACCTGTCCAGAATAGCTGGTTTTGCTCCAGTACCTGAAAATCACTCTAGCATCCATCCCTACCAGTGGATGTCGTAGCAGTGAGTGGACTCAACTGGAAGAAATCTTCAGACAATTTTCTCTGTTACAGGGGGAGTTTAACAGGTGGTGGAGGGCCTGGGAATGTGAGAGGGAGGTCAATAAGTGGTATTGTGTGCTGTCCCAGACTGACCAACAGCCCTGCCTTGAGGCTGTACAAGGGAATCTAACCTCAGACTTTCTGATGCTAATAATTCATGAGATAAAGGAGATTGCACAATTTTCTCTGCATGGAGAATCTTCCCCTGAAGTGTCTCTACACAACAGATACTGTGCTCTCGGCATGCACAATGAAGGTCACAGCAATAATGGACAGGATACAGGAAACCCCAACTATTCAATTTCATCACTTGTGTGAGAAACAGGAGTTTCAGAAAAAGACGTAATTGGAGATTCCTTACTTTGACCCACCAAAGCACCTATTTCTCATCCAGATTTTTCTCTAGAGAAGTTCACTGCCTATCAACAGATTGCATTCACAATGTCACTGTGAGGCTGCTGAGCCTACTGAACCCTACAAATTACCATCTGCTCCAATACCATTCTATGTAGGGTCTGTGGCGAGACAACTCTGAACACTCAGAAAAGATTGTATATCCCCCAGAGCAATATCAAATCCCCTGGAGCACAGATCACGTTCTCCTCTGTCCTCTCAGGGAGACGTAGGAGTTCAGGAAAGAGGAGTCAAATTGAAAGGTGAATGCCTGGCTGTGTGGCTGATGCCATACTCAAGGTTTTGCCTTGGAAGCTGGACTGTTGTGAGCCTGTGAGATTCACCTGACCAAGTGGGGCAGAAGGTTGTTTTCCACTGTCCAGACTTATATGGAGAGCATTAAATTAAATTTAGTGGGGAAGGGGACTTTGAACAATAGGGGAAAAACTAGGGGTTGCTAATGTATTAGAAACCAACACAGAAACACCTGTGGAATGCCCAAGAGACACTGGGGAGTATTCATCTGAAGGGGTGAGACGATCTGTAGTGCAGGTGAAGCGCGCATGCCGCGATGCCCTCAGCTCGGGTAACAGCAACAGCTGGAAACCGCTGTGCAGCTGGAACACTCTGGTCTAATCCCTGTCACTGAGATGTGGGGGGACCAATTGCATGGCTGGAGCACTGCATCAGTGGCTATAAACTGTTCAGAAGGACAGGGGAGGAAAGAGGAGTGGGCAGCAGTGGGGATCATGTTACCCTCTGTGTGGATGAACTACAGAGAGCTGCCGTGGAAAGGCAGCAGTGAACAGGTGAAATGGGTAAAAATGTATAGGTAAAAACTGGGATCAAGCCAACAATGGAAACTCATGGTTGATGTTTACTACAGGCCACCAGACCTAGGGGAGGATGTTAATGAAGTGTTTTTGCTTCAGCTACAGGAAGATTCACACTCCAGGGTCTGATCCTGGTGGGGGCTTCAACTGCTCTGACATCTGCTGGGAAAGTACACAGCAAGCTGTAAGCAATCCAGGAGACTCCTGGAATATTTTGGGGATAATTTATTAATCCAGGGGATAGCCCAACCAGAGGAAAAGCACTACCAGACCTATTATTTACCAATATAGATGAAGTAATTAGAGATTCCAAAAATTGGTGTCAGCATGGCCTGAAGTGATCATTCTTTGATTGAATTTATAGTCTTGAGGGATATGGGCCAGATGAAGAATCCTCATGTTTAGGAAAGCAAAAGTTTGAGGAAATAGTGCACTGAGAGCCAGGGAAATTGCCCTCAGGGTATAAAGGAAGTAAAATTTGCTGTCAGCTCCTTAAGTACATTCTTTGCAGAGTGTGAAAGGTCTTGATTCCCTATAGGTAACCAGGAAAGGAAGGCAGGAGGCCAGCACAGCTCAGTTCAGCCTCCCAGCTAAAGACAAAAGTGCAAAGGACAGATACCCATCCTGGGAAGATTATGCACACTCTCTAGATGTATGGAGAAGGGAACAGGAAAGCTGATGCACAGCTGGAGCTGCAGTCGTTGTAAGATTCAAAGACTACTTAGGGCTTCTACAGGTATGTTGGATAGAACACAGGATATACAGGATAGAAAAGGAAGATTAAGGAAAATATGCCCCCTCAATAAATAAGACAGGACAACTACTGGCAATCATTGTGAAGAAGCTGAGAAACTCAGCAATTATTTTAGCTTTAGTTTTAAATGTTAAACTGTCTTCCAACATTTCTAAAGCCCCTGAACCTCAGCACAGGAAGTGGAGGAATGGAGCTCAGCTTTGGGACCAGCTGAGGAACCTGAACATAAATAAGTCCATGGCATTCAAAGAGAAGTAACCCCCCCAGGACGTGAAGCCAAATTTGCTCTAGCTTTCAACGCTGTATCATTTCTATCTCAAGAGAGACTCAGGATTAATTTTCCTGAGAATGTAGAAGCAGATTTTATGTTGAATATTTCGTACAGAGGAATGGCACCATTCACCAAGAAATGATCCTCTTAGGAAATAATAGCAATAAAGATTGTTTTTGTTTAATTAAGTTTCCTTTAGGTCCTACAGCAGAGTTCTATCAGCATATTGTTGGATTACTCAATCAACCTCATTTCCATTTGCCTTCAATTAGTTTTATATTTAATATTCATACATTTCTGGAGTTGGCTAAAAGAGAATGAAGATGGGAGCTGGAATAGGGAATTGATTCTGGTCCTCCAGGAGGATTTAACAGTGAAGCAGCAAAATTATTTCATCATTACCTTTGTGAAGAGTAAAAGAACATTAAAGGACTGGAAACTAGCTTCATTTTTTCTCTTTTGTCACAGACATTGCCACTGCCTTAATAGTCACCTAATAGAAACCAAAGAAATGTGCTGAATGTACTACTTATGCTGTCGGTTCGTAGTAAATGAGTTTTGAAATGTGCAAATGTGGTGTCACCTCTCCACTGTTCAATATTCAGGACCCAGCAGCATTGCAGAGAAAGAGGGAAGCATTTTACCTGG
Source organism: Fringilla coelebs (assembly GCF_963513975.1). Taxonomy (NCBI): domain Eukaryota; kingdom Metazoa; phylum Chordata; class Aves; order Passeriformes; family Fringillidae; genus Fringilla; species Fringilla coelebs. The sequence goes on along the minus strand of NC_140031.1, from coordinate 64,355,863 downwards.
GTATGAACAGGATCCTGTGTTAGGGTGATGCCAAAATCCAGAGCACATATTGCTTCCAAGATGACTCATACCCGAGTTAACATCCATCTAGGAAACGTCTTCCAAGGCAGGGAAACTGAGGCAGCAGAAACTGCAGCAGTACTGGCTGTACCATCAGCAGGCCTTTAGGAAGTTATCAGATGGATTTACTGTGTGAAATTCAGGCTTCTTTTCTGCCCATCACACACATTATGCAGTTACCCCTCTGATTTCAAAATAAACATGGTGAGCAGCTGATAACCTCTTTACTTGATTGCTAAATTCATGAAAATTTTTGTGCCCATGGAAGAACTGCCTGCTTAGCTTGGAGCCTAGTATTTTTTTGAATGATACTGTAAAAAGTTAACACATTTTCAATAGGATCCATTTGTATTGCTGAAAAGCAATAACTTTTCAGGTATTGTTCAGGGAGCCAATTCTTTCCTGTTTGCATATAGCACCAAGGATAGTTAGAACATATGGCAAGAGAAGAAATCCTGCAGGCTTATACACTGTTACCTTCCTTTCCATCTGCTTCAGGAGCTGGGTGTCCTGCCTTTGTGGCTCATAAACTGTTCAGTCCAAGTACACTATTTACAAGTGAGATGGAAGGACAAGGCAAGACTTTAAAGGGCACAGCCAATAGCTGACCTAGGAACAGGGAGAACAGGACACTGGGACTTTATTTTATTTTCTTTTCAAAAAACCTCTAATGTGGCTTCCATGCCTGATGAGAATATTTGAAACCAAAGCTTAATGTACACCTTAGTAAACCACACAGAGCAGCAGGTGTGAACTGGATGGCAAAGGGAAAGACCACCCAAATTCCACATTTTAAAGGCACTTGATGAATTTGTGGATTTTAATTTTAAGGACAATGCTGCTTTTACCTGAAAATCCTGACAAGGGTTTCTGTTTTCATGGCCTAAATCCAAGATCTGTCCTCTGTCTCTCCATAGGTATTTGGGACTTGCCTTTCTGTCACTTTTCCTCATCCCCATCTACAATCACATCCTGTAAGGACTACAGGTCTCTAAAGTGAAGAAAGACTGGATGTGGGACACTCTGCAAGGGTTGCACAAAACAATCAATTGGTTTGCATGAAGAAAATATTTTCTGTGTCATTTATAAATAAAATGAAATTAAACAAAAATCAAAATATTTTGATTTTTTTTCAGCATCTATTTTGATCCATGTTTTATCATGTACCTAGCATTTTATTACAGAATTACATTTTTTTAGCTACTGAATAAACAAACATATACTCCCTTATTGAGGTTGTGTGCTCAAAACCTGTTTTTTAATAGGGCTGTGCAACCAAAAAAATTGAAGAACATTGGCCTATGTTCTCCTTGTATGAGGGGCTAAGAAAGGAAAAAAAGAATCCATACAGACTTTATTTATTCCAGGAAGAATAATTTTCTAGCTCAAAATACTGAGTACTCTTGGGCCTTTGTATTTGATTAGATAATGAAAAGTCCGAGTAGCATTATTTCTCCAATGATGCTTGAGACCAGATTGTCTCCTGTTTGTACTTGTTGTTACACCCAAAATTAATCTCTTTGCAAATATCAGATTAAGTTCATGCTTAGTGCTCTACTGTTTCAGGGTCCTTAGATCAGACTACTGTGTCCTATATTTTCCTGGAGAAGGCTGAATTTTGCAGAATGGACTTTAACCCATGTTTCAAAACTTTAGTGGTCACATTTCCATGACAATCCCAAGTGCTTTATGAGTGACAGTTTTAAAGTTTGCATCTTTTGTTTGTGAGATTGTATGGTGCTCAGAGAAAAAACAATTCTTAATATTTGTTGACACAAGTTTTTGTTTTGAATGTAATTCTGGAAATGTCCTGATCACAGCCTTGTCATAATATGAATAAAACACTTGCATCCAGCTTTAGATGCATAGATTAAAAAGAAATTTTAATTTTTTTACTTTACCTCTTTCTGAAATTTTGCACGCATTTCTCATGGTCTCACCTCCATCTTCCCATCCTATTAGTCAATAATTCCCAAAATAGTTCCTTCATCCACCCGCCCATCCATCCATCCATCCATCCATCCATCCATCCATCCATCCATCATTCACTCATCCATCCATTCATCCATCCATCCATCCATCCATCCATCCATCCATCCATCCATCCATCCATCCATCCATCCATTCTTCCATCCATCCATCCATCCATCCATCCATCCATCCATCCATCCATCCATCCATCCATCCATCCATCCATCCATCCACCCATCCATCCATCCATCCATCCATCCATCCATCCATCCATCCATCCATCCATCCATCCATCCATCCATCCACCCATTCACCCATCCACCCGTCCATCCTTTGCTTCTTGGAGCTGGATCTGTATGCAAGTGAATACCTCTCCACATCTTGATATATTGTCAAAAAGCACAAGTAAGCATTTCTTATGCACTATGATGAGAATCAGAGAATATATTTTATCATTTGTGTATATTCTGAGATTGTTTTCTGATTTCAAAGTTTTGGCAACATACTTTTCATTCTGGGTTTACAAAAGAGAGAATGTTGTTCTGTGGTGATGAAGTTTGAGATAATATTGACACCACTGAGTATAATGCATTGTTCTGTGTCATTGACACATGACATACACATCAAATTGAGATTTTACCTTTTCTTTTGAGTTGGAGAACTCAACTTTTTTAAACATTCATTTTATAGAAACTTCCACATAAGTGTGAAATATAATTAAAAGAAAACAAAAAATGTGAATGTGCAAAAAAAAGCAAACCCAAAAGAATGAGATGGAGGTTATCGCTCCAAGTTCATCTTCTTCTCAGTGACAGGAGACATGAGTATTCTTTGGAGGAAGGCTATCTTTCCACCAGGAGAGGTCTCCAGCATTGCCTTCCAGGCTATGGTTAAAACTGCAGTCCCCCTACTCTAACAGTTGCTGGAAATGGCAAAACCTAGGAGAAAAAGTTCAATTAAGTGTGAAGAAACCTGTTTCTTCCTCCCAGTTAAATTAGTGAAAAGGTCAGGAACCAGGAACTTCAACTCATGGTACCCACAGATTTGCATGACTACAGCTTCTGCCAGAAGAAATCACTGCCTGGAAAATACAGCTAGACTGTACTCAAATTAGAAATGAGGTTCCTGTTTTCAAGGCACAGGGCTCTTGAACATTTCAGCACCCTATTAAAAGATGTGGCAGTATCTATATCTCATGTATATAATTTAATGCCTTAAATGAAATCTGGTTATCCAACCATGAGAGCTTTGCCCAAAAAACAGTGGACTTTAACTGTGCTGAGGACATGGCAGCTCATTAGATACCCTGGGGAGACCCACATCAAAGAGGAAAGCCATCTGACACTTTGTGCACAGCAATGAAGTTAGGTACAGGTTTTAACAGACAGTAAAACATACATAGATATAGGAATAGATTTATTATATTATCCATTTACTGGATACCTTGCAAATATTACATAAGTGTATTTAAAACACATATAACATTTTGTTTTGTGGCTTGCACTGTTGCTCTGATTCAGACCTGACTTTAAGCATCATGCTTTGATAAGGAAAAAATCACACCAAGTTGCGGTGGTCACTGTCCTACATATAACGTCTTTCAGTCCCGGAATCAAAAGCTGAAGACAAGAACAGACTCTCTGAAAGTCTTAGTGCTCTTTGAAGTCTGTTGCATTAACAGAACAGAGAAGGAAATTCTGTCACAGCTTAAAAAGAAAAAGAAATCACAGAGATACTTATTAAACATATTCTGCTTCAGTATTTTAAGTCACAGGTGCTCTTTCTTCAGTTTATCCCAGGGCTTGGAATGAATCTGCACATTCAATTATGCAGTGAATCTTGAGGAACTGACTTATAGCACAAGCCTTTGAGTGATAGGTTCCTACTAACTGAGCAGCATCAGAAAGTTGCCTGCAAGAAAGTTGGGACAGAGTCCCTGGCTGCCTGAATAACCTCAAAGGGATTCATTCACTACTGCTAGTGCTGCCCTATCTGTTGGCTCTGCAATTATTTTTTTAAATCACAGAGAGCTAAAAATTAGCTGGGATACAAAACAGTCAGCTGTCACTAACTGAACTGGGGGAGAATCCCCTCAGAGCAGCAAGATCCATTAAGCAGCTCTTGAGATCCAGTTCTTCAATACCAGAATTTATTACTAGGGACACATGAGGGCAAAATACTATATTTAATGAGTCACAAAGATTGAAGAAATTCCCAGGAGTCCAGGAAGTTCAGGCATCTTCTTTCTAAAAAGGGAAAATGGGACAATAGGGAGAACTTGAACCTGGGGAAAGGTTCTTTGGCACATTATTAGTAGCTAGTATCTAGAAGCACTCAAAAGCATGCTGCAAGGATAGAAAGCAACTGGTAAGGATTTGTCAAGAATAAATCATATCAAAGTAATACAATTTTCCCCTTTGATGGCACATCTGGCCTTAGAGGTAAGAGGGAAGTTGCCAGTGTGGTAGTCCCCAATATCAACAAAGCCTCTGATATTGGTTTCCCTGGACTTCTTTGGCAGAAAATGTGGAGAACAAAAAAAGCCCTCCAGGCAGTGACAGGAATCACTGTGATTCATCCCATAGAGCAATTTGAATTCCCTTCTGTAACAGGAATGTCTGTTTCTGCTGACTGGCAACTTCTTCATTTGAAGTTCTCTCAGGCTATTGTTCTTCTAAGCTGTTTCTAACTAGCTACACTCCTCAAGTGAGGCAGAAAAATCTGTGCCACTGCAAGAAATGTATCTTGCCCTTGATAACTATCCATAGCAGGCTGAGCTATCAGGCCTGAATGATCCATGCACAGCCAAAGAACAATTCTACAGCAGCAATGGAGACAAAGCTGACTTCTCTGTCATTGGCCACTGAATCACAACATAGTTTTCAAGGGAAAGAGAAAGACATTGTGAGAGAGGATAGGGTTAGGAGAGCTTTCATGAGAATGTGGCTGAGCTAGGGATACTGTGCTTCCCTATTAAACTCAGCTCTGCATTCCTAAGATCACTTTTTATTGCTGTCAAGCAGGAAAGCCTTACATGACTCACTTTACAGCTCATATCTGAAAATTGACTGGCAGCCTAAGCGAAGCTAACTGGTCATTGTTGTATGATGTACATGTTAAGATGACAGCAGCAGCAAGCTGGGGTGTACCAGAAATAGGCTTAGCAGCAGAAGTCTGTATTCTCTCAAAATCCTTCTCTTGTGTGTTCCTACACATCTAGGCCTTATCTGGGCTGTGCTCAGCCTTTCTGTGCAGGTCAGGAGCTGCAAAAGGGCTATTCATTAGGATGAACCCTTCATGCTCTGAAGTGGTTTCAAAACAAGTCAGTAAGCAACCTAGGTACCCCAAGCACCAAAGATCAGAGTATGCTGCAGGCCCCACTGGAGAAGGTATTGCCATTAAATGGCAGATTGAGTCCCACTGAAGAGAATATTCTTCTGTGTTCACCAGGATATGAAATGAATTGCATATAACTTTGACCCTCTGCGTGGCTTACATTGCATCTATAATGAAATTATTTCTTCCCCCTTCTGTGTATTTCAAGTACTAGTAAAGCTGTGCCCCAATTGCTGTAGTCAATTCAGTAGTTTAGAGGTGCCCTGATGCCTGGTTTGAATTTACTGGTCTTTCATCTTTGCTAGTAGCATAAGAAAGTTTAGTAGGCTGCAAGCACTCTACTCTCTAGGGCAATGGGTGTAGTCTAGGATGTCAAGTAAGCTTTTCTTTTTGCTCTATCGAACTTGAGGTGTCTTTTAGTAATCTGTGCTACAAAGCTCAGGAGGCACTCAATAGCTCTTGGTTTTGGGGTCTGAAGTGTTCCTTTGTTACCTTGTGGGAGATTTTTCTGGTTCAGTTGAGCCTGTCATCAAATAAGAACACAATCATTCGGGCTACAGCGTATCATAATACATCAGACACTGTTATATCATTAAGGAAACATAAGCCCTGAAGTCTCCTGTTCTGCTTAACTCATGCCTGGCATCAGTAAAACCTATCCTGCATCACCTGCTTGAGGTGCAGATACTTCAGGGAAGGGGCTCCTTCTGACTGTGTATCTCTTTGGAGTCTTACCAGAGGCAGTACCCCTCTTCATGCTGTCATAATGTCAGCAAAATAATGGACTCAACTTTAATGGTTACTGATATGGCAATTTAGATTTTGTGGCTTAGTTCTGTCTGCAGCTGGTATCTCTTACACACCAGAAAGGCTTAGAAAGAGCCCTAAATTTCTTGTAGGTTACAGATTATTTCAGATTATTTTTCGCTACGTTTTTATGTGGTGGAGATGCTGATGCATGCTTTTATTTGGGGGCTGAAGAGGAGGGCACTGCAGCCTGCTGATGAAACTGAGGCTCTTGTCTGGTCTTTTGACAGGGACAGGGACATGCTGAGGCAGTGTGACTAGAACTGTGCAGCACACACCATCAATTGCTTCAAACTTTTTCTTTGTTTCCAGTCACCGAGATGTGGTCATCCACTGACATTAAGCTGTGTGCCAGAAACCAGAAAACACTAGAAATATACTTGTAAAATCAATTTTCACTAGAGAGTAGGGCCCTTACAGTAGCCACAAAAGTCTTTATTAAGCCTGGTGTTTTTGACAGGAAAAGAAGGAGACCAGATGATGTAGCACTAAGTTATAGTAATGTTTTCATCACCTGAGTTAGTCTCTAGGAAGAAAAAAACAACTATTAGCTTACCCCTAATATTAATCCAATCATGCCTGAGGGTGTGAAACTGTCAAGCAAACCTGATCCTCTGCATAAAGCATCAGTTGAGTCTTAAATATTATTACTCAGATTTAGCAGGTAGTCTCAATCTCCTCAGCGTTGTCTCAGCAGGAATAAGACAGATTTTGTGCAGTGAATTGCCAAGTGTGTCTACTGAGCTATGTTGGCTGTACATTAGGGAAATTCTGCATAACCTGCTCCCCATGATTCTCCCAAACATTATTAACTCCCCAGTACAGGTGGGTGAGTCTTGTAGGAATGGTGTAAGGGGTGGGGATCTGTTCCTGAAGAGATGTGAAATAATACAGAATGACTGGCAGCTCCCATTTCATCAGACTTCCTGTCATAAAACACCAGTTTCTGAAGTTATGAAGTTATTTTCTTTTTTCATTTAAATAACAGGCTTTTACAGGTCTCCAGCACACAGGAAGCCTGAGAACCTAACATTTTGAATTTTGCAAGTCTCCAATCAGAAAAAAAAAATCAGAGTCAAAAATGGAAATGATACATAATTTCAAAATGTTACTTGTAAAGTGAACCTTATGCATCTAAACTATTTTAGATGCCAAAATTAAATAACTATAAATGTTAGAACACAGAGGTTTAGGTCTTTATTTCTGTAACTGTAGGAACCCAGCGAGTTAGCTCTTTGTTATTGGAAGCTGATTTTTCACCTCATGATGCTACTTCAGGAAACAGAGCCTGCAGACAAGCTCAAACCTTGGCATCAAAGCACAGAAACGGAATGGTTTGTACTGACAAAGCTTTTGTAGGACTTTGAAATCAGAGAAACATGAGAGGAAATGCTTCCTAGACAATATCCAGCAGTAATTCGCATTGAAGACTCGCACGTGTAAAACAGCAGGCTGAAATTAAGCGCTGTCTTGATCACCTCCTACTCACGTGAAGAGCCCTTACACCAACTTAGAGGATCATCCCGTGCTTTGTGGTCCATTTTGGCTGCTTTTATATTCTCTCTTCAGCCCTCAAGGAGAAAGCTTTCTCCACCGAGAAGAAAGCGCTCATTTTTTATTCTATCTTTCCAAGCTTTCTCCAGTCACTTCTATCATGCTGGCCTAATTTTTTATTTCCATGAAATAAAAAATTCCACATAGGTCTTTGAATTCACTTGAAAGTTTCAGCTTGTGCAAAAAAACCCCTTCAGCTCAGTCTTGCAGATGTGTTTCTGGGCAACAAAACGTAAGATGCTTGCTCTTGCTCCTTTGGTGTGGCTCTGTGAGAATCTCTTCTGCCAAATATGTAAGGAAATTATTATTCCAGCACTTGCATTTCCTTTCGACAGCTGATCCTGTAACAGTTTAGTAATGGAGTCTGTTTGTCTCCTTCAGTGACTAAGACATTTTCTTCTGTGCAGCTGTAGTTTTGAAGACCCTGCAGAGCTGAGTGCAACATCCTGGTTTGACAGCTGGGCAGACTGCAATACTTGCAGAGGAAAACAAATGGCAGCATTTCACACAGATGCTCAGGGATAGAGCAGAACTCCTGTTTTTCTCTCAGATAATGCCCCAAAGTACCTGCCCTTTCCTCTTTGTCCATGCTGGGCCAGTTGGAGTAAACACTGTGGTTCACTGTGGTTTGCAGTTAATTAATTAATTTATGAGGACCAGAATCCCACTGTGGACACTGTTGCAGCTCCTGTGCAGATACAGTGTTGTACATCTAATAAGAGAAATAGTTGTCTTGTGATTACTCAGCTGACCTGTAGCACAGCACATAACCTGCTATTTTGGGACATTATTCCACTTCAGACAATCTTGTGCCATGGTGTGCTGACATATAATCACCCAAATCAAGTGGTAGGAAAGGAGTTAGATTCCTTGCAGATGCTCAGCAGGTGCTTGGACCATTTTACTGGGAGAAGTACAGGTAGGAAGAACAGTGAGTTCTGAAGCAAAAAAGTCTGAATTACATGAAGTGCAAACATTTTGGATCCCTCTCTTGCTTATACATCTATAACTCAATAAAGCAAATCAGCTCCGCTGGTAGTGTGCAATTTAGTTGTTATTCAGGCACCAGGTGCGGGAAGAATGCATAAAAATGCATGCTGACTGGTAGAAACATAATCATGAAATTGCACAAAATTTGAATGTATTTTCACAATTCATTAATTTCATCCTTAAGTGTACTCCACACATTTCTCTTACAGATCAGAGCTTGATTCAAACTCCTTTGGAGGAAATGTGAAGAATCCCCTCGATCCTGGAGAATTATGGGTCGGTGTCTCCATATGTAACTATCAGTTGACAATTTCACTCAGTAAACTTAGGAAGCTTCATTAATCTCTGTCAGGAAAAAAAGGATAAAAGAGCTTCTGGTAATGAGACCCATAGAGGAGGTAGCAGTTTATGAAGAGACAACAGATAAAACAGGTGTGGGAATTATTAGTCCCTTTCAAATCTTCTTCTGGGCAGATACACTATTGTGTCTCTCACATGCAATAATGAGACTGAGGCTGTCCATTCGCTTTCCCAATAAATAGTCATGATACTGTGGTTTTGGCTTCAACTGCAGAGTTGCCATATCTGTCCCATTTATTCATTTTCACCTCTGAGTAGACCCTGACAGTCAGTGTGGTAATGCCATTCTTTGAAATTGGAAGCAGTGCCCCATCTCTCCTCTGATCCCAACCATAAAGCATTACTGCCTCCACAATAAGGCTTCAAGTTTTTTTTTCCTGCACACAAAGGAAGTCTCTTGTTACAACTCCTGCTTCCTGCCCAAACCTTGCAACACCTGAGGTGATCAGCAGGTGGTCATCTCCACAGCCAAATCTGTTCTTCACTCCATGACTGATGTTGCATGCATATCAGTGGATTTGTAAGGACATGAAGATCTCACTTATACTGAATAAATTGTTATTTTGAGAAGTTTTATTACTGAAATGAACCAACCAAACATGAACCAGCATTGTAAAAAACAACTGAGAAAGGCAACTTTTTCTTTACAAACAGAACCGTTTTTCTATCTTTTTAGTATAAGGCAAAAATTCTTTGAGTAGAAAGGTGCAAAATAATGATTTCTTATGGTGCAATTGATTAAGCAATATTCTTCTGGCATTCCAAGCCTCTTTAACATGGACTCTACTAGTAGTTTCCCTGAAGATGCATGGCAACATAATTACATACCCTACAGCATCATATCCTATGTCTCTGAGGAGGCCTAATAATGATAGTTCATTTCAGGATTTGGAGTAGAAAAACCAGGTAAAGGAATGACAGGAGGACAGGAGGATGTGGTCTTTTATAAACTCTGTATGAAAGTTGCTGAGACTCTGTAAAGTACTGCTTAAATGTGTGGGTTTAGACATAATACTATTAAGAAAGAAATCAAAGTATAGACAAACTTACTTCAGGTTCTGTAATCTCAAGTTGAGCAGCGTAGAAGGGGTGTGGCATGCTGTGCAGAATCACCTATGGGAAGTTTATTAATTTTTTTGTTCCTCTTACAATATTTTCTTGCAAGGAGAATAATCCTATTCAACGTTTTCATTGTTCAAGGAAAGGGGTTCCTACATGAACTTGCTGCTTCACTGTTAGATGGAGACAAGGGTGTGCACGTGGTCTAATCACCAATATGAAGTGGGACCTGCCTGCACGTTTCTCTGCTGCAGTCAGCCAGGTATGTTTATCCTGGAGTCAATAGATGCACACTGCTCAAGACAAGCTGTGTATGTCACACAGCAGAGCAGAGCACAGCACAGCCCTGGCTTTTGTCCACTCACCCTGCCTATTACATGGATCACCAGTTCTTCTGTGTACAATGGTTAATTAGATCGTTACCTGGAGTTTGCCAAATCAGCAGCACAGGGGGTTCTTTTATTTATGCTTTTTGTTTTAAATACTCTGAGTATCTGAGCAGCTCAGGTTTGTGCTGCCTAGTTTATTTATACATTACTTTTGTGAGTAATGTAGCAGGGCAGGAGTCCATGTGCAGCAGGTAAGGAAGAGATGGATATTTCTGAACAAGAAGATAAAAATCTCATATTGTAGGTGAAATGCTTCCTTTAAACTCATCATTACAAGAACTGCTAGAAGTGTGTGTCCTGTAAGTGAGGATCCAGTCTCCACCTGTGCATATCCTCCTCGCAGAATCCTCTAGCCTAGAGGTATTTTTGAAGGAGATGTAAGGCCCCACTAATTTTGGTATTGGAGCCATCTTTTCCACACTGCATTTGACTGCTAATGATATTTCCTAATGAGGTAATGGGAATCAACTTTAGTCAAACTCAACTGGAGCATTAGGAAGACAATAGCAAATGCCTTCAAATTAACTCAGCTTTTTCCAGCTTTCTCTGAGATGTCACATTTTCTGAGAGTCTCTGGGTTTTACAGTTTTTTCATCTTTCTTGGGCCCTGGAATGTCCCTGGATAAGTACTGACTTCTCCAGTTAACATAACCTAGAAATGGACCAGAAGAGATTAATTACCTCTCAGAAAAAGCAATGTGTTTTTAGTATACACCAATGCCAAGCTGCATCTCCCTGACACACATAAACTTATTTTTTATCCAATATAACTCAGAATAATTTTCTGCCTTTCTGTTGACTGATACTTCCCCATTTATTTGGATATTTGACTCTTCCTTCATTATTTTTGGAGACCATTATTGTGTCTGCTGCCATCACTAGCCCTTCTATTGGGATCCTGGCTCCTGAGGTCAGGTGGCTGGTACATACGTTCCCTTTACTCTTGGATTGGGTACAACTTTTGCAGGTTGTACTATTCAAGCTGACAATTAAAATACTGAGAAGAATGGGATCAGAGTGAAACCCAGTGGGCTCTCCTAGCCTTCCACCCTTTGAACTTAACAATCTATCAATGGGAATTTTTGTTTCAAGCCCCATTTTGAAACAACTCTATTCTCATCACGAACTGGTCGTATGTATCCGAGTGCACACTCTGGAAAGAAAGCTTAACACCGAGCTTATGGGCTCAAGTTCTTCCTCACCTCTGCAGACTTAGATGACACCATTGGAAAGAGACACTTTAGGAATAGGGATTATCTCCTATCTTTCATTAAGGAGTCCTTGCATTTTCATTCTACAGCATCTTGCGCATGTCACTGAAGGAGTCGAGATAAAAAGTAGCCAGATGGACCAGCATAGTGCTTGTGTTCCTGTGTCATGCATGGTTTTGCTAGCAAATATTTAGCAGAATTCAGTAGAGAACACGTCTTTATAGCATTGATTGAAAGAACTTCAGTGACAGTGGGCAAGGTCCTAAAACCAGACAGAACATGTGTGGGACTGACTTTGTTCTTCCCCTGAAGAGCAACTGTGAGCCTTGAAAAGATAACTTCAATAAGCTAGTTCACAGTTTCATGCACCTAGTTTCACGTGTCAGTTTGGTCCTCTGACTTTCTATGTAATTCTCATTTTTAAACATTTTTCACATTTCATGATCCTACAATGCAAAAATCTTCATCCTTCCCCTCAAATTCATGTAAGATTTTGTCATCCTTCCACTTTGAGAACAAAGAAAGCTATGGGAGCTAATCAGAACAAAGGGAATAGAAAGGGAACTGTTTAGAATATAAATAGAAAAGTAGCATTAGTTGTAGCTTCTGCTAGTACTGTAAATTGGAAATCACAGTATGCTTCGAAGAAGCATGTTTCCTGAATTTCAGTTTGAATAAGGCTTGTTGTTATAGGCTCTTGGGAGACCAAAAAAAAAAAAAAAAGCAGAAGCAATTTGAAAAGAATGCAGTATTTTTATATTGTATGTTTCTTCCATATCAGAATTACAGGGTTTTATAAGCTGGTTGAAGAGAACAATTTACACAATGCTATTCTTCAAATAAAATGAACAAGAATACTTGTGATGGGTCGAGGTTTGAGCAAGCTTTTAGTATGAGTAGAAGTAAGCAAAAGCAGCTTATAGATAATTGGTTATGTTCTTGCTGTGTTCCAAGTGTTTATGCCTGTCCTTTTAGCTCTCTTCTTTGGTTTAAAGTGGACTACTTTACAGCTTTCTCAAATATAAATGTATTCTGTGAGCTCAAAATATTTTATCCATATCAGATAAAAATTCCGCTTTCTAAGGTGACTGACAAAAATGGCTGCCAAGCAGGCGTGGGTTTCAACAGTTAAACTAGAGGACTGAAAAACAATTGCAAGCTTTTTAAACTTGAATAGCATGATTATCAGGAGAAAGTTTTAAAGATGAGATATTTGGATAGGGGACTGGGGCTGCAGAGGGAACAACAAATTAGTCAAACAAAGAACTGCTTAAATCACATAGACGAAATGGGCTACCTTAGTGGAAATACCTGCACAGGATCCAAATTAAATCTCACTATTTTAGGAATTTTGCTGGCCCTTCTGCTAAATATTGTTTTAAGATAATAAAAATGGACTATGTGAACAAAGGGAACCAAAGCTGTTTACTACTTTGAAAGTACTAAAATGAGGGGTTAAAGATGTCAGCAAGAGACCAGCAGGGTGTGAAAGGTGGGGGATCACACAGCACAGCATGGTGTCAAATTTAGAGAGATAAGAGAAAGACCCAGGTTCAGTTTATAGAAATTGTGAAGGCCATGAATTATTTTTTCTGAATGATCATGTATGTAAGTGACCAAATATAAACCAATCACATTTGGCAGTAATTATTAAGTAACTCCTAGTAATTCTGCAATTCTGCACTATTGATTCTACACTGGCATGGAACTCTTTATTTCCTGGCATTTTTTCCCCCTAGTAACGTAAACATTAAGTCATTTGAAGACTATGGCATTTGCTACAATTTTGGTCCATATTTATGAACTGTTTAGGCATCCTTGGGGATTTGGTTTTGTTTTGGTCTTTTTTTTTTTTTCCTAAATCTATACACTGACAGAAGAACTTTGAATGCTGAAAGGGGTATTCTAGAGGTCAAAGGATCATTGCTTCACACAGATATAACATGAACAGGTAAGTATTGGAGAAAGGCTGCCATGGGCCACATTTTGTAATGTTTATCTCTGTGGTAGTAGCTACTGAATAGTTGGAACAATGTTTTGTTTCTAAATACTGGGATCTGATAAATATCTTCCAGTGGTGTAGTGTGAAAGTTGGTGCTTTGTATAATAAACACTCTAAAGGATGGTGTCTGTACATTCCTATTAACATTGTAGGGTCTACAAATTACTTAAATGAGGCCAGTATACCCTCTCCACACAAGGCTTCTGAATGGTCATATAAATTTAACTTAAGCTCTTAATTTGAGCTGACATTAAAAAATCACACTGTGCAACACTTTCCTATATCTAATTGATGTTTCTGCATTTCTAGGGCAGAAATCAGGAAAAAAGTTTGATCCACTGTGATCCACCTCACAGAATCACAAATTCATGGTGTCACATCACAGCTACAGCAGCTGACATTGGCAGGAACAACTGGAGACCGTCTAGCTCCCTCCATCGTGTACAGGCAGCTGCACAAGAGAAAAAAAATGTGTGTTCTTACATATGTGTGTGCTCATCACCTCCTATCCTGTCACCCTGTTATTCTTGCCCAGGTGCAGGACATTTGCCTTTGTTGAATTTCAGGCAGTTCTCTGCCCAGCTCTCCAACCCACTGAAGGGCCACACAGCCCTCTGGGGGGTTGGTCACCAGATAAACTTGGAGAGGAGGCATTCTCTCATTACCCTGCTGGAAACTCTTGTCCTTGAGCCATCCTGAGGGCCCACTGTAGGCTCATAGTTAGCTTGCTGTCCACCAGGACCCCCAGGTCCTTCTGTGCAGTGCTGCAGTCCAGCTGTGGTCACCCACAGTGTATGAATTTCTTTCCTCTCCATGGGCAGGACTTCGAATTTTCACTTCTTGCTCTACATCAGATTGCTCTTGGTGCAGTTTTCCAGCTCCCTATGAATTGTAACATAACCATCTGATTTATCAGGAGTCCTTGGCACCTTATAATAATGGCATTTCTAACAGATTTAACACTAACTACTGTATGCATAATGAGTTTTTGCTTATTTGTCTTCTTGCTTGCTCCCTTTTCGGGAAGGGGGATTGTCATTTTCTGTTTAACACTTATTAAAATTATCCTTTTATTGGGACAATGCACATTTTTTTAAAACTTGGAAAAATTAAATATCATTTTATTCAGAAAACTGTTGGGGTTTGACGTTGGCTAGAAGCCAGTCATCCATGAAAAACCATTCACTCATTCTCCACTGAGCAGAGGAGGGGGAAAGAAAAAACAGAAGGTTCATGGGGTGAGAAAAGAATTAGGAGAAAACACCTTAAGGGCCAAACAGGCTCAAAACATAAAAGGTATAAAAAGAAATTTATTAACAGAATTAAAAGAAGTTAATGAGAACTAAAACCTTTAGAACAGCTTTCCTCCCCTCCTCCAGCCCTTCTTTCCTTCCCACCGACAGCAAAGAGAGACAAAACATGGGGGTTTTCATCAGTTTGTCACTTTTTAAAAATCCTTCTATGGTTTTCTTAGGGAGAGGAGTCTCTTTTGTTTTATGGTGGGGTCTTTCCCCCGGGAGAGAGTTCTCTGTGAACGTCTCCAAACTGGTTCTAATTTTCAGAGTCCCATGGGCAAAATAGTCTTCCCAAACTACACAGCAGGGGTCATTTTAGTTCACGGGCTGTAGTCTTTTAAGGAGGAGCTGTTCTAGTTTGGAAGCCAGGCTCCTCTTCCTCTGCCTCTGGAAGTAAGGGTTCTCTCTCTCTGTTCAAGCCTGTCACAGCTTTTCAGCACCCACGGGCTCCAGCGCGAGTGCCCTTTTCTCACGGGCTGTGGGTGCGCGGCGCATCCCCCCATGCACTCCATGAATTACAAGGAAACTGTTTGTTGTGCTATAGTCCTCGCGATGGCTCGCAGAAGAATCCCAGGTCTGACGTCTGGAGCACCTTCTTCTCCCCCTCCCTCCTTTCCACTCACCTCAGTGTCACCATGTTCTCACGTGTCTTCATTGTTTCCCTTTTCTCTGACTCTGGAGAGAATAGGCGTTCATAGGTTTGTTCTCAAGTTCTATCAATTGAAAAGTTCTCACAGCGTTTCACAGTGCTGAAAACTCGATCCCATCTGGGCTCTGCACGGAGCAATTGCTCCTCGTGCCCCTCGCTGTCGGCCCCACGGACCCACGGCAGCCAGGCGGACGGTGCCAGCCACAGCGACACCGGCCCCTGCAGCGCCTCTCTTTATGGGGGTGCCCAAAAGGAGAAGCTGCTGCCTCCACCCTGCCCTTCTGTTGACAGCACGGCTGGCTGAAAGCAGCCAAGCAGGCAAAGCTCACTGCGAGCCGTGCCGAGATGCCGTGGGCCACACTGGTCCCGACAGCTGTGCCAGGATGGATCCGGCAGACGCCTCCCCACTCCTCCAAGAAGAAAGAGAAATCGTGCGCAGCTTTTTCCTTCTTAAAAATGTCATCACAGAGGCATTATCAGTGTCTCTAATTGGGATAGTAATATGTCCATTTTCAGAGCCTTCAGGGATTGGCTCTGCTGACATTGTAGAATTTTCGAGCAGCTTCTCTCTCAGAAGCTGCCTTTGCGGCTTCTCCCACTCCCACTAAAAGCCAGGCTGTGTTAAACCAACGCAAAAATGTAACAGAATTAAAAGTGCTAGGATTCAGAGTCAGTCCTATATTATATTTCTCTTCCAAAACTTTCTTCTAGTCTTAATTTTTAAAGTATATTTTTTATATTTTTAAGTAACTGAAATATAATTTTGCTTTTACATGAGCTTGTTTTTTTTCTGCTTACTTACCTTCTTTAAAGGCAAAAAATTATTTCATATACAAAGCCTGAATCTAAGAGAGAATTTCTCTCCATTGACAACTCAAATGACTTAGTGATACTGACAATATTTTTTCCTGTGCTGTAGCTTTGCTTTATGTAGGAGAGAGCAAATCCATCAGTAAGAGAGACCAGGCAGTATACCTCAACCCCATTCCATGCATCAGCTAAGAAAATGTAAGAAACTACACTTGGAGGTTTGTTGATAGCCAGATAGTGGTGCACAGGAAGTATTCTGCTTGGCTGTGAATTTTAATGACTTGGTAGTTATCTCAAGAACTGAAATAATCCAAGGATCCCTTTTGTTGACTCCATGACAACTAGGATCAGAGACTGTGTTTTTAATCCCGTGTCAATATTGAGATATTTAGAGATATTTTCATTCTCTTACTTCTTCAGTTTAGCATTGATCTTGTAAATAATATAGGGGAGCATTCCTGGTAAATAATTGCAGAGACTCACAGACTGTAACCCATATTCCTGATTAGCTGCACACCGTCTCAAGCAGGATCTTTTAGGGAACAGGCACTTGGCACCCAGCCACTTGGCATCCATTCCACTCCCTGTGGAAACTAAAACAGTTTACTGAGGGGTCAACCCATCCTGCTAGAGATGCCTGGGATATTCCTGGGCACTTATTAGGATGGGTGCAGCCATCAGGCCTGATTTGGACATGGGTAGTCTCATTGTACCTATTACATCCAACTCTACATATAATGTTGAAGACTGCAGTGGATATTTGCCAGTTTGGAGCTATAGCATGGGTGATTAAAGACATGTCACCTATTATTTTCTAATGATGAGCCATAAAAAAATATCTTTTAGCCTCTAGCACATCTTCAGGAAGATTTCAATGTAACCAGTGTGTCAGTGTTCTGTAGGTTCTTCTCTTCCTGGTGCTGGAATGCAAAGGGAAGACAGGGTCTACTGTGTTTAACTCTGCCTTTAATCACAGGCCAGCAAGCTGCAAAAATCCTTCAAAGATTTATCACTAATTTACTGAGGATTCTGCAGCTTCTTTTCTCCAGTGACTCCAATTTCCGGTTCTGTTAAAAGCTTTGATATTTAAACAACAAACAACAGGATGATCCCTTTTGTGGAGTCAGATGCAAAGGTACTGTCTCCCTCTTGTTTTCTGACTTTACATTGATCCTTGGAAAATTTCTTCTCTCTGAGTGCCTGTATAGCTGCTGTTGCCAAGATCTTGGACTGGATAGCTCTGCTCCACTCTGCTTTTCTTGCCTGACATTAGGAAAGTGATAGCCTCTGACCTCTGAAGTGGATGTCAGCAGGCTAGACGAATGGAAGGACCTTTCCCAAGGAAATTTTTCACCCACTGGAGGCTGGAGACCTCCCTGAATGAAATGCAATTGCACACCATTGACAGTCTACTGATAAAAGTGATGCTTGCCTACCTAAATTCACAGCAGAAGTGCAGCTCCTGCCGCAGGTTTGCCTTCACCAAGAGATCATCATTGCTGCTCCACAGCCTGCACTGGGAGGATTCCTTGGTACTTGAGTGCCTCCTCTCTCCATTTCATTTCCCACAGGCAGCTTTTGACTCCCTGCTTCCTAGCATCCTTTCCATCTTCTATCCTGCCTGGCCACTTATGCCCAGACAAGAGCCCACTACAAGGCATGTGTCCTGATCTGGTACTTTATAGTTTCAACATGGGAAACTTCTGGCATGTGCCTTTTCCCTGGCACATTTCACACATCCTTTGAACCATTTCAAAGCTGATATGCCTGGACCTTTGGTGGACTGGAGTCCACCAATTTAATACACCCTGTTAAATTGTCTTCTCTGCCTTTAGCTATGCTCTGTGACATCTCACATGCTTCCCTGATTGATGCTGAAATTTGACAGAACAAAGAAAGAATTTCAGTGTCCTCTGCAGATTTTCCTCTACATTTGCATTCATGGCACATGAGTCCCCAAAATGGGCAGCTTAAAACAATGAAAGAAACAGCAGAAAGATGCCATAAACAAAGGACAGATTAAGATACTGGTCACAAGTGAATGTTTTGCAGTGACCTGAAATACTTAATTTTAGCTGAATTGTTCAGCTGCTCTAGCAAAGACTGAGGAGCTGTATGCAGTATTCTTCCTTTCACCAGCAGCTCAGAGACACAGCAACATTATCTTGCCATGCTTGCTTTTGGGGTTTTCTTTGGTGATTTTATGCTTTACAGTTTGGGAATATACTTTAGGAATACCTGCTACATCCCACACCTGAACATGGCTATTCCTGCCTTGTGGAAGTCTGTTCTATTCTGGGGAAAGGAACTTAAGATTTCTGTGGTGAACGTTGCTTCTGTGACAAGCCAGTGGGCATGAGCTGAATTCAAACAAGGCATTTATTTATGGAATGACCCAAAGAAGAGCACACCACCATCCCATACCACACAAAGACAGCTGCCTAGAGACAAGAGAGGAGAATCAGTATGGGCCAGGAACGAGACATCACTCTGTGCATTACAGTAACATGCTTTTGTCTCTGCACAAATGCACTGAAGATACTTGTCAGACTTTCTTCTCTTCTGATCATCTCATTAACCAGTTATCCCCAGAAATGAAGTGCGCTTCAGGCGGGTTTGGATATGTGACTCTCTCATGGCACACATTACTAGCGTTAACAAGAAATCTTTCTTAAGGTTTCACGGACATCTGCCTCACCATTTTGATGTTTAAATTATGGACAGATTGTTTCCAATTTTATTCCATTTATCAGGATATGGGAGTTTAAATTTGGTTGTCAGAAACTTAAATGGATTGAGAATAGTTTTTGAAGTAAAAAATTATTACAGTCCCACACCTTTGTGAAAGAAAAGAATCAGGATGCTTAAAGGAAATGGATTTGTTAGGATGGGAGAAAGACATCCTTGCTGGTGATTCACACTATAATGATGTCTGAGTCTTTTATTCTGAGCAGGAGCTACAAAGAGATGATTTTTCTACCTATTGAAGAGATTCAATGAGGACATATCAGTACAGCTAGGACTTATTTTCTCTTTGTCTGCGTTCCCTCAGATACAATTTTCTAGGTTTCGCGTTTTTCGAACAAACTTTTCCTGTAATTCAAGACAATGCTTACTCAAGAGGTGACCTACTAAGGACAATACACAGTCGTGTTACAGGAATATGGACAGGTCTGTAGAAGAATGGTACTTCCAGACTCCTTAAAGGACATCAAACAGAATATAACTTAATTTTTATGGAATGAAAACTGGCTGACTGAAATAAGGCATTGTTTATGCTATTAAGTCATTGTAAACTTGTGGTCTCCTGTGGAGAAGAAGGGCAACTCCCAGACAGGCCATGAGGCTGGAGATGCCTTATATCTCCTCTCTTTTTCAGGTTAGTGAGAACATGCAGTGAGAACAGAGCTCAAAATGGGTGATGCTCTCGGAAATGAGTAGTAGAAGACCTGCTATTCTCTAAACCTTCAGAAACTTACCAAGCCTGATTGCTGCAGTCAGCCTGCAAGGTCTTCTGTGGGAAGTGTCTTACTGGAAGTGAAAACTAGCATTTTCTGTAGGATTCCTTCTGTTAATTAATCATATTTACTATTTCCCCTACTAATTCTAGTGTAATCTGACCATGCACAATATAGTCATCCAAGAACTACTAACTGCAGCCCTTCCACCATCATTCATTGAATATCTGGCAGGTGAGACTGCTACACTGTGTCATGGTTTGACTGTGGCACAATGGCAGCGCTTTTATTAAAATGCATTCTCTCTAGTGTCTGCTGTGAGATGTGACCAGGAATACAGCAAAGCAAGTTCCAGTTTAGGAATAATAGGAAAAAAAACTTTATTAACTTATAATATATAAAAGAAACACACAGAACTCAGGATGAAAACCTTCTAAAAACATTCCTCTTCTCTCCACTAAATTTCTAACACATCACAGTAAAACAAAACCGTGGATTCTCAATTCAGTTACTACTTCTCAGATCACTAACTCTCAGTCTATATCACTACTTTTCAGATAATTAATTCTCAGTTCATCAAAAAGAGAAGAGTCCTTCTTGCACTATGGGCTCCCCCAGGAAACACAGTTGAAACTTTGTGTGTTTTGATGTCACACATGGCACCATCTGGAGAACATCTGCCATCGTGACCTCTTCCTTCCATGCCCAGTGCTCTCATCACTGCCCATAGACCAGAGCTGCCTCTAGGGTTTTCCTTTTAAGGGTGCTTTGCTCAGTTCCAAAAAAGAGCACAGTCTCTCACTTTCAGGACACCTGTCCCCCCCAGATTCACTCCTTGAGGCCGAGGGGTCTCGAGAACAGAGATCTTCTTCTCTACTGAAGATCGAGGACACCACCACCACCCTCCTCACCCTTTGTCTCTGTTCACGCACTCCTTCACATCACATCACTGCACTCTCTTGGCTCTGAGCCATTGCCTCCCCTAAATGCAGTCTCTGTGTCGCAGGAAAAATGGTTCTGTCCATGGCTATACAAGAAAAGTCCAGCCAAAGGCCACTCCATCATCTCCTCCCACCTAGGATTCTTCTCAGCTTCTCTTGGACATCTTTCACTCGTACTAACTTGCATCACACTTGCTCATTTCTTGCTATTCCATCTCTATCTCTCTTCTCATTCAGCTCCAGGAGGATCAGCATTTGTAAGGTTCCCATCATCCAAAAAAGGGTTACAAGTCTCAGGCTCTGCCTGTCCAGAACTCCCATGGCTGCCCTGCAGGCACCTTCTCACCGCACCGCCCCCCTTCTCCTTCTGGCTGGCCTGCTATCAAATTTCAAGGTAGCACAAGCACTGACACCAGCTCTCTCTCTCCCTCCTCCTGGGGTGCTGCCCGATGGCTCTCAGGGTTCCTCCACCCTTCTGTCCTGCAGGGGCCTTCTCCTCCCTTCTCTGTCCAGGCCCCCAGCCTACCTCGCTCAGGCCTTGTGGCTTCCCCTCCCCTGCCCAGCTCGAGCCAGACAGGGCAGGTCTGATTTCTTCCACAGATGGAACTCAAGAGAGCTTCCCCTGGGAGTTCTCAGCTTTTAACCCCCTGTGTTCTCAGAGGCGTATCCATGTCCTCAGTGGCCGCACCAGGTGTCAATATTCAAATCTGAGCACCTATTGGTTTGGCTACAGCATCCCAAAAAACTCACTTCCTTTCAGACCAAGACACACTGGCCAAGAAAAAATATTGAAGACTTGCAGTGGATTTCCAGCCTGAATGGGGTAAGCCTGGGATAGCAACCTGCCTGATGTTATCCTAGAGATATTATCTATAACGAGGTATTTATTCTTTTGATTGATGTGCTCATGTGCTTCCAGGTAAACACAAATGTTAAAACGCTACAATGAAAAGTTAATTAGAGGAACTACTAGCCATAACAACAGTAATTGAATATTGTGACAGCAACAATGGTTCTGTGATGGACCACTAATGTCTCCTGTCTCCTCTGTGTGTGCAGAGGGTTCAAAGAACTCCTCACATTTACCAAGTTGGTCTGGGTTGGGAGCCTGAAGGAACAGAGTGAAAGTAATACCAAAAAAATTGTTCAAAATTTGTCCTTGAAGAAAACATGCTTGAGAGGGACAAGGGATGTTCAGGCTTCATTCCACTTTCATGCCCAGTGGCTTTTTTGCAGTTCAGATGTCATAGGTTAGATCAGTGTATCTACAATGAGCTCTTCTCCCTTCTTTCAAGGATCCTACATCTTCCCAAAGGGAGATGTGACAGTGTCGAGTGGAATGGTTCTTGCAGGTGATTTTCCTTAAAAGGCTGAACTAAATCCAACAAAACCAGAACATAATAAACCCCACATACCCAACAAAGAGAATAAACATGAGACATCCTGGCAGTTGCTAAAGACTGTACAATTTGACTGCATCAGGAAAGGAAAGTCCATTCCTACACGTGGCTGAAAGTTTTGTTCTTCAAGTGTTTGAGTCTAGAAAGTAAAAGCAAACTAGAAAATAAAATACTGGAACAGATCTGCTTGAAGCTTCACAATGTTTGTTCCTACTCATTAGAGCAGTGAAAGCTTCAAAAAATCCTTTACAAACTGAAGTCAGAATATAACAAAATGTCATAGAACTCTGCAGGACTAAGAGAGGCTTTTCCAGAACAGTAGAATCCCAGAGAGAGAATCTATATTTGGGGAACAAAAACCAGGGAAAAATGGCTTTTACTCTTTCTTTCACCCTCTATAAAATTTCCTCCAAACACCTGGCTTTCACTCCAGCATCTAAATCACACCTACAGAAAAAAAACTGAACCATTCCAAACTGACTAGGGTTTTTTCCTGATTGAAGAGAAACAAGTGTTTTGTTCTATTGCAAATTAGCTGCAATAAGTTTCACTTCTAAAAAAATGCTAGTAAAATAGAAGTGAAGAGTAGATCTGCTGATAGGGTTTTTTTTTTTCAGAATATTACACGATTAGAAGTCTGTGTGAGAAGTAGAGGGACTCATATGCCTTCATCAGAGGAAGACAAACTGTCTTGCACAGTGTAGTCAATATCCTTTCTAGGTTCTAGGTAAAAGGGAGGAAATATCATTGTTGTGGAGTGAAGACTTGGAACTTCAGTTTACTGCAGTTCCTTGGTTTTTTGGGCATTCTGGAAAGAAAGCATAATAGCATACCTTTGGTCTGAGGATGACTATTTTTTATGGGGAAAAAGCAAAGAACCCTGTGCCTGTGTGTACGTAGATGGATTTTGTCATGACTTTGCCAAGGACCCTTTGAGCCTGTTACAAAAGGGTTTGAGTTATATGAGTTTGCATCACTGAACCAACAACAGCATTAGGTGTTCTCCCATTCTCCCATTCTCCCATAACTGACAATAGACAATTTTCCACTCATACCAGAGTCTCAGGGACTGAGATATCCCAGGCCATTTTCTGTTGGACTGTGAATGTCTGCAAAGTTGGAGACTTCACAACCTTTCTGGGCAGCCCATTTCACTCTTTGACCACCCTTGCAATAATTTTTTTTTCCTTATGCTTTAATGAAATTTCTCATGTTTCAGCTTGTGCCCATTACCTCTGATTCTGTGACTGGGTAACACTGAGATCTTTCAGGCTCCCTTTTTGTCATTCCCTTCACTCAACTATTTCCACACACAGGTACTGCTCTCCTGAGCCTTCACTTCTCTGGGCTGAGCAGTCGTGGTTCTCTCACCCTCTTCTTGTACAAAAGATGCTCCGGTGCCTTCACTGAACTTTCTTCAGAAAGTCCATGTCTGTGTTGTACTGGAGAGCATGGAACTGAACCCCCACATTCCAGCCATGTCTTCAGTGCTGCTGAGAGGAAGAAGGGATGGATCCCTGATTCCTTCTTTCTTCTTCTCAAATGTCTGAGTGAAGCAACCACCCTTGTTCATTCCTCACTTATGTAAATTATGGAGTTATTACCAATAATCTTCAGAATACTCACGGATTCTTGTTCATAATTAGAATAGGTCACCATGCTTTGTGTGGATATTACCCATCAACTCTTTAAAAGAAAGAAAATAAGATAATGGGTTGGACACTTTGTATTTTTGTCACTATTGAAAAACTAGCAACTTCTATGGATCAAAAAGCAAAAATATATTATCCCAGAAACAGACAAAGCTCATACTGATAAGTCCTCCTACTTGAATTTATATTATTTCCTACATTTCCTAGAAAGACACTGATAAAAAAAGACATTGTCTAAGTTATTAACCACCTCTCACATTACTTAGAATGACTCTTCCATTTTTAGTCACAATTGTTTTGCATTTCAAAGACCTTTTTTGAAGAAAATTAGAAAACAAATTCCCTGAATCTGTGATCCTTTCTCTTTTTAAAGTGATTTTCTGCATGGCAAGGTCACACCCACAGTGCTGTATCAAGCTCCTGATTTAATTCATCTACAGAGGAACAGTGCAATCTGTCATGAATAATTTCAGAGCCTTGGAGTTAGACAAACTCCAACAATGCCGTTAGAGATGCTCAGTTCCTTGAACATCTCGCCAAGTGTCAGGTAATAGCCTCTATAATATGTGATGCATGACTGGTTGTGTGATTATGGACCAAAAAATGCTCTCTCTGCTCCTGAGATGTGCCAGTCAAAATTGCAAGGATACACCAGTATGGATTTGTCCACATTTGTACATTTGAGGGAGTAACTTCACTAATACCAGGACCATGCTGGTCTACTGAATTTGTCTGTGATTTCTGGCAGACATGGTAATAGAATTATGTTACTTTGTTTTCCACCTTGAATGCAATTGTGTGTGAAGCATGTTCTTAGGTAGCTTTCCTGCTTATATTTACCCATCTAAGCCTGCATATGAAGTTTAGGCTGCAGGATCCCTTGTTACTCTAGTAAACACTTTATTTCAACTCAGAATATGCACTGAGAGGATTTCCTACACTGATCCAAGCTGGATTGCAGGAGCAGAACTAGTACAAAGATGCAGGTACCATCTTCATCACCTGTCTTCAAGGTCTTCTTTGGTCTTCTTCCTAACTAGGTGAAATTTCCACCCTCTTTATATACAGCCCAGTGTTATCCTCCTCCATACATACAGCATGATCTAGACAGAGACTTAAGAAATATTGTCATATATTTGGTAGCATGTACTTCATTGAGATTATTAGCATATGATACATTTTAATATTTAAATAATGCTGAATGAGGCAAAAGCTCATTTTTATCCATTATCCATCCTTCAATGTTCTGGTCATACAATTTCTTTTAGTCCTGCTTGGCTCTTCAGAGACAAAAAGAGGACCATTCTGTCTCCACCAACCACGTCCTTCAGCCATCTCATATTTTCTCTACCTCAATTATGCATTTCTTCACCTGCAAAGATAGCAGAGTGGGTACACAAAGCAGGCTGTAGATAATCAGACTTAGCCCTTGCCTGGGCTCCTAATCTTCATCCCACACAGGGGTGTTTCAGCTCTGGGAGCAATTAAACCTCATAACCAACCTGAAATATTATGCTTTGGCCTCCTCCCAGCTCCTCTGTAAAAGGCTGAACATTCACAATACAAGAGGCATTTGGAATGCACCGTTCTTCCCTCTGGCAGAAAAGCTGCTCATAATTACTGCCATTTCTTAAGTTAACTGCAACAATATCCTGATGGGAGGTGTTCTTTCATCTGGCATTAGCCAAAGGAAATGACTTTACATCTACATTAATTTACATATACATTAAACTCATGACAAAGCAAATTGTAATGATAAAGCACCATCATCATGTCTCTGCTTCCACTGCTTGTGTATTTCTTTCTTGTCCTCCAGTTTGACCAGCAGGTCTCAACTCATCCATAATAGTCTCTTCCCTTCCTCTCCTGGTTTCCTACATATGGAGACCAAGGAATTAATCCCTTCTAGCCTTAGCAAGATGGAAGCAGCTTAAAAATTTGAAAGAAAAGGATATTCATGTAAGCTGTGACACAAGGCACTTTCCCAAAATGTATGTTATTGTTGTAGTTTGTTAGAGCCATTCAGCACAGACATTAACTTCAAATTGCTTAATCTGCTTTCCTCCTTTGTTAGTCATCCTTAGAGGAACAGCCTTGGTGTGGTGCTCTCCTCTTAACACTTAGACTGATAATTAACAGTCAATCAGCTACTGTTCAGAATGTGCACACAACCAGCATTGTGAAAGACAAAATATGTGCAAGGATGTGCCATGTGAGAATGTCATGACATCCAGAATGAAAAGTAAATAAAGGGGCACCAGAATATAGCACATCTGTCCATCTGTCTATGTCTAAATTTCTAAGGCAATCAAAGAGCAACTGCTGATTGGAAATTAGATTTGTAGGTCAAGAAAGAAACCTACTTTAAGACCTGACTAAATTATTTTTGGTCACTTGAATTAGATGAAACTCTTAAACCAAATCAAGAGATGCTGAAGAGAGACAGCAGCAACTGAAGAGGCCAGAGGCCATAGCGAATGTTTTGTAAGTCATATGAGTGTCACAGATAATACTGAAAATAATCAAAGGCTTCTCAGCTAGAATAACTTTCTCCTCCGGGAAAAACACTACTGACAGAACTAATGGGCTTTAGAAAAGCAAATACAAGCTGGGATAGTATATTTAAAGCAACTGTTGGTGAAAAACAATATAATTAGGACTTTGTGTTTGCTTTACAGTCACAAATCGTTGCAATTTGCTTTGCTCTCTGGTTTCCTAGGAGGTAAAAGGAAAAGGAAAAGGAATAAATTTCCCTCTGGGCCTTGGTATTTTATCCAAGCCAATCTTGATCAGACTTGCTTATTATAGAGGAGCTATCTCACCTGTAGACATTAGAAAGATGTATGACACCTGTTCTTTACCTTGAAAGAAGATATTTGGATTTATTATAATTTCATTAATCATTTAAGTCCTTCCTTCCTTCCTTCCTTCCTTCCTTCCTTCCTTCCTTCCTTCCTTCCTTCCTTCCTTCCTTCCTTCCTTCCTTCCTTCCTTCCTTCCTTCCTTCCTTCCTTCCTTCCTTCCTTCCTTCCTTCCTTCCTTCCTTCCTTCCTTCCTTCCTTCCTTCCTTCCTTCCTTCCTTCCTTCCTTCCTTCCTTCCTTCCTTCCTTCCTTCCTTCCTTCCTTCCTTCCTTCCTTCCTTCCTTCCTTCCTTCCTTCCTTCCTTCCTCCCTCCCTCCCTCCCTCCCTCCCTCCCTCCCTCCCTCCCTCCCTCCCTCCCTCCCTCCCTCCCTCCCTCCCTCCTGCCTTCCCTGCCTTCCTGCCTGCCTTGCCTTCCTGCTTTGTCTTCCTCGCCTTCCTTCCTTCCTCCTCCATATTTTGTCCTTTATTTCCTCTACATTTTCTTATGCGTAATTCCCAACTAGCACAAATACTCATATGGATATAAACGCAGGCAGCTATTTAAACTCAATAGCCAAATCAATTATCTTTGGAAAAAATTAGCTCACATTAGCATCTTGCCTAATCTTAAGAGTTTCCAGTGGATCCCTGTGCACTATCTCTCCTTTTCTCCTCAGAAAGATACCCCCTCCTGGTGTCAGAGTGTATTTGGTCTGGCTGAGGTGGAGTTGGAGGTGGAGGTGGAGTTCCCTTTCCCACAGCAGCCCCCTCTCCCAGCTCTGTGCTTTGCATTTGTAGCTGGAAAGGTGTTGTCATCACAGCAGAGCCTTGGCTGCTGCTGAGCAGCGCTGGCACAGCACCAGTCTCTCTCTCCAGCATCCCACCCCACACCGGCCAGGAGGCTGGGGGTGGGCAGGATCCTGGCAGGGCACGGAGCTGGGACAGCCAGCCCAAACTGACCAAAGGGGAATTCCACAGGGCAGGATGCCTGTGCAGGTACAAAACCTAAGGAAAGGAGGAGGAAGGTGTGGCCTTCATTGCTTATGGTGCTTCCCTTTTGGACCACCTCCTTTCTGTATTGAAGCCTTGCTTCCCATGGAACATTCCCCAGACATTGCTTGCTGGTGGGAAGTAGAAAATAAAATCCTTTGTGCTTTTTTTCATTATGTTCTGGTTTGGGTTTTTTCTCTTTTTTTTGTGCTTGCATGCCCAAAACAATTTATTTAGCTTTATTTGTGCTTTTACAGTGTTGTGCTCTGTATTGGTATGCAGCAAGTACACCACATGGAGTGAATGCTCCCACAGCCTGGGAGGAGGTTGCCTACAAATGCAATGCGTTTTTGTTATCAGCAGAATTAACACAGAGGGGTTTTTTTCCCCCTGGGTTCTGGGAAATGTCCCTGAAAATGAAAGTATTTGTTCCTCATGGCAGGAATCACCCCAGGCAAAATGCAAGGGAAGCCTCTTCCTGATGCAAAGCCTATAATAATTTACAAATAATAATTTGTAAACATCTGGCTTTACATTCACTTTTATATAGGTATCCAATGAGTAGCTCTGTAGCTGTTAAGACACAATCAGAATCAGTGCATAGGGTCCCAGAGAGACAAGAGTGGCCAACAGAAGCCTTATGCCTTTGGGAAAGGCAGTGAAATATGCTTTAATTTTTACAAAACACAGGAAAATAGATAGAAGTTACACTCCTAAAAACTATGGAAGCACACTCACATGTGGTAAATGACTAAGTATTTATAAAGTAAGTAATGAATCTACCACTACAGTAAAACAAACCTTGAAACAAGAAAGATTAATGTTTCAGCATGGTCTTGAGGATACGAACTGATAAAAGTATTAAAATCATAAATAAAACCAATGTTGTAAGACCCCAGACTCCAGGCAACTGGAGGAATCTGCAAGGAATATATTTAACCTTAAACAAGAAAAAGGATTTCATTAATGGAAGCCAAAACCAGAAAAGATTAAATTGGAAGCTTGATCTCCCCAAGCAGCATCTTTACCAAAACACATCTAGAACATTATATGAATTGGTTCAACTTCTCTGTGATTTTTGCCCCAGGGTGACAGATTTTACAAGCAAACACATAAGAAATTTAAAGTATTGGATTATTCTTTGTGTATTTCAGAAATTTCCAGCTATGTTACAACTGCACAATACACACAAGTTTCCATTTCCTTCATGTAATGAACCCTTCGTTTAAAAAAAATGAAGAAAGGAAAGAAGAATCCTCTGATGGTAAGCAGCCTACAAGAAGGAGCAGCTGTCCTCAAGGTTCTTAGTTTAATTTTTCTATCCAAATTCTTGTACTCTGCTCTCAGAGCTGAGTACAATACAGGCACAAGCACATCATGATTCCTTTCACTGTAAAATACACAGATAAGTCTGTCATGGCAATTGGGCTTTGAAAGACACGAGCTCTGCGTGGTGCATCTCATTGCAGTTTCTCAGGAACAGCTACCTTCAACCTCACCATGCAAGTTATGGAAAATGGGCATCACTTGCTAGTCCATGACATGTGGATTGAAGGCCAGGTTTCATCTCTGGACAGCATGTCTATCTCAGCCCCAGTATCAGTCCCCAAGGAATAGAATCATACTGTGGTCTGGGTTGGAGGGCACCTTTCAAGTTCACCAGGTTCCTACCTCCCTGTCATAAGGGGGTTTGAAGTCTGTAGATCTGCTAAATGACACTAACCAGGGAAAAGGAAATTTAATAGCCAGCCTTTTGCTTGTATTTCAGTTTTCTTTACGATGAGAGGGAGAAAGATTCTGCCTCATTTCAGCTAAATCTCTTCTGATAAGATTAATGTTTTCCCCTTCAGAAGCTATCTCAGCTTCTGAAGAGATTAAAATGAAAAGAAGTATAACAGTGGTTACATACATTTGCTGCCTTGAGAGAGGTGACGTGCCTGGCTTGGAGCTGCAGTCAAGACAATGGAGTTGGAACAAACAGAGCTAAAGGCAAGTGTAGGCAAATGCACGACAAGGTTCTTGCATCTATAGATTGTGTTAGTTCAGGAAGGTCAGAATTTACAAAGTAGTATGGTTTTGTATAGTGCTTTGTAATTGCTGTGGACGTATGGTCCCACTGAGGAACACATCAACAATGAAGTATGGTAATCCGCAATCTTTTTTTTCCTTGCTCAGCTACTAAAATATTTGTGTCAAATAAATGAATTTTTCTGCCTGTGGATGATAGAAAGCAGTCAACAGAAAAAAAGGTTTTTACCTGAAAACCTTCTTTCTTAGTCTGTAGGTAAACTGAGTATATCACTAAGCATAAATCTGCATCATTTTACCAACATAAAAGTGATTTCTGAGTGCTCTCAATGAGCTGAGAAACTGGCCTATGCATCCACAAGAGGAATCCAAACACGTAGGGGCCAGGAGAACCTATTAAACAGTGAGAAGATGCAGTGTCTGCAGTTATACAAGAAATGAAAATTTTGTCTAACAGCTCAGGTATCATGTAATTTTGGCATTTACAGTTATTTAATATAATTTAATTCTGATATAACTTCATATTAGCTCAACTGTATGTTATTTCATGTTAGCCCACATGAAGTGTTCAGCACTTCAATTTTTTGTGTACTTCCCTGAATCTTGTAGATTGGATAAGATAAATGTCTATTTAAAGCCTCTTTACTGGAGCTGAAGTTAAAAGGGTTTTCCTCAGATTGGAATGGGTCAACAGGGTGAATGGTTGTGACACAGCTCACACAGGGGATTCATGAGACCACTGAACCAAAGTTTTGTGTCTGGATCTGAGTTTCCCATGGCTGTTTCCCACAAAGATAACAGCGTGCCACACCTGTGTTGCTCCCTGCAATACTGTGAATCCAGAAAGACATGGAGTGTTGGAAACATCTGCTTAAAGCAGTGCTGTGACACCTGAATGGGAGGGACCCCTGAGTTCAGTGTAGTATTCTGGCCCACTCTTAGAGATAAATCTGTCATGAGAAAAGGCAATATATTTGCCTAAATTAATAAAACTGGCAGGAAATTAGGAACCGAAGATGTCATATGGAAATGAATTGACTGCAGAAGCCAGATGAGGTTAGCTGACTGCTAAACCAGGCTCAGCCAGCTGACATTTTTTATTAAACTTACAGCTTTTAAAAAAACCTGCGCCTTAAAACAGAAAGCTTGAGAGAAAAAGATTGGAGGAAACAATGCAATGTGTAACAGCAGAAGTCTGTGTTTCAGTTCCACATTTTTCTTCAGGTAAAGAAGACTGTGTATCATTCACCCCTGGCCAGTTCTCAGACCTAAGACAAACACAAGAGTCTGGTGGGAGGCAGCTGTCTGCAGCCTGAACAGAAATGACACCTTGGAAGTAATGGAGCTGTTCTCTAGCTTGCCAGTGTGTCAAACAAAGACAACTGGGATGTGAAGTACCTGAAATCTCTTTAGCTGCGTTGAGCAGTTTGGAGATCTTTAGTAACCCAGAAGATTTCTTAGCAGTTGCAAAGGCAGTGGGAAAGCACACAGCAGTGGGAGCAAAGGAGAGACCTTACAATGCTTCCAGGTGCTTCCTTAAAGTCTCCAGCCTGTTACATGTCACTGTCTTCACAGCCTTTTTCCAGAACAAGGACCCTTTCTCTCGGTGCTCAGAGAATAGGTTGTTCAGAAATCAGCCCCTTTCTAATAGCCAGATGCAGGAATTTTATGGAGAGAAGTCTGTTGGGGAGGCTAGTGGGGTGGTACTAATTGCAGCAGAGCCTGCGCTTTGTGCGCCAGATATCAGGAAGGCTGATGTTCTTCATGCAGCACAGGGGCTGCACCACATCAAGAGAGAACCTGATGTCTAAAGCACCAGGCAGCAATCCAAAAAACATAAATTTTCTAATTTTCACTTGATTGGACATGTGGCCATGGTCACGAGGTTATCTCTTCATCCTGTTAGTCAGTGGTGATGTTTCTGCACCTCCTGAGAGTACATAGACCCTAAATTCCATGGTAGTGTGACAGCTCATGCATCCAGACTGCTGAGCCCATGACTTTTGGCATTGTGCTAGAGCTGTGGTACTCACCTATTGTTCTTTCTTGTGAACTCCTTTGAGAGTTAAGGAAACTGTTTTTCTCTTTTTACCAGAAAGACATTTGTACCAAGATGAGTTCATCTATTTTCCTGGGTAGCAAATGATAGGATCAGGGGAAAAAAACCTCATGTTGCACAAGGGGAGGTTTAGATGAGATATTAGGAAATATTTCATCCCTGATATGGTTGTCAAGCCTTGGAAAAGGCTGCCCAGGGGAGTTCTTGAGTTGCCATCCCTGGAGAGATTTAAAAGCTGTGTAGACATAGCACTGAGGGACGAGGCTTTGTCATGGACATGGCAGTGTCGGGTTAACAGCTTGACTGGATGATCCTGGAAATCTTTTCCAACTTGAAAGATTCTGCGATTCTGTGATTCTATGATGACTCATTTGGCACTATCTCAAATTGCTGGCATTTTTTCAATTGCATGTCTGCCTCTAAAAGGCCTTGTCTTTTATAGACAAGGGATGGAACTGAATCTCAGGGCATAACCTAAGGAAACAGCTTTTCTCATGCAGACAGGAAGTACAGCTTTCAATGTGGGTATCTGAATTCAGTTTATTGTTTGAGCTGATGGCACTTTCAGCCTGACTGTATTTCTTCTTGTTTCTGATGCATTGAATTCTAGGGAAAATCTGGGAAGAAGAGGCTACTGAAAGCAGTTGAATGAACCTGACAATTAAGGTCAATTTATAAAAACCTCTTGAGCAGATGTGATAGAAGAGCTTTTTGTACCAAGCCCTTGGAAATGTATCATTTCCAATGACAAAGCTAAAAGGACAAAATAAGAAGCTGGGAAAAGATTGGAATGCACAGCTGTGACATCTGTGTGTGTGCCCAGCTAAGCACTTTGTACCACAACACTTTCAGAATGGAATTCATCACTAACACCTCTTCATGATTGGACTCAATGGTCCTACAGGTCTCTTCCAATCTAAAATATTCTATGGTTTATTTCTGGTCACTCACCAGCCACTCCACTCATTTATCTCCTGATACAGCTAAGCAACTGAAAGCTTATCCCATTCCCTAGAAAAACAGAACAGGTTTTTACTCTTAGTTATCTGGAATTGACCATGAGAAATAACATGAGATGAAGTACTGAATATAGAAAAATGAGGTCATAAATGACTTTATGAATTCATAGCCCCATCCACAGATAGCACTGGATGCAAACTTACAATCTACCATTATTCCCCCATCTACCCTCCCTATTATTTCCTATTTGAACAGATTTTTTTCCAAGTAATTTTCAGCTTCTTTCAAAATAATCTGTGTCTCTGTTGTGATTGCCTGTCTTAGCTCTTACTCCTTCTTGCAGTTAAGGTCTTGAGCAAGCCTTCACTTCAGCATGCAATGAAATGTACAGTATTGTTCCTATACATAGTGTCTGTGGTGATAGGTAGGTTTCTCAGGTACCGTCTGGTAACTTGCTTGAAGGTGGGTAGTTGACCCTGACCCATTCTAGTAATTGGCTTGAAGTCTCAAAACTTGTTCTTAAACAATATTTATTGGGTTCTGGGGGGTTGCTTGCCTTGGCATTGAAAGAAAAACTTTCCATTTTGCACTGCTTTCATTGCTCTTGTTTTGCCCTGTTAAAAGGAACTGCTTTGCTACCCCAGACCCTGCACACAGACTGGCACTATCACCCACAGCACCTCCTCAGTGC
This sequence comes from Fringilla coelebs, assembly GCF_963513975.1. Lineage (NCBI taxonomy): Eukaryota > Metazoa > Chordata > Aves > Passeriformes > Fringillidae > Fringilla > Fringilla coelebs. Next base: position 64,322,350 of record NC_140031.1, on the reverse strand, counting down.
TGCCTTCAAAATGCCTGGTAGCTGGCTGTCATGGTTCTAAGCCCAGGGGGAGATGAAACCAGTTGCAGCCACCCACTCAACCCTACACCTCTTCCCACCTCCCCAGTGGAACAGGCAGAAGAATCAAAATAAAATTTGTATCTTGAGATTAGAACAGTTTAATAATTGAAAATAAAGTAAGAGACAGTAATAATGGGAAATTATAATAATAATGATAAGAAAATGGAAAAACAAGTGGTGCAGAACGCAATTGCTCACCACCTGCTAAGCTCCCACCCAGCTCCTTCTGCATATTCCCTCACTGGCAGAGCATCAAACAAGGAAAAAGAAGGACTTGACTTGGAATAAACAAGACTTATGTGAAACCCAAACCATTAGTTTATTATCAACACCATTCTCATTCCAAATCAAAACACAGCCCTGTAACAACTACTGAGACAACTTGGCTTTCCCCTAGCTGTAACCAGGACACGGGTCTACGTCATGTGGCTGGAGCTTGGACTCAGCATTCATGGAACACCCATGCATGTCAGCAGAAGGCTTTCCAGAGCAGGAGAAGATGTGGTAGGGTGTTTATAGGTTGTCTGAGACTGGCTGCCAGCAGCTGCTACACTTCCATGTTTGCCTCATAATGATGTCACCACAGGATGCCATCCCGCTATAAACACAGGGCCCACCAAATGGTTTCTGCTGACACTTGTCAGCAGGCAGTGACTCATCACTGTCACCTTCCCAGAAGTTGGGTCCATGTCCCCAGAACTGGCTTTGAGAGACCCCTGGAAATTATGGTTTTAACTCTTCATAAACCCACATAATGCATGAGCCTAGCACAAAAGTGTTGCACATGGTAAAATAAATCACACATCTTTATTCTAAGCATCAAGTTGAAATGTTCTACAACTACTATGCTTACTACTAGTAGGAAAATGTTGAGTATTGTACTTCTTTAACAGGTTGTTTAAAGCTTCATTTAAAAATTCTTGTCTTTTGCCAGTCTGAATTTCTGGGGTGCATGGCCACCAGCTAAAATAGTTTTAAAAGCCCTGTTTCAGAGCTTGTTTTACCTTTTGAACTGATGTCCATGTGTGTTTGTCCAATATGTATGGCACTATATAAAGTTTCTTTACACCACTGTTATGGGTGAAAAAATGTTGCATATTATCAAGTCTGCCTGCCCCTGCACATTCACCTCTGCCACAATCATTTGGTTTCTTGTCACCTTGAATAATATTTGAAGTCCTGGTTCAAAAGCTGGGTTGCCAGGTTGCCACTTGCCGTCTGTTCAGAAAAACAACTTCTATCTCCCAAGTTTTCTGCCTTCCCAGGAACACATGAATGTATTTCAATGGAAGCAGTGATGCAGGTGTGCCTACATGCAACCTACTGCTACTACAGCCGTGTTAGAAATGTGATGTTTGACTATCATTTGAGCTCACACACAGATAAACTTAATTAGTGGCATGTAAGGGGAGTTTACCTGACTCAGTCTTTTCCCCCAGACTGTCTTTGTCCCATCTGTGTCCACTCCCTTTCTGTCACTCTGTCAGGCCCCAGATGTGAATATCAGCAGATCATGGCACACTTCTTACTTCTGCCTCCTCAATCAGTCATCTGGAGCTTTTTGAAACTTTCTACAGGCTCCCCAGCTTAAGGAAAAGGAAACAAATTTCGGACAAGCCTGCATAGCGGACTTACAGGTAGCTTTAAGAATGACCTGCAATGTGGGGAAAGGGAATTTATCAAGAGCACCTGCCCTGTCTGTGTGAAATTTACTGAAAATTGCACTTTCCAGTTCTTAGGCCCGTTGGCCACTTCTCCCAGTTTGTGTGGTCTGTGTCAGAAAGACTTGCCCCCCCCCCCCCCCCCCACCCCCCATTGCCCCCTCTTTCCCCTTCCTCTGACACTGCCATTTTTTCTGTTTTCCATTTTCATGCGCAGTGTGGTCTGTATGAAACCCACCAAAGTCTGCCCAAGCCATGCTGTACAGTCCCCCATCTGGACTGTGGCTGGGTGCTAGACTCTTGGTTCAGCTCACAGGATTGATTCCTTCTATGCCATCCTGGGGTTGCACAGGCAACCTGAGAGGCCTTTGAGGATGGGCTCACAGCCTATCTTCAGTACCATGCTGCATCTCCCACTCCCATAATGCCCACTCTCCTCCAGCCCTACCCCTGAACTTCAAAGGCTTGTCCAGCTGCCTTGTAAAGCAGGTTGAGGACTTAACCTCTCTTTTAATTGCTTTTTATTCACAGTCAGACTTCATTTATTAATGTCCCTAGGTCTGATTAAAGACTTTTTTCTACTGGATAAAATTTTTCTACATTATTATGAATGTCATTATGCGTCTATATATTGATATATTTGTGCTGTATACAGGTATGGTGGAGTCAAGACACAGGAAATCACAGTCCAGTACAAAAACACCTGGGGCACAACAGTTAAACAAGTCTAAGCTATTTGCCATAAATTGTAGCTGAAAGAGGTGGATCTTTGTATATTTAATGTATAGGGTTTCTTGCTATGAAATTCTTATAGAACAGATAGGAATGGAGGGACATCTCATGCTGCCAACAAGCCACAGGGCAGCCTGAGAGCACTTGAGGTATTATGTGTTTCCAAATCGTGATACTCAGGGCAAAAAGAGGTGGAGAACATAAAATTCATCACTGGAAGAGGGGAGGGACCTTTGGGGCATGTGGCTGCCTGCAGGTAAGAATTGTGATTGTATTACTTCTCTGTGCCGTAACTTGTCGTTCAAACTGTTAACCTCTTGATTCTAACTGCTTTTCAATCTGCCTCTTGGGAAACTGACATATTTCCTTAATTTCTACCAGCAGAATTCCAAAAGAGTCTGAGAGAGAAGTTGGCATTTTTTTTCTGGGACACAGTTCATCTGACCTACTTTGCCACTTCAGGCTGATCATAAAGTGAGTCTAATTCACCCAGAGTCACCTACTTACTGGATGTTTAAAGTTATGTAAAGTGGAACATCCCAGCTCTGGGAAGGAATTAGAGATTACTAGCACCTGTACTGCAGGTAAAACTATGAGTGAGTTGTTGCGCTCTGTCAGACAATCAAGGATACCTCCAAGGTACAAAAAAATAATAGTAGAATAGCAAACTGGTAGGATTTCAAGAACAGTTTTAAGCTGCCAGAGTTTGTATCTCAGGAAAAGTGTCTAGGACATTTCTGGCTATGAAAATCTATAACAAGTCCTGAGACACCTTAGTTCTTGTGTAGATTGATTGGACGTTAAAAAAAGAAAAAGACAGCTACATTTAATCAGCAGTCTTCAGGCTGCCTCCTGCACCTCCTTTCACACAAAGTCATTTGTGGAGCTAACTGTGGCTGGACTACAAGGCAGGCTCCAGTGAATTCCTTGAGTTTGGCATGCATAAGGCTCAGCAATGACTTTTCTTGTTTGCCTCTCATGGTCATTACCTTTCACCTAGAGCTTAAGGCAGAAAATGAAGCATGCAACTAAGGGATTTCACAGGATTCTTAAAAGTGAAGTGGGGAAGACAGTTATTAATTTTTTTAACATTTCCCAGTCTTATTGCATGTTGTGTGTTCTAAGGAAGTTAATGGCATGCTCTTTATCTTATAACTAATGCTTGTTATTTTTAAAAATTGTGCAGCTGATGAATGCCTGCCAGGAGACAATTTTTTTCTGCACAGTGGTAAGGAATATTATTCTTTTGTTGAAATATAAGCCTTTAATTTCTGCCAGCAGACTGTAAACCACCTATCAGCAAGGCATATAGCAGAATCTTTTGCTTTGATTCTAGATTGTGATTGAAGGAGGAAATACAGGCTCTACAAAGGCCAGGATGATGGTGGTGGTGGTGGTGGGGTGTGTGGTTTTTTTCTGGTTTGTACATTTGGAGATTTTAAGGAGAGAAGGCTGAGGTTTTGAGGTATTTGGAGGTTTGTTTTGTTTGGTTGGCTTGGTTTTGTTCTTTCTGCATGTTATTGCAGAAACATGCTTATGAAATTAATGTATGTAGGGAAGTGCATTTTCAATCTCATGGTCGTATTAAATGTTTTTGACAGAATGTGGTCTCTTGCTGCTTCCTGCATAAACAGACCAAAGACCATTAGACAGAAATGAGTTATATGAAGCAGTAACAAAATTATAATGCACAGCGGCGACTCTGGAAATAAACAACTATAAATTAATTTAAATTCTGTCTTATACTGAGGGTATGAGTTAGAGTTCAAGATAAATATGGAAGTAAGATTTTTCAGTAAGGCCCACAAGATCATAAATCATGGAGGCTCAAGCTATCCCTCATGTAAAGTGGTTCTGATACAGAGGTAAGAAATGAGGACTAAGCAGTGAAGAATTAGAGAAGACTGTCAGGTCTTTGAAAAGGAGGTTTCACAGAGCAATCATACGGCTTTGTTGGGGGAGAAGATTGTCCTTTTTCTGCATGCATAGCATGGTTCGATGCTCCCCTGGTGATCCTCATGGTGTGCCACTGTGTGGTACTTTAATGATGGCCTGCTTCTGGTGGAATAGATCGTGATCCTTCACTAAGGGAGGCACATTGTGGAGCACACAGGGCTGCCAACCACCCTGGTGTAGCAAACTTCAGCCATGTATTCCTCTGTACATGATATTTTGCTCTATTACTGCAGTGGAGCTTTTTTTTTCATGTAAAAAATAAAAATCTTTCTCACTCCAGTGACAGTCAGACTCCTAGCATGTGATGTCTGTTCACGTCACTTCGGATTGCGATCCTTTTTGGAGAAATATCACTTCACAGAAACCAAAAGCTGTGATGTGTGCCAGGGTCCTGGCGTGAATTCCTTCCTTGGAACAGTCCTGAGATATGCACACAGGATTTTGGAAGCCCACCACCTCAAATTTTACAATACTTCAAACAGATAAGGGATGAACTTTTTCAGTCTTTTCCCTGACAATTAGAAGATCCATCCTTGCCCCTTATGCGTGCTCCTTGACCTATTTTTTGTGTCTTGATTTGTTTCCCTTTGAAAAAAAGAAAAACATCTTTCAAGATCAATAATAGCCATCCATGAAGGGCCTGCTGGGTCCAGAACCTGCTCAGCTCCACTGAGCCTTCCCTGTTCTTTCCTGCCATCCGAGACCCATGTGCCCTGAAAACCCTAGTACCTTTGGTTGTGTTTTTTTGCTGCTGGAACACCTGTGGACAGGAACTGTTTTCTATCTTCCTCTCCCATATGCAGGTTTGTGAAATGACTGGGACTCATGTCTTCCATGACTACAGCCAAACCTTTAATGGTGGTTTTCTCCTGCTGGGAGTGTTCAGATCTCTCTGCTGTGTGGATTTGTAGTAAGTGGTAGCTCTTTGATGTAGAGAGTTGCATCAGGGCAGATGTACTGCAAAATCACATCCATAGCATTGACTCTTGTCCACTCCCATTTTACTTCTCCCCACTGATCCCTGCACAGATCTGGCTACAGGTGTGCTCTGCTCATCATACAGGCGGCAGTACAGAGCAGTCAGAGCAAGCTGTCTTCTTACCTCTCTGCATCCTCACCAGATGGGAATTGCACACTTATGCTTACATCAGAGAATAAAAAGCACTTTGTGCTTAACCTGAAATGAAGTTCTCAGCACCATAAGGCATTCTTGCAGAAGCTTCTGTCCATTTGGGCTGAGTGAGACCAGTGAATACTAAACACTTGGTTGTTTTTGCATACCCCATTGTCAGCACTAGAAGTGTTAGACTTCCATGATATTGTTGCTGTTTCATAAGTGAGTAATATGTCTGTAAAACTGGAGAAGACCTCACAGTGAGACAGTAAGGCTGTCTCTTCTTCCTTTCTCCTCTTATTTAAAATCTCCATAAAACCCTCTAAGCTCTGCCATTTGGTGGGATATTTTTTTCCCCCCAATTAAATAATTCCATTCCAAGATGGGCAATCATCTTAATTAGAAGATTTGATAAGCAGAGATTGTTCTAGATATTCACCAGCTGTGCCTCAGAAACAAAAGCACAGGATTCAGAAAGCATATGACACTGCACATGTAACTGTAATCACAGCAGGCCCTGTGCAAATGAACCCTGCAATCTAGTGAGAGAGCAGCTCTGCCATTACCCTCTTCTTTGACCGAAGAGAGGAGGAAAACAAAGCCAGAGCAGAAAGATGAGATATGAAGGGGTGATCAGTGAGACAGGGACAGAGAGTGAATTCAAAAACCTGCAACTTTTGTCTCCTCTTGTGATGAACTGAGACGTGGTAAAAGGTGCAAGCAAAAGAGTGCTTACATATGAAATGTCTGAGACAGGAACCTACTGGTGACTCTACTGGGCCCTCAGGGCCTGACATCCACACACAATTCCATGGTTGTCTTAAAGCAGATTTCACTTGGACCTCAGTTGTGGAACTAGTGCCTGATGAAGAAAAGCATAATGTTTGTTATCCTTTTGTCCCCCCATGTGCCCATCATTCTGCAAAGGGCTTTCCTTCCTCACTCCAGAAGCAACCAACAGAGGGTACCCACGGATCTTTACCAACCTCCCAGCTCTTTCCACAGGCTACAACTCTGCTCACTTTTCAGCTCTTTGGTGACTCTCTGTTTCTGTAGCTGCAATGGTTAAATGCCTTCTTGCAAGATGTTTGCCCTGGCAAGTTCCACATCCTGGGACATTCATCAGTGGGATATCTTCCAGACTGTGTTCCATTCACAGCAATCTTCTATTAGATGACATCTTCCTTTGTCCAGACTCTCCCTGCCCATGCAAGACAAGATGTGATGAGAGAAGTTTTTTTCTATAGCAGAGTTAATGCTTCCTCTAGCTTCCTCTGAATGGTGGCCCTCCAGCACTGCTCATAGCCCAGCAAAACCACTGTTGTAGGTTTTACTTGGTCTATGTCTTCCTAGATTCAGAGGCTTGCAGATTATATACATGTTCTTAGGTTTCAGTTTATCCAGTTCTGCTAGACTAAGCAAATGTTTTCATTAATTTTTATGAGTCAGATCTCAAGAATAATACCCTTCTGTTGGGAAGGATGAAAGTTAGACAAGAAAGTGTCACAGATATGTATGCTTAGCAGAAAGATTTTAAAATGTGGAGTCTGATGAAGGAATAGAGTTGGAAGCAAGTTTTGATATAGAAGAAAAGAATTGCTGAGCCAGTCTTACTGGATAACCAAGGAGACAAAGGGTTTGTTAGTTAGAAGGGGTTTTTATGATGTATAACAAAGGATAAACCCACCTCAAAAAAGAAGATGTTTTTACCAAGCAGAAAGATAACACAGGCAAACAAGCCTGCAGATGTGGTAAGTAGAAAAAAGGTCTCAGAATTTTCCACTGCCAAGAAAACTGAAAAACAACTTCTAGCTTAAACTGTAATCTACTAACTTTTAGTGATTGGAGAACAGTAACATGAATATGGTAATGATAGTAGTTATGATAGGCTATAGATAATAGTCAAGGGATAGATTGGTTCTACTGTGTTAAGAGGCTCAGCAAAGAAAAGTCTATAATGCATTGTAACCAAAACCAAAGGGTCTCCAGGCCTGCCTGCAGCTGGAGCTGACAGCTGTAGGCACAGGCTCTGCTGCCCACGACCCTGGACTGCTGTAACCTCGTGGGTGGAATAAACTGCATTTTGGAGAGCTGCCTGGAGTCCTGCATCCCTCATTTCAGCTCTTACACCCTTCCCATAATACCCTTATACCTATGTGAGTAGCATATCATTGTGAGCCAAGCAGATTAACCAGGGTATGCTGCCTGCATTGTTCCCTTCCTGTTTGGCAGAGTACTGGCAGGGTCTAAAGCTTGGTCTGAAAGAAGAAATTATCTGACTCATGGAAAAGACAATACGAAGTAGTCAGCATGGAAAAGGCAGTGATAACAGGCTCTGGCAGACAGAAAATTCTACTCAAGAATTCTTCACAGGTGGCATACACACAGAGACAAGCAACATGTGTGGTTCCCTGGAGAAATTCAGTTGTAAGTGAGAAATTTAAACTGTTGACTTGGGTCCATGCCACAATGGGAAGAAGGAATTAGTGAGACTCAGAGATCTGCTTATGCAGAGAGCATCCTGTTCCTGGAATACCTTCAGCTTAGGGGAAGTACTTTGATAAAGAACTGTGGGATACAATTTCCTCCATCTAACTGAACAAAGAATACTTCAATGACAAAATCTATGCACAACTGTATTTCTCAGGAAAGATACAAAACTTTTTTTAATGTTTTGTATGCCATTTGCTTATTTCCTGAGATGGCTTCAATCTCCTTCAGAAATGTACAGGTGAATTTTTGTGGCAGTCAAACCCTAGATGATCCATGACCCAACAGATCTGTGATGCCTAGAGTGAGAAAAGTGACCCCTAAACTAAAAAAAAAACCAACCATTGTAGGTAAGCATAGGCTCTGATGAGCCCTTGTAAATGACAGAAACAGGGTTGTGCTAGTCAACAAAATGGACACAGAGTGCAGCAAGCAGATTAACTATGCTTGTGGTAATAAAGCTCAGTCAGTGAGAGGAGATGCTGATCAACCTGTGCTGACCTCTACTGTTTTCATTTCCCATCCTACTTCTTAATTAATTTCCGGTGCTTCATATTTTTCTACTTTTCTGTATCAACTAGGTCCTCATTAGGCCTGTGCTGAGTGGTTTTTCTGCTGGTAAAGGAATGATATTAATGAGAGAAACTGCCATTTAATTTCAGTCTCTCATTATTTCATATTCCATATATTCATAGTGATTTTTTTTTCTTCTGTAGATTGAGGCAGATTGATTTCTCTAGAGCATTGCTGGCTTTTGAACCCTGGAATTTGCGGGAACTTCATGCTGTGATGCTGCAGAAGAGGTGAAATTCAAGAACTTCAATTATTGTACCAGGTTTGCTTAGGAAGAAAAGTTACTATTCATGAGCTGGGTCTATTCAGAACCAATTGTTAAGGTCTGGAGAAAGAAAGTTGTTTATACGTGTTGTAAACAGCATTTCACATCCTTAAACTTTTTCAAAAAAATTTTTAGAGATACCTATGTAAGTTTGCTTTTTATTCATCTCTTAACAGCCCCACATCTGATCTGACTGGGTACCTTTCCTTTGATTCAATTGTGTTTCCTCTTTCTTTTATGTGACTGGGAATTTAGAGAACACATGCATTTCTCTGTGCTGACTCACACTCATTTCTTTAGCTGTCATCCAAGGATGCAGTCAAAGATAAGGTCAAAATTACTTTTGTTGTTCTATTGAAAGCCTTAAGTGCTAGCCTGGATTGAAAGATGCAGTCTTCAATTTTGTAAAAACCTCTTTCTTTTTTAATTTTAAACCTGTTCCTTTAGCTGAAAAACTTTCTAAAGAACTGAGTTTTACTGTTTTGTGTGATAATGTGCAACCTTCTCCTGAAGTCTGACAGTTGGGAACAATACCTAATGGGACTGTCTGTCAATTATGACACCTTTCTGCTCAGCAAAGAAATAAAGAACAACCATTTATTTGAAACTGCATACGAACAGATATGGAAATTTTTATGGTGAATTACTGTCAGTATATTCTCTTTTAATTACTGTCATATCCTTTTGGTGAGTTGTTTTATCACTATGGTTTTTTTCTGCAGGTTGGAAACTTTTGCTGCTTTAATTTGTTCTTCTGTTTTGTGTTTCTGTCCTATGTGATTTTACCTTGGACTAAATTTCTCTAAGAAAGTTCACTTGCATCAGAAGCAGAGCAATATTTATTAATAAAGCATTTTAAAATATGCTGGCTCCCTTTAATTTTTATTTGCAAACACATTCTAACTTTGTGGAGTAATTTTTAACACATTGCCATGCCCATCTTCAGTTATAGTTTAGAAAAATATTTCTTAGTGTGCTGAATGTTAGAAGTGTTTTTTAATTGGCATTATGCATAGTTTGGGGGTTTTTTCTTTTTTCTTTTTTTTTTTTTTTTTTTGTTAAGAATAATTAAGTCATTTAGTTCTGCTTAGTTTTGTATGTGACTGTAAATGAACCTAACTCATTACAGTTTTCTAGTTCATGCCAACAATCCCTAAAAAGATGAGTGGCATTTCTGGTTGTTAAAGAAAATGAAATCTTGAAAAAAAATAGAAAAGTGTCACTTATTGCAGTAAGATTATTCTCTCCAGAACAAGTTTTTCCTCACCTAAAGCATTTCAATTAGAAATGTTGCTATTCTGACCCATAATAAGGGACTTCCCCTACTGTCACCTGTCTTACCAATTATGTCTCAATAGTCACAGTATAGCTTGTGTCAGTACCAGCAGACTTAGAAAAAAATTTCCTCCTGAAGGAGCTGTGGATGACTCATTGGCTTAAATATACTCTCTGACTCAACCAGTGGCAGTGTGGTGATGTGCACGGACTAAGAAGTAGAGCCTTTTCCCAGGAGTCTGGGAGTCTGTGAGATGGTGAGAGTGATCTACCTGTGGTAGACTAATGGGAGAAAACTAGAAGAGGAAAGAACTGAACAAAGAACAGGATACAACTGAATCTCTCAGAAGTTGTCCATCTGAACTTCAGATCTGTTCTTCACATGCTGAAGTAGACATCTGAGATTCCAGACAGACTTCTGAAATCCCAGCAGGATTACGGTATTTTTCTGGAATACCCTCAGTTTTGGATGATTAGCACAAAGCAGAAGCAGTGTGCTTCAACTCTCAGCCTGGCCCTGAGGGGCTCTCCCAGTGTGTATCCTGGTTTATTTTGGTTTGTCTTCAGTGGTGGCCAATTGCTCAGATCCTGCTGTGCCTGTACCTGGGAGACTGGAGCCTGAGTGAGCAAAGCACCTCTAAATACACCCTTCTGAAAGAGGGCAATGCAAGCCCATAATATTTGGTACTGTTTCATGTTGCTCAGTTCATTCGAGAAACAACTCATGCCTAGGGAAGGAACAGATCATTTTTGTTGCATGTGCTGGTCAGACTTCATAGACAGGCTGAAAGAATGATCCAGCTCCACTCATGGCTGCCATAATCTGGCACTTGCTCTTTTAAAACAGACATTCCTGCAAAGCTTTAAATTTCCTCATCCATTTAGAGCAGACAGTGCTTCTCATTTGATTTTTCTTCTTTTGAGCATTCCTGCTGTGAGAGGATTTAATAAGCTATATACTTGAATTTGTCCTAGAAAAGATGGGTTTGGAGCTGCCCTTTCATTTTCAGACTCTGACAGTTCTCATCTGGAAAATCTTTTTATATTTCTTGATATATTCTTTTGTACTCATACAGTAGTCGCTGCCAATTATGTTCTTCTCAGCTATTATTCTGGGAAGTGTTTATTCATGGCTTTGAAACTCAGCTGGATGCACGGCTAAGCTGAAATACACAAACCTGTGTCCTTCTCCATGAGATCACAAGACTGGCTTATGGTTTGCAACTTTTACAGACATCGACCTAGTTTTATTTGCCTTATGGCTTTAGAGCTCTTGGATATTGTTGAGTCATGTTATCTGGCTCTGTGCTATGATCCCGAAGGATGGATAATATTGTAATTTGTGTAAAATTGGATTTTTAGTGTATTAATAGAAGTTCAGCAGCTTTAAGAGAAAAGATCAAACTCTCACAGAGCTGTCAGCAGTTGAAGACATCACTTCTAGGGTTCTCAGAGATGTCACTGAGTCTGAGAATTTGTCTAATAAATCTGGACCAAAAAAAATAAAAAAGGAGGGGGAGAGTGAAGTATTTTAGAAGTTGTCAGCTCTCTTGTTTGAAGCGAGAGACAGCAGATGGGCATTTCTAGAAGTCTGTGTGTCATTTATGACTATGTCTGTTCCAGTACTGGGTTTCCTTAACTAAACTGAGAAAATACCTGATCCTATATACACAATTTTTCTACCAATAGGAAACCAACCTAAAAACACACCCGCATATCTGCTACAGATCTGAAAGGGACAATAATGAAAGGGACAAGACAGGCCTGTCTCTTTTCTGCCTGTGGATCACTTCTTGCTACTTAACAATATTTCCCTTGGTCCAGGTTCAGGTAACTGTTTGTGCTCCTGGATACCTTGTCACTCACTCCTGCTACCCAAGCCCTACAATTCACAGGTCTCTGTAAGGTGCTCTTCATGCCCAAGAAGCATGCCATTTGTAACTGCAAAATTACATAGGGTCTGTTGCATAGGATTGCACAGGATCTGTTCAGTGCAAAGTACATGACAGAGAAGGGGAATGAGTAACCTCTACTACTATTGAAAATAGTAAATACACTGCACGATGGAAAAGAGAAAACTGAGAAGGTATATGAGAAGGTTCTGTAGATTCTTATGTGGTCTGGCAAAGGTGGATGGAGTTTGACTATTCACTGTCCCTTCAAAGTAAAGTTAAAGAGCAACACATGAATTAGGAGTTTTAAAACAGAAGGATTTCTTTTGTTCTTTATGCAGTTTATCATTAGTCGTTATAACTCCTTGCTGCAGGATACTGTGACTGTTAAAAGTTCACACAGATTCAGAAGGCAACTTGACAAATTCATAAGAAAGAAATTAATTGGGGCCTCTTAAAGATAAAAACATCTCCTTCGGCTGGGGAAGTCCTTGAACTGCAAATTGCTTGTGATTAGGAGAGTATTGCTGCATGCTTACCCTGGTCTGCTCTCTGCAACACATTTGCTCTTGTCCAGTGTTACAGTCTAGCTGGGATAAATAGTCCTTTAGGTTAGACCAAAAATGGCCATTTTTATGTTAAAACAAGAGATTGCAGGGACAGTGTTGGATAAGCCAACCTGTAAGATTTCCACAACGTTGCAGGTCTCCTCAAGTTTCAGAAGCTGGGTATTATTTGTGGTAGAGAAATAAGGTGCAATACTTTGCTCTCTCTTACCATGTTGCTGATTGCAACCATGTGATCGTTGGTTACTTAACAAACACAAAAGAATTATGAAATAATTCTTCAAAATATACTTGGGTAGAGAGATGATATCCCCCCTTATCCTGATACCTGAACACTTTCCAGTTGGGCACATAACTGATGACCAGGAGGCAGGTGGGAGAAGGGCTGCATCTGTTCTGGTCAGCCAGAGTCTCAGTGTTATTCTCTTTCACCTTTCTTTTGGACAAGTTCTGTAATAGAGACATTTAAAGCTTTTTCCCATGCTTGTAGAACTTCTTTAAGGAATAGGTTGATTTTGCTTGTTTTTTCTTTGTTAATTAATTTTCCTTTAAGTCTGTGCTTTATGAAACTCAGCTTTTCTCCCTATCATGTCTTTTGATGTTTCTGTTTTAAAATTCCAATTGTTCCACTGCTATCTCCAGGGACTAAGACTTGCATTTACCTTTTAATTTCTAACAAATTCAGGATTTTTCTTTTAGCATTTTAAATACAAAAAGAAATGTGAGTACTCTCACCCATAATTTAGGACTCTCCCCTACTCTCACACATATTACCAATTCTGTCTCAAGATTTACAGTATAGCATCCTTGCTTATGTCAGTAATTGCAAACTTAGAAAAAAATTTTTCAACCATCATCTTATTGTCCAATGTGAAAGAGTTGTTTGCTCTTAAAACTCCATTTGTCAGCCCTCTTAATGACAGTGGCTCAGATATGCAGTGCACTTTCTGGTGAGTAACACACCAGTGAGGCACCTGACATAAGTCTATCTGACTTATGCTGCTCAGCCTTTTTGTCACAGGAGCTTTGAGGATGCATTATCACTTCATGAGCAAGAGGTTTGTCTTTTGCCCTTTACCTCTTCCCTTGGCTACTCCAGCTGAGAGCCTGGCGCTGCTTGATGCACCTTACAGACGGCAGTACAACGTCATGGAGCTCCTACAGCCCTTGAAAGGTTTGTTTTAGGTGAGAGGACCATAAGTAGCTGCAGTCTGATAGTTTGGTTGTTAAAAAGAATAACCAGCCCTAACACCCATCAGGGCAGTCTAGTTGGTAGTTTGGATATCAAGTTCTCCTGGGAGTGCAAGAAGCCATTACTGAACAGTTGTGCACTCCTCAAGCCGTTCAGGAACAGTTGTGCTGGGGAATGACATAGGCAGAGGGAGGTTATATAATCAGAGCCAAGAAGTGAGTCTTGTTCACCCATCTGGGGCCCTCAGCTCTATGTGCCCACAGTGCCTTGTTGCTGGGTCAGTTTGGCCTTTTGATGTAAGGAGCTCGAGTCGGTTTATAGCCCTTGCAAGCAGAATTAAATCATCATGAACCAATCTGTGTGGATCATAACTGTGGTCCAGAGCTCCACAGGAGCCTCTGGCCAGATCCCACCAAGAATGGACAGCACTTGTCTGTAGTAGTGATGGACATTCAGACGAGATGTGTAGCTCTCTGGGCATCCCCTCACAGAAGAAAAGCCTGTTGTCTGGCAGGGTTGAGCATATCTGGGCTTCCAGAAAGCCCTGCTCAGAGCCTGTGCAGTGAAAGCATTTCTGTGAAGATGACTTGGTATGCCCTACAGACAAAGTCATAAGATCAGAGACCGAAACATACAGATTTTCAAAACCTCTTCTGGTAGATTGCCTGTCTGTGTTAGAAACTCACTGATGCCTACTAAGCCTTTCTGTTGCTCCAAGAGCACTGGGAATGTCTGCTGACCTATCTCAACTCCTTCAAGAATGCCCATTCATCCCACTCTAGTCACTGCTTTTTGCACAGAGTGTGTCCATGCCAGGAGTCAAACTTCTCACATTAACACTGGAGCACCTGTGACACTTAGGAATGTTTATTAAGCAGAAGACATAGATGGCAGTTTTAATGAAGAGATCTTGACTCAAAAGTATGTAAATGCATTCAATTTTTTTCTGCCTTTTCTTGTAGTTGGAAGGACTTGAAAGTGAGCTTATTACAGCGAGGAAGGGCGAGGTCAGTATTCCATAAAGATGAAGGCTTCTTTGGATATGTTAGTGCATTCTCCAGGGTGCTCTAACTTACAGCCAAAGCAGGGAGTTCTCCATGGACTCTTGCTGCTCAGAAGAAGAAGGCAGTTTTATGTACCTCATTAGCATGCTTAGGGAAAGATTTACATATAAAAGTCTGCTTTGTTGGACAGGAACAACACAAGGTAACGATATTTTTAATGATAAAAACATCCAGGCGCAATCTCCCCGGTGTATTTCCACAGAAATCTTCTTCATATTTACAATCTGTTAGATCATCCAGGAGACAGAATGAGTCATGTCAAAGCTACCCTTGGTAATTTACTGACTCCAAGCAGAGTAGGAGAAGAGTGCTAGAAAACAAACTCAGGGAAACAGGCCATGTTCTGCAGTTAAAAGGTACTAACAAAAGAGACTGACTAAGGGTTAACATGAAAACTGGAAGTCTTTAAATCAAGAAAGAATATAAATGTATGTTGCACTTGTTTTGCTCGGTGCATGAGAAGTCTGAAAGGCCACATTAACTGTTCTAAATGTGTAGGGCTTGAAAACCAGTGAGAAACTGCTTTCAGTTTCTTGTGCCATGGAGAAGTAATTAATTTTCAGGCCCACCTTATTTTAACCCTGTTGTATGAATGTCCATGGGAATGAGAATCAGCAGCCAATTTTTGTTAATGCTGTTCAAATTCCTCCTCCACAGCCCAAATCCACAGTAGCTGACCAGTGGGTTAGGGCAGTTTTATAGCTGACAGTAAAAAATAAGTACTGATGATCTGTGGAACTCAAAGACACTACAAGTTAGAGAAACATTCATTTACCTCTCAGGACAAGAGGGTTTATTCTTTCTTGTGCCCTCTAGAAATATCTGAGATGAGCAGATTCAGGCTCAACCAGTTCTGCCAGAAGTAAATTCACTGTTGCGACATAAATACCTTGAGAACACTTAATGCGAAATTTTCTGGTTTTTTTCTGAAAAAATTGCATAACATTTTTCAGTCTGGGAAGAAAAAAAATGAAATTCAGAATCAGAACTACTTTCTGAAGCCTAAATGCCTTTATTTTTCTTTGCTTTCTTTAGTGTTCACTCAGGATTTTGTTTTGTTAGTTTGTTGGTTTTGTTGCTACTTAAACAATGAGGGATTTCTGAAATGATGCTTTTTCCTTACAGCACATATTTCTGTGTCATTTTCTGAAAATTTTTTTTCAAAATAGGTGGTATATGCGTCATACAGTAAGTCAGTTTTGAACTCAGTTCTTGCAGAAATAGATAGCTCCTTCTTATATTTGTTTTGTATCACATCAGAGATCATTTAAGGTCAATAAGAAGTAAGAAATGTATAATTAAGCATGTGAGCAGCTGATAATGTAAACCTGTGAGTGATTATCTATCTGAGATTATCCTTTCAGGTTCCCTAATTTAGTGGGCTGGAGGGTTGTTCGTGAAAGTCTGGGGAAATAAAAAGGAGATGTTTTAATACAGTATACCTGAGAACAATTTTTGACATGCTGAATACTTTACTTATAAATTTTTTATTATGACAGGTGGAATAAAGTGCAAAGATTGAGCAAGCCATAGATTTTCCTAGTAATTAATTGAGCAGAAGGTGTTTGCAGTCTGCACTTTCACATTGCTGGTAGGAGGGAGACTGGAGATGCTGATGCCTCAGCACACTGCAGCTTGCAGAGGTTTATCTTGCCCACACAGATGATTTTTCTTTCTCATCCTGTTGTCAAGGTAAAGAATTGCTACTAATCATACATTTGGTGAGCTATTACAGCAGTTCCTAGCTTCCTATCTTTCAGCACATGTGATATTTTCCATGAGAAAAGGGATAAATATCAGCTGACCCCAGATGAGGATGTCCAAGTAGTTTGAACTGTGTGCTTGATGCGCAGTCAATAATTCCCAAAAAGGCAAAATAATTGATAGCTCGTGTTAAATAGATTTTCCCTTTTCTTTGTATCTTTTTTCTTTTATTAATTTGTCCATTTGGGGAGAGGAAAATAGTTATTCAGAAAATCACCAGAAGGAGAGTATTGGCAGGAGAGACTGGAACTGGGGCAGTAGAGTCTAGTCTAGCTGTGTTGTCTAACCCCAAATTTCTTTAGGTTTAATGGCCACATTCTGCTCTGTGGTAAAGCCATGCTGGTAAAACCATGAGCTAGGTAGTCCATCAGCAAAGATTTTACTCTCCTCTTTAAAAATTGAGAGGATGAAATTATTGTGGTAGTGATAACTGCCCTTCAATTAACAGACTCTTACCACCGCTAACTAGGACAAATAGATAGAAGTATAACTTTGCTTAGAACCTGGCTGCTGAGTCCTAGGGACAGCAGGTGGAAAGAATGTGAATTGTTATCCTTCTGAGACTTGGTCTTGGATTGTCAGTAAAGTGCAATTTGGGCCCGAATAGCATATCTCAGTTAAAAAAAAAAAAAGGAAATAAACATTTTTTTAAGTGTTTCAGAGGTCAGCATGAGACCAGCACTTGAGACATGTTGTTCTCACCTGCATGTATACCTTTCAATTTCAGTTTGTGGAGGTTTTTCCAGGCTATTACTCCTACTCTGTTAGAAATGATCAGGCAGTGTTGTGAGAATTACTACACAAGGAAACACATTTGCAGCACAGCAAGGTAAGACATCCAAACTTGCTTCAGACAGGCAGATGAGGATGATGTCCTGACTTGCTGAGGCTTTCAGATCTGCAAAGAGCCTTTAATTTTACCTTCATTTTTCCAAAAATTCTGGAAAATCAGCTGTGCAGTTCCCTCTGATTCAGTACACAGAATTCAGTACTAAGTATAGGGCATTGTCTCCTTTATTTCATATACAGTCAGGATAAAGGAATGTTCTGCCAACACCTAGAACTGGTCCCCGGGGCTTGAGGAAAGGAGAGGTAGCAGAAACCACAAAGGAAAAGAGGGAGAACAGATGAAAACCTCCAGGTCTTACAAAGTATTAGGACTGCTAGGATTGTATTATGAGTCTGACAGCATCCATCTTATTTCTTCTTGACTCCCTAGAGAAGGTACCTAGATTTTAGCAGAAAACTAGGGATAAAATTTACTATGTCATTTACATCTTCTCCATCTGACTGAACCTCTTTCAGCAGTGGTGCAAATATGCACAAACTTACCAATAATGAGGTTCTAAAACCATAGCTTCACCTGACTAGTCTAGCACTTCTCATCTGTAGGTTGGTACTGGCTTCCCAGACATAACCCCCTGCAGATGATCTTCTGAAGATCTCAGTGAAATAAATGTATTCAAATAGACTGACTGGCATCCGAAATGCCACTTGTTGACATATACTTTTCAAAGAAAAAGAGCTACAGTGAGCTTGGACAGAAAGCAAATCATGGTGACTGGTTCTGTCACTTTTGGGAAAGCAGATGGTGTGCTATGGGATAGATGTTTTCAATGATACAATAAGCAGTTTTCAATACACTCAGCATCCAGGATGATACTTTTCCATGCCAGGTGTGTAGCTCTGGCTAAATGCCATAGAAAGTTTCAGTGAACCTGTTCAGTTGTTTTTGAATAAGACTTAGAGTCTTGACTGGCATATTGCTGCCTGATATCCAAAAGAAATGGACTGTGAAAGGAGAAGGGTAAAGAGAAAGGAGTTTCTGGTGAGAAAGTATGAGTGTATGGGATGTGTCCAATCCAGATGCACTGGATAATCTGGTAAAGAAACTGTGTTTGTCCCTAGTATACCTAGGGCCCACATAATCTGAACAGCCAGGATTTCTTTCTCTTACCAGCTTTTCAGCTGTCAGTTAATAATTGTATCAGCAACAGCAGCCAGTCTCAGAGATTGTTTCTTGATAAGGCAGAAGATAGTTCCAGGTCAGTAAACCAAATATTGCTTTGATAGTTGAAACAGCTGTAAAAAAAATCACCAATTCCAGAGCATAAAGGAAAATTCCTATGGAGTTCATTTTTCAATCCTGTAATGACTAGATTAAAAGAAGCATAGCATTTATGAATCATCCAGAAATCCTCATAATCTTCCTCTGTTTTTAAACTAATCAAAGTAAGTAATTTTCCATCCTCTGCCACTGCTCTGTATCTTGGCACAAGGCATTAGCCTCTTAGCCTTTAGATATGCAATTCACATTGAAATTTTTATTGATTTACTCCATGCTGTTTAACTCCAAAGCTCAGTTCCCTGTAGTCTTGTAATATTAAAACAGTTACAAGGAATATCTAGTGCTTCTATATGTTCTGTTCATGTATGTTGTGATTGCTCCGAATACTGATGGATTTTTATTTCTTATGGGACAATGACAGAGCTGCCTTTCCTATAGTAAATTAATTTCTCCCCATGTAGAAAAGAAGGATAGTTTTCTCTCCTTCTTTAAAGACAGCTGTAGGGCAGACGGCATGTGTCTTGTTTGCTAGCACACCAGCAAGGGAAAATAAGCTAGTTGTTAGCTAAAGCAAAGAGTTAACCAAAAAGGATAGCAGCGCTCCTGGCTTCATCACTGTCTTTTCTTTCCTCATCGTGGTTGTGCCATGTCTTACACATTACCTGCCCTGCACACATGTTAGCTCCAGTTCTGTGTCATGCAGGGCAAACATATCTAGCCCATCACCCTCTGGTTCTTCAGCCCCATGTGCCAGACCTTTTCCTCCCAGGGTAAGGACAAAGGGCAGAATGGAAAGAAGGAATATGTGCCACTTTACAAACTGGCAGTCAGAAATTGGTGTATGATATGGCAGAGACACCTAGGACTCAGGTGGACGTCTTTGCTGCTTAACTAAACACTTGCTGTTTTCTGAGTCTCCAGTGTTAAAGAAAGGTAAAGACATTCCTCACTTGCTGAAGACCCAGATAAATGGCATCATCTCTCTGCCACTGTTGCAGGGAAAGGGGTTGCAAAGCCTGGGAAGAAAGTTTAGCTTTTTCTTGCCAAGAGCAGCTCATTCAAGATGCAAGGTGACACAGCAATCAGTGTGATAGATTGTGACAAGTCTGGCAGACTAAAAAGTCTCAGGAGAGATGCTGTGGCAGCTTCAGGTTGCAACATTTGCCCATTTTCCAGTTCTGCTTCTGTTTTCTGTAAAGAGAAAAGTTCATTTTGTAAAGGTTTTTTCAAGTAAAAATAAAGAATATTAACGATGACGGTGATGACGACAGCATTTTTTTCTCACTTCCAGAACTGCAAAGTATCAACAGAACATATTCCTCATTATGCCTTTTGAAAGGATGTCTGTATTCAAAGATGAAGGAGAAGAAAGACAAAGTCTGATTTCTGCACTTAAAAGAACTCTCATAAAAGGCAGATATTTAGATCAGACTGAAATGGCCTGAAACCATCTTTATTATTCTGGCATTCAAGCAGTCAGCTTGCCTGCTTGAAATTCCACACATCTTATAGATAAACATATTCTTTGGGTGTGCTCAGTGTCTGCATGACTCCTCAAGTAAAGTATTTTGCAGTCAGTGGGCTGGATCCATACACTGGATCAAACTGGGTGTAAGATTACTCTGTACTCGTCATTTTTTCAAGCCACTATAACGCACTGTTGCTGGCTACAATCCTTGTAGGAGCCGCATTATGCAACAATAAGCCACCATGTATCTTAGAAGCTGTTTAGATAGAAATTAGTCTTCATAGAGAATTGCTGGATTCTTGTACTTGGGCAAGCAACCAATAACACTGGCTGATAACATCTATCACTTTCCCAAAAATTTTCACGGAGTTTACCCTGGATTTCTCTCACTCTGGTCCCATGTGGAGTGAAGCACCCAGATGATGTGTAGAATAGCACCTTAGATGGATCGGGATTGTCTTAGGTTGCAAATGTAAGATGTGGCCAGGAGTGTGTATTCTATCACCTCTGTTAGAGGTGGGGAAGTTACCTTCTGTTCATTGGGCAGTTTTCTTTATCTCTTCTATGATCCATCCTCCCTCCAGGAGATATCTTCTCTTCATGGGCCATTGAGTGTCACTGCATGACTGATAAAATTACATCATTCCAGTGAGAGATGTTTTGCCCTGGGGGAGGAGCCAAGCATTCCTACTGGATAGAATCTGAGATTTGGAACACCACAGGCAGCCTTTTCCCACTGGATTCCCAGAGGAGCAGCTTTCTTCTCCACTGGATTCTCAGAGGAAGGCCAGGCCCATCTACACCACCACTGGACCTTCAGAGGAAAACTGCCCTTCTACAGGATTAGTGCTCCAACAGAACCACACCTGTCACCCCAGGAGGACTGCAGCCACTGTTTATGAGACTGCTACCAACACCCTGACCCGCAGGGGGTATTCTGACTCTGCCAGTGTTGTTTTGTATTCCTGCATTTTTATTTTCCCTAGTAAAGAGCTGGTATTCCTACTCCCATATCTTGCTTGAGAGCCCCTTAATTTCAAAATTATAATTCAGAGGGAGGGGTTTTACATTTTCCATTTCAAGGGAGACTCCTGCCCTCCTTAGCAGACACCTGTCTTTTCAAACCAAGACAAGGGCTCACAAAGCTGAACAAAGGAGGGAATACATGTACAGTGGTTTGAAGTAACTGTACAGAAAAAGAAGTTCCTATTACAGCAGAATGCACAGGCAGCACTTACACAGAAGTGTAAGTCTGTATTATAAACTGTAACAAAATAAGTGGGTCTGTAAGACCTTATCTGTGCACCTATCTGTGCATCTATGAATATGCAGTTATTGCATCTATGTGAACCTCATTACTGTGGCTTTTACTGGCCTCCTGGTCACCTTCCTTAAGTTACTTCCCAAGAGACACAGAAGGAGGAGTGGAATATCCAATCAGGATAAGCTATGAATTTCTCATCTTGGTTAAAAAGGAAGTGCTTCTGGACAGAAGAATGGTGTGATCCTGAGGGAAAGGCAGAGTCAATGGCAATAGGAACCTGAGAACAATCTGGTGTATGATGGTGCCATGAATCTCAGCAGAGATGTGCTGGACTCTCACCTGTGTCTGCAGAAGATGCTTCAGCTTGCACATGCTCTGATTTATCTCTGCATCTCTTAGGACTGCCCCGTGCTTTCATCTTGACTGACATGAGTTGCACAAGGACATTTAGGAATCCTGTGGCACGACAGGACAACTCATTCATTCTGCTTGTACTCTCCTGTTTTCAGCTGCAATGCGCTCAATATTAAACATTAATGCACAAACAATCTCAGCCTTCCCTGCTGAAAGAAAGAAAGAAAAGCTGTTGGAATCTGTAGATTCAAGAAGGGAGGAGCATTAACTGTTAACAATCGTGCAAAGAAATGAATGGTTCTTCTCTGTAATAGGTACTTTTTTCTACATTTTCTAAAGAGCAATTTGCCATGTTTTGCCCGAACAGTGGTTTCTAAGCAGATGAAATGTGAATTTTCAGTTATTGCGGTCTATATGCGTTGTGATTTGCCTTTTAAGCAATACTGCTTTTAAGTTTTTATGTCCTTTAGTCTTTCTTGAAAGAAAAATTAATTTACCATCTTCATTCGGTACATAATCATTCTCTCCTGCACTGATGTTCACAAAGTATTTTTCTGAAAGGACTCTGTTTTCTTCTAGCAAATTCTCTCTCTATACTTCAGTGCTGTACAAGTAAAATTTGTTTCAGAGGCACATAAGGGGAGATCTCTTTGTATAATCAATGGCATTAGCATCTGAAACTCTCTAAATAATGGATATGTGGCAAAAAACACCTGTGTCATTCTGCTTTCACAGGGCTGTGAAGGGATGAGTTGGCCAGAAAACAGCTTTTTTGGATTTCATCCACAGAGAAAGGTAGCCAATTCAGCTGTCTGGAACTTTCAAGAGAAGGTCAGCAGGAGAGTTCACAGCTTTTGGAAAGACCAAGAAACAAGCTCCTTTTTCTCCAGGAGCTGACAGACTACAATAAAGAAATCAGGAAATTGTGGTTTATGTTTTTTTTTTTCTTCTCTGGAGTGTTATGTTGCTACTAAAAAAAGACACCAAAAATCCCCTGCAAAACAAAACAAACAAACAAACAAACAAAAAAAAACCCAAACCCAAACCACAAAAAAAAAAAAAAAAAATCCACACCAACCCCAAAAACACTCCATCTGAAAAGAACAAAGTAAGGATCAGTCATTAGGACCCAGTTTTCAATGCTTACCTCCCATTTTCTTTCAGTAAGGAAACCTACAGTGGGAAACATATCACTGCACAGAAAAGCTTCAGGAAATTATTACCACAAAAGGATTTCCTTGTGAAATCCTCACTCCTCAGTCTGGGGCCAGACTCAGAACTCAAAAGTACAAGGTCATCTGTGGTACAGCTGAAGAACAGGACTGGAACAGTAAGTTTCATGTTACAATATTTCAGGTCACTTTGAACATGTGTTTCCAAAAATGCCCTCCTGATATTTGTTTCCCAAAGGACTTCAGTGCAGTGATAATGTGAAGGGATTCCTGTCCCAGGAAAATAGAATGAAACATATGCACTTATTTCTCAGTTGTAACTGTGAAGGCTACTGTTTTAGCCTGCTGACACAAGGGCATGCATTCACAGAAATTATTCCCCTTAAAAAGCAATAAAGTGTTTAAGAGTAGTGAATACTCATAGGTGTACCCTGCTGTAAAAGAGGGCACCTAACTATCCTGTTGAATGTTGCATTGAATAGTTAAATTGCAATGCCGCAGTATGGAAGTATGGAAGGAACATATACCTTAATTCTTGTACCCTATCACAGAGACATCCTTCAGCAATGCTTATGCTTTCTAACTGAGGGATTCTTTCCTGTTTTCTTGAACTGCAGTTGCAGAAGGTACCCCTAGTACCTAATAGCAAATTTTTCTGATGACTCTGTGGTCCCTGAGTCTTGGATGGAAGCAGAAGTCAAGCACCAGGAGGACAGAAAGAGAAGAGCCATAACTGAGTTCATCATGTCCTTCTGCCTGCAAGGCACAGTTATTCCAGAACAAGACAGGGTTCAAATGTAAAGGACACAAGGAATCCCATGTGTTCTATAAATACAATATTTCATTGCAGTAACAGTAATGGTTTAGATTTCTTCTATAGCTGGTGGAGAAAGAGGCTTTTCCAGCATGACACAGCCCAGCTTGCATTATTTTTGGGAAGAGGAGCTCTCCACAGGCAACTGTTCCTGACAGAAAATATCTACCTCTTCTGGCATAAGATCCTGCATTTATTGCAATATTGCTTTGTGCTCTAGTGTGAATCTCTCTGTGGGCCACAGGGAGAATCACTGCTCTGGAGCTTGGACATCTTCTTCTGTCTCCTCCTTTTCGAACCTTGGTGTTTGCAGGGTCATTTCTGGCATTTTTTTAAATCTCTCTATTCACAGCATTGTGACCTTTGCTGAGAGGTGATGTGAGCTTGACTGGGGGGGCTCAGCTATGTCTGGTGTTGGGTCTGTTGGACCCAGCTGGAAGTGCCTGGAATCATCTGTGTCCACCACAACTTATCTCTTGGCCTCTTCTCACAGAAGCCAGTGCTGCAGACCCTCCACTGTCAAAGCCTGGACACCCACATAAAATATTTTCCACCTCTTGTCTCTGTGAAATTGAATTGCCGTTAAATGATATATTCATTATACACTCTTTAGAAACTCACTTGCATCCACCAAAAAAAAAGTTATACACCTAAAAATCAAAGTAACATCATCACAAAACTAGTAAAGATGGACAATTTACACACACAATGAAAGTCTAACTCTTGTAGTTTCTCCACATTGCAACTACAAAATTATTGCATTATCCAAAACCATCCAGCCTTTTCCAGGAAAGTGGGGCCTCAGCACATGTGATGGCACCTTGGGAAGGCAAATGTTATCACCACAAACATGCATCCTTCCTCCTCCTTATCCCCAGCTTTTATTGCTAAGCAGAAGGTCATATAGCATTGGGTCCGCTGCATTCCCAGCTGTGTCCCTTCCCAGCTCCTCACCCACCCAACTGCCTGCTCTCTGCAGGGGCAAGTGAGAAGCAGAGAAGGATTCCTGCTGTCCAAGAACTGTTCATAAATAAATAAAACAGCAGTATGTCATTAACATTATTTTAGTCACAAGTGCAAAGCGCAGCATTATATTAGCTGTTAAGAAGAAATTTAACTTCATAACTTCCTCTCAGCCAGAACCCAGTGCAGCATTAAGCCACTACTAGTCCTGCTTTCTATGGCTGGAAACTGGTTTGCTTCAAAAGAATTACAGACATGTCCTGTCACCAAATAAATCCTCTCATGAAAACAGTCTGCATAACTGATACAAATTAATCTGTATATAGAGAAATATGCATTTCTTTGGTTCAGGAAGAAGGTAGGTTTTCTCTTAGTTGAATTTTCCAAATTAAGGCATTTTTCAAATGCCATTGGGGGAAAAAAAATCTGCCTAAAAAGGTTCTAAAAACCCCCAAGCTGAAAAGAGAATGGCTCAGTCATGTCAGCTGCAAAAGCAAACAAACAAAAAGAAAGCAGTTTCATAGCTGGCCAACAAGTGGGACAAACAGAAAGTGACTGAAATTTTTCAGGTTAATTTTGCAAGCTTCAGTTAGGGAGAGAAGAATTTATTATTTTAAAAGACATGACTATGGCCAGTTGCTTGGATACTAAAAATACCTTCATTGTGTTCCTGAAATGTGTTGCTTTACTGAGAGATTAATTGTTTCCCCATTTCTATAGGCAGAGGCATGTTCATGTGACTGGAAGAGTGAAAATGCAATATTTTTAATGCTCTTTTCAAAGAATCACTGTAAATTTGTCTCCCTTCCCTGACTCTGAAAGATGAAAAGGCGTCTGTTTGTAGGCAAGGAGCCAGAGTCTGTCATTAACTTTAGTGCTCTGGTTGGGATTAATGGCTGTGCAAAGCTGGAGAGTTCTCTTCATCTTCTTCTCCTGAAGCACATCTCCATAGACTGCTGAGACAGCACAGTGGGGAAAACAATGACCATAGACATCAGTGTCTTCTTGGGATTGATAAAATTAAAACAACTGGATGCCTAGGACAGTCTCTAAAAACTCATTCCACATGCTCTGAGAATCTGAAGCGGTTTGCTCACCATTTTGAGAAACGTATTGCATTCCGTGGGCTATTTTGTGTCCCAGCCATTTTCCAGGCCCACCTGTCAGAAGAGAGGTAGTGGAAAGGAAAGAATTAAAGAAAAAGATTTCTTAATTCCGTATGGAAGGTCTTGCAATGCCATGAGGTTCCTGCATGACATGCGGGATTCATTCCCAGTTGATAGGGTGGTAAACAATCAGGGCAGAAATACGAAGTATTTTTGTTTACACATGTATGACTCTCTCTTTGACTAGGAACCTTGCCACACTTCTGTCCTGTAGCCCGTGTCCCTGGCCTATGGGAATGCTTTGTCCCTTTATTCTTGCTTCCCCAAGCTGAATGCAGGCTGTGTTTTCAGGGAGTCTTTCTGCTTTTGCAAGGGGCAAGTGTTTGACATATGGCCTGAATTGTGAACGGGCAGTCACCAACAGAGCACAGCCCATGTTTTCAGGAGATCGACTAAATAGAATGCCTGTAATCTGTGTTCAGTATCATAAATATGAAATACAATTCCTTGGTGGGTGGGCAGGTAAGGGAATCACTGACAAGCTAAGGTTACGCCTATGAGCAGTATAAGTGCTCTAAGTTTGATCTTTCAGACTCAACAATGTATGTCTTCGTTTATATCTTCAGTATGTCTTCAAAATAGAGCTCCCTTAATGTAATTGCTATAGCTGCAAATTTGTAATTTTTCAGTTTATGTTAATCCAGTCTTGCTCTGTGGCTTTTTTTAGTAAAGCAATCTCAGTCTGAAAAGTCATGACTCCTGAAGGAGCACACACTGATATAGCTGGTACACTGATCACCTAAAAAATGAATTGATCTTTCAAGCAGACAATGATGCACCAGGCTTCCATGAATGGGCTGTTTATGCAGTCATTTGCAAATGTCCTACCTGAATAATTTTCTTCCACAAAAGGCCTTTTCATCAAAATAAAAACTTTACCAAAATTTTCTGATGAAATTTCCTTGAAAAGGATGGAGTACAGTGCTTTGATAAGGTCAGCTCTTTTAAGAGCAAGCTTTCTATTTTCTGAGGTACCATTGGTCTTGTTTGAAATTTTGGTCTTTTATAACAGTAAACACAAGCAGTTAATATGTGAATGCAGCATTGTGATGGCATGGCATTTGATTTCTTTCAAGTTCCTTCTTTTTGCCAAAATTTACTTTTAAGGAAGAAGTTTGTTTTCTTTTTTTCCTACCTGCTTGTGATTTAAGAATCTGGCATTTCTAATGTAATCTTTAAACACACAGCCAAATTGTTTGTGGGTGGTCATGAGTAGTTTGAGTCTTATAATTTCTTATTATTAATCCCTGATAAATATTGTAATGTTTCTAAGTTGGGACCAAGGGAAAATATGTATTGTGACCTTTCAACTCAGACCAACGTTTACAATAATAATAATGATAATAATAATGATGTTGATGATGTTGATGATGATGATGATGATGATAATAATAATAATGATAATAATAATAATAATAGTAGTAGTACAAAACTGGACTTCATAATTTCTGTCCCATGCCTGAAAGGGGTGTCCAGTTGAGTTGAAGGAAAAAGTCTTGTTCTGCTCTTACTTGTGGTCAGCTAGAACTGAGCTCCAGAGAAGTCACTGGGTAAGGCTCACTTTTTGAAGCCAGGAAATCAGTTAGGAAGCTACTATGTGAGTTAATTTTCTTCAGGATGCTGGTCTGTTTTGTATTACAGTGAAGAAAATTTATGGGCAGAGATGGGTGACCAGCAACACAGAAATGTTTCAGCCAGATTTGCAAAGTGAAGTTGGACTGTCCATTCCTAAGGAGGAATGTCCATCTGGGCAAGTGCTTGCAGTTGTACCAGGAAATTTGGAGTATGAGTGGTAGTTGTTTGATACTTATGATATGATGGGGGTTAGCAATTGGTCTTATTTCAGATGTTTTCCAGTTTGTGATGCTTGATTTTTTTAGCATCACAAAAAACTCTCTTTGATTTTAATAAGTTTGTCCATCTTTAGGTAGGTATATGTAGGTGTCTAGTTAAGGGGATTATTTTAAACTATGCAACAAATGAGAAGTCTCCCTATTTTATTTAAAGAATCAGAGTTCAACATTTGTATTTGAGCTGGCTGCTCTTTAGTTAAGATGTTAAGAAGTGAGGCATGCAACAAAGAGTCATGTCCAAACCTATCTTGGACAATTGTTTGATGAGGTAAATATCTATGATGGTCCTATCCTTTCCCTTTATCTATGAGGAAACATAATGTATAAAGAAAGTCTTTATTAATCCACTCTTATACCCCAAACTTCTAGGTCACTCATTTAGGACAAATGAATCTCCTTTCATTGCTTCTACAGTCAAAACAAAAATGTGTGAGGGCTAATGAGAAATCTGTTTCATGGCACTTAGCCATACATTAAATATTCTGGCAGAAACATATAACAATTACTAGCTCATGTACAAAACTCATGAAATGTCAACTATTTCAGACCCACAGTATCTTTTTCCTCAAACTATGAATTTCTGTAATTACTGTAACAGAAAACCCTGATGTTAATCCCTTAATAAAAACACAGCATACTGTCATAGATTACCAGGATGACTCCTCAGATCAGATTAAGCCTTCTGATTCAATCTCATGACTTAGTTGTAAGGTCATGATTAATGACTTAGAAATTAGTACCATGAGGCATGTAAAAGGTTTTTTAGAACCATAATAATTCAGCTGTGCATCTCCTATCCATTCACAGACTCATCAGCCAAGTTCTGTGTGCTATAATTTAAGACTGAGGAGATTTTTTTCATGTTGTAAATCTGTATAATTCCTGGACACAGCTCCTGCTATCTCCACCAGTTTGTGTTTTCCCACCTGCCTGGCAGTATGTATCTGATAGTTAATTTTTTTCAGGGCTGGATGTGCATTGAACGTTCACTGGCACTAACATAAACCCATTCTCAGGGATTTCCTTCTTTGATTGAAAGACAGGCCTGCAGTTTCACAAATGAATATTGCATTATTGTCTCTGTAATAGATCCAGGCCTTACTGGACCAGCTGCAATGCAAATAGATGGTAAAGCCACAGACATTTTCCCAAGGCCTGTTACGTCATGTAGCCTGAAGTTCTTGCCATCAGCCTAAAGCTGACAGTTTTCTTTCTTATATTTTATATGATATTTTTTTGTTCACTCCCTAGAAATTATGCCATTGAGTCTCAGAATATCTTACATAAGATGCAGACCAATTGAAGCTGTACGTGAGTCCTTATCAGAACGGTGGAAAAAAGCATTTCAGCAGGGATGTATGATCTAATGAAACTGCCTGTGCTGTAGTTCTGTGGGCTTACCTATTCCTCACACATAGGCTTTGTTGTAACAGGCCACCCTCCATATCTTCCCCAACCTCCCTAGCACTCATGACCCCATCCACCCAAAAATGCATGTCTGAATGGTGTCAAGTGTCGAGGAGGAGCCTGCAACACTGCCCTGCAGCAGAAGGGGCAGGTTTTACCTGCTCATAGAACCTCAGAAACTCAAGCTCTTCAGAAACAGGACTTACAGCTGGTGCTGCACAGTTACTCTTCTCTCATTCCAATAGAATTCTCAGTTCAGCCTGAGCTTCTGTGAGGAGGAAACAGGAGAAATGCAGTGCCACTGGCAGTTCAAACAATTTATGTAATGCAGGGGACCACTGCAACTTGTGGGACTTCTTGGAGCTGTCTGACTAAGACCAAGTTTCTACTCTGTTTCAAGCTTCATAGCACCCAGGCTGTTTAGTTTAGCTCTCCTAGGCTCTGCTTTGCGGGTGCTGGAGATACTTGTACTGCATTCAAAGTACATAAAGGCCTCCCCCACTGCTGCTGTCTCCATGTGTGACTTTCTTTTTTGACTTCTCTGTGTATGGCACAAAAGGCAACAGCACTCACACCGTGGAGTCTGCACAGCACATTTATGCACACGTGTAAGCACAGTGTAGGAGGCTCAAGGGTGTATACAGTCATATCTAGGGTTTGTGCAGCGGGTCTGCTACAAAAGGTATTTTCTTGTCTTTCAGTTGTTTATTTGGCTTCAGATAGCATTTAGAAGGAAGATCATCTGTTTGCAGTAATGAAAGGCACTGTCTCACTGTAATTGGAGACAGGTTGTGCCAAGGGTGATTCTTGGGTTGAGAAGGCAAAGGTTGAATTTTTGAAAAGGATGAGAAGATAATCCCTTTCTATTAAAGTCATAGGATTTTAAAAGTAAATTTCATAAAAGAGAACAACTCAAAAAAAGGAGCACAGCTGTCAACCAGAATTGTTTCTTTGCTAATGTTCTGACTCGTTATCCACTGCTATATATTAGCATGCTATATGTATTTGCATTTAAATTTTAATGAATTAGCCCTGAGATCTTTCAGAGATACTGTAAATAAAGGCATCATTTCCAGAAGACACTTCCTGCCTCATTGCAGCAATGCTGTGTTATACCTTTGTCAACTTTGTTTACTTATGTGCTGTTAAAGCACTGGAGATAAATGTTTCTTATTCCTTTTTTTCTAATGTTCCAAACCATGGGTGTTTTATCTCAATAACCATACACAGTAAATACCATGTTCCTTATGTTTTGTTTTGTGCCTCTCCTTATTTCTTCAAACTTTATCTTGGTCCTGCATCTATAAAAAACAATGCAAAAGATATGCATTAATCTGAGCAGAGAGCACCTCGTGGTCTGAATTGTCATTATCTCTCCAGGACATTATTTGCTTGTTTTTTCAAAAGATAAACAAAAGGAGAAAAGTCTGGGTATGAGCTGTTTTGTTCTTCCCTCTTGCAAAATTGTTAAATTCTTTTCACAACAGGATTTGTGGCAGTATGTGGTCCCACTGGCTGTACTACAGTTTCTGTTTCATTAGGTGCCTCTTGTTTTTGCAATGCCATTGCTACCTGACTCTTTTGAAAAAAACAATCTCAGAAGACATAATCCTCCTCTCTGTGCTGGCACTCAATTCAGCCAGGTCCACTCGGGGCCACAACCCTGATTTTCAGATCTCTGCAATGAAATGCAGAGAGGATGGAGCAGGAGTCCTCTCTGGTCTCCTAAGTGGACTTTTTGTGTAACAGGGGAGAACAACTCACCTGACAATTCTTGCATCAGTCCTGGGAATGGTGGAGGAAATGGGACATGTTTTAGAAGGGTCTTCAGCACAAATCCTAGCTCTGTCAGAGTAAACATCCTCCTCCTCAGCCAGCACACTCTCTGACAGCTGGCTTCCATGGGTGTTTCTCACAGTAAGTGAAGCTAGACACGCAAATGGCAGAGAGGATGGGTCAGAAGGGAAAGTGAGGACATTTCGTGAGAGCTAGACTGACTGTTAAAATCTTCTGCTGGGAGACATAAAAATAGCTTTCTCTGCAAATCCAGCTTTCCTCTTACACAAGTGTTCTCCTCCTTTAGAATACAAAGAAAAAGCTAATAAATTAATAAAATCCCATTGCTCCTCTTTTGTGAAAGAGGAGAACAGTCATTTATTATGAAAGGGAAGCATCTTAGCCAACCACTGTTGCAGACATAATTTTGGGATTAATGTTCAAACTGCAAACTCTTTTATCTTATGACCAAAATGGCTTCTGCTTAGTGATTCATTGAAATAGAAAGACACCAAATTAATTTCATTCAGTGGTACTATGGAAACCTCATGCTGATTACTTATGCTTTACCTCTTCTTTTGATGATGCCAAATCTTATGATTTCTGCCAAATTTCCAATTGTATCATCACAAAGTATACATAGACAGGAAGTCCCACTTCAAATTGGCCTGGAACTTGTGTTGTGCTTGTTGTTTTGCATGAGAAGGGTTTCCTTCATGTAGTCTCTCTTTTGACAAAGAGAATTTTTATGAGTGCTATCTTTTTTCTCTACGTTTTCCTTGACACCATCTCATTTACCAAAACAATAGCTGGAGCTCTTTTCTCTTTTAGTCTCACGACATTTTGTTTGCATTAATGTTGCCTCACCATTGAAGGCAAACTTGAACATAATACTGAACCACATAAACAATTGTCAACCATTTCTTTTTGGAAAAATCAAATATCTGCCATTACAGACCCGTTCCTTGACCAGCTGTCACAGTTGAAGTCCTTCCTTTTTAAGTAGAGCTCTTCACAGATGATTATTGATTTGCTACACTAAACTAAAATAGATTAAACCACATTAAATTGTTTACAGACCTTGTCTGCTGGGTCAACCTGTATATTGTGTCTGTCTGATGACATTCACACTGCGGGTCTTAATTTCTACTCTGGAGGCCTATCTGAAAGTCAAAGTTTATTTTAAAGATTATTCAGGGGTTAGTTCCTCTCTCATACTGTTTTGTGCAGTTGTTTGGAGTCGCAGGGCTTTTATCTTACTGAGCATTTCAGCAGTGCCACGTGTGACTGCGCAGATCCTTGGCAACACGAATGTGGTGGCGGCTGCCAGTTAACACCGCACTCACCCTGGGACAGGGGCACTTGGCAACATCAAGGCCTGTCTCTTCCCACCCCTGAAGCCTCTGCTGAGGAACTGTAGAATCTCTCTATCCTGCTGAGAGAACGAGGGCTGGATATCACAGAATTACAGAACTATTTGGGTTGGAAAAGACCCCCAAAATCCTCAAGTCCAATCTTCGACTGAACATCTTCATGTGAACAAGTGGCCATGTCCAGTCATTCCTCAACATTTCCAGGGATGGTGAATTCAACTCCCCCCGGGAATAGGGAATGCTGTGTTGCTGCCCATCCATATTTGACAATTTGACTCTGGAACATTACTGTGGGGCACTCCAGAGCATGGATATCCAGTTAGCCCCAGCATATTGCTCCTGATATGTGGCTATGGGCAGAAACAACACAAATAATCTGCAGCACTGCATCCCAAAAAAATCTGCATGCTGTAGGAGAAGAGAACAAGGCCCAAGCTTATCCCAGCACTGCACACAGTGCCCCCTTGGAGGAAGACTCCTCATCTGGAGCTGCTTCTTTAACCTCTGATAATTTAAAAAATCTGGACTAAAACCTTTCATGTCAAGCAATCTGATGAAATGTATGTGACTGAGTTCATCTTTGTCAGTGTTGTACTAGCTTTATTTGGGTTTGGAACCACCTGAAGTCAACAAAGAACCACAAAAATTCTGAATGAGAGGCTTGAGTCAGTCAGTGTTATTTGGGTTTAGAAAAGTTCAGATGTGTTAGGTGCTAAGGATCTACATCATACGAGGCCACAAGAAGCTAAACTTCCTGTAGAAGTAGCCAGTGAAAGCTGACCAAGTCTCTCAAAATGCCCTACTGCTTGGTAGGCTGACTGGAGACTGAAGAACTACCGGAGTTTTCCTGTTTTAAAGCCTGACTCCACAGTTATGCTGGTAATACACTTAGAGGAATGGGACTTCTTGTAGTGAATGCTTTTCAAATGGGAAGCAAGTTAAAATAGCTCACTGCTGTTTAATAACTGGGGAAAAGTGAAATATTTGATAGGTTTTTTAAAAAGTAATTTGTAATTTTAATGAATAATCCTTCTTGATGCATTAAGATCACAGGAATGACCAAATTCCACAGGATAAATGCAAGAAGCCTAGTGTGCTGACTTTAGCAGGAGCTACTGCTGGCTCTTCAGGAAATGGGGTGAGAAAAGAGTCTTTTTACCGTTCATAAAGGGGCTGAATACCTTTAGATGTTTTGTTAGGATCTCAGTTTTTCAGACTGTTTGTTAGAATAGTCTGTTTTGTTTATTCTGGACTTTTTTTTCCTGGTGATAGAGAAATCAAAATTCCTTTGAAAACCTGTAATAAACTTTTTGTGACAGATCTATCATCCCCCAGAAAAGCTGCACTGAAATGTGAAGAGAGTCTTGTTTAAAGACTTGTTTGAGGCTTACATATAGATCTAAAAAATTATGTATATTTATATGAAAGGAGAGTACTTGGGCAGTGAAGACAAAACCCAAAACTCTCGGTGTTCAGGTGTTGAACTATGTCCTTTTTTTGTGTGCTGCTTAATTCTTCATTGCTTCCAAACTGCTTTTTTTTGTATTGCTCTGTTTATTTCTTGTGTGTCCATGGCAACTGTGAATCTTTATCAAGGAGCCATCCCTGCGCGTGTCCTTTTGAGAGACTGAAATCCTAAAAACCATGCTATTTCTGCCTTAATGTTTCTTATATTGAACATTTCTTAATTTGTAAGTGTTTTGAAGTTATGAGGAAGCATTTCTACTTTTCAAATTACTAATGTTTAAAAAAAAACAAGAGAAGAATTTGGTTACCGAGAGATATAGGAATTTTTTTTTAGATTGAATGCCTCTGGAAATCCCACCAAGAGCACAGCAGCTCCTATTGGTTATTTATGTACATGTAAATAACCCTAATGGATGAAAAATCTGCAGTATTTCAGATACACTAATATATTTCTCCCTTTCTAATATTCACACCACAATTTTGGGTTGGCAACTGAGAAAAAACCCCATCAGGGATAACCAAACAACATTACAGACCAGCTTTTTCCTAAAGCTTTAAAACAGCTGTGTCAACCCACACAGCCCCTAAGACAACGTCCATGCTATAGAGGGAAAAACTTGGTTCCGTGGACAAAAAATTAACTGAGTTATTTTATTTTGTTTTCATTTCTACCTTTGTGAAGTTTCCTGGATTTTAGTAAACAAAAGCATTTTATACAAATATGCTTATCTGCCATTAAAATCTTTGTGATTCTACACACTGCATTAAGAGGAAGGCAAAAACACTGGTAGGAAGTTCTTGTCTCTGTTGACCTCGTTCCCACAGCACAGCTTACGCTGAGTTCTGCATAGTATGACATTGTGCTGTAGCACCCTCTTAATAGCTCTTTAAACAGGCACAGACCTTTCTTGCAAGTTATAATACTTAAGGACCAGGTTGCACTTCTTTCTTACCTGGCCCACTTTAACAGGAATCTTTGATAAGTGGCTTTGTGAGATTTCAAACTAAGGACAACTTCCCATAAAAATGGGAAACAGCCAGCCAAAATCTTAGCATATATCCCAATTCATCTGCCTTTCTTCTGCCCTATTTCATCAGATATTGTCTTTCCTGCAAAATCAGGTGGGTCTCAAAGTACTGTTAACTTAGAAGAAAGCTTTTTAGTGTCATGACAGAAGACAGTTATTTTCTACATTTATAATCTATAATTCTATATTGTTAATCAATCTATATTAATTAATATTATTTCTAGATCTAGAATAATCTATATTTGTATATTTATAATCTATATTTTAAAAATTGAACTTTAAAATGGACCCCCTGAGTGTTGTTTACTTGTAGAACTTCTGGGGGACAATAAGTGTACTTATTAAATACTACGTGGCATGGGATACATTTCCTTCATAAATACACCATGAAAACTTCTTGCTTTGGACAGTAAATTGCCCAGGTGAATACATGTCTAACACTCTCCTTAGATTGTTGGTTCAACACTTGGGAGTATCAGGGCATTAATCTGTGATATGCCCTGCAAATTCAGCAGAGAATATTTTCTGCCTGCTATGAGGTGTAGGTATAAAGGAAAGCCTTTAGCAGGTCCCATGTGTAACTGATGGGCATTAGGTGTTTGTTGGGATGTGGTGTAAGATGTCCTCCATTCTGTGGGAAGTCAAGGACTATGGGAGCAGGACTTGTGGAGGTACTTTCAGAAAGTCTAGAGGACAAAGAGAAGGTAGGACTGTGCAGCTAGCTCTCAGCAGTTTAAAACATGAGGTTTCCTGCTGCTCAGCATGCCCAGAGAGCTGAGATGGAGCCTGGTGAATGGCTGTGCTCTGGGGTGCCGGCTTTTACCTGCAGTCTCAAGCAGTCTTAACTGGCATATTGCACCCCAGAAAGAGTCAAGTTGTCTTGCCCTCCAGATCTGAAGCCCAAATGACAATTCTTAGCTATTTTCACAGAATAACAGAGCCACAGAGCTGAGTTGGAAGGGACTCACAAGGATCAGCAAGTCCAACTCTTATCCTTCCTATATAGGACATCCCCAAGAATCGCATCATGTGCCCAAAAACATTGTTCAAATGTTCCTTGAACTCAGTCAGGTGCTTTGACCACTTCCCTGAGGAGTCTGTTCCAGCGCTCAACCATCCTCTGGGTAAAGAAATTTTTCCTAATATCCAGCCTAAGGACATAGCAGTTTCTTTCAGCTCTACCATGATCCTTGGAGAACAAGTATGGCTGTTTTGATGGCAGTGCACTCTCTCCGAGTTAATTGCAGGAGGAAACAACCACTGGCAAGTATTTTAATGCTGCTTCATAGGCATGTGTGGAGGGATCCAGTTAACCAGAGGGCTTCTGGTCTGCTGCTGGAGAACGGTGATGGAGATAGAAACCATCCTGCAGCCATTCAGGGAACACTTTTGTCATGTTGGAAAGGAACTGATGTGGATCTACACCGAGGGACTCCATAAAATGTTTTGCCAGGAGGAGTAGGACTGGACCATGTTTTTCTGATCTGCTCTGAAATAACCGTAATTTGCCCTGGCCCAGTACCTGAGCTGCTGAAGGGTGAGAGCTGAAAGAGAAAGGACCTCTCTGTGTTCATGCTTTGCATCCTATTCTTTTCATTAATATCCATTAATTACTTCTGTAGGATATAAGATTAACCTGAGTGGACCACTGGAGCAAATACAGATTTTCTCTCTGCAGATGAACAGACCTGAGGTTGCTCAACCAGAAGGCACAGTTCAGAGAAAGCTGCCAGCTCTCCTGATGAGTAGGTCTCCAAAGCATCTGTGCTGCAGCAGGGACAACACTGTGCTTAGATGCCTCCAGATAATCCACCGTGACAGAGGTGTGAGTGTCCTTGGCCACACCCTCGTTTAATGGTTCGCTTTGGAAGAAGAAGGGTTTGTGAAGTTAATTCAGATCTGATGCTGATGTACCTTTTACTCATAGGCATAGTCCCTCTATTGTCAGTGATAATTTTGGGAGGAATTGGCTATCACTGAATGTTTAAAACTTACATGGGAATTTTCAGAAGCCCAGTGCTGGTGACCAAAGAGCCACAATGCATTTCAATATTTTCCCAGGAGATGGTGACTTACATTTTATCTGCTGTTTACTCTCCTCTTGAAAGTTTAGCTTTGAAAGCAAGTCTGGAAGCAGAACTTCCTAAAAAAATTATGCTTCCCACTCTTCTCTAATTTGTGGTGATGAGTGCCTTGACTTTAAATATTACAGTCATAAAGATTTTACTGACTTCTATTTCATGCTTAATGTGTACCCATTACTAGCTAATGACAAACTAAAGAGTGCCTCATGTAGTGGAATTTCTGCTTGGAGGTGAAGTTTAAAGATGCCTTTTGAATTAATAGCCAAAAAACTCTATTTTCATGTGAATGCAACCAACTTCAGCACATCTGGTTTGCTCATCCCAGCAGACTGAAAATGTGGCAGAAGCAAGTTTAAACAAATTGCTTTGCCTAAGGTGCAAGGAAAACCCAGCAAGATATTAAAGCAATGAAGCTGTGATGAAGATGTTGTTATACCCAGGCTTCTTCCTTGTTACATCTGTAAGTATTGTCTGGGTTACAGAGCTCAGGAGGGAGTGGCAGGCAATGTGTATTCCCTCATCTCGCTTTGGAACTACCACCTACTCCCACCACATCTGTCTTGACTGGGGTTTTTTAATGTTTGTTTGTTGTGTTGTTTGTTTGTTTGTTTTTGTAAGAGGGAGATAAAAAGGTTATAATAATTTGGTCTCTACTGCTGAAACACAGTGACTACTGGTAACACTTGACTTCTCTGAATCTCATTTTCTCTTCCTTTGGCATTGCCTGCAGCTCCTCTCCCTCCCTGTCTGCCTGCCCCTCAGCTCTCCTTCAGTCTGCTTTCCACACATCACCTCAGAATCTCCCTGTAGTTCATTCATGTCTTCTCTTTACTGAGATATGAGGCTGAAAAGGGAGCAGAGGAGAAGTGGAGAACACCATAGGGCAGATGCTGGACTTAAAATGATTTGTTGGTCTCTTCAAAATAACAAACAGGTCAGCTTCTGAATATTTGTTGGCATAAGTGAAGATATTATTTTTCCATCCCAGCATTTTGGTGTTTAGGCTTGAGTCCTGAATTTCTTTGCTAGTGTTGCTGTAATTTCACAATGGTAAATTCACAATTTAAGGGCACTCTAATCACAGTTGTAAATGTACAGTTGAGGTGTCCATTTCTCCTGTAAATGTTTCTGGTGAGGCATCTCCTGAAGCATTTCTTTGCTTACAAGTAAGGTAATTTGGGTTCCGTCTGGAGGATCACAATACCTCTTGTGTTTTAGAAGATACTGTTACAATTTATTACACCAGTGAATCCATCCTTTTTCTAGTTTTTATAGGGGCTGGATTTCTGTATCAGCTTCCACAGCAAACCTAGTAGACTGTGTGATCTCTCCTTATTTTACATATAGTTTTAACGGCTTGGTTTTCAGTCCTAATTCATTATTGCATACCACTGAACCAGATTTCTTCTGTCTCATTGTAAAGAATAAAGACACCTGAATTTTACCTCATACTTTGTGGTAGATGAAGTGTAATGCTATCAGATCTCACCTTCTATCTTGAATTTCAGCCTCTCCAGTGTTGCATCTTTTGGCATATCTAAAACAATGATGATGTTGATAATGCTGAGTTGTAATAAGAGCGTAGACAGCAGCCAGCTCTAATCTGCTCATATCTGATACGTGTTTTTTCACGTGCAGGTACTGGCTGAAGAAAGCCAGTAAAGAAACTCTAAGAAGGGTAAAGATAAAACTAAAGAAACCCTCCTAAGAGTGGTGAGAAGGGCAATATTGATAACAATTTTCTTGCCTTCCTTTCTGGTGATGGACTTCAGAAACTGTTGTGTAAACAGGGCTGTTCTGATACACCTGTGATATGTTCCAGTAATTTCTTTTCAGTCAACGTGCCTGTAACATACAAGGAAAGTTCTTCTATATGCACTCACAGTCACTTGGGGTTTGCAATGTCTAGAGAGGCATCATATCTCAAAATCTATATCTCAAAATCTATATCTCAAAATATACAGCAAAAATCTTTCCCTAATTTATACTACTGCGTAATACCCACTTCTTGCCTTCTAGTCCCATGAATTTTCTATTCCTTCTCATTATGTTTAATGCTCTGTCCTTTGGCACTGGCTCTGAGTGGTCTAGAAATCTAGATTTCAAACTTTTTATGAAACTTTTCTCTAAATGTGAATTCTTCCATTTGCTTTTGTTCTGTTGTAGGCAGGCACCCTTTCTTACATTCTATGGTCTTCAAAGTTTCCTGGATTCTCACTCACTCAATGCTTATCTCAAGATATTTATGAATTCTCTCTGAAAAATATTTTCTTTCCATGCTAATATTTGTGTGAGGAAAGAAGATGATTTGTGCAACCTGCCTGTATCTGTTTTCTGCTTGCTTCCGTGAAATATCAGTTGAGGTCCATGGGGATTCATTGGCTTTTTCTGTGCAAATATGTACTAGAAAACAACCAGAACCTGGTATGGTGATTAAACCATTGCTTTCCTCAGGCCCTGCCAAGCTTGATTCCTGAGTTTTCTACAGTACCTCTGATTTTGTACTCCAAAAGCAAGAGAATTTTTGTGGCAATCTTTATTTTGTCTGTTGAATGCCTAGTGCAACTCCAAACCAATGCTTCAACCAGCACCTCATCAGAGAAACAAGATAGAGTATATTTTAGTGACTTTCAGTGAGATGTGTGCAGATCCAATCCATACATGGCTCAGGTTTTTAGGGTGCGCAAGGCCAGAGTTGGAAAATTCCAGAAGAACTATGAAAATCTAACATACGTGTATTATGCAAGCAGCAGAAGCAGTTTAAAATTTCGACTGTATTTTTTTCACTTTTCTGTCTGCAACTTATTTTTAAAAAAATTATTATGGTCAATACGATTCCCAGTGCAGCAATAACCCTTTTGAGAATAAAAGCTTCCACGGCAAGCAATAACTTTTTCCTAAAAATATGATAAAAATAAATCTGCTAATGATATTTTTAAAAAAAAAACCACCCAAAAGGCTCTCATACTCACAATAAGCTACATAAAGCAATATTTTGGTTTTTTACAAAGCAAAATCCAAGTAGTTTGTTTGTATGCTAATAATTAATGAAATAATACAAGCTCATGACCACCAAACTTACTACAGTGATTGCACAAAACATCTTCAGAAGGATGGGGTGCTCCTCTCACGGCACAAAGCACTTACAGAGGGTAACTTACTCATGCACCACCTCCTGTTTTGCCAGGTTTTAAATGCATGCTGCAAAACTGGGCCTGCTCTAGTGTCTAGTTAAGATTCACGACTAAGCTAAAGGCATCACAGTAGTGATGAGTAATTGTGACATTAGGTGTCCACCTTATGCCCAGTAGAAATCTTACAGACTGTGTTAAAGGCAATGTTTTTATTCTTGGCACATAATCAGCATGGAAATAAGACATTGCTTGCTACAGAAGCTTGTGAGACAAGCAGAAGTTACAAAGCATAGGGTGGAAAATGTGGAAGAAGAGTATAGAGTACTTATCAGCATGATGGTAAGAAAATCTTCCGGAAGGGTCCTTCCGTGACTGTGTTTAGGTGACCATTGTGCCTCAAGGAGTTAGTGTTCCATGGTACAGCCAACCTGAGCATCCAATGCTGCACAGCCATGGGGTTCTCAGCATCTCAAGTGACATAAGGTTTACTTGCTATCTATATTTCTCCCTTGTTTCTCTCTTATTAAAACAGCTCTTTCATTAAGCCATTTTTTGTCAGGCCTTTCTTATTAAGACCAGAAAAAGACCTGCACCATCTCACTCTCTTTCACCTCACCTCTTTTTAGCTTATCTTCACACTCTCACTCATGCAGAATGGGCCAAAACCTAGGCTACAGCAGAGAAGGTTCCCTAGTTTTGACCCACTGTGCCTAAATAATTGGGTGGATTTGAAGGTGTAATAGAGATTTGTCTCTTGATAGGGGGGGTAGGAATGGAGAAAGGAGAACCTGTCAGGTGAGGGAGCTCTGAGAACATGGAGCAGGAGGCCATGCAAAGACAGATGGAAGAGCCATTGCAGAACAGCTCTCCAAAAGTTGTATTATGTAGGCTGGGGACGTGGGTGTTACTGAGACAATGTTAGATATGGAGCTCAGATGTCAGCCCAGTCTGTTCTGTACTATTCTTTTTGCTAGTCTTTGTCAGAGGGACTAGGGAGGACATCCTGGAAGTAAATCTTTTAACGTTTTTTCAAAGGCAGAAAAAGAAATAAAGCAAGATAAAGTGTTTGCAATGTGGCTTTCCTTCAGCATTATCCCTTGCTCAATTCTATTTATCTGCTGAAAGGCTTTGATTATGAAATGCCATTTCTGGCAATCCTATAAAGAGTATTAAAGAGAGAGGGAGGAAGGCAAGAAAGAGAGGATTGTTTAGTTTTCCGGAGGTGCTATTGTCAGTCATCTGTGATCTTTCAGACATACACACAAAATTGAAGAAAGACAGCAAAAAATCCTGGGGCTTTGCCTGTGGTCATGACTTTATTTTGCCACCTCACTGCTGTAAGTGCCTTGTGACCAGCCACTGTGCAAAGCAACACATCACACTGAATGGCTTTCTGCAACATTTCTCTTGACTTGCCTTCAGATCACATCCTTAAAGCAGGGATGGGAAAGGTAACACTACCATGGCTTAATGGTAATGAGGTTATGAATCAGAGACAAAAGGATGTGCCATAAGCAGTGTTACAGCAGTGGAAATCTAAGGACCCTTCACATTACCATAATGAGAAATGGGAAACATCTTCTTTCTTCTTGCTGATGGCCTTGAGGGTGATGAGAAGATCTGTGTGGGAAGGAAAGAATGGAAGCAGGGACAAGCTTCTTGCAGAACTGTTTCCTACTCATACACAGGCAGATTATGTTTTGTCAGCTGACTTTGAAAATATGTGTAAGACCACAGACTCAGCTCCTTCTCTCTGTCTGCAGAGCCCTCTGAGCATGGTTGAGATGGAGCTAGAGCTTGGAAATGTCTTACTAGATTCTGCACTCTCAAAGATCAGAGGGAAGCTCTTTCACATCCTCTTTTAGGCTGTGTACTTCCCTCACGGGGCAAAATGACCCCTGAATGAACAGTATTCAGGTGGCCTAGTGGCCTTTTCATGCATTTAGCAGCCCAAAATTCATTATGATTCTGCATTAGCTTCTCCTCTCTGCTGTTTTTCTCAGTTATCATTCCAATTCATGTCTTTACAGCAGCATGCATAAGAATGCTTTCAGTGCATTAAACCTAAGCAGCTCTAGCTTTGGCCCAGGCATCCTGCCTCTAGCTTTTGTTGATCCTCATAAAAAACTGTATAGAGCAGACTGTACAGAACTTCTGTTGCTATGGAAAATGTAAGAGGCATGTCTTTGCACAGTAGGGACCAAATAGAGCTTTTGAGAGCAAAGTAAATTTCTTTACCAATCCTCTTTGCAATCCTTAACATTATTTGCTTCATAAAAGAGGTAGGAGTGGGTTTTTTCCAATGAGTTAGGAAGGAAATTAAGTGTGCATATGAATATGCAGCAGCCTTTATAACAGTGGTCTATACAATAGGTCGTGGATGGAAAATGCTTGGTTGAAAAATAAGGTTAAAATAATGAAAAATATGGTTGCAATGTGCAATCTTATTGACTGCATTTGAATTCAAGACACATTCGTCTGGTTGCATATGAGAAACAAAAGCATCTCCCACTCTCTTAGAGCTTGCCAGCCTAGCACAGGGACATTATGGCAGAGGAAAGGAGCTGCTATATCTGGGGTTCTAGAAGTGACCACAGAGATGTTCGGTCCCTGGCGGTTCCAGGATTCTTCTGCAAGTGGGTATATCCATAAATAAGATTTCTCTGTGACTTTCCTAGGAGTCAAACAACTCAAAACTGCATGCAGAAAATGCTGGAAAAAATTATTCTTGTAGTTGGACAATAGTCTGACTACAGCAATAGTCACATAGAAGGTGTTTCTCAGCCTGAGACTCAGTTCAGTCAAGTCACTTCATGTCACAGGGCCCCAGTTTCTTTCTTGATAAACTGAATAAACATTCAGGTTCCTCTGAGAGGTACTTTCTGCTTTACCTGTATGTAGTTTATAAAATAGCTATCCCTAATTGTTCTTCCTTAAGGAATGGATTAGTAGGCTATTTCATTCATGTCAGTTTTGCTATTAAGGCAGAGGATTTATTTATTACAGGTAATCACAGGATGTCTGTTGAGAGGGAACCTCAGGAGAGCCAGGAAGAGCTCTGGGACCACTGATTTATTCTCAGAGAAGTTGCTTTTATTCTTCTCAGTCTATGAGAGGGGAGACTCTGGCTGTGTATCCATTCACCCTTTCCATTTTCAGTTTAGAAAGGGTTAGATTTCTGTCTAGATGCTGGATATGGCTTTCAAAACTTGTCAAATTAAAATTATTCTCAAATTGAAACAGGTTTTAAATGTGGTGGGATTTTTAACAGGACTTGCTTTTTTTTCCCCCCCTTAAGCATGCTGTTCTCTGTAACTACATTTTATTTTTATTATCAGCCTTGACTGTATTTTTAGCTGTCTATATATGCATGCAGGATCACGAATATCTTAAATGTCACATATAAATGGAGGAGTCATTTTCCCCATCATACTGATAGCACAGCTGGTGGCAATCATTCCAACTTTAAGCTAACTAAGGTCATCATATTTAAAATTCTACCAAGGCTGAGTTTAATAAAGAAAGACTCGTGACAACAGCCAAAGCTTTGCAGAGACTACAAATCATTGGACCTCCTGTGATTTATTTTTCTTTATTGGGATGGAGTCTTCCTGTCTATTAATTCTGATTTTTATACCAATTTCCTGTCTATGATATTTTCTCATAGCCTATCCCCAAATTTTTCAATAATCCTGATGATTCTTTGCAAAGATATCTTGCTAACCCCACTAAATTAAAGTCAAATAATCTGTGGCAGACAAGAGGAACATAGTTAGAAGTAGTTTAATAACAGTATTCAATATTCACATTCATGTGTGGTTTTTTTCCCGGTTTCATCTCTCCCGGTGAAATTCAATTTTTAATATCTCCTGAGGTGTTCTTCAGCATGATATGGCACAATATAATAGGACTTACTATATATAATTAAAATCTCACAATTCTGAACTCAAATGTCTTGCAGAAAGATTGCCCCCCATTTCTAGAGACTTATTAAATATCCCAAACAGCAAGCAGTCTGTTGGCTAGTACAAATTGTGGTGAGAGATCTATAATCCTAAGCCTGCTACTGCCTCAGACCAGTGCTCATTAGCCTGTCAGCGACTGAGCTGCCTTTGCTAGCACAAGACTCTCTCAGTTCACACGCACACACACATCTGCGGATATGACAAGTACCATCATGGTCCCTGCTCCTACCCACCATCCCTTCCCCATTCCTGCCCCTGGTTCCCTGACTCACTGCTGCTCCCGCTGCTCACTGCAGACACACAGCACTCACACACTCATCCCACAGGCACCCCACACTCACGGGTCCCCCAAATCCCAGCAGGGACTGTCCACTCACCCGACAGCCCAGCTCGGAGCTGAGTCTCCCCTGCTCATCAGCTGGTGTCAGCCTGAAGATTGCCCGTGAGCGCACACACACAGACACACCGACACACACAGACACACAGACACACAATATCTCTCTCTCTCTCTCTAGCTCTCTTTCTCTCTCCATGCACAGCAGGTTTTGGGGAAGGTACAAACACTCACCACCCCTTCCAGCAGCTGGCACCTGTGTGCGGCCTGTGCTCCAGCCCCCGCTGACAGCGCTGGGACCTGCCCTGGCACTGCTCACCCCACAAGTTTGTTTTCAGGGTACACACGGCTCCTGCCCCAGTGGCCGGGGCTTAAAGGCCCTCCTGGCTCCAGGGGCTGGCCCTGAGAGCCCGTCCCTCGCTCTGAGGCCGACAGCCCCGGGCAGAGGCCGCCCCGGCCCGGCCCGGCTCCCGCCGCCGCTCCCGCTCCTCACACGCCGCTCCCGGCACTGATCCCTGCAGCCTCGCCTGCCCGGGATGGGCCCTGAGGCGGCTGAGGGGAGGTGGTGAGAGCCGGCAGAGCGCTGGGGTGTCGGGGCAGGGCTCCCCAGACAGCCCCTGAGCGGCTGCAGCTCACAGGCAGCGGGACCCTTCGGTGCCCTTGTCTGCTCATCCCGGCTCTTCGCTGCTCCCTCTTC
Source organism: Fringilla coelebs (assembly GCF_963513975.1). NCBI lineage: Eukaryota > Metazoa > Chordata > Aves > Passeriformes > Fringillidae > Fringilla > Fringilla coelebs. The sequence goes on along the minus strand of NC_140031.1, from coordinate 64,277,359 downwards.
CCTGCACATCTCCTCCGTGGCTGGCACGGCCTCACTGACCCACTGCAACATCCTGGAGCCTCGCCTTTACATCCTTATCTGGGTTTCCCTGCAAATTCTTATAGGTCATTAGCTGGTGTCACTGACCAAGTTTGTTTCTGGTTATTGTTTTCAGCAGAGGTAATTGCCCAGATTTGAGTCTGAGTGTTTCTTTTCCTTTATTTATTGCCACAGCTGAGAAAATAAGGACTCTCACACTCTACATATCCATACAAAAGTATCTAATTTATAAGCTTTTCTATCCCTTTTCTATCCCTGTATTCTGCCCTTTTACATTCTATATGTCCCTTATATGTCTGTACAACTCTATTGATATCCTCACTTACTCCAGCTGCTTGTCTAAGAACAGCTTGGCCTGGAAGGGACTGTAAGGATTACTCAGGTCTTAGCACTTTGCTGTGACAAAGCAAGCTGCCCTAAATTCTATCCAACCTGGTTCTGGACAATTTCAGGAATGAGGCATTCTCTAGGCAACCTGTTTCAGTGCCTCATCACCCTTATGGTGCTTTGCTGGTATAAAATTCTCTGCTCCACTTCTTTCCTTTCCAGTTAGTGCAACTGAGTAGGCTTCTTTTGGGCCATTGTCTTTATTCACAGCAGTTAATCAGGACTTCTGTCCTGTGAGACAACCATTTGCTCCTTCCTATCATCCCAGTTTTGCAAAGAGCCTTGTTGGAAAATCTTCAAGGAATAAAGATTCTCACACTTCCTATATACTTTCAGTCTTGTGTAGCAGTTGTCTTCAACAGACTTGCCAAATAAATGGAAAAATTCAGGAGTAGGTATTCCAGTTTTTCATCTGGTCTGCCAGGTGTAGCCATCAGGTAGATTAGCTTGTTAATTAGTTTGCACTGCTCCCAGATTTCCGCTCTTCCCAATAATCTGGGTTTTTTTCCACAAATTAAATAATTAAACAAATCCAATCCTGTTGCAAATATTGCCTATCTGTGTTTTCATTCCAGTTCAGGATAGCATTAATTATATTTGAAAACTTGATGCTTTTTCTAGAGAATTGAAAAGTCCATTTTCTAGCCTACTCTTGTCTTGATCTCCTTTGTAGAAACTTGGTAAAGGGTTAACTGCAGTATACATAGTCACGTACTGAGGAATTAATCACATTTTATTGTATGCATTTTTATCACAGACAAAATGTCTCAGCCATCAGAAATCTCTAGAGTTTTCTGTGTAATCTCACTGAAAATATGCAACCGAAAAATATTCAGGAAAATATCAGTCAAGGAGAGGAAACGAGCTGTGTATTGTTACACCTGGCAGATTGATGGCTGAGCGAAGAATTAGGATTCTAGCTAAGCACCTTAATGAACTGAGCTGAATTAGATGAAAAATACTTAATTGTTAGGCATCATGACATTTCTAATGCAGTGAAATATTAAACACAGGAAAATAACTATCCATTCTGTATCTTTTAGTACCTGTCAGGGTAATGATCAGAAATTCATTGTAAGTAGTGGAAATGGTCTTTTCAGCAGAAGAAATTGCCAGAGGCCTTCTAGTATACATATCAATATTTCTCTTCACAAAAACCTCTGTATGAATTCAGCATACTAATAATAATACCGTAGTAGCTCTGGGGCAAAGATCACTTCTTTGTTGTGGGTGCCCCATAACTTGCATAGAATTTAGTTAATTAATGGCCACTCAATGCATAATTTTCCTTTCTGCAGCCTCAGCATCCTTCTCTTTATATGTAACTGCAATATTTATACAGTTTTTACTGGGGGACCCTCACTGGACAGTTCTGTCAGTAACAGCATTTCTAGTGTGTATGGTTGATCATTTCCAAAGGAACTCTGATGAGCTCAAAGGGCACCCCTTGCCTTTGACAACCAGATTCTCTGAAACTAGGCTGACAAGGATACCCAGATGAAATAACGAATTGACAATTACATCTGGCTCCCTACAAAGCATTTCTTTATGGTGTTTTGGGGCAATATTTGGAGGGCCTTGTGTTACCCCTCTGCCAATCCCATCTCTGCATACAGAGATGCAAGTGGAGGACCTGCCTTCTCCTGTGAGCAAAGGTAAAGACGCAGTCGTTCATTAAGCGCAGTGGCCCTGTTAACCCACAGCGTGTAATGTAGACTCAAATGGCAGGCTTTGGTTTGGGAAATTGCAAGAGCTCTGTATCCAAACACTTAGAACCAACCAAAGCCTTAGGGCAGAGCAGCTTCCAGACAATTGGGTACTAGTAGAGTCAAACTGCTTCTTTCTAACTCTTGAAGTTCGGTAAATCTTTTGTGGAAAATAGAAATTTTTGAAATTAATTTCAGCAGAGCCCTTTCTTCAGTACAAGACATCCATATTTTGAAAGACCCTTTTATCTTGTTTTGTCTTATTTAAGCATAACTACAATGTCCAGTGTAATAAAAATGTTGTCCCTTGATCTCTGCATTCTCATTTGTCTCTCTCTGTTAATCCCACTGCAGACCTTTGAGTGGATTTGGACAGCTTTTCACCAATCAAAAAATGGCTTATCCCTTTCCAAACTCTTTCTTTCTTTCTTTCTTTCTTTCTTTCTTTCTTTCTTTCTTTCTTTCTTTCTTTCTTTCTTTCTTTCTTTCTTTCTTTCTTTCTTTCTTTCTTTCTTTCTTTCTTCTTTCTTTCTTTCTTTCTTTCTTTCTTTCTTTCTTTCTTTCTTTCTTTCTTTCTTTCTTTCTTTCTTCTTTCTTTCTTTCTTCTTTCTTCTTCTTTCTCTCTTTCTTTCTCTCTTTCTTTCTCTCTCTTTCTTTCTCTCTTTCTTTCTCTCTTTCTTTCTCTCTTTCTTTCTCTCTTTCTTTCTCTCTTTCTTTCTCTCTTTCTTTCTCTCTTTCTTTCTCTCTTTCTTTCTCTCTCTTTCTTTCTCTCTCTTTCTTTCTCTCTTTCTTTCTTTTTCTTTCTTTTTCTTTTCTTTTCTTTCTTTTCTTTCTTTTCTTTCTTTTCTTTCTTTCTCTTCACAGTAGCAAGATGAAAACTGTAGAAAAAAGCAACAAAATTCCCAAAAAATGAAATGCCACTGCTTTTCAAAGTTCCAAATCAGAATCTTATTGAAATATCTGAAGGGTTTCACTGAAAAAAAACGGTTTAAATTTTTCATAGGGCTTTCAGTCCAGAAGGAGCACTGACAGATAGATGGGAATCTTTATATGGAACACCATGTGCCTGATGCTCTGCATGTCTGACATACTTCAGGTGATCGATCCCCTTTCTTGTTCTTTCTCTGTCCCTCCCATTTACATGAAGCACTGTCATTATTCCTGTGGGATTTTTTGTCCAAATCAAGTTTTGGACCTTCCAAATCCATCAGTTTTTTTGCCTCCAGTCACTGACCTGCAGAGTGCTATCACTGTGTATGTATCCTGGGACATCATTATGATTTCCAGCAGTTTGCAGGCACTAGGCCAATCCAGTCAGCTTTACAACTGATTTTATTAAAATGCATGGATACAGAGAAGTGTATTTAGATTCCCCAGGCATGCCTGCTTGAAGCCATTTGTGGTATCTCTCTGGTTTTGGTGTTTCCAGAACAGATTTTTTCTGTTTATCCAGAACATACTTTCATGTTATATTTCTGCCTTTTTAATAACACTGAGATTTCTTTTTACAGCTAATTCATTTCCTAGGCATTGCAGTTGCTCTGCCTTACATTTTAATGGATTAATGAAAACAACAGGACCTGGTATCATTGTGCCCTCTACTTGTGAGCATTTCAAGTGTCCTTAGGGGTTTCCTTTATGCAAATAACAATCTTTTTTCATTTGGCTTTTATTGCTCAATTTCTCCCTAATGAGATGAAACTTTTCTTATACAGCTTTTGGATACTTTTTAGCATTTTTGTCTCAAAGGTTATGATTCTGTGGCTGATTCAATTAAATGGAAGAAAAATCCAGAAAATCTAACAGAACAAGTGTTTTATCTCCTAAATGGGAGCACAGATCCTTGTGACTACAGCCTGTCTTGTACAGATTTCTAATGTTTCATAAGAGTTTAAATTATGTAAGCCTTTCTGTAAAGCATTATTTCTCCTATTGAAGATAGGTAAAAAGCGCCACATGTAAAAAAAAGGAATGTCTTTTACTTGCACAAAAAACACAAACAGTAAAACATTTTTATTGACTGAAAACAATAGTTAGCTTAGAAAACATAACGGTGATCCTGCCTTTATACTGAGCCTTAATGAGGCACATCTGGAGAGCTGTGTCCAGTTCTGGGCTCCTCAGTACAAGAGAGACATGGAGCCCCTCAAAGAGGGCTATGAAGATGTTTGAGGGATAGGAGCATCCCTCTGCAAAGAAAAGCTGAGGGAGCTGGGCCTGTTCAGCTGAAGATGCAACTTAGAGGGGACCCCATCAATGTCTATCAATATCCGAAGGGAGGGTGTCAGAGGAGGGAGCCAGAGGAGGGAGCCAGGCTCTTCTAAGGGATGAGCAAGAGCTGAACAAGAGGCCATAGACAGAAACTGATGCACAGAATGTTCCATTTGAACATGAAGAAAAATTTCTTTACTGTGCAGACGACCACGCACTGGCATAGGTTGCCCAGAGAGGTTCTGGAGTCTCCCTCACTAAAGATATTAAAGAAATACCTGGATGAAATCCTGTGTAATGTGCTCTAGGATGAACCTGTTTGAAACTTGAGCAGGAAGTTGGACCAAACATCCCACTGTCATCTTATCCAATCTTACCCATTCTGTGAGCCTGTGATACATTCATAAAAAATTGATTTTGACAAAAATATTTGTTGAAATTACTTGCTTTCTGTCCTTTAAATCTAAACACATTCTCTGTCCAGTCCTGATGCTTTGCCAAGTCCTAGTTACATTCTGTCTTCTATATACTGTGTTGTCTTTCTACTGACACATGCAGATTCCCAAAATATTCATTACTTATATGAAGGTGCATATCCAATGTCTACCCAATGCAGTATTCTTTTCCCCTCAGTTTTTCATATATTTGCAGTAGCCAGGAGTGAGAGAGCCATTCTTGGGCCACTGATGGAGAGCACCAAGTGTTTCCCTCTCTACATGTAGTAAAGTAGTTTTCCAGGCTGATCTGGAGTTCTCTATAGAGGGCAGAAAGTGTAGTCACATGAGATGGTGACTTCCAAGGTCTGAGAGAAGGAGCAGAGCTGCTGGGGAGACTACTGTCAGGGATTACTTCTCAAAGGAGAATACAAAACCACCAACATTGTAGCAGGCACAGGCCCTGCGGACCTGCCTTGGCGTTCAGAAACAGGATGCTGAGTCAGGATGACTGAACAAAAGGAGCCCCTCTCTCCCGCTCTCAGACCCTAGCTTATCTCTCTGTAAAGCTATAGGTCACTTTCCTTTAACCCTTACCATTGGACAATTCTCAATCCTCCCTAACCCTATATAAACCCCTGTTTCTGCCCGGCTCATCGGAGCCGCTGTCCCTGAGACCCTTCGAGACACTCCGTGGAAGAGCTACGAAGAAGACCAATAAAGACATCGTCCTGGAACCTCATACAGCGCTCTCCTCTCTTTCCCGGTCTTCCGAGTGCCTGCTGGGTGCTCCAGCCAAGCCTAGCTAGCCTAAAGAGCTGAAATCACTCATGAGCTGATAATCACTGAGCTGTATATCACTAAAGGCTAGCTAAGGCATAGGCTGGGTGCACTGCCAGATCTTGGGCTGATTAGCCCCCCTCAGAGCTGAGCTATCCGGCTTTGGTGCAGCTCCTGGGTACACCCCGTAGCCCAGTCAGCGGCATTAAAACATGATGACAACATCATGACACAGGATCTACAAATCCATCTCTGAGACGTATTTGATTTACTCCAGGCAAATGAGACAGGAATAACTTGTGGTCCCAAGCTGTTTGAAAGGTTTTCCCAAGCTGTTTTCTAATTATCTTCAGAAGGAGCTAATATTTTTTGAAGATCGTTCAGAGTTGTGAAAGATTATTAAGAAAGACATACTAGGATGTATCACAATTCCATGTCAGCTGGGAACAGAAATTAATTAGAAGAACTTGGTAGCATTATTCCAATACACATGTGTTTGAAATGGTGATTGTTGTGAATGAGACACTGAAGATCATTGACTGAAATAATTACCTCAGGTTGTGGACTTCACCTGTCCTGGGAGTTGAGCACTTTCATCTTTCATGTTGGAGGCATTTGTCACCCTCTTGTGGTGGCATTACTCCACTGTACAAAACTACCCCAAAGAAGTTGGAGCGGGAATCAACCAGTGCAATTTGCTCAGTGCAGCACCATGGACCAGGTTAAGTTTCATACTAAGTACTCATGTCAGTACCATTTTTCTCCAAGGATGGGTGAATGGTAAAGCTTCTTGCAGAAGAGGCGATATTATTGATGGCAAGTCCTAAAACTCTTTTGAAGTTCAGAGTAGGTAAAATTTGCAACTGTTTTTTTTTTCTTTCTGTGCAACAAAACATTCTATTTCAATAGCTTTATCCAAATCTATATTTCTGTTTGAGCTGTGTCTCTAAGGAAGATGCTACAATACCAATACCTACACTGTGACTTTGTGCAACATATGTCGCACAAGAACCAAACTAAGCCTAACATGCAACATGTTTTCTATAAGTCTTATGAAGACTTAGCTTGAAATCATGGAAGCAAGAAATTATGATGCTCATCATCTGAATTCCAGACATTCCTAGAGTTTTTGCCAAGTCATCAACACTCAAGTAGCATGCATAGTTATGAATAAATGGGACAAACTTTGTTTCAGACAGAAAAAAAGTTCTGCAGAACTGAGGTATTCTGTGTTAAATGAAGAGAAGGATGTAAGGGATGTGAAAATTTACAGGCTTACTCTAATAACTTCTGAGTGGGAAGGTGCCCCATTATCAGCAACTCCTACACTTTTGAAAAACTGCACTAAGATTCAGCTGCTGGGAAATTATTTGCTGCGAGCAAGTAATTTCCAATACTTGCTCACAGCATCAGAAAAGATTGGTTACATCTGGCACTTCAGTGTATCTCTAGCATTCACTGTAGCTGCATATATTCTGCATGATGTTGTTGATTAATTAGATTTCTGATAATAAAGGATAGCAGAGATGAACAAAAACTGGACTCCATATGAAGCGCAACTTGTCTTGGTACAAAAGTCCTCTTATTTGCTCTAGCAAAGCCTTCATAGTTGTTCAAAATTCTCACAGCTGGTGATGGAAATATAATATTTTTTGTTTTCCTGACTGGTGATAGGTTGGGGAAAGAATTTACAAAACAAACGATTTAAAAAAAAACACTCAAAACCCCAAACAAACAAAGACTTAACAGCCAAAAACCAGAGACTTTCTGAGTATCCAGCTATTCTTCCAGGGAAACTGTCTGTGATCATGCTCAGCTCCAGGAAAATAACAAAAAAACCAAAATTATGATGTGTTATTGAAAGGAAAACAAATCCCAGAAAGATTAATTGTCTAACAAGAATAAAAGAAGGCAATGTCCTCGACCAACAGGTTGAGTGGCTTTGAAGTGCCATTGATGTTCTTGCTTCTACAAAAACCACAATCCTCTATTGGAAGTGAAATGAAAGCAAAGCAGTAGAATTGTTTGCAAAAAAAAGAAGTCATGAAAAGCACATGTGGAAGGAAGAAGGGCTAAGCTGCTTGAACTTACTTGAAGTGTACTTGTCTTAGGCAGACACAAAATGCATATTGCTGAGCATGTGGCAAGGAAAGAGTAGTGTTTTGTAGACTTCTTTATAGTACAAGGCAAGACTTAGAGGAAGGGAGAGAAGGACGGGTGCAGAATGCAGAGGCCTTCCAAGTTTCAGAAACATATTGTGTTTATTGAAGCTTGGAAGGTAAAGACATCCTTATGCCGGCTTCAAGACTAAAATGATCAATTATATTAAAAATATGTCCAAAGAGGTAGAATCTAGAGAAGAAGAAATACTGCATTGTGCCAAGTCTGATACCTGTGGATTGCTATATGACTTCAGCTGGAGGCCAAGTGGGACTGCAATGTCTTCTAATAACTCTTAAAGTCACATTTACAGACAAGAACTAATCCGGACAATCATTCATTTTTCTCAAAATAAAGTGGTTCATTCTGGACACAGTACTGCAGATGAAATATTTTCCCCTCCCCTGGACTGTGGATTAAATATTCCTATTAATACATCCCAAAAGAGGTGCAGCAAAATCTTGCTGGTTTTTGTGAGTTAGTTTCACCTTCAAATCCCTAACATTATACTAGACACCTGGTTGCCTTTCTCATATGTGACATCTGATTTTTTTTCCCTCAAAATATATCACTTGTCTCTGTGGAATTTCATCTTGTTGACCCCAGGTCAACTGTCCGATTTGTAGAGATCATTTTGAATTCTGTTCCAGTCCTCCTGCATGCACCTTTCAGTTTGTATCATCTGCAAATACTGTAAATGCACTTACTCTTCATCTTCCTAGCGGCTCAGACCCCCATGGGACCCAAATTACAGTGAATCTTTTATTCAAATTACAGTGAATCTTCAATAATTATTCTGACAGTCTTCTAAGAGGCACAGACCATCACCCAGCCAGGTGTTGGTTCCCTAGATATCTCCCTAGAACCATAGGTTCATTCATAGGCATGCTAACAAGGAAGTAATGTGCAGGTTTACTGAAACTGTTGTGTATTACATCCACTGAGTGTACCCTTACAAGAGAGGCCAGCTGCTCCACCCTTGACAAATGCCTTCTTTCTGTCTTTGTCTTTTCCTCCATAGTGAGCTCTGTTTGGTTCCAAATTCTGTGGTTTCTGTGGCTGAAGTTAAAGTGATTACCCGAGAGCTCTCAAAGGATCAGATTTTCCTTTTACAAAAGTGGGTGTTTGTTTGCCCTGCACTTTCACAGGGCTTCACATTCCCTCCACTACTTCTCAACACCAGTAATCCTTATGATTACTTTGGCTATTTCCTTCACATTTCCCCAAACTTGGGCAGGTTTCACAGTATTTTTATGCTGTTCTTTTCCTTACTGTAGCCAGTGGGTTTTTTGGGCTATAATGTTGTCTGATGACAGTTTAGTGAAGATTAGTGAGAAAGAAAAAGTGCAATATTTGTTTGTATCACCCATTGTTTGATCTTTTCTCTCATGTAGCAACAGATCTATTCTTTGTCTTCAAATATTCTGTTGTTCTAAAGAAGAGTTTTTCATTGCTTTCTCATGTGTCTCATACATATTCCTCCCTGTTTATATCACGGTACTGTAGCTTTTGAGCCTCTAGGGTAGCATTTGTAGTAACAGCTGTGAAGACTTCCATCAGTGGAAAGGAAATTCTCCTGAAGATGAGATTACCAATAAAAATGCAGATATGATGCTATAAAAATGCAAAATGTGAGGAGCTGATGAGGCAAACATTAAGTGTGGTTGGTAAGGTCATAACAGAACTAGTAGAACAGATCTCTGAGACATAAGAACATAGCCTCACAATTTTGCATTCCCTTTGTGTTACTTTTTAACCTACTTTCCCCTTGGTAGGATGTGGGCTGATAAGATCAAGAAAGAACTGGGGAAATAAGAGAACCTAGAGAATTTGGACTGTACACTTATTTTTGCTCTTTTGGTATCATGTTTCCAGGCCATAGACTTAGCTCCAGTCAGTTCACTAGGAATAATCACATGTAGTTGCTCTCTAAAGTCAGCTGAATATCTTAAATGGCTTGGTGGCATAATCATTTTATATATCTCTCTCAATGTCATGTTTCAGGCTAATGCATATTGCAGCCTGGGGAACTTCAAGTATAAATTGTTAATCAGAGTAACTGGAAGCAGTTTAGGACTATGACATTGATGGAGAAGTAATATTTGCAGTTTTTCAGACTAAAGTAAGAAAATTAAAGACCAGTCTTGTTGTTGGCCCAATCTTAAAAAGTAAACGCCCTCAAAGTGACAGCACAGATGGCTTGCAAATCTTGTATGAGAGAATTGGCATTAATTGCAAGGCTGAGCTGGGGAACAGTTTCAGATTCCTACTGTTGATTAGGGGGTTTCTTATTGCAAGACTAGTCATTACATATCAAACTGGATATGAAATGAATTTCCACTGGCTTGGTACCTAATGGGTAGAGGTATGAGTGACAGTACCTGACCATTACAGCGCTCATTCCCTGGGTGCCATCATGTCTGCAGACACTACAGGTTGATGAAACACCAGAAGACTAATTTTTTCTTAGTGAAGGTGTCTGTCATAGCTTCTTGTGCCACGTGCTTCCCTATTTAGGAATTCTGACCTAATGGCTCCGATCAGCATATACCACAGAGATGATCAGGAATGACTGCATGTGAGAAGATTCCTTCTAGCAGGTTGGCTTCTGCTCATGTGAATGTAAATACAGAGACAATGGACTGACAGTCAGCAGGGTCACATCTGCTTGTCTAAAGAGCTGGCAAGCTGACCTTTTAATTTCTTGGGAATAAATACAGGGATTCATCCAGATGGCCTCCTTGATGATTTTCATTGCGTGGCCTATTTGGAGATATTACATGTTTTTACTTCTCTGTAGAGTTAATTATTTTTTTGTAGACAAGACAAGAGACGAGCCATAACTGACACTCAAGAAATGTCTACATGTAAGTGTAACTGGCCTACATTATGACAGAGATAATTCTCCTACAACACTACTTCAAGTGAAGCAGTATTATGTATAGGATGTCTTTTTATTGTTAATCATATACAGCATGCCTGCTTGGAAAAAATACTCTGAAGTCTGATTTAGAAGACCCTTGTCCCCATTTTCTAGCATTGTGTTGAATATGAAGCCAACTGGTACTTGTTTAATGGGATCTAGATAGTGCACACAGGAAGTTAGAGACAAGATGCAAAGCGTTTGATGCTGTCCTACACAACATCCTTGTCTCCAAAGAGAAGAGACATGGATTTGAAGGATGCAGCACTTGGTGGATAAAGAACTGGCTGGATAGCTGCACACAAAGGGTTGGGGTTAACAGCTCATTTTCTATGTGAATACCAGTGGTCAGTGGTCTTCCTCTGGGGTCAGTACTGGGGCTGACACTGTTCAGCTTCTTGCCAGTGACACGTACAGTGGGATCAAGGGTGCGCTCTGCAAGTCTGGCACCAACACCAAGCTCTGTCGAGCAGTCAGCACACTGGCAGGCAGAAATTCCATCCAGAGGGGCCTGGACAGGCTGGAGAGGTGGGGCTGTGCAAACCCCATGAAGGTCAACAAGGCAAAGTGCAAGGTCGTGTACCTGGATCAGAGCAACCTCAGACACAGCTGCAGGAGCGGGGGGATCCTGCCCCTCATCTTGGCTCTTGTGAGACCCCACCCTAAATACTGTAACCAGCTATGGTGCCCCCAGCATAAGAAGGACATGGAACTGCTGGAGCAAGTCCAGAGGAGGGCTGCAAATCTGCTAAGAGGGCTGGAGGACCTTGCCTATAAAGACAGACTGAGAAAGCTGGGTCTGTTTGTTCTGGAGAAGTCTGTGTGGAGACCTCCTGGCAACCTTGCAGTATCTGAAGGGTCCTACAGGAATGCCAGGGAGGGATTCTGCATCAGGAACTGTAGTGTAATGTCAAGGAGTAATGGGTACAAACTGCAAGAGGAGAAATTTAGGTTACATATTGAGAAGAAATTCTTTACTCTTAGAAAGGTGAGACACAGGTTGCCCAGGGAGGGTGTGGAGGTCTGTAGAACCCCATGAACTCTCTCCCTTTGGTCAGTCCCCAAGCCTCAGCCCTGGAAACATTAACTACTTACCACAGAGTTAGCCTTCCCAAAGGGAAAAAGAGTCTCCCCCACGGACTTGCTGTCGCAACTTCCTCGGGTTTCTCCCTCCCCTGTCCCTGGTTTGGTACCCCTGGTGTCCACCCCCCTTCCCTGGAGGCCACTGCCCTCTCCCCAGCCCTTGGCTCCTTCCCCTACCCCTTCCCCTTCATAAGCTGCCTGCTCCACGGGTTCCTTCTCTTTCCCTGGGTTTCCCCTCAGCTGCTGTGTTACTCTGCTGGAATAAAACCTTGCAAAAGAGCCTTTCTTGCCTCTGTCACAGAGCCAGGTGTGCTGAGTGTTGAGTGGGGGTTGGACTGCATTGCCTGAATGTTAACTCAGCCTGCCTTTCGACAGGAGAGGCTTGTTGGGGACAAGAGATAAGCAGCAACTCCCACCATTCCAACACCTGCGCTTTTAGAGGTCCCAACCCCCATCAGTGTTGAAGCCCAGGTTAGATAGGTTTGAGCAGCCTGATAGAGTGGGAGAAATCCCTGCACAAGGCAGCAGGGGTTGGGGACTGGATGATCATTAATGTCCCTTCCAACTCTTAATTTGTGAGTCTATGAATCTAACCTATTCAGCTTTGCCTCCGTTTTCTGTGCAAAGCTTCATGTCCCCTCTACTGGAATTTCTCGCCATTGGAGCAGGCAGTCTGCTCTCCTGGGGCTTCTCTTTATTTCCTTCAGCACGTCTCACTACTCATGGCTGTTGCTTCTGCTTTCACCAAGTTCCAGATTATTTGGTTTTAGTCTGGAGAGTACGATGAAAAGTTATAACCTGTAAATTCTGGCTCTTCCTGCTCAACCAGTGGGCACTTCCTTTCCTGTCTTCTGTCAGAAAAAAACCAAAAGAAACCTGAGTGTCTGGTCCTTACTTTGTATTTAGGAAGTCTTAATTTTTCTGCAGTTTTGCTGGGTGAGACTAAGGAGAGATGAAACAAGACTAAGGAAAACATTTTTTTTTTTTCATGCTTGCTGCATATAGGACTGTCCTCTTCCTCCAGCCTAGAGCCCTGAGGGCTTTGTGGTTTTCCCTTTCTTCTCCTTTCTTTTTATTCCAATTCTCCTCATTTTCTTCTTGGTCTTCTTCTCCTCTTCCATCTTCTTGGTTATTTTCAAGAATTTATGTATCCAGTCCCATTCACTCCAACTGGATGTGAATGTGTCAAGAAGGAAAAACAGTTCTTGATTACAATATCACAATAGAAGGAAAAGAGGTTATTCTGGAAATGTTCCCTTTTTTCATATTTCTTCATAACATCTGTGGAGACTAGTTTCATTCCAGGTTCCCTGAGGACAGATTTAACAAGTATACTTCAAAACAGGAAGGGAGGAAATTGAGAAGTAAATTTTGGAGTTATGGAGAATCCTGCCTCGCAGATTAGATCCACGTGGGATCTAATCTGGATCAGACTATCTTTAGCATAAAATTGGATGTGAGGTGTTCTGTTTGTTACTGTTGAACAAAAAGCCTTACTGTAAGAAAAGAATTTACAAAACAAATATTGTAAGAAAAGTGCAGTTTCCAAGGAATAAAAACCTCTTCATGCTTAATTGACGAATATCATTGTTTAGAAATGAAAAAAAAAGTCAAGGGAAAGGGTACATATAAGATTTGAAACATTATTTTTAAGCTATGAGGTTTCTTTGAAGTTTGACTTTAATATCAAAAGATTGCACAATCAAAGATAGTATTAAAGTAATTTATTTGTTTGTCCGACTCAACACATCAAAAACCCAGACACCTTTGGTCATAAAAGGTAGAAAAATTAAGGGGGAGGAAAGTAGTCCTGCAGCTCCACACTGTTTGCTTCTGCTACTGAACGTGGACCCAGTGCTCATGTATAAAGGGAGGTTTGCACTTCTCTGGCTGAGAGCATTTTACCAACACAGGCAGTCCAGCACTCCCTGGTTGGGTATGACCTTTCACAACAACCGGGTTCACACAGTTTGGGGCAGAGCACTGTGTATGATACTGGGCTGTTTATGATTAGCACATCTGGGAAGGCACATCAGAGCAACCGTGGGGTGAGCAGTGCTAGTAATGCACAGGAAGTAGAAAAGGCAGTGCTGCAGTTTCCTAAGAAAGAAGGCAAAGTGGCAGGACCCTAGGGACAGATTTGGACAGAGATGAAGGAATTCACAGGGTTAGAAAGCCGAGGAATATCTTGAAATACCAAGTTCTGAAGAGAGTAGGGTAGAGGAATCAGTATTTGCTACAGAATGTATTGACCTGTTCATGAAAACTTCATTAATTTTACAGAGGTCCATTTTTTAGCACTAATGGAATGCATTCATAAATATATAAAATTAAAATAAAGTTTCAGGATATGCTTAAGAAGATATGAAAAAGAAGGTAATTAAACTATCTCCTACTCAATGCTGTATTTTGACTAACATGTAGAAAAAAATGGCATCACAGCTTTGCAATGAAATGGGATGAAGCACAAACATTTTTGAGATGGAAGAATTTGAAAACTTTGAGGAATTCAGTTTTGCAGCAGCAGTGGTGATATTTCCGAGTGCAAATTGCTTTTGAATGAAAAACAAATTTCTATTTATGGAAAATATTTTCTGTTGATGACTTCAGAAAAATTTTTACGCCTTTGCTAGGGGAAGAAGCATGCAATCAAAAAATTCCTGACCAGGAGTGGCTAAAAACTAGTGAGATTGATTTCTTTTTCTCTTCCATATTATTAAAACAAAATGCTATCCATGTAACTGTGTCTTTTGAACACTGTGCTTCTGCTAACAGCATAAATCAGGATTTCCATGCATTTTGAAGCTACAGAACAGCGAAAATGAAGGTCAACCAGACATTGTGTTAAGTATAATGACATCAAGACTTAGAAAAGAAGACTGCTTTCCTGACTAAAAGAATTGGTTCAAGGCAGACGAGTTCACATGCCTTTTATCCAGGAACAATGCACAGTACAAGTTATATAAAGAGGTTTGGGTATATTGACTGTGTAGTTGCTATCTGATTGTGATAAAAATTGCGAACAATTGTGGCAATTAGGCCGCCATAAATCCCCCATTTGAGACTAGATGTTGGTGGAAACAGCAGGAAATAACTGATCGTGTCTGTGCAAGCAGTATCGTATTTCCTAGAAGAGGGTAAGTGAAAATGAGCGTGGAGCAGGCTAGTCAAGTGTGTCTGTCAGGTGTGCTGTGGAACACTGTACCAGATGCTGTATTGTGTACTGAAACAGATCTCTGGAAAAACTACATTTTATTTTCCTTTGTCTCATTTCTCTACTTCTCTCAAAGGGGGGAAAGCAGGTCCTGGCCTCTGTACAATTAGCAGATGTTCTGAGAGTAATTTCTATTTTGGTTTTGGTGTTAGTTCTTAGCTTTCCCTGTTAATGGAGCTGCCTAGAAGAAAAAAGACTATTTTCTTCTCAACAGTAAAGAATTAAGTATTAGTTTGTTTGGGCTTTTTTGTATAATGTCTTGATGAAATTAGCATTTTCTTTCAGTGTCAATTTCCAGAGGGGAATTTAATCTTGCTCAAATTTATGGGAAAAAGAAACTTTTGACTGACAAGTTTCCTCACTAAAGAGGACACAGCAAACCCTCAAATGGCATGAAATATTTACCAAAATAAAGCTGAAATATTTACCAAAAGAACAAGAACACTTTTGATGCTGCTACTGAAAAACTGCAACAAGCATATTCCCTTTTCATGTTCTTTCATCTTGTCCAAAAACTCAGAAAAAAATAAGAAGTATTGTGGAAGAATTCTCACTGCCTCTGATAAGATTCTTTCTACTTACTCTAAAATCCAGAAGATTCTTTCACTCTAAACTGAACATTTTTAATGACCTTAGACTATTCCAAAGACTGGGATAAATCTGCTGAAGTGAGAGGACCTTCCCTGGGGTTTACTTTATAGAACTAACCAAACTATCTATGGTGCTAAACAGTCTTTCACCTGGATTTTTGGAAGAGTATATGCCCTGGTTATTTCAGCAGAATGAATTCTGCTGAAAAAATGCCACAGGAGAGTTCAGAAAATAATCTCTGGGCACCTGCAGCTCCTCATGTTAGTTCTTTGACTTTCTCCATCTTCATATGCACCAGAAGACGTCTGAAAGGCGACCTGAAGGGGACCTGAAAGGTACTGAGATCAGTATGCCTTTGCTATAAGGTGACTTCTCTTTTCCTCATATTCAAGCTTCACTTAGGAAGGCATTCTACTGTGCTTCGTGTCTTGAGAAAAACCTCCAGCTCCTTCATTCTTGTGCTCAGAACTGCACACAGTACATGCCCTTTTACTGGAATCTGGGAGGTGGCCTGTCCAGATGCCTTGGATGTTTCAGGTTTGTAAGGTCCAATGCTATCCCATGCAGGAATCAGTGGATAATTGCCCACTGCTTCTTCTTGCATGAAAATGAGGGACAAGAATAATGTCACTCAACATGGGCTCACCAAGACCATCTTCTTCCACTATGGAACTGGAAAATGAAAACAATCTACCCAGGAATGAAGGATTTCTTTTTTTCCCCAAACCACCTCTCCTCGCCTGCAGATCTGCTTTAAGCACAATCTATGTTGGCGATAAGCATGAACTGAAGCAGTTGGAGATGTATCACAACCTTGAAGAGGGGAGCTGATGTCCCACTTGGGCTGCAGTGGCCCTGTTCAGCATAGCAGCATCCCTAAGATAGTTTATCATCCAGTGCAACCGGGATTTACAAGGATAAATATCTGACAGAGTCTTTTAGCGTGAGCTAATGTGATTAATTCATTTGGTTCCCTATACAGCTTGGCACAGGCGCTCTGAGACCAGCATCTTTGAGAACTCTTTCCTGTGAAATTCTGTGATTGTAAGTCATTAGGGAACCTAGCAGGAACAGGTGGCAGCAGCAGATTCTTCAGCTATGCTCCCAAAATGTTTGTTTGTGTTTAGTATTACTTTGATGTAGCAGGTTGGGGTTTTTTTGGTGTATTAATTTTAAGAAATTAATATACAAAGTAATCTTTAAAGTCTCCTACCTGAGCTGTTCCAGTTCAGGAGTTCAAACTAAAGAAGGTACTTGGATTTAAAGAACAAAAAACCCTTTAGATTATTGTCACAACCTTAGTGGGTGGCGAAAGACTGACGTGTACAAACCCATGGAAACAGCAGTATTGCAAACAGAAAAGGGTCAGATTTCCCCAACTGACATGAAAATGATTAAGGCCCTAAAGCCTGTAAAAGCTTAGCTTATCAGGGACTTCACTTAAGCTTTCCAGGGACCAAAGCAATTAGTATTTGCTCAAGGAAGGGATCAGCCTTCTGCTGCAGCTGTGCTTCCCTGTACTGAAAGATCAGAGCAAACCACAGTGATATTAATGTCAGCAAATGACCTCACTGCTTAGTATAGACTTAGACTTCACTGTCTCTCCTTGTAATGCTGTAAGGTTCAAAGAATTAGCTGTGTTCTGTACAAGATGAACTAAGCAATCAATTTTCCAGGAGTGCTTTTTAAGTAC
This sequence comes from Fringilla coelebs, assembly GCF_963513975.1. Taxonomy (NCBI): domain Eukaryota; kingdom Metazoa; phylum Chordata; class Aves; order Passeriformes; family Fringillidae; genus Fringilla; species Fringilla coelebs. The sequence goes on along the minus strand of NC_140031.1, from coordinate 64,260,138 downwards.
CAGTTTTTATGAAAGCTGGTATCTTAAAATAATTTTTTGCAATTTTATCTCCTCTGTAGGGATGAATCTGCCTGCTCTGTGCTGCTATTAAAACCGTGTACAAAACCTAAACTCTTGCATCAGGTTTTGGTTATGATGTTATTCATCCTTGTTAGTCAAAATGATACCAAATTAATGAATGTGAATAAAGAATGGCAACAGAAGGACCAGGAAGTAACTTCATCTGAAAGAAGAAGCAGGCCTAGTTAGTAGGCCTGTGCTAAACTAAGGCTAAGGAATTTTCCACAGCTGCCTGGCAGGAGGGTCCATGCTCTGTAATCCAGTTCACAGCATAATTCTGTGTGGCCTGAATACAAGATAATCTTTGGTTAGCAGCTGCGCTACAAGAACACGTACTTTGGAAATGTTGCCAGAAGGAACTGGGCAAAGCTCATCCAAATCACAAGAAATACGCTGATTTTCAGGACACATCACAAGACCCCTTCTCTTTGTCAAGATCTGCATCACATAACCACAAGTATTTTTATTTTACCATCCACATAGATAATATTCTTCCCAGAGTGCTGGCCTAGGGCTGAGTGTGTGTGTCTTTTTTTTCTCTGGTCTCTGGGGCTGCTATGAGAAGAAACCTAGGATGAGTTTACCTTCAGCTGCTGTGCAATTCAGCCAACTTTTGGTCACAACCTTCTTACAGCCTGCCTCTTTGTAGTTTTACTTCTCAAGATGCCCAGGGGTCAAAAATGTCTGTCTCTCCTGAGAAACTCCCAGTCTTACAGGAATTCAAGCCAGGAAAAGAAGCAATTCACAGACAACACAGAAATGCACTTGGTTATCATGATGGCTATCACAAAAGGAACTATTGAAAAGGACTCAAAAAGAGAAAGAATCAAGGAATTCTACAACTGAGGCTTTAATTCAGCAGAACAACAAAAGGTTCAAAGATGAATTTTCTTGTCTCCTCACTGGTCCTTTGAATACTTCCTGTCTTCAAGGAAAATGCATTCATTTTGATGGAAACTTATTATTCATTGTTTTATTTTACCTATAAAGGCCACAGACAAATGCAAATTATAAAGAAAGCACTAATGTGAAATGGCAACTTCATGTTACCATCTATAAAAAATACCTGGAGGCCGTGAAGCCCATTCTGAATAGCATTTCAAAGCTGTAATTTTCAAAGTTATCTAAGAAATTATGAATTTTTTTCTTGATTACCTAATCTGAAAAACCTGTTAAGCTTTCATTCCAAATCTCAGTGCTACCACTCATAGAAAAAGTGTTAAACAAGACAGAAATTAAGCTAAACATTACTGCAAAATGGTGAATTTTCACTCTTTCTCCACATCTGTAAGCAAAAAGTAAGGTGTCAGGGAAAGTGTGAGAGAACAAATAGTAATTTCATCTGGTCAAGGGAAGAAATCACAACAAGGAAATCCAAGGTAAAAAAGTCTTTTTCTCAAAGTGATAGCTAGACCAGTTTTTTAACATGAAGTTCATGGAAAACAAATTAACAGGAAAACAGTATACATTGGTCTCCAATTTCCACAAGAAAAGTGACTAATGACAGGGAACAGTTTTGCAGAGTTGTTGGACAATCCACTCAGTATTGACTACTGAGCTACTTAAAAAACCCATACATGATTATCTTTCACATTTTGGGTGAAAGACCTAGAAAGCAAAGAATTACGTAGGTTTTTTAAAAAAAACCATTTATCAGACAATGAAAATATCCTTCCCTTTGATGGTCTTAAGACGCTTTAAGTTACTTTTCAGCTTTAGCTTTTGCCTTACTATAGCTGAGTTGAGGGATTAACATATTTCATAAAACTATATATATTCTCTTCTGGGAGAACACTGTCCCTGCTGTGCCTTCCACAGCCTGCTTTCTCCTGGCAGGGCCGTTCAGAAGATCGATTGAAAATGAGTCATTCTAAAAATACATTGTTTTTTAAACCTTCTTGCAAATTCAAGAAGATTTAATAGTGCAAATATATCACTGTGACAAATTTAATTAAGAAAGAAAAAAAGGCAGATTAAACCAGTGTCTTTCCTAAATGATATGAAGTAACTTTCATCCAATTAAATGATGTCAGCTTCTGCTAACTATTTTCTTGAGAAGTACAATTAGAAAAAAGGCTCCTCCTAAGATAGCTGAGAACCTGTAAAAAAATGTTATCTGTGTTGAAACAATACCTTTTAAACTCCAATTTAAACTATTGTTCTTAGAGTACCTGCATCTTTGCAGGACTGCCACTGATGAAACCCATTCATTCTAGAAAATAAATGCTTAGCTGGAATTACTTTTCACATCTTAGCAGTGCAGTGATTCATTGTATCCTCAGAAAGTTGTCTCAGATAGGTGAGATTAGCTGGGGAATGATGCTGATCTGAATGACAGCCGGCCATCCTAGTTTGCTTTACAAGGACTTCCTCTTCTTCCTTCTGTTGTGGGGTGAGAGCCGAGCACAGGTCCCGTTTGAGACAGAATGAGCATTAGTCCCCACTGCTCAGCCTGGCATGAGCACAGGGCAGTGTTAAATCCCCTGCAAACCAGGACTGGAGGAGGGAGAGAACAGAAAATGAGAGGAACTGGATTCTTAGTAAGGCATCAGGCTTTATCCATGGAGAGAGAAGAAGAACCAGAAAGGGATTCAGAAAGAGCACATAGCAGACCTGAGGACAGCAGCTGTTGAAGCAGGAGTTCAGAGCCGTACAGACAAGGTAAGGGGTGTAAGACACTATCAATCCTCCACCAGTTTTGTTCTGCAGAGAGGCAGCTCTGAAAACCGATGAACAATTAATTGAATAGAAGATTAGAGCAAGCATTTAACAGCAACAGGGATTAATAGTATTCTTAAACCCTGTAAACTTGTTCACGTTTTAAATTCAGTTAATGCCCAAAAACATGGAAAACTGCTCTTCTACTAAACTCCTCCATGGAATCTGTCAACATCATAAGCCACAATTAGAAAAGCTGTAGAAGGAAATTTATCTGATTTACAGAGTTTGGATATGGTTTCAGTTTTATGTCATTTACATTACTACCATATGCATAAATTTATAAATTATATCACCCCCCACCCCAAAAATAATATTTGACACAAAAATTAAATACAAATTGATTAGTAAGAGGATAATTTCAGTAAGTACTATCTCTCTGCATCATTGCAAATGCAAGAGGTTTTCTATTTCCATTTTCTCATCCCATATTCTTTAGCTCATTAACTAAAGATTCTCTCATTGCTCTGCTGCAGTTAAGCTGCATGACTCTATTCTGGTCTTCTCATCAATTTGAAATGTCATTTCTTAACCTGCAGCACATTGAAATGCACAATAAGCATGTGGTTAAAATCCAAGTTGTGTCAGAAAAAGTTTTTACTGTCTGTAGATCTCTCTTTTTCTAAAAAGTCTTGATGGTTATTGACTATGGATCTAAATTTTATGCTTATTCTTTTGTAGAAGTCCCATATTCCAGCATGTAACATAAAGATGAGAGAACATTTTTCTATATGTGGAAGCATCCCCCTGAGCATTTTGATAGCTTTAAAAGTTTGATACCCTCATATATTTTGCATTTATAATTCATACAGATTTCAGCCTGAAACAGCCTCTTTCTGGAAGTTTCTGCAGAAGGAAAACCCCTTGGAGTCGCAGATGGTTTTTTTTCCCCTTGCAAGAGGAATCTAATAATTAATCCATGCCATAGGATATAAACACCCAGTTTCTATGGATTTCAGTTTTTCATATTTTGAAAGCAGGTTCAGCTCTGTTTTGGCAGTTTTCTTCTTCAATGTAAATAAATATCTATATCATGATTTATATTCTAGGAGTGTCTCATAGTCCCAGACACCTGAAGCCACAGTGGCACACAGCACCTGAAAAAAACATCAGTGCAAAATTTCTAGATTCGAGGTGAAAGTAAACAAAAAGAAGAGGCAGAGAAAAGCCACACAAGCCTGGCCTGGTGACCTAGCTCCCAGTCCACCTTTTTTACTCCACGCTCCAGCATTCTTCCTCTGGACCGCAATTCACCTTCACTGGAACAAGCCAGATTTTCCCCAGGGCTTGAAGTAGAGCACGGTTCATCTGTCACCCTGTACTCATTCAGTTTGGTTTTTTCTCAGCCACAGAGTATCCTAAAAGCAGGATGAGGCACCAAATACTGAATTTTTCTAGCTAGGTCTCAAAACTGAGAAAAAAGGTCAAGGGAAAATAAGCACTCGTCATGATTGTCAGTGAGAAAGGAGAATTTTGCTAGCAAGAGCTCAGTGTTTGTGACATAATTTTAGCAGGTTTTCTAGTGGGCTAGGATATTTTGTCTGGCATACGTGTGTCTGAGTGTGTTTGACTGATTGCATGTTCTATAGCAGCCTTTTCTCCCATGTGGACTTTCTGGGTAATTTGAATAGGTCAGACTCACTCATAGCCAGCTCTGACAAGTGCTTTCATCTGCAGCTTCCTATTAGCTCCACAGTGTTTATTCAGTTCTTGTCCTTAGTATGGGAGGGAGGTTTTCAAGGCTGTGTTTATTGCTGTGGGATTAGTTCCTCCACTTCTCCCATCAGTTGTAATTGTTATTTTGAAGCAATTCCTTGACAGTGACAAATCTACACTTACTTACAGGTTTTCATCCTCAAAACTGTGACTGCAATGAAATCCATACCTCACTTGTTGGTCTGTCTGCCTTTTTTTTCCCCCCCTTTGTCTTCAACAGTTCAACTTCTGTCCAACTCAAAAGTAACCAGGATTCTTTTAAAGTACTGGCAAGCTGTAATGCTAAAATTCAAAGTAATGCCTATCTTGAATGTTGGGGCCTCACTGGATTCTTTTCTGCAGTGGTTGCTACTAAAATACTAGTGCTTGGTAGTGACTACTGCATTTAGAAGATATTTTCATGTAGAGTGGACATGATTTGGTTATTGTGTTTTACCCAACAATCTCACTGTGAAAAAGCACTCCTTTTATGGCATATTTTGTATTTTGTATATGGAAGAGGTCTAAGGCAGAGTCTAAAAAAAAAATCTATTCATTTAATTTTGCCATTTTACATGCAATGTTATAAAAAAATCATCCTATGCTTTATATCCGATCTTGAATTATAGAGAAAATTGGTGAGTTGCCAAGTAAATTGATAGATGTGGTTTTGTGGAAATGGCAGAGGAAACATTGCTAACTGGGGCTTCAATTTGTCACTCTTAGCTTTAGAGCATGATTTCACAGAAGATGTGCAGGACTCCAAGGATGGTGTAAACCTTGTTATTATGAATTTCCTTGTCCTGTGTTCCATCCTATCTCATATTCTTTTGGAAGACATCTGCTACGTCACATAAGGACATTTGGTTGCTCCTTTTTCTCAATGTCTTCTTGCCAAAGAAGAGCCAAGCTGTATCTGGTGACTCACAGAGATATAATAGTGTATTATCTTCTCAAAAGCACATTTCCACAGCACACCTGACCACAAGGGGAGATTAGAAGGAGGGAGCTATGGAGGGAACCCCTACTCTGTGGAGCCAAGTCTCAGTAGTGTACCATAGCCATGCATCTTCTGCCTTAACTTTCCACAAGAGCTCATGACACAGTTGAAATATGTTCACTACCAACATGTCCCTGAAAAGCAATTTGTCTTTAGCAGTTAGACTGCAAAAGTTTGTAGTTTCCCAGTGCTGTCTGGTTCTCCCTTCCATTAATCTCAATGTTCTTTGTACCACATTCTGTCCACACCGCTGCCTTGCAGTAGTGGCCAAAACATTGCAGCTTCTATTTGGCACAAATAGGGTATGCTATGGTCACATGCACCCATGGTCCTGCAGGAATGTGTTTCTCTATAAAGTCTCATCACAGAGGGTGACAGAGTGACATAGTCATGTTGAGATGATGCCTGCTCATGTGACCTCAGTGCCACTCAGAATTGCTTTGAACCCAAACACTTGGCTTTGGATGCAGCGCATTTTTTGTTAAGACAATTCAAAGTTTTAGGTATTGGAGGGGTTTGTCAGATAAGTATCTCTGACCCCAGTGGGAAATGGCAGGAATGTGCATTGTTTGATGAATCAATTAAAATTAATTTCCCCACAGCCAAGCCATCTTTGGGCTTATTAGTATGGGTAAATTTCTTGTTAATCTGTCATTTTTCATCACATTAAAACTATCCCAAGAGCATGGGAAGCTTAGTATAGTTAATCTTCTTGAAGATGAGAGTTGTTGCTTTTTTTCCCTCCCTAGAACATGAAGGTCTTCCTTGGAGAAGCATAAATAGAGTTTCTTCACTGTCAACTGACAAAGTCTATTGGCAATAGCAAGGCAGTCTGTGAAAGATGTAAGCTTAAGTCTCCACCAATTAATGAACCAGAGCACTGTTAAATGCCAGCAGAGACCTAGGGTGGACCAGAGCCAGACATTCTCTGCCAAACAGCAACACAATGGGGAAAAGTGGATGTGCATTAGCTCCAAATACGAGCTTACAGATGTGGTTGTCGTTTTCTTATTTAAATATTCTGGGGTGATGCACTTAAAAATGTTGCAAAAACCTGTGTGAAGCTCTCACTCTCGGGAAAGAAATGGAGCAAGCCTGGCAGAAAAATATATTTCTTAAGCCTACCACTCACAATAAACAAATCCTAGGCTCCTAGGCAAAAGGAATGTCCTGGCATTTTTACCCCAAAAGCAAGGAAGATCAGTGAGAGCTCAGATGTCCTATTTTAGGGACAGGATCTGTTTCAAATTTCCCTCTTTGGCCCACTAATACCCAGAAGGTTGAGAAGGCCCCAGGTTCTCCATAAACATATTGATAACCAAATAATCAGGATGCCGTTAGGCAGAAGGAAAGAAGCATGGAAGCAGAAAGCAAAGTATGAAGATGCTGTGTGTTGTCACTGACCTTCTGTGTTCCAGCGACAGCTGGGCGACCTGCTGGCACAGTGTGCAGTTTCTGGGGTGGTCTCCCAGAACAAATGTGGACATCTTCTTGCCAAGCTGCCCTTGAAGGCCAGGCTGTACAGCCTGCTCCAATGCCAGAAACTTAATTCTCACCAGCTTCTTTTCTTCCTGGGAAAAGCTTCTAGCATGCCTGACATGGCTGGCATAGCTGACAAGGGAACAAAGAAGCTACTAATCTTGTAAGCTGGTGGTAGTGAGGGCAGAGGTCCCAGCTCCACGTCGACAGACACAGAAAGAATGAATCCTACAAACGTGGCAATGGAGATATAAATCATTTAATGCAAGGGTGGAGCTGGCCAAAAATGTTTTCACCTGGAAATGTCTCATCCTTTCTCTTTCCAGGTAAAAAGAGAGAGGTTTGGAAAGACAATTATGTGCTGTGTAGGTCTAGGATTTAGAGTAGGGCATGTGTTTCTCTGTAATCACGAGGCAGAGCAGGAAGCAGCTTTCTTTGCTAGGCAAGGAAGGCAAATGTGTTTTCTGGCAGAGATTAGTTGACATGAGAGATCAGCAGACAATGCAGCAGCTCTATGAAGCTCTTCCAATATTTCCATACCCAAGCCCTGAGCTTCTCAGGTCTATGAACCCTTTCCCCTAGCAAGTCCTTCACTGTCAGCAAGCAGGAGTACTGCCAAGAGTAAGTGCGCAGAGACTCACAAACTGCAGAAAGGAGAGGTATGTACCCTAGCCTTGTCTCTCCAGAACATTTCAAGGAGATGTTGAAATGTTCAACATTTCAGCCTTGCTCAGCAGCCTTTTCTTGTTCCATAACATGCCACATCACTATTCGTATGTGCTTGTGCCCATCCTCACACCTTTTGCTTTTATTTAGTCATAAAATCTGTGCACCCTGGAAAGAAGCAAGCCAGGAATTTACAAGCTAGGGCAGTCAGGGCTTAAGAGGTCTTTCATGGTCATCAGTGGAGAAACGAGATGTGTACTTAGCACAGTAAGCCCCTTTCTCAATGCAATGCTCTCTCTCTCTCTCACACATTTCTGCTCTCTTGACCAGACAATCATGCTCTGGCACAGGAGATCTGCTGGGCAGTTGGCTCCCGACAGGCCTGTGCCCTATCCCTAATACAGCTGGTCCCTGATATCTGAAACCTTGGATGCAGCCCAGCCTGCTTCCATGGGGAGCTGTTCTACACTGGAGACTTCCTGTCACTTGTCTGACAGTGACCACCACCAGTCACGGGACTGGGGAACATCACTCACAATGAACTTGGCTTTTGTTCTGTGCTAGGCACTCCTTTCCATCCTGACTACAGCCTCTCTTGGACCCTCACTCAGAGCTACTACTAGGAAAGAGGCAAGAAGGTGTCTTGCAAAAGTTTTGCTCTTGGTTATCTCTGATGTTATTTACTAATATGTAAAGCCTTTATTCTATGTAAAGTTTTATTCTTTATCTGCTTTGACCAAAAAAAAAAATTTAAAAAGCCAGGAATTTTGTCTTCTTGCTCTTCCTGAAGATCCTTGGCCCTGACTTGGAAGAAGAACTCATGTAGAGGTACTTGATATTCCGATTCTGCTGAGACTTACTTTGACAACCATTTAACAACCAACAATTTCTGCTGAATTCCTTAGGTGATGCAGAACTGTCTTTTCTCAGCGCTCAAAAAAGGAAATGAGAACTTAAAGAAATTTTTTGAGTGGAAAACACTTGTAATCCCTCAGATAAAAAAAAACTTCTAAGTGAAAGATGGTCATTCTCTAGTCACCTTTAAAGAGGCTTAGATCAGCTCCCCTCATGCAGAGGGGAAAAAAATCACCAACAGGTAAGATTTACCATCAATGAACATTTAATTGTAATGAACTGACTATGTCTCCCATTTGCTAAGTTTCTCTAAGGGAGCACTCCATGTGTTCTGCTGCTTAAGTATGGTGAAGAATTTAAAGCAGGTAAATACATTTCCATCTAAAAATAAATGTATTTAAATATCTGACTATCAGCTAGGTTGCTCTAAATTAATATTCTTGGTGTTATAACCTGCGGCAACGTTTAGTAAGTGATATAATTTTATTCTGTTTCATCTCTTTGTTCCCAGGAGTTTTTCTGACATGGATTCCTTCAGTGTTGTTGACATCTGTTTCAAGAGTCCTCAGAGAAGGCTGGTTATGTAAAGGACAATGTACCTTGCTGGAACAGCTCAAAGATGGTTCAGTATCATTACTCTCACTTCATCAATGGGTGAAAATTATCAGCTCTGTTACTCTAGCTTTCCCTACTCAGTCAAGTGAACTGACAATGGGCAGTTTTTTGCTTTGCATGAGGGTGGATCTCCATAACCTGCTCTTGTGCATGACTTCAGTGTTTCATGCTAAGCTATCTTTCAAAACCACAGTAAATAAGAGAACAAGTATAGTCTGCCTAGGAAATTTCCACTAAAATATTCCACTCTCATTTTTCTCCTCCAAATGTAGTGCAGAGTTCTGTTGAGTTAACAAAAAAAAAACCCCAAAAATAAAAAACAACCCCCAACTCATGAGCAATTACCATCTGCTTGCCCATTATTTTAAATGTGTTGTGGGCATTTTTTTCCCCTCTTGCTGTCAAAGCCTATTAAGCTAGTCTGGCTCATGTCCACACTAAAAAAAGCTGCAATACCACAAGGAAAGGAATGATTTTATTGTTTAGGTAAAAATATGAGATCATTAGGAGTTTCCTAACACTATACTATAACAAAATGTGAAAAATTTCCAAATGCCTTGCATCTCATTTCCATTTAGCATTAAGAAGGGCTTTCAGTCTGTACCTTGATTGTCAGTTGGTGATACATGTGTTGGAATTTCTTCAAATATTACTCTGAAAGAGATAATAATGGGTTTTGTCCCCAAGTGTTCCAGCTGAGTTTCAGTAGCAAGATATTTTTTTAAAGAATCAATCTCTATTAATCTATTTATTTCTAAGTGCATTCACCTTAAAATGTTCAGATTTAGTCCGAGATTCCCACAGCATTCTCCTGGTGAAATGGTGTTTCCATGGTGCACTGTTTACTTGGAATGCGGAAGTAGTGGGCAGAGTCACCGTTCCTGGAAGTATTCTAAAAACACCCGAATATGGCCCTCAAGGACATGGTTTAATGGTAAGCATCGTGGTGGAGCTACGTCGATGGCTGGGCTTGATGATCTTAAAAGTCTTTTCCTTCCATGATTCTATAATTTGCCACGCTCATTCTTTGCAAAAAAGAGGTTTCTTCGTGGCTGAGGGGTGAATGTCTGATGAGCGTCTGCTCAGGTCGTGATAAGATATGGAAACCTGAAAATGTGTCTCAATTTCAATAATTTAAAAGAAAGCTGCTAGATATTGGGTTTGTATATGCAGAAAATTCACAGCTTATCCAGCTATGAAACTGATAGTCCCATATCAGCCATACACCGGCTTCGGATGGATGACACGCATAAACAAATTAGAAATGATCGTACACATACTTTGGCTATTTTCAGCAAAAGTAAAGAGAAAATTGAAACAGAATATGAAGCAGGAATACCTTAATTACATTTCAGTACATGTTCTCCCATTTTGTGCAGACTGGCCTTTCTTCGGTTTGACTTTTTTGACCAGCAGCTGAAAAATTGGAAAGATATGTTCTAGTATCTGTTAGTTTAAAGATATTTTTTATTAAAAATTTAATAGAAATGAACTATACTTTCAGCCAGACAGTTGTTTGTGATGGTCTAAACCACTCATAGCCCAGCTGAAATATTCACCACGCAGGTTTTAAATAAGTCCTTTTCTAATTCAAAATATGCTCAGCTGCTGCAGCTCGAGGTTGCCAAATACAATGTTATATCTGACCCTCTCAGACAAAAATAGATTTTCTGAGAAAAGCAAATCTCAAATGAAAAAATTGTTTCCATCTCACAGCACTAGCAGAATTCAGCTTTTCAATACCAAGGGCTCAGGAAAGCATGGGTGTTTGACATCACCTGTTTCAGCCATTTGTCTTTTTCAGATATACTTTTACCACCTGCCTCAAACGGTTTGTAAAATCACAGGCGACAGGCTGTAGCAGAGTTATCTTCAACAGGGAATACCCCAGTGCAGTTACGTTCTCAATGTGAGGTTTTTGGTGGGGTTTGTGGTGGTGGTGGTAGGTTTTTTTGGTTTTTTTATTGGAAAGGGGGGGGTCAGTTGCAGAAGAAATAAAAATTTCAGTTGGGATTTTTTAACTGGGAATGTTTATGGTTGCCACAAACCACTGGGGATCCCAATATACAGAACAGCATCGTGCCAGCATTGTTCAGTAGCTTTCATTTAAATCACATTTTCAGAGAGAACTTTATGGACCCTAGATCATCCGTGGTACTTCAGGAAGAAACTGAAATTAACACATTAAAATGGACTTAATCAGGACCATGATGAGAATCTTTCCACCCAGACTTTCATTTGGGAGTTAACTATTTCCCCCAACTATGTAGTCCATGCCACCACTCCTGTCAGTGAAGAGAAGGAGCTTGCAGAAGGGCTAATCATTTTGTCCCAGGATAAATGTCTGTGAAATAAATCACTAATGCATCTTCATAACTGGAGTAATTTTTAACTCCAGAGTCCCCTCATGATGATTTCTTTTTTTGTTTTTACCCGGAGAGGATTTTACCTGATAAAATGTACTTTTTAAATGGGAAAAGGTAGATTGCACCACCCTAACCGCTGGAATTTATCTTTTTTTTTTTTTTTTTTTTTTTTAAACAAGAAAGCAGAAGCTGTTTAAAAAGAATCATTTACCTCCATTGCAAAATGAAGCCTTTCAAAATCACCTGCTTTCATTCTCCAGTATCTGGATCTTGTCCCCAACACTTGTCTGATTTGATAGCTCTGGTTCCCTTGAGCTGTCTGTTTCTTGGGGAAACCAGTGAATGGTACTTTCTTGCCCTGTTAACTTCATCAAACACAGACCTTGCCTGGAACCTGAAGTACATGGAGAGCCTGCCCCTGAACTCATAGCCTGCAGCAGCATTAGCACGTGTCAGTTTTAGCAGTGTTGGGCTCAAATTCTGAGTAGGTGTTCTGGCACATAAATAACATGGGCTGATTCTCCATGACAGTCCTATGGCTGCTTCTGTCAGTAAAACACCCCAAAAAACTGAAACATCAGACAATGGTCCTAAGGAAGGGCAGGTAAAAGGGTATTGGGTTTTCCTATGAGATATATGGTAATATCTTTTTATAATGTGGTGCAACACTCATGCTGACTACAACAGCTAATGATTTGTGTCTGAGCAAGTAAAACGAGTCTGTGTGGAACTTGCCATTCAAAGAGTTTTGTTGTATGTATCACAAATTCTGGATCCTGAGATACATTTCATGTCATTGCAAATCAGTGTTTTAGATTTTCTGTCTTAAGATCCAAACATATTCTCACTACACCATAGCTAAATGTCCGTGTTTCTTTCAAAGGAGTGTTGTTCTGCTCTTCTTAGGGAAAACTAATTCCTAGTAGCAAAACTTGTTTAAAAGTCGATAATCACCTCTACACATCAAACATCATCAGTGTTTCTGACAAATGAAACAATGAGCATATTTATTCAAATAACATCCAGTTTGCTCCTCAATTCTCTTACCATTCTATTTGTATATGAGCAACCATGCTTCGATTTCCAAATGTAGCCTGATAGGAATTTCACAGGAAAGCATTGCAAACAATTTATGAAATCACTGGGGTTTTTTATTGGCTGTGATTCCATTTTAAAAGAACATCATACCATTTACCCACATCATGCAGGAAAAAATACCAGTAAAATAACAAATTAAAATCACATTCACAATGTCTCTACTTTAAATCATCTTCAAGTACTGCATGCATCTGAAAGAAAGCTGGGGAGCATTTCTACTAGAAAATGCATGACTAAGTTAAATTTTGCTCTGTGTGTATGAAAGAGAGAAACAGGCAATTTTTTTAATGACAGTACTGAAACATTTTACTAACTCAGTGCATGAAGAAACAGTTATCTTGATAACATATATTCAGAACAAATACAGACAACTTTCAGATACAGAAGACGTTACATTTAGATCACAACAGCTAATTTCTAACAATGCTTTTTCTAGCATAAAAAGCTTGGCAAAAAGATGTATTCAGCAGCACTGGTATGGTCTTTCTTGATGAAGGAGAGAGGCTGGGAGGGTTCTAAGCCAATGTATGATACTAGAAACATAGACAGAGGAACTCCAAAGAGATTAAGCACATGATCTTATATTTTGTTTTATTCATTTTAAACACAAGAGTAGCATTGATAATTAATATTGCAGTCTGATTTCATATGGCTTTCTCTACATATAAATGTGAGTTCTCAAGGTCAATGGCAAACTAAATCATTTACCCTCCAAATGAGAAGGCCCTTTGACTTTTTTTTTTACTAACCTGTAAGGTCTTGGAGTTTTGAGGGAAAATGACTGCAGTGTCTAGCCAACAACCTTTCTGTGTAAATAAAAACTAGTTATAAAACGAAAATACCTCATTTACCTGAGATTGAACAGACCAGTGATGCAAATAAAACAATGTCATGAAAGACAAAAAGATATTCAGAATCCAAACAATGAACCATGCTTCTCTTTGGTCTCTTGTTTAAGTGCTTCATCACCTGCTTGAGTGCCAAGGGGAAAAGTGTGTGAGACAATGCTTCTGACTTCCACACATGAGTCAAAGGTGTCTGTGTCCCTTGTTACCAGTTCTGAGTGGGCAGGGAAATAGATGGGCAGAAGAGAAGGGAGAGTGCCTTGCTCTCGAGTCTGTTCAGCATGGCTTAGGCACTTCAGGACCATGGAATGACTTGAGGAGAGGTCCGCTCTCATGCAACGTGCCAAAGTTATGTGAGGCAAAACCAGGCAAAACCTATCCAAAACCTATCCAGTGGTAGATCTTCTGTCATGTTTCTTATGGCAAGAAAAGGGAAATGGGAACTAGCAGCTCACACCCAGATGAACTGTCTCCTGTCAATGGAGGAAGGGCTGGTGCAGGTGTGGCTAGTTGAGATACAGAAGTGATGAAATGGCTGAACTGGGAAGCTCCCACAATGAAAAAGACTCAGTAAACACTACTTAATGAACCACCTTCCCTTTCCATCCTGCTTTGTGAACCTGGAATGAGGCCTATATGACTCAGTATAGTGATTCTATGGCCCTCTTCAGGGGTTCAGTCCAGATGTTCAACAGCTCAGGAGCTCAGCTCACAAGGACAGTATTTTTAGTGTCCTGAGCCCAGGGATAGCACTACCTACTTTAGAAATTTTACTACAGTCTACACAAGATCCTGACAGACTGGTCATTCAATGCCACAGATGCTGAGGCACAATTATCTAAAATGGTACCAAACACCCTTCCTTTCTCTCTCTCTTCTCCCCGTCTTCTCTAATTTCCCCACCTTCCACAGATGTGTGCACAAACATGCACATCAAGCTGCCAGAGAGACTGAAAACAAACAGCACTAACATTCTGCAAGGAGAATGCTAGGCAGAAAATTCTGATCTTACATCAGGAACAGTATTTGGTTGGATGAGGAAGGGAATCAGTAATGGGGGCTAGGGAAAGGCCAGCAAGCAAGTGGTAGAGAAAAGCCAAAGTAAAGTGGAATAAGCTTATCCTCTCATTTGTTTGTTTGTTTGCAGAGTTCTCCAGCACTAGGCCAGGGAATATATGAATGAACATGTTCATTTTAGCACAGGCACAATTCTGCTGGTTTTACTTATGTATTAGAGGATGTGTGCCACAGAGATTAATCAAGGCATTTCAAAAGTATTGATGTCTGTATGTCAGTGATCTAGGTTAGGAGATCTAGTGACCAGTGAGTGGCTGAAATGAAGAGCCAGGCTCTGCCTTTTAGCTTTTGGGGATGTTGGACACTCTGTAGCAGAGCATCAAAATGAGCTGATGCCCAGTGACAGAGAGTTTCCAATTTTGTGAGAATTACTTAAACAACTTCAAATTACTAGTTGCAGAATTTGCATGGGGTGAGTAGGACACTCTTCCTAGAAAACGGTAAATTGTTCAACACTGCCATGCTGTACCCGAGCACAGATTCATAAAGCGTTCTGGGTTTACTGAAAGTCTCAGGAGGGAAGCAGTCATCTTGCTTTAAATGAAAGTTAGGCAGAAAAAAGTCCCACTGACATTATCCAAATGAGTAAAACTTGCCTTCTGGATAGCCCTTGGCAGCTTGTACTTGAACAAACAAGTCTTTTTCACAGACCCAGCCTGAAACAAGTTGCATCTTTATCTACTTGCTCTGATTTGTATAACGGTCAAAGCTCTTCAGCCTCTGCCTTGGATTCAATAGAAAGTTGTGTTTGAAATTATTTGAGAAGAAGCAAGGACTGTAACACCTGAATAAAAACTGTGTGAGGAGGGCATACTATATTTATAAAAATACTCTCTTCCTATTGCAACAGATGCTACTAGAAGGTACAGAGCTCTCATGCTCAATTCCTTAGCCATGGTAGAGATTTCTTCTGCTTACCTGGAAAGGTGATGTCTTCTAAAATATCTTATTCAGGATAATATTGAGATGTTTGCCTATACTCAGTTGCACTGAACGAGTGAAAAGAAAATCCATTGAAGTAAAATGCCTTATTTAGGTACATAATGAAGTGTCTGACATTATCCTTCTTTTTGTTGCCAGCAGAAAGAGTGTGTTTGCTTTCAAATCTCATCCACGTACTTAGGAAATTTTTGTTGCTCCCAGAGCCGGGACAAGCAATGCTAGTTCTGCCAGCCAAACCCTGATTCTCCTGACAAGATTGTGAGACTGAGATGGTAAGTCTACAGAATTGACTGGAGACCTAGCCAGATGCAAAATTTCAGGATTAGCTCTTCAGATGACAAGCCAGATACCTGATCATGAGGACCTGTGATCAAAATAGGTCTATCTTTGTATTGAATCTGTGTAGGTATTACCAAGTCAACATCTCCCACACAATTTGGATTTTCTTATGCAATTATGTGATATCTCAGTGTTTCACTGAGGAGACCTCTGTACCGGTGTCTGCAAAAGGCCACAAAGATAATGGTGAGAAAAAAACCTTCTCCCACCCTGCTAGCATCAAGGGATACCACACACTTCTGTAATATTAATTAGCTCCTGCATAGCACTAAGAAGCATCCACACTTTATGCTTTTACAGTAGGTAGAGACTGAAACCTACATTTTACAGGTGCGGAATCTCAGTGGGGCAGAAAATAAGTGACCTCCCCAAGGCAATGCAGTAATTTAGCACAATAAACATAATGGATATTCATGGATCTGCCATGACCAACATTCAGACCACCACACACTCCCACACACTGCAGGAAAGGGTGGGCAGGATACAGCCACGACAATGTGCTGGAACCCAAGTGTCTGACCTACAAGCACTGCTGGAAATGGGATGGTTGAGTATGGCAGAAAGAGGAGGACTGGTTAAACAGAGCAGCAAATACACTAGTCATTGGCTTCAGAGGGGTTGGGGAGGTCCTCTACCAGAGCACTGCACCCTCTTCTATGGTTTCAGCTCTCTGTATGGCAAGTGCCTGACCAATTTGCTCATTCAAGGTAAATGTATGGCTAATTCCCAAAGTAACATGACTCTTGCTTAGATTCTGAGGCATTTAACTTCTACAGCATCTGAGGGCAGATGACTCACTTCTTCCACAATTCTGAGTGATGTCAGCTGTGTAAATCATGCATGATTTACTTTCCAAAGGATCTTTTATTTATGTCACAGATGGAATTAAAACAGAAAAGCTCTGCTTCCATGGGAGAACTGAGATATCCCTTCCAAGAGCAGATGTGCTCAACAAAAAATGGCTAATGTGACCCAATCAACAGGAACATTATAATAATGACTAATTATTATCAATAATAAAAATAAGATAATTTTAAAAAATTAAAGAGGCCACTGTTCATACTTAGTGAACACTCCTTCTTGCATTGGATGGAAATGAGATTGTTCCTTTTCTATGCTTGATGTGCAGTGCCGTATTTAACATACATATTACTATGGCTTATAATAAAAGTTGTGTAGTCTGCAGCTTTTTAATCTTTACATCCATTCAGAGGCATCTACTGGATGTGACTATGTACAAAATTAAGGAATGGATGAGTCTTGGGGCAGAGGAAAGGGAAGGAGGCAGTTGGAAGGGAATGGGAAGCGAAGGGACTCCTAGTGAGCAGTAGAGGGCAGAGGTGGGGAGGACTGCGGGATGAATGGCAAGATTGTAAATCCCCATTGGGCAAAAGAGAAATCCTTTGCAGTACTGTTTATGCCCATCTAACAGTCTGCAGCTATTACTTCTTGAACATGTCCTGCAGGGGCCCTGGTAGGTATTTGATGACTGTGTCTAGGATGCTCTCTTCTTCTTCCTCCTCCTCATCCCCACAGCCAGGAGGGATCGCCTTCTTTGGGCGTGTCAGACTCCCTTCAGCATTAGCTTCCAGTGCAGCCTGGGCCTCTGCTTCCTTTTCTTCCTTCTTCTTTATCCCATACTGCAGGAGAGAGATAACACATTGTCTGAATCATAATATGAGAAATAACACGTCTGCTGAACAGGATGGCTGATGAAGCCAGCCATTGCATGCGGTGCCTCATATTCTGCAATAAGAACATCACATATTCTCATTTTACTCTTTTACACAGACACTAAAAACATCCATACTAACAACCCTCCACTAAGTATAGCCCAGGGGATGGATAGCCTTCACAAGACAAGAGGCTGAGATCCCTCAGAAGCAAGCACAGGGGAGAAAATGGGACTATGCAGCTACAAGTCACTAGTAAAGAGAATATAAGCTCTGGGTTAGTAAAGTGTTAGAGTGGCATTCTACAGATGTTGATCCTCCTCTTTTCTGATAACAAGTCTGATGCTTAGGTCCATCATCTACAACGATTTTGAAAGTCCATCTGCAGCATTTTATAGTTCATAGATGCGGCAAAACTTCAGGGAAAAATTAGTTACCAACAAAAGAAAGCAAACAGGTCAGGGCAGACAGGACGGCTGTGAAGACAACAGTTTTAGATATTCTCATGTGGGACATATCCTATAACATTAATTCATGTTCTCTTTTTATAAGTGGGACAGAAAGAGCTCTGTGAAAATAAATCATCATGAGAAAATCAACTGACATACTATTTGAAGAGAAACACTCTGAACTCTGTGAGTATAATGGGTACTTGAAATTTGCTACTTCCACTAAGAATTAGCAGCATGCCACTAAGACATTACATAAGTAACCAGAAGCTTATTTGATGATATTACATTCAAGAGGCTAGATTTAATACAGGACTAAGCATATACATATGCTGCTCTTTAAGTGTTTGACTGCTTCAGAGATTAAGGTGATACACAAGAAAAATAAAAACCAACTCAAACTGCCCCATGCAAATCCAGAGCAAAATGTCTACCTGCAAGCTATCCTCTGTATTATTGAATCATACAATGGGTTGGGCTGGGAGGTGAATTTCAAGGCCAACCAGTCCAAGCTGTGAGCAGGAGCATTTTCAGCTAGGTCAGGTTGTTCAGAGACCTACTCTCTTTATTCATATAATTTCAAATTTCCCAGACTGCTTCCACTTTTTCTGATGACAAATGCAGGTTAAACTTTCTTGGTACCGTGATCGTGATGCAAACGCAGGAAGTGTTCCATTTCCCAGTGCCCAGCTGTGCTCCAAAGAGGCCAGCTGTACATTTCAAGAATGCTTGCAGTCCCCAAGCTCACAGCTCCCTGTCTGGCAGCAGCATTCTTCTGCTTATCCATTTTACCTTCTGAAAAGCTAACTTAATGGCTGCTCAGCCACCAGTCACCTCACACACACCTGCTCAATTGCTTACAATCCACGTTGCATGAATACACTTGAAAAAAACATTGAAAAGAAAATTATATATGATTTCAAAAACATCAAAGAATTAAGTTGGTACCACGCACTCCGTATTTTCAAGTATCAATAAAACTTTACTGCTGAATAGACATGAGTTAGATGCTATTTTCATTATTTTTTCTTTTCATTTTTTCTACTTCTAAAATTGTAAAAATTGTTAACCAGTAAAACCAAAAGTGCACTGCTGCATTCATGACTTTCTGATTTCAGAGGGCTCCTAAATATTTCTGAGCAAAGGCATTATTTTTGATTCCTTTCTCCATTGTCATTTATATTTAAGATGACAGCTTGCAAAGTTGAAAGCAGTGGCTTCAAAACACTCTAGCTTGCTAAATCAATTCTCTCATGCCAAAATGTTCATTAAGGACATTTGTCTTATAATTTTTATACCTACTGGGTGCTGGTCACACCTGATTTCATGGGAAAGATGTTAAGACAAATGATATCTCCATTCTCATATGAAACAAATAATTTGACCAACTGGTAGTTTCAGGGCTGTACACCACAAAGGAGATTCAACACAGGACCAGCTACCACACAGATGGAATGACATGCAGTGCTAGACTGCAGTCACTGACCCATTCTCAGTCTCAGGCCACAGGTAGATGTTTCTAGGTGATTCCCAGTGTAATTTATATGCAGATTGTGCCTTACTTCACCAGCTAGAGGGGAACAGTAGTGGAGATACTGTGATAAATCATAGTAACACACAGGTACCCTGCATGCTTTCAAATCCTCCATCTCAAAACAAATACCAGCTCATGATGCATTGATGCTCTAGCTCAGGAACTTGCTGAACAAATATTCAGCTCACAGGAAGGAATGAGTGGAACAAACCCAACCAGTTATGAGGATCCAGTACTATTATCTGAATTTGGCAGTATTTTGTAATGCTTTGCATTAACAAAAATGTAAGCTGTGAAGATTCATAGGTGAATGGCATACTTTAGATTTGAAATTGTTTCAGAAGAAATAAAGTTACAGAAATTTAAGTTTAATACAAGAAAAATTTTAAAGAAGTGTCTTCACTTGGAAGAAAATTATTTCTTCCATGAAATCATTTGTGTGAAGTCAACAAATTATTTTTAAAAACAGGGCTAACAATAATCTTCCTGGTGCTCTGGTTTTCCTGAGGATTGGAAATATTTCGTAACTTCCAAAAAATTTAGGGGATGAGAATAGTTTCATTTTTATTCAGGGCTCAACCCCACAAAATTTGATATCAAATGTTGTATCATTACCTGCTTGGCCTTCAGTCACATATTCATGTCTTCTACTATGAGCAGAATGATGGACCTAACCCAGGAAGATACTGGAACATTTTTAGTAAGTGTACCCTCCTGCCACTCCTAAAGTTATTACTCTGTGGCCACATGGGGATTGTTGTCACTGGGTCATGTTAGAGAAACACTGTCAGCCTGGGGTCCTCAGTCATCAGCTGGGAAGAGTAGGGAAAAAATACCCAGGCCTTGGCTTAACCCACACTCACTGAGTGGATGTCAGGAGAAGACCAGACTAACATACAACATCAACCTCCTCCCCATCTCTTTTCTTTCTTATTCCTCCAGTTCTTCTGGAGGCAAAGTAGGTGCACGAACTGCAAACATTCTGGAAATTTGATCTAGTGACAGTAAGATTGTCAGGGAGTAGAGGGCTGTTGAGCCAACGGGATCTGCAGCCCAAAATGTGAACCTATCACAAATATGGTTACCATTTCTTAAGACAAACCAACAGTTTCTACTAAAGATGAAGGTGTTTATCTAGCAAATATCTAGGCCATGGAATGAATAAACAGTAATATCCCAGTTAAGAGACTTGCAGAAGTAATGGCACATTTTTGGGTCAGGAGTGGAACTGACTGCTGGAAGACAGTGGCAATAAACGTGCAAGGGAGTGGTTTTCTTCGGATGAGACTTGGAACTGCCTACTTAGAAACAAGTAATTTATCTGAAAAACCTAAAGAACTAAAAAAAGAAGGTTTGACTTGGAACTGCCTACTTAGAAACAAGTAATTTATCTGAAAAACCTAAAGAACTAAACAAAGAAGGTTTATGGGGGATACAAAGACTACTTGAAGATTATATGGTGGGAGAAGAGGTGTCAGGAAACAACTCTTCCCTCCAAGTGCTCTGAGAGCTTGAAACTGGGCCTCAGTCCAAATATTACTGCATGTGAAATAATGCTGTGTGAAACAATACTGTGTACCACATAACACTGAGCCATGTCTTCTGGGAAGAGGTTGGCATGTGAATTGTAGTGGTTTCATCTCTCTTCAGGGAATGGAACTTCATAGTGGTTTTGCACAGCTGCAGGTAGAGCACTGCTGAAACTATGTCTAAACAGCTGTGGCAGATACAGCCATCTTTGGAATGACTATTTTATTTACTAGCTAAGGTTTAAAAAGCTAATGAGAGATTTAAATGCTATTGTATTTACTAGCTAAGGTTTAAAAAGCTAATGAGAGATTTAAATGCTTATTCCTTATCTTGCTTCCTAAAAATGTTACAAGATATAAAAGTTAGTCTATACTAACAGCTCTACTAAGTTTCATTCGTATTCTGAACCTCAACACAAAAAAGAAAAAAAAAATAGCCAGACTTCAAAACATATGGTTAGAAAAGACACTGGAAGAGCAACATGCACGTCATTTTATCTCAAGAGTTAACTTGACCTGAACAAATGTTTTTTTTAGACTCCAACCACTGAAAACCTCTCACCTGTTCTGGAACTTAACTACCCTTTGCAATTAAAATATTTCTCCTCATGTCTAATGTGATTTGTCATGAAATGTCTTTAAAAAAATCTGGAAAATATGCAGCTACTGCAAAAAGATTTATCTTTCACTTTTCCTTTTGGACATTATTTATCACTTGTTCTTATTTTTCTCTTCTATTACCAAAGAAAACATCAGCCCAATTAATTTTTCCATCATTAATGCATGGAATTTTCTGCCAGGAATATATGATATATGTAGGACTGAAACAAATCGAGAGCAATAGGTGGAGTTCAGCACTGACCTTTAGTTCCACAACTGTGAGAGTCTAGGGTACAGAAAAAGACTCCCCTTTTATTTGATTTGTACAAACTTGGAAGTCTTTCTACGTGATTTCTTTGGTCTCTCTGTGAGTGAACAGGCTGTCAAATACAGGAGGTGAGGGTGCTGAAACCCAGAGCTCCAAGTACACTGTTCTCACCACTGTTTAAAGCACAGAGCCTACTTTGATGTAGAGCTGCCCAAAAATGTTGCCTGGCCTTTCTCTTACCTCAAATCTGCTGATTTCATTTTGAGCTAAATTTGGCTCATTTTGCTTGTTTGTTTTTGTTGGTGTACTTGTCTTCCTATCAGTTCGTTCATCCTGAGCTTGATAGTGAGGATTAGTCCCCAGAAAACTTGTGAGGGAGCCTTTTAACACATGTGAAAGGAGGACACTCTGTCTCTCAGGTAACCCATTTAAGTGCAAGGTCTGCCATGCAGTGTTAGAATTACACACACTGTTTCAGGCAACTGCTGACCCTAGATAATCTCTTTGCTTTCTGAGGAGTAATGAACAAAGAACCTCAACCTGCCACATGGGCAATCATGCCAAGGTCAAGCTGTGGCAAGGAATGAAAGGTATGAGAGAGAATGAGGGTGTCTCAGTCCCTGACATGCCAGCAAGGTGTGTGAGGGGTGTGTGTGGGGCTCTGTGTGGAATGAGGGTAGGTGTGGGCGTTTTCTTGTCCCTACATGCTGCTGCACAGCCCTGCTGACCCTGTCAGTGTGTTAGCAGAAGACAGCTGATTAATAATGGAAAAGAACAAGGCAAAGTCTGGCAACCACAGTCCTAAACTACATTGTTCAATTGTGTGTGAGCCAAACAGGAGCACAACTCAGGAGAGAGGTGGCAGAGAGAAAGAAAGGAGGACAATTAAACTTCAGGTAGGGGACACTTGGATGCAAAGCCAGAGCCTCCTCTCTCCTAGAAAAGATGTTCCAAAACCATCTCCTTGGGGGCTGTCAGAGTTTTCCAGGCAGTTTTCCAGCAGTGATTATTTGTAAACCTCACTCATGTACTTTGAATCCTTTACCTCATCCAAGGTTCCACGTCCCCTGTGGCTACACATGCCTTGCTACTCTGTGCTATCTCAGGCTTTCAGCCCTGTCAAAATCACAGCGATTTTTCTTGCATGACCTGTCTTGTTTCAGGTCTTCCAGTATGTTCCTCAGTCTTATCCCCCTGTTTCTCTCAGGGAGCTCTCACAGCAAACACAGAGGCCTGCAGGTTTTCTCTTGCAACACAAACACAAATCAGATGCAGATTTCAAAGGGATCATCTGATCTTCACTGGCTTCAGCATCTTCTTCTGGTGACAGTGGGTGAATCTAGCAGTCTTTCCTTCTTCCCCATGGCAATATTGCTGCCTGACAACCACACCCCTGGTTTCCATTCCAATTAGCTGTTGAACTGCAGAACAATCCTGTGGGAATACCCAGTGCCACAAGCATCCAAGAGTAGTGCTACCCTAAACAATAGATATGAAATTTGCTTTTCTGCTGCTCCACAACACATGGAGTGCAAGATAAAGCACTGCTCTCTGGAGGAGATCAGATCTGTACTCAACAAGCCTTTTTTGTTTACTTTGATTGAAAACAACATCATATCTGTCCTCAGTTGCTGTTTAAGTGAAAACCAGAACTGCATCAGGTTCCTGATTGCAGAAGCCATCTCTGAATTTCCTGCAAACTCAGATCAAGGAGAATTGCTTCATTGGCTTCCACAGAGACCAATCCAGACAAACCTAGTCCAAAGAAAGGATTATAGGATTACAGAATATATAATATAGAATATATAGAATATATTCTACAGGATTACAGAATAGCTTGGGCTGGAAGGGACCTTACAAATATCTGCATATCATCCCTCCTACAGGCAGAGACACTTTCCACTAGACTAGTTTACTTAGAGTCCCATCCAGCCATGGGAGAGAGGAGAGGTGCACCTCTAAGCATCTTTGTGACCCTCGTCTGGACTTGCTCCAACAGGTCCATGTCCTTCTCATGTTGAGGAACCCAGATCTGGACACAGAGCCCCAGACAGGTCTCCTGAAAGCCCAACAGAAGGATAGAATCACTTCACTAGATCTGCTGGCCAAGCTGCTCTTAATGCAAGCTGCTTTTAATGCAGTGTGATTTTCTGGACTGCACACGCATTGCCAAGCCATGTCGAAGTTCTCATCCACCCTCAAATCCTTCTCCTCAGGGCTGCTCTCAATCCAGCCACTGCCCAGTCTGTATCTGTGCTTGGGATTGCCCTGCCTCAGGTACAGGACCTTGCACTTGGCCTTTTTGTCCTTCATGGGGTTTGCACAGCCCCACCTGTCCAGCCTGTCCAGGTCCCTCTGGATGGCATCCCTTCTCTGCAGCACGTGGCTGCCCCACACAGCACGGTGTCTGTGCAAACTGCTGAGGGTGCCCTCGATCCCACTGTCTGTGTCACTGACAAAGATGCTGAACAGGGCCAGTTCCACACCGAACCCTCAGCTCTGATGTCTACTTGAGCATAGAGCCTTTAACCACATGTAGAATCCTAGAGGACAACAAGGCAAAATATATATGTCTCAAACACTGATAGCCCAACAGCCAACCACGCTGGAAATAACAGCCAAGAATTGTTGGCAGTAACATGCCATGGGAACGAACAAGACGTGGCTGGAGATGGGGGCCCTGTAGAGGTAAGTGCAGAGCTTTTCCAGGACAAAAATCCTTGTTCTGGCTTCTGTAGATAAGCCAAACACAGCACAACACAACCACACGAATGAGGTAAAGAGGTGGGCATGGACTGTAAGGGGGAAACAGGAACACCCATGATGTCTGACAACAGAGCATGTCCCTGATTTATTTATTTATTTATTTATTTATTTATTTATTTCCTTCCTTCCTTCCTTCCTTCCTTCCTTCCTTCCTTCCTTCCTTCCTTCCTTCCTTCCTTCCTTCCTTCCTTCCTTCCTTCCTTCCTTCCTTCCTTCCTTCCTTCCGCCCCTTCCGCCCCTTCCGCCCCTTCCGCCCCTTCCGCCCCTTCCTTCCTTCCGCCCCTTCCGCCCCTTCCTTCCGACCCTTCCTTCCACCCCTTCCTTCCTTCCTCCCTTCCTCCCTTCCTTACCTTCCTTTCCTTCCTCCCCTTCCTTCCTTCCCTTCCTTCTGCCTCATCCATCCATCCATCCATCCATCCATCCATCCATCCATCCATCCATCCATCCATCCATCCATCCATCCATCTCTTACTTCCTCTCTAATTAATCTCTTCCCTTCTCTCTTCCTTTTCATCTTAACCCTTTATCCATGTCCTTATATGGTACGCCAGGGACCAGCTAATACCAATTTCCATGCCGTGTGTCATTTACTAACAAAATGTTGTGAGTTTTGGTGGACCCTATGACTTCTGTTGTTACTTTTGACCACAAGGATTTTTGAATTTTGCACGCTCCCTTCCCTGCAGGGATGGGATGTTATACCACAGCTCTTTGTGTCAATCCAACCAATTCCCTAACCACCAAGTGGTCCAGTCATCAAATCTGTGTCTTTTCAGCTTAAAGGATCTGCTCCATGATCTTGCTGGGCATCTTTGTTGGGATTCATTGCTCCTGAGTTTGGATGTGAAGATCTGTGTATACTGAACAGCTTTTTTGGTGAACTCCAGTTCACTTCAAACTTTATCCCATGGTATTCTGCCAGGCAGATCTCTGAAGAGCCCAAGGTCTGCTCTCCTGACACCCAGTAACAGCAGCCATCCCCCACACCCCTGTGGGGCCATTAAGGTCCTACCCTGCAGTAATATGTGTGTCTCTAACTCCTCTTGTTTTGCCCCCATGCTGGGAGTGTTTCCATAGAGGCAGATGGGAAACACATTTTGGCTTAATCTCCTATGTGTGCTGACTCTGCCAAGGCAAACTGGCCGCTCTGCTCACTGCTCAAGTCGCAGGACTGCGCTGAGTTTTCCCAGTCACACGCCTTTTCTCCCCACTACTACACACAGGCAGCATGAACTACAATTTGTGAACAAATTTACTACCCTTTGGAAACCAAGACTCTGAGAAACAGCAGACATAGGTATCATATATACCATCAATATTTCTGAATACTCAGCAGAAAGCATGTTTTCATTTCTCTGTGTTTGTGAATATGTTTATTTTGTTCATTTTGTGTGCGCAGCATCCATATTAAACAATGCCTTTCTGCAATATGGGCAGCCTCAGTGAGAGGGAATGAGGTCTTGAAAGCTTCAGGAATGGAGATAATTAAATTACTGATGACTAGCAAAGTTCTTCCATTTTGTAATCAGAGAAGAAATCTCCAGAGTAAGCAGAGAACATCTGACTCATGAAGAAGAGCACAGGATCAGAGGCTCAAAAATACTGATTTCGGGTACCTGGAGGGTGGACTGAAATCAGTGCACTGACTCATGACCACGGGGCCCAAGATACAGTACATACTGAAATCCTAAACCTGTTGGGTCCAGTGGAAAAATTTCTCCCCCAGATCCAACTTGTAGCTTCAGTTAAGAAAATCTGGGTCAATTTTATTCTTCAAAGCAGTTAAGCAGGATAAGAAGAAAATTTACATATTCCACAGTAACAACAGAGCTTAATTGCTCATAGGTTACAGAAAAAGTTTAGATTTGCTCCCTGATCACAAGGATGGGGTCAAGCTGCAGAAGGTTCCCATGAGAACAGAGACATTTTCCAGTGATGCAGAGCAGGTGTGTTCCTAGCCAAAGCAGGTTTTGATTTTTTGTGTTTCCAAAGTCTACATTTAGTATTCCACAAGAAAATCTTCCCAGAAGCCAATGGCAGCATCCTGGAAATGGATAAATGCAATTGCTTGTTTGAGTTCAGAAGAATTTATGTTACAGCTACATATCTGATAGCATAAATAAATCTATAGGATATATCTTTCTTTATGTGAGTGCTATGTGAGATGAGAACATGGAGTACAAGCTGCTCATCCTTCTTCCTGCCTCCTGCATTTATTTCCTTTGCCAAATGAAAGCCTTTATTTTAGTACAAGGCTGGTATAATTATTTCCCCAGGATACTGAAGCAATTTAGATTAGACACAACTATTTCTTTTCTATAGCCTGTGTTTACCACATGTGACAGCTCTTTTTTGTTTTGTTTCTTGTTTGGTTTAGGTTTTCTGGGTTTGTTTTTATTTTTGCGTTACTAAACCTTATTTTGAAAGCTCTAGTCCAGTCAGTGTGCTTTAAAAAGAATCTAATACAAGTGCTCCAGAGGAAAAGGAGTGGTTCACCACAGGATGAGGAGGAATATTTTTTCTTGGAGTGCAAAGCATGATGAAGATCCAGATAACTGCCAAAAGAAATCTGGTTTGTACTGTCCCGGGCAATAGGGAATTCATTGTTAGCTCATGAGGCTTAAAAATTAATTATTATCCTGCCTTGCTAGGTTTCTTCTTGGGGAGGTTCAGCATTTCATTGCCTTATTGATCACAGGCACTTTTGCAGATTGGAGCTTGAAGCCAGCTGAAAATTTAGAGGTTGAGCCCTAAGTGGCTGATTCATTTTAAGTTCAGCTTTCAGTAAACTGTGTGAGCTCTCTGTGCCTCATGTCTGCAAATCCTTGGGAAGCCATGAAAGGAAGATTTTTTAAAAAAACAGTTTCTTACTATCAGTTTTGTTTCTAGCATATTGCTACAACATTTCTCTGTGCACACATCAGCTACAGACATAATGAAACTTTAGGTAATCCTTGGTGTTTTGTAGCACAGTAAAAATGGCTCATGAACATGTAGGATGGTGTTATCAGCAAAGAAATAGGTTATTAGACAGCTCATCACAGCAGAGCAAGAAGGAACTTAGAAAGGACTCTGGAAGTGGTACCCTTGTACCTGACTGAAAGTATGCTCCAGGTAAATTTATGGTCCCTAGTGTAGTTCAGCACTATAGCAAGGGATAGTTGCATTTAATTGCAGTCTTCTATTAGGCAATAGTTTTGAGGGAAAGTAAAAGGATAAGTTTCTATCTAAAAATATTCAACAGATTCTAAATATAGATTATTACACAAAAAAAGAAAAAAAAAATTAGAATAGAGCCAACAAACGGGCCCAGGTATAAAAGTAGCACTCATATCACTACTGGTAAGTATTCTGGGAAATAACCTGGGAGGAAAAGAGGCCCTTAGACCAACATTTAGGTATGCAGCCTCAATTTTTCTCTGCTTTCTGTGTGACCATATGGGTGACAATTTCTTTTTGGTGAACAGAGAATTTAAGTAAGATTTACCCTTCTAAAGGGGCTACACTGAGTCTGCTCTGAAACACAGTCATTGCTTACAATGATGCCACAATGAAATATAAGAAGTTGTTTCTGTGTCATTTTCATATGTTATACTGTCCTCAGTAACTTCCCTGGGTTGATAGGATGAATTTGACAGGACAATAAACTGCCTTAAACTTTTCAGGAGGAATTTTTTTTAAGTAACCTACACGAAAGTTGTAAATGCTAACTTTGTTGACGGCACAAGGTAATACAATTCAGCAATAGTAAAAGATCAGGAAATATTAGTTAGGTGATTATCTTTCGTCCTGCTTTGAGACTAGTTAATTGTTGTCATCAATTCCTTGGGGATTCTTCTGTGTGGAATAAATCCTGCCATTGCAGCTAGGATCTAATTAGCACAGCCACCCTGCCAGTACCTTTATGGAGACTGAGGCATTGTCACAAACTCTGAGCCAAGACTCAGTAAAATCAAAGGTAGTTAATCAATTAGTTTCAAACCTTTGACACACTCTTGCCTCTGAAGTACAAAGTCTATTTCTCAATCCCATTAACTGGCAACAGAAGTGAGAACTCTGACATCAAAATGCTTTAAAAATAGGAAGAAAACTTTTGACATCCAAAAGAGCAAGTAGGAAATGATGAGTGTTAATTCATATGCGCAGCTTTTCAGAAGGACATGAAAAAATGAAGGGCAAGTAATTTCTTTTTCTCTAGACCTTTCTGAACTGGCATACCAGCCTCTTCCTTACATAATTCAAGGTAGTTTTCTTGCTTCCGAAGAGACTCGAAAAGACATGTTTGTAGTGAAAGCTGGCAAGGGAAAATACCTGGTTCATCTCAACAACCAACCAAAGAGCATTAATGGTGCTATAGTGGGAGATCCACTCAGTCTGTTTGGTGTTGCTATAGTTGGGTTGGTATGACAAACCTGAAGAACTGTTTTCAACTGTAAATAGCCATGGCATAAAAAAAATCTCAGACCATTGCAACAGCAAGCAACTAGCTGGGCTGATAATTCAAAACCTACTCTGGAGATGAAGTGCATGTTTATTTCCTCTGTGTGGAATCAGCTGTTTCTCCCAGGCATACCTTTGTCCTATGGCAACAAGACAAAGGCATTTCATCTCCTACTGGCATCCATTCACTAAAGTACCAAAAGGAGCCTTTTCAAAGGCTCTTGAGCATTTTCAATAAATTTCAAAATCTCTCAAGGTCCTGGTTGAGGTCTGCAGTTTTTCTTGCCCTCTCCATATATGCAGGACCTCACAGCAATTCAGACAGAAGGGTATGGAACAGCTGAAGTGTTAATCTCTCAATGCATGGAAGCATTCATCTTCCAGACAATGAGTCAAAAAAGAGTAACAAGCCCATTTTCTTTCTCTTTCTTGATCTAATTGGGGGGGATTTTCTGCCATAGTAGTGGATGGAATGCATGCAGCTCGTTGGATTTTTGTTGTGCCCACGTCAAAAAGCAGCAGTTCAAAGAAATTACTTATGGGGTAACTGATACCCAGCCATGCTCATCTTATCCTCTGCAAACTAAGCAAAGGAAAGCTGACTTTCTATTTTACTTTCATATTGTCTGAGCACTTTGATATTATTAATGAAACTTCCAGTAGGTGGGTGTCGGGTGTGGGAAGCAGAGCAAGAGGACAGAGAGACCTTAAATCACACCTTGGAGGACCTCAAGGGACAAGGACTGTTGGAAGGGAGCACATCAATAACTGAGGTTGCACATAAACGTGACCATGCACATCACCAACGTGCTCAGCTGATCATGCTGCTCTGTATCCCAAACACTCTTTATCACCTTCCCATCATAAAATATCTGTACATGCCTTGCAACACCATGAGCCACTAGGAATCCTATTACTTCAGAAATTATATTGTTTCAGGCCATTAATGAATAATTATTCTTCAAATGCAAAAAAAAGGAGTAATTAAAAAGGTCAAGTAAGAATACACCTGACTAGCTTTTCTGGGATCATATGAGCTTTTTTGCATCAGCTGCTTGGAGTTTTTGGTCAAAGCCTCAGCCTTTTTGGTAATGGGCCTAGTTATCTAAATTGCTGCTAAAGTCTGGAATCTTTTCATGTAACAGTTTTTGTTGAAAAACTGGAGAAAAGCGCTTTCAAATCTCAGTCTTTTCTGAGAAGTCCTGTGTTAATGGAAGCATGCCTTTTACTAACAACAGAGTTCTTTAAAAATTAGTACCGTGCAAGTACATGGAGAAGTTAGCACAAACTCAGTGACAAACCTAGGATACTGATACTAAAAGAAGGAACACTGTGGCCTTGGAGATGCACGTGAAAAAAAAAGGCTCTATGTGTGCAGAACAGAGAAGCCACCAATAAGCTCAACCCACACTACAGCCTGGGCAGAACAAAGAAAAAGTAGAAATACTTCCCTGTGTCTGAGCTGTCTGGGCTGCAGGAGTGAAAAGAGGTGAAGTTTCATGCCCACTGATGGACAGGTCCTAGCATCATGACAACAGGTCAAGCAAGTGGATACCCTGCGATTACCTTTCAGATCTTGCTTAGCAGAGGCTGATGTGTCTGAGTTCAGGTACTTATTGTTCTTGACCTTATGTGCTTCATGGGTGGAAATCTGCAGGATTTTTGTCAGAGAGATTTGTAGAGTGTGGGAGGGTAGGAAGTTTGCACATTGGCAAAAAAATAGTGCGCAGATTTTTAAGTTGGGCACAAGCTTCTAATTCTGGAGTATTTTCAAGAAGAGTGGGAAACATGGTGTGCATCTCTTTGCTGATAGAAAATCTCCCTTTTATTTATATATTCATGCATTCTCGGCATCCTTACTGGTAACAGCTTGCCTGTCACTTTCTCAATGTGGCAGGTTCCTCAGCCCCAGTTCCTGCTCTTGTTTGACTTCCTTCTCACCACAGAAAGAAACTAGCCCCTCCCATTTACGTGTCAGGAGGAAAAAAGCCTAAGTCTTAGAGAGACACAGCCTCTGATTGTCTGAAAACAAGCACAACTCAATGACATAGCATGATCACAGCTGGCTCTAAATGTACCTGCTTGCTCTCTAGACTGCCCCTCAATATTCCATCTCTCACCTGCTTCCCAGTGCAGCCACTGCAAGCCTGAGGACTGTTATTATTCAGTAATGCTGTGTGAAAATATTATTTGCTTAGTTATTCAGCCTTGCATTTGGAAAATAACTTTTCTGGGGCACTAACTTCATCAGCCTTTATCAGAGCAAGTATGTGGCTCCCAGGAGAAGAAGGTGCCAGCTCATGCTGGAGGAGAGACAGAAACACTGCAGACAATGGAGAACGCAGGAAGCAGAAAGGTTATTTGCTTCAATGAATTTAATTAGGAGACATTAACAATATTTTTCCACTTTGCCCTGTGGCTCTTCCTGCTTTGATATAATCTGAAAAGTATATTTAAAACAAAAAGCAAAACTCCAGACACTAGAACAATTACCCTCTGAACCTTACCTTAGAAATGCAGGCCATTTCTACAGCAGAAGAGACCATGTCTGGGAAGCTACACAGCACTGGGTTCATGTGTCCAGGTGCTGACAGCAGGAGTCTTACAGCGGTGGCTTCTGTGACAAGAATTCAGGGAATGCCCTTTGCCAGAGACAGCCATCTCCAGCTCCAGAGAGAAACAGACTGCAAACTGGTTTAAGGCCATGACTAAGATTACCTAAGCTGCCTCTTTAGCATGATGTTCTCCCATTTTGGGCATTCCTCTACACAAGGGCTTTGCAATGAACCTGGCAATAGAAGTTGAGGGGTGAGCACTTTCCCAATAGTTTGACAGCTGCAAGTCAAGCATCTGTTCAAAGCCCTTCTAGCCAGTGGGGAGAGGCACACACTGTGGGCAGCAGTGCATTCCATTCCAAGGTGTGCATCTGGAACATCATGCTGTCACGTATGCACTTCTCCCTACCAAGTACCAAGGAAAAAATGACTGCCAGCTCAGGTGGAGACAATGAACAGCTTGATTGCAAAAGGTTGGTAAGGCAAACTCATTGGTGAACCTGGTTTTCCCTATAATGATCCCAAATATTCCCAAAGCTTTCTCCTCACCTGAATTCATCTCTCACTCTGATCTCTACAGATGCCCATTGTGAAGTCCTTCAATTTTTTAAAAAACAGATACTTAGTTACCCATTCTCATTCTGACTGATTCACTAAAACTAGAAAGAATTGAGATTATTCTTCCATTTTTTCCCTCCCTCTTTCTCTCTCTCTCCCCCCCGCCCCCCCAACGCCACCTCCTCTTACACATAATCCATTCCTTTGACAGAAACGGAAACAACCATAAAATTGGGTTCAGCTAATGAAAGCTGGTAATAGCAGTGAGATAGATTCCTGCAATTCTCGTTTCCCTACAAGACCTTTTTGTTGCATACCAGACATTTAGCTCTTTTTAAATCTGGTGCCTATCATTTTGAGCAGACCAAAGATAAGTGTCACTATCTCTGATGACTAATATGAAAGACCTTCCACAGAGTTAATGGGTTTCCAGTCAGGATGATAATATTCACTACCTGCCCAAAATTATAATTTCAGCAGGGGAATGTACAGTAGGAATAGATGAACTCTAGCAATGTCAAAGCTTGATGCCCCACCTCACTAACCCCGTTTCCCTCTGTAATCTGTGGACCTTTTTCAGTGATGTGGCTAAGCTGGATAATTCCTTCCAGGAAAAGGTGAGCCTGGATGAGCCTGGAATGTTTTTTTTCTGCACATTCTGAGCCACAGTAAGAGCCATCTTCCAGCAGCTCTTCTCTTTGGGTTCTGGCCTGCAACCACTGCTCTCCAACAATCTGAGGTCCACAAAGACTGTCTCCTTCAAAGGAGCTAGTGGGTCTTAAGCTTTGCGTGGCTGCAGGGTATTTAAATCTCATTTGCTAGTCAGGCTTCAGGAGAAAATTTTCTGTTTCTGGTGAGAATTAAGATATTGCTCCAAGAAGAGGTTTCATCAGATACCCCTTTAGGACAATCTGAAGAAATGATGCCAGTAGCTGTGTGTTGGGACAACCTGTGAAACTGAACACCATGTATGTTTCTTGCAGCAGAGGGGGATAAGACTGAAAGAGAAAGGGATCTTGGGCAGAGTGTGTGAAGGTCCACAGTTGTCAGAGTCAAGTGCAGAAAGACAGAGCATAATGCTGTATAAAAATATTATCCTCTTAGCATTTTTCTGGTATGCACTATCTAGGAGACTACAGTGACTTTGTCTTCCAGCCATTACATTAAAATTTTATAGCCTTGTTTCAGCATCCCAAGTTCTTTCCAGTCCAGGCACTCCCCTAGCAACTGTTTCCTTCACTGCAGAAGATTAAAATCATAGCAAGGTCTTCTGCTGGGCTTCAAGCAGAGCAGTTGTGCTGTGGTTTGAACAAAGGACCCCATTCAGGTTCCTTCCTTTCTACATTACAGTACTCAGATTTATTCCTTAGGTTCAGGGTGAATAAGGAGGAAATTTTAAGTAGAAAATATGGATTTGTGGTAAAGTGATTTCTGTGCCCACCAAAAGGGGAGGGGAGACACAGTCACAGGTCTTAACAGCCCAGGCTTACTTGCTTCTTTATATGCAGGAGGGATAGATCACTGTCTGGACTTAGAAGGAAAAGAAAGGACAAAAGAAACCACCACAGCTGAAAATGTCTAGCAGGAATACAGCAGCACAGGAAAATTGTAAATACAATGTTACAAAAAGAAGTTGCTGTTCTGAGGAGGGTTGCAAGAATTAGGATAATATTAAATGATTCTGCTCTGGCAGCAACTACTTTCAACCATCAGCAGTTTAGGGTCATCATGAAACCAAGCTTGTATTTGGGTTGTCATATTTATCTCTCCTCCATGAATGAATGTATTTTTTTTTTTTAAATCTTGTTATATTTCTCATTTTCAATTCTATTTAAAGACTTCAGAAACGACGCTTGAAAACTGTGTGCAAGTTGCAGTTGCTGCAACACACCTGAAACTGTGACAAGGATTTCATAAGATCTGCAAAGCCTTACATCCCTGCTCCTCTGATGAGCTGCTAGGGTGACTTGCCAAATCCCACTCTTACTGGGCATCTCTGAGAATTGGCTGAGATGGGTGCAATTCTCATACATTCTTCTGAGCTTTCATTTTGCAGCATCATCCCTCAGGTGCTCTTTAAACAACAGCTAGAGACTGAACTACTGCAATAAGATTAAATTTCAGAGAGCAGGAAACCGAGCGAGTGTTGTGGGTGGATGTGAGCACTCTTTAATATGAAGGAGTACTTGTTCACTAAAAAGGTTATTATTCAACCAAATGCAGCACAGTTAGATAGCCTGCTAAGAGGTAATTATATTTATTCAAAGATATATGCATAGGGCTAACTCTACAGCCACATGGAAATATGAGTTCTAGCAAAGACTGAGTCCTGGAGAACATGCCTTCTAAATGGTTTATCTCGCCCAAAGCTTTAGTGCTTTGGGTGAGATAAACCAGTTAGAGTTGGGACATATGCTTAGAGAAACACTGGTGCACAATCCTCCCATTCTTTTAAAGCTTTTTAAAAAATCAAATGAAACTTAAATATTTAGTGAAATCACCTCTTTCCAATTCCTCATTTGTCTTCTCTGTCTCTTTTCTAGGCAGAACTGAAGTAGTTTTTCAGCGAGTGCATGTCACAAATACTGGTAATTTACAATTGGTCAAAAAAAGCTCAGAAACACGTCACCTCTTTTCTATGTTTTGGAAGTGTATAATTAGAAAGAAAAAAAAAAGCTTTTGACATTTCACTAAATACATATCAAATAATCATAAAATCTATCCTATAGATTTACCACACTGTTATTTATAATTAAGTGTTATAGTAAGACTTTATTGAACTCACTTAATACTGTTCTGAAGACACAGACACAGGTCAGAAATTTCTTCCTAATTTTCCAGATGTACTAATTTCTAATTGCTATGCTTACTCTTTTCTGAGGTAACCCCATCCATATCCTTTACCAATTTACATTTTATAAATATTAAAGACACTGGGGCCATATTTTATTTATTACTTTGTGTCCTCTGATCTTCATACAAACTTTCATTTCTTAATATATTCCTTAATACAAGATTGCATTTTCAACTGTGGTTTCAAGCTCACTTAATGTTCAAAAAAGATCAATTAATTCCAATTAACATTAATTCAAGTCTCTCAGTGATCCCTTCTCCAAGCAGGGATCAGTCCTGGGACTCTCCTATTTCTTCTTCTCATCGCTGCTCAGCTGAATAATTTTTACAAATATTACTCTGCTAATTTCTTCAGAGCGCTTGCACAAGGCAATCTGCTTTGCCTAGTCTGCCAAAATCTAATGTACAGGAGTGCTTTGCCTTTCTCCACACCACATGGATGGTGTCTCAGCCAGACTCCATCTCTTCTTACAGTATTGGAAACCAGTGGGATTACTGTCTCGTGCTGTAAAGCCCTACAGTTAAGCAGGCATAGGTGGTTCAAGGAACAGGGAGTTTTTCCAGCTTTGCCACCAAATTGCTGCATCATCCAGATGATATCACTTAACTCATTTTGCCTCCATGGTTTTTGTCTTTTCTCAGCTATCCTGAGCTCCTTATGAGCCATTTTTTTGGCATTCCCTAACACCACAGAAGTCAATGGTACTTTTGCTTTATCTTCGGCTTTAAAAAAATCCTCAAACTTTTGCAGTTTTGAAAAACTGCAAAAATCAAACTTTCCATGTTTGATTTTTTTTTTCTTCCTCAGAGCCTGAATTGCTTTAGTAAAATCAAGACATTCCACTTACACTGATCTTTTCACTTGCTGTCAATAAGTCCTTTTTTAGAAGAGCTACTTCAGTCTTACATGAAACAAGTGTTTCCTGAGACAGGGATGCAGCATCAGGCCACAAGCATTTGGTTCTTCTCTTGCTAGATCAAACCTTTTTCAAACTGATGTATTTTCTTCAAGGGTCTTCAACATCAGTGTTTGCAGCCACATTTTCTGCTCTGGCAAGGGGTTGATGGAACTTTCACAGCTATCCACTGCATACATTCTTCCTGCTGAACAGTGATTTTCTTTAGGTCTCTAATGCTCCTTTGACCAGAGTGGAGATACACTTTCGGCAGTCAGCTCAAATTTGTCTAAAATTCATCCTGCACCTCTCTGTGCCTCTGGGACAGGCAAAGAATTTGAGCCAATGAGGCTGCAAGTACTCCTACCAGGAAAGGGGAAAAGCAACCTGAAACCCATTCATATTTCAAAAAGGTGGTTCAATTCTGGCTGAAAGCATCAATGGTTTAGGGGTAGCTATGTGAAGTCAACTCATCAGTAAGCAGAGCTGGTCTCCTATCCTAACATCATCCAAAACATAATTAAGTGTTTCATTCTTTCCTTTATTTTTCTGAGAGAATGCAAAGCAATTTCCAACTGTAGGAAAAGGTTTTATCATTCAATGCCTTTCCCCCCTTTTTCTTTCTTTTAAAAATAATACATAATTTAATGAGATTCAAGAATGGCTCTCAGTAAAGCTGCAACTTTTGAAAGAATTGGATCTGCCTTTATTTCCACCACTGAACCACAGGTTTGATTGCTGAAATTAATTCCACAGCCATTGTTATGTCACATGATGATTCAGATGAATTTTTCATGGGACATAGTAGCTCTTAATCTGTCCTACAGTAGAAAAAAACAGATTTTCTCTTCTTTCTACACACAGCTGTCTGTCTCCTTAATAAAAACATTCATTAGGTCTAGGGCCAAGGACGAATCATCCATTAGACATAAAAGCTACCTATTTGACAAAGATTCTGTTGCCAAAATCTTTATTTCTTTAGTAAGTATTTCAGGCTAACAATTTGGAAGAGATAATACACCAAGTCTAAGAATGTCCTATTATAGCGTGAACCAAACTTCTAACCTCACACAAGAATCAATTCTTCCAACCTCATATCATCAAATGCAGGCTCACTGGCTCTATGTATTTTTACTTCTGTTCCTGATGTACCTACCCAGCCAGCCTAATATCTAGTACCTACAATCTTAGTCATCCAAGTTTCCTCTTTTCACTTCAGTGCTGTTAGCTTGCATCATCTTTGGCTGTGAATGACTTTTTTGAACTTTACCTCACACACATTGATTGTGCCTTCTGCACCTGGAAAAAAAAAAAACTTCCAGCATTATTAACAGTTGTGCAAAATTTATTTAATAGTCAATTAATAATATTGGAACTATTCTTTTTGGGGACTAAGGTTTTTTTTAAATAAACATCTTATTGTCTTTAATTCTGCCAGTTCTAGAGTTCTGCTTCTGCTCTTATTCTTCCATTACAAATTTTGGTACATATTAATAATAATCTTGATGGTACTATTCTTTCACATTTTCTTCATTCCAGTGTATTTTTAATTTTTAATACTGATTTTTTTTTTCCCCTCCAAGACTGCCAGGACTTTTGTATAATGTGGGCATGCACATGAAAACATTTCTTCAACAGTTTTAAATTATTAATTATGTTCTCCTAATTAAATATTATGTTCTAGCTCTTTTAGCCCATTATTGTTTTGAACTTTCTAAAGCCACCCACCAAAATATTTAAACTTAGCCTTGCAAACATATTCAGACAATAATCTGAGGCTTAAATCTGAGACTAATACACCCTCAAGTACTGAAATGGATTCCTACTTTCTGTCAAGATGAGGCCTTTAGATAGAATTTCCTGGGACTGGCCAATTGGCTTCTGGAACAAGTGGCAGAGATCTACCACCATTTGCACACACATTGAAGTTTCTTGCATGAGTTATTGACACAAATAAAGCAAAATTCATCAGGACTTAAAGAGTTGAAGGACAGAGAAAATACTGCCAACTCTTCTTAATTAGATAGAGAACATCTCCAATCGTGTAAGAAGATATTACATATATAATATCAGGTTATGATATTTTATTATCAGCTGACATTTATTGGTTAAAAAATGTGAAATCACCTACGGACTGTGTGAAAAACAATCATGGAGCAGAAAGACTGATACCTTGTGTCAGATAACCCATAAAAAGCTATCCCATGAACACAGAAACCAACAAAACACGTTTAACTCTCCGCACAGAAAGCATTGCAAAACTTTCTCCTTCGCAGAGCATGCAGTGTACATGGCAAGACAATCCTGCCCTTTTCCCCAAAGAATACGCAGGTTCAGAGCAAAGAATCAGAACACAGGCAGTTCTTATTCAACAGACAGGAAAAAACAGCCTTCAAGTGGAAAAGACAAAACATGTTTGGATTAGCATAACAATAAAAATATTCATGTATTGATCTATAAATTTGCCGTTAAACAAGTTAAATAATGCGGGACATTTCTCTGCAGTTTCTAAATAAAATTATAAATAAAATAGTCAGTTACTTTGAATTGTAGATAACATTTTGGGCTGTTTTTCTAAGTGGAAAAATATCCATGCATTTATTACCCTGTTTAAGCTTATAATCAGCAACCTACTGTGACTCTGAATTAATTGGCATTCTTTTTTTTTTTTCCTGCTCTGGGGGTGGTGTGGAATCCAAATGTGATAAGAGTCATAGACTCAAAAGAAGCTTGTACCTGTTCTTGCAATGCTCTGTGATGGTGTCCACAGTGGGATGTCTTCTTAAATGAATGGTGTAGCACAAGAGCTAGGAAGCATGACAGATTTAAGTTCTGCTGTCATTATTAGGATAACACTCTATAGTAGAATGATTAGTAACACTTCTCTCTCATGGTATTCTTCTCTTAGCTGCGGTATCATCTTCCTAAAATGTTCTGCCTCCCAGCTCAAGGCAACCGGCTGAATAAAGGAGCCAGAGAAGGACCTGCAGCACCATAAACCAGTGGTTCAAGTAGGATGGAAGAAATCACTGATCACTGACAAAAGCCTCTCATGTAGTAGACCCCACCACACCCTGTCTCCGCATCTGCTTTTCCTGTCACTTTTCCAGCTCTCTAGGAATGCCCACAAGACAGCGGGAGCCTTGTGGGCACACACAAAGCATATGCTGCCCTTCCCCTGAAGGACCAGGGGGACCACATCAACCATCTCACAGCCTTATCTCAGACAAGAGATGGAAACAGAAGCTTCCAGACCAACAAAAAGACCTTCCTGATCAACAGTCCAACCATTTACCTAACACCACTGCGCTCACTTCTAAATCCCATCCCCAGCTGCCACATCCACACATTTGTTTAACACTTCCAGGAATCCTATTCTCCAAGCTATGCTGGAGGTGAATGTTACTTCATAAATGTTACATAAATGTTACCTCAACTTTCACCCTGTCACAGTCACATAACTTCTATTTTGGAAAGCCCGAGGCTGCTTACTGGGGTAGAATTTACTGCAATTCCCAGATTATAAAGCTGCTGTAATTCCTGAATTTTCACAAGCACTACCCATAACTACAAATTAGGTTCTTTCCTTTAAATTTCTACTTTTGTAAATCAGAAACCATCAGAAGTTTTGCCACTGTGACTAGGATCATATTGCATACAAACTGGAGGTTTTTAAAGGAGCTGAGCTGCATTAAATAGCATAATTGCTAGAAAGTGCACAGATTACACTTTTAATTAGACTTGTGATAACAGTTTTGTGTTCTGTTATCAAAACCATGACAAGACAGTCCAACATAGCTTTTTCTTAGTTCTGCACCAACTCATAAATTAGTCTGTTTCACAGGCATCATGTTGTGCAGCTTCCAGTTTGATTTTTCATTCATATTGTGATGTTGTTCACTGTGTCCTTGAGAACACTAAAGCCAGGGAGACCTGGCATCTCCTAGTGAGACCCAGGTGCTTTAATAACTTTTATTCCACTTAGACAACACTTCAAAGCTTTCAGGTTTGATTTTAATTAGAGGAGCTGGGATATTTTTAGTATCTTTTAAGCAACTTCCTTACTGCACAATCATGATGCTCTGATTACAGAAGACTCAGATAACAGGCACTGTGCAATGCTGTTGTAAGATAACTGTACCAGAAAGAACCATAGTTTTGTGCTATGGGGCTTTTACCAAACTCCTCCAAAGCTGCAGGTACCTAGAGTTAAGCTTTGAACTTGTTACTTTAGATTTCTTCGTCAGAACTGTGTACTAAGTTACATGTGCACAGCAGTGCAGAGCTTACCACATTGCTTCTGAGTCATCTCTGAGCAAATGTCGAGAAATTCTCCTAAAAACAGCAGAGCTGCATTTTCTGCTAAAACTTGCAGGGTGTATGGGGCAGGGGGCGGGGGGAACGGAATGGATTTCCTACTGTTTGGTGCTATCAGGACAGACAAAACATCTGCAGTGTTTCTCTGCATCTCAACTACCTCCATCCTCTGTGAATCAACAGCTGATTCCTCAACTCCAAATCACATCAGATTTGGGTGGAATTGAAGAATTTTTACATTTAGATTTTGAACCAAAAATTTAAATTTATTCCTGAACTACTTTCCACAACTAAACAGTCCGTAATAAGCAGTCCAGTCAGCCAAATAAGTAACTTCACTAAACTTGAGGTATACTTTTTTCTTTTCTGGACATCCTTACTAAAAGCAGATGACAAATCAAAGACAGTCTTTCACAGAGCTATTGTGATTATGCCAGTGCTCCTATTTACACTGCTCTGTACTTAAGACACTTGCCAAGATACACGTTGTAGAATTAGACAGTGAGGAGCTTCACACTATCATCTCCTACCATGACTTCAAATATTGGTTTTGTCTGCCTCAATAATTTAGGAAAAAAACACAAGGGGTGCCCAAAGCACCAGGATGGGAAAACAAATTGTCCAAGTAGTGAGACTTCTTAAAAAACATAATGTCACTGAGCTTGAAACCTTTTACTGAAGAAGGTTTATCAAAGGTATGGTTTCATAATTGTCTTAAGCAGATTTAATTTATTTTAGTGAGTTCAAACTCTGTTGTTACTGTCAATAATGTGGCACCTCTAACATACACACATTTATGTATGGATCATTAAACTGAACAAATGAGACAAAGACTTTAGACAGGTAAGTTTCCAGTTACACAGCGTGGGAGTGCAGAATCTGAGGCCAGCCTTCTGTCCCTGGTGCCCTTGTAAGTGCCCTCAGTATTCCAAAGTGCCAGGTTTGCCCTTGAGAAATAGCCATATTTTGCAGAGAGAAGCTGCCTGTTGGAAACCCAGAACCAGCCAGGAGAAGGAAAGGAACATAATCTTGTTTGCTTTGAAATCTGATTTTGCATTAGCGAGCCAAGAAGAGATCAGAAGCGGTGCTGGAAACATGAACTGACCGTTTTATTTGAACCACGCAAGTGAGCGGCTAGAAGGCAGAAGAGAAAAATCAATACAAATGTTGGTCTCTTGAGTTCTCTCATAATCTCTGATTTCTTTTGCCCTATCACTGTGATGATGGCTTCTGCCAACCAAATTCACTCACGGATTCTTGCTGGAAGATGCTGTAAAAAATATTGCGGTTCAGACCTGTGACTCCAGTCTCTGGAAGGGCCCAGAGGATACAAAATGCCTTTTACACAGGCTCCAGTGCGACATGTCAGAATGAGAGGCAGATTATGAGTAGTGTGACAGGCCTTTCTCCTTGACACTCACTAAGCCTGTCAAACAAGGTCGAGAGCTACATCTCTGAGAAAATTGAAGCTTAAACAAGGGACTGCACACACTTGTCAGGGGAAAGAGCCTTCAGAGTATTCCTGAACCAGTTAGATTCCTGTTCCTTTCCTCACAGTGTCAGATGCCCAGCAGGAACAGACATAGGCTTGCCAGCTTCTTATTCCACATTCACACACAAGCTTCAAAGGGAAAACCTGAAGCACCCCCTACCCTCCACCTCCAAATCTACACCACAAAGATGCCTTAAACCACTTGCCACACACTCAGCCTGAATGACAGAGTAGACATTCATCCAAAGGTGGATCTGTGCATTTCCATTTTTTTCTGTTTGCAGATCACCCCTCCCTAGCAAACATCTTGGAAGTGGAAAGAATACTTTCACAAAGCACTGAAATTTGCCAACAGTACATTGCTTTCCTTTGCAGCAACCTGTAAGAAAAGTAACATATATTCTTATGCTAACCCTGTATTTAAAACCATTGTTTTGGGATAGTATGATCACTTTTGAAACACCTGTAGAGAGATGTACAGTATTCCCACTGTCCAAATCCCACTTTAGCAAGAGCTTAATACAATGCCCCTTTGCAGCTCTCAGCTCAATCTGTGGTCCTCAATTCCTCCTCTGGAATCCATCTTCTTCCTTAAGGCAAGGGAGAAAGGCAAATGAAGAGCAAAGGCACACCTCAAGACTGAGAGACTCTTTCAGAACCACATACAACTTATTGCCTTTTTTATTGAAAGTCAGGATGAAAACCAACTCTCTGTAATAGGAA
This sequence comes from Fringilla coelebs, assembly GCF_963513975.1. Taxonomy (NCBI): domain Eukaryota; kingdom Metazoa; phylum Chordata; class Aves; order Passeriformes; family Fringillidae; genus Fringilla; species Fringilla coelebs. The sequence continues at coordinate 64,217,730 of NC_140031.1, read as the reverse complement.
GGATGGATTTGAAAAGGCTAGAAGAGAGATGGCACACGGATAGGAGGAAGTGGTGATGTACTTCCTGATTTACAAAGCACCATCAAACTTGCAGGAGTTAACTAAAATGCTTTTGTTAAACAGCATCAGACTGACAGGACCCTGTCAGTGAGAATTTAGGGAACTTACTGCTCATTCATATTTCCAGAATGCTCTGTGTCATGTCCAAGGCTTTGCTGAGATGCAAGCATGACTCAAAAATATCTCTCTCTGTTCTTTATAACTTTCCATTCATCTGTCATATCGGAGCTGATCAGAAGGACAAGCTCTGCAGAGAAGAGCTGCAGTATTAGCAATGAGATATGGATAGAGACTGTCTCAGAAGATCTGGTCTTCTAAAACTTGCAGCCTTACTTCTGGATTAAAAATCAGCTAAATTTAAGCCACAAATTTGAATTCCCATCTTGAGATAAACTCCCATGTTATTGGAAAATAACTGACAGTGGACAGGGACAGAAATGTCTCCCTTGTCATTCAAACAGAGACTGTCTGCAGAAATCGGTGGTGCTGCCCTTACTTCATTGAAGACAACTTACTAAATCCTTCCCTTCTAAACAAACCTAATCATCCCTGCAAATTACAGCTTATTGATAACTGTGACTACAACCCCAGAATGTAGGAAGCAAGAATTTTATGGCCAGGTATGCAGCTATATCAAGCACACAGACATGTTGAAGCTGATTCTCTGCTTCTGTGCTACACTGCTTTTCCACTTTCGCCTTTGCAGGCCAGGTTTATAGTTTAAATTGGTACGTTCTGCCTAAAATATCTTAGTCACTCATTAAATAGAAGAAAGAAATGCTTTCAGCACCATCCACTAGTCAACATCCAGGGATTCATCAGAAAGCTCCTAATATGAGAGAACAGTTGAGGGATTTTCAAGAAAGGTACACTGGGATGCCTCTATCCCCAAAACAACTTGGCAGCAGCTGGAATAAACTTTCAATCAGGCATGCAAGTCCTGATTAAAAAGCACCTAGAAACCCCACTGTGCTTTCTGTATTATCCAAGGGGCAATTTATCAGCTGCTTTTCTCACAGCAGCCTTGGACTATTTCTATCTCTGGCTGAAGAATCCTTCCTCTAAATTACAGTCAGCCTGTTAAAGAAGACAGAATTTACATCCCTATAACTGAGCATGAAAGAAATAATCCAGCAGCTGTAAAATTAATAGTGAAATCCTACAAAACTCTATGGAGTCAATTTCAAAAGTAAGCTCAGCCATGTTATGACCCTAAATTCCTAAGGGGCTGCTGGGAGGTCTGGCTTGGGACCCACAGCATAAAATCAGTGTACATACTCCACAGTACTTGGTTTAGACTGATACTCTTGAGAAGACCATGTAAACAGTTTCAGGAAATAATGGAAGATTGAACATGATGGCTTGGAGTTGAAAGGCTGCATTCTCCCTCCCTCCATCCTAACCAAAGAAAAGAAATTCCTCCATGAATCCTTCAAATGAATACAGACTCAGGTTGTCTTTGCTTTCCAGCAGGAATAGACATAGAGAAAAGATTCAAGGGTGTACCAAAAAGCAAAGGAGAGAACCTCAGAAAACCATAGACAACAGAAATTATGAAAAAGCAAACATTTCCCAAAAAATTCCCTGCTTCCCTCCTGGCAGCAACCAGTCTGTCTTCTCCAAACTCTCACACAGTCAGAGGAATGTCACAACCTTTCTTCTGCATCAGCCTGGAGCCCCAGAGAGGGCACGTTGCACTGGAGTCTGGTAAGATTAAGTTGGCCCTATTCATGACTGCCTAAAAACCAGCCAGTGAGGGACAGAACTCTTGAGACCCTCAGGAAGACCATATGAATTGCCAATCACTATGAACAGGGCATGCAAACTGTCCTGTTCCTTCCCAGCTTAACCATAAGCAATATGAGTCCACAGGGAATGAAGACACAGAGCAGGCAAGGCTACACAACTATGACAAGGAAGGCATGGTTAAAACTTTATCACCCTGTCCCATGCATGAACTCAGACCTTGCCTTGGATTAGCCCTTCTTCTTTCAGGCATGGGCTGACTAATCCCTTCTGACAGTCTTAAATCCCAAACTGATGTAGCTGAGAGCACTGCCAGAGCAGATGCAGAACTTCATGCTGATGCCAGGACAAAGTCACATCCTGCTCTAAGGAAGCACCAGCATTTCAAAAGCTCAGCCTGGCTCTGATGACTTTCAACAAAAAAGAATGATGCATCCATTAGCTGAGCCATGAAGGTGCCAGGCTGCATTCTCAAGCAGGCATAACTCCACTGGTCTCATTAATTCCTGGTGAGTTATCTGACCATTCAGGACTCAGATAACAAACTGCCAAAAGAAGAGACATAATGTGGCTATTGCCTGATTAGAAGCACTAATGGGAGCTCTTTGGCTGCAGCAAAAATGGAACAGACCTTTTAATCTTGTTTGGTGACCTTCACAATCCTTGAATTAGCTTGTCCTATAAGAGAATCAACAAATGTACAAGCCCTTCCCCTTGCATCTGATTTGTAGGCTAGGAAAAGAAAAGTTACATGAAAAACAATGGTGCAGCTATACTAAATAGAGGCAATGGTACTGATCAAATTACTCTCCAGTAATTGTCTGCATTTTGACAATGACACAGGCAGCATGGTAGTATGATCCAGAAGGATTCCAAAGGACAGAGCTGCCTACCTTTAAAGTTAAGATGAATGAAAGATTTAAAGTGGTTGTGTTTAAAAAAACCCAGAGCTCCTCCAGCCACTTAGTCAAATTTTATACCATCCTGACTGAGGTTTTTTTCTATGAACGGAAAAATATTTTATTCCCCAAAGCAGCAGAGCAGCAAATAAGCTCTTCTGCTTTTTAATGTTTTCCCTTTTTGGGTTTTAACCAAGAAAAGATTCCATGTAGTCTTAGCTCTACTGGCTAAAGGAATTCCAAGTGGACAGGAGTGGGCATGGCAACCAATTCTAGAGACCAGCAGCGATGGGAATTTATGTCATACAGACTCTGGGATGGCCCTCATTTTTAAGTTCTTCTGCTCCCTGTGGAGGTGTCCATGTTTTCAGGAGGAGAAGAAACTGTTTACTCATGGGTTAGACTATATCCCTAGTCCTTCAACACAGAAATGTGATTTCCTACTCAACTACTGCATGACTTTGGGCAGATTGCCCAATTTCTTCATCTGTAAATCACACACACAAAAAATTAATATTAATCACATTATTAATTAAATTAATAAGTACTTTTTAATACAGTATGTATTATATTATACATTTTATAATCTATCTAATTTACATATATAGAATAGAAATAATTAAACCAACTAATAATCACTTAAAAATTAGATTTTGGAGATCTCTTGGGAAAAACCCCTTCCTCTGTGCCACGGGGTCCTACTGGCTGATGTGAGTAAGATTCAGCCACATTTACAATCACAAAAAGATGCACCAAAAAGCCAAAAACGGAGAGAAATGGTATTTCAGAGGTGAATGCAGAGTTGTACTGGCACTGGAAAAGAACTTGCAAACGACCATTTGTTGAGGTATATATTTTGTGTCTGTCCAAGTACATGAGCCAAATGCTTGGAGTTTCAAGGAGTCACACCCAGGAAGGTTTGAGACCCCATTCAGATGCCCTTCCTAGCTGAATGGCAGCACTTCTACCTGTATGTCATACATTTCGGGTCACTTTGCACCCAGTCCTGAGTGACTGAACTTCTCAGTGCCATGTCAGCAATGTGCACAGGTTCTGTCAGCCAACAAGACAGAAGTTGTTTAAGTGAGGATTTCAGCTGAATCACTGTAAAGGACACCCTAGTCAGTGAGTAACAGTAAAACAGGCTGCATTTCAAGAGACATTTCAGTAACTTCAGAAGCATCACCCAGTGGGATTTCGTTAGCAAGTATCCAAAGTGACATCTACTGGTGCAGATTTGGACTAGCGCAAAACACAGAAATCAAGTTGGAGCAAGGCAGAGCTGCACAAAGAAGCAGACTAATGAGCCCCAAATGTACTAGTGAGGCAGTCAGCACCTGGTTCTGCTGGATAATTGAAGCTCCAACTATTATGGAAGCAGATGAAAATGATGCCAATTTTCTTCCAAGCTCCAATGGTTTGCTAAAGATACCTTCCCACGACAAATTTTAGAAAATAAAATGGCCTACAGCTACGGCACAGGAAGGAATGCATGCAGGTTTTCCCATAAGGGAAGGTCTGTTAGTTTAATGCCAAGAGATAAGGCTTGGAACACACATTTTCATTCAGACCACCTATGGAATTCTGTAGATATACCTGGTTGGATTCACCAAGACCAAGACATGGTGCATATCCTGGGATTCTAAGGAAATATAAAGATGAAACTTCTCTGTTCAGGTAAGGACAGATTCTCAAAAATGTCCCTGAAGATAGCTTTGTCTAATAATGGACCTGGAGGTCCTTGGCAGGAACATCAATCCCTGTTCTGTGTTGAAAAGCGCATCTGGGAAGGCACCACTTCCCTCTCAATTTGCAAGAGAGACTGGGCATACCCAGATAACTAAAACTTGGGCATACCCAGATAACTTTATTAATTTTTTTTTTCAATTTGTGATTGCATTTCCTCTTACTGGAGTAGGCTAGTTGGTTCACCCTTTCACAAAAAACAGTCATTGCCTTACAGACACGGGGATGTTTTTTGGAGATACAAGCCTGAAAATTAAATTTTGCCTGGTATTTCCAAAGGTAGAAAGTTCTGAAGAAGTGGGTGATTTAGTAAAATTGCAAAGGCCTGCAGTTTGGAAACAAGCTTGATGGTAAAAATCTGTACTCAAGTCTATGTAAAAAACTGGTAACAGAAACTCCAGAATCTGACTCAGAGGCAACATAGGCCAGTCAGGATGTCCTTGCAGACAACTGCTTGAGAATAAAAGTTCTGGCAAAAGGGCAGAAGTCTCATCCAGGTCAAATCACTGTATCCCCTTGGAAGCCTCTGAACACCAATATGAAAATGATCTGCAGCATTATAATGCTCTTGAATCACAAAGCAAAAGCGCTTCTTTCTTCCAAATCTGCCTGGACTTCCTACAGCCTATCCTCAATAACCAGCGTATCAAATGTGGGCAGAACACCAAAGGATGTTGTCCTTGCAATGTTCTTTTTCCAGGACAGCCGGTGACTTAATGCTGCAAAGAGTGCAATTGTTATCAGTTTTCACCCTTAGTGCTGTTATGACTGCTCTCAATCATCCCACTCAGCCATTTCACTCCATGGAAGGCACAGCATAATGGCCACCTTGCAAAATATCACACCAGGAGTGTCACAGCCAAGTCTTTTGCTTCCTCATAGCCAGAGGACCTGTGACCCAGTTGCAAACACTTCTGTCTATACCACAAAGAGAATCGGCACTGAACTAAACTAAGGAGGATAATTTTTACTTTGTTTTTTATCCTGAATTATAAAAATCCACTGTAGAAGCAGAGGAGTCCAGTTAATGATACCTCTCCATCTGCACAACACTTATAGATCTCTGAAAATCTATTTTAAGGCCCCAATACTGAACAGTAAACTCACCTTCATTAGATCACAAGGGCTGGATAAAAATTTACATCACTGGTTTAACATCAATGATTTAAAAGGGAAGAGATCAGACAGAGTCTTCATGTTCATAGGAAGATTTTTATCTTTGGAATTAAAGAACGTGATTCATTGCTGAGGAAAATATTTTCTTTGAGATCTTTCATTTTTTGGCATGCAAATAACACAACTTCTACACTTTTTTCAGTTGCCAATAGTCTCCAATGACAGATATACTATTATATTTCTTGCTCTCAAGGCAAAACTGCACAATCAAAATTCATTTTCTGGCAGTGAAATTTCAATCCTTTGTCCAGGGATTTTTAAAGCCCTTGGCAATATCTGCATCTGAAATTATACAAGAATAAAACACCAAATAACGTATAAGAGTTTAGCTAACAGTAGCGAAGCTATTTTATATCAACAAAATTTTATCAAATTTAAGTTTGCACTCCTGAGCTGGGAGTTTAGTTTCAAAGCTCCAATATTGCTGAAGAACAGACCCAGTTCACATTCTGCTATTTCTCCTCCTCTAAAATGGGATTTTAGGAGCTATGCACCAGTTACGTAAGGAAATATGCTAATGAAATATTGAAATTAAATAATTATATGATGTTGCATCTTGATTATCTGACATAAAAATCTAGGACTGCAGCTATAAATCCTGATTGCCTTTTTGTCTGAGTGATTTAGTGCTAAAAGTGAGTTCAGCAATCAGATTAAAAAAAAAAAAAAAGAAAAGAGAAAAAATGTTCCTGTTCCTACATTCCTAAAAAAAAGTAAATTCCAATATCATCTACCTTGAGCCATGGAAGACCAGGAAATTACATGTGTTAAATATCCACAAGGAACTGAATAGTATTCATGGTTTTCCTGGGACCCAAAGTGCTGTGTCCAGCTCTGGGGCCTCCAACATGAGGAGGAGATGGACCTGCCGAAGAGAGTCCAGAGGAGAGTCACAAACAAGGCCTAAAGAACCTCTCCTGTGAAGATGGGCTGGCATGGCTGGGGTTTCTTCAGCCTGGAAAAAAAGAAGACTTCAGGGACACTTAGAGCATCCTTCCAGTGGAGAAAGGGGCCGACAAGAAGGCTGGAATGGGACACATACAAGGCCGTGGAATGATAGGACAAGGGGGAATGGCTTTGAATGGATAGAGAGCAGGTTTACACTACAGAATAGGTAGAAATTCTGTACTGTGAGGGTGGTGAGGCATTGGCACAGGCTGTCCAGAGAAGCTGGGGATGCCCCATCCCTGGCAGGGTTCAGTGTCAGGTTAAGACCTGGCTTTGAGCAACCTGGTCTGGTGGCAGGTGCCCCTGACCACAAGAGGGAGGGGCTGGAACTTGATGATCTTTGAGGTGCCCTCTAACTCAAACCCTACAATGATTCTTTGGACAATTCCAAATATTGCAGAGAATCTATCTGCCTAACCAATGAAAGCATCAAATGGTGTAGACAGAAATATGGGAATAATTAGTGGCACACACCCAGAGACAGAAGGGACTCAAACAGAGCAAGGACTGCACATTCTCCTGCTGTGTGATATGCTGCCTGTAGGAACAAACCTCAAACCCAGATTTTGCCATTCCTCTACTACCTGCAAAGGCACAAGCAGTTCTGAAAGTTCCTTGCTGTGCCATGGAGGCTCACTGATGGAACAAGTTGTTAATATTCTTCTGCCACCAAAGCCTAGACCACATAACGACCCTTCTGCATTCATAACTCACAAACAGAAAAATGTCACAGACATGTTTTATGAAAAATCCTTTCTTTAGGATTTTTTCTCTTGAGTAGCTGAGAAGCTTCAGAAACGAAATGTAAACAATTATTATCTGCTGCTGTATAATGCAACAGGTAGATCTGATTAGTCTCATGTGGTTGTTTCTAATTAATAGCTAATCACAGTTAGCTGGCTTGGACTCTCTGAGTCACGAGCTTTTGTTATTGTTCTATTCTATTCTTTTCTTTGCTAGCTTTCTGATGAAATCTTTTCTTCTATTCTTTTAGTATAGTTTTAAAATAATATATATCATAAAATAATGAATCGGCCTTCTGAAACATGGAGTCAAGATTCTCATCTCTTCCCCTCGTCCTGGGACCCCTGTGAACACCACCACATTTGGTGACCCCGAATGAAGAAAAATTTCACAGAAAAATCTAAAAAAACTCTGTCCTCCACCCTGATAAATATCAGAAGAAATCCTGCTTAAGATGAACGGAGCTATGTTAGTGAAAGCATAGTAATAACAGTAATAGAGAATTAAACCCTCAGATGAGGAAATTCATTACATTGCCATCAGAATTTTGATATTGCATAGTAAATGAGCTTGAGAACATAGGTTGTAAGACACATCAGAGATGAAATACTGAACACCTTTTTATTAAGAAAACAATTAACTTTGTCTTATGCAGTGGGAGAGCTGACTTCCTAGAAGCATAAACAAATGATCATGCACTGTGTCACACCTTTACACAGCATTCAACAAGGACAATTACAATTGTAGAGACAACTTTAAATCTTTCACATTAGAATTTTCCATTTGACACTTTTCCATACTTTTCATGCAGATTTCATGCTCCATTGAAAGGGCAGAAATCTTCATTAATATAATTGAACTTCAGCTTATTGGACATAAACTATGTGCTCTGTAGGACACAAATCCTTAATAATGTAAGCACAGGAGTCCTTATTAATGTGCTATAAACCATGTGCTATATAGCATATGACCAGCATGTAAGGCTGGTTAAAGACAAGCTGGGCCAGAGGCACTTCCCCCTTTCACTCAGAGAACTGAGTATATAAAAAACTACTGAAGCAGCTCATGTTCCAACTCAAGCATGCACCTAAACCTAAATTCTGCCCTGCAGTCAAGCTATTTGGACTATGCTTCCATCCCTTGTGGTTTAAACCCACTATTGTAAGGATATCTCTGAGCTTCTGCTACCTGTCAACAGGGATTCAGCAATACTGACTGCCTAAAACACCTGTGAGATTTTCAGGAAGCCAAACTGAGGACATTGTCTCACTAAGACACATAGAGGGTTAACTACTGAGTATGGAATAGGGGCCCTTCAGGACTGGGCTCTACCACAGTGGTAGAAATAATTGATTATGTAAATAACTAATTATTACACAAAGAAAGTAATTCACTTTCACTGCTGAGGTGTGCACACACACAAACAATTTGTTTATAGAAGGCAGTATTCCACCCAAGAGCGCTGGAAACAAGAAAGCTGCTGCAGCATGGGAAGCTGATAGTATGTGCTATTAGCAAGGCAAGAGGGATATTGGCTACCCACAGCCTCACCTGCCAGACAGAGGGGCACTCAGCAGTCATGCCTGTGCTGGTCAGGGGCAGCTGGGATAGGGCCAGAAGATCTGTGAGGCATTAGTGTCAAAACCAGATCAGATGAGAATGCCTGCTGCATGCACACCTCCTGAGGCAGGAGGAAGCTGGAGTATACCCCAGTTATGCTCTTTACATTCTTTCAGTCCATTTTCACTACCAGATGCGTGGCTTTGATATTGGGTAGTAGGTCAGACCAGTAGCATTGGGTAGATATCTAGTAGTAGCTTAGGTGGTCCAGTTATTTCAAAATGTCACGTTCAAATGTTATTCCTAAAAATTTGTCTCCAAATGAAAATTTTAATGGGTGGTAGTGGGGGGGGAAACCCAAACAACTCATTTCTGTGTAATTCATACTGCCTCTCCCTAAGTAATTCCTATACCCAGCTGCCATGCTGGGTTGAGGGCGTACATGCCTCAATTTACCAGACTGGATTTAAAGTTAACACAGGCTGGAATGTATCTGTGGTATTTGACATCATTCCTTTTAGGCCCTGCCATAGCCTCCCATATTTCCTGAAGGGCTAAACAAGAGAGCACATTCATAACACTTGTTGGAAAGCCAAGGCAAAAAGTCAAAAACAACAAACATGAAGAGTCCATCCTGTCAGCCTCTCCTAGAGCCATATGAGCTCACTGGTGAAGCTGTGATTCCCTGTATTGCTTCCCTAGCATCCTGCAGCTGCACTAAGGAATAATTGTGACTGTGGGTTCATAACCTATGACACACACTTTCGAACTTTCATTCTGCATAAATAATCTGTTCCTATTCAGTCACTTGAACTAATTGCTCATTTTTCACTCTCTCACATGAGAAATGAGCAAAGGTCATAATGGAGTTTTCTAACTTAAAATGTCTTCAACTTTATCTGTTAGCAACAACTTGTGCTTGTAAACCAGACAGAACATGTGTTTCGGTTTTATTCTTTTCCACATTTTTGCTTTTACTGGGGTTAGATGAAATGAAGGCAACTGCTAAATAATCAAGTAATGGAGGAAATAATCCAGCTCTTTTTTAATTCTTTCAACATTTGTTTCATATTTCTAACCACCAACCATCAATACTAGACAACAGTCTTGTGTATCATCAAATCCACCGCTTTGTCAGCGCAAGGTGAGAAGAAAAGAGGAAGAGAAAGAGGAAGAAATACAGCTTCTTTCTACAGCTTTATCCATCTTTTCTGATTCTGCAGAAAACACCTTCATCTTTCAAATGCATGCTACTTGGGATTATTCCAGGGAAAAAGAAAACCACAGGAAAACAAGCTCACAACCCAGATGTCCTGCCCCAAGCAGGACTACCTGATGCTAATTTCAAAGGTACTCCACCACACCAGTCCAGAGCCTCAACTGAGGTCAAATAATGTTCCTCCAAGCATTCCTGTTCTCCTTTTCTTCAGACCCAAGTCCTTGACAAATTTTCAAGGATTCAGTGCATTTCTAAAAGATTTTGCTACTCAGTGCCCAGCCAGCTCAGCAAAGTCCAGATAGTTGCCAGTGTCATAGGGAAATCCCCTCTGGCTGTAGCTCAGGCTGTATGCATCCTACTCATGAATGAGATCACCTTGAAATTATAACACAGGACATCTCAAACTTCTTTAATGCTTTTACAGCAGTTTTCCCAACAGCAAGAAAAAGGCAATCCCTATCTACATCTAGAACAATTCGGTGGTCCAGAAGAGACAGTCACCTGTGAAAACCAGGCATTTGCTCATTTGCCTGCAACTGAGAAATTCACTGCTCTTTGTTTGCCCCTCATGATCTCTGTCATTGCTAAAAAGCAATTCTACTGTAAATGCACATTTAACATATTATGCAGACATTGATATGCTTATATTAATATACTAGATTCTCTAGGTATATATTCATGAAATACATTACTGCTGGGGTTGCTCAGCCTGGAGAAGAGAAGGTTCCAGGGAGCTTCATTGCAAACTTCCACACCTTGAGGGGGCTCATAAAAAGGAGGGAGAAGAAGGTAGTGACAGGACAAGGGAAATGTTTTTAAACTAGAAGAGGATGGGTTTAGATTAGATATTACAAATAAATTCTTCCTTCAGATGTGGTGAAGCCCTGGAACAGGTTGCCCAGAGAAGCTGTGGCTGCCCTGTCCCTGGAAGTGTTCAAGGCCAAGTGGGATGGGGCTCTGAGAAGCCTGATCTAGTGAAAAATGTCCCTACCCATGATACAGGAGTTGGAACTAGATGATCTTTAAGGTCCTTCCAAGCCAAACCATTTGACAGTTCTATGATGCCATGATCATAAAACAATTTTTGACCAGGTAGAGGTTCTGCATTTCTGTCAACCAGCAGCCTCTTTTAAATGATCATATGGATACCTTTCTCTGGCAGTGTCAAGGGTAGACAATTCCCTCTAAGTCCTTTCTTTTCTTAGAAGCATAATCCTCAATTTCTTTATTTGCAGAACATTTTGCAGTAACTCTTTGCAAGCTGCACTGTGTCTCCAGAGAAATTTACCCTCATTCATGCTTCCATCATGAATCGTAAAAACTGGGTGAGAAGCTTGGCCCAATTCAGATATAGTTTTATTTATGTCTGTTCCAAGACATGTTCTTAGAGCACAGAGATAGGAACTGCACAAGGAAACACCTCTTATACTGAGCAAGACTTTCTTGTTTTATCTACAGGTATTTTCTTTGGCATGTGATGTAAGTCACCTGACAGGCCTTCATCATTAGAAACTCCTTGTCTAACCACTGCCCACATTTCTTTCCAAGATATCTGAACACCAAGAGATCTTCTTACAACGTAAGTTATTCTAAAGAGACAGCTTTGACCTGGCCTTGAGGGTGAGGCATCAAAACTGTCTTCTCCCTCCACACATCAATCTCTCATAGTTAATGTATAAAAACTTCCTTTCAGATGAAAGTGTGAGTGGTAGAAGCCTAAATATTAACAATAGAGTAGATTTGTCCCATATCACAGGTCAATAAAGCTTTGGAATCAATACAGAAAATAACTGCAACAGAAACTCATTCTCAGAAACTCACTGAATTATGACTTTTCTCACAAACCACAAATGCAAGCTTGGAAAACATCCTCACGGGGACAAGGAAGCCTCTAATACTTAATATAATATGAGTGCTTAATAGATGATGAGAAAAACAGATCGGTTTCTCCCCCTCACCTTCACTCTATTTCAGCTTTGCAGGGCTTTGCTCTGTGGCAGGTGTGTTCAGACAGGAACAGGGCTTGAGGAGGAGTGCACAAAATTAGAAAAGTTCTGTGTGGCAGAGGAGTTACCTGGTCCTATCCAGGTGCCTAGGGAAGGGGACTAGTCACAAATCAGCTGAGAACAGGTGTTCTTCACTGGGCATTACAAGTGGACCAGAGTGTGTTGAAAGCCAGTCACCTACCTTGTCTCGAATCCCTTGTCTCATAACTTCTCTTTCAGCCTCCATCTTGGCATATTTGGCTTTCCTCTCTTCCTCTTGTTGCCGAAGCGCTTCCTGTCGCTCTTCTTCTTTCTTAGCAGCATCTGGGTCTTTCTCCTCATCCCCACCCAGCATCTTTCCCATGTCTTTGGTAGCCCCTAGAGAAGCCAAAAGAGAAAATGAGCCCTGTAAGAATGTGGTGAGACCCCCCAGGATGACAGCTCTCTCCTTCCCCATGCTCAGGGGATCTGTCATTCCCTCTGCATCTGGAAAGGTTTCTCCTTTCACTGGGGAGGCAGCACACTCTTCCCCCAACCCCAGGCAGGAGGTGGGCAAAGCACTTAACCTGATCAGGTAAGTTACCTGGCACTGGCAGGAGAAGCACAGCAGCAAAAGGAAGAGACCAAATTTGTAGATTTGCATGATGGCAGCACAGTTTGTTTGCAGTCCTGAAAAGGACAAGCTGCCATCCACACTATGTTTTCACTTCATCAGCTCAGACAAGTGACTGAAGGTTGATTTTGAAGGGTCTTTAATGTAATAGGCAAGTAATACATCCAGAACAAAATGACACCAGGGCTGGGAAGGAATTTGAAATCTTGATTGCAGGGATGAGTAATCGCGCTCTTAATTGCTATCAGAAATTACACATACCATGACAGGTAGGACCACAAGGCATTAGCAAACAGTTGGAGTTGATGAATTCTAGGCTCCTGCCTCAGAAAGAAGCAGCATCTCTGCATGTCTCCTATCAGTTCTCGGACACCACCACCTCTAATGCTTAGCACCTATGTGAGATCATGTTTTTGTCCTGTCCCACTCCTGAATACGCACTGCTCCCAAATTTTCATTGCCTGTGTGTTCCTGAGGCAGTTTTTTGTTGTTGTGCAAAGCCCTTGCACAACCATGCAAAGGAGGTTTCCTGCACACCCTTTTACCCCCAAAGTCCTGCATAAATCCATTTATCCTGTGACATTTTTATTATCAAATAACTGTCAATAATCCAGCTAGGAAGAAAAACAGCGGCTGAGGAAAGGGGAAGAGCATGTACTGTGAAGCAGCATCATCAGGGCACTGGAGGGCAGCAGCAGGATCAAGCCTGGTTGGATGGCTGAAGAGAAGACACATACCCTTTGGAAGCAGTGTTGGACCTTGCCTGCAGCAGGAAAACACCCTGCATCTTTTACTAAAAGAGGTTCTTTCTTCCTGGAAAAACACTGTAGGTCCTTAGATGATGAGTCAGGACACCTCCATATTGGCTCGATGCTGGCTGAGATTTAACTGATTTAATCTGAGACAGCCTTATTCTGACACACAGTCACAATTACACCTATACAACAACTCTTGTTTTCCATAAAGCAAAGATTTCTGGCGTTTACAAAGGAGACACTATCAAAGACCTGCCAAGTAATTGTTGGTTTCACCAGAGGCTAAGTGAAGGAAAGAGGTTCTCACAACCCTTTATGAAAAGCCCTTATAAATTACTCTTCATGTGTCAACACTGCTGGAGGACTGTGATTGTCTTGCTTTCCATATCAGTTCTTGGGATAGTGATTGAAACCTTGATCCTTAAGGGACGAAACACCTGCAACCTGTCACAATGTTCCCTCCTGAATTGCATCAGTGATGGCACTTATCAGATCAACTATTGCTTCTAATAACCACCAAGGAATCTGGAAAGAGGTAAGCAGATCCCTTTTTTCTCCACACTTCTTTTCCAGGTTAAATGTTTTCCCAGAACCCTAAGCTGAAAGCCACCCTGAATCAAAAACAATCCTCCAATCCCCCAAAATGTGACAGAGAAATATCCCCTTTACATCTCCCACAGAGAAGCATGGGAAAACAGATAATTTTAAGCCTTACAAGATATGGTTGTAATACACAGGGTTCTTTGGGGTTTTTTTTGCTGGGGGGAAATGACACCAGTAAACAGGAATGTCTGTATTCAGCTGCCTAACCACAAACCACTTGATGCTTCCATTGCTAGGTAATCTGTGGCTTAAAACAAAAACACACCTAGGGACTCCAGACAAACCCCCAGACAATATTTATGGTCCCTGTCTACTGTTCAGCCTTCCTCTACCACCATTTTGTATCCTTCACTGCAGGATCAGAGTAATACAGAAATTCTTGCATATTGATGGAAAATTTACCCAGACCATCTGGCTACTTCTCTCCTGTAGTGCAAGGAAGGCTAACTGAAATTGCAAATAAGCTAAAACTTCACAGCAAGCAAAAATGAAATATAGCCTAGTTGTGTCACCCATCCCTACTGCAGGAATCTCTTTAAGCAGCCTTTTTGTGCAAACACCAGTGATCACAAATCTCACTAACACCTTTAACTTCTGGGTCCCCTCAAAAGATTTCTTCACTGATGATCAAACTGATTTGGGTTCAATAATCTATCAAGTTTACCCCTTTTTAGCTCCTCTCCAGACAGCATAATACTCTAGTTACTTAGGAAACAGAATTCAGCAACAGAGGTTTTTGGCTTTTTTTCCATTCTAAGCACTACTTCTAGGCTATCATTAAGCTATAATGTCAGTTCATCACATAAGAAGTGAAATTGCATAACTATATTTTATTTCTCAGGCAAGACCAAGCTTTTAAATACATAAGGCATTTTGTTCTGCAGCCATTCAGCGTAGAGGACACTTAGAAGAACAAGAGTGGATCAGGATCCTCATAGATTCTCTTAATTCACCTCTGATTTCAAAGTCACCTTTTAAGTGTCCAAAATGCTACACTGTGGTATCACTGTTAAATAACTGGAAGGAAATGTATTAGGAGAATCCAAATTTTACACTACATTTTAACTAAGGACTCTTGTGTTACTTTTAGAAAAGCTTTCTTTTCCATCTCCTTTGTTCTTCATCCTAAACTGTAGACTTTGCTTTTAACATTCCCCGGATAACAGCTTATGGTTTTAGCAGTTCAGCAGCAAAGACTCCAGAGAATTCATCTATGTACAACTGAGGTGCATCAGTTATGGAAGCAAAGCAAAAGGAAGGAGCAGTTATTCTGTCCTTAAGCCCACTTTTGAAGCCTCAAAGGAAACAGAGGACGGACACGCTTATTGAATTGTTCATAGGATAAACCTGGGGGGTCTTGTCTTTATTTTGTCTTTTGGTCTTTCACACCCCACTCATGACATATACCATGACCAAGGAGAAGTGAGAAACTGCCACGCTATTCATTAATCAGCATGGAGTTTCAATCAACATTATTTCTAACATCTTTAGACAAGGCTACAGAAAGTAAACAGAAACAGCTAAAGGTCCAGGACAACATTTGCCAACTGTCACCTTTCTGGCTACAAACAGGGCCCTGCCCTCAAAGAACAAAAAACTTCTATACAGAAAATAATCCCAGAAGTGGTGTGAAAACAAGTGGCAAGGCAGTTATTTCAAAGCAATAGTAATTCACTTAGTCCATATGGGCTAAATAGCTAAATAATCAGGTGTTAAGCCAAATACTGTGGGTGCACTCAGATATGATGTGCTGGTTTTGGCCAAGGTAGAATAATTAATTTTCTTCACAGAGAACTACTTATGGGTTGCATTTTGGATTTGTGCTGAATACAGTGATGATAGATACATTTTTGTTACTGCCAAGCAGGGCTTACACAGAGACGAGGCCTCTTCTGCTTTTTGTGCTGCCACGCTGGTGAGGAAGCTGGAGGTGAATGAAAAATTGGGAGGGAACAGGTCGCCCAAAGTGACCAAAAGGATATTCCAGAACAGTATTCCATGAACAAAAAACTGGGTGCAAGAAGGAGGGAGGAGGGAACATTGGAGTGATGTCGTTTGTCTTCCCAAGCCGCTGTGAGGCATAAGGGGACCTTGCTGTCCTGGAGATGAAAAACCCCTGCCTGCTCATGGGAACCAGTGAATTAATTCCTTGTTTTGCATTGTTTGCATGCACGGCTTTTGATTTCCCTGTTGCCTTTATCTCAAACCCACAAGTTTTCTAGCTGGTGGGGAGGTGAGTGAGCAATTACAGGGTGCTTGGTTGTCAGTCAGGTTAAAACATGACATACGCATTTGTGTGAACTTTGCTGGGTTAAATCATCATCATGCATCTGAAAAACAGTAATATTGTTGTTCAGGTACCTGTGGGAGACACTCCCCAGCGAAACAGCAGAAAAGCAAATCATCTGTGTGGAAAGCAGTCCTGCAGTGAAGCTTTGGGGTTGTGGTGGACAAGCAGCCGACCCCGAGCTCACAATGTGTCCTGGCAGCAGAGAAGGCTAAAGTCTTCTGGGCTGCATTAGGAGCGCTGCTGACAAGAGGCTGAAGGATCCTTCCCATCTACTCAGCCCTGTCATGACCAAATTTGGAGTGATGTGCCCAGTTCTGGGCTTCAAGATACAAAAGAGAGATGGAACTGCTGGAATGAGGCAGCAAAGAAGGGAGACAGCCACGAAGACATTTAGGATGCTCAAGGACCTTTGATACAAGACGAGCCCAAGAGAGCAGGGACTGCTTAGCCTGGAGAAAAGAAGGTTCAAGGGGTTCCAGCAGTATGTGTAAACACCCAATGAAACAGAATGAATATGAGGGAGACAGACAGGTACCAGTGACAGGAGAAGAGATAACGTGTACAAACTCAAGTACAGGGAATACAATTTAAATATTAGAAAAAAAAAATTATTTGCAGAAAGTCACTGTGGAGTCTCCATCTGTGGAGATATTTAAAAATTCATGAGCCAAAGCCTTGAGCAACCTGCTGCGGGTAACCCTGTCTAAGAATGAGGCTGGACTAGACAACTTCTGTAGATGAGCAACAACTTCAGTGTGTGACTCTGTGAGACCTCATAAGTAAGTGTTTTGAACTACATCTGAAAGTGATTGAAGTTAATTTTGCAAGGAAATGATGAAGAGTACATGCCCAAATATATCCTGTATCGGAAGAAACGTAAATTCTTAACTGCCAGACCTCTGTTACAGAAGCACCACCAACCATGAGCTAACCCCTTAAAGGCTGACTGACATCAATCCAGCTTCCATGAAGAAAATGTAAACTCGCAAATCAACTTGCAAGAGTGCTGTTTAATTTGTTACTTGATAAAAAAAATAAATGTCCTAAATATGGCAGTCAAGGTTGTGTGCTGGGAAAGCTACAGGATTAGGATTACTAAGGATGACTTCCAGAAAAATAGGAACATCTTAGGCCTCCTTAATTAATTAAAGAATGATGGAAATTTGCACACAGCATTGTTTCAGGTAAGATAATTTTGTGAAATCAAAAGCTTTTCCTTTGCAAAATCTCATTTCATGTTGTAGAGAAGTGGCACCCAAACCTGTCTTTCAGAATGTAGCCATGTGTGTTTGCTTAGATCAGAGAATGTTGCAAAAGTTCTCCCTCTCAAACACAGGTTTCACAGGAAACAGCAAGAGATTTACCTGAAACAGGCATGCACTGAGGGAATTTTACAGGGTGGTTTTATTTTATTTTATTTTTGGAAGTACTATTTGTGGCTGAGACGTATTTAGATTGAACAGACAGGACAACAGATTCTTCAGAGTCTCTAAATCACAGCATGTCTCTTTATCACATCATCCAAACATAAGGAGCTAATCAAAGAGTACTGTTCTGGAGCAGGAATGGGTCACTCATTTTTGCAGAATCACTTCAGAAGCAGAACTAAATACGTTTTATTGATATCAGTGAAGATCATCAAGGTGATGACGCGAAGTTTATGTCTGGAAAAAGCAACCAAAACATCTGACTTCCTCCTGCTACAGTTTCAATAAAAGTGAAACAGCCCTCAAGGAAGGTATTGTGTAACATTCAAAACTGGTACTTCCATGAACAAAAAAACCATGTTTAAATATTAATACTGAAAAGCTCTAAAGAAACCATCACAATTTATCAATTAACTAAAACTAACACACCTAACAAAATGGATTAGTGATTCCTTTTGTAAACAAAGAACCAATGCCAAGTTCAGTTGACGAGCTCATTGAGAATTCATAGTATCCTGGAGAATGCTGTTTTCTGGTCTTTTTGGTAATGTGGGGATCTCTGATAAGAACCATTACTATTTTATTAAATTAAGAGATTCTCAATGAAATTCAAAGGGCAGAGTAGATAGAGATAACTCTCTCTCCTTACTTTTCCTGATCCACTCATCACAAATCTTAACACAACAGAGATAGGAAGCATTCGTGTGCATTTGTGCTTCCTGGGGCAATCTATGAGTCAATGCTTATTTCTAGGCCAGTGAGAAGCCTACCTTCTTCAGCATTACCTTTTCTGGGATATCATGGGAAAGACACCATGAGGATTAAAAGAGGTTCATTTACCCATGTCAAGTGATGAGCCATGGATTATGCGTCCTGCGCAAGTCAGATGGTGGCAGAATGCAAACAGGTAAGAGGAAGGAGTAGAAAAGGAGCACTCAAGGCTTCAGTTCACTTTGTTTAAAAATTAACAGTACTGAAGAATAGACAGCTACTGGGGACCTTTACTTCAGCCATTCCCCTACCCCAGACTCAACTGTCTCTGGTATTTCACCTCAATCTTTCTCTCTCCCTCTGTATACAACCTAGACAAACGTATTGCAAAACAAAACTGTTTTTCTTGCAGGGAAGCAAACTGGTAAACTGAGCAAATTCTCTCTAAAGGTACATGAGATATTTAAGGATATTTGGAGGTATTTAGAACACCAACTGTTCTGAAACATCACCACTATGGTAATGTGCCATTTCCCTTGCAGACACCAAGGTAGACTTTAAATGCTGATGTTGAAAGGCCTTTTGCCAGCTTGGTACAAACCCAAATGGAGGCACTTTGAATTTTCTAGAAATTTTTTCCACATTATCTGAGGCCTATACTATTATATATAGGTTGTGTATATAGGCCTATATTATTATACATAGGTTGTAACATATGCAAGACCTATATTTCACTCTGCAGATGGGTATTAAAAACAAAAAGTGAATGAGGTAGATAGCCACTTCAACAGAAAAAGGGTTTTCTTACCTTACAAGCTGCTGAATAGTCTTCTTTGACAGATAATGGAAAGTATGTTTTTACAGCAAGTCCCTGTCAGCCTCATTAAAATAATTTTTTTAGCTAAAATCTTAGGCACCACATTTTAATCTCTGCAATCTCCATCTCTGCACAGTGACAGCTCCTCTCTAGCTACATAGGACAGTACAGTACTTGCACACAAACCAACATCAATCTCCTGGTACCTGCACATTTGTGCAACAAATGGATAAATCCCTTTCCTATTGTCTCCTTCTAGCTTAAAATTAGCAATTCATATTTGTAAGTGAGTTCTTCCCTTAGTATATTACTGATTTCTTTGCACTGGTATCATGTCCTTTTAATACAACTTTAACTAAAACAATTAAGTCCCCCACGAAATTTATGTGGAGGCATCATTTTCAGGGGACATTCATTTCACCTGACATTAGACCTCTAGTCCAATAACCTGGACCTTTGGAGCTTTCTTATTTTTCATGGAATCACAGGATCATGTAGGTTGGAAAAGACCTTTAAGATCACCAACTCCAACTTCTAACCTAACACTGTAAAGTCCACCACAGATCATGTCCCTAAGTGCCACGTCTACATGTATTTTAAATGTCTCCAGGAATGCTGACTCTACCACTTCATTGTTACAGTCTGTTCCAATGTTTGAGAACCCTTCTGCTGGGTTTTTCCACATATCCAAACTAAACCTCCACTGGAACAACTTAACGCCATTCCCTCTCAGCCTGTCCCTTGCTAACTGGGAGAAGAGACCAACACCCAGGGGGCTAAAACCTCCTTTCAGGCAGTTGTAGAGAGTGATGCAGTCAACCCTGAGTCTCCTTTTCTCCAGGCTAAACACTCCCAGCTGCTTCTCACAGGACTTGTGCTCCAGACCCTTCACCTGAGGACCTCCTCAGCTGCTTTTCATAGGACTTGTGCTCCAGACCCTTCACCACCTCCCTTGCCATTCTCTGGAATATGCTCCAGCCCCTCAATGTCATTCCAGCAGTGAGGGGCCCAGAAGTGGACACAGCACTCAAGATGTGCCCTCACCAGCACCAAGTACAGGGGGACAATCCCTGCCCTGCTCCTGTTGGCCACACTATTGCTGATACAGGCCAGGTGCCACTGGCTTTCTTGGCCACCTGGGCACACTCCTGGCTCATTTTCAGCTGCCATCAATCAGCAGCTCCAGGCCCTTCTCTGCTGGGCAGCTTTCCAGACACTGTGCCCCAGCCTGTAGCACTGCAGGGGTTGTTGTGACTGAACAGCAGGACCCAGCATTTCGCTTGTCATTTGTTACTGAGGTTTTTAACTGCCAACCACAATTTCCATTTCATGACAAATGAGAAACTACCACTGGGCTAATACATATCTGTTATTGAAAACGATCCTATAGGTGTTTTTCCAGACTGAAGCAGGTACTGTATTTTATAATCAGTTTCTGAAAGATGTCAAACACTCCCGATGGCCTGTCAGTTGTATCTGATTTGTACGCATCAGAGTTAGTGTTTTTCTTATGTTTAACTGTGCCATGCACTTTTGATTCAGTACAGTTAATATCTTTGAGGAGTAAGATATTCACTTCAGTTGTTTAATTAGCTGGTGAAACTCCTCTGCTGTAAAAAAAAAAAAAAAAAGAAAATCAAAGCAAACAAAAAAAGGCAAACAAACAAACAAAAAAACCCCACAAAAAAACCCACAAAACCAAAAAACTACACACTCCCAAGCCAAAAGATATTCTTCTAATATTCTCTGATGGATTCTTTCATTCTCCTTCTGCTCTGCGACCTTTCACGAAACCTACCAGGCAGCATGAACAATTATTTTCTGATACACGAGTGTATGCCAAATAACAATAAATATCATAAGATGACACCATTTCATGCTGATAACTACAAGATGGTGGTGCATTATGAGATGATTGACACAAACATGTGTCAGACAAAAATGTGCAGAGACAGAAGCTGCGGGAGGGTTATCAGTTACCTCTGGCTTGGGTAGGGTAAGGCTTTGCAGAAGAAAGAGACTCAGTCTCAGTTCCATTCATAAACCCATCTCACATTCTGCACGGGTTTAATTTTCATCTGACTGCATCATTCTGCAACTGAAACTATGGGGAAGCACTTCTGCCAGTGCCTTTGAAGACACACAGGCCGTTAGGATAAGCTATTGCTTCAGTCACTCATAAAAGTAATAATTGCATTGATTGGAAACAGATTGTCTGGAAATGCTGTGAGTTCACATAAGTCCTGTTGAAGATGAAAACAGACAACTGGATCAAAGAATAGAATTTTAAAGCATAATCTATATTTCAGTTTTGTTATACAAGGTTTTACCTCGGTGTGGATATGTGTTTAAGTAGCACACCCGTAACTACAAACACGTCACACAAGGAAACACCTGATGATGCACATGCAAAGGTCTGTGTTAGCAGTGTCAATGTGTCTGGGTCAGCCTCACCCCAAGAAATGCCTTCGACTGGGGGCACACCATCAGACAAATGCAGCTCATCACACTGCTCAGATCCCTCTGCAGATAGAACTTAGGCTCTCTCACACATACTTCACACAGATTTTAATAAACAGGCACTGTGATGGAGCACTCTCTCTTCCCCATTCCACACTTTTGCCTGTGTCCACTGCAGAAGAGCACTAGGTTGTGAGTCTTCCAGATCCTGCAGCTTGCAAAGAGAGGCATGGAGGACGTATCTCTGTTCCTGAGACCAACACAGACAGCAGGCAGGCTCCTGAGGCTCCTTTTACCCACCTCCCACCACTTAAATCCTGCTACAAGTCAGCAAGAGGAAAAAGCAAAAAGCTGGAAACAAAAGCAATCATCAGTCTTCAGCACCAAGCACTAAGAGAATATTCAACCACTGTGACCCCATTGGCTACAGGCAGCTTGCACAGGAAGAGAAATGAAAATGATGCAGACATAATGGGGAGTGATTCTGGGGTACCAGACTGAGCTGCCAGCTGAAGAGTAAAAATGTGACTCTGCTTTTGGAGGGATCATTACTACTCCAAGATACCTGGAGGGCCACAGTCTTCTACTGATGCTGCTGAGTGTGTGCCACCCCAGCTAAAACTCACTCTGCCTTGCTTTCAGGCACATTATATAAATACATTTCCAGATGAACTACACAAAAATAGCAATCCACGCACTGTTCTTTTGAACTACAACACAAATCTTCTCCCTAAAAGACAAGGTGATGCCTTTTATTACTTGGTAAGGGATTAAGAGACATTTTAAGATTAAGAAGATTTACAGCAATTAAGATAATGTAAGTTTCTGTTACTGCCTCTGCTCCAGTGCTGCTGCATGCACCTTTGGGAGGTTCTCCCATTTCTCCTTCTTAGGAATTTTGTTCATCTTCATTGTTTGCACTGTAAAGCCGCTGGATGCAGGCAATTTTGAGCCAGATCCACACCTGGAAGGGTGCAGTCTCTTTTTCAGGGGAACACTCCATGCAACCCCACAACTATAAAGCAGGAACAGTCCCCTGTATAACATAAATTCACTGCCTTCTGCTCCAGTTTTGATCAATAATCCCAAGCAAATGCTTGTCTGGTCCTCCTGACCGCTGGTCCCAGCTGGGATGTAGCTGTAAATAATCTCCAAACAGGTTCCCCTTCTAGTTCATGGAGGTCTGCTCCAGCTAGTCACAGATTTTGGGATGAAATTCTTCAGGCCAAGTGGAAGCACCTACCTCTGCAGGAGAATTCTCCTCTGGACTTGCTCACCTGATATCTACTGATGGAGAAATGAAGGTAGGCATCTTGTTCACAGGAGCCCACCTGCACTGCAGCATTCTGGCATTAGTCACATGCAGCTTTTTTTTCCAGCAGAGAAAAAAAAAAGACATTGAAAGCAGATCTGCTTGCCACAATAGGTATTTGCCTGTGATTTATGATTGTTTCAGTCCTGCTTTCCTGCTTCAGAGAAATTATTCACTTCAGCACAGAAAGAACAGCTGAATAAAAAAGAAAATTGCTAACTGTGTAAATCTCTGCTGCTCTAACAGATTTCCTAAATTCATCGTGGTGACAGATTCCAGACCTTCTCTGTTGCCTTGGAAAATGATGGTCTTCTCCACGGTTTCTGACTGACAAGGGTGATGAGACTATTTAGAAAGCCCAGAAACATCAGTCTGTAAGATAATCTTGCTGACTGGAATCTTCCTGTTGCTTTAAAGAAAGGCTAACAGAGATTGAAGCAACACCGTAACAGTACATTTGGTGACACATTTTGTACATATACACAGAATGTTTCTCAATTGGCAGCCAGCACAAACCTATCTGAAGACAGGTTGTGAGACCGAGGCAGACAGAAGAAGAGGACACCTCTCTCTGGTGGGAAGCAAGTCACCTGTCTCTGTTGCCATGGAGGGGCAAATGCTGCTCCTATACGGACTACCAAATTCCAGATTAGTCATATTATACCTGGGGCAGGGGTGGAGGAGGATGTGAACTAGATGACCTTTTAAAGGTTCCTTCCCACAAACTATTCTGTAATTTCTTACCAGATGCCTTAAAATAATATGTTAGCACCAAAGCCAGATGAGTTTTTAAAGTAGTACTAAGAGCAAGAAAACACTTTTTTCATTAAAAAAAAAACAACAAAAAAAACCCCACAAAATCAAACAAACAAACTAAACAATACAAAATGAACAAGAAGACCAGACATGTTAGCAAGATTTTATGGCTGCCTCAGTTGCTTCCTCAGGGACTTGGGTGGGAGATTGAAAACCGTTCCCCTGGCCCCCTGAAGATTTTCTAAGAAGGCTTGTCTCCTTGAAATACTGGCAGGAAGGAATGACACTGGGTAAGGGCAGTGAGATGAGCCATAAGCTAAACCATCACTGAAACACAACATCTTCCCACAGGAAAGTTCTAAAGAGATTCAGACAAATCTTCAAAAATCTGTATGAGCTTTTCCCATGCAGTGGAGTTCTTATGGTGAGATGTCATTGGGAATTTCTACATAGCAGCAAGAGAACTTTAAACAGCTCTAATGAGCTTAGCTGGTAAAAATACTTACATAACATGAAAGATAGGAACTCCTTAGAAATAATTACTTCACCTTTGCTTATTTTCCTAAAATACTTTAAGAAATGTGGATGCTTGGTAGCAGCAGTGTAGCAATACACTGGTGCTGTGGTGCTTCCTGGCAGCTACAGTGATTTCAGTGGGATGGTACTACACCAGAAAAAAACATTCTTTGGAATGCGCCTTTACTCAAGTCAGGAGCTTCTAAGTCCCACCTTAATGAATAGAATCAAGTTCTCTTTGAAAAAATGTTAACATAATTTCTGTCAGTGATCTGTCATGTTTCCTCAAGCCTGAGGGCCAGCAGGCAGACTGTGAGTGGAGGAGACAGGGTTTTTGTAAGAAGCTGTGGAACTTCCATAGTGAAGCAACACCAGTGATTGCAGACACATTGTGACCAGGAAGAACTCCTCAAATCTGGGTTGCTCTCAGGGATTTCTTTATACACCCACAGACAGAAACATAACATACACAACTCACACACACACACAAGCATTGTATCTGCTAGCCAGAGTAGCTCTCTCTTCTCTCTCTGCAGCTTGGGTTATTTCAGTTCTATGTGGGAGTTCCATCTAAGATACAGCACTGATGGAACAGACCGATCTATCCAGAAGAAAAATTAGAGACTAAATGTCTAAGTGTGTCTCTAGGACTTTAAGAACAAAAACTATCCAAACAGTCATTACCTACCCTTAATTTAAAAAAAAAAAAAAAATCACTTCAGTGATGTGGCTTCTCAAATCACTTGCACTGTAACAGATTTGACATCACATGACATCACTGAGGATTCTTTTTTAATACCATTTAGTGGACTATTTTTAGAAATCTGCAAAAATTAATAAAAGTACCCAAAAACAGGAGAAGAAGCACTGCTAGAATACTTCGTCCTTTGTAAGTTCAAAGCTTTCAAGAGATCTGAGATGTCAAAACTGACATGAAAAGAAAATAACTGAAGTCACTTTCAGTCTAAGATTTAGGGATTTATTTGAAACAAAGTAATAAGAAAAATCAATGGCAAGGCAGTCATTAATGTATTACATTGTTTTATATTCTAACAGACTATAGATGCAAATGCAAAGTTGAAAATACTTATTTTTATCCTCTATTTTTTTTTAATAGAGGATAAAAATAAAACAAGAGAAATAACTTATAGGAGAGATCTGCTGAGCTGTTGTTCATGCTTCAAGTATGATAATTAGGTAAGGCATATGAGGTTCTTTTCAAAGCTGCCATTCTTTAGTTATTATGTGGCGGCTGTTTCTCACCTACAAACCTGAAAATCTTTGTCCTGGCAAGATGCAGATTCAGTATGAAACCTTTGCTCTACATAAACTTCCATAAATAAGTTGCCTTCACAAGCATGTAGCTAAAGAATGTCAGAATGTAAATCCCTATATCTCTGGACAAAGGAAACACAGCTCCCATATTTGCCCTGTGGCTATTGTCTCTTTCATCCACTCCACACTCTGGTTTAGCCCTTACTGTTGATTAACACAATTCTGAACTCCACATCATTATCTTCCCCTCTATGAAGGTGACTTCACACTTTTTTCACTGCCTGCAAATGTTTTTCAAGGATCTCATTACACAGTTTGCAACTCAGGCCTTTGAACACCTCAACAGAAAAATAGCCTCATAGACCGTGAGCAGTAAATCTAATCTGACATCCAGAAAAACCATCTCTCAAAGAAAGTCCATTTCCTTAAAATACCTGGAAAGAGAAAGAAACATCTATCTCCAAACTGAGGCATGTGTCTTTCTGTTGCACATGTTCCTACCTTGCAGATGAGCATTCTCTTCCACTCCATTTGTGCTTCTGGGTCCTGAAGACCCCTGTGGGTCCCACTCTCAAAACAAAGGCTGCTCTTTTTACATGGGCAGAAACAGATTTGTGATACAGTTCCTCAGGCAGTCTTTGTTGACAAGTCTAAGGCCACTCCAGCTATCTAACATTACTGAAGCCTGTACTTCAGCTTTGTTCTTGGTGCTTCTTTCATAACCTTTCATACCTTGGTGTTTTGTTCAGTCTCCATCACAGAGGAAACTGCACAACCCATTTTGAATATGCAGATCTCAACACAAATGTTCCTAAAGGAAGTTAGGTAAATTTTCTTGAAGAATTTTATAGTCATTTGTTTCATGGGACAAAAGCCCCACAGGACTGATGAACACTCAGGGAGTAAAGGCCTCCTTTAAGTCACCTTGCAGCCTTGACTGAAGAAGATGTGCTCATTCTATTTTCAGTCTTCCATCAGTAGCTCCTTCTTTCACCCTTTTTAATATATAGGCCATGCCTGCTATTGATCCACACATTTTTCAGCACAGTATGGAGTTACCTCAGTCTATAGAATTACTCAGAAAAGCTCAAGGGATCAGGAGATAATTGAGCAAGAAAAATAATTGATGTAATTTCTGTACTTTTTACTTCAGGAGAGTCAAAAGAAAATTGAAGGGCATGAAACAGTTTTGAACCACAAGAAAATGGTTTTTGAAAACTTTTCTATGAAAGACTTTAAACTGTTGCCTAATTTGAGATTTCGCATCCTCATTTAAGGACAAAAGACGACAAAAACAAGATTTCAAGAGTTCGCAACTCTCTATTAACCCCAACTCAGAGAAATATTACATAAATGAAAAGGTAACAATACAGTGCTAAAGCAAAAAATATTTTTATGTATGCCTATCTACTGAAAAGGACAAGGAAGGAGTTGTTCTGACTGTTGCTCTGACTCCTTGAATTCATCTGGATTTACATGGAGAAAGCTTACTATGGAAGCAACACAGCGGCATTCACCCTGCATTCATTACTTGGATGAATATCGCCTTCTCCCGTGCTCCAAAGGAAATATTCCAGATGATGGTCAGGGCTGCTCAGACAGCTATAGCTCAAGCAAGCACTTCTTTTTCCTTTGGGCAATGTGGTCTATTGTTTTAAGTCTACTAAGCCTGGTTTCCAGACACACTCTATCCCTCTTCTTTCCCAAGCGCAAGGGACAGCAGGAGTGTAAAACATGATCTTCCACAAGGCTCTCTTTACAAGCCACAGCCACACCTCTTGCCTCATCTGAGCAACAGAAAAGTCAGAGTTTGAAAGAGCCTCTGAGGGGACGGCCCAAAAAGTTGATACAACACTGCAGTACAGGTGGATACAGGAAGTATCATATATAGTTCTAAATACCCAAACATCAAATCCAACACAATCAAGAGGGATTATATCCTTCTCTCTAAGCATTTTAAAGTAGGGGCAGCAGAATCCCTCAAAGCCATGAAGAAAGGACAACCATATTAATTTGGTGTATAAAATGACTGCTTCCCATACCATGATAAAAAGCAGTTTTTGTCTTGTGGCAAATCGGTATTTTATTCAGGCACATTGGTCCTCTGTATTCATAGATTCACATCTGAATTACTACCAAAGCAATTGTTTTACAAATGTGCAGTATTCAGTGGTTTGTCAAGTAGCTTAATCATGTTATGCAGGCATCACAGCAGGGTCTCTAACCTAGAGGAAAGATGACTATCAAATTATCTTTTTCTATTTTTTTCACAGTAAAAAAAAATGAAACTCCACTCTGTGGTCTATAGTGAATGTAAGTGTGACTTAATATGTCATTACTGCCAAAATGGAACCTGAAATAGTGTCATTCAGACTTAAGAATGGAATAACTGGAAGATAACATGTGACTTTGGCAATAGCTTACCTTGAACAGAAAATTCTGCAGCTCTGAATTTGTTCCTGTTTGATGTTTCTGTCACCTGTCCTCTAGATTCAGGAGTAACCCACACACGTGTGCAGTGATTGCACTGACCTCTCCTTGCTGTGATTCTGAGCTCTGCAGTATTAGCATTTGGTAGGAGGAGAGAAAACTGTCATCAAAGGTCAGGACAGCTGCAGAGCTTCTCCTGTACCTGCTGTAAATGTATGCTCACAATAGTAGCTGATGTAGATGAATTAACCCAGATGAGACATATTCAAGGCAGGTCCTCTAACACATTCCTTTCCAAGCTCTTGCTAGCAGTGCTGCTCAACCCAGGCATTCCCAGCCAGCTGGGAGCCCACTGGCTACCCCAGACTTCCAAGAGACAGCAGGGAAATACCAGAGCATTTCAACACATTTGTGATCATCTAAAGAGTCATCAGATTCAGAACCAGAGTGTTCACTGTACAATATTAGTGATGTCATTCCCTACCCCAGGCCAAGAGAAAAAAAGCCCTGGATTTTTAATACCTACTTACTGCGGCAGGATGTGGAATTACCATGTCATAAAACCCCCTCATCCTTGAAGGTTGCCCATCCATGTCCACTAACCTTGAGACCCAAGGGACCACAAGGACCAAATATAAAGCTTTCATTACCAGAGACCCCAGGCCCTTATGCTTCAACTGGAAGAAACTGGTATGAACTCCACTGTCAGCAATGCAGCAAAAACCTATGCTTCCACAGTGAAACCCAGTGATGACAAACAGAATGCATCATGTGCTACAAAGAGACTTTTTCAAGTCCACTTGCTCTGGAATCAAAGGTCACTGGAGCAAGGCTGACATGACAGCACAATCAAAATCCTTTCACAGCTATAGCTTGTTTGCTGTTTGAAACATAATCCAACATGCAGCCTGCTGTACTAGCTGACATGTAATGCTGTAGTCATACACAGACACACGCAGAGGAAAGGAGGGAAAAGCACAATTACAAGGGATATCAAAAGGACAGTTTCAGCATTGAAATATTCAATAAATGCTCTCCAGAAGGATCAGGAGGAGGGACTGTTATTTTCAATCCGTCTGTGATTACAACTGCAACTGGATTCAACCTCATTTTTGCAGACAGATGGGCTGCAATACTAAAAAGCCACCCATTTTTTCCTGTGAAAAGCCAAGAGCTTGCCATTCACTCTATGCTTGGGGGGAAAAGTGAATAAAAATATTTAAAGTTAATATATCCTCAGCTATAGGAAGTGAACATATTTTAAATAGAATCAAAAAATGCATCCTAATCAAAGATCTTGGGAAAGATCTCCTAGCGGTGGAATAAAATTTATGAATTCACCTACAGCAATAGTCAGATGAAGGAGTAACCTAAGAGAAGGCCAGTGGATTTCGTGGGGTGTGTAAGCAGATATCACCTGCCATGAACAGGTGCACATTCACGTTTCTGTTTAATTCAGACTCCTTTTGCACTATATGAAAGGTCTATGCAGCTTGTCAAGGTAAGTGAGATGCCATGAAAGCAGGTCATCAAGAATGATAGGAATGTGACAGCCTGGCTACCAGAAACTATTAATGGAACTTGCCAGTCAGGGAAACAGCTTGCTGGAGCTCCTCAGAATTGGGATGACTGGGAGAAGAAATGACTTCTCACTGTCTCTTTAAACAAAAGACCTACACAGGACCTAAGGAGAAAGCAAGTTTCAAAGAGTCTCAAACAGTCTGAAGAAAACTCTGAAGAAACAGAAGAATGTGGTCGTTCTTCAAGCAAGTAACTGCCCTGTGAAGCTCCTTGCCACAGGATGCTGCAAATCCAACACACTATCACAGCATGGAGAGGAGAACAGAGAATCTCTGGAAGAAAAAAAGAGGGCTGCTAAATATAAAGAGACTGCTTTCTAACAAAGAAGTTCCTGAACCAGTGTGGCTGGAAACTGGAAAAAATATCTTGGGAAACAGCATTCTAAGCTTCCTCTATTCTTATAGCCTTCACTATGAGTAGCCACAAGCAGCCATGCAGGATGTTGAGCCTACAATAGAACTAATGTAAAATTGAGAATTATATCCATGGGTTACTAGATTTCAGCACAGGGCTGGGAGTGGAAGAATGAATGGGAATTAAGGTGGGCGGGCGGAAGAAAGGAAGGAAGGAAGGAAGGGTTACAAATTCTATTACAATTTATGGAAGCTGAGGCACATCACATTTCCCAATGTCCTAGCAAGACATGATTTTTTTTGTTGCCATTTATTTCCCAAAGTGAAAACAGTCTGTGGGTATTTGTGTATTTTACAATCTTGCTACTTAACATGGATAATTTTTTTGGTGTTTGGAAGTTTCAGAATAGCTGTTCGATCAGAACACGCTGACACACCAGGTCTGTTCTACCAGAAAGATCCTTCAGAAAGTAAAATGCTTGCTTCCATTTCTTCCCCAAATGGTGACACATTCCTTCCAGCCACAGGAATGGACTCTTGTCAAGGGAAAGATCATGCTGACATCACTTTCACAGATGAGCTGAGTGCTGCAACAAAAGTCTCTTGCTAAAAATTGAACTAGTCCTTTCTGCCCTCAAATACACTTGCTTCTAATGGGATTATTTTGTCCTTCTTGTTCAGGAAGAAACTGTATCCAACACTAAGGATGTAAAATGCAAGGAAGATATAATGACAGCCTGACATTACATAGCTAAAATGAACCTCATCTCTTCTAAAATAACCTAAATATAACTAAAAATAACCTTCTAGCATTCTTATTCCTACCTCACATATATGAACTGCATTTGTAGATAACTAGGTAGATAAATGAGGTCTAAACCATGTAATAGTCAAGCAATTGTTACTGAAGGCAAAAAATAGAGCTAAACTGAAGAGAGTATTATCCTTTAGCATGTGGAGCATGTTACATACTGGCTTATGAGCTTAAGAAGATAAGCATACTGTTCAAGGTAATCAGCTCTTTGGTTACAGACATTCAAATTAAGCATTTGAATATTTATTTCTGCTAGTAATTTAAGTGCACAAGCAACCTAGTCGCTCAGAAAAAGTGTCTGGAAGACAGTATCCCCAAAACCAAATAGAGCTATTTCTGTCATAATTTTGTTTTGCCTTGAAAGTTAACACTTTCTCTGTCACCTGTGGAACATACTTCTACCAACCAAGGTGTTTTGAAATAACTAGATTAACAAGATACCCAAGAATATTTTGGAATTTTGAAGTACAGTGTTAAGTCTACATATTGAAATCCAAGGTTTTTGGAATTCAATATGTAGACTAACATTATACTTAAATGTAAAACTGAAGGCTACAACAGAAATAAAATGAAGTAAAGAACACCATCAGAACTTGTAGCAGGACAAGAAGATGATTCCAAGCCCACCATCAAACATTTTATTTATCCATAAAAAGATTTTATAACTGAACAGAAAAAAGATAAGTTGCTTATTTTTCATACAACTTCATTCTTTTGCAAGAACATAGATGTATGTTCTTTAATCCTGCAAAGTCCGAAGTTTGAAAAAAGTTCAATTTAGGGAAAAAAAAATCTCATTATATAAGCTTACCATTTCAATAGGCTGCATTTTACCTCATCATTACTTTTCCATCAGAAGTTGTCAAACTTCAGCTGGGAGGGTCCATCTGTGATGTACAGTGTGCTGTCTGTATGGAATACAACACACAAGAATTCTTCATCTCCCCATCTGCTCAGTGACAGAATTACAGGGCACCCCACTGGTCATGCTTTGTCAAACACTGACACGAGTACTTTCAAATTGAATTGCAAATTTTGGGGAGCTATTTATCTAATACAAACTCTCCTCAAAGAGGCATTTACTCTTAGTGGACTGTTCCCTGAAGAGGGAAGAAGGGAAATATATCTATTCAGGATTTTTCTATTCTGTACTTTATTTTGGCATTTCCTCACATTCCAGGTTCTAACTTTGCGCGTCTGTTTGATGTTTGCCTGTTGTGCTAAATGCTGCTCCGCAGGGTAGCTGAGATATATGGATGCAGAAAAACTTGCCATGGAAGAGTCTGGTGCCCAAAATCTTCTTTGCTTTTTTCTAGAAGCAGGTAAAGAGTCTCCTGCCAGGCTAGTAATTTCTGCTGTATTCATCAAATTATACACACTGGTTAATATTTTTCCTTTAGTCACAAAAACTGATGAATTCTC
Organism: Fringilla coelebs; assembly: GCF_963513975.1. Classification (NCBI taxonomy): domain Eukaryota; kingdom Metazoa; phylum Chordata; class Aves; order Passeriformes; family Fringillidae; genus Fringilla; species Fringilla coelebs. Next base: position 64,185,512 of record NC_140031.1, on the reverse strand, counting down.
AATTCATTCCTCTTACTGCATTGTAAGATGTCCCTGTGCAAATCTTTCCAGGGCTCTCCTGAAGACTCCAAGGATCTACTATAGGCCACCTGATCGGGGGGAGCTACCAACAATGCCTTCTTACTTCAGATACAGGAAGCTTGCAAGCTCTCATCCTGATGGGAAATTTCAACCACCTGGACCTCTGCTGGGAAAGCAGCTCAGCTGGCTGCAAGAAACTCAGGAGACTGGAGGAGTATGTAGAGAACAACTTCTGGTGCAGGTATCAGGCAAGCCAGCCAGAGATGCGGCGCTCCTGGCACTCCTGGCACTCACCAGTGCAGAGGGGCTCACTGAAGAGGTTATAGCTGGAATAGCAGGCACAGCCTGGTCGAGTTCAGGATCTCAAGGAATATGAGGCAGCAAAGAGAAACTCCAGACCCTGAAATTTGGAAGAGTGATTTTCAAGATGTTTAAAGGGTTAGTGGATGAGATTGCCTCAGAAACTCCTTAAGGACAGAGGGGCTGATTAGAGCTGGCAATTCTTTAAAGACACTTTTCTTAGAGCATAAGAGCAATTTATTCCTGTCTTTAGGAAATTGAAGAATTTAGGAAATTTAGGAAATTACTCCTCAAACTAAGGAGTAAGATGGTGGAAGCAGATACAGATGACATTAGGAAAGTAAATGGATACTGTTTGAATGTGTAGAAATAGGCTCAGGAAAGCCAAGGCAATACTGGACCAGAATAAGTATACAGATCAGAAAAGAAAGGCCAAGGAGAGTGGACCACCACTGATATACAAGAAGAGTGAACTGGTGGCAACCGATATGGAGAAGGCTGAGGTAATCAAGGAATTCTTTCCCTCAGTCTTCAGAGGTAGTCAGTCTTCCCACTTCTCTCAAATCCCTGATCCTCTGAGTGAGTAGGTGGGGGGAGGGAAGTCCCTCCCACTGTAAGCAAAGATCTGGTTCAGGATCTCCTAACGAAGCTACATAGCCACAAGTCAATAGAACTTGATGGCATTCATGAGGGAACTGGCTAATGTTGTTGCCAAGCCATTATACCTCAAATCTGAGAAGTCACGTTGGTCAGGCTAAGTCCCTAATTACTGGAAAAAGGAATACATCTCCCATTTTTTGAAAGGAGAGACAGGAAAATTCAGGGAACTAGAGATGGGTGAGGATCACCTTTGTGCCAGGGAAGATCACAGAGCAGATCCTCCTTGTGCATATGCCAAGACAGATAAAAGACACAAAAGCCATCTGAAACAGCTGACTTACCTTTACTGTAGGCAAAGTGTGCCTGACCAACCTGGGGACCTTCTATGATGGAATGATGACAATGGTCTACAAGACAAGACCAACAAATGTCACCTACCTAGACTTTTGTAAGAACATCAGTACAGTCCCACATCCTTATCTCCACGTGGGAGAGACATGGATTTAACAGAGGGACTGTTCAGTGGATGAGGAACTGGCAGGACGGATGCCACCAGAGAGTTGTGCTCTGTGTCCAGGTGGAAGCTGGTGACAAGTGATGTCCATCAGGGCTCCCTGCTGGGACTGTGCTCTTCAGTGTCCTCATCAATGGCACAGGCAGTGGGACTGAGTGCATCCCCAGCAGGTTTGGAGATGACACAAAGCTGAGCAGTGCCCCTGACACAGCACAAGGATGGGATGCCATCCAAACAGATCCAGTCAAATTTGAGAACTGAGACTATGAACGTCACGAAATTCCACCAGTCCAAGTGCCAGGTGCCACACCTGGATCAGCAGCCTTAGACATAAATACAGATTGGGAGATTACCTCACTCACTGAGCACAGCCCTGCGGAGAAGGACTTGGGCGTTCTCATGCATGAGAAGCTGGACACGAGACAGCAGTGTAGCTCAAAAGGCCAACCGCAGCCTGGGATGCATCAAAAGTGGTGTGGCCAGCTGGTCAAGGGAGGTGATTTTCCCCCTCTACTTTGCCTGCATGAAGACCCACCTGGAACACTGAGTTCTTCAACACAAGACATGGACCTGCTGGAGTGGGTCCAGAGAAGGGTCATGAAGATGATCAGAGGGATGGAGCACATCTCCTATGAAGACAAACCAAGAAAGCTGAGGTTGTTCAGCCTGGAGAAGAGGCTGAGGTGAAGGAGACCACATTACTGCCTTTCAGAACGTTTAGGTGGCTTATAAAAACGCAGGGAGAAGGACATTTTATATGGGCAGACAACGGGCAATAAACTAAAAATTTTAAACTGTCATAGAACAGCTTCAGATTAGATGCTGGAGGAAATCTTTACTGTGAGGGTTTTGAGGCACTGGCACAGGTTACTAGTGAGAAGATGTGAATGCCCCACCTCTGGCTGTATTCCAGTTCAGGTTGAATGGGGTCCTAAACAACCTGACTTAGTGAATGATGTCCCTGCACAGGGCAGGGGGTTGGAACTAGAGGATCTTTAGGGTCCCTTCCAAACCTAAATATTCTATGATCCTATGGATGGGAACCTATGACTGAAGAAATTACTGTACTGAGGACATCAACAACAATGGAAACACATCTTGCACTATTTGCTTCACAACATGTGAGGCTGAACATAAAACCAGACCATTTCTCAAAAACCTCAAGAATCCCATAGCAATTTAGCTGTTTTCAAAAAGCAATCCTCTTTGCTGTATACAAACCACATACATATTGCTAGGATTCTTATGAAGGGACAGGCATTAATTCCTGTCCCTTCTTTTTCCTCCCAGAAATTAACTTCCTAAAGTCTTCAATTCCAACCATGTGGCTGTGATCCAGGATGTCTATGAAACCAAACTGGCCAATTGGATTGGTATGTGAGGCCTCCAGTGTCAATGAAGCACATGAATGACACTTTTCTGACCCTTCAATATATTCAGCTGTACAAGGAATCTTGTTATGAAATACACACTAATACAAAGGTGTTTCCAATCCACTGTTAATTAATTCCAGGCCAGGAAAAAACAGGTTAAAAGAGTATAAAGGATTTTGATACAAAGTCTGACTGTGTCTTTGAATGCAGTCATATAATCAGCATAATTATGTAAATATATAATTAGGTAATTATACTGGTATATTTTCATATTCATCTAGTAATTTTTCTTTGAGACCACATTGCCTAGTACAAGAGTACTTGGACTATACAAAATACAGTCACTTAATAATAGACTCTGAATTACCCAATGTATAGTCCAGGGTACAATAGTAAGAGACTCCAGCTTAGTATTAAGTGACTACTCTCAAAAGCAGTTACTGTTGCTAGTTATAACGACTTCCTGCTGGCCCAGGCACCACAAACACCACTAAGAGCCACAAAAGGATGTCAAATTATTCCATAAGACTGCTCCATAACAGAGCATCCAGTCTCAGTGTCAGTAGCACCACAGACCATTCCTGGCAGTACATCTTTTCCAGCTCCACCTAGATCATTAAGGACTATCAGGCCAAGATTTTTCACAACTAGCTTTGTTCTTATCCCTGCCAGGCTAACCAAGGAGAAAACAGGCAATATGCTCCAAAATGGAGATATGACAAACAAAACATTTAAATCTCTCCATATAATGCTAGGGTTTGTAGAGACAGTCTCTCACAGAGGGCCTTTCTTTAAGGAAACTGGGGAAACATCAGAAGAACCAAGATTCTTGTGATGGGACCATCTTTAGACGAAGCAGTGAATTTGCTAACCTATTCAGGCCAGAGTGAGTGAGTATTCCAGCTAGAGAAAGTCTGACTCATGCTGAAGCAAAAGTTGCAACAAAAACAGTGAAAAGACACTTACTGACTTCAGTACACAGTGGAACATATTACATCTGTGAGCACTAGTAAAACTACAGATTTCCTAATAACAGGAAGCCTAGTGCTTATGATGTCTTATCAGCTGAATAGGATTCTGAGAGGAAATAAAAATGGTAACTTCCGACACAATTTTTGGGTTAGAATAAAGCTGCCAATATTGAACTTTTCCTCTAATCCTTTGGAGACCTCAGTGCTTCCTGCCTTCGGAACAATTATCTCTTCACAGGTTCCCCTAACCACAAATTATTCATCAGAAGACAAGATAACCTTCAAACTAGAACATAACATAGAACTTAAATAAAGAGTTTCTTTTAATTAGTTTATAGGTTACCAGAGCATACATACCCTATACTCTTCTACCTTTTGCTTTTCAGAGAATGTAGAACACCAGGCTGAAAGTAACTTCAAATATTATATGGGTCCAAAATTTTTTTGACATAAGCACAGTCTAGACAAGATGGTCCAGAAGCCCACCCAGATGCTTATTAAAAGTCACCAATGCTGGAGTATTCACCACTGTCCTGGGGAAATTACTGCAATTGCTGATTTTTCCCATGAAGGTACCTTGTACCTTCATCTTTTCCATGTGATTCACTGGAAAGGGAGTCTTCATCTTTGTAGTCCCATTTTCAATACTGGAACATGGTGTTAAGGTCTTCCCTAAACCTCTCCTCAAGGATGAACGAACCTAGCCCTCTCAGCTCTTCCTAATGTAATGGGTTCCTCTGTCCTTTGGTCCTCTTTGTTATCCTTCTCTGGACCCTCTCCAGCCCATTCATAATTTTTTTCTCAGAATCACAGAAATCATTTAGGTTGGAAAAGATCTTTAAAAGATCATCAACTCCAACTACTAACCTCTAACACTGTGAAGTCCACCACCAATCATGTCCCTAAATGCCACATCCACATGTCTTTTAAATACCTCCAGGGATGCTGACTTTGCCATTTCACTGGTCTCATGCAATGTGTGAGAATCCTTCTGCTGGGAAAATTTTTCCACATTCACATCCAAGCTAAGCCTCAGCTTGAGGCCATTTCCTCTCACCCTATCCCTTGTCACCTGGGAGAGGAGACCAACACACGCCTGGCTAAAACCTCCTTATCTTTCCTGTAGAGAGATAAGGTCACCTCTGAGACTTCTCCAGGCTAAACTATTCCAGTTCCCACCACTCCTGATCAGACTTGTGCTCCTGACCCTTCACCAGCTCCATCACTCTTCTCTGGTTGTGCTCCAGCCCCTCAATGTCATTCCTGCAGCGAGGGGCTCAGAACTGGACACAGCACTCAAGGTGTGGCCTCGCCAGTGACACGCACAGGGGGACAATCCCAGCCCTGGACCTGCTGGCCACACTATTGCTGATACAGGCCAGGGTGCCACTGGCCTTCTTGGCCAGCTGGGCATTGATGGTTCATGTGTAGCCAGCTGCCAATCAGCAGCCCCAGCTCTTCTCAGCTGGGTCACTTTTCAGCCCCCAGCCTGCGTTGCTGCCTGGGGTTGTTGTGACCCCAGAGCGGGTTCCTCAAACAAACGGCCTCTTATTGCCAGCACTACCCAGAACTCTCTGCAGAGTCCTCCTACTCTTAAGCAGATCAGCATTATTCTTATGTTCCATCACATTTGCTGCTGGCAAAACACACAAAGCCTTGAATATCTTCTGGGCTTGACATACTGACTCTATTTGTCATTTAGTGACATATCTTGACATGTAGCTGTTCTTAACAAATTCAGGAAAAATCACAACCTTCCTTCTCACCTAAACTGTGAAATGAAGGGTATTACCCTGATTTGCCCAAGTTGGTTGTTTGGGGTTTTTTTAACTAATCATCAATTCTGAAACATTACATTTAGCTGGCAAGCTCCATCAGGCTTTCTGCTGATTTCCCTGCAATGTCAGCTTGCTTTTTCTCCCTCTGTCATTTTTCTTATCTGTAATACAAAACATAAACAAGGCCTAAGAGAGAATTGGCAAGAGTTTTATTTACAGTGTAGGTAACGTTAGATTTGTATGCAACCATCGAAGAAATCTACTCTGAATATTAATCTGATATTGCTAAAAATTTATTGCTAAAAAATAATATATTGGTACAGCAGCTTACGTATTAAGATCAAAAATCCATGCAATGAACTTGTCAACATTTCTAATTAAATTAACTACCATAATGACTCTAAGTACAATCTTGTTTCTGAGTTTCAGGCTGCATTCAAGGCATCAGTCAACAAACTGCAGTGGTGCAGCCTGACCTACCACTAGCTGGGCTGCAGCTCACCATATGTAAAGCGCAGCTTTTTTTGACAGAGCCCCTTGCTTCCATCAATATTTCTAGCCTTTCCTGAGTACTTCTTCAGGTACCTTGAAAAATGTCTGGTCTGAGTCTAATGTGGATTGTCATGTAGAACAAAGGATAAGCAAGGAAAGAAGACCTCTTCCTACACATTTGCATGGACTTTCACACATTAACGTTAGCCTAAAGCATAGAAAGCTGCTTATATTTACTGTCCTACTGGTCAAGAACACATTTTCATTCTAATGTTGCACAGAGTTGAATAAGAAGATAAAGAAAGGATGCGGAATGCTTATCTGCTGTCCTACTCTGACCACGCTGGAAGTACAGTTTCATTTTAAAGGATGCTTGCGTTTTTACAGCTTAAATTTGAATACAGCATTCAGGTGTTTCCACCAGAAAGCACAGGCAGGCCATTGAATACAGGAGTGCTACCCTTGGGAAGAATGCTAGGCCTGGTTAAGTTGTCACTATAGAGTACATAGTCAATCCTATCCCATCACTGGAAACTGATCATTTTGATACATCCCCCAAATCTCCAAGGAGCCATTGGGAGGTAGAGTCAAGGTTCCCTTCAGGGAACAGGCTGCGCAATCAGTTCAACAGCAAGATGAACATGTCAATATGGGACATGGAATCTAAACTTTCTGTCACAGACTTTGCTATGCACCTCTCCCAAATTACGTGTCTTTGCACTTGCAGCATCCTAGAAAAGCTGCAAAACCTTTCCTGACTAATTCACATATTGAAAACACTAGCTAAAAAGCATTTGGGCATCATACACGTGGAAAGAATATTGCAGATAATATGGGCAGTTTTGGCAAATCTGTGTACAAGCAGCCTTAATTATCTGAAAGCCACTAAGCCATTACTTAGCACCTTGCATCAGTGTGCCATGCAAAAAATGCAGAGTTTTTGTGCCTCTTTGCAGGATCATGAGACCAGCTGAACAAACAGCAGCATGGTGATTTGCGTCTACTTTTGTCTACTCAGCATAGGCTCCCCAGCCCTTCCCTTGCCAGTCGCCTAACAGTGCACAAAACTCAAGCCTTCTCTTTAAAATGACATTCTGAGACAGATCAAGGATTCCACTTTAGTCTTTCAGAATATGTCCTAATGTATTCAATAATATTTTATGTCCTTATATATTCAGTAATACCATGCAGTGCCTACCTCCCTGTGTTCCAGAACCTAAGGTAATTGAGTTGCAACAATGCTGCAACTCTGTCTCACATGTCATCCCTTTTCTAAATGGATTTGGTTTAGTCTGACATGATGCAATTTTAAGAAAACATAGATGGACTGGCATTGATTAAATCATACACATTGTAGTACGCACTTACCTTCCTTGTGTGATTGTCTCGGTCTTTCCAACATACAGATGAAGCTGGGTCATCCTCTTTCCCTTTCAACATTTAACTGTGGAAGTAATACCAGTTTTCTTCTACTTCCCACAGTATTCAATGTACCATGAAAACAAAATCTTACTTTTTCAGATTTCCCTGGGCAGCGATTTTGAGGTCTTGCAAAAGCTCTCCTTATCTGAGGATGGAAATATTTCACCACTTTTATGCACTGTGACTGTACCATTTGTTCTAGTAAAAGTACCTACCAAATGTATTCCTTCTTGTGTAGAATACTCAAAGCTCAGATGTCATTGAAGAAACTAGGTGTAAATATTTGCCCACTTGATAACTTTTCATGCCTCCCTTTGTGTCTGATTGAGTTTTCCTTTCTAGGCTAGCTTGTGCCATTTTGCTCATATATCCACATAATTCACGCTAATTTATTGCCAGAAAAATATTGCTTCATTGGAAGTTTTTGCTCAGTACTTAAAGCATGCACATAACATTTTTAAAAATATGGGTGGATGGTGATCAGGCAAGAAACGTGAATCTGACACTAAGAGAAATATTTTCGCTTTCCAAGAAAAACTGCTTTGAATTACTGTTTTTACAGCTCTACCAGTATGTAGATAGTTGCTTGCCTAGGCATCACTCTAAGATGCACAAATATTATCTCATTTCCATTGCTAAGAATAAATGCTTTTATTAAAAGAAAACATACACACAAAAAAGCCCCACAGCGGCAAAATCTATTACTATCACGTTTTCAGCAGCTAAGTCTGATAGCAGCCACGAACCTCCTTTAATCACTGGTAAGAATTGTGTGCTAGTATGGTCAACAGTCCTACATAATGCAACTTGCCGTGGGGCATATTGCACCCAAACCATCCTCCAAATAAAAAGAAACGGAAAGTGTCAAGTGGAAAATCTTTGAAAGGGAATTAAGGTACCCTGGACTCCAACTGATTTTGGAGCAGGCATGTCCAGACACACAAATGTTTCCAGATGAATTGTTCTTCAAAAAAGAACTTTCAACTATAGCATAAGAGAAGATGGGTTTGATTGCATTTCTTTTTATTAATTTGAAGAGTTTGCTTACAGAAAGAGTCATCTGAAAGCTAAGAAGTACTGGAAATATCAATGGAGCTGCCAAACCCAGGTGTAAATGTACAGAAGGGAAAGTGCAACACTTCTAAACTGCAGCAGACGCTGGAAGAAAAAGAACTTGTAGGTCTCCAGTCTTATGAATGTAAGCCTATGATCTCCTGGAAACACAAGGCTCTACCAAATCTGTTCTACAGAAATGCTTCATCACAAATTTTCTGATTTAATCAAAAATTAAAAGCTTGCCCACAATAGAGGAAAGATGAGGACCTTTCCAGACCCTGGTTCTATTATGAGGTCCTTGAATATAAATCTACAGAAAGGTTTTTGGCTGACCTTAGAACAGATGATAAGGGCCATTGCATTACAGTGACCAACAGAAGAACAAAATTTAACACTGGATGTAGAAGAATCACAGGGACAGGTCAAGACAGGGCCTGAGAACTGACATAAAATGTCCTGGTTTCAGCCAAATACAGAGTTAATTTTTCACAGTACCTGTGAGGGGGTGGAACTTGGAGCTGCACAGGCATGGCCAAGACATAAATGCTGTTTGTTCTTTCACCATTGGCATGTCCAGGGAAAAGGGATTCTCTCTCTTCCAAGAAGGAGATCTCTTTCTGGTCAGGAAATCAAGCGTGGTGGGCATAGGGTCTGTCCACCATTGTTTCATTGTCTTGGGTTTGGTGAGCATTCTGCAAGAAATCACCCTCTCTTTGTACGCTTTTACTATTAGTATTGTTGCTGATGTTTCTGCTCAATTTCTAGTTTCATTGCTTTTCCCAATAAATTGTCCTTATCTCCTTATCTCAGCCCATGATCTTTGCTTTTTGTGCCTCCAAGTCCCCTGGCCAGACACACGTGGGCAGAAGAGAAGGGGAGGGGAAATGAGTGAGCAGCATGTGGTTTTGGAGTCTCAGGGAGGGGAGGACTAAATCTGGGGATACCATTCCTAAACAGCTACAAATGTAAATCGAGGCAGTGCCAGACCTTGCATTTTGAATATGGCTTGGTCTATCAACCTTTATCTTCCTTCTCCTCCTCCCCTCCTTTTTCCTCCCATGTTAGACAAGAAAGTATAGGGAAGCTGGCTACTGAAACACATATGGCACTGAAGCAGGATTTTGGTGACAAGGGTTTGGAGGGAATTCTAGGACCAGCTCTCCCATGCACACCATCTGCTCATTTCTGATCTGTCCTTCAATTCTTATCCCCACAGTGCACTAGCTGAAAGAATAAGGTCTGAAGCACTTCAGCCATTAGTGCAGCATCTTTTGGCTGTGGGTACAGACCATCATGCTGAGCATTTCGGAGCTCTAGAGGAGGTTATGCTGCATGAACAGTCAGAGTCACACAGGCAACAAAGAGGTCTTAAAGAGCTCCCAAAATTGCAATTAAATTGATTTTAATTGCACTATTTCTTGTCTATGTCCCAGCTCACTTGTTTTATTTCATACATGTCAAGGACAGAGTCTGAGATTTCACACTCAGTACAGAAGACATTAGCAGAAAGTCTCATCATGTCCAGAACTTTTTAATGACACTGGGGCTTTTGAAAAGCTCAGTTAATGATTGATACCTCCAGTTTATAAGTTCAAGCATTGAGCTCTGATAGATCAAGTTTTTTCAGCTTGGTACTGATAAACCTCTGCAGTCTCTTGACTTCCCGCTGTCTTTTGAGAAATGGATGTTTCTGAAAACATAAATCCAAATCTATATTCTTTTTCTCTGCCAGCCTTACCTGCTAAGATCAGCTTTCCACCAAGGACAAAGGTACAGTTTGTACCGTGAATTGCCCTGCACCCTGTCTCTGCTTGCTGGGTTCTATATTTCTGTTCAGTGGTGATGTGAGACAAGACATCATCGGGTGCTCCCCTACTGCACTTTGGCAATTTCACAACCTCTGCAGACCCAGTAATTCATCCTTTTTTTTTTTTTTTTTTTTTTTTTTAATTGAAGAAGATATTCTTCAGGAAAGCCAAGGCCTTCCAAGTAGGCATCTAGAGCAAAATACATGGTAAAAACTCCAGAGTACCCTCCTATGACTCTAACAATGGCTAAAGCACAGAATATTTCAAGCTGGAAGGGATCTCTGGGGACCTTTAACAAAAGCCTTCCCTAAGCAAGGCTAGCTACAAAGTTAAATCAGGCTGTCTAGAACATTGCACACTCATGTTTTGGAAATCTCCATGCATAGGAATACCACAACCTCTCCCTTTAAAATTACTTTCTAAGTGAAACTGTAAGAATCATAAAAGCTTACAGAGAGTGTTTACTCGCCCAGAATAACTGGAGGGCAAAGCCTCTTCCTCACCCAGATGTTTGGTATTCTTGTATTCTTCAACATCCACACCCCTAATATCCCTGAACAAAATATAGAATCATAGCAAGATCTTCAGAAATGCCTTGAGATGTTTCTATCTGTCCACGTTCTACCATGCTCATTGGCACTTGCACATCTTTGGAAAAGCACCGTGAAGTTCTGTTTTGAAATTACAACAGACTGGGTGACTCCTTACCTTGGTTCCTTTCCAAAGGTCTTCACCCTTCTGTTGCAGGACTGTGTTGCTATTGTCATGCCCCACCCTTGTTTCCCCCCCTATAATTTAGTGACATTACCTGTTTTTATCCTAGACATCTGTCTGTCATACTCAAGAAACTGCTATCGTCCAATGCACTCCCCAGCTCTGCCTCTGTCCTTTTTTGTTTCACTTTATGCTTAGTAGATAAATTAAGGACTTCAAAGAGAAGATCTAGGAAAGAGTCTTTCTTTTCAGATTTCCCTCCTATTTCTGTCATCATGGCTTGATGGTGACATAGACATTCTGTCCTCCCTGAAACATAATAAATAGCAGCACACAATGAAGTGCATCACGTGGCTCATAGATTCAGCTAACTACTTAAATACTCAGTGCCTCCGAGGTAACACTTGTTTGGGAACTGGCAAAATGGCTCAGCCCCACAAGAGAGCTTCCCTACTGGCTTCTTTGCAGCCTTTTTCTTTCATCTTTGCATTAAATACTTCTAGTCCAATAACATAAAGCCTACCTAACTTCAATTCTATGTTTAAATATTAGCAGAATGATCAGATTTTCATCCCATTTTAAGATTTAGTGTACCCTGGAAGGATAAAGGAAAATTTATTTATTTGACTTCACTCTCTTTAAATAAAACGAAGATATCCTTAGTAAATAGCAGCATGGGTTGGCATTGTTTTCTGGGGGTTTTTTTCTGTTATAGCATAGACCTATTAGGCATGAATTCAAAAACCAAATATCATACCAGACAATGAAAAACTTGCCCTAAAACCCCCAGACAATTCTTATATATGTCTCTGTCTGAAATTTGCTGAAGGTCTAGTCCATGAAAATATATTTTGTGTCTCTGTGGTTTTCCAAAAGCTCTCATCATGTCATGGTCCACAAAAGAGTAATTCTGTGCATTACCAAAGTCTCATTCCCTGGAACTTTACTGAGTAGAAACACTACATTTTCTTCTGTTTCCAAGGAAGAATGTCTGAACAAGTTGATCCCACACTGCTTCGTAGTGATCATGAAGAGGAAAACTCTTAGAACTCCCTCCAGGTCTTCCATCATATTGATGCTATTTATTCCACTGCTTAGGTGGGAGTCTAAAAAAGGACTAAGCTTTAAAAGCTCTAAGGAGGCAGCAGCAGGCAGTTTTCCAGCCTTCCACCCCTCGTGTGTCTTCCTTCTGCTGCAAAGCTGGCCCTGCAGAGGTACTGTAGAGGTAAGCAAACCATTTCCAACACAGATACAGTCAAACCTGACAAAAGGATTTGGGCTCTGTATGAGGAGCCATCCAGAAACCTTGCAATGGATGTGGGAAGAGTTGATCAGGCCAACCACACATCCCATCCTTATGGCATTCAGTCTTCTGCAAAGGCTGCTTTGCAGCCAGCTATAACCCATGCAAAGATTCATCTCAGTCTTGCAGTACAGAAAGTCTGCTGACAAGGGATGTGGCTAAAACAACACCCTGGCTTCTTGAATTTGGTCACCAGCAATCAGGGTTCACACAGTAAAGAGAGTCCTGCCTAAGCAGAAGAGCTTTTTATCTCAAGTCAGTAATGTCCACATATTTTCCTTCTGCTAGTCTCGTTTTTCCTTTATTTTGTACCTTCCAAGCGCATGACAGAAGGCTAGGCAGACTTTGCTACATAAATAATAACAGAACAGTCTTCACCACAGGTGAATGGAGTGTGTCATGCTGCTTTTGGTGAGGAATAATGCTGAAGCCAGTGATTGCTGCATCGGTCCCAAAGTTAAACATCCTGATAGTGAGGTGAAGATGTGGCAGAGAGGGCAAAGGACCTGATAAAGGAGCAAACAAGTTCCAAACAATGACTTACCTAAAGATGCAGAGGTGACACAGCTGGCCTGGAGATGTCTGACTGACTGTCATTTCACTGAGTCCCACTTTCTAACAGCAGAGTTTTTTTAACACATCCCTTCTAGGAGCGTGTACAGAAAATTTCGCTAACTTTAATATAGTTGCTTCAATATAACTGCTTTAATATAATATTACATCAATATTGTTTCAAACATAGTGCACTATACTAGTAGTTACAGATACCTATGCAGTGTAGTAAGAAATTCTGATTAAGATCTTGTCATTTAATCGGCATCATAATAAATCACTTATATTTATATAAATATATCTGGTTTGCCATCCTTCAACATGCAAGAAGAAGTTGTATGAAGATTCAGTTATGCCAATAGAATCCTTTAGTCATAAACCATTGATTGAGTCTGGGGTTAAGAGGGGATCCAGCCACACACAGCCTCTTCCCTGAGAAGGAGTTTATAAAGCAAGGCACTCCTTTCTGCACCTCGTGACTCAGTGGGAGGGCTTCTCTAATTAACTTTGTCTGAAACTCTCCTTCTGCACAACAAGCAGGGAGAAAACACAAAGGTTAAAACAAAGGTCAGGATGTCTGAGGCCCAAGTTCCAGCATCCAGTCTTCCAGCTGGGCCTGTGTCCATGTCTCACACACTGCTACACCAAGTAAGCTGAGCAGATCACCTAAGCCTGTACAAGGCTTAAGGGGTCAGTCAGCACACAGCACAACAGCCTTGCCCATTCTTGCACCACTGAGTCTTCTAAACACCTGGAACTTACATCCTAGCTTTGAAATCCTAGATAGGTACAGGACCAGAATGGGAAAAAAGCTGGTTTTCTATCAACAGTAGATGGGAGGTTTGATCCAGAGGAAAAGAAGTTTTACAGACAATGCCTGCCTTTGGAATGTGCTGACCAAAAAGATGGTAACAGCTGAGCATTGCACTAGTTTTAGATCATAGGTGCTCCTCAGCTACCAAACAAGCAGATCCATAATGGCTCTGTCCTCACTCAGCACACCTCCTTTCAAAATCAGAAAGAAGATTCCCTGTATTTTCAAAAAGGGTAGAAAATGGTGGGAAGGTATTACTTATTTCAGCCCTCAGCACTGGCAGTGGTTATCTGGACTCTAGACTGCAGCTAGACTGGGCAAGGGGGTGAGCAGAGCAGTGCCCATGCCACTGTGAACACAAATGAATGCAGATACACTTTCACCCCCCCCTTAGAAACTGTTCAAAACAGGACAAAAGTGACCCAGGTATGACACGTACTCTCTTGGACTTCACATTCTTATGGCTCATTGCAGAAACCAAGATGTGAGCCAGTGCTGTCACTGGAAGTTGTAACCAGCACTTTCTGCAAGCTTTCCCAGCACAGAAGACTGACAGGGACCTGTGAAGTAAATTGCTGCTCTATGTATATAAAGAAAACCACACGAGTGGAAGGCAGGTAATAGTTTTGTAGAAATTCATTTGTTCATTAGTGCAGACAAGAAGAGACTCCAACCCTGTTTTAACGTGCAAGTGGCTGCTAGTCCTCTCTCAAGCTTATTATCTGGGAAACATCTGTGACACTTTTGTCTGCCTCCATGTAACAGAGGTCACACGACCCTCTCCAATGCGGCATTTCTCTTCCCCAGCACCTCCTACACTGGAGCACAACAGCATGCTCAAGTGGCTATCTTTCTAATGAGTTGTGTTGATCTTCACCAGCAAACAAGTACCTATTAGTCAGACCTTCTCTTTTCCACCAACAGACAGGTTCAGCCCAGGTCTTCAGAGGACTTGGGAGTAACACCTACCATGTAGCATGAAAAAAATTATTCTCCAGAGCTGTATTCCATGCCTCTGAAAGATACCAGCAAGAGAGTAGCACAGCATTAGGCACAATGACAAATCCAGTCCTGTCTTGGGAGGTTATTTTCCCAGTCAGTTGTCTCTTAGGTTTTGTGACAAAATAAACCAACCACAGAGAGGATGAACTCTGCAAGTGTTTTGAGTGGTAAAAATTATTCTTTACTTCCCTGATCACGCAGGCTGGGAACCTGAGTTTTGGATGTATCCTAGTTTCTCTTTTTGGAAAAAAGAAATTGTAGTCTGGCATACTCTTGAAATTTCTCTGTGGCATGAATGCTGTGATTCAGTAAACCTAATGACCAAGCTTGAAGATTTGAGCAAGATCAGTTAATTCCCTGGTTAGGCTGTGAGCCCTTGAAGTGCTTTTCTCATTATCCTCCTGCTTTGATTTCAGTCTCTCCCACTACTGAAAAACCTGACTTAATTCAAACTAGCAGATTTTCCCTTTTTCCACTTTAAATGAGAAAGAGAGCAGTAAAACTAGTAAAGAAAACTTTGCAATCTAATAATAAGATTTCTGTATATCCAGATGTTCAAAGAACACCCTTGCAGCAAGGGTCCTAGTTACCAAAATACAGCAAATTCCTGCAAAAGTAATATTTCAATCAGTTTCTTAGCACGATATTCATAAAACAGGTGGTTTATTAATCTACAGGCTTTTTTCTACATCTTTAAGTGATTACTTACTACAAAAGCATTATTTTCTAGGGGAATCCTGAGAAGTTGTCAAAACCCAGTTTATATTGAGTAAAAATATCTGGAATAGTTGGAGAATTATCCTTCTCTGAAAGACCTCTCTTGGCAGGGGTGGATAGGACATTTTTATCTCCTCAGGAAAAAAATATTATCTATATTACCTTCCACATCTTTCGGTTTGGTGTTTTGATCTGTTTGGTTAGGTTTGAATCTTCCCTGACTTTTACCTTGCTTCCTTGGAAGCTTATTAATACAACACCACCCTGTGGTATAAACCATGCCACACCATTCTTCTCTCTGCTCTCCCACTGACAGAGGGATACAAACCATTTCAGCCCTGTTTTTCAGTTATGCACAGGTAATACAGAGCTGGCCATGAGCACTAGCTTTATAACAGTATCCCAGCTACTTTTCATATCTTCGTTGTTACCACTCCTCATTTTCTTTGTTCTTTCCAATACTGCCCATCTGTATGGTCAGCACTGGTGGTTGAAGAAATGCACACTGGTTTTCTGATCAGTGCCTTTTGGGATAGTAAAGGTCATCACCTCTGTCCTTGTGGGCGCTCATTTCAGTTCATCAATCTTTCCTTACCTTCTGCTTTTTCCATAACAAGTATCATCTAAACTTACCCTGACACCACTGAGCAGTATTACTGTGACACACAGAGGCCTTGTTTTGAATAGTTTTACTTCTACCAGCAAGTACCTCCTAAGAACATCAAGGAATTATGCTAGCTGTTACCTTCCTGTCTAGGAGTAAGACAAAGTGAAATCTACCCAGCAGTGGAGCCAGGAAATGTTTTCACTCACAATCAGCTAGCCATGCACCTGGTGTTGGCTTGCTCACTGCCACAGAAACAACTGTGGTAGGAGTCAAGCTGGATCCTTGATTTCACATCATGATGACTTTCCAAACTTCATTGGTTAACCCTGGAAATTGACCTGTATAGTGGACACTCAAAAGTCTTGGGGACGCCAAATCAAACCAGAGAAAACTGAACCATTTCAGAAGAATAGCTGTTTACCAGAGAAAAAAACAAAACAACAGCTCTACTCATCCTCCAAAGCCCTAAACCACTTCTTTGACATGTTTAAAGACAGCAAAAAAATGCAATACCAAATACATTGTATGGCAGAAGTCAGGCTAGCTCTACAGAGTGAGAGAACTCCCACTCACAGGGCTCTTAATGAGATATTTGGAACTCATTCCTCATTTTAACAGTGATCTCATCATAGAATCATGCTCCTTTTTGCACCATAACCCATCTTATCAGAAAAAAAGGGGCCAGGGCGACAAAATTTAGTGTAACTTGAGCAGACCAGGTGAAAATGCATCATTCAAACTGCACAGTGAGAAAAAATAAATTTTTCTGAAGGGATACAAACAAATAACAAGAAAGAAAAGAAATTTGGCAGTTTCCAAAGAACAAGTTAATTATTACTAATGAAGTAATTAACATTTTTTAAAACCTCTGAAAAAATGAAATTGGCTATGCAAGTTCTAATTAATACTGTAATAATTTATCACAACGTCAAATGAGAAATCTTTGCTCCTCATTAAAGCAATAACTCAGAAGAATTTTATCAGGAAAAAACAACCATGGGAAATAGGGCTGGAATAATCCCAAAGAAACCAAGTACTCCGTTCTCCTACCACGACTAGAAAGCTGTTTCTGCATCATTTTATCTGACAGATTTTTTTTTAAACTGTTATTTCTTATATTATGAGGAAGAAATTCTACCCCATCCCTGAGAAGGAATACAGATTTTTCTCTACCAGTTATATGAATTCTGTCCACTTTTCCCCTCCCCCTCCCTACACTAGGATAAAACCTTGCCATCATGTGCATGAAGAACAGTCACCTCTTCCTTCAGTAGTAAATATGGAGATGTTTCAAGCCTGTCTGTGTACAGTCATGGGTAGTTTAATTTGACCCTGCTTAAGCAGGGAAGTTGAAGATCTCAAAGGGTCCCTTTCAGTTCCTGATATTCTGTGCTTCTGGGATAAAAGAATAGCAAATATCCAAACCAGCAGGCATTATCTGTCAGGTAAGGGTTTGGTCCAAGACAGACCAGCCTGCTTTTCTGGGATGGAAAGAAGCCACTTGAAGACTTCATTAGTTCACTTTCTCTGGCGGTCATGACAAATTTTGTCAGACAGATCTGTCCTTATGTATTACAGACAGCTCATTCAGCAATCCGCCTCAATACAAGATACTGTGATGGTATGGAGCAAAAACTGAGCTCTAAAATGCAACTACCATCTCCATGTCCACTTGGTGCAGCAAGGGACTCTGCTGTCACTGCTGTGACACCTCCCCGCACAAAATGAACACGGCACATGGTCCAGATGACAGCTGTGCTCACAGCTGAAAAGGCAAGAGCAACTGAAGGACAAAGATTCATAAGCTTTTTCCTGAGTGCTAAGGAAATTCTGGGCTGTTGGTTGAATCACAAATAACAGTTTGTTGTTTGCTGTTTGCCTGCAACAACAACAAAAGCTTCCAAGGCCTCCATTCTTTTCATTGTTTTCCCAGTTTCAGATGCACTTTAAGACATAGATCTGTTATCATGAGAAAGTAAAAAGCACAACAACAGCAATATTTCCTATAGTATAATATTTTTCTCTCACCACAGTGAATTATGAGCAGGCTGAGGGTCTAAATATCAAAAAGGGATTTTAATTTTCTGCACGTGCAAAATTTTCTTCAGGATGACAAAGGAAAAGCTGGAGATGAGAACAACTGGTAGACAAGGAAGCCATTAAAAGCTGGATACTTATGTTTCCTCAAATCTTTAATCCTCTTCATGATTCCACTCATTACTGCTGAACATCAAATCCAAATGGTGTTTTCTTTCCCTTGCACTCTGGTGATTGAACTGTAAACTGACTCTTTTTCTCCAATCAAGGCATCCTATCAGATGTGCTTAGCACCACATTAAGAAAAAGAAACTTACCGTTCTCTGAAACTACTCAGACAAGGGCAATAGGTAAAAGAAAGCTGCCTGTAATTTCATCTGCTAGAACTCATATGCACAGGCAAAATATTAAGGAACTTCTCTGCTTCAAAGGAATCAGCAGCCACATGTGTGTTTTTCTCCACAGAAATCAATTTTTCACCGTAGATTGTGGCCTGAAGAACAACCAGTCACTAATGGGATTTTCTTTGGAGGAGAATGCCAAATGGAAAAGCACAGCCAACACAGTTTACCAGAGACCCTCCAACAGTTTGGCAAAGACAGTTGTGGACTACAGACTATGGCTGTTTTATAGACAAAAATCATCAATGTTTACACCACAGAAACATGCCAACATCTTGAACTAAGTTATGCTGTGCAACTTCTTCATGGCAGACAAGGAAATATTCGTGTTTTCACTAGCAGGCTGACTACCATCCCGGTAAACCCATTCTAATAATATACCTTGGCTACAGGTATAGGCAAAATTGTTGCAAGGCAAAATTACTTTTGCTAGATTAAGGCAAGAGAAGCAAGCCAGTTCTACAACTTGCACAAAATACAAGGCTCCTGGGAAAAGAAAAAATAAAACAAAGAAACAAACAATCCCCCCCTGCTCAAAACAAAAACAAACACAAAAAAATGAAAAATGCAACACAGCAAGAAAAGCACTTGTGCATTATACTTGTACACACAATTTTCAATTTAATGTCAGAAGAATTTTTACTGCCATTTCAGGCAAAAAAAGAGCCAAGACTTGACATATTCCATTTATTCTGACAATTTTACAGATATCTTGTGCTAAAATTGTTATACTGAATTCAATAATAGAGGAAGTCTGAATTCCCAGCCCATGAAAGTATTTAATGGCTTAAATCATGATATAATCAACTAGAAAATCTCTTGGAAGTTCTTAGGCCTTATGGCCACCAACATGCTATTTTCACATAGTCATGTGTCTGGCTTTACCAAGTGACAGAGGGACTTATGGAAAAAATTATGCTGGAAAAGGTGGGCATTTTTTTACACCATCCCATTATGCTAAGAGCTGAGGTTCAGATATTTCTAAGCATCTACCTTTAGATTTGTTAATTTAAATTTATTTCAAACAAGTGGCTCTCACAAAACCAGTAAAGAGGAAAGGTGCAACTGCCCAGTTTCTGCTCTTCTATAAAGACTTTCTGACTTCAGCCTCAACCATTTGATTTACCAATCTGTTTTCAGCATTGGAGCATTTTTCTCCATTTTTTAATTAATGCTATTTTTTCAGATTAGCTTAAAAACCAAGTAAACACAACAATAATAATAACAATAGCAATAATACTTTGAAATTACCAAGAGGGAGCTGTCTTTTTCATCTGACGGCAAAAAAGATAGAGAAAGCTAATCTGTTTCTTTGTTGCTTTTCCTTAAGAACCTTCTTTCTAATCAAATATGTCGGGCAGTAACCTGGGTTCCTATCTAAAGCCACACTCATCAACTTGTATAAAATCAAGTCATCATACCTGAGAAAATGTGGGAAAGAACAAACAGGTGAGCCATAATCTAATTATTCCAAATACCTTGTTATTTTGCCGCAAATTTAGCTGTATCATTCCATCTTCTTTAATATCTGGGTTGCTGTTGTTCATTCTTCACATTGCCAGCAGATCATAGGCAGATGACTGGCAAGTGATGGAGCTTTCAGAACTCAGCCTGCTTTTTCTTTCTTACATCAGAAAAATAACTCTTTACTCAGGTGAGAGAGCGTTTTCTATGGTTCCTTAACTGATCTAGTGAATATTTAGAGACAGCTTTGCAGAAATAGAAAGGTTTATGATAAGTAAACAAATAAATTCAATTAATTTATGAAGGCTAAGCAAGTGTTGTATAGCAAGAAAACTGTACAGAGGCTGTGCTCTTGATTGATCAGATTCAATTACTGCTCAGGATCAGAACTAGTGCTTTCAAGAGTCCCATTTCCTACAAGTGCTTTTCAAGAGTCTTTGTGAGTCTGCTTCAACAGCACAGCACTGTACCCTATGTCTTTCACAAGTCCTCTTAGAGTACCAGGAGACAATGTGGATTTTGCCACTGAGAACGAGATTTCCCATTTTGATTATGCAACCGTCTTCAACAACAACTTCTTGAACATTTGAAATGTGCCCTGGGAATCACGCACCTCACAAGAATTCCTTTAGGTGTGGGGTCATAATCTCAACGCATTTCCCCATTCCAATTTAAGTTCCAGCAAATCAACTGAGAGATCAAGTGAAGGGATGAGGAGCAAAGCACAAAGCCCTCATGCACTAATGGATCTTCAGGCAACATGCAGCACCCTGGTGGAGCACCTGCACATAGTGCTGCAGGCATTGGAAGGTTCCAAAGGTTCAAGGATAGGCTGGGCAGGCTCACAGCAGATAATCCCAGTGAGGATCTTTATATACAGAAAACCTACCTATATTCAGAAAGCCACTGGACTAGAAGAAGAGAAGGAGAGAGATGGGAAAATATTAGGGGAAGTTATTATTTTGCCTTGTACTTCTATTTTCATAAAAAGCATTCCTTTGGCCAGGCAGGATGCTGAAATACAACCGACCATTGGCTTGATACAGTGTAGACCTGCCCTCCTATGCACCTTTCTGGAGTACTGGATCCCAGAACAGTAAAAAGGCCCTACAGTGAGCAGATGATGTGAGACTCTGGTGAAACAAACACTGTCAGCTGCCCACACCACACTTAGGATCATAAAGGTCTATGTTTCTCTGCTCAGCCTTTTCAGAACTTTAAAAAACCTACACATTAACCTCAGTGGTACAGGACGTAGGCAGAAATCTGCCTACCTCTTTGCAGAAAAGGACAGCCAAAGCTAGCATCTAAATGACAGTAGGCAACAGCTTTTTGGTAAGATTTTCTAAATATTATGTATCCTAATTACACAAATGGACAGCCAGTGAGTTGCAAATTTCCCCAGTAAGCCTGCCTAGCACAAGATCTTTTAATTCTACCTTTGAAGTGAGTGATTTACAGGAAATGAGCTAGAGATTTCAGTGCTGACTGCAATCAAGACCCTTATCTTTACAATGAGCATGATTTATCGCAATTTTATGCTAATAGCTCTCACCCGTCATTATCACAAGAGAGAATATATGTCAAAATTCTTTATTCACCCTAAATCACACATCAGCCAGGCTTCCCATTCAAAGTATCTGATTGGGACCTACAGAAGTGGAAGGCACAGCATGTTGCACACAATGACTTTCACAGCCTTTTAAGCTCTCCTCTTACTTTGGACAGCTTATAAAATGGCAGAACATTGTTTTGAATGACAAATACAGTTCAACACAAACTGCAGGTCTGGGGGTGGACATCCAGTTTCAGAAAATTGATGAATATCAAGGTTTTGTCCTTCTTCAAACATGATATCGAATTAATTTTTTACACAAACACTTGCATTCAAATAAAGAACCCTTATGACAATCGGGTATGTTCAGAGACAGCATGCAAGGATTTGAAAGCCACAGCTACTGCAGGCTGAACAGCATTCTGTGGTAGATCCCCACCACACTGACACAGTTGCTGCCTTCCCAACACATCCACTGTTGGAGGCAACACTGGGCTAGGCTGTCCTGACATTTGATCTGACAGAGTCCTGCCTTCTAAGACACCTTTGAACTGACTACAGTGAAACAGACTGCACATAGTTCTTCTGGTGTACCCACTATTCAAAAGGAAAGCTTAAACTTACAGCCTGAGGGTGTACAATAGGAATTAAATTTTGAGGGAATTTCAGGGATCATAGGTGCAAAGCAGCTCCTAGGAACTAACAGCAGCTAGGGCACGGAAACAGAATTTTCTTTATTAAGATTTGTCTGCCCAGTCCTTATTCTAACTGGATTTGAAGTGCAGAATTTCAGCCTACATGATTGGAACTGCGTTGTTTTCAAGGAGCCAGCCCAATCCCACTGCTTACTGAGCAGCACTGAGTGCCACAAGGTGGTATCTTTCTTGCTCAGCACTTTTTCACTTCCTATCAGGATCCCCTCTGTGTTCATCCTGCATCTATTTATAACAAATGCTTTCCTATAGGCCTGCTATGCCAAATACCAAAAATTGCTCCCACTCACAGCAAGGCAGAAATTCTATTCCTGTGTAATTTATTCTGTCTTTACATTTCTAGCCTAGAGTACAGTGCAGATTCCAGCCATTTGCAATCTTTCATTATTTTCAGATATGTGTATACTGCAGCACTCTTCTCCCACATAGATTAGTTAGCTGCCATCACCAATAAGTGAGCACATGTAAGGGGGACACAGAAGCTGCTGCTTTTGAGAGGTATCTGTAAAAGATGAGTTCTTACATTTTGTGAACTGGCCTGCATCTCTGTGAAGTCATATCAATGGAGAATATGCCCTGGTAATTAGAAACCTGCAATCTATTTTGGTATATGTCAGAAGAAGTGCAGGACAGGTAACCTGTATACACAGTGAAAGTCAAAATTGTAGCTCATCCTCAGAAAAAAACCTGTTTTCAGGCACGTGTCCTTGTTGCATTAAACTTGGGACTGGTTCAGGCTGTAATTATCAGTGTTTGATCAGGTATATATTCTTCCTGGGATAGCTTTCCTGATAATTTGTTATCAGTAAAAATATTGGTATCTTTTTTAATACCGTCCACTTTGTTGTTTTTAATCCTTTCCAACTAGACTGTGGATGCTGCCTGCTGACACATGTATTTTATTATTCAGTACTCCAAGTTTCCACTTGAGATTTGGGCCTTCTCACAAATTCATAGCTGGGACCTATGCCCTATGCTCACCTGCGTGCATGAACTGCTGCCCAAGACAAGTTTCTCTGTGGGAGCTTCTCTATTTGACATCTCCCTCACTGAGGATGCCTGGTTGACCCCAAACTCCAAAAAAAAAAAAAAAAAAAACACCTACAAAAAAACCCTAAACAAAATAATACCAAGCCACAACTATTAACATTTTACCACCAAATCCCCTCCCCCAACACAACCACTACACAAAATCATACAACTAAAACAAAAACCAACCCTACAACCTATACAAAATAACCCTACAACTAAAATTAAATACAAAAACCAAAAAAACCCACAAAAAACAACCATACAATCAATCCTAACACAACCCCAATTACAATTTCCAACACAAACCCCAAACAAAATATTAACTCTTTCAATACTTCGATCCTCCCTCAAATAAATAAAAGAACATATACAATGATGTGGATCACCTGTGCAGAGACGCTTTTCCATGACTGCTTAGACACACTCCTGGGAACAGATTGGTCAGTGCTGTACAGGTAAGACCTCTCACACAGTATAAACATGATGAGCAGAAAAGCAAAAGTGATCATATGTACGTACTTCCTTTCAGTACTCTTGTAATAGCAGCAGGTCACCAAGAGAAGTGGTGGGTGTTCCACCATAAGAAGCGTTCAAAGCCAGGCTGGAAGGGTCTTGAAGGAACCTGATCTAGTAGAGGGCAGAGACATTGAAAATAGACGCTCTTTGAAGTTCTCTTCAAATCCAAAACATTCTGTGATTCTGAGAACTTGATGAAGTGATGATTCAAGCCCCCTCTGACGCAAATCAGATCAAAGCTATCTTCCTCAGGACATCAAGACACAGTGAAAGAGCAAGCATCACAAAACAGGGTAGGAAAACAGATACTAGGATGAGTGTCCCCACCCCAAGGCTGCCTCAGGTACCCACCCCCAAGGTAGAACCCCTGCTCACTGAGTACGATGTATGACTGAAGTCACTCAAGCTCCACCTAAATATAAAGTAGTAGTATAAAAATTAGTTTAAAATGGAGGAAGAAATGTTGAGGGGAAGACTCCATCATAACTTCTGAGATCTGTCAATATGCTGGACCTGTCTTTTCCCCCACAGGACCACCTACTGGGTAAGAAAAATATTCTGTGCTGAATTATTATCTCAAGGGGGGGATTAGAGCTTGTTAGTGTATTGCTTTGAATCAATATTACTTTGAATATACTCTCACAGTCATATAGCACCTGTCATAATTTTATTAATAAAGAGAGTTACTCTAGTCAGGATAGCATATTCACCCACTTCACATCCCAGTGACTGGGATTTACCTTTGAGCTTTAATTCACTCTTCTGTGAAAAACAGTAAATATCTTTCCACCCTCTGGAAAATACCTTACTGTCTGGCAGTTCTAAAGAAGCAGGATCCATTTTTAATACCAAAAAAATGCATGTTCCAGTGCATGCAGGAGGGATTAGGAGGGTACCACCTCTATGGCTGACAACAGTGTAAGAAATCTCTCTGCTTTCTAAACAAATGCTTCATTTTGCTGCTACTTATCAAATAGTGCAGAAAAATAGTGGCTACTCAGCCCCAGGAGATGGATGGACAGCCATCAGACATTGTAATTACAGGGTATCATAAGCTCCCCCAAAATGCAAATGAAAATATAAGTGTCTCTGAAAGCTAATGAGCCTCTAAGCCTCAATTCCAACTAGCAGCTGTTTATGACAATTTAAAATCTGCTATGCAAAAGAACCCAGAATCACAGCTGCATCTGAAGCAATACTGGAGACAGAGAACTGATGCAAAGAAAGATGAGACATGACCTAGAAGCATGACTGGAAAAATGCGTGACTTCACACTCTTCAAATGGGCCAAACACCAAATGTTTAAAATGAAGGCTGAACAAAGTTTTCTGCTGCCAAGGATAAGTGCCAGTGGCTGCATGAAACAAGGACTAAGGACTGTCTTATAAAGAGAATTAGCAACTGATGACTGTAGCCTGGATCCTCTTGGAAGTCTCAGAATGTCATAGCTCTCACTGACGTTCTGGCCAGCTGTCAATAGCTCTGCACACATTTTCCCTTTCCTGTCATGCAGAGATCACAATCTAGGCCAAGACAACAAAGGAGAAAGTATAAAGGCTCTACAAGTTTTAGTTTCCTCACAATGTACAGAAAACAAAAGAGCCCCAACCTAGTAAAGGAGTAACACATATGCTTAATTTTAGCTCATGCTTTTTACTTTACTGACCATTATGCATAGCTTTTCAAGATTAAAGACACAAATCATTAGCTGGGATCAGAGCAATCCCATTGATCTACATCTTCTTACGCTAAACATCCCAATTTTTCAGCTGTAGACAAAGTCATATTTTAAGGGTTCATTGGATGAAGCCTTATACTACTGTTAAGGCAAGAATCAACGCAACTGTTTAAAAGCTGATGATTTTTTTCACCCCTTTTAAGTTTGTGGCAAGGTGAACAGATAGTGACTTAAAGAGAGATCGAGAGATGGGGGGAGATGGAGAATATATTTTTAAGCACTATTTTTACGCACTTTTTTTAAAACATGGTTTTTGCTTAGATACTAAAACAAAGTCCTAGTTTCAAGCATCATGAAAAAAGAGAGAAAACCAGAACAGAGAAACATTTGAATGCTCTTGAGGAAAACTTTTTTGTTGAGTGTCAGGCCTCAATTGCAAATGGGGTAATCTGATTAATCCTTAAGCCACTTCCATTGTGTTTCTTCCTTTCACAAACACCACTAAGGAATTTCTAGTTATAAAATTTAAAAAGAACAGACCAGGTTATCTCGTTTTGAGAACTCAGTACACTGTTTTCCAGTGCAAAAAGAACTCCTCCCCCCACCATGCAGGCAAGCTGCACACAAGGGGCCACTACACTGACCACAATCACTGGGAAATCATACCTCCTCTGAATAGCTGGCATGAAAAGATGAGTAAATGAAGAAGAAAACTCAAACATGGTCCTAAATTAGCATGCCTGAAGACCACCATGTGTTTTGATTTTTCTCTTTACAGAATGGATGACAGAATTAAGAAGCATTGTCCGCCTCTTCAGGCGGGAAACTTGAAGTGTTGAAATTCAGTTGAAAGTTTATGCCAGTTCTCTTGTTCAAGAGAAGTGCAACTGTCATGGATAGTCAGAAAGAAGGACAGCGGATTTTATTCACAGCAGCTTCAGGCAATTACTCAAGGGACCTACTCCCAGCCCATGCCACTGTACTGGCTTTTTTCAGCTCCTGTAAATCCTACTTCTCTTCTTGTGAACATGGCAATCTCAGCTATTTTCCCCATATCCTCACCTCTCACCTTCACTATATTGGCCCGTTTTTAAGCCAGCCTCCTGTTGATTCTGACAAGCTCATAAAAATGGTTCATGCTACTTATGTCTCCCTTTCAAACAGAATACAAAGCAATGTCCCTGAAATACATACCATCATGCAAACTGCCTCTTGCATACTGAATTAAGGGTCAGATGCTTCCTACTCCAACATGAACAGAGAACTCCTTTGAGAGGACTCCCATACTCATAGAGGGTTTCAGTTTTTTCTAAAAAAGACCAATATCCATCAAACCACAAAGCAGATTGAAGAGTACATGAAGAGAGGTAATAGCACGATGCTTATAAGCAATAACCTGTTCTTTGCACTTATAAAGAATCCAATACTTTAGAAGACATAACACCAATAACAACTTATTGGTTATTGGTTAGATTATAACACTGATCACAAAACTCACAGGTGCTCTGCCAGCATTCCTATCTAAATTCTAGAAGATTAAGGGCATGTCTCAGTGCAAGGATACCGACAGCTCTGAGGTAGGTAACAACACAAGACCTGTCAGACCCCATATTCTGTTGTCAGGATGCATCATCACACCACTCTAAACCTTCCTCAGCTCCACAGTACCTCTCCTAATTCCACTGCCCAACCAAACTTTAACAGGAACAAGCAAAGAAATAAAAAGAGTAAACCACTGCAATGAACCAATAAACTTGACTGATGTTTAGCAGATTTGAAAGCAACTACAGACCTTCGTCTTTTTGCCAACATTCCTCATCAAGGTTAATTGGGTCTGTAGTTGTGACCTGTCTACCTTCTGCCAGGAGGGTAGGACCGATCCTGGAGGACTGGAGCTCCTGATAGGAGCAATCTCAGCTAACGTGGGCATCCAGCAGGTATGGAAAAGAAATACTGCTGATGTTCTCTCCTATCACCTTATGGGAAGCCATTGCCTCTCACAGGTCCCCTAAAAAGGTCAGTAAATATTGCTTCTTTAAGAGAACCTCAAAATTTCCCTAGTACATGCAGCCATCAGTACCTTTGTAGAAGCTACCACAAAAGGCTTCTGGAAAACACTTATACTGCTTTGTCAAGTATGGAAGCTGATGCACAATTGATTTGCTGTCAGGTTGGAAGAGTGTGCTGCTGGTAGAATATTCTGCAAGGTTTATCCTTCATTTTAATTAATGGTTTGAATGACAACATGGACACTTATCCCATTGTAAAGTGCAAACAAGGTGATGTAACAAAGCAACAGATGCAAGGTTTGTTAGGAGACAGAATGCTTTGCATTACCAGAGGAAAAAAAACAGAGCAGCTTTCAACACAATTGCCTTTCCACAGTTCTGTATCTGGATGAAGGCAAGCAAAAAAGGGCTGCCACACAGAGCAAAATTAGCATTATAAGTCTTCTCAAATAATGGAATGAAACAGACAAAGTGCAAAACCAACAGTGCCTACTAAAAGGAATATTCAAGTGCAAAAGTACATGAACACTTCCTGCAAGGAGCTCACTGGCAGTTTTGCTGAAAAGATGAGGACAGATATCTAAATTACTGACACAGCTAAGGCATGGAATACATGAGATTACATTTTGCCCTGCCCCTACAATTATTACAAGATCATGATGAGAGGAAGATCAATGCAGTATGCCAGGAAATCGCTATACTGGAGTTTAAAGAGAAGAGCTACTAAATACAGCTCTTTTCCATCCTGACATAGTGTGAGTATATCAGGCAGAATATCCTCCCACTCTTCTGAACCATTGTGTTCTGCTGGAAATGTTTTAATGACCTTATAACCTTTACCCTGTTCTTCTTATTAGTGGCCAGAATATATGCCAATGCTGTACTTCGTCCTTCTCTAGCAAGGAACTACAACCTTTTAATCACTTTATTATCACCTTTTGGGTCAGAGAACGAAACATGCTTACTTACAGGAGAGGAAGAATCTGTAAATGTTCCCCAGAGATCTGCTTGGGGAAGATACATTTTTTAGATGTTAAATAATGAAACACTTGACTCTATTTAAAATGATACATGTTACTTTCTGATATCAACTCATCTATCCATCTGAGTTCTGTAATGAGCTTGGTCAAGATCTTCAGCTGGAATATTACACAGACCAGTTAATCAAACTGAAGTTGAGATAACAAATAGTTATTCATGACAAATACATCCTTTCACTAAAATAAGTCCAAATCTCTGCATCTTTTGATATTGTGTGGCTTAACTGGTATGTAGCACAGCCATTTATCTGTACTTATGCTTAACAGCATAGATCACACAGCAGTGGAATAGTTTTTTCAGACAGACCATGACAGCTAGGTCCAGCCTACGTGTGCCAAAATGCCTTGACCAAAAAGTAGCGGCAGCCCCACTGCCAGTCCAGCTGGTTTCCTCTCAGGTATTTGTTGCTATAGGCACAATCTCAGAAGAAGCCAGTGTTGGGCTCACACACACATTCTGCCCTCTGGTATAAACCACACTGAGCTTCTCACAGCCTAGAGCCTGTTGACAATACACTGGCAGCCTTGAAAAAACGTCTAACAATTGACTGCCATCCAAGACCAGAGGTCAACAACATCTCAGGAATGAGAGCTAAAGAAGTAGCTCAGCTTCTGATAGTGGGCTGAGGTGAGAGTGGACAGAGAGAAGAAAGCTTTTGGCTCACACCTTCTGTTCCTCAATATCCTTCAGAGGCACGGAATATTCTAGAAAACAGACACGACTTCCCATATCACCTGTGAAAAATTATCCTATGGGCCAGAAAATAAGAGAAAAATCTGTAGCTCATTTACCATACTGGCACATGCTTGTGACCAGAGTCAGCTGAAGTCAGCCAGGTTTCTGAGTAGCTGATTACAAGCATTTTGCTCTCTATCCTTAAGCAACAAGGCTGCAAGGTCAAGCCAGCTTCCCCAAGGAGCTGACAAACTGTGACAGTACTCTTCTCCCATCTCACTGTCCCAGGTGCACTGCTTGTTTTGTTTTTGAGGGCATGGAACCGGATTTAAATGAGAAGAAAAAATTCCCAACAAATCCCATTCTACCCAACACAACCGATTTCTTATTTTTAGAGGGCAATTACTGCCAGTTTTAATACATGTCTTAATGAAGACTGATTCATGAGCTGACTCCCTTATAAGGGCTTTGTAGTTAAAGAGACTGGGAATAGGAACCTTGTTAAAATAAAGCTCTACTGAGCATTTTGCATTTCAAGACAGTTACCTCTTATGACTTTCTCTGTTTCGTTCTCTAATTAAAAGGTTAGCAAACGTGAACAGGGAGCATTTTGCAGAACATAGGGAACCTTAGGTCTCGGCGCTTGAGCCATGAACTGAATTTAACTACTCAGAGACTGTCAGTGATATAACCACAGCACATTAACCCCTACACACATGCTCCACTGCCAGCTGCAACAGCTCCTTCAGCAGCACCATGTGAATATTAGCCCTGTAATCCAGACTGATGAGCTGTGCAAATTCATGGCTATTATTTCTCTGTCTTTGTCCCCACTGCTGGGCTCAGCAAATACCTGGCTCTAAATAGTGGCAAGCATCAGAATCTAGACACAAACTTGCAGGAAAAATGTTGTAGCAGTCCAAAAATGGGTAACGGGTTTATTGGCGGGTAAGTGGAGAGCTGAGCCCTCAAACAAGAATTACTGTTTCACTTCCCTCCTTCCATCATTGTGATGGTCCTGACAGAACACTGGTGAGAATAATCCCCAGAATTTCTATGAAGCACAGACAGAAGCCCTAGCTGTAACAAACAGCATTAGCAAAATGTCAGTAGATTCATGCTGTTACCACCCACCAGCTCCACCATTAAGGGGTGTCTGCTCCTAAGGAGTACATGAGAGAAGGATGCCCAACAGTGCCATGGAGGTAGACAAGGGTGATTTACGGCTCTGTGCAGGGCGATAACATGGACATGAATCACCCGGAGCCTTCCGAGAGAAGCTGGATTGGAGTTTGTGTGGTGAGGAAAACAGGAAAGAAAGCATTATCAGGTCTGAGGCCTGCCCATCTTTCTTGTATGGAATATGTAAAGCATTCTTGATCCTGGGCATGACTAAACAAACAAATCCCCTCTGCACCTTGTCAGGACACTGCAGCAGTCCTGAGGTAGCTGAGACAAGTGATGCCAATTAGATCCTCCTGTTAGGCACCACATTTTAGATGAGGCTAGTCTGATCCTGGTGGATACATCCCAAGAGACAATTCCTAAGCTCTCCCATTAAGTGGTTGTAGTGCTATCTTTGCACAAAAGTAAATCGAAGAGATAACATTCTGACATGAGGGCTCTTGGCATGAGGTAAAAAAAAGGAGACTGAAAGACAAGCCACGGTCCATTTCTATGCCTGTCAGCTATTGAGAGGAAAGAAAACTAAACATCAAAGTCAATATAAAAACACGGGTAAGAAGAGGCACAGAAAAGAATATGAAATCATGTGTGTGTCTCAGATACTTTCAAATTTCAATTGGTACTCAGACCATTTAAAATCAAGTGTGGCCTTCCCCATGATGTCAGACATCTTTAAGCCAAGGCCATCTAGAACTTTCAAGGTCTTCAAATTACATGAATATCTATTATATTCTATGCTATCTCTGATTAATCCTTCACAACAGACTAAGATTTCCCTACAAGGATGAACAGCACTTCTCTCTGATAAAATATTTGAAGATGGAGCAATGTGATCTTTCTCTTTTGCTCTAAGTGAGCTGTACTTGGAGCAGATCTGGCCCTTGTCATAACCAATGAACTCAGTCATCAGCCTTGTACAGTGTCTCCCAGAATATCTGCATACTGCTTCCTTACCAGCCCACTCCTTCCTGAGAGGAAAGTTCAGCACAAATGCAAAAAGGAGGATTTCCAAAGGCCCTTGTCCTTCAGCCCTTGTCCATCATCCCTGAGAAAGTTCTTATGGTCCAAGATATGAAAGGAAGATTTTGCCATAGATGGACACTTCTTTCCTGTTTTGCTGAAGCCAAATGGGAATCCAGGCAGATAAAGGCAGCATCCACCTCTCACTGCAGAGAACAAACTCTTCAGCTCTGAGATGGCTTTAAAAAACTGAGCAGTAAGAGACTGCAGCTTAAATTGGGTAATGGGATCTTCAGAAGAGGAAGGGGTTGGCTTCACCTGCCCTGCCATCAAGAAATGTATTTACAGAATCAGTTTTCCCCACTGGCAGAGACAGAAGTATCATTAGAATTCCCAGTGCTTTATTTCACCTAGTAAAGCCATCATGCTTGAATGTGCAGGTGGCAACAGTGATGCCATTACACAGCAACAAGCCATACTCAGCATCCAGCCCAAAGTCACAAGCCGAGGTCCTGGCACTTGGAGTCCCTGCATAAATGTGATGCTGGGTTCCAAGCACAATTTCATCCCTGCTGCAGATATCTCCCCAGAGATATTTGCTTAGAAATGTAATAGATTCTACACGTCTTCAGGGTTTATGGGGTCTTATTGGATCCTTTCACTCTTCAAACTTCATGGGAAGAGGAATTTTACTTTCCAGGTTGCCCTGCACTGAACAGGATTTGCTTTTGGTTTGTTCCCTGGGCCTTAAGTGAGGGGAGAGTACAGATGAGGAAATTTACACAACACTAAACCAATGTCAGTTTTCATTAACTATAGTGTTTTTAGCATGGGCCACATGCTACCTGGCTGTCATTAACTTAAAGGGTCATTTTATTACCAAAGACTGCAGTAGGGGAGCTCCTCCTATCTGGATGACTTATTTACTGTCCTAATGCCTCTAATGATTTATCAGAGAATTTGCACTGCATGAAAGTTATAAATAATGCAAAAGTGTCAATGTGTTTCATGTATTCACTTCAAACAAAATATCAACCATGCTGACCTTGCATTTACTGACTTTGGACTTCTTTTGGATTTAAAGCTTATTTCAAATCTTTCATAAACTAGACTACAATCTTTTTTTCTCTTGCCATTAAATGCCATCCTTTTCATAGGATCACTTTTGCATTCCATACCGCCAGCCAAGGCTACTGTGAAATATCTGTCACCCAAAAGCTACTAAACTAAATGTTTGTCACTTAATCCTAATCATAATTTACAGCTAACCAGTAAGGCAAAAAATAAATTACTTTATCAGCTCCACTCTTTTTACATCTGCTTTATTCCCAACTGTAACATAACCAGTTATAATTGAGTTGCAGTTTAATCAACTAAGTGGGCCACCCTGTGAGGAAAAACGGAGGGAAAAAAAAAAAAAGAAAAAGAGGAAAAAAAAAAAAGAAGAAAGAATCTAGGTCACTCTGTTCCAAAGACAGCAAAATAGATAATTGCTTCACTGCACAGCATCCATGCTGCACTTGAGGTATGTTTGAGATCTTATGTAACTAATACCATCCCTAGGTTAGCCAGACCATCCCTAATAATATGCCATAAATACCTCTTCCATGCACATGAAGGTGATGGATCTGACTTAGCCTTAGACTGTGTGAAAACAAGAAATATTCCAAGCAATGAGATTTTGAGGGGAATTTTGTGAGTTTTTAAGAGGAAGAAAACCCCTTTGATTATTTTTATTTGCATCTGCAAGAAATTAATAAAAATGCTGGTCTTCAGCTGCTGCAGATTGACAAATCTCTGTCAAGAAAGACAGCTGAAATTTCTAAATTACATTATGCTGTATCAAAGAAGTGCCTGTGAGCACTCGGGATGATGTTGTGTAAAACAGAATGCTGAGTTTCCCTGGTCACCCAGAGATCATCCCTGTTGGGCTAGATTAGTTCTACTGTCTTTTAGTTAGAAGTGATTTTTTGAGCACATAAAAATGACCCACTATAGAAGGATCTTGTACAGTACAAAGCAAAATGTACACTAAAGTGGTCCCTAAATAAAAAATAGACAAATAACTACATAAGAACCAATAATAAGACAGGATGCCTATAACAGAGCGGAAAAAATTAATGGGTATTGTTAACTCAGGGCAGCCAGTTCACAATAGTCAACTGGAGTAAAAACAGGATTGAAACTGAAACACTCAACATTTAAACCAGAGAGAGGATTCACTACGCGAAGCAAAGTCAAAACTTTGCACTTTGACTTCACTTTCCTGTGTGGAAACAGAACATTCTGGTTTGTGGTAGTGGTCGAGAGGATGCATTTTACCCACCTATCCTAAGCAACTGTTATTGCACCTGCCACCATAGCAGGAGCACATGCAACTGTTTTGCAGCAGAGGTGCTGAGTACCAGGCAGAAGGAGTACCACCTGTGAAGTTCTACCAGATTACATTCAAAACGCAAAACCAGAAATCCCAATCAAGCACCTCAGCCATGAGGCAGGTCACTGTGCCCTCAACAGGGGATCTCAGGCCAAAGGGTGACCAAAAAGGGTGTGCAGCACCTTGACATGGTGCTCAGAGAGATGTGGGATCTCTGCTTGGCACAATGTTCATTGGCAATACAATAAGATGCACAATCAGGAGAAAGGGATGGCACATTCATCCTCTTCCAGAGGACAACTCCTTGCAATGGCAGTGATCTGGTTTTCTACCACTCACCTGTGTGCCCTTGCTGAAGGTTTTGGTTGGGTAGGCTGTTGTAGTGTGTTGCAATTTCCTGTTTTAGACTTCCTAGTCCTTTCCCAGGTAGAAATCTGTTCCCCTCCCCCTTTCTCTTCCTAAGTGAGGTCCATCAAGCTTAACTTTCCAGCAAGGGCGTCGTGTGATTGGCAGAAGTTCAAAAAATGCATCTCAGCCCTCGGGTCATTGGCCTGTCTAGGTGTCATTGTCCCCTGAGACTCGCCCTCTCCCACCTGGTTGGTAGCTCACCCATCCTCTCCCTTCCCCCTCCCCTGAGCTTAAAAGGACCTGGGGACCATGCGGTCGGGATTCTACTGTAGCTGTTACCAAGATTCAGAGTTCTGGAATAAAGCTCTGGGCCAAACCCTGCTGTAGAACCCTCTCCTTTCGTCTTCAGCTAGCCTAAGGACTTTCACCCGAGGTAAAGCTGAGTTCCTACGAGCCTGGACTTGTTCTCAGTGTCTAGCTGCAACCCCTAACTAGCCAGAGGGATCTCTGTGGTGAAAAACCACAGCAGCTGCCTTTGGCCGAGCAGTGAGGGCTGGACGAGCCCAGACACGTGCTATCCGGTAATATTGGAATATTATTCCTATAGTAGGCAGTCAGAAACAGTCAGGAAGTTTGAAGGAGACTTGGTTGAAAAGTTATCAGCCATGGGGAAGGAGCCTAAGGCACCCTCTGAAATCGCTGCCTGGATAAGAGTGACTGATGGCCTAAGCCATACTGTATTGTGAACCTGAATCTAGAATATTGAGATAGCAGAGAGCAGGTGACAAACTATGGAGCATATCTGAGTCTAACAATCAGAAAAATAGTAAATATTGGTACTGAGGAAGATGGAACATCTTATTTTCAGACAACTGTTCAAAACCAGGGAGAGTTTAAGAACACCTAGTTCTTAAATTACTCTTATCTCAACTGAAGTACAAAACCAAAACATTACCAAATGCATTGAAAACAGCTGTTTCCATGTAAACTGCAGGTAGAAGTCACCATGGAGGGAATTTAAAGCTATGGTTGTAATATGAAACTCAAAATTCTTACCTGGGCAGAAACACCACAGCTGGAAATCTATCCAGTATAGCCATCTGATCTAGAAATTCATTTGTAAATCCACCAAGTCCTTTGAAAGAAAATTACTTTTAATCTGAATCCAAAAGCTGATTTCAAATCATCCATGAGCATGGACATAATATAGCTGGCAAACCTCTTCTGTTATACAAATACAAAGGGGCTAAAATGTTTTCAGAAAAGGGAAAGTTTACCCCAGCTCTGTAACTAATTCACCTACAGGAACACAATGCTGGTTCCCACTAAGCTGGGTTTGCATTCTAACACCATTAGATGTTATCACAAATTGAAAAAAAATCAAAATTTAGTGTAAAAACTAAACCACTTTTTTAGGTAAATTCCGTTATTCTGGGCAATCTTGCAAGTGAAGACTCAAAGACATGAACTCTCTATTGAGGTACTCAGGACCAATAATTATTTCCTGCCTCACTGGCCCTACCTCTCTGAGCATGTACAATTATTTCAAATGCACCCAAGACTCAGTTTCCATTTCTTCCTGCTTGCTGCAGCAGCAGGATTCCCCAGAGAGAATGCCTCTCTTCTCTCCCACAAGTCAAGCGACAATAATTACTGACTCAAGGATGCTCATGGCCAATTTATTCACATTATCCTTTTACCAATATTGTCCCTCATTTAACTACATTAAATAGTTCTTCCTTCACTGCAGTGATCACCTCTCTCATGTATTTAGAGAGAGTAGTGGTATCCCTGCTTAACCTTTTTCCTCAGCACTTTAATCTATCTCCATGTAATTATAAATTTCCTTTCATGCACCTTTTAATCTTGTCCTTTTGCAGCCTGGGCGACATGGAAGAGAAATGTCTGATATTTATAGGAAAATACAGAGGAGAAAGTTGCAATTGTCAAGAAAAATTTTTAAAGTAAACAGAATTCAAAAAAACAAGCAAACAAAAACACAAATCAAAATTTAAAAATGCTCATCTGTTTCTAATGAAATCAAGATTTTCTTCTAAATATCTTTCCAATCAGTTTCATTCCCAGCTACAACTGTGTAGAGGAGGAACTATATACATATATCGTCAAAATCTCGGAGTACTTTCTCCTTCTCTTCAATTTTTTTACTTACTTGTATTCTGTTTGGGATTTTTTTTAAAATTTAGATTTCTAAAAAATCTGAAGGAAACTACAAAGAAAAATCTAATTCACAAAGAACAAAACACTCAGACTCAAGGAAGAGTAGCATGCCTAAACTTAGTAATAACTAAGTAAATAAATGCCAGAGATTAAAAAATACATTGGTTTGGACATCATGTCTTAGTCTCAAGTAGTCTTTCATGCTTGCAAGATGTTTTCTTCACTTGATTGCTGAGAAAAAAAACTTAGATGTTTAAAAGCTTTTTATCAAAAAAAAAAAAACAAAACACAGCCTTAGTAAAACCTTTCCAAAGTCCTCTTGCAAATTAAGATTTCGATTAATACATGCATTTTCAAAGAATTCAAGAGGCAGACACACCTAGGACTGGCACTGGAACAGAGGCCAGGCAGTCCCACCCAGTTCCTGCCCCTACAGGCAGCGTGCAGAAAGTTTCACACTCTATGCAGTAACACCGTGGCAGTGAAGTAGAAACAGCAAGAAAGTTTCATTGCCAATGTCAAGTCAAGGACAAATTTTCAAGTCCATTAAGTCCAGCAGTTCAGCTCTGTCTAGCACTAAGAAGCAGAAGGAGTGATAAAAGGATGGAAGAATAGTGTACACTTCCCATGAAGGGAAGGGCAGTGCTCGGAGCTGAGCACGTGTCTAGTTGAGTCTGTTGTTTTCCTGGGATAATGGTGTCCTGTAATGCTTCCTATGCAAGGAGACTGGGAAAGACACCATTTAACACAGAGATCAAGTGACCTTCCCAAGCATACCCAGGGTTCTCCCACAGACAAGGCCAGCAATCGAGACAACCATCTCACACTCAGTTACCTTCTACAGAAGGTTCAAACATCTTTTCTGCTGGTCAGATTTGCCTGAGCTCACCAGCAAAAACAAAGAAAATGAGATAGATCCAGGGACACAGAGACATGGCAGTTCAACTATTTGTCAACGTAGGCGTTGACACACATTTCTTTCCCATCCTTTTTCCTTTAATTGTTGTCTGCCTTCCCCTTCATTGCTCTAATTCTCTCAGGAGACTGAAGTTATCAAAACAGCTCCATCATTCCCCACTTGGATTTTTTTCTTTGTTCATTTCTTCCCCTGTTTTCCACAGAAGGTAATTCACAGCCATTTGAATCCCAAATTTATGTTGATGTTGTTTTATGTTTGACATTCCTTCAAGGTCAGTATCACTGCAAATAAGCCACAAGACTCAAATCATGATGCAAAAATGTAAGTAGCTACTAAGCAGATTCATTCTTGTAGGTAATGACAAATTCAAATTGCAAAAAGATGCACAAAGTCAGCAGATTAAATTTGTTGTTTGTATTAATGCACTTCTGCAGTGACAGCATCCACCCAACTCAAAACCAGCTCATTTGAAAATACAGGAGAAAGGGGAGCAAAAAAATAATCCTCAAATTGCACAGGGCGGTTGTCAATTTGTCCAGGGCAGAGAGACACAATTTGTTTGAAGTATTTTGTTTCTAACATGCACTGTGATTTGTACCAGTGATAGATCACTAGTACCTTTGCCATGTCTGTCATTGCAGCTGTTACCCTTTAGCAAACCACATGAGCATCTGTTCAGCTATCGGATGAAATTTTCAGCCTTCTCAGCAATGTTCTACATCCTGACACACGTACTCCAGACCCAAAAACTAACCTGAAAAAAACATAACTGACTATGCCAAGCTCTCACAATCAGACCGTAGGCGAGAAAGTATGATGGCAACCAACAAAGTGCTCAAAGCAGTAAGTTAGCAATTGTTTAAGGTGCTGTGCTGCCTTGATCAAGCACTTGATTTCAGTACATGGAATGAATATACAAAGGCAGTGCAGAGGTGCAGCCTCACCTCAAAGAAGAGCACCCAAAGCTGAGGCAGAGTACTTTCTGCCCCACCACTGAAAGAGGAAAAAGACAGAGAACTTGGAAGAGCTTTCAGCATACCGCTGAGGGTCTTAACAGTTGTTGGAAGCTGGCATATAAACTCTGCAGCTTTGAGGGGCTAACATACCACTTAGCACTTCATGAACCATATCCTCTCTCTAATGGCCTGAAAAACTATGAGTTCTCACCATAGGTAACACTAGAGCCTGTATCTGTGTCTGAGTCTCAGCACCAGTGTCTATTCCCTCTCTCGTCTGAACACTATCACATAAAGTTCAGAGAAGGGACCTTGGCCATGAAGCAGAAGAACATGCCTTTTGCATGTAGCCCTCTGACATGAGATAAGCCAATGGCAAAACACTAGAGATGTGTCCATTTCTTTCTGCCAGCCTTCTCTGCCTATTGCCATTCCTCTTCCAGACTTCCTCAACAATTTGGCAGATTTCAAACACTGCTGGAGGACTTCCCATCTCCATTCAACTGCCACATGAAATTTCCTGTGATGCCATCTTGTTACCAGGGTGGATTTTTGTTCTTTTGCCTTTGCCGGGGTGCCCCAGGATGAAAGACACATTCCCATTTCTGTAAGGGCAGGATGTCTGTCTTCCCTTAGTGGAGAGTGTTTGCAGAGGTTCACTCAGAGCTTTTGGAGCCCTGTACTTACTGCAGTGCTGACAAATACAGACCATAAAGTCTTGACTTCACTCAGCAAGACTTCTAAAGCCAGGTAGCCTTCCAAAATTTGATTTTGCAGGTTATGAATTCAAACCTTACCCTTCTAGTCAGAGAAGAAATCCCTCCCATGTACATCAGCCTTCACAGACATCAGTCTTCTCTAATGTCTGTGCTTTTGCCAGCACAGTGAGTAGGTCTCCACAGCTAACAGCTGAACTACATTCTGAACTTCCCTCTCCTTAAGAACCAACACAAATGCAAGCCAGTAGCTTATATTTAGAGAATATTATTTCACCAGGAAGATCTCAATAATTGTAATACATCATCCATTAGGCTACTGCTCAGCTCCAAATCTGCTGCTGCAGATAGCATCTCCTATGCAACACAGGCTAAAATTTCAGCACTGACAAATCCTATTTGCACCAAAACCATGCAGCTGGCAAGAAACCACCACTTTGCTTCTATTATTAAAGGTAAAAAAAAAAAAAGAAATGTCAGAAAGATGCAGGTGTACAGCAACAGATATTAAAATCAAAAGCATGCAGAACTTCCTTCAAAGTGGACAGAAAAACCAAGGAGAAGAATCCTTTTTTCTGCCATGAATCAATCCTAAACAGACTACTTAACATATGTGAAATTTTGGTATTTCTCCCTCTCTGGGAGAGAAAGCTTTCTGGTTATCCATGTCACTCCACTCCAAGCAGGCTTTTGACAAGTGGAGGGCCTGCAGCACAAATCTTAGTTAAGCTCTTTGTGGCCTACCTCTACAGTCAGCTGAAGGTTGCACATTTCCTCTAAGGATACTTCAATAAGCACGCTGCTCACAGTGCCTGCTTCCAAGTAGGACAAACATAAGTCAGATCCCAGCAGACACAAGGGAAGGCTTTGTGTGATTCAAACAGCAACAGGCCAAACAGAGGCAAGCAAATATAAAAGGAAGCTTTCTCCAGAAAGGAACAGCAAAAATGAACCTGGTCAGTTTTTCATCTCCTGGTTTGGATCATGGACGCAATAAATCCGCTGACCATCACTGTAGCTGTTTCTCTGGTATCATCTCAACAGCAACCATTTGCTTCCTTGTAAGACATCTTGCAACCTAATCAAATTCCTCAAAGAAAATCTCTTTGCCAGTAGTTTACATTAGGGGAAAAAAACATTTTTAATACCATTCCTTGTGAAAAATGTATGCAACAGATATGCCATCTACCCCAGGTTCCTGCCTCCTGTCACGGGATCCCAGGTGCTACTCCCAGGTGCTGATCCTACTTCCCTCTCCACTTCCTCTCTTCAAAAAACTGTAGAGAGCAATGAAGTGACCCCCCTGCCTCCTTTTCTCTGAAACAGAAAAACCAGGTTCTTAGCCACTCCTCAGAAGACATTCATTCCAGCCCTTTCACCAGCCTTTTTGCCCTCCTCTGGATGTATTTAATGCCCTTAAAAATATTTTTAATTTGTGGGGCCCAGAATTACACACAACACAGGTGGAAGTTATCTGAGAATGAAAGTGAGTGGCCTCCCAACACCTATCACATGCTGCAGTGGTCTTGAGATCGCATGTCTCTGGCCAGATTCTCCAGTCTTTGTGATGCGGATGCACCTGACTGCAAAATGAAAGACCTCATGTGTTAAATGTTTCAAGGATTACAGACAAAAGAGACCCCAGATGTCAATACCAGCACTATTTGTTAGCATTAGGACTTGCAGTTTTGCATTAGAGTTTCTGTGCAGCTCCAGAACTTCACACACTAACATAAGCAGTGGAGCGCAGCCTAGCTGGTGCATGAGGTCCCAGTGCAGCACAGAGGCTCAGCAGAGAACTGGAAATGTGAGAAACAAGAGAGTGAGTTGGAGAAGGAGAACACAGAAATGCCTGTATTTATTTCCCAATGTGTTCCACCCTGAACAGATCTGTATTGCCTGTGCACTCGATCTTGCTAACTTCTGCAGGAAAAATTAAGGACTTAATCCTCACTTCACAAGCTACTAAAGTCAGGCAAATGCAACAGTAGAATATACAGAAGGTCAATGCTAAGATGTTAAACACTAGTGTGATTTTCATTCAGGCTTATCTGGCATTCACACACCCCCACATCTTCCCTAATGCAAGCTTAGTACAGGAGCCGCTCTTTCAGAGCTTAAGTCACACAGTGACTTAAATCCCATTATCTTCACGAGGGCTTGGATGTCTCCGTCTGTCTTCAGGAACAAGGGGACTCCCTCTGGACTGTGTTTTGTGATATACCCAGCTGAAACTAAGTTCTGGTGAGGGACGTGGAGTAGGCAGTGCCCCCCTGCTGGCATGTTACAGATGGCAATCTGGTTGCATTTGTCTTGTGCCTAGAGTATTTTAAGAGTCCTTCGGAACCAAATCAAGTATCCACTGATTCTTGACAGAAGAAGCAGATGTGAAGCAGAAGTCCCTACCTTAAACTGCTGCCAATAAATCAGCAAATCATGCCTGTATTATCTATCATAGTGAATATCTATCCAGAAACTCAGATGTACCCTCCCTCCTAGTACAGTTGCACAGCACTATGAATTCAAGGGGTGCTGGAAGCATGAAGAAGAAATTTAGACAGTACTATTCATATGCACAGTTACATGTTAAAGGATTTGCATAGTTTATCCACAGGCTGACATTAAAAAAATGCAATATTTAAGGCAGACATTCCAGCCTTTTACCATCCAGTTGTTGCCATTTCTCCCATTTGTGGCAATAAAAGTAGCACATTAAAAGGGCTCTGTGCAGCATCATATTTAGAGCTACTTTGTGTTCTGTGTACCACAATTTCACAATATTCTGGTCTGCAGAATGTTGTTTCCTGCAGTACGAAATCTCTCTCTCTTCAAACACAACACGATCCAACATTCCAGTAAATTCTCCTCACTTTCCATAGGTTTCCTCTTTTCTTTTTCATAAGAAAATACCTCAGACCTTGGCCCTCAAATCACCCAGTAACAGAACTACACCCAGAAGAGCTTCATGAAGTTCATTGTCTTCTATTTCAAACCAGTTTCCCTACTTGTTCAAGCCAGCAGTGACAGAGGAAGTGATACAGCGTAGTACAACGTGGGAATCAGGTGTTCGTGCACAATTTGCTTCCACACAGACTTAGCAAGAAATAAGCAATACACAGTGAAAAGTGTGTATTGCAGCTAAACTCCTTCAGGACCCATTTCAGATCCTCCAGTTCCTGCTCTTTCCTGGGAAATCATACACATTGGTCATGATAACATTAGCCCAGCTCTGACCTGGCTTGGCAAAGAGCACTTCAAATGTAAAATATAGTCATTAAATGATTCTGATTGTCTTCATTTAAAGAACTGTCACAGGAACAGCAAAGTGACAAATCACCCTGGTTACACACCTCTGTTGATGTCTGTGATGTAGCAGGGTCAGAGGTACAAAATATTCCCTTGCTGTTACTTATGTGGGAGAAGAAGAAGCAATTTTAAGCCTTTAACCTCTTGCTACTTTCTTCTTGTTTTACCCAGCTAATAAGGATCATTACTTCTCCATGGCTTCTGTCACTGTCAGACAATAAATAGTGTGATTTCCATATAGGGTGTTGAAAGGTCTGAGAAGCACAAAAAAAAAGAAAAAAGCTACAGAAGGAAATCAGCCAAATAACCTACTATTTTGTACTGTTTTTCCTGGACCACAGTCCCCACTGCTAATGAAAGGGTCAAGGATTTTGCCATGAAGAGGCCATAGATTTAAAAAGACACTTTTCAAGCTGGTCAACCTTCAGGCAGAAACTCTGCTGCCAACACAGCAGCAAAATCCCAGTGCTGGCACAGCAGAGGATGACCTTCCACTGCACAGAAACAGCAGACTCCTGCACACCCTCTTAACAACAAGCCAGGGAAAGGACACATTCTACCTCAGCAATACAAAAACCTGTCAAACTGATTTCACAAAACCTAAATATCCTCATCAAACTTTCAAACAAAGCAAACTTGTCACCACATAACTGCCTTTCCTTGGCTGCTAACTTGCTAACTTAGCTCATCTACCTTTCAAAACAACTTGTTATCTTCTTCCCCTATGGGCAAAACTCCAAGGAAAAGCAAATCTCATCATTCTATGCCATTAGACACAAGACTAATATCTTCAAAGTTTGCTTCAAAGGCAATGGCAAAACTCCCACAGAAGCATTCTGCTGAGGTTAGTGCTACTGCTAATTAGCAGAGTAAGACCTAGTCTTCCTCAACAACGTGAGTGAGAAGGTAGGAGAATGATGTTTTTCTATCAGTACTTTGTTTGACTACTCCCTATGACAAAGCCTGGTTCCAAACTCCTCCAATGCTTCAGAGACGTGCATAATCCTGTACAGCAGGGAAAGGTCAAAAGCAACCACCTGCAAATAGTTTTCACATCCAGGCTCTTGGCTATCAAAGGCTCTGGCCTAAGCTTCATTTTAGGGCTGTATGCTGGGAAGAAAAAATGACTTATGAAAATTACATAACCATTATGCTCTCTCAAGGACATCCAACTGGCACTCAGCCTTTGTGAGTTTTCACCATCTGAGATAGCTGAAGGGTTAAGCTACCTTAGCTGTAGGTGTTCAGCAAGCAGAATCTATAGCAGGTTTGATTCTGTGTAAATTAGAGGGGACCTAATGACAAAATTGCAGTATTTTTTCCTTTCTTCCAGGAATGCTGTAAGAGATTATGAGAATGGTATAAGAACTTTTGCACCCTTCAAAAATTCCTATCAAACAGAAGAATGAATTCAGAGGTGTTCTGGGAAAAGCCATATTAAACTAAAATCAAAGAGCCATGAAATCCACCCAAAGACCTCCCAGAAAGTGGGGATAATAAAAATGGTCCCTAGCAGATCAGACCACATACTCTACCCAAAGCAAGCCTATCGACTAGAGGTTTGGTGCTCTGCTCAGTTTGATCATCCCTGCGGACACAATTCACAGATTATTCTG
Organism: Fringilla coelebs; assembly: GCF_963513975.1. Lineage (NCBI taxonomy): Eukaryota > Metazoa > Chordata > Aves > Passeriformes > Fringillidae > Fringilla > Fringilla coelebs. Next base: position 64,141,786 of record NC_140031.1, on the reverse strand, counting down.
AGTTGGAAGGGACCCAGAAGGATCATTGAGTCCAACTCTTAAGTACATCTCCCTTTGGATATCAGAACTGGCAGACAGAAAGGGTTCTGGCCCCAAAACTAAGGAAGCAAACTATAACCTTTAGCCCTTGGCTTGCTGTGCCAGTCTGGCCAGCTTGGATGATTTGCATCAGCTTGGGCTTTAACTCCAGGGAGAAACCAGTGTCCAAAACCACCTTTATTTTCTGTATTATATTTGCACTGGGAGATCTTGTTGAAACTATTTGTAATTTAGAAATAGGATTCTGCTTAATGAATTAGCATTTCCTGGATTTTACCACTCTTCAGAGACTTGTCCTTTATTGAGTAAGTGGGTAAGTTCCAGACACATTATGTCATCTGGCAGAAGAGATGGTGCCCTGGACAGCATCTTGACAGACATCAGGAGCTCAGGCTTCACAAAAAGATGCATTTTGAATTTACCTTCTCAGAAAGTCCTATTATCATACAAATCCTGACCTTGGCATGCAACATCTTGTTAGAATGAAGGTCTGCCAAGGGTGAATGCTGTTAAGCACAGGCAGACACTGCTTCCAACTCATGTTAAGTCACCAAGCTGCAGAAAAAAGCCGCCATCGTAGATGTTATTCCTTTGCTGCAGCCCTCCTGCCCCCACCTTTAACTGCAGTCTGTAAGCAGTTATTTCCCTTTACTGGATTCATGGATCTCCAGCTGTAGTGGCCGTATATACAGTTTGCAGGTACATTAGTTCAATTCTGTGCTAACAACCTTGCACTACAGCAAACAGTGCAAAGCCTGCACATCTTAACGCTAGTTCTCCTTCAAAACAGGCACTGAAGAGTGAAATGAAACACAGTACTGCTACCACACAAACCACTACCTTCTCACATAGATGTCTTCTTACCTCGCTACTTTGTGCAAACAAATCAGTCCCTTTCTTCTCCAGTTTAAAATATCCCAACTAAAACTTTGGTTGCTTCCTCTGTTCTTAACTGCGAAAATTTTGCTCCTGGGGTTAAAAATACCCACCACTTTCAGAGATGAAAATATTATTTCCATGCCGTGGGACAGAGTCCTGCAGTAAATGTTGAAGTTGTATATGACATCAATATCACCACACATTAAACATTTACACAGCCCTGTGATTCTACAGTTTCTTCAAAGAAAAAAAAAATGGAAAATACACACATGAGATGGAATACAAGAGAGAATGATCAACTTCCTCTGAGGCCAATATTTCAGTTCCCAACAGCTTCCAGCATCACCTCAGTGATGCTTAGACCAGTGCTTAGATCAAATGTCTAGGTCAAGCAGCCTAGAAAGTAACTGTGGCAGAATAAAGGAACCTCATTCCCAAATATTTGTTCAGGGTTTTCAATTTCTCCTACACACATCCCTAATTTTTCTATTCACACCATTAGGTTAAAACAGTTCCTCACACACATAAGCTAATATACAGAAACCCATAGAAGATTGGCTTCAAATCCAGGTGAAGTGTGCAGGAATACTTTATTATCATTTCCATCCTTATTGTGATAGTGTTCTTACTAAAAATAACTCTCAAAATATCAGAGACAGAAATTTCTGCACCGGGCATTTTTTGTTCAGGATTTGGCCAGTCTTTGGGGCAAAGATGAAAGAAGGCTTACGCACATAGACAAAAAGTCACTCTTTGGGCTTACTCTGCCTAAACCAGTCTTTGTCATTTATAATACCTGCCTCAGTGACATGGCATGAAACAAATCAAGACTTGCACACTGCACAGCAGGATATTCATCCAGGTGGTAGGGTGCCAATTAGGCATGACCCAGGGCCAGCACACCCTTTGTGGGAGATCTCTCCTCTGACATAGGGCTTTGGTCTCTGCTTGTTGCTGCCCTCTCCTGCTCAGACTCTCCAAACACTCCACTCCGGGATCATGAATCAGTGACAGGCATACTCTTCCAAGTCCTCAATAAGCTATTCCAGGTGCAGACCCTACCACAGTAGACCATCCCCTCTCTTTCTGGGTGCAAAGGGGAGGGGCAGATGGCCCCTTGTTTGCCAATCACACTTACCTCCTAGAGCTTGTTTCATAACAAAATCCATGATTTGTTGTTTGGGGTCCTGCCCACCTTCACACCTCACATGCACAGAGACTGGGAATCCTTGGAAGGCAGCCTGCAAAGAGGCACAATCAAAACAGGAATAGTGTCTCTAGGAGAAGAAAAAGCAAATGCCTGGTCTTCCTCAGCTCTCTCCCCACAGCCTTCCTCCCTTTGTCTGAGTGCGGACAAGTTTCCAGCCCTCCATCCTTTCAGACCCTGCTTTGCACCCGAGGAGCAGAGCTGCATGCTGGCGAGCGCTCAGCGGGTGGGAGGAGTCAGGGGTACCCGGCGGCTCCCCCAGACTGGGCAAGTGCCCGGGAGCAAGTGCGGAGGAGCAATGCGGTCCCCTTTCATAGCTTGTTTCCTGCAGACGGGCAGGAAGGAGTTAAACCTTTCAACTTTCTCGTTTCCCCGCCTGCTTCTCGCCCTCTCCGTTTTCTGAGGGTTTGCTCCAAGGTGGCAGGTCCGCCCGGGACCGCCAAGGGGGCATTTGAAGGTGAAGCGCCCTGCAAGTGCCCGGGAGAACAAGCGGGGAATGCTGGGCGATCAAGATGCGGATGCAGTCCGGGTGGCGGGATGGAAAGTCCCCCACCGGAACCCCTCGGAAAGCCCCCAGAGCAATGCCAGGGAGGGCTGCACCTCCTCAGGGTGAGCCGGGACGGCTCAAGGTTGAGACTGGCCGGCCCCAGGTGCAGCACAGCTCCGGCTGCTGCATCCCACCCCCCGCCCGACTTCGGCACCGGGTCACAGGCGTGCCAGCGCCTGGAGGGACAAGAGCTGTCCCCGTCTCTGTGCGCCCGCACCCCGCCTCTCCTCTCTGCCCTTCCCGGCTCGGCACGGCCCGCCCGCCCCGGCGCCGATACCTCGCTCGGCGACAGGCGCTGTGCTGAGACGGGCCGGGCCGGGGCAGGTGGCTGCGGCAGGTGCCGGCTGCTGCGGCTCCTCTCGTCTCCCACGGGCTCCGGCCGGCGCCCGTGTGCCCGAGGGTTGCAGGGGAAGTTGCGGGCGCGGAGTGGGGGAGAAGGAATGAGTCCACAGCTTCTCCCTACTTTTCCCCCGCGCCCCTCTTTTTATCACAGCATTTCCGGACCATCCCACCGACACGGTCCCTCCTTCCTCCTCCCCTCGTTGCGGGAGCTGGACTCTCTCCCTCCCCCTGCCTCCGGCTCCCCCGCCCCTTCCCTGCGCCGCCCTCGCCCCTCGGTGCTCGGCGCCGAGCAGGCCGGCCGCGCTCCCCAAGCCCCGCGGAGGGGTGCGTGTGTCTGCATGCGTGTCCCCCACCCCATCCCCGGCTGTCTCCAGCAACCAGGTGTCCTTGGGCTTTGCCGTGGGGGGAAGGAGGGGTGGCTGTCAGCCCGCTGTTACATTTTGCAATTGGTTCCTTGCCTCTCCTCGGGAGTCAGTGTGTGTGCCAGGGGAAATCTCTGCAACCACGGCTTCCTGCAAAAGGGGGAGGGTGTGGGAGAGCGTTCTGCATCCTCTGTTCTGAGTCCTTCCCGGAGATCCCCTCTCATTCCCTAGGTCCTGGAACGAGTTGGAGAGGCAGGGAAGAAGACAGGGAGAGAGCAGACTTTCTCCTCCCTCTTGCTTCGCCTCGGATTAACTGTGGCCGGAGAAGAATCGCCGGCTGCTTGTCTCTGTGCTCTCGGTATCCAGGTGGGGGGGCGAGGCCGGGGGGGAGGGACGGGGACGGGGACGGGGCGGGGGGGCCGGGATGAGGGAAAAGAGGAAAGTCTTCTCGCTGCGATTGCCGCTGAAGGACGCGAGTGCAGCGATCCGTTGTCCAGCCGGGATTCGGGACGGCATCTGAAGGTGAGAAGGAAGGAGCTGTGTACGGTGTGAGCGCTACGTGGCAAAGCAGGCAATATCCACTCCAGAGCACCGGCGCCCACCTTTAGGGATGCCGACAGCCGGCTTGGAGCTGGATGGGGAGGAGACGAGTTCTGCTGCTGATCCGCCCTTTTGTCGCTATCAGGAGAGGTGGGACAGCAACCCCCAAAGTAACCTACATGGGTCTAAAAGGAAGGAGGGGGCTAGAACGGAATGCTGCCGGCAGTAGTGGGAGCCCGGGGATGGGGAGCAGCGGCGCCTCCCGGGGAGGCACTGGCACGGCCCGTGGGCGACGTCGTCTGAAGGTCAGGAAGGACGCCGGGGCCGCACCTGGCACGGCGCGGAAAGGCATGCAGATCCAGCAGGCGTGACAGGCGAGTCAGTCCCTCCCGGGGCAGCGATGCCGACCATCGGGGCTCCGTAGTCTGTAAAGCTTTCAGATGCCAGCTGCAGATGCGGGAGTGCATGTTTCTACACGGAGAGCAGTGTCTACCACCTGGATCTTCCTCAGTGCCCCATGCCTGTGTTTCAAAGGCATTTGGATAACGCCCTTTATAATATGTTTTAATTTTCTATCATCCTGAAGTAATCAGACAATTGGACTAGATTGTCTTTTTAGGTCCCTTCCCCTGAACTGTTTGGTTCTATTCTTTTTCTATCCAGAAAACCCCTTTTGCAGCTGACACTAATGTTAGTCTAAGAACTAACCTGGGTAAGCATGTGCTGCACTTTTTCTAACAAATTCCAGAGAGGAAAAAATAATGCTAAAACAGGGTGGAAAACCCTCTTGTTTTTATACCTTAACTCAACCCCAGAAATTACCATTCAAAAGGCATAATGCAGTATTTTTGATGCTTTTTCATACATAACATAGGAGTGTGTCAGCATAGATTACTGTGCTCAAGAAGTGAACCTGGGAGCCTGCTGGAGCTGTGTGCCTGGGTTTCTATGCTATTAACACTGTTTCCAAATCTGTGGTGCCTCCCCAAGTGTCTATATGACTTTGAGCAGGGTTTATAGTCTGGGTCTGTCATATCGCACCCCACATTCCTTTTTCATCATATGATTGCTCTTAGAGAGAAGGACAGTGTCCCCACCCCAGACTACCAAACCTCCATGCGCATACCTTGCTCTTGTATCCCAGGGTCTGGGAAGGAACAATTCAAATACTCTCAAACAGAAGGATCAGAAACGTGTGAGCTAATAATTAAAACACCCAGATGCCTAAAATCAGCTTTCTCCTTCCTATTTTGGGAATCCTGGACCATGCTACATCAAGGAACTCCTGCAGCAGCCGAGGGTCAGCATAGCCAGGTGGGGTTTTTGAGAAATGTCATTGTTCCTGTTTATAGGCTCCTTACAAGCTTTGCAATAGTGAATGTCCTCCCTTCTGTGCAGAGAAGAGTGATGTCATCCACAGGGATTTCAGAAGCCAGACAAAACAATAGGGACATCCAGAAGTCCCTGAGAGATCCTTGAGCTTCTTGTTGGCCTATTTAGAACTGTTGGTCTGTTTCCAGAGCCAGCTGACTCTCCAAGGGTCATATAACTGTGGTTCTGTTTCCAAACTGCACCACCTTTTCCAGATTACACAGCTGACACAGAAAATCATGATACATGAGAGAGTGAAACATAGCTCTTAACACTGACTACATCACATTTCCCTCCTCTTCAGGAGATCAAGGCACATCATCATGAAATCACAAATTCCAGTGAGATACTCTGAATCCTAACTTCAACATCTCTACCCTGCCTCAAGCACCACAGATTCTATGTTGCTCCCACAGGATGCACCTTCCAGATGAAAATCCAATCACTTGTGAGCCTGATTTAGGTACCTCCTGTCCAGGTAGTACCCTGACTTTTCAGTCAGGAAAGTTCCCACCAGTAAACTCCTCACCACATGAGGATCAGGCACAAAGGCAGGAAAGAACAGTCGAAAGAGATGATGTAGTCTATAGATCTGTGTCTATTCATAGTCTCAGGCTTCTTGAGAAGGCTTTTAGCTCGGCAGCAGAGCCTTTACTCAATTTTCCATGAAACCCAGCTGGAAAGATAGACTCATAGGGATCTACTAGGTGATTTACCTGCCATACGTGATGTTTGCTAGAAGAGAAATAACAGCTCCTGCAGCCATGGTGATGATATGAGCAATGCCACATGCATTTTCTTTCTGATGGCATATAACAATATACTAGGTTCATAATCATTTATCAGTATGAATCTAGCAGTAATGCAATTTTATAACATTTACTGGACAGTAACAAATCTCAGAAACAGCAGTGATTTCTCAACAGAGTGAGAGACAGAGACTGGTGTCTGTGAATGGGATCTATCGCAGCACCATGGACAGAGGAGAACAGCAGAACGTGCCCTGACACCTCCGTAATTTCCCCCAATACCAAAGCGAGTTCATGGTCTGGTTTGCACTGTGCAGCTGACGTATGCCTGCTCCTGACTGTGGGAATAGGCTTGTTCTTCCTTGCAGAACCGGAACAGTAGGAATCGACATTATGACCTTGCTTGGTGCAGATGAAGAGTACAGAAAACTGAGCAAAGATCTCCTCCATGGAGTTTTGTGAATGGAACTCAGATTTCTTCCTTGGCCACCAGCAGGGAATCTATGTAAGAAGTGGAATAAGCCAATAATTGGGCTGGTGACATTTTCCATAGAAAAATGTATATTTGGATCTCCAAAAAGAAGGAAAGGTCTGTTTTCAGAAGAAAAAAATAAATTAGTCAGGATGTTTCATTTCAACATCTTAAAACGCAATGTTTGATTATTCATTTCCATATGGTGTTTGACTACTAAACTGAAACCAATGCCATGTGAAAATGGTACTAATAAGAAAGCTCAAAACAAAGTGTAAAGGTTATAGAAAATACTTAAGCAGCTGCCCAAAATGATCATACTTTGTTTCTTTTTCCTTTCCCCCTCCCTTATCTTTTATGAGCTCTCACTGTTGGAACTGCTGCACTGTTCAGTAGACTGCTGGCAAGACCTGCACAGGAGCAGGTTAGCTTTTTTAGCTTTTTATCAACATGATTAGCTTTTTATCAACACAGCTACTGAGACAGAGGAGTCAGGTACTTTCTAATGGTAGTTTGTATACATCAGCCGCAAATCCTTCACTGGTTTAGTTCACTGAACACAAATCTGCTATATGCTTCATTTTCTCTTCAACTGTCAATTCTGACTGTCAAAACACTTCAGAATTCAAGCATTTTTTTCCTTTTCAGAAGTATTGCTTTGTTTCTTGTTGTTCCATTCAACTTACAGCAGGCTTTAAGTAAGGTCTTTATTTTCCAACCAAATTAAAAAAAACCCATAATATTCTTTTTAAGAAGTGTGTGTTTGCCTTAAGCCAAAACTATAAAAGGGCTTTTCATCCATTTCTGATAGCTTTGAAGCTCTGGTCCCTTGAGATTTCTTGAAGATGAACTTTCTAGTTGAGCATTTGCTTCAGCTATCACAAGACCAAATTTTACCTGCCCACCCTCAGAAAAACTGAAACAAACATGTATTGATTGTTCTGTCTTTATGACATTTGAAGACAAGAATGCAAACTTTATATTTTTTTAATTTATTTTTTATTTTGAGGAACAGACTATGAGATGCTCCAGCCTCTTTTATGAATAAGCCACTTGGTAGGCTGCCATTTACAGCCTCTAGCTCCTAAGGTGACAACTTCTTGTTTTCTACCTTTTCTACTCCCCTAGATGTTGTATCTCCATTCCTTTCTTTGTTTCCTGTTCTCTGGACAAGTTCTTGCCTTACCAGACTGATTGAGAGTCCCTTCTCAGCAGGACCCTGATTCCTGTGGATAGGCATGATCAGGTAAATATCCTGCAGCTCTTATCTACAGGATTTACAGCTCTACATTACAAGGCTTCCTTGGTAGACAGAAGTTGTCCATAAAGCCAAGAATCCGTCTTTATCACTGCAGTGATTAAATAAAGATGCTTCTATCCAAAACATATCAAGTTTTTGTCATGAGATTATTATTTCAAGTACTTTTGGCAGGAATTTTTCCACCAGTGAACAAGTCATCCAAACCAGAGCATTCTGTGATGTGTCAGCTTGTACAGGAGTTTAGAAGTAAAGAGGTAAAAAAAAAAATTACTGTTCTATATTTGATGCTGTTGAAATATTCTACTTTGAGGTATCAAAAGTGCTGCATGTTTTCCATGACCATATCACTTTGCCTTGACTTTTTGCTTCAAGCAATACATGTGTGTCTGAAAAATAAACAAAATCATAGCAGAGTAAATTGGGTTTTTTTCAGAATTATTTTGTCATGGAGAGGGAAAAAGAGGTCACACTTTTCCTTTTTGTTGCAATTTAAAGTGCAACAAAGATTGAAAATGTCAAACACACTTTACAACAGAATTTCTATTTTCTCAGGTAATTCTGTGCCTCACCTTCTTTTATTACTCTGTGTCTTGGAAAAGAAAATGATCAGAGGGAAGCAGAATACTTGGCTGAAATGATAGCTTGGTGTCAGTTGCTATGGCCTGTAGTTCTTTTCCTGAGTTAAGAGTAGTCTCAAGTTCTGACCTCGTCTTGGAAGGGAGGCCCTCACCTCAAAATGTCAATCTCTGAGCCATGACAACAAATGTAATTTTTTTACATTTTAAACTTTTCATTAAGCATGAAGTAAATGTGTGCTTGTGTTAGTTTAACACAGCCTGATATTTGGGGGGGGGGGGGGGGGGGGGTGGGAGAAGCCACAGAGGCAACATTTGAGAAAAAAAAACAAAACAATAAACAACTGCTGGAAGCTTCTAGTATATCTAGCAGACCCAGTCCCTGAAGGCTCTGAAAATGGACGTGTCACTAGCTGTTCTTTACAATTAAAGAAGTTGGTAGTGTCTCTGTGACGACCTATTTAAGTAGGAAAAAACTACACACCCACTCTCCTCCTCCTTGTGCGGGGTGGGGAGGCGGCCGATGGGGGGCCGTGTGGCCGACAGCAAGGGGCATGACGAGCAATTCCCCCGTGGATGGGAATCAACTCTTCAGCACTGTGAAGCCCTGTAAGAACTTTTCAATTGATAGAACTTGAGAAAAAACAAACCTACGAACACCAATTCTCTCCCGAGAAAGAGAAAAGGGAACGGTGAAAACATGTGTGGAGAACAACACAGCAACATTAAGGTCAGTGAAAATGAGGGAGGGGGAGGAGGGGATGCCCCAAACCTCAGAGCTGAGATTGTTTTGCAAGCTATGGTGAGGACTATAATACAACAAACTGTTTTCCTGTAATTCATGAAGTGCATGGAGGGATGCAGTGAGCCATTAGGCAATTGAACGTCTTTCCCGGGCTGTCTGAGTATCCTTCTGCAGCAGGACTTCTGAATGTGGAAGAGCAACGAGTGCCAATTGCCACCTCAATGGTGCACCGCCGGCAGTAGCGGACGAATTGCGATGCCGCGATCCCCATCCACAAAATGATCCGTGAGCTGGAGAGCCAAGGGGTGATCAGCAAGACCCACTCACCCTTCAACAGCCCCATCTGGCCTGTGTGCAAGTCTGACAAAGAATGGAGATTGACTGTGGACTACCGTGGCTTGAACAAAGTGACTCCACCGCTGAGCGCTGCTGTGCCGGACATGCTGGAACTCCAGTACGAGCTGGAGTCCAAGGCAGCACAGCGGTATGCCACTGTTGACATTGCTAACGCGTTTTTCTCCATTCCTCTGGCAGCAGAATGCAGGCCTCAGTTTGCTTTCACCTGGAGGGGAGTGCAGTACACCTGGAACCAAATGCCTGCATTCTCCACCAAAATTGTCATGTTTTAACATTGGCCAAAGCCAGGCACCCACAAAAAAAACCTATTTACTCGTTCTCCTCTGCTCAACTTCAGCAGAGTAGAATGAGTAAAGAGGTTTTTTCTGGAGTGCCTGGCTTTGGCCAATGTCAAACCACTACAGTGCATATCTTTAGATACTTCGATACATGTACAGCAATTACTCTTAGGGGTGATGCAGATACTGTCAAATTAGGCTGTTACAGTGTTCTGCTCTTTACACACAGATGTTTCTGAAGACACCACCGTAGTTAGATGAAATCTGAAAGCTTAGGAATCCTCATAACTTCCTATTTCAGTTTTGAACTTGATCTCCACTGCCTCACTTTGATAAGAAACCTAAACATGATGAAGTCATTTTCTAGGTAGGTGTATTTGCTGAATGAGATTAGCAGAATACCAGTACCTGTAATCCACAAGAAATAGACATATATCACCTTAGCATGTGTTTGTTGGTTTGTTTTTTTTTTACCTCAGTGGAACTGTAAAAAGTAACTTGTAATGTCACATAAATTAAAGCATCCAGCCAGTTTGTTCCCTGTCTTTACTGGCATGACATTTCTTCTATTGATCCATTCAGTGTCAGTGAATCAACAGCACTACAGTGTTGTGGGAACAAGGTTGCATGCAGGTAGCAATGCTGGAGATTCAATCCCCTTGCATTGCACAACCAAACACAAGGAATACAATGCAGTGAGGAAACCCATCTATCAGGGAATCCACAGCCTAATACATCACATTGTTCTTTCATCAGTTTCTCTCCATGGGGCTCCACGGACATACACTACCATGCATTTTTCTACTTTATCCTTGTATTGCCAGTTGATCATATATGTCATAGTTCCCATAATCTTTTTTCTTCTGGCATTTTTTCAGACTTCCTCTCTTCAGCAGCTGCCACAGCTTTCTGACAATACTGTAGCTTTGCATTTCTTGCATCTCTCTGACTGCAAGTACTCTCCTTTTGTGTGCAAATCAATGCAATGGAGAAGAAATGTTGCATCTTCTATTGACTCTTCTCCCACGAGCATTTTTTTTACACCTCATCTATTAGAACTGCATTATGATCCCACTGTCTTCAGGGTCTGTGGCAACTAGTCATACCCCAAGGATTTAGTCTAACCCTCTAATAATTCTTATAGCTAGAACTGATTAAAAAATTAGTTTATGATTTTCTTCTTTTGATTTTCATATCCTCCCCATCTACAGTTCATGCAATTGAAACCCTTAACAAAAAGTAGAAGAGCTAACTAAGCTGTAAAATGTTAGTGGAACACATCATCTGTGACCATATTAAACAGTCACAAAATGGGTGACAGACTACTGGCCAGTAGAAATAAGTAGCCTTAATAGTAACCTTAATAAAGTTCTTACAACTAAATGTGATGAGTATTAGACAAGTGTGGCTAAAACACAGATTTTGATTTAAGCTAAAGCACTGGAGAGTTAAGCTTAATAGACTGAAATAACTGGACTTCGACACTTCCATTAGTGCATGTGTGCTGAATCCAAATTAGTTCTTCTAAGCCTGAATATCTCATATGATGAGTTCACCTGAATAGAAATTATGTGATTGTAAAGATGTTCTGTCAATTTAACTCTTACACAGGGCCTTCCTGTATAATCAGTCTTTGCTAAAAATCAGTAACAAAGTAAATGAGAAAATTCACTGTGTTTAGAGAATCTTTGGGAAATGCAGATCTAGAGAGGAAAATGTCCTGTGTTGACAGTCAAAGCATTTCAGGATTCAATAACTTGAATGCTTAATCACTACCATATGTGAATCTCTGTGAAACACAAACATTGCTCCATACATCCTCACGTGCCTTTTAATTTTGCATCGCTTTTCGCTAATTAGCTACATGCCATTTCTCACCTATTCTCCTTTGGTAATATTTAGTCTTCAAATGACAGCATTTATCAGCCAGTTGAGTCACACAAACAAAGCAGGTCACTATTCTTGCACATAAACATGAATGCCTCTGTCCAAGCTCCCTCTTGATATGCCAGTACCAGTGAGTAAGAATGAAGTCATTTGCCCACTTTCTGAGACTCTATGGCATGGGGTGCCAGGTTTGGGTGAGCTGAGCTGGCAAGGTTGATGTGCTTCAGATTTGGTCATTTGGTCAGAGCTGGTTGATGTTGCTTCAGATTTGGCCATTTCTGTGTTCAAAGTCAGCTTAAGCAACCACACCGAAACTTCGTTTTTCTATTCCATTTGTGTTGTTTCTCAGGTTTCCAAGCTGCCTGGGAATGGTGGCAAATTCCCTGCTGGGCTTTCCTCTACAAATCATCATTTCTTTTGGTCCCACTCAGTCTCTGTCACAATTATACTTTGGACTAAACCTCTCACTTCAGAGAGTTCCCTTTTCAGGTATCACAGCAGAATAGTGAAAAACACTCAAATAATGGGTTAGGGCTCTGTGGTTAAGCACATATTTAAGCAGCCCACCTGAAAAACAGATATAGACCCCAAAGGTATATGAGAGAATCAAAGCTATTTAATGTGGAAATAGGACATATATAACCCACCTGCACATTCATTTTGTACTGTCTATCCATTCCATGACTTTCTAATCCATCAGCAAGTTTCAACCTCAAATAGCACAGGAGTAAAAGTATCCTATTGTTAGTTTTGATTAATTTCATGGAAATTGTTGGTTTGTTAGAGGAGAATTAAATTTTATTAAGTCTTCATGAGACACTAATTGTAGTAGAATCTCTACTAGGAAATCAAGAATCTACTCAGGAGAGTTTTCAAGGAATTGACATTATATTAAATTGGTGCATGTTTGGGTTTCTTTCCCCTTCAATTTGAAATGGTGAGAGACTCTAATCTTCTCCATAAGTTTTTTTTTTTCCACTTGGAGCTACCTCTGTTATAAAATTACTTCATAAGCTAACTTTAAATGAATATACACTTGTGGATATGAGATTTGCCTTTTGCTCCATGCCATATGAGACTTCACTATTGCTAGAAAATTAAATAAAAACTAGAAATTGAACTCTGGGAGGCACTCTGGGAGGCACAATCTGCTGCCTGTTATGTGCATGAATTTCAAAGTGCCCTATTCATTTACGGAAAATTTATTGCACATGTATTTCTTTCACACCTTATAAAGATATACCCATGAAGACATCCTACAGCATGAAGAGAAAAGCTAAGCAAAACAAGGAAGTCATCACCTTTCTGCAGGAGCAGAATTTGAACACAAGTGTCTGGAAGTGAGTGTAGAATGAACTCTTGCTCCTAATACAAACCAGCAGGTCCAATATTAACAATACAGCATCACACCACAAATACAGATACCTGAAGTTCATCAGCAAGGTCAAGTAGATCTGTTGACATCATTACTAAAGGAGGGCATGAAATAAGTTTGAGTCATGAGAAGAGAAGTAGAGTATCCAGAGGAAGATCTATCCCAACTCACTAAGTGAGGATGGAAGCAGGAACAATCAAAGCCAGTTTTCCAAGCACACAACCAGATTTCTCTGAACTGGTTTCTCCCTTTCACTCTCAAATGACAAATGTGTTTTTAATGTCCTAGCACTAGACTAGGTGTTAGTCCCATATGATCTTGTTAGGAGTTTGTTTATGCAGAGGTGACACCAAAATACTGATCATACCTGGATGGAATATTTTCCTGAACAGAGACTTCAAGGAGCAAGTGGGATTCCACTGGCCATGTAAGGCCAGACCAGAGCCAGACATTGGATTTTTGTCTTGCAACCCAAGGGAAATGTTACCTACACATTTTCATCATGTACTAGCCACGTTGATCCATTGGTTAGTACAACTGATATGGCTAGGTATCTCTCCTGTCAATCAGAAGTGTCTGGATTCCCAGGGAAGAGCACTTGTCCCTAAAGAGCTGATGTCACTTCCCAGGGACTGCAGAAAAGGATTCTGATAGGGTCAATATTTGTTAAGGTGAAGAGTGGTGACATGGTAGTGCAAATGATTTCCAGATCAGAACTAGTTCCTTCTCAGATAGCTTCCTCCTTACAAAAGCTTAGATTTTCCTAGTTAAAAGAATAAAAATAATTATTTTATGTGCTACCAGTGTCTTATAAAGGGAGTCCTTTGACTCTCAGATCCAGGCAGTGTCCTGTATTTTTGGAGGTGAATGGGGTTGAAGGTCTGAAAAAATTACTGGCTTCAACAGTGAAGCTCTGGTTTTGAGGTAGTTCTAAAAAGATTTTTAATAGACAGAGAAGAACTGGTGTGAAAGATGAACTATTTAAAAAGTGTACACTTGTGTATGTCTACATGCACCCATGTAGAGGAGGTTTTACCTGAAGAGGCTGTATTGATAACCAAGGACATAGGAAACAACGATCAAACTGCTAAACACTGGAAAACAGGTATTTTTTAATTGACCTCAGAAAATGACTGCTCTCATAAGGTCACAGCCCATGCATGACTGACACCTTTCTTCAGAAAAGATAGCAACACAGTTATAGCATATCCTATGCTGATTCTTTTCCTCCTACCTCCACAAGAAAACACACTGCACTCTTAAAATGGTCTAAAAATCAGGAAACTAGGAAAATGGGCTTATCGTGTTCATGAAGGTTTGAGTAAGTGTCAATGTAAAATAGCTGAGGCTTCCTGAAGTGTATGAAAACCAGTTACTCCAAGAACCTACCACGACAAACCCCAGAGACACAGCAGAGACCCAAGAGTCAGCATCCATTGTCCTCTGTGTCCTACATCACTGATCTTAGTCGGAGCAGCTGGGCACACTCCTCTCGGTGCTGGTGACTTGATGTGAACGTGTAAGTGCCAAGCTTTAACCTACTTAGTTTAAAAATAGTACCTCACCCTCCCATAAGGTCTTGCACTGAGTTTCATTACATTTGTCTCCTACAGCATATATTAGTGGAAAAGTACAGAATAATATGGTGTAGGTTTCCTGAAGATCCAAGGAAAAGATTAGTGGGACATGTCAGGTCAATTTGGGACAGAAAAACAGCAGAAATGTCATGGTTAATTTGTGACCAGTTCCCTTTTTGGGTCCCAGCAGAGGATAAAACTATGTAATTAGCAGACAAACAAGTTTGGGAAATCTTGTTATGGTTCTGGGACTGAATTATTGTCAGGCTAGAATGAAATGGGTATTCAGCAGGTAAAGCTCAAGCTTTCTCAATTGTATGTCAGTGCAGAGGGAATGGAGAACCCCATCTATTCAATTCACAAATCCCAGAAGAAAATTCAAGTCATGGTGATATATTTAGCTGTCTAAAAAGGACAGTCCCTGTGATGCAGCTGAGACTAGAGATCTTCTGACTTCATGGAGGCTGCAGCTCAAAGTATCACAGAAGGCAGAAACTGAAATAAATGAAGCAGCATCTACCAAGCAAACACTAATGAGAACTTAACTCCCAAGGAAATAAATGCAACTTGTGAGAATGGTGTTAAACCTCAGCCCTAGAAAAAAGAATTGGAAAAAACCCCACATTATGATAATATCTTTCATGACAGTTTCTATAAAATGACTTCCTTACTTTAGTTTGGTTGTGCTTTTTTCCTTTAAATTATTTTTGATTCTGTTTCCACAGAGTTCAAGAAAGGTTAAACTAAAAAATTTAAACCTCACACATTTCTGTCAAAACCACCCAATAATCAAAATCTTCAGCAGAAAATGCTACAGATAAAACCTAATGACTTCAAAAGTTATTGCTCATTTCTGCTTCCATTTGCTAGAAGAAAAATGTTTTCAATCACCAAAGAAATTATCCTTCACAAAAGCTTTCCTTTTAATTTTACAAGGTGTTACTTTGATCACAAAGTCTAAAACAGCTCTGTTTGTGGAAAGGGATTCCACAGAGCAAAAGGTAAGAGTTTGTTATTTTTTCCCCTAGGAAAGATTGTGAAATACTGTGGTAGAATCCCTTTGTCAGCTTCTGAGATGAGATGAGCTTTTGGAGAGGAATAAAAGGGATAGGAACACAGTGTTCCTCCTTTTAAAATAAAGGCTTTCAGAGCAAAGACAGCTGCTCTTAGAAAGCCAATTCTCCTGAGGCTTCAGGAAAGATAAAACTGTCTTCTACAGGTTCAACAGTAAGGGAAACTACTAACTGGAAAGTAGCTCTGTTTTCTGACAGAGCATTTAAACATTGCCCGGGTCTTACTAGGAAATTCAAAATTGAGGGGCTTAATAATTAAACAACCTTTTCAACATGATTACCACATTGGATACAGAGCTGTGATTGAGTTATTGCTTGATGACACTACAATTTCATGTGGGTCCTATTTTAGGTTGATTACTTGCATTGCTTAATTATAAGGTACATCACTGCTTGAACTGATTTACTGTTTTGCTTATTGCATCATGTGATTGCCTGATTCACAAAGACAATTATGCTCAAACAAAATCACTACCAGAAGCCTGGAGAATTGAACTCCTGCAGTGAGCAGACTCTGTCTTCCCTTGTGCATTTTCATGATTGTGGATTTTTTACTTTACCCTTTTAATTTTTAAGCCTTGTGCTTCTTTGTGAGTATAAAATAGCACAATGATTATTTGCTCTGAATGGATTGTGTGAGCTCAGTTTTTATAGTGCATGAAGCAACATAGGTGAATAGCATCCCTCAGCTGTCAGCTGAAATGAAACAGGCCTGAGATTGCTGTCAGTTTGTCAGAAATGGATGGAGGATGGCAGCACACCCAGATGATGATCATGCTACCAGCCCTCCTCAAAGGAATTTAAAGTGATATTTTCACCTGAACATTCCTTCAATCAGATAAGACATAATGTATTAAAGGGGAATGACCATAAAAATTCCAAACAGAGGGTTCTCTTGTCTCCTTTTGGGGGCTTTAAAGGGAGGCTGGGACATAGTTTGGAAAGAATTTGGCCCACGAATTTTGAGGATGAAGTTACAACTAAGGCTATATGTGATGCAGCACACTTGGGCTGTAGTGGAAAGGCTTCTGTATTTTTACATCCAAGGTTAAATCCAATCTTGGGATCAGATCCCGACCCTTACTGGGGAAGGAAGTAGCAGCAGGGAAGTAGGAAAAGAATTTCTGAATTCTTTGACATCACAAAAATGGAAATACATTACCTGTTGTAGTAATTCTCAGGAAACTTCCAGTCTCCCGCATCCAGGTCTGCTTCATCTGACTTGCCAGTAGCATTTTAATCAGGTTCAAAACTGCAGCAGACTGGGAGAAACAATGCCAAAAAAAAAACTTGTTATATGTTCATCATAGAATCATGCAATGGTTTTGTTTGGGGGGACGTTAAAAATCATCTAGTTTCAACCCTTCTGCCATGGGCAGGGACACCTTGCACTAGGCCAGGCTGCTCAGAGACACACCTAATCTGGCCCTGAGCCTTGCCAGGGATAGGGCATCCACAGCTTCTCTGGGCAACCTGTTTAGTGCCTCACCACCCTCACAGTAAAGAATTTCTTCCTAACCTCTATTTAAAACTACTCTCTTTTAGCTTGAAGCTGTTACATCAAGTCCAGTCACTTCATGCCCTTGTGTCCCTGTCCTCCCTGAAGAACCTCCATTCATGGAGGTATCCCTTTCACATCTCAGTGATGCCAATAAGATTGTGGCCCTGCAAGCAGGTATACATCCCTTACTCCTCTTGTTCATTCCCTATATTCTGTTTCTGTGCTCAAAAGCATTTAAATTTGTCCCCAACAAAGCCAGCTTATTGCCTGGAGTGTCAAGAATTCCTCTGTGGATTTTCAGGTGTTCTCCTTCTCACCTGTGGTCCCACTCCAAGCTCTGGGAGTGGGATCTCCTGCTGACACTGACATCAAACTGGTTGGAGTGGAATGGGCAGAAGTTCCCATCTCCTGACACCTGGAGTTGAAAGCCCTCCCCATCCACCTGGAAAGCCTATGGCTGAAGGTGCTCTTCCCCTGCTCAGACAGACAGACTCCATCAGCCCCCAGTAGACTCCATTTCTCAAAACAAAAAATAATTTCAGCAGCGAAGGAAATAGAAAATCAAACAATACTTACCATGAGCAGAGCCTTGTTTAATGAAAGCTCCTTTAGATCGGTCATCCATCCAAAAAGTGGAGGGTGGCATGTTGCCAGGGTGGGTTATTTCTGACAGAGGCACAGCTCTGAATGTTTGTCAGATAAAGCTATCTGCTAGTATGTTGACTCTTAATCCTTACTCCGGGGTGAGAGCACACCAGACATCCAGAGGGAAGAAACAGCAGTGCAGTTATGTGTCACAGGGGAAACTGCCCCTGTTGAACTAGGTAGACTTTGCTGCAAGGCACAAATTAAAGCTTATGCAGAAACCTGCTGAAATTTTCAGTTACAGTAAATAAAGGAACATGTGTTGAGTGTGATGTCAAAGGGAAGGAGGCCTGTTGCTACTTTAAGAAATCTCTGTTCTTGGATTTTGGGTAACTAGGCCAAATTCCAGGCTACCACTACTGTACTGGTTTTGGGTGGGATGAAGTTAATTTTCCCTGTAGCAGTTAGTATGGTGCAGTATTTTGGATTTGTGACCAAAAAATTGTTGGTAACTTAGTGGTGCTTTAGTCATTTCTGAGCAATGTTTGCACAGCGCCAGAACTTCTCTGTCATGCTTCACCACAGCAAGCAGAGTGGAAGTGCACAAGAAATTGAGGTGACACAGCCAGGACAGTGGACCCTGAATGACCGAAGCAATATTCCATAAACCATGCTGAGCAATAAAAACTATGGGAAAGAAAGAGGAAGGTGGGGATGTCCAGGGTTTTAGTGCTGGCATTTTGAACAACTGTTACATGTAGTGGACAGAGAACATCCCTGGTCTTCTGGGGGAGGCTGAAAACCTGCTGGCCTCTGAAAAGCAGTGAAAGAATTCCTTGTTTTCCTTTACTTAGTAGCACAGCTTTTGTTTTATCTGTTACAGTGTCTTAATCTCAACCCCCAAGTTTTCACATGTTTACCCTTTTGACACCCTTTCACTTAGTGAATGAGTGAGTGGCTGTGTTGGACTGGGGCTAACCCACTACAGCTGGCCATGCAAATGTGGATAAATCATCTAACCCTGACGTTGTGAGGTCTGTGATAAACTCTCTGCTTTTACCACGCACAGTGCCACTTGTATGGGCTATGTATCACCCATATGCATGAAGGTAGTCTTGTGCTGGAAGTTCACTGCAGTTTCAGGGCCAGTGTCTCTCCACAGCTGCAAAATAATGTGCTGTTGCGCGCATCCCTCTTGTTCATCTTCTCTGTTTTTTTCAGAAAACTCTTTTGTGTAGCCAAAGGAAAGCTCTTATGTGCCACATGACCCAAGGTCACACATCTCCTGACAGAGTTAATCAAGAGAAGCTTGAAATTTGCCCTGAACTAAGAGCTGCAGTCACAAGAGAAGAATCCCGCCCTAGCACTCTTTCTGAGTTGAGCTCCATTCACTTCTGAGTTTTTCAGTGCTGATGAGAATAAGCAATGGCAGTACGAGGTTTGCCCCTCTGCCTTGATATAAAAACTGCCATTTTGCTACTTAGATGTGTTGGTGCTGATCTCACAGGGCCTGCACAAGCCACACTTGTGACAGTAGCTATGGAAGTCAAGGTCCCTCTGAATGGCCCCACAGCCATTTGCTGTTCAGTCACTCCTCACACATTTTGCTTCCCCTGAAAACTGCTGAGGATTCACTTAGCCTGTGAGCCTCAGTCAAACATCTAAGAATACTTACAGTGAAGCTGTTTCACAATCACCAGGACAATTGAGCTACTCTAAGCCAGCCATTCCCATCCTTTGGCCACCAGCCTAGGACTTTGCTGAGTTACAGAGATAGACATGCATTCGGGCTGATGACATTTCCTAGGTACACAATTCTCAGGGATGTCACTAAACTTTGCTGGCTTCTCTCTCCTGCTGAATTCTGGTGTTCAAGGCACTGGACTGGTTTTGCAGAGGTGCTCAGGTGAGTCTTGTTCAATGACCATACTGAAAACTGCATTCTCCCCATACACCAGGATAACACAGATCTGCTCCTGCCTGCAGCATCAGGTCAACTCTTGCCAATTACTTTGACACAGGAGCAGAGTAACCAGAAACAATGGCTCATTTTAGAACTTTTCTAGTGGCCCCTCCTAAAGATACAGAAAATTTTTCCAGCACTTGTATTGAGACAAAATTGGTGAAACGGTTTTGGGGAGGAAAGAAATGGTCAAGTCTACATATTGTTTCTTTCACAAAGGCTCTCTTCCCAGCAAAATAGGACTGAGATGACTGAGAAGTGAGGTATTTCTGTACATTTCTGTACTAGCAACATGGCAGGGGGAAGCATGAGACACTTGTTCAGTTCACCAAGGCTGAAGAGAAATTAGACTATATGCTTACAAAATGTTTCTGACTAACAAAAGCTTGTGATAGAAGAGGTGAAATTCCCTTTGTTTCCAATCCTTTCAAAACTCAAACTGATTCCATTTTAATTGCCCTTTTTTGCACCACTGTTTCCTCTGCATAAATCCCACTCCCATTTACTCCCTTCTGTCAAACTGCTTGAAGTGGGTGTATCGCTAAGATATTATACACTTCAAGGATTGTGCAAGGAAATTGATGTTTTCCTCCATTTGAAAATCAAAAATCATCATACAGCTGTCTAGATGGGTCAGCTAAGACAAGGATATTCTGATCAGTTCTTTGGTTTGGGTTTTTCAGTTTTGGTTTTAGTTTTGATTGATTGTTTGTTGGTCAATTTGATTTGGTTTAGTTTGGTTTGGTTTTGGGAGATTTTTATTTGTTGTGGGGGTTTTTTTTGTTGTTTGGGTTTTTTTGATCCGGAGGATAGAAAAAACAAAAGGCAAATTCCTGCTTATTTTTTAATACTATACATTTAAAAACCTTCTGTATGAGCTCTTCCACTGGAAAGCTTTATTATCCAAATAACTAGAGCTTAAAATAATTTTTTATATTTAAAATACTGCTTTTTACAAAACAAACATCTGGGAATTTTTCCTCTCTTAAAAAGCTTGACGATCTAAAAGGAACCATTTATTATAAAAATGAAGCCAGTAGAGAATAAATATATGAAGCTTTGATCACTACCAAATTACTCAGGGTTTTATGAAGCTGACCTCCCGCCTCAATTTTAGTCTATATTAAAGCAAGGTTTTAGTAGCTGTGAACTTAGAGCTAATTAACACAAATTACTTGTAGGAGTGAAGACATCTGGCTTTGCCATACAAAATTACAATAAGTTTTTTAACATAGTAGAAAATACTTGTCCCATGACTCACCTCCAATTACTTTACAAACTTTTTACCTTTCCTTTTTTTTTTTTTTTCTCCTAGTAGTTAACATTATGCTCTGTAGGTTTATTTAAATAAACTTTTTGGGGATAATTCCCATGACATTCAAATAAATGCTCTAAGGCTATGCAGAAGGAGAATCCCTGCTCCTTTAGAGTATCTGGTCAAAGGAGCAATAAATAAGAGCATACAGAAATAAGAAATAAGAAATAAGAACAGAAACCAGACCAAGTTATAATGGGAGGTCCTTACACAAACAGACCTGGTCAGCCACGCCACCTGGTGCGTAATCAAGAGCCTGTAGAAAAACTTGGAAATTTGCAAAGGATAAGGATGTAAAGGCGAGGCTCCAGGATGTTGCAGTGGGTCAGTGAGGCCGTGCCAGCCACGGAGGAGATGTGCAGGGAAGAGGGAGCAGGGAGCAGCGAAGAGCTGGGATGAGCAGACAAGGGCACCGAAGGGTCCCGCTGCCTGTGAGCTGCAGCCGCTCAGGGGCTGTCTGGGGAGCCCTGCCCCGACACCCCAGCGCTCTGCCGGCTCTCACCACCTCCCCTCAGCCGCCTCAGGGCCCATCCCGGGCAGGCGAGGCTGCAGGGATCAGTGCCGGGAGCGGCGTGTGAGGAGCGGGAGCGGCGGCGGGAGCCAGGCCGGGCCGGGGCGGCCTCTGCCCGGGGCTGTCGGCCTCAGAGCGAGGGACGGGCTCTCCGGACCAGCCCCTGGAGCCAGGAGGGCCTTTAAGCCCCGGCCACTGGGGCAGGAGCCGTGTGTACCCTGAAAACCAACTTGTGGGGTGAGCAGCGCCAGGGCAGGTCCCAGCACTGTCAGCGGGGGCTGGAGCACAGGCCGCACACAGGTGCCAGCTGCTGGAAGGGGTGGTGAGTGTTTGTACCTTCCCCAAAACCTGCTGTGCATGGAGAGAGAAAGAGAGCTAGAGAGAGAGAGAGATATTGTGTGTCTGTGTGTCTGTGTGTGTCGGTGTGTCTGTGTGTGTGCGCTCACGGGCAATCTTCAGGCTGACACCAGCTGATGAGCAGGGGAGACAGCTCCAAGCTGGGCTGTCGGGTGAGTGGACAGTCCCTGCTGGGATTTGGGGGACCCGTGACTGTGGGGTGCCTGTGGGACAAGTGCAGAAATGCTGTGTAGTCAACAAGGTCACACTTAACATCCCTTGATGCATAGCAGAAAAGAAAATGTATTCTCGATTTTATCCTAATACTTTATATTAATTGGCAAATTTGTATCGCAAAGCAACAAAAAGGCTGCTCTTCTAAGGAAAAGTGAGCTGAGACTAAAGCACAACACCAAGGCAGACATGAGCTGGTACCTCACCTACAGGGAGCCAGGATGCAGAGCAGCAGGTCCAGGTCAGGATCAGGGCCAGAGATGTTGCTGAAGATCAATAATCTTCAACAATCCACTGATTAACCAGCACTTCTGGAATGATGAGACAGGTCTGAGGCTGAGCTAGGAAGCCAAGCTGTTGGATCTGTGTCAGGGTCAGGACAAAGTGTAAGATCTGGCACACATGTTGCTGCTGCACAGTTGTGGTGTGGATGGCAGGCAGAGCACGGCAGAAAAACTTCACTAAAAGTATTTCCCAAGGCGAAAGAGGGGCATGCTCTTGTTTCTACCTTTCCTCAACAGAGCTCTTAACAGTGAAGGAGCTGATCTTAGTCTCAATCACACCTTTTTAGCTGACCCAGCTAAACTAGAAGGGGGATGTGCTCACATCATGTTGGGCCACCCAGCCAGATTTTCCAGACTTAAATGTGCTGATGTATTGAACATGATCAGACAAAGCTCATCACCTGGAGGAGACTCTGCACCCTGGAGACAAAGCTGGCAAAGGCTCTGAATACTTCCTTCATTGCATTTTCAAAGCTGTCTCCATCACAATCATTTGGGAACTGAAAAAGATCTGCTTTTGATGCAAAAAAAGACATGAGCAACTTTGTGCAACGTACATTGAAAACAGGGCGTGGTGGTGCATTTGCCTTTGCTTTTACCTGTTGGCTAGAATGCTCATTTCCAAGCAGCATTTTTCTGACCCATCAGCATGCTGCTTACCTACCTTCTTCCAGCAGCACTTCCTAGGAAGGAGGAAGGATTCAATAAGTGCTTGAGAATTATAGTATTTGACAGCTCCATTGCAGATGTTGCCTCTTAACCCATCACCAAAAGCTGTGAATATGGATTTTTCCTAAGCATGGTAGAAAAACAGTACAGCAGGGGCCAAGAGCTGAACAAGGACTGGCCTAGGCTCCTTGGGCACAACAGTTCAAGGAGGCAAAAAACCACAGAAGTAGCTTTTCAAGGTCACTCATAGTGACAGAAGCAGAAGTTAATCTACTTGTTTTACAAATTGACCCTATGCACCACATGATTTTTGAAATATTTATGGGTCCCACATCACCTATCGAACTTATAATTCATGACATATGTTCCTATGCTTACCTATCTATTTTTGTATTTTCCATGAAAATTTTCTACTTCTTGAAAAGGAAATTACAAACTCAGAAATCATCTTTAAAGGAGACCAAATATATCAGCCAACCTTTGGGTGAACTCAGACGAAAAAACAGAATTAATTAATATCATTTGACACTGGTAGCAAATGTATTTTTAACTCAAAGTAGTTGAAATGCCTATTGCTGTACTAAGTGCTGTGAATGCTGCAGTAGCATAAATTATGTGTTCTACTCACACATAATCTCCTTCTTTCAGGGTGTTCAATGTAAATCTGATCATGAGCAAAGTTGCTTTTAACTGTAAGTTTTGCATTCCTCTTCACTGTGTCAGGAGTCCCTCTTCACTTACATTTTTATCTGAGATTTGTAGAAATGAAAGGATTCTTATACTGTATACATGATCTATCTATAATCACTGTATTTGTTTAAATCTGATTTCTGGCATGAACGTGATTGAGATTTGCAAACAGAAGGATATGAGTTTTCAGTTACCCTTGAACAGCCAGCGAAATCCCATCTCAAACTCCTTTTCTGTACAAGAGAGGATGAGGAACCAAAAACTTGTAGGTCTGCCAACAAGAGGATTCAGTCTTACTGAAAGCTCTTCCATTGATTCCACTGGATGTCAGAGCAAAACATTAATTATTATTAGATTCAGTATGTAGTCAGTGTCAATAAGAACCTGTCCTGTTTACATTATAGAGAAAATTCACTCGTAGATTTTAGGAAAGCAAAATGTCAGCCTATCCACTCTGTCTTTTTCCTACTTCATGTTCTACTTTCCTAAAAATGGTTGTTGTTTCACCAAGGTGGGTGGAAAAAGTCCTCTGAGGATACTATATCTTCTACATCCATCTGCAAACGTGGGCTTTATGCCCTGCTTTGCCATAATTTCTGTGAGCTTGGAAAAAACACTTTGCTTATTCACTAACAAGATAATAACATTAAAGAATATTTCCAGCTGTATTAGGAGAATAAATAGGAAGCAATGCAGCAAAGATTCACTTTCATGAAGTAACAGGAGTAATTTGTAAGAGAAAACAGAGGGTAAGTTCTACAGAAAGGACTTTTTTTCTTGGTTCCCTGTTGTTTAACGCTGGCACTTATTCCACCAGTTTTCCACCCTAAGCCTTGTTAAATTTCTTGTTGCCCATCAGTAGTGAGATACCAATTCATTTACTAGTGAAAACAGGTCTGAATCTGCCTAAGCTAAACACATTTTAATTTGGCTAGTGCACATCAGAAATACACTTATATTATCATGATAGTCTCAATTTACTGCTGCATGGGAAAAGTGAAGTAGTTAACACAGGTCCATGGATTCAATCAAGACCCTGGAAGTAATGATGATAATACACGAAGGAAAATTAGTAGGATAAAAACTGTGCTTTCTTGCAGGGATTTACAGAACAAAAGAAAGCACTTACTTGAAGGATGTAGCCAGTTTTAGCAAGAAACCCTTTGTTGAAATACCATGGTCTCATCTCCAGTCTAAATGACCAGAAAAACCCAAATCCTAAACAGAGATGACAGTTATTTCAAAATGCTTAGAGAAATAAGGCAAGTATCTCTGTTTAGGACATGGTCTCAATCATGATCTCAATCTTCAGCTTAAATGAATCCCATCTTGGTTTGAGAATAGCACATCAGAGCCCTCACTGGACAATTCCCACATCCTTGATGTCTTTCATGGTAGACGTCCTCTTGAGTAGCTTGCGTGTATTCTGCAATCTCTTTCCTTGGATTGACTTCTTGTATGTTTTTAGGCGAGCAGGTACTACAACCAGTAATTTTGACATTGCTCCAGGGTTCCATCTGGCCCTGCTGGATCAATCCAGACAGGTAAAGCAGAGATACATTTTGCAATCTTTCTGAAGAAGTGCCCAACTGAAGCCGGTGTCATATCCCTGTCACATAGCACTAATAGCCAAAAAAAAGATGGACGTATCTTTACAGAAAGATATATCAGTAACTTTGAGAAATCCAAGAACCTGGAGTTCATACACCTAGTAACCGCTACAAGAGAAGATATAATTTCTGTATATGTAAGAATAGTTCCAGCTGCAGCTCAGCACTTTGGTTAACCAGCCTTCCATATGTCACCATGAAGAAGTTAACTTCTGCATTTTATCAATAGAAAATAAACACTTCCTACCAGCGTGGGATTTGACATCTACATTGTTTCTTTGCAGCAACAAAGAAACTTTGCTTCATTCAGCTTAGCAAGAGCATCTGAATGCTACACTCTAGCTCCATGAAAGCACTGCCAGAGAAGGTCAGCATATCATATGTCAGAAAGGACAAAAAAGACATGAGCCACATCATGTCTAACACGCTGCACCTTCAAGAGTCTGAACCTTCAGCTGTAGCAGGAATAGACTGTGCCTGTGAAGTAAAAGGGAAAACTTTGATCATGATGAAGGATGGAAGCTGATGATGACTCACTTTAAGAGTCCTGCCCCACTCAAAGAATTGCAGCAATATATTCACTGTCCTTTTTGCTGAAGAGGAAGTGATGCCAAATGATCTTTTCTTGCAGACGATCCTGAGCCTCCTGGGACCTCTAGACAGAAGCAGTGCATGGTAGTAGGAGTGGTGGGCAACTCTACTGCAGGTGATGAAGGTCCCAAAGCTGACTCTCTATTGAGGGGAAGGCTTGCTGCTGGTTGGAGGTTCAAATTCAGGATACCTAGGAGAAAACTAGAGCATGTTGGTAAGACCTTCTTGATACAGGTAGTTGAGGAGCCAGCAAAGAAAGGTGTTCTGCTGAACCTGAATCTTATGAACAAGGAAGAATTTGTTGTGAATTTCTAAAGGTTGGGGGCAATCCTGGCTGGAAAGACAATGAGGTTATGGATTCCAGGATTCTAAGAGGAGGGAGCAAAGTAAAAAGTAGGGTCAGCAATGCAGACTTCTGGAGGGCAAACTTTAATTTCTTCAGGTATCTGTTTGGAAAAAGCCCTAAAGAAACAGTTCTGGTGAGAAGAGGGATCCATAACAGCTGATGTGCGTTCGAGGATCTGATGCTGTTGAGTCAGGGATGGAAAGAAAGATTCCAGTCTTCAGATGGATCAGAAGACTCAAAAAGAATATTTATTAGCAAGAAGCAGCAAGCCTTATAGTCTCACTTGCTAAGTGGAACCAGATTGGTGTCAAAGTAGAAAACATCTCACACTATTGGTGTGCTTTGAATAGCACACTGTGAAGAACCATAGCTATAAACAATAGTTACAGAAAGAGAGAGAATAACTGTTTGGATTCTTTTGTCTAAGATTCTCTCTAAGGCTCAGCCTGGGAGAAATTGTCTCTGTTCTGCCTTCGACTGAACTGAGAATATCCACAAAGGATCCACCCTAAAGTTTTATAAAGAGCCATCCTGGAAAGTACAAAAGCAAGGCCAGGCTGCAGGAAGCCTACATGGATGAGTAAGGAGCCCAAGACTAAACTCGGACATAAAAAGGAGATATACAGGAGGTGGAAGTGGGTGCAGGTGAGGAGGAGCACAGAGATACTCTCAGGCTCTGTAGGGGTGGGGTCAGGAAGATTAAAACCCACCAGAATTTAATCTAGTGAGGTACAACATGAAGACCTTCTACAAACATACAAAAGTAAGAGCAGGGAAAATAAGCCTGCTCCGCTAACTGAAGAGGCACCATTGTGACCAAGTTCATAGAAAAAGCTGAGGTATTCACTGCCTTCCTTGTCTCAATCATTACTTCTAAAACCAACATCCAGGAGATTCAGGCCCTTGAGAACAAAAATCTTGAGCAAGGAAAACTCACACCCAGCAAGGAGAGGCAGGCTAGGGAGCAGTTAAACTGGATCTGTAAGCCCATGAGGCCTGACAGGATGCACACACAGGTGCTGAGGAGCTGAACTGGGGCCACAGCAAGGCCACTCAATTGTCTTGGAAAGGTGACAGAGGCAGGAAGTCCCTGAAGATGGGAAGAAAGCAAATGCTGCTCCCATTTCAAGAGGGGAAAGAAGGAGGAAGCAGGTAATCTCAAGAGGCCCCTTCCAACCTAAATGCGTCTGTGATTTTCTGATGAGAGATGGCTGGAAGCAGAGAACTTACAAGTACTAGAAGGACTCAATACTTTCTGTGGACTGCCAGGTGCAATTGCTCAGAAACCCTCCTTCACCAGCTTTCAAATTTAATATTTTCTTTTTCCATTTTCTCCCTATGTCAGTATTTCATAACAGAAACCTGATGAGAATAATCTCTGCAATTTGGTTCTTAAAAGTCCTTAAAAACTGCATGGTGAAAATAAACATTTTCATGAGATAAAATATTTTAGAATATATATTTGCATCTGAGAAACATCACATCCTATAAGGAATAAATTAGTGCTGCACCTCTTATACAAGTACATGCTAACTATTTGTTCAATGATTGAGCAAGGCTTGGTCAACACAGCTTGGTCACTCTCAAGACTTTTATGATCTGTTTGTATTTAAAGATTTTCACATGTAAACTAGCTGATAGCCCTTTGTGAAAAAAAAATTTATATGGTTGTACTAGTAAGGACATAAAAGAACGAAAATGCTTAAAATATTTAGATGAAAAATGTACCATCTATCATCTTCAAATCAGTTGTGGTGTCAGCCTAAACTAATTTAAATTGAACAAGGAAGAAAAAGACAACTTTAAATATTGACTCTAATTAAATCAAGCCAAGTAGTTTTGAATTCTAGCCACAGACAGCAATAATATTTCTCTTTCCTCTATCATGCATGAACACAAACAGAAATGAAAAATAGCGCACATAAATAATGTTCTCTCTCCAAAGACATCTGTATGCCATAGAATATCACATAGCCTAAAACTTAAGCAATCCTAATGAAGTGTGATTTTAACTGTTTCAAAGATAGCTGATTTCCGTGTAAGAGAATATTCCCACACAAATAAGGGTCAAATAAAACATTCAGATAAAAAGGAGAAACAAAATCCTAACCTATCTTTCTCTTTAAAAGTCTGATCAAGATGTTTTGACCAATTTTATGACAAATTCTACACCAGGATATCAGCTGCCTTGTAATTAGGCATTGAAGTGAGCCAAAATGTTATCTGGGGCAAACCCAACTGGCCAAAAGAGAGAGGGGAAAAAATTAGGTTTTTGTAACACCATTCCTAACTGTCCACAGTTGTTGACTGGGTTAGAATATTAACTATTTTTCTTTCAGAGCAGGAGGAAGATCATAAAATTTTTGTACTCCTTTTCAAAGATCTTTTCACAAAGCTGGCTAAGAAATAGTGTCTCATAAATGGTCATAAATGTGGAGATTCTAAGCAATCAAATGCCTTTTTTTTAAAAAATCTTAACTTAAATAAAAAGCTTTAATTCCTAAGAATAGAATGTATGTAAAGGAGAAATAGAGGGAAAGCAAACTTATCAGCAAATGCACAAAAACTTGTCAGTGCTGCTTTATGCAGGCAAGAACATGCCCTAAGCCAGCCTTGTCTCCATACTTTTGCCCTGTGACTCAAATGTCTCTCCAGATAAAGGGTGATCACACACCCATCTCATGGGAAATTCAGTGTCTCCAGCTGCAGCTGAAGGAATCAGTTTGAGCTTGGAAAGTGTTCATAGAGGCAACAAGGGACCAGGCAGGGGTCTGAGGATTGCAGGTGTGCAGGCATCATAAACACTCTGGCAGGACTGTTAGCAGGTCATGAACATGCGCGCACTGACAAAGCTCTTTGTGCCTGGGATGTCCAACGTGAGATTTGGGACAGAAGCCACGTTTGATGGATCAAGTGTTTACTGGGTTCACTTATTCAATTGCAGCTAATTTTTTTTTTTAATTGGCTTTATAATAGGAAAGCTAACAAGGTCTTAATCTGAACAGCAGGTATAGGTACTACAGTAATAAATTACATCTGTGCCCCATTTCAAAGACAGGAGGAGATTCAGCTTTCCTGGCATTTTCTATTAGTGCCTGAGTGTTTCTTGATAAGAACAATGGCAAAACAGCGTCCACATCACCTGTAGTAGTAACCAGTGACTGTCTCTACATTAGCTGTAGTCCTGCAAAGGCCTTAGTTTATTGCATTTATATTCTATAAATGCAGGCTGTATTCTCTCTGACCTTTATAGGCTTATTTTCCTTTTTTGTCTCTAAAAGCAGAGAGACCCCATTGTTCCTCTGGTAAGGAAAGGAATTGAAATGAAAAAAATAATTTAATATGGGCCATTTCTGGGATCTGGAGGTTAAGGGCAGTGCATTAAGCATCACAGGGCACTAGACCTCATTCAAAAGCTTGCTACCTAAATGGGATAGAGCTGGCAACCAGAGCTAAAGTCCTGGCTACAAAAGAGTCGCTCACAAGAGTTCCCTAAAATAGCTTCCTTTACTTGATTCTTCTTTCAAGAAGGCCTTGCTCTGATGGCATTACTAATTTTACACAGACATGTTTTTTCATCCCAGGCATGCGTCACAGCCAGGTTAAGGGATTCCTAAAACTGAGCTGAGTACTTGACTTGATGGAAAAAAGCAGCAGAGGCACTATCATCACACCACACAGACCAAACAACCCCAGGACAAGGTCTGCAGAGCACAGAAATCTGCAGCTGGGTTTGACAAAGAGGAGTCAGTGCTGCCTCCAAGGCGAAAGGGAAGGTTTTGCTCTGAAAATCAGACCCAAAATCAGGCCCCACTTTTCATTTTATGACCACTCAACTTCCAAAATTCTTCCTCAAGGAAAAGCCAGGTGAAAGGTTGACACCAAATTGGGATCCCAGATAGCACTTCTGAGCTGCTCTTGTCCTGTCTCAGAAACAGCTCACAGCTTTGGTATGTCTAAAATCTCTCATGAATTCAAATAATTCAGAAATCATATGAATTGTAACACTAATGATAAGTTGTTTGTAGAGTTTCTTTAATAATTCACAAATCATACGAGTTGTAACACTAATGATATGTTGTTTGTAGAGTTTCTTTCCTGAGATTGGTAACCCTCTTAAAATGTTGGAGTTTGTTTATCCAGAAATTCTTATCTATTAAAGTTTAGGTGGTGGTTTTGTCCCAAGTGAAATATGGAAACAGATGAGAGCTTTCCTACACCTTGAATCTCATTTAAAATGCTGACCAAAGCATATGGTATTGAGTCATTTTAACTTATTATTATTGTCTCCTCTTGCTTAAAATTGGAGACTTTTTTTCTACTGCTACAAAAATGAAAATTAGCAACAATTTATCTGTACTCTGTAAATGATGGAATGCCCCAAGTCCTACTTGTTTGCTAGACACCCAAACAAGTGTTTCTCAAGCCTCCTCCTAGGCCAAGCTTACTATGTTTCATGGGCAATATGGAGGTCTCATCACAGAGAGACCAAGTTTGAAACAGAGATGTTTCTGTGTGAGAAAACTCTGTCCTATCTGGTCCCTTGTTCAGTTGTTGACTCACCCTTCCTTTTTGACAGATCACAGTACTCAGCTGTGACTCTATGCAGATCCCTCCCTCAGCTGCATGTGGCCTCTCTACAGCCCTCTGTTTTGGAGTTTCTTTGAGTTGCTTACACTCACAAACCTTCTCCTTAGACAGCTTCTTCACAATTCCCTCTACCTTCCTGTTGTTCCTGTTGAAGGCCTCATCAGGAAGACCAAATCCATGTTGTTATGCCCTCTTCTTCTTCTGTGAGGCAGAGAGCCACTTAACAAATTGGGCAGTTGAGGCTGGCTGAAAGTTAAGATGTTTAGAAGGCTGACAGTGACATGCATCAGAATGACAGAGATATCTCATTGTACCCAGCTAAGAACTGTTGTTCTTCAGAAAATCACATTATTTCCTCTGCTTTCCAACTGGAACCTTCTGGTTTTTCTAAATATAGCTGGAAGCACCAATAGAGAATTTTATGAACATGTGTTCACAATAATTAGGAAGTACTCATTCCACTGAAAATCTTTGGAAGAGGATTTAATCAAGCAGATAAAAACAAGATCAATATTGGAAATCTTCTAACCAAGTATTTGTATATTTTTTTGTGGCACATTATCCTTGGTTGATTGCCAGATTCCCATTCAGCCAGTCTCTCACACTGCCTCCTCAACAGGATATGAGAAGAAAATTAGATGAAAAAGCTCCTCAGTTAAAATAAAGACAGAGAGATCACTTGCCAATTGCCACCACGGGCAAAACAGACTCAGCTTGGAGAAAACAACAAAATTTATTGCTAATTAGAAATAGGACATGATGGTGAGAAACAAAGACAAAACTAAAACACCTTCTCCTATCCTCATGATCAAGTTCTTCTCATGATCAAGTTCTCTCCATCACTCAATTTCTGCCCCTTGAAAGTGGCACAGAGGGGGGTTACAATCAGTCCATGGATCCTCTCTGCTCCTTTCTCCTACTCACACTTTTCCCCTGCTTCAGTACGGAGTCCCTCCCCGCAAATACAGACTTCATAAACTGCTCCTGTGTGGGTTCCCCACAGGCTCCAGAAAACCTGTTCCTGACAGAAAACCTGTTCCTGCATGGGCTGCAGCTCCTGCCAAGATTCTGCTGTGATGTGAGCTCTTCACAGATGGAGGTTTTTCAGGCCATCTCCACCAGCCACAGTGTGGGGCTCTCAGTGAGCTGCACTGTGGATGCCTGATCCACTGGGGTCCTCCACAGCTACTCCTGTCTGCTCTAGTGCCCTTCTCTCCCTTTGCTGTTTACAGGGCTATTTCTTACATGTTTTTCCAACTCTTCACTGTTAAAGCTGCTGTGCAGCATTTTCTCCTGCCTTCCCAAAGATGTCTGTGTTCAGCTGTGGGGCTCAGCCGTGGGACTTGGCTCTGCCCTGCAGTGAGTCTGGCACACAGCAGCCCCAAGCCTCCTCACAGATCCCACCCCTAAATCCTCTCCTGTCCACTCACTACCAAAATGCGGGCATGCGAACGCAACACACATTTCTAACACTTTCTTCCTGTCACACCAAGCTAGCATGGGAAGAGTGAGAATTCTTCCTCTTTTCCCCTGCCATAAATTCATTGTGAAAAATGAGTTAACAGGATAAGCCAGGATAATATCCATTCATAGCCACATGAATTTCATAAAAAACAGCAAATAATTATATTGATAACTTTTCTAGATAACCCTATTTTTAGAAAGAAATATTTTGTATTATTTTTTTCTCTTCTGTATTTCAAAGTTAGCATCAAACTCAGGATTTCTTTACTTCTTGGAGCTGGGAAGTTAGAGCTAGGACTTCATACAGCTAGTGGCTTTTTTAAGGATATCAACATCACCTTGTACAATTTCTCTTTCACCTAAAGGGGTAAAAAAGTGGGTAGAGTAACCTTTGAAGCTATGAATGTGGCTCAGATAAAGCAGGTGACATTCCATGACTGATTTTTGTCAGCCAATATGAAACAGCTTTTAGATGTGTTCATGTAACTTCTAGTGGCAGAAACTTGCTCCTTTGCTTTGATGGGACTGAGTTCCACCCTTCATATTCAGTAAGGGAGTGTGTTTTCTCTTTCCAAGGCTGCTAGGAAATGGTTCCTTACTGAGAACCTAGGGAGCCATGTTCCCCAGGAGAGTGTTCAGAGTTCAAGAAGCATCTGGACAATCTTCAAAGTTATGACATGACTTAGTTTAAGGACTTGTAGGGAAGAGGAAGTTGGACTCAATGTTTCTCATGGGTCTCTTCCGAATTGAGATATTCTGTGACTCTATATGCGAGGCCACAAGTTCCACCTGTGTTGTTTCTTCTATTTGTAAAAGCCACAGCTATTCATTAAGAGAAAATCTCTCTACATGACATGTACTTTGTCTGAGTTTGTCTACAGTTTCATCTCTGCACAGGCAGGGAATTGATGTCTTCTGTTTTTAATATTGGAGATAGGTGGCATCTGCATGCATGGATCTACCAGTGCCTTCAGATGTAGCACTGTAAAGTACTGGAAGAGCTAAGTATATGTGTAGAAGCTTCATATCAGTTGGGAATCAGTTAGGTACCCTACGAACAGAACCCAAGACAGTCAGAAAATCTGACTTGGAGAATTACACCACAGAGATGTTACTTCCAGACTGGGCTGACAAGACAAAGAAATTGAGCAGTTTGCAGAGATCACTGAGGGCCAAGGAAGTGATCTTGTGCACACAGATGTACAAACACTAACTCAAAATATAACTGGTTTTCAAGCTAAATTTAATTATTTTTAATGCCTAGCATTATAGATGGCAGTATAAAAAGTTCCACAAGCCACGGTGCAAGAAGGAAGACAGAATGTATTTTTACATCCCTGCCTGAAAGCATGGAAGCTAACTAAAAGCACAAGAAAATAAAGTGTTTTCAAGGGCACTTTCCAACTGAACATAGACCATGCAGGCTATTAGAATTACCACTGGTGCTGATTAGGAAAACACAAGAGTCAAACATCTTTTCCAAGCAACCCAGACAATGTCAAATGTCTTTGATGTTTGTCAAGGACGATCTCACTCTGGTGAGTTGTGGTGCTATCCATCTGTAGCCTCAGCAGAGATGGTCAAGAAAGCAAGTAGGGAATACTGGTTTTGGCTGTGATGGAGTTAATTTTCCTTATAGGAGCTCATGTGGTTCTATGCTTTAGATTTGAGATCAAAAGAGTGTTGGTAGGACAGGAGTGTTTTTGTTATTGCTGAGCAGTGCTTGCAAAGCATCATTCCTCCCTATCTCCTCAGGCTGCTCTATGATCTCAGGAATTCCTGTTAAGTCTTGGTCCTAATTATTAGCTGCAGATCATTAAGCTCCCCTTGAGCATATCAATAGTATTGCCTGTTCCCCAGAATTTCTGTTGCCTAACAAACTTCTGTTTTCTAATGAATAGCCTTGGAAACTTGTTTTTGTCTGAATCACAGCTGGAGTGAAATAACAGTATTGTTACTGGACTTTTGAGGAAAATTACTGATGTAGACCGAGTCCAGGATGGAATCTGATGGAAGACTGAAGCCGAGCATCTCACAAGCCTGTGATGAGCGGGGGTCCCACGGGAGGCCCTTCGTGGTCCCATGCCCCCAGTGGCTGTGCCACATGCCCCTTAGAGCAGGATGTGCCTCCTGGTGCTCATCAACCCACAGGTCTGGGACTCAAAGGAGCTTCATCAAAAACTGACACTGGGGCCTGGGCTGGCACCCCGTCTTCCAGGCTGAAGCCTTTGCTTTTGCCCACTGGGAGATGCAAAGGCATCCCATGTGTGCCTTTCACTAACTCTGGGGGAGCTTTAAGCTTTGTACGTATGCACACAGACACAGGAATATTTGAATATACACATGCCTGTGTCTGTGTGCCAGTGTGAAAACTGACTTCAACACTTTACAGGAAGTGTAGCATCAATGCTGCCATCTTGGATTCAAAATTTAGTTACTGTTGTGGTTATGGTAAAGCTTACAGAATCATTCTGTAAATCAGTCAATGATTAAGTGCTGGCAGCTCCT
The DNA here is from genome assembly GCF_963513975.1 of Fringilla coelebs. Taxonomy (NCBI): domain Eukaryota; kingdom Metazoa; phylum Chordata; class Aves; order Passeriformes; family Fringillidae; genus Fringilla; species Fringilla coelebs. The sequence continues at coordinate 64,106,953 of NC_140031.1, read as the reverse complement.
TTTGACAAAGCACTGATCAATCCAAGGGTAGGTTTGGCAAGGAGTCCATTGTGCAACTTGTGAGCCCATGGGAGGGTCTCCCTTCCCCTTCTGGACCCTTACATTCACCATCCTCACCCTTTTGCATCCCCTCTCTATTGTGTGTGCCTCCAGATTGATTCTAATCCAGTTCTCCTTTGTGTGCTTTATCTACGTGGTAACAGAACAAACCTTGCCAGAACGTCATGCTTTCACAAACTTGTTATAAAATTGCTTTTGTTGATACTTTTGACAGAGTTTCTTTAAGCAATCTTAACCACCCATTCACAACAACCTTTAAAGACTTTTCTGTTTGTCATGCCACCCCACAAGCAAGCAGGCTGGGAGTGCACAAGAAGTTGGAAGGTGATACACCTGAAACAGCTGATCCCAGTGACCAAAGGGATATTCCATACCTATGGCACCACATACAGCAAAAAAATCTAGGGAAAAGAAGGAAGAAACTGGTAATTTCAGAGTTACAGCACTTGTCATCCCAATTAACTGTTAAAATGCTAAAGACCTGCTTTTCTGGAAATGGCTGAGTAATTGCTGATGGGAAGTAGAAAATAATTTCTAATTTTGCTTCGCCTGATTAGGCAGCTCGTTCTTTTCCTATTAAACTGTCTTTAACTCAACCCATGAATTTTATCACTTTTATTCTTCAGATTCTCTTTTCCATCCTCCTGGGGGAAGAGTGAGCAAGTAAGCAGCTGGGAGGTTAATCCACAACACAGGGTTTTATCAAGAAATGGGACAGCTTGCTTCCAGAACAGAAATGAACTTTCTCCATTATCATTGCTTTTTGGCATGCTATACTGTACGTCTAGGAAGACAGCTGGAGCAGCTGTGCATGGGCAGTAGGACGCTGTAGGCAATTGAGGAGGCGTATCTGTATTCCTAGGAGGTGTGACAGAAGTCAAATTCTCATTTGCCCACTTTTCCATTCCTAGTATCCACACTTCTCCCTCAATTCCCGTGCTTATACTCTCTAATACCTTGCATCACACAGGTAGTTGTGAGGACAGAGAGTTCAGTCCTTGTCCCCTTCTCTTGACAATGACAAACCATTCTGCTTCCCTACTCATCTCCAACTCACCAAGCACAATAAGGGGCTCAAATCATGTTCAAATGAAGCTTTTAAGTTTCGCCCTTACCAGGTAGGTGTTTGCTAGTCACAACAAACCAATTTACAGAGGCATAAACACCACTGCATGTGAAGGAACCTGACACAGACAGCCCCTTCTTTATGCAACATTCTGCAGAAATCCTACATTCCTAAATACAATGTTTTGTCCCTGGCAGTTTTATCCATGCTTCTACTGTTTTATTGGATAGACAGGACTGGACACAGAATTGTTTCCTACTTCATTCTTCATATCACACAAAGACAAAAATTTATATTTAAACATTCTCTTACAAATAAGGACTACTCCCTTCTTCTCTTTCATAAACAACTACAGTACATTTTGCTAACATCCTTTTTAGAATGAACAGTTTAAGTTTTAAGTAGCATCATTCACCAGACATTCTTTCCCATTGACAGAGATGTTCAATAGCTCCCCAAAGCAGCTCATTGGTGTGGAAGGGCTGTGAGGAGACAGTCTCATATTTCAGAGTATGTTCCAGATTAGAGCCTGGCTTCTTAGAATCACAGAATGGTTTGGGTTTGAAGGGGACCGTGAAGATCATCTAGTTACAAACCTCTGTTAAATTAGAACAGGTTGCTCAGAGATCCAACTGACCTGGCCTTGAACACCTCTAGGGGAGGCATATCCACAACTTCCCTGGACAAAACTTTCCAGTGCCTCATCACCCTCACAGTACAGAATCTCTTCCTAATACCTAATCTAAACTTACTCTCTTACAGGTCGAAACCATCCCACCTTGTCCTGTCCCACAATGTGACCTTGTAAATAGTCCCTCTCCATCTTCTTTTAAGTTTCTTTTTGGGTAGTGAAAGGCCACAAGTGGCCTTCTCTTTTCCAGACTGAACAATCCCAGTTCTCTCAGCCTTCCCTCATAGGTGAGGTGTTCCATCCTTCTGATCATCTTGGTGTCTCTCCTCTGGACTCACTCCAGCAGTTCCATGTCCTCCCTGTGCTGGGACCCCAGAGCTGGATGCAGGGTTCCAGGTGGGCTCTCAGCAGAGCAGAGCAGAGGGGCAGAATCCCCTCCCTGCCCTGCTGCCCACGCTGCTTTGGATGCAGCCCAGGACACATTTGGCTTTCTGGGCTGGCTGTGCCAATGGCTGGGTCATGTCCAGCCTCTCACCACCAGCAGCCCCAAGTCCTTCTCACAGGGCTGCTCTCCACCTGCTCATCCCCAGCCTGTGCTGGTACCTCACCCAGATGCAGCACCCTGCTGTTACTCTTGTTAAACCTGATGAGATTCCCTCATGCCCACTTCTCAAGCTTCTCTAGGTCCCTGTGCATGGCATCCCATCCTTCAAGAGCATCAACAGCCTGCAGAAGACCAAGATACTAAGCATGTGGAACCAAAAACAAGTCCCATTTTACAATTGCCTGATTTGTGTGCACTACTCTGTATAGACTTGCTTCAAATATGGAAAACATATTCAAAAGGGACTTACATGCTGTGACTAAGTGGATGTAAGAGTGGATTGACGTGCATAGTTGGGTTGTTCGAACAATTTCTTTAGCAAGTCAAACGCAATATCAATATGTTTACATTCTACAGGGTTGTGAATAGGGGAAATGTTGAGAATTACATCTCTTCCAGTCTACTCAGAACCCATTACAAAAAAATGTATCCTGGTCTCCTTATCAGCTCTGTAGAGAACTGCACTCAACAAGTATTGGCAGGAGCAATTGGACCTGGTACAGGCACTTTGTGTCCTGCTAGTAGCACTCCCTTTTCCATTTAAAGAGAAGGCAGCAACAGCCTGTTCAAAACCAGCCCTACACTGCACAGACCGCTGCTTTGTTGTCCTTTCAGAGAAGCAGGTTGCCAGCTGTGGAAAGGGGTCTCAGCCATTCCTGAGCAGAGCAGTTTTCCTGCTTGGATTGCTGATTCCCAGGGGTCCCTGCAAATTCAGTGCTAGTATAAGAAGGAGCTCACTCCAGCTTGCTGTTCCTCCCCGTCAGAGCACCATAAGTGCTCCCATGCACGCTGTTCCAAGAGTAAGGCGTCCTTCTCCACCCTTCTTGGTGCAAAAGCTCTTACACCACTGAACTACAGCTTTTAACAGCTGAACCTCATTCAGACTGAAGCTCTGGCAAACCAGAATGGTAATTTAATCTATTCATTCTAGTATTGGAGATTCTAGGGGAGACAGAATGCAAAGCAGATAATGGTTTTGCTAGACAAAAACAGAGTAGAAAGGCTCAGGCTTCCAGCAACACCAGATCTATTGTAAAATATGTATTTAGAAAGGGCTTTGAAGATGAGCCAGCACTTTGCATCAGATGGCAGGATGTGATTACAAAGTCAAACTTCAATTACAGCGTCATTACACTAAATATGCTTTTTGGGTAATGTACAACTAATTAATCCAAACCAGATTATTAATTACATTTTCAAGATTAGTGCCCGTTATCTTTCATAGTCATTACAAGTAGCTGGGACTCTCACTGGAGCTTGAATATTTCCATTTAAGAGCTGGAGGGGTTATGCAAATCTTAGCCTACATTTTCATGACTTAAGACCATTAACCATTCTGATTAGATACAGACATAGATCTCCATACTGCAGTTAATCTTCTGTTTATGTGAAACCACTAGTAGAAAAATATGTTACATAATTAGACACTGTCTTGTGGAGCAAAAGAAGAAATTTACATGAACTATGTATTTTTTCTGCTACTTTCTCTGTGTGACACCAAGTTCCCTGAACAATGAAAAATAACAAAACCCAGAAACTCTTAAACAGCATGGTTCAGATGAGAAGCTGATTTAGTTTTGAACTGGAAAAGCAGCCTATTAGGAGCAAGACCACAACCTCACAAAAGGCCTACAATGTGAGAGCTCTGGATTTTCAGCATTGCTCAGCCGATGCAGAGGAAAGGAAAAACAAAGAAATTTTGATATGGACAAGGTTATCTTCAGTTTTCCCATCACACACTTTAGTTCATGGTCAGTGCAAGATTGAGAAGGGAAACCCATAGAGCATGGTGGCTCAGGGACCTCTGGCAGTTCTTTGAGAGTGACAGATATACATGACAGTTTGTAGTGGAAAGGCAGTTTTCCATAGATTTGTCTGTGAGTATCTGCTGAACAGAAAGACATCTCTGACAGCCAGCCTCTCCAGAGGGCTTGGCTCGTTCTTCTGCAATGCTCTTTTCATCTACAGAATTATTCTTTTTCAATCCTGCTTATTAAAAGAAACCAAACAAAAAAAAAAAAACTTCCTTGGACTTGCGACTTTTAATTCTTAATCCTCAAAGAAGCAATTCCTTCTGGTGTTTATTTTTTACAACACTTTCATTCTTGAGGTGGTAAACTAGTTTTAGCTGGACTTGCAGCTAGCAGCTTATTTCTGCTGTGAGTTCAAGGAGGATCCGAATCTGGCTGGTTTCTTCTTGTAACAGAGAAGATTTGTCCAGCTTTTGTAACAGCACAGGGGGAAAAAGTAGCACTCCTTAAAATGGTGTTTGTTCAGGAAGACTGATGGAGGTGGTCTCTCATGATCCCTTTAAGGTCCATTTTGCCGCACATGGGGATCTCACAGCAATAAAGCCAAACAAGAATCTCAATTGAAATGGCTTTCCAGTAAGGTTGTATATTGTCTGAAGCAAGGCAGCATTAACTGTCAGTGTTTAGTTTTTTTCTCCACCATACATAATTCTCTTGATGGGAAGATACCCACAAGAATAAATGTTTTCTCCTCTGATTTGACAAGACAGATAGGAGAATACCAGGAAAAAGGAAATTTTTTATACAAGTCTCCCTTGTTTCCAAATGTCACAGATCCAAAGTTCATACCTCAGCTGCAGCATTTTTGATATCTCACGGGCTAATTCTAACTCAGCTTAAGTATCCAACTTCCCAAGAAGTTTAATTATGTTTATCATGGGATGTCATAAAATTCCCTGAAAGAATAGTCTTTAATTATAATTCTGTTTGCTTTGGCAGCACATTTGTGAATTGTATGTAACATGATTATTATTATTTTGACTACCAGTAAGCAGGATTAAAATATTTTTCTACAAGAATGAATTAAATCTGCCCCAAGGCTATTAGGTTCTGGTTATTTATTTTCTAAGCAAGTAGATCACCTGGCAAAACTAAGTTGCTAATGTTAATCAAATTGTCCTCTTGCTTTATCATAATTGACATGAAATATATGGTCTTAATATTCTTCTGATTAGCACACAAAGCTGATGCACAGCATAGAGTGAATAAATACGACATAGCTTTCTACACTCTTTTACAGCTTCATTAATCATAACACACTATTTGGTTAATGCAATTGCCTGAGTGCTCCTCTGGAAAATCAGGTAGACCTCTGATCAGGATGAAAGAAGCTGCTGTTGCATTTGTTCAGGATCCAGAAAGGAAGGGCTTTTCTCAAGTTTTGGTTGGGGGCTGGAGGTCCATCTGGAGAATCCTAAACACAAGCGGCATAAACAGAAATCTGTTTGCCACCAGAAAGTTTGCCTTAGTATCTTCATAAATTAAACTTCCCTTTTAAAACACATTTCTAGTTTTGTTTCTACTGAGGACAGAGAACAGCTTATCCCATTATTCAATGTACCAATCTTCTTACCCAAGGAATGGATAATGGCCATACCTTGGTGCTGCATCCTGGATATGAGCAATCTCTCTTTTGGATGATATCATGCTCACAGCTTTGAAGAACTACCTGAGACACAGGTTATCCCTACTTCTTGGATCCCACCAAAAGTGCTAATGTAAAGGAAAATCATGAGAAAAACTGGAGGTATAAGAACTGTAGAACATGCCCCACTGCAGACATGATTTTAGAGCAAGTCACCCACTAAATGTTTTGAAAATGGTGAGAGAGTTATGTGTGCCAAACTGCTGTATGCCGAGTTTGCAAGTCTGCATTTAGTCTGAGTCAAAACCGTTGAAAATGCAATATTCTCCAACTGCTCGTGGCTAAAGAAAGGAAAATAACTTCCTCCTAGACATAACAAGGTCTCCAGTGAATCGGGGGAAAATGTGGGAAGTACTAAGAAAGAAGGTAGAGTAATCAGGTGAAATGATAGTGAAAAGATCCATATATCTATCATTAGTTGGTCATGCCTCACACATGTCATTGGAAGCACATGGGAGAAACCTCAGAGAAAGGGGATTCTTTCATAGCACAAAACCAGCCTTTCTATCCCTAGGTCAGTCCTCCCTACATAAGATTTCACAGATGCAGCAGTAAGGTCATACAGATGCCCCACCCCAAACATGCTGCAAAGCATCTCTGCATAACCAGGACTCTTCCCCAGCTCTCATGGCCCTTCTACTCTACAGTCTTTATCTTGGGATAAATTGTCAGCCTCCAAAATCAGTCTTGATTATTTTCTCCTTCTCCCTCAGCCAAGTTCTTTACTGAGAGGGGACTGTGATTATCTCAGTGGTATAAGTGAGCCTTTGTGGGAAGAGTCCTGTGACTGGAATACTATCACGGACAGCAACAGGATTTTCAGCAGAGATAGGCAGGGAAGTTGGAGTGGAGGGATAGCACTCAGTGCAAAGTAGGGGTTGGACTTCACAGCACTTGCAACTGGGGACATGTTGAGACTTTCTGGGTAAAAATAGCAGAAAAATGAACAAAAGTAGAAAGTGGAAGGGATTTGGGTGTCAACAACAGGTCACCCAGCCAGGATGGTGACAGTAAATTGTGATTATTCTGAAAGGTTTAGGGAAACCTCTAGATCAGTTGTTCTTATGGGCAAATTCAAATTCCTACATGTGTTGTTTGTAAGTAAGATAGTCATGTGGGTGCTATGATGATCAGTGGCTGACTTGGCTACTGTGAACCTTAAATAGTTAAGTTTAAAGAATGGTGGTATGCAGAAAACCAACAGCAGAGCTACTACCATGGCTTCTGGAAGAGCAGACTTTAGATTGCTCAGGAAACTAGTTAGAAAAGTCCCCTCCAAACTGGTTTTTAAGGGTATTGGGGTCCATAAATGCTGATCAGTTTTAAGAGCTCTTTTGAGAATAGAGGAGCAGAAATATGTACAAAAATTCAAGCAAGCAAGGCAAAAGTTCAGCTTGACTGGACAGGAATTTTCTTCTGTTACATGGAAGAAAAAAAATGTGTACAGTCTTTGGAAGAAACTTTAGGCTACACAGGACTACTGAGATGCTGCAGAGAGAAAATTCACATTGCCAAAGCTCAGCTGGAGCTGACATACTATGGTAGACGGCAGAATGGCTTTTTAAAGTGTTTGTATTTTAACAGCAAAAAAAATGTCCATTGCATGAGGAGGTCAGTCACCTCACAAAAAGAGATGAAGATAAAGCAGCAACATTTAATTCCTTCTTCACATCTGTCTTTAACATCCGTGGAGGGTCTTGTGGCCTCTGGAGCTTCAGGTGGAGGATCACAACTGTGGAAATTATATGCTCCCAGTAAACTTTGAACTTGTACTGAATTTTCTGCTGCAGATGAATGGACAGAAGTCTATGGAGTCCAACAGGATTCATCCCAGGATGCAGTAATCCGTGGGTTTCTGGGCTTTATATGAGTCCAAATCCAGCTAGCTCAGACTCTAGCCCACACAGAATGGCATAGACGAAAGTAAAAGGCGAGAAGCGCTCTTCTCCACGTGGGGACGAGTATCCTGTTCATTGGCTGGGGACAGGACACTTCTGGGGACAGCGACCACCCAGGTAGAAAAGAGGGCGTGGCACCCTTCTAGTGCAGTTATATACCCAAGGGGTGGGGGCGGGGACAGGTACCCATGGGACAGACCACCAGGTGTGTATAACAGGGGGGTGTGTGAGGGAGAGACCATGTGATGGGGGAGGGGGAAAAACCATCCACGTGACCTAATATATTCAGTAAAATTTCCCATCACCCAGTACAAAACAATAACTAAATAAACTATTTAGTGCAATACAACACCTCCACCTTTTCTGTTAACTAAAATTAAAAGGAAATGTGTTGGACTATTTCTGCTGCTGATTATGAATTTGTCCACCACTCATGGTTTGCAGGCCTGTCAATTTGCTTTAGTTCCACAAACTCTGAGCACTTGACTTCTGCGGTACTAGAGACCAAACCGTTGATGGCCTTTAAAAGTATGTGACTTAAAATCCCAAATGCTAACATGACCAGGAAAAGAACAACAAAAACCAACAAAATTGTCCTAATTATAGAAGTCCACCACCCCGAGAGTCCCCAGTCCTTGAACAGTCTGCTGAACCAATTCTCAGATTCCTGCTTGATTTCTCCAACCAGGCTTTTCACTTCTCGGAGAGCCCCGTGGGCGTTGGGTGCCTTTGGTGCTAGGTTCATGCAGCACAGTCCTGTTGGAGCGTCTGTGCCAGGGTCACCCAGATGTTTTGCTGTGGCTGAGGAATGATCCACACAGCTGTCAGACTGCTCAGCACAAACAGGATGACAACTCAAACAGGGCTCATCATGAAGTTGGGTAGGAACCGGATTTTCTGTTCTACAAAGGAAAACAAACAATTTGAAAAAAAAAAACATAAAAGTTCATGGGTCTGCCGGAATGCAGCTCTTTTAGGAAAATTCTTCCTTCTTTTTCTGGCGGCGTCTTCTCTTGGAGGCGACGACTGCTTGCTTCTCATCCCCATCTGCTGGAGCTGGATTTTTGGGGACGAAAGGTTTTACCCACTTTTGGGGTATCCATTGAGGGCCTGAAGGGGTGGATGCACACGCGTAACTACGCCCCCATATAACACCAGGATACTGAAAGAGATGGCTGATGGTATTGCAGGACCTCATTGTTTATCTAGTTTTGTGAATCTGAAGAGGTCTCAGTCAATGGGAAGCTAGCAAATATTATTCCTATTTTCAAGAAGGGCAGGAAAGAAGACCCTGGTAATTACAGGCCTGTCAGTCTCATTTCAGTCTGGTAAAATTATGGAGAATATTGTTCTGGGAGTTATTGAAAAGCACTTCAGAGGAAATGCAGTTGTTAGTCAAAGCAAATATGGGTTTGTGCAGAGACAGTCATGCTGTGCTAGCTTAACATCCTTTTATGAAAAGGTTACACATCTAGTGGACAAATGAAAGGCAGTGGATGTGTGTGGGATTTTATTTTTGAATAGCTGTTGACTCTGACTTTCACTGCATCCTTCTGGACAAAGAGCCCAGCATCCACATACTGCACAAACAGTTGCCTTGAAGCCTCTGGCTCAAAGAGCTGTAGCAAACAGGGTAACATCTGGTGACCAGTCACTACTGCTGTGCCCTGCTCTCTTCAATGTTTTTGTCAGTGACCTGGACACCAGAGCTTAGAGTGCATTAAGCAGGTTTGCAGTGATACTAAGCTAGGATGAGCTGTGGACTCCCTTGAGCATAGAGTGGTCTTACAGAGAGCTCTTGATAGATTAGAGTGCCAGGATTCTCCAACCATATTTTATAAAGATAAATGACGGGATTCAGCTCTTGCAATGGTGCAATCCCTGATGTCTGTTCAGCTTTGGAGACTAGAGGCTGGAGTACAGCACTGCAGAAAGGGAATTGAAGTTTTCCTTGATGATTAGCTCAGTGTGAGTCAACGATGTGTCCAAGAGCCCAAAAGTGCTTTAAGTATTTCATTAAGCACACTGTATCTAACCAGTCCAAAGCACTGATTATCCCATGATACTCAGATTGGTGCAGCTTCACATCAGGTGTGTGCAGTCTTTCACAATAGAGAAAGGATATAAAAAAATATTAAAATGTGTCAAAAGGAGGGCAACAAACATGACAATACATGCCAGCTGAGCAAAGAAAGGAGGAAAGGAGCCCATCTGATTTTTTTTTATTCAGCTGGCACAAGAAATATTTGTCCCATAACAGAGATCATGGAGCATCAAATGCTTGGGTTGGAAGTATTCTTGTTATTATAAACAATCAAAAAATATTTTACTTTCCTCATAGACTTTAAAAATAAATAAATATGTATATTACTACATATGTATGAGCAAAAGTCAAGCTCATTAAAAGTTCATCCCAATAGAGACAGAATTCACAAGAAGATCTATTAGTAGAGAGGGATTAATATAGGAACATAATGCTTGCCACTATCTGCAGCTGCCACTGCAGTATTAAATATTCTCTTGTCCTTGAGATTGTCTTGAGATTTTCTTTCAGATATCAGAATATCCTGAGGGTGCGTTCATTACTGGAAGGACCTGTTTCTCCATGACATAGGTCAAATTCTACCCTAAAAACCCCTGCAGTCTATTTAGACTGTGGATGAGAGAATAGATTTTATTGTGGTCCTACACTTAACATTGTACCAGGACAGTCTGAAAGCATCACCAACTTATTCCACAATGTTGGTAAGCTGACCAGAAGTGGTCTAATGGCTTGCACAGATCTAAAGGAAGGCAGTGCTTGGGCAAGGGCTGCTCTAGAAATTAAGACCAAATTAATTCCCCTTGCAAGCAAACTTAGAGGGAAGTCAGCTCTGGGAGCAGTTGTTAAGTGACTTAATTGCTCATTTATAAAGCAGCAGCAGGGAGAAAACCTTAATTTTAAGCCATCAGGTGGTTTGTGGTGTTAAAGTATACTTTGAATTCCCATATGAGTGACATTTAAAAGGAGTTAAAGGGCAGAGTATGTATTAGTGAATTAAATTGCACAGATGGTGTAATTATGCAGAAATAAGCATCAGAAACACAGGGAAGTTAGTGTTACACTTAAAATGAAATCTTAATATATAAAAATGAAGTTAAAGCAGTCAAAGAGCCTTATCTTTGCCTTATAGTGACACTATGAGGGTGAAAAGGGAAAGGGAAAAAAGTATTAAAAGGAATGTGCCTTCAATTTCACTTGCAAAATCTGTAGTATTTGAAGTGTTTATCATAAATGCATGGGCTTCCTTCTCCACTGCAGCAAGTGAGGGAATCAACAACTTCCATTTTTTAATTGCTGGTAGGCTACAGAGCTGGCTTTCCTATCTTTGAGGAATTCTACATGAGGACAACTGCATGTCTAGACTTAGTGACAATACCTTTAACTCATGTGATTTTCAACAAGCACAGGAAATTACAAGCAAGCAGCTGATTATGAATCTAAAGAAATTGAAAAATGTAGTGCTGGAGGCAAAGAAATGAGAGTATAGGAATGAGAGTATGGGAATGAGAGTATGACATAATGAAATGATCACAATCAGCTTTATTCAGATTTGTAGCACAGTCCACTGCTGGAAGTTTCCTGGGATTAAACGGTGGACAGTATGAAATTAAGGAGCAGCATCTGCCTGGCAGGCTATTAATGGCCAGGTTATTGTTTTGGAGGACACTGACTTGTGATGCCCATCTGAATCAGTGAAGAGAAAGAGTCACAAATATTTTATCAAACTGATCAAAATTATATCTCACCAGCACAAGAATCCAGATCAAAAAAATAACTTTGATGCCAACAGGAAAGTGAAGAATACAGAACTACTTGCTTTGAGTGCTTTGGTATCTCAATTGTTGGTTTAGAGATCACAAGTATTTCATTGCATATCTGCCAGTTAACCAGGCTTCCTCACACACCTGTTTATGAAGAAGCATCAGTCTTCTAGTACAGACAATCTTCTAGAATGACAATTCAGATTACCTCATCTTGTAAGACATTTCACACACAAAGAGCAGACACAATGACAGAATGAAGTCCAGAAGTGAACTGTTCACCAACCAGACCTCCATATATAGTGACACTATCTGTGGAAAAGGGGAAGTTCTTTGACTTTCGCAAAGTCATAGAAATACCACTTCATTTTCAGCACACCACCTCCTTCAACTCCACTGCCCCTTCCTGGAAGAAATCTAGTCAGGTTAGCAGTGTCCATTGTATTCCAAGACTTCCTTTCCCTAAGGTAAAGAGATAATGGGAAAATCCAGGGAGTGGCCAACCAGTCATTCACCATCTTGTGCACCTCCTGCCCAGCTGACTCGGCACTCCAACATTTGGAAGAGATTATAAGAATGAAAGCACAAGCCACTGGACTCCCAAAGTCACAGATGCATTTTTCTTACCACCCAGCAAATTCAGTGTGTGTCTGAGGTTAATCACAGTTACCACAATGTTTGCCCTTGTCACAAACCCAGTTCTTTCTTCTTAGTCAAAACAGCTCAAGGGTCTAGGTTCACTTCCCTCCATGGCCTCAGGTCTTTCAGACACACATCACTTAGTAGAGCACTCATGTGTGCCAGGGTTTTTTAGTGAGGAGCAAGGAAAAGCACTCACAGGTCACAGATTCTCACCTGACGTTCCAGCCCTTGTTCTGGTACCTCATCCCACAGCAGACCTCAGATGTATCTTCAAGAGAAGACAATGGGTTGTGCCTTTAGAAAGATGAGAGTATCTGCGTGTCCCACAGAGATAACATCTCAAGGCACACGCTTGCAACTTCTTGCTGATGTGGGTATCTCTCAGATTAGGAGAGTGGTTGTCAAGTGTGCCCCACTCCGGGAAATATCACATGCACATCCTTCAAGCATGTGATCATGCTCTCAATCTTCAAGAAGTTCTGCGTGTCAGGACCTGACCACTGGGATATGCTGCCTTGCAGAAGTTGGTTTTTGGATTTCTAAAAGATGGTTCTTACCTGTGAATGTGTTTAGGCCCTCTTTAGGAAAGGCCTAAATTCACTAGTGCAAAGAAGAAAGTGGGGTCGGATAGATAAAAACCTCACCACATGAAATACAAAGGAAGTGCAAGGAATATGATCTTGATAAACAGATAATTTTAGGTCAGGGTTCGAACAGCAGTTTCACATGTAAATGCAGTAAATGCAGCTGAAGAAAAATTTGGCCATTTTCATTAAAGAATACCCCTACTCATTTTATTAATCTCAGCAGTGAAAAGGGCTAATCACAAAGCTGAGTTTAACAGGGAAAAAAACTCCAGTTGACAGCTGCCTCCTTTTCCAAGACTATGTGTTCCCTCAAATGTTAATATGGGGACTTCTCTTGACCATTCATTGACCTCATCAAACTGTCTGCACGAAAGAAAGAGAATATGATGATAAGCTACTGAATCTGCTGAAATAGGAGTGAGAGTAAATTGTGTGTGAACTGAAACGGGTTTTTGACTTTTTGAGTTTCTAATTTCATTTTCATTAACACATCAGAAATACAATTTGTCCTGCTAGCTGTGTTTTCAGTAATATCAATTAGCCAGTCTCAGAGCGTGTGTGATTATCAAGATACAGGCATAACCTTTGAAAGATGGAATGGTTTCTGTCTATTTCTTAATTCTCTTCTGTGACACAATTATCTCTGTACAAGAACATCTTTCACTGTTAGTGGTATTTATTAGGCACAAATGAATTCTAGCAAAAACAGAAATTAAATTTTATTCTTAGATTCTCAACAAAATGGAAATAATGTCACATTAAAGATCACACACAAAACCAAGAGACAGAAAGAATTAGGTTATTACTAGTGCAGGTGCAAAGATGACAATTCCATCAGCAACTGGAATTTCCACCTGAGTCCTCACAGAAAAAGCATTCCTGCTTCTCTAGTTGTGGAGAAGCAGGAAGGGTTTCTCCCCTAAACCTTGAATCAGTCATTGTTGAAGAAAGGGGAGTAGGAGAATTATCTTCAATTCATGTTATATGCTTTGGACTTTGGGTATACACACCCTTTCTCTGGTGTGAAGCAGAATCAGCAAAGTTCAAAGCTGTGCCATAAGTCAAACTCCTAAATGAGAAGCAGAAATTTTGCAAATGAGTCCTTGAAACTCGCCTCACACAAGCCCAACAAAATACAAGCTTGGCAGCAAAAAAGCCAAAGTTAACACAAATTGTTAAGTCTCCATAGAAGTAAGTGTGTCATATCACAGTTTCTTTATTCATTACCCACTTTAATTGAAACAGTTCCACAGACCTTTCCACAAGGACTGACTCTGGAACGTCTCTTTTAGCTGAACTTCCTAGCATGGGACCTGGAGTGCCTTATTGGAGTTCTAAACAGGAAAGACCAGGATCTGATGAATCCTGTGAAGCCTTATATTTCTCTAAAGATCTGTTCCCTCAGGGCATGCACAGCGTCTCGAAGTCTAGAAGTAGAGCACTTCAGCTCTAAATATGTAGGTCTACATTTTGTTGTACAGCAAGCTTTCTCAAATAAATGGCATCTGTTTCAAGGGCAGATGTGTTTCTTCTGTCCCACCTGGTGCTGGGCAGACCATCTGTTTGTGCTGATTGTTGCACGTAGTGGAGGGGACCATTGCTTCTTATCTATAGTCCAAAGCCCTCTATCTTCCTTAATTTCTGTGGCAATTACTAGATCCTCTAGCAACACTACCTAGCACAGTGAATGACCCAAAGACTGAACCAGAAATGTAGCTGCTTCTTGGGAGAAAAAAATGATTGCTGTAGTCATCAAGCCAACATCCAGAAAGGTTGGCTTCCCATGCAACCCAGGCCTTACTTCTGTACACTCTAGCAAGCCCAGTTCTGGGTACAACCTGTTCCTCTGGGAGAATGTCCCAAATTATATCCTTCTATTGTCCTTCCTCACCTGGAATTATTCCTGTCTACATTTCTTGTAAAGTCTTGAAAGAGACACTGTTCTAACGCTGTTCTGGAAGCCATAAAACAGGAGATTATAGGGCCAGGAGTCACAGGAATGGCTTGCTCAAAACCAGGATGCAAGTAATTCACCTGTGAGCAGGGATAGGCTTTTGTTTTGAGGCAGTCTGAATAACCTGGCAAACTGCCTAGGAAACATACAGCACCTGTCCACAGAATGCTGCTTTTCCTTCTCTTTTGAGTGACTCCTGAAGACCAGTTAGGAAATCCACCTGTGATTGCTCTAATTGCCAGAACTCTCAACTCCAGCAATCATTCACATTTCCCAGCTACTGGCTTCATGATTTGAGGGAGCATATGTTGAATGGTCCATGTGTCGTCCTTTTTTTTTCCTCACACACAAATTCAATTAAGACAGATCCCAAGGAAGTGTGGTGTATCATGAAAACTTAAAATGTGCTGGGCCTAGGATATATCACAGATGTTCCTCTGAGATCTGGAAAGAGAATTGCCAACATTTGTGGTCTGTCTTGGGAGTCAAGACCTGGAATTAAATTCATTTTTACCTTCCCTACTACAGTACTGACAGACCTGCAAAACTAGTAATGCTACCTCACATTAAGAATTTTCCACATTCATATGGACTTGCAGCCAGCAGAAGGACAGCAGATAATGACCAAATAATTAATTAAAGGCAGCTTATAATGAAAATCTGCAAGTCTTCTTTGAAATTTGGTCATTGAATATTGATAAAAGGTGTTCTCTAATGCACTTAGAGTCTAACACTGTGCTTACTGATGCAGTAGTTATTTCCTCCTGTCACATATAACTTGAAGAAGGCTGAGGTTTCAAATAGATGCTGATTGTTATATTTCAGTCTTGATTAATTCTCTCTATACAGAATCCCTGTTTTCTCTCTAGAGAATCCCAGTCAGAATTGAAAGATCAATTTGAGAAAATAAACCCACATGTAGCTTTCTAAAATTTTCAAGAAAAGTGAGGAAGAAGGGTAAACATTCTGGCGATGCTATTTCTTAGAGAGAAAAAGAATGTTTTTCACAACCCACTGGGAGTGGAGAGCGCAGGAAAGAGCGCACATTAAGCATCTCACCTAATTATTTCCTTTACAGCCAGTCACATCCTATGCACCAAATTTCAGACACTTTCAGAGGTCTAGCAAAACTTAGGAAATACCATAAAGTCAAGCACAAATTTAAATTTAGGGACAATGAACTTTTGCTCACAGTGTGAGGTACCTTACATGCTGATGCTAATGCCCTGTCAGAGAAAGTGAACATGGAGTCAATTATGGTCCTGTGTGTTTGACCCAATATGGTACAAAGAGCAACCATGTCTCTTGTCATGCTAGAATCTGTACAAACAGTAGCATTAATTTAATGTCATAGATAAATATTCAACAAAAAGTTCTCCTACAGGTAGAACATCAGTATTTTCATAAATTTGTTTACAACTGGTGCAAGATTCAGCTCATACATACACACACATACACCTTTAGTGCCTCCCAGATCCCAAGGAATGTTGGGCAGTAAAAAGAATTCAATAACCAGAAGCACAGCTGGGCATGTTTTGAGTGGCAGCCTCAGAACAGTGGTTTTTGTTGCTTTGCAAGAGACTCAAATGAACTGTTAATTTGTTTAGTCTAAACCAAAAGGAAAAATAATGCTTTTGAAGACGTAACCCTTTACTCGCACCATTTTTTTCTCTATTGTCTTCAACATTCAAGCTTCCTCTTGATATGAATGGATCTTAATGGGTTAAGAAAACCATTCTTGAGGGAAAGAAGATGGGAGGAAATGATCTCGAGTGACAGAGTAGAAAGCTTGCCAAAGGAGTTTATTTTAGAAACTAAGCTCCAAATAGAAAGGCTGAAGCAAGAGCTGTATAAGTCAGCAGAAACATTGCACTGAGCCTGCTCAAACACTGCACTAGGAGGAACATGTTCCCTCAAAGGAGTTGTGTGGAGTTAGACAAAAAGGAGTTTGGTTTAAGATACAGGAAGAAAAGAGAATTACTTTTATGGCATTATTATCCTTCATAGCACAATTACTATTTAAGATGCAAGGAAAAAATACCCTCCTTCAAAATACAGACAGCTTAATTGAATACAAAATAAAGCCTATATCTCTGACCAAAGCTGGGATGCCCTTTATATGCAGTACTTGAGTCCTGTAAGAAGGAATGTGCTGCCTGCAGTTCTGAAAGCCTCGACCTATTGAGTCTCTGAAGAGGAAGGCATATGAGCCACTCTCGGTCAGCCTGTTGCTCACATGTTTTATTTATGTTAGAAAAAGATCTGCTGCCTTAAGGATGCTATCAACACTTACTATTGTTTGGCCTAATTAAATGGCTCTGAGTAGTAACTGCCTGAGGAATTAAGGTAAATGGTTTTTTAACATGAATGCAAAAAGAAAATGGCCAGGAATATGTGTTGGGAAAGGTATTGCAACCTAATTTACCAGCTTTTCTGGGGAACAAGCCTATATTGCTCTAGAGTTAATGATAGAAGACTAGGGAAAGGACAGAATTTATTAGCTTCTGTTCTGTTCAGTACAGTCCAAACTAGACTGAACCATAATTAATATCATCAATGGCATTGCTGCTGGATTAGGCTGCTGTGCTCTGCCTCTCTCCAGCCCCCACTCATTTGTTGGATTGGCCTTTCTTGAGCTGTGACTCTAGTCACCAGACATCAGCACCAGAGCTCCTGATGTGCACCCAAAACCTCTTTGCTGTCTAAAGAGGTCAGCACTGTTAATTCAGCAGTTCTGCACTGAGCATTATCATACAATGGCTCTACATGAGCTCACACAGTGTGACAGAAGCACTATTAATCATTTAGACAGTCAGAAGTAGGCTGTAATTCATCACTACACCTGCATAAGAATAACTTTATTTACATTCCTTTTGCTACTCCTTCAGGATTCCTTTTATCAATAATCTGCCCAGTATAAATATGTATAGCTGAGTTAATTTCCTTAAAATCAGACTTTGTACTCGAAATGGTCACAGAACCACTATTATCTCTAATAATGTAGCACACACCACTGTAATATTCTTTCAAATCAAGTTGAAATCTAAAAACTGACTGTAAAAAAAAAAAATAATTGCTGTTTTTTATTGCCCCTATGGATATAGCTTGTATTCCCAAGAAGATTTTCAATGCAGACAGCATATAAAGATGAGAGACCCAGCTGTCACCAGGTACATATTTCAAAGAAAATCTTTGAGAACTTCTTGTTATGCACTCAGGGAAAAAAGAGTTCTAATTCCATTAGCATGATGGTTTCTTCATTGATTTTAATTCTCTGACTGCCTTCATTTTTGTCCACATCTTTAGGAGTCTTCTTGATTTATTTCTTCTTTAGGAGTCTTCTTGATTTGCCACATTCATGTGGTATCATCAGCTTCTGTTAAATGCCTGGCCTAGCAGAGACAAGAACAGCTCCAGGAATAAACCCATCCTGACAGAAGCAGCTGATACTTAGAGGCAATTATTTCTGAGCTATGGTAGCACGGATAAGATTTATTTGAAACTTTCCCTCATAAGAAATGTTTCAGTTTAGAGATACATCAAAGTTCAGTGGGGGAAGGGGTTCATGCTGTTATCCTAAAACAAGTGAACTAAGTCATCCTCTGGAGCTACAAAAACACCTCTGGTGGCACTGGCCTTTTCTAAAGATCTGAAGTCTCTCACAGTAGGAGAGAGCATTCAACATGCTACCAGCACACTACCAGGAGCTGCTGACTTCTCAGAAATACCTGTGTCCAGCTGGCCTGATCTTCTGGGCTTAGTCGCTTTCATCCACTAGGCACTCTTTCCACAAGAGGGATCAATTCCCTCCCTTCTTGTATACCTGGCATTATAAGTTTCCAAATGCTGACCAGCAAGGACTCTCATGTGTCTCTTCCATTTAGCATACACAGCACACACACACACACACACATAAACCCCATTCCTGCATAGTTCTTTTTGGCGACAGGGAATGAGGTCCCCTGAGGAAGCAGTGGTTTTGGTAAGTAGGTCTTAAGGTTTTTACAACATGTGCTGGACATGACTATTCTGAGGGATAGATCTTCCAAGTATTTTTCGACGGAGTAATTTAACCTTCCTGTTGAAGCCCATTTAATTATGAAGCTGTAATCAAGATTCAATACACATGAAATTAAAATATTTGTGCCCTTCTGAAATTACTGTGCTACAGAAATACTGAAAAGAGATACAGGAGTGTTGTGACTGCTTGTCTCCCACTCTGAAATCATGAGAGTTGGCTTTATGTACGACATTCCTCAGAAAGATATGCTCTCCAGCCAGACTTTCATCATCTTTTCAGCACTCCATCCCAGTATGCCACTATCTTTATTGCAGAATGATTTTCTCAGGTCTAGGTTTCTTTTCTTGACGCTTGATCCATTCTTCATCATTTCTAGGAATGCATAATATTTCAAATGGTATTCCTATTATTTTGGGCAAGCTTTTTTGGATAAATTCACTGGGGAACTTTGGCCACCAGACAGTTTAGTTGTTCTACTTGGACTGGGTCAGCATAAGGGAGTAGAATCTTCTGGATGAGGAAGTAGGACATAATGCTGTAAGCATGCATCAACCTTGTTTTATATTTATCATAGCACCACAGAATCAAAGAATGGTTTGGGCTTGAAGGGAACCTTGAGATTATCCGGTTCTAACACCTCTGCCATGGCTCTGCCAGGTTGCTCAGAGCCCCATCTGACCTGGCCTTGAACACTTCCAGACATGGGGCATCTACATCTTCATCTATCCCAGCGTCTCATTATCCTCACAGTAAAGAATTTCTAATAATATCTAATATAAAATTACTCTTTCAGTTTGAACCCTTTCCCCCTTGTCCTGTCACTACATAGCTTTCTAAATAATCCCTCTCCATCTTTTCTGTATCTTCCCTTCAGGGACTGGAACACCACGGCTAGGTTATCCCAAAACTTTCTCTTTTCCAGGCTGAACAGTCCCAGTTCTCTCATCCTTTCTTCATAGAGCAGGTCCTCCGTCTTTCTGACTGTCGTGGTGTCCCTCCTCTGGACTCACTCCAGCAGTTCCATGTCCTCCCTGTGCTGGGACCCCAGAGCTGGATGCAGGGTTCCAAGTGGGCTCTCAGCAGAGCAGAGCAGAATCCCCTCCCTCACCCTCATGGCCATGCTGGTTTTAAAAACAGGTGTTAGCTTTTGTAATATGTGTTTGGGGTCTTTTTTCAATTTTATTGTGTTGTTTGTAATCAATTGGAAGGAAGATTTGGCAAGGAAGATGTGGCAATTATACAACACATGGAGAGAAAGCCTTCATTTTAATAAGCTAACAATGATACATAGTTTTCTTAGCACAAAGCAGGTTTTACTATTAGGTTTTTTATTAGGTCAAGTTATGCTTCAACAGAAATTGAAATTATTAGAAGTCTGTAGTACATCTTTAAAAATCTGCCTTCATTTATACTATCTGCTTTAAATAGAATATACAGAGGAAAAAAAATCAGAACAGGTTTTGTGTCCTGAAACTGATTTTTCAAACAAAATTACCAAAAATACTGAGCAAGTGGGTTTAATAGACTAAAGGCCATCAATGGATTTTGAGATCTCAAATAAGTTTCCACTCATATTACACCAGAAAAAATACCTTCTGCTTCTCTTTCTCCAAACTTCATCCAGTTTCTCAACTCAGAGTAAACCAGTCACTGAAACAATTTTGGTATATTCAAGGGCATTTTTGCTTCAGGATGCACATGGACATCAGGCTGAGTTTGTCTTCCTGCACCAATATGGCTGGGTTTTTCAATACAGCCTTTCATAGGTCATATTTACTCATGTTCTGTTCCTGAAAATGCATAATAGAGGTAAATCACTTGACCAAATGTTATCAAATGTTATCAAATGTAGTTACCTTCAGTGTCTATTATATTATGAAATATAATAGACATATATAGACATATAATAGCCATATATCTGTTGAAGGGGTTTTCTATATTTACATTAATTTTTAGCCTTTAAACTGTTAAGAAAATTTGCATTCATTTGGAGTTACAAAGAAATACAACAGCCTGAGAATGACGACGGAGTTCTCCTCCAGCAGGGATATCCATCTTTCTCTGCAGAAACAGAAATAAGGCAGAGCAGCAGACCTTTATATGTCACAGTCAGTAGATAAGTTATCAAAATATTTTGCTATCTTTGTTTTCCTCCATAGTTGTCACATACTGAAATGATAATGCAATTTTGGAGACCTTTCAACTACCCGAATCTGAATCTATGGAATTGTTTAGAAATTCTTCTCTGGATTAATGTGTTCTCTTGTGGCCATTTTGCAATGGAGACTTTCCTCATTCCATGAACACCACCTACATGTCTCTTTTAGGATGTCTCAGTGCTTAGCCAAGAGAAGCACAGCTGCTTTCCACTTCCAAGTGACCTTGTGAGAACCATTAGCTCGTCACGCAAGAGAGAAAAGAGCATCTGAACAGCCTTAGGGTTTCTTGACACAAAAGGCCAAAAATAGATACACTTCATTTTCTAAATTTCTGCATTTCCAGACTTGTTAAAATGACTATGCATTTAAAGAAAAAAATCACCTTCAGCTACAGGACCCCTCTATGTCCTGCATTTCTTTAGCACCACAGAAAAGGAGCTAGTTCTAGCAAGGTACAAGATCTGGGTGCAGAAGTCTTACTGGATATTCTGTAAAGGATCTACCTCATGCCTACCACACAAGCCTGGATATGAACCATGTGTTTCCCCATGCAGAAATGGAACTGGTTACCTGACCGTACAAAGTTTGCCAGGTGTGTTTCTTTGCAAGGTTGTCACAGCACAATCAAAGCAGAACATGCTGCCTTTCAGTTATGGTGGTGCTACTCAGGAGGCAAGATCAAGTTCACTGGGCCCTCTAGGCCTGTGCCCCATCTTTACATTTCTTCTTGTCAATGTCCTGAGAGATGATGGACTATTAAAAATAAACTTTCTCCAAAAGTCTTTAACCTCAGAATGTTCAGAAAATGTGAGGCATATTTAGTGTGGAAACGACAGACTGGTATTGCTGTCTGCACTACATAAAGTGCATCCTGGGGCCCTTGATAACGAGCAGTGTAGAAAAAGCCTTCTTCTTCCACAAGGCAGCCAGTGTGCAGCCTTTAGCTCACCCTTACTTCATCGCTGTCCAGGGGACATCCAGCATTAAGCACTGGTCTGAAAACAAGACGAGCCTCAAATGCAAAAGACAGGGTGTCCTAGAATAATCCACAAGCGTGTTGCTACAAAAGACGGTACTTTAGTCAGGTCTGCCTAACATTTAGGATACCATTAAATCTTCAAAGCCACTGACACGCAGTGCCTGGGCTAGATAAACTACAAACCTTCAGAATGAGAAAACAGATGGCCAGGACCCAAGGAAACAGGAAACCAGAGCATACCCTGGCAACAGAAGGTGGTCTTCAGGACCAGGTTTGCTCTTGTGCTTCTGTTCAAGGGCGAAGTGTGAACACATACACATACAAACGAACCTGAGTAAATACAGGTTCAGAAATACATATGGGCTTCTCTGGCAGGAAAGATAAAGGTGAAAGTATAGAGAAGAAGAGGGAGGGAGGGAGGGAGGGAGGGAGGGAGGGAGGGAGGGAGGGAGGGAGGGAGGGAGGGAGGGAGGGAGGGAGGGAGGGAGGGAGGGAGGGGGAGAATGATGGACATACATGAAGTTACACAAGGACAACACACTGCTCATAGATTGGTTTCTCTTAGAAGAAGACTTCAACTGACAGGGTCTTAATGTTTGAGAGGATTGACTTGAGTCTTCCTTTGCAATTGTCCCAAACTCCAAATATACAGGAGTTTCTTTCCTCAAGGAAGTAGGAAGGGAGATAAAGTGCCACATTATCCTTAGAGAATCTATACAACTCTTCCATAACGTAAATGAAGACAGTTCAGCAGATATTTAGAAAAATACTGCTGTTCTTGCTGCAATGCTGGAGACTGATACATTAAATTATATGGAAATCCTTTCTGGACAACTCTGAATTCTCTGAGACTGCATCCTAAAAGAGAGAAAGTAAACATCAACATGTTGAGCTAAAAATTCTGGTTTGTTTTGGTGTGAGTCAGAGGTTTTCTGCAACAGTGGCTTTCTCCATAAATAGAAAATTCTGGTTCAGTTCCATTACTGGGAAGATATCTAGCAGATTCAAAGCATCACAGAGACCCATGCATAGCAAATGTGTTGATTTTTTGTGAAACAAACACCAGCTTCTTATGGTATGGCTAGTACTCATTGCACCAGAGATTGACTTCATGGTTCAGAAGAGAGAATGAAGAATCTTAAGGCTATTTCTTACTGCAAGCAAAACTTCAATACAATGGTGATAAATAAATGAGTGCTTAAAAAAAAAAAAAAAGAACCCTAACCAACCAAAAAGAAATCCACAAAAACAAGCTAACAGAAAAAAAACCCAACAATACAAAACCCCCACCCCATAATAACTTATCACTCGGCAGCAGGAATTTATTTTTATTAAATATTTTTGGAGATCTCAAAATGGGAAAATGATTATTTATTCTTTAATTTCATACAGACACATTAAAGACACATTAAATTTTTACTTTCAAATCTTGAAAAACATTTTACAAGGGACTTAGGAAGATTAAATTCCTTGCAGATTACATTTATTACATGTATGCCAGCTCTGACAGGGGCTTTGCTCTTCACACTGGCTTCCATTTATGTCAAGTGGCAATTTCCAAGGTCTTCCAGCACTGTGAGAAATTCAGTGCTAATTAATGCTTTTTAAAAGCTTAGTAGGTTCTTTATTTTTCAATTTCAGCTTTAAAAACCCAGGAAAATTTTCTGTGTTGACAGATCTAGTCTGACACGAGGTCACAACTCTTCTGGAGGCATTAATAATCATCTGGAAGCCCTGCACATTTTATGTCTTATGCAGTCTGATGAAGTTATTTTAACATTTCTTGTTAGACAGTTAGAATGCATTTAAGCTCTTAAAATTATGACACATTAATAAACATTGTAAGAGGGTGATGTATATACTGCAGGATATACTCAGGACTTTTTCCATCAAGGAAGGTGAAAAATATCAGTGTAATTATGTAGAAAACTCTATTTTCCTATCAGCTGTCTTTCAGAAACGAAAAAATATTGTCTCTTACACCGGGTTCCAAGCGACATGAAAATATTCTGGCTTGCTTCAAGCCAAATTTTTTCTGTCCGAGCCAGTTCTACTTGTTCTATTTGTTTTTGTATGAGTATGGCAATTTTTCAGACCTTTAGTTTGCTTGTAACTCTGCCCTGCCTCTCTTAACAGTCTGATTTGAGTTCTCCACCTGGATTATGGACACCTTACTCAGAGAAAAAGGCATTATTTCTCTTGGGAACCTTTATTTGCAGACTTGCAGAATGGGGTGTTTTGGCATATTGCACAGAGAGGAGGCTGACAGTACGAGTTCTCTTTCAAATCAAATACAAATATTGAATCAATTCTAAAATGAAATGCTGAGGATCTGTTTTTTAAGCAGAATCAAAATATTTTGACCCATCACTATCATTTGCTGTAGAGTAATATTTCCCAACATTGACATTTTCCACAGGTTTTCAATTTACACAAAAGTGTAGCCTGGTAGAGATTTCTTCTCCAGTACTCTCTCTTTGCCTAAAGCAGGGTCAGCCAGATAAACTTGCTAAGGGACTTCTCCAATAAAATTTAGATATCTCCAGGGATCTCCCCAGCTCTCTTGTGGGCTGCACAGCTGTCAAGGGAAATAAATTTTTCCACATACTAGATAAGGATTTCCTGTATATTTATGGCCATCATCTTTTATTTTCTCACCATCCAGAAAAAGCCTGCCCCATCTTTTCTATATTTTTCTGTGAGAATGAATCACACACGACCATACACTACTCTAGAAAAAGTGGTAACATGCAAACATGAGTGTAAACTGTGTGCAAAACACCCTCAAAATTGCCTGACATGGCCTGAGCCCCAGCTGATGGTGTTGAAGAGAAGGATGACCTTCAGACACATCAAACCTTAACCAGGAGATTACTGAGCAACTTTTGAACAGAGGGGAGAGCCAAATAGAAAAACAGGAAAGGGGCATGGAACTGTGGTGACAGGGAGCACCCCTGGAGGAGAACAGAGAGGTCAGAGCAGCAATCAGGCCAATTTGGCATTGTAAGAAGCAGTGCTGCTGGTGTCACACCCTCCATCACAGACAAAGGCATCTCCTGGAACCCTGGCACATCTCCCTCCCCACTGCCAGCAGCTGCACTGCAGCGGCTCAAGGGCATGCAACCCCAGCCCTGAGTATGCCCAGGGACCACAAGACACCTTTCCTGCTGGAGTAGGATATGTGGACTTTAAGGAGCAGCCTAAGTACTTCTGAACATTGAGTGCCTGTATCTCCTATGGCACAAAGGAGAATTGTGGTACAAGAATCACCTTGCCAGGAAAGAGAAATGCATGAAACTCACAGGCTCAAAGTGCAGGAGGGAACCGCATATAACTGTGTGAATGTGGAGTAGGTGAGGACTTTTGAGGGTTCTTATTTTGGAGGTTGGAAAGTGTTCATACACATTTAGTAGTTTTTCTGTTGTAATGCTGATAACAGAATCATAGACCACAGGATGGCTGAGGATGGCTGGAACTGAACTCTGGAGTTCATGTGGTCCAACTCCCTTTCCTCAAGCAGGGCCAGGAAAAGTCAATTCCCAGGACCATGTCAAGTGGCTTTTGAGGATTTCCAAGGAGGCATAATGCACAATCTCTCTGTGTGACCTGTGCCAATGTTTTATTGTCCCTACAGTGAAAAATTATTTCCCAGTATACAGGAGGAACTTCCTGTGTTTCATTTAGTACCCACTGCCTCTCACCTGGCAACACTGAAAAGAGCTTGACTTCACCTCATTTCAACCTCCCTTCTAGTCTCTGAATGCATTGGTAAGATTCCCTCCTGAGCCATGTCTTTTCCCAGTTGAACAGTCTCAGCTTTCTAAATCTTTCCTCTCATGAGAAATACCCCAGTCCCTTAATGCCACAGTGGTGCTTTGCTGGCCCCTCCCAATGGGTCCGTGTCTCTCTGATATTGGTGATACCACAGCTGGAACCCAGTTCCAGCACTGGTGTGATCTCAACATTACTGAGCCAGTGCTTCCACCTGCTTGCAGGAGCATCTATCACATCAGGATCCATAATCTTTGTCCAGTTTGCATAAGTATTTCCTGACCTGATCACCTTTTCACATATTCTTTCCTCCAGAGTTTTCCTGGTCTCTGGACTCTGAGATTGCTGAAGGCCAGTCTCACCAGTAAAGTCTGTGACAATGAGGGCATTAAGTACTCACATTTTGCAATGTCCAATCTCAGTAGGACTCCCATGTCATTCAGCACTGGGCCCACATTTTTACTGGCCTTCCTTTTGTCTCTGTGTACTTTAAAAAGCCTTTACAGAAGGTCGAGGCTGGATTCTGAATGTATCATTTTCTTATTAATGATGCGTACTTAAAAAATCAATAAACCACTTGGGTTTTCTTTGATTAAAATTAAGTGGACTGACCAGTTGAGATATCTGTCCAGATTGATGTAGAAGCAATACAAGCTCCCCTTCACATCATAATTTATAGGCTGATCAAGAGCTTTTCTATTTTTTCAGACATCTCTCTAATCTGTCCTTCTCTCA
This sequence comes from Fringilla coelebs, assembly GCF_963513975.1. Taxonomy (NCBI): domain Eukaryota; kingdom Metazoa; phylum Chordata; class Aves; order Passeriformes; family Fringillidae; genus Fringilla; species Fringilla coelebs. Next base: position 64,080,586 of record NC_140031.1, on the reverse strand, counting down.
GTCCCCTCCACTGACTTGCAGTGGAAATTATGAGACATTTTTTGCTTTTTCTTCTGTTTGTCAGATAGTATTTACTAATGGATGTCTTTCCCTACACCTGGAAATCCATGTGACCAATTCTCCATATGATGTGCATGCAATTTTAACTCCTGGAAATATGCAACTGCTGGAAGAGTGTATAGCAATCCTGAGTACTTCAGTATCTGCTCATTATTTTTGCCACTTTGGAGGAAGTAGTGCACTTAGTGTGTCTTGTCTCAAAGAGGCAATTTTATTCTTCATAAGGCTTGAAGGTTAAAACTGCATTTTACTCTGCTGATAGGAGGGTTATGACAGACATTTACACCAAATGGGAACAAGCACAAAAGAAGCACACAAAGAACATACAGATTACAAAGAAGAAATTTTAACTTTTTTAATGCCTTGTCCTAAGTTTATCCCTGTATCATCATTAGACAGCCTTCGATCCCTCCTCCAGCAGGCAGGAGTGCTAGGAATCACAAAGCTTTACCTGTCAGCTTTTCAGCTTTCTGCCAGTCCATGATATCTAACCCTTTTCATTTTCAGCTCCTTGCAAAGTTTTAACTTTGTGGTGACAGACATGGGATTGCACAGAGCGTTCCATACAGTTCAACTTTTCCCTCTTTGTTGTTAAAGTTTCTTCATTAGCAAGTTCACAACCTCCCCATAGACATTCTTCCTCCCCAGCTGTAGTTGTTTGCTGGTTAATCTTGGAAAGACCTCTGAGGACACATGATTTAAGGAAAAGAAACAAAACATTCTCTAAGTCAGCTGATTTAACTCACAGACATTTTATGAGCATCCTTTAGAGAGCTGTCTGAAAGGAAACCATGGTGACCTCAGGAAAGGAATAGTTTCAAAGTGCCATACCTCTTTCTGCTTAATATGCTTTATATTTTCTATATGACTTTGTAAAGTTCTTGTGAAGGTGGAGAGCTATAAATCATGGAAATTTCTATTAAAAGAGTGTTTAGAACTCCTGGCTGTTTCTCCCTAAATACAGTTTAAACAGTTTGAAATGTAAAGAGCTGTCAGCCAAGTCAAATGAGGGTACTGAAGCAGTTGTACAAGCAGTCCTGTAAAGTCCAGCAAGTACAACTCAAGCAAGCTCAACATTAAAGGACCAGTTCTGATACAAAGAAGATGGAAAGATCTTTGAAGTAATGGTCTTTAATTTAGGCTCTGTACATCTGATAAGTCAACCTATGCTGCTTTGTTTATTTCAGCTTTTTTCTGTCTAACAAAATATATTAAAAAAATAAATGCTTCTCAGAGCTATCCAAAGAATCAAAACCAGGCACAGTTTTTCTGATTTCATGTTTTTTTTCCAAAACATTGGTGACTCTTGTCATTGGGAAGTATTTAATCAATTCATGCCAGAAGAAAGGAATTTTTCACTGGGAAGGGGAAATTAGGCTGGAAGCCATTCTTTGTGAAAAATACTCTCTAAAGCCTTCCGCAAAAATATGAGAAACTGCACAAAAAAATTAGAAAGTGAAAGAAAACAGAAACTACAGAAGCAGCACTTACTGCCATAATGAAACTAAAAATATTCATTGTTCTTAATCAAATGGCCATTATTCTTAATCCAGTAATGAAGAACTCAAAGCAATAGAGACTTTGCTGTGGTAGAGTGATGTCATTGACATCACAGCTGTCAGGTGGAATCTGATCCACTAGTGCAGCAACAGAAGCAGGAAATAATATTTTCGAAAAATACTGCACAGTCTTTGCCCTGGCACAAGACAGACTGGGACAGTGATCTAGATGGAAAAAGTCCGTGAAGTCTTTCCATATCAACCACAAGCAATCTAGGTAAAAGAAAAATCTTAAAAAGCAACTATAGAAAAATGTCAAAGATCCTTCAGACCAGGCATCACTCAGGAACATGAATCTTTCACTGTGAATGATAAGCTCTGAAAAACTACTCTCTGAAAGATAGAATGGGAAACTTCAGGGAAACAAGCAATGTTCAAAGGAGCAGAAACGTTTCTCTCCCATTGCCTAAATCCACTGTCCAGTGTCTCATGGGAAATATTCTTGAAATTATTTTATTCCTGAAAGAAGTCTGGATCTATTAAGATCACAAAGGAAAATATTCCTCAGTTTTGATTCAGCCAATTTTGTTTCATGCTTTCTCACAAATGACTTAAAGGTTTAGCATCTAAGCAGGCTGCTCTGATGCTGTCCCTCAGATTAGCTAAGCCACTAACTGGGCATGGCAAACAGGGCAAAAGGAGGATGGCTGGTGTGCTCTGTTTGCCTTTGCAGCAGCTGCACCTACATGTACCTTAGAACATACTTGCCTATACATACACATATGCTCTGTCTTCCAAGGACATAACGGGACACAGGCAGATGCAGACACAAGGCATGGAAAATTTACAGCTGAACTATTCAGAGTGTAGCGCAATCTGGGTCCTCTGGTATAAAACTAGAGGTGTCTGCCTACTTAAAGCCAAGGAGAACATATTCTTATCATGTGGTTTATGCAAGGATGTGAATCAGAAGTAGCAAGGATATAAAAATCCTATGTAAAGTCTTGAGTTTCCTCATGAAGAAAAAAACCCAGCAACTTCTTTAAAAAGTCTAATAACAGGCTAGAGGAAAAATACCACCTCTTCCTTCAGTCAGCAATAATTCTGTCAGCAGCACAGACATAGTCATGATGGAAGTTAAAAAGGGTTCCCAAAGACATATTGCTGTTTAGCAGAGCTCTTGTGGTTTTTGTGCTTGTCAGAAGTAGTAATGCAGATCCTTCCCTGAGAAAGCAGCTTGGGGTCCCAGCTTACATTTTGGCAGAGAGAAAATAGGAAGAGCTGTGAAGAGTATTAGCAACAGATCTGCTCAGTCATCCAGTTTGGCAAATGGTGACACAGCTTCACTATACACCAGCTATTTCCCATATACAGAGACCTCTGTGGATGAGAGATTTCTACAGTTTCTTTTGCCTTCTGATTCCCAACCCAAAGACTCTTCTTGTATTTCAGTACAGACTTTCTTATTGTTCTCTGGTCATTCTGCGCTGGAATTACTGAGAGCACTTGAATTCTGCACTGGCCAGTCCTTTTCATAATCTCTTGTAAACCAGTGTGTCCAGTTTTGCAGACCTTGTGCGGTCCTGTAAAACTTGACCTAGCCCATAAAGAGAGATCTTTGTGGATGTAGCTGAAAAATGAATAGAGTATGCAGCAGGCTGCCTACAATCTTATTTAATTTGGGGTCCTGGTGGCCTGCTTTCTACTCCACGTTTTCTCTTGCATAGCCGACTGTACTTTCTCCTCCCACCCCTATGCTTTTCTGGCTCACACTGTGATCCCCAAGACAGCTCTCCTGCCTGCCTAATTTTCTCTTCCCCCACCATCCCACTCAAATGACATGTGTTTTAAATACTGCTGATTTATGAAGAGGTTTGTAGCTGCTGGAGCTATCACTGTCTGAAAGGACATGGACAGATCATGTTAGAAAGGTCAACAGGCAGCTTAGCACCTCAGATCTGGGTTTTCCTATGCAGCACACTTCCCCTAACCCAGTTCAGTCATATGCTTCTAGAAAATCACCTCGTCTGTACAGCATAAGGGTAGGAAATCAGTGACAGTCAGCAGAGCATCCTCTCAGCAGCAGAGCTGTGGCTACATCCTGTGAAGAACAAGCAAAGAGACACAGAAAAGAATAACTGGACTGAAGTTTGGCAGGAAAATCTCCAAGCAAATGGCTTTGAATGACCAAAGTACTAGAAGCAAAAACATGACATGCAGATGCCTGATTTCAGGAAGAATAAATAGTCTTGAAGGAAAATCTAAAAAAAAAGCCTTTGCATTAGTTCCATATGGGGTTTTTGAGCACTTTGAAACTAAGAATCTCAGTCTCCTAATTGGAGCCTTTTCTTACTGTGGAATCTTCTGCATCATTTCTCAAAGGTGAAAACTGAAGCCTAACTCACTTTTTTGCCATGGGATCTATGTTTTGGGGAGGAGAGAAAGAGCCTCTGTCATGAAGAGCATTAATTGATTATGAGGAATTGAGCAGTAAGAACAATTCCTATTAATGTGTTGAAGAGATGGATGTCTCTGTAATTCTCAAGTTTTAATATTTTTGATGTTTTGCTACAGAGATCAAACACAAAAAGAAATATTTTTCCCCTTCAAAATAGGCCTCAGAATTACTTTGTTTCAAGCACCCATAGCAAAGACAAACAATACCCATGAAGAAGAATTATAATGAATATGTGTTTTCTAAAGCACTGAAAATGGGAGAAAGACTATGAAATAATTGGAGATTTCCTGTGGGTCCAGAGCAGATTTATCCTACCACATGGAGCGACCAAAATCAGAAAACTCTTTCATGACACCTTGTATTTCTACCTGACAGGACAAATTCTAGGGACATCACAGAGAGATATTATATCTAAATAATAAATGAGAAAATTGTTTGATGCCTCATTATTTACTTTATGAATGTCACCATTATATTTATTTTCTTTATCAGAAACCAAATCTTTTGGGGCTTTTTTTTTAGTCCTGTACTCTTGAATTTCCTCTGTTTCTTTCTGGTGTTAAAAAAAAAAAGTGAAATATGTGACCAAAATTGGTAACAATTCGGAGAAGTAGCTTCCATATACCTATACAATTTTCAGGCTACTGTCAGTTCCACTTGATGAGAAGGTCTGAGCAATGATGGAAATGATGAAAGATCTCACTGTTTCCACTGCATTTTTTCTTTGCACTACATCCAAACCAAACCTGAAGGAAAGTTACTCTTTTTTAGCTGTTTCGGAGGAAAGAGAAGCAGATCCCTTTTTTGTACTTTGAGTATGAAAATACCATAATACCACTCTTCCTGACTAGGTGAAGACTATTCCCTGATTTATTGCAGTAGCAAATATCCATGAGCTATGAAAATCCATGCACAATCCAGACTGTGAAAGAGCCATAGTACAGAGAGATACTGATATAAAAATTTAAACACCAAGTCTGCATTGAGAGAATTCTAACACATCTAAAGCTGGCAGAGCACAGAGACAATCCTCTGTAATATCAGCTCAAAATATGTAGCCATAATGTAACAAACTCAAGAAAGGAATATATTGCAGTAAAAAAATAATGGGCTGGAACCACCCAGCTGTGAACACAAAACCATCTTTCTTGAGTCAAATTTATACCACTACTTGGGCACCCTGTCCCCACTTGCAGCCTACAATAGCTGCGTAAGTAAAGGGCAAAGTGACTCTCTATTTTATTATACATCCTAAACCTCTGCCAAGAGGAGCCTTAAAAATTTTCCGGCCCCAAAATACCTGGACTATCATAATACATTTGTTAAAGTGCCCAGGAATAAGCATATTCCTGGGTACCCAAGAACAAATAGTTTTAAATCCCATTCTGAGATGTCTTACAATTCTGACAAAATCCTGTGACAGTGAGTTCCACCACAGAAGTATGAATTCCAATCATTCCTCAGACACAGGTGGCTTCCGCCTAATCACCACGGACAAAGAGTAAGTAGGTGAAATATAAGAAGTATAGAATTTGATGACTTAGCACTAACCTTAATAATGCTAAGAAAAGGCAAAAAAAAAAAAAAGTACTTATAGTTGTTAGAAACTAACTGCATATTTCCATGTTCAATTCAATAGAATTTCCTCACATTTCTCAAACTCAAGCTGTCGTCCTGAAAAACGTTCAATGTGTTCACTAATAAAGCCACATGCATGAGCTCTGAGGAGAATCACAGTGTCTTCCTTGACAGGAATTTCTCCTTGTAGCTACAAGTACTCCCAAATATTGGAGTACCCCAGCACAGAACAGCCACAACATCTACATGGTGTCATCAGTTCTGGCTGAAAGCAAACAACTAACCTGTTGTGACACTAATGCTAGAGCAGCTTCTTACAGCGGTGCCTTATCCAATGTCAGGAGTACATTTGCATGCCATTGTCTTTGTCGTTGTTTAGACAAAGCCCAAAATACTTGCATTAATGAAGCAATGATGTGAGGAGGGGAGGAGGAGTCTTCAGTAGAGCTGTTTATAGCACATATTTACTTTTGTCAGAGACTATTGAGACATTCCCTCTGTATCTCCTCTACGAAAACAGGAAAGGCAGTTCTGCTGGACGTCTGCTCTGCAAACCAACAGCTCACAGCTACAAAATCCAGAAGACAGCAGACCCCAGAGCCCTCTGCCTCCTGGGTACATGCTCAAGCCAGGCTTAGCCTGCTCCTGTCACCTCCATGGCATTCAGCAGCATGGTAGGGCAAGACCTTTCTCTGGGGCTGCCCAACAGGACTAGCATCAGTGGCCAGGCTCAGAGACAGGCTCAAAGGCCAGAAACAGGAGCATCACAAGAAGGTGCCAGAATAAAATTACATAACAGGAGCTGCACATTGTCTGCCAGTCTTCCTGCTCAGGGTACAGGATGGTCTGTGGCAGTCAGTGGTCAGGCAGATGGTGTGTACTTAACAGAGTCTGAAGGACTGTGAGAAATGTACCATTAGCAAGGATTGAACCCTCACTGGTTTGGGATGAGAGGACAGTGCCTATGTGTACATGAATTTGGCTGCCAGGCCTTAAAGAGAGGTATCTTTTATTTAGAGACATAGTCCAAAATTCCTGCAGAGAAGAGGATCTGTCTTTTCATGGAAAATGCAGGCAAAATAACTGGAAGGGCCTGTACTGGATTGTATCTAAGATGCTGAAAGCTTCTTGGAATAAATAATTTTCCATTACCAATGTGTCCTATTGAAGGTGGTTGGGAATAGCAATGGCTAAAGTTTGATGTATTACTGGTTTGCCTGTAATAAATAGAAGGGAAGATAAGAATCTATCAGAATAAAAAGAAACATTTTGCTTGTTCAAACGTATTGATAAATAAGCAGAAACATGCATTTGGGAGTTTTAAAAAGCGCCTAAGGGTGAATAATAACTTTGTCACTGCAGTATTTCAAGTAACTCCAGCTTAGGAAACAGTGGTTTGGGAAGGGTTTGTTTTAACGTTGTGCAGAACTCACCAGCAGAAAAGAAAATTGAGAAATATACCATCTCACATTTTCAGATGCAGATGCAAAATTTGGATACTCAAATGACATATCAGTTAGAGGCACAGAAAAGCTTTTTGTTCAACACTAAGGACTTCTAGTACACCTGCATAATATAACTCTCACACACCTCTGTGATGTAGTCACATGATAGGAAATCATTGGATAAATAATCTCTCTACACTACATGACACATTTATTTCCAGTAGGGTAGCCAAGATAGTTTTGGAGTTTCAGCCCTAGCTCAGATCTTGGCCAACAACCCACACCACCTGAAAACCACACAGTCCTGAAGCATCCCTGAAAACTGTGAGTGCCAGTGCACTTGGAGTCCCAAAGAGCATAGAAGACTCTTCCCTTGGCAAGGGGTTAAGGCAGACTCTCCATGAAACATCAAATAATTGTGTCTGTCCTGGTCAGGTACCTGGATAGGTACCTCTAGGACACTTAAGCATTCAGAGAAGAGAATGCAATTCCCACCAAAGCCTAGACACTTGCATTGAGGAGTCTGCTTTGCTAAGTTTTGAGTAAAATCAAGGTATTCCTGGTTCCATATGTTGACAGCAGCTCCCTGAGTCAGGTAACACTGCTCATCTTCAGAACTTCATATTGTAATATTCATCTGCCACAGTAAAAGATGTCCTCCACAACATTATCCTTTGCTTTTTATCCTGCTGTCTGTCTCTCTTTCCTGTTTACTTTTGTTTTCTCCCTGTCATTGTCTCTGAATATCAGTTTTATGCCTTGCTCCAGCTTGTGCTCCAACTCCACACCACTCCCCTACCACACAATTTTTAGCTTCCACACTCCAGCACCAGTCAAGGAATAAGCAAGCTGAAGAGGCTTAAATTTTGGTTGATATGGGGTGGAAAAACAACAGCTCCTCAAAGTTATTCTACATTCTTCCCTATCCAAATTAATAGCAAGGAAAACCTGAGTCAATTATTTTCCTGGAGCACTTAATATTACCTCTGCTTGTTTCTCAAAAGTCTCCAATCCTCTTCTATTATTCTCTCCCTTGAAACTCAATCTTGCCAAAGATCTAATTAAGTTAGAAGTTGTGCAGTAGGCTTATTGCTTCTATTCATCTCTGCTCAATCTAATTAGTTTGTGCATACACTGCTTTCCAATATTTCTGATTGTATGTGGAAGTTTATGTTTTGAAAATATATTCAAAAACAAAGGACAAATTTTGGCTAGTCTGCCTTAAGGCTATGAGTTTAATTAAACCAGTTAGGCAATGAAGTTACTATCTAACTATCTAAACCATATTTACCTCTTTCTTTTACAGATTTATTAGCAATTACCTTTTTTTTTAAATACTTGGACCTTTTAGGAGTTTTTATAAGGAACAGGCCCATGTATCTCTCCATAGAACCACCATAATCTTTGCAGAACTAAAGATTTTGCTGGAGTTTGGTAGGAGGAAATGCTGTCTGTTTTGACTTTCTTTACATTGCCAAGAGTATTGGATGCCCAAGTTCTGGCAGCAGTGGGCAGCAACACAGTCAGTGAGAGGAGAGACCAGGGCTGCCCTGTCCCAGACTTGGACACTTTCAAGCAACTCCAGCAGACCCACTCCAGGACACAGGTCAAGGAATGAAGGTGAACCAGGGAAAGGAAGGAAGACTAGAGTTTTCCCTGGTCTGGTAAATGCTTGATTCTTCTTCATGTTTGTTTTCCAATGGCCAAATCAATAATTCCGTAATTGTATATTTATATATTTCATAGATGCAAAATTGTATTCTAATAGCAATGTTATAGTCAAATAATTATGACTATAACATAATTATGAAGCATGTATTTTTATATTTATAATAACATACATCTATATAAAATATTTCTAACTTATATATCAATATAAATATTGCAGGTATGTGCATATAAAAAACAAACAAATCTATTTACTTTGGCAATCAATTAAGCTAATTTTCTCAGATTGAGTTGGTTTTTCCCATAATGGCAACTGGTAAACACTACCCCTGATTTTACCTCATTCATGAGCTTCACTTCCATTCTTCCTTCTCTCTCCCTTTCTTTCCAGCTGGGAGAGAAAGTGGTTCGGTGGGTGTTTGGCTCCTGCACCAACCCACTACACAGCTAATGAAAACTAATATTAATCATGTCTTTACTGCCTCAAGAAAAATGTCTTAAAGGACTGAAACTTAACTAGCTTCTGCTGTATTTTCACTTAAAAATTGACTTTTCTTGCAGAAGTTTGAGCAGTATTCATTTTCTTCCAATTAGCTTCCTCCCTTCAGCTGTTATAACGTCAGGGGAACAATAATAAATTCATTTTCTCTAGATCCAGAGAGTGCATTTTCTGTCACTGGTTAGATGTACCAAAGGGAAAAAGCTAATATTTTGCCTGCTTTGCAGATAGCATAAAGTCCAATGGGTCTTACCCATAGCTATTCTTGGAGTCTCAACAGCAGAAAACAGTTCTTTCTGTAAGCAGAAGATTGCTAAAAATACATTCTACACAGAGGAGGATCAAGCATTCCAAGGAAGTTCCTTTCAGCTTAAGCTTACTCAGATATAGTCTTACTATTTCTCTAATAATAGAATAAAGAGAGATTTTTTCTGTGTCCATCTATCCATCAAATCTTCCTCTTGCCTGTTCATTTTGGAGACAGGCAGCTCACTTCAGATTTATCTCTGAGTGATGTAACAGCCAAAAAGGAATGTACACCCAAAGCTTTTATGAAAATATATATGTTTGATAGAGAAGAACAGCAACATTTAGTGAACAAATGCTGATCCCATAGTAAGGAGATCTGGAGGAACACCAGAACACCACAACAGAGCCGTACAAAAAAGTGGTGTCTAAGCTTCGCTGTATATAAGGTAACACTTCATCTCCCGACCTAGATTCACAGTTCTCCATGGCTGTAAAAGAGCACATGTGGGCTCCCACTGGCACTGATATCCCACATACAAGAGCCCTGATGAAACTTACCTGTCCTTTGGAGACAGTGGTGACAAGAGTTCCGGGCAGCCAGGCCCCTTGCCAGCCAGGTCTCACAGGCGTAACACCACCACTCAGTACTCTGAGGTGGAACTGCCTCTGCCTGGAGGTGGCAAGTCACCATGAAAACATCAGGAAGAGCTCTGACCAAAAAAAGAAGTGTAATCTTCTTACAAATCCAACCATGGTCCCCTTTCCACACAGCTCTAACTGAACATTCCTGCAGCCCTTTGTGATTTAGTAACATGCCAACCACAGCATTTTTTTTTTTCTTTTTCTTTTTCTTTTTCTTTTTCTTTTTCTTTTTCTTTTTCTTTTTCTTTTTCTTTTTCTTTTTCTTTTTCTTTTTCTTTTTTCTTTTTCTTTTTCTTTTTCTTTTTCTTTTTCTTTTTCTTTTTCTTTTTCTTTTTCTTTTTCTTTTTCTTTTTCTTTCTTTTTTTGTTCATCTTTCTTTTTCTTTCTTTCTTTCTTTCTTTCTTTCTTTCTTTCTTTCTTTCTTTCTTTCTTTCTTTCTTTCTTTCTTTCTTTCTTTCTTTCTTTCTTTCTTTCTTTCTTTCTTTCTTTCTTTCTTTCTTTCTTTCTTTCTTTCTTTCTTTCTTTCTTTCTTTCTTTCTTTCTTTCTTTCTTTCTTTCTTTCTTTCTTTCTTTCTTTCTTTCTTTCTTTCTTCCTTCCTTCCTTCCTTCCTTCCTTCCTTCCTTCCTTCCTTCCTTCCTTCCTTCCTTCCTTCCTTCCTTCCTTCCTTCCTTCCTTCCTTTCTTTTTCTTTCTTTCTTTTTCTTTCTTTTTCTTTCTTTTTCTTTCTTTTTCTTCCTTCCTTCCTTTCTTTTTCTTTCTTTCTTTCTTTCTTTCTTTCTTTCTTTCTTTCTTTCTTTCTTTCTTTCTTTCTTTCTTTCTTTCTTTCTTTCTTTCTTTCTTTCTTTCTTTCTTTCTTTCTTTCTTTCTTTCTTTCTTTCTTTCTTTCTTTCTTTCTTTCTTTCTTTCTTTCTTTCTTTCTTTCTTTCTTTCTTTCTTTCTTTTTCTTTCTTTTTCTTTCACCTGAAAGAGACAGCAAGGCCCTGAACAACACATCTCTGAAGCTGCTTTCAAGTTTAATGCATAGGAGGAAGCAAAAGGCTGTGTTGTCCCATTCCTAGTGCATTATTCAGGTATTAAATACCTGACATTTCCCACTGTCAGGTGGGACTGAGTAGACCATGTGTTTCATCTAGAAAATGCAAAGTCAGGCACACACAGCTGTAGCATGCCAATTTCAGCACCTGAGGGTTGGGTGGTTTTGCTCTTGAAGCGTCATAATATCAGTGGGTAAAAAAAATGCTTCACCTTCTGTCCTCTCCAAAGCCCCTTAGCAAGCAAGGGAAAGATTGCTCTAATAGCTTCTTCTGCAAATGCCTTCCCCTTCCCAGGCATGATATGACGCAGCTGCCTTGAGAATTTAGAAATCTCATCTTAGTGCAGTATGAACTGATTCTACTCCTGTCGTAAGAGACTGAAGTAACCAGACATCAGTTTAATTATTACTTCCTAGACTACCAAAGGAAGATTAGCATATACCTTGCAAAAGTGAAATAATTCCTTCTCCTAAGCCTTTATTCTGTGAGAACAAGGTGAAAAAAATTCTGCATAATTATTAGCTGACAAAAGGGAAAGGCCAATTCAGACATTGAGGAAAATTAGTCGCTTCCAAAGTATAGAGTTTGCCACGGCATTCTAGTATGTGGTCATACATCAATATGGTTATCTTAGCTCATAGCTACTGGTTTTTGCCACCTCATCAAGGCTTTCTGTGAAAAACCTGCCCTTCAGCTACATCCCAGACTGAAGAGGGTAAAAAACAGGATGCAGAGATGAGGTCTTCCTACCTCACAGGAAACAAGGTCTGCACATTCAAGTGGGTGTCCGAGGGAGACTACAAACACCTTCCCACTTCACAATGACACTCACTATACTCCAGGCAAGAACAGGAATGTTTTAATATGTTCACCAAACCCCAGGCAGAGTCTCTGTTTCTCTGCTCTCACAGGGTGGAAACACACAGACATCTGGATGTATCGGAGCTGGTTTGCATTCTAAAAGCGGCTGCAATACTAGTGCAGAGATAGAGGTATTGAGTGTCAGATTTGCAACATGGGCTGCAAAAAGGCCTTCATAAAAGAGATTTCAAATACAAATAGAGCATCATGAGAGGGCTTGCATAAGTTCCTCATTGAAGTGCTAGAACACAGCAAGAATTATAGTGCACAGCTGGTTTGACCATACTGTGCTTTGCAGCTAGCCAGGGCCAGCCAATCTGTCTCATAAGAAAGCTCTTTGCTGTGCATGACACATTTTTGTCTGCAGCAGCCTGAGAGCAGCAGTGAGACACAACAAGAAATGGGCCCACACCAGCAGGTGAAGCGTGGGCACCGCTTGGCAGTGTCCAAACAGATTTAATGACTTTTATTTGTGCATCCCATAAATTATAAATTGCATTCAGGACCTCATGCATGGACACAAGGACCAGAAGTGTACAATGAAATTAAAGACTTTTAGGAAAATATTTGTGTGTTTTCAGCTTGTCAAGATTTTGTTGTTTGGTTTTCCAAACCACAAAAAACCCATTTTATGTTTGTTTTTTTTTGAAGGGAGGTAGCATAAAAATATAAGACTCGATAACTTTTTTAGCATCAGACCTGCATTTTCTACATACATTTTAATCAGAAAACAAAAAAAAACCCAAGAAACTCCAATATGACTAATAAGAAAAGGGGAGAAGAAGATCTTGCATGTTACAGTGGATGAACTGGGAGATACCACACCTTCCCTCCTCACTGGAGAGACACAACATCTATTGCTTACCTGTAACTTTTGCTGTTACCTGTTAAATGTTGATCTATAACTTTTACTGTTTATTTATGAAGTACAGATATTTCTGAATAAGATGGCAAAAAGAGAAACAGAAAAATTATCTCCACTTAAAATATTCATAGAAAATGGGTTTTGGCTGGTCCTCTTGCAGTCATGACAAAATGAACTATGTATTTTTAGTTTCAGATACTAATTCGTCCTTAAAAACAATATCAAGATAAAGGAGAAAAGTGACTAGAATTCAACAGCCCAGGTCACATCCACACATCCTTACAGAAATTGGAACTAGTTCTAGTAAGAACTGTGAGGTGATGATTGCTGTCCCAGCACTTGGGACCAGGGCACATGTCAAGCCACTACAGTCCTCTTGCAATCAGTAGCAAAACGTTTTGATGGTAGGAATCTTCAGCTGGACCTCAAGCCGGCTTCCTTTGAGAGTCATTTAAGCAGTGAGTCATTCCCTCATCTCAGATACTTATTCTACATATTACCATGTTCAAGGCAGGAAAATCATGGGCTGTATTATTGAGGACACAGTCCAACAGCAAGTCTGTTCTGTTTGAGAGAGTTCTGTATCTATACTTAAATAGAAACTTTTCCACATTGCTCATGGGAATGTATTATGGCCAGCACTGGGTGGTGGAGAGCATCGTCCTTTCTCTTCGCTGCACACGGTCTAATCCCTGAGCTACCATAAAAGCCTTGGTACTTCCTGCCCCTGGATATTGTCACAGGATCTCATTTCATGCTGAATTTTACAGGCAATGGGCATTCAGGGCAATGCAAGCATCAGCCTTTGCAAGAATATATCTGACAAAGTATGTCCATAATACCTTCTTCATTTTGACATTCCAGATTGCATTAACATCTGGAGAAGAGGTGTTTACAAAGCAGCAACCTGAAATTCTGTGTAGGTGGGGGCCTCACCTTAATTGACAGTGAGTATTGGAATAATTTTAGTATTACTGCTCCTGGTGAGAATTTTTCTTCTGTCAGGGTATATGACGTGTCATCAACTTTACAAGGTTTACTGCTCCTTTCTCTGACCCACATTCTAGATTCCTGAAGCTGTATGAGACCTGTATGAGACTATGTACTTCCATTTGACAAAGGCTATTTCTAGCCGTGAGAATCCTGGGATAATTAAAAGTACAGCAGAGGAATACATGCTTTGAAAATAATAACTTTGCCAGTAATTTTTTACATTAACTAATATACCATTTTCTTGGTTTTGAACCTGCTGTTTTCTGGTGATCTTGCCTATGATTTGGAAGCAAATGGGGTCAGTCCCATTGTGTTTCCACCCTACCAATGTTGTACACTGTTAATCAACCCGGCCTGTGTGGAAACCATACCAGCCACAAGTGACCTGTTAAAGATGTCAGTGTAATACGTCACCTTGCCCCTATGGAATCCCTATCAATATATATTGGTAACTGTTAAAAGCCTCCTCCTCCAGTAGAATGTCTGAAAGATCTCTCTCCTCATCCTGCTTGCCATTATCCACAGATAAATCCTTCTTTCTTTCTTTCTTTCTCCTCCTCCAGTAGAATGTCTGAAAGATCTCTCTCCTCATCCTGCTTGCCATTATCCACAGATAAATCCTTCCTTCTTTCCCCAGCAGTTTTCTGCAAATTTTTTCTTTTGCTACCAAATTTCTTTATAAAGCATCTGCTGACTTGCAGGAAGGTGTTTTATTGGTCATGCTGTGGCAGGCTCCACATAGGAAGATTTTAATTTGGTTCTATTAAAAATGTCCTCTCTCTTAAAGATACAAAGCACATGGACTCTTTTCAAATCAGAACATAATTTCTGGTAGGGAATCATGTGTCCTGAATTTCTCCCAGGCAGTGCAGGAGAGCAGGTTGTTTAATATGAGCATGTCTGTGTAACAGATGGACTGTTGCAGAGCTGTGACCATACGAATAAATGAGCACAATTAGCTCCAAGGGGATAATGAGGAGAGAAGAGGTACCATTCACTTGCAGCAAGGGCCAATACAATATGAGGTGCATCCATCTTTTATGCCTGGACTGTGATGGCTCAGACTATGCCAAAATTCACAGATGCAGAACAATTTCGTTCACTGTAGATCAGAGCCAAGGTCCAAAAAACATAGTATGGATAATGCAAGGTGTTGATTACTAAGAGTAAAAAACCATTATGTGAATCAGGATATATCCACTGTTGTTCACTGCCTAAGCCAGAACACGAAGCAGTCATCCATATTTCCATTTCTTTTTGATCTTCTACTAGGTTGCCAACTGCTATTGAATTGAGGGACATCCAGTCATTTTTAAGCTAAGAACTGAAGGTAAAAATGTTCCTGTTTCCTGAGCCTGTGACTGGTGTGATGCACATTGTCCTAAAAATTCAACAGCTATGAAAAGTTACCCTAGCTTGTCTTACCCATTGAGCCTCACTACCTAATAATTAAGCAGGGCATTATAAAAACTGAAAAAAGGGAAAAACCAATCTCCCCACTCTCAGGAGTCTTACAGGGAATGGTAAAAGTAAAAATAATTTTAGGAACCTATGGCAGTGTAAATCACCACAGCAATGTTGTACCAAAGAGGACCTATCTGTGGGCATTAATGTCTGAGAAAAGTGGGGTCCCCACAATGGAGATTTGTAAGGAATATATAATGATTCAACAAGGCATACTGTCTCCCCTCAAGTCAATGCTCAGTCACCCAAATAAACAAGTTGGGATTTGCATCAGGCAGTGCAAATTTGACCACTGGGATTCAGCAATTCTTACTGCAGGTCACCAGCACTATCATACCACAGAAGTATCAGGAAAACTGCATCTCTACTGCTATTTTTTTTTTCTCTCTGAAGCACTGTTGAGGGCTAAAAAACATTTTTCTGTTTTTTCTGTTACTTTTTTTCTGTTACTCTCACAAGAAGATACATCTGAAATCACGAGGACAGCAGGAAAAGGACAAACATGTTTTTTTTAACAGTGAGCTCTAATTCTTCTACCAGAGTAACTTTGAGGTAGTTTCACAGCAATTAGCCCTGCTCTTCATATTGTGAATGATCTGGATGAGACCACATGATTTAGTTTTTAAATACCTGTATTATTTTATTAAAATATACAATTTTAATTTCTATTACACTTGTTAAAGAAAAGGTAAATTGGTCTGGGTTTTATCTGGAAGCTTCATACTCAAAGAATATAGATTCATAGAATTACAGAATTACATAATAATGAGGTTGGAAAAGACCTCTAAGATCATCGAGTCCAACCTATGCCCTAACACCTCAACTAGACTATAGCACCAAGTGCCACGTCCATTATTTTTTAAACACATCCAGAGATGGTGATTCTACCATCTCCCTGGGAAGAGCATTCCAGTATTTTATTATTCTTTCAGTGAAAAACCTTTTCCTAATATCCAACCTATACCTTCCCTAACATAGCTTGAGACTGTGTCCTCTTGTTCTGTCAGTTGCTGCCCAGTGGAAGAGACCAACCCCCACCTGGCTACAACTTCAGGAAGCTGTAGAGAGCAATAAGGTCACCTCTAAGCCTCCTTTTCTCCAGATTAAACAACCCCTGCTCCCTCAGTTGTTCCTCACAGGGATTGTGTTCCAAGCCCCTCCCCAGCCCTGTTGCCCTCCTCTGGACGTGCTCGAGTGTCTCAATGTCCTTCCCAAGCTGAGGGGCCCAGAACTGGACACAGCACTCAAGGTGTGACCTCCCTGCTCCTGCTGGCCACACTGTTCCTGACACAGGCCAGGATGCCCTTGGCCTTCTTGGCCACCGGGGCACACTGCTGGCTCATGTTCAGCCAGCTGTGGAGCAGCACCCCCAGGTCCCTTTCTGCCTGGGCAATGCCCAGCCACACCATCCCCAGCTTATAACTCTGCAGGGGTCATTGTGGCCAAATTGTAGGACATAGCACTTGGAGTTATTAAACTTCATCCCGTTGGACTCTGCCCATCCATCCAATCATTCCAGGTGTCTCTGCAGAGCCCTCCTACCTTCCAACAGATCCACACACACTCCCAGCTTGGTGTTGTCTGCAAATTTACTAATGAAAGACTCAATACCCTCATCCATGTAGTCAATAGAAGTATTGAACAGAAGTGGCCCCACTGCAGACCCCTGGGGGACACCGCTGGTGAGCAGCCACCAGCTGGATGCAGCACTGTTCACCACCACTCTCTGGGCCAGCCATCCAGCCAGTTCTGAACCCAGCAAAGAGTGCTCCTGTCCAAGCCATTGGCTGCCAGCTTCTCCATTCATATCTTTGTTCAGCCATGTGCTTTGGTGATTACCTTTCTGGTCCAGATTTTAACTCAGAAGAAATCCCCTGGGCAAGCTGAAAACCTGTCTTTTTCTTGCAAGAAAATTGTTCAATCTCAGAAGAATGTACCAAGGGAAGTTGGCAGTCAGTGCCTATCCAGTCCTTTGGGGAAGCCATGGCAGATCATTTGCTGTAATCATAATGCTCCTAGATTCCTGATGGATCACTTTTTCCAGTAATACCCATGGAGAGAAACCAGATTTGCATCCACCAAGGTCCTTTTCCTATTGTCCCAGGAACACCCTGAATTCAAGACTGCCCTTATGTTAGTCTGGTTTCACTCAGAGAGGCTTAGTTCTGCTTGTGAAGAACATAGATTTTAGCTGCTCTGTCAGTGGACAGCACCAAAGACCTTCTAGAAAGAGCACAGTGCTCCTGTCAGGAGAGAACATTGATCACCTCTGATGTTGCTTATCAGCAGCTGAAGGACAAAAAGGAGAGCTGGAGGCTGACAGTAGCTAGGACTTTGTGATATTGCCGTGAATGGCCTTTGTGGAAGCAGGATCTTCAAGGTCCAGGTGCCCTGTGATGATTTCTTCTGATAACACCAGCAGCCATGAAGCCAGAAAACCTACTTCTACGGCTATCCAGCCACTGACAAGGGAACCATTTTGATTCAAGTGTGCCTGGAGGGAATATATTCTACATGGCAATAGAGCCTTCCAGAGCCAGGAGACAGGGTAGAAGCCACATAAAAGGGGAGAGACAGACAACGCCCCAAGCTGAAGCACCTTAGTGTCTTTTATCCAGGTGTGTTGCTCTTTGCCTTATGCACCTGATATGTTGATGCATTGTGGTTAAATCCATATAAATTTGCCAGTACCACCAGGGATCATGATCCTGGCTACAGAGCCTTAAGTGATTCCTCCCTTTAACAGATTATGTACTGTTTACCATAGTGTCTGATGTTTCTGTAGTTTATACAAAGCAATTACTTTCTTCATATCACATTATGAAATAAAATTCACAATCTACAGGTTTTTACAGCAGTCATATTATACTCTTTGGTATATATTAAATTAGCTTTCACTGTCTGACATAACATATGGTTTCTCTCTTAAGAAAGAAAGCAAAATAGACAAGGAGTGTAATTTCAGGCATTTCCACATCTCTCATTTTGCATAATTTAATGCTTTTCCTTTGAATCAATTTGAAGAGAAGATTCTTCATGCAGGCATATCTCCTATGATTTCCAGTTTGACTAATATGACTACAATCACTCCACATTAATTTTCCTTCCCTTACTTCATTTTTGCTTCTTTCTCTCTCTATAAAAGCTAAAAGCACAACATATCAAAACAAATCAGCCAGTTTTATTCAAAACTTTCCTAAATAAAGACCATATTCAGTATGCCAAACATCCCTCATTTCAGATTTCTTCTTTAGAAGAGAATTAATGCTTTTCATGCTCCCTCTGACATAATTTAGAAACATTTGAGAATAGATAAGCACTGGACAGGGGTAATATTTTTGCAGAATATTCCAGTTCTGCCTGGGGAAGGGCCTTAAGGTAACAGTACACTCCAAATTGGTTCTTGCAGCTCACTGTTGCAGCAGGGAATGCTGCAGCCCACAAGGCTGCAGCTTTGTCCCTTTAAAAAGCATTATTTTACACCTGTGTCTGCTGAGAATCTGTCTCTAAATTTGAACATCTAAATAGTCAAATAATTAAATGTGATCACCTAGTGATTTTCATACCTGAGACCCCAGGTCTGTGGAGCAGACGCATCATCAACTCTTCCAGGGATTAACTCATTCCTCTCATGCTATATGTGAACACTTGATTTCTGTCTCTCATGTAATAGGTCACAATATTTCTGTTGGTGCAGAAATGGTTGATTTTTTTAATGGCTTTGTAAGGGACAGCACCGCAGTCTCTTACAAGCAGTGATGAGGAATGGGCGCTGACTTTTTGAGACAGAAAGCATTCAAATTCTTGAATGACAGGCTCCTCAGGGAAGGTGGAAAGAATATGGAAAGGACACAAACTGCAGTGCTGATGTCAAGGTGAGGCCAGATGAACAGGCCAAACCAAAATGCCTTCCAAGGAAACACCCTTCCCAACACTTTGGAGAGCCAGAGACATGCCTCATCCCAAAGCCATGTTTCCATACCAAGGCATCACCGAGTAAAAGCTTTTCCCTTAAGGACATGGAATAGTTTTATTGTTCTCATTGAAGCGATGCATTTTCCATGACAGCATTTGTAGGTTATCAAGCAACGATAACTTGGTGCTGCAGATTTATAGATGACTCATGGGGTTACAACCCCACTCCCTACCTCACCAGCTGGACGTCCTTGTGTCCCTTCAACACTGTGCTGCGGCCCTCTTCTTGGGCTGTAAACCACAGTGCAGTCACGCTTTACAGCAATGATAGTTGATGATTCCATTTTCCCCTCTAAGGTCAGAGAGCACAGAGTACAGCTGGGCAAGAATTTGTGGAGAGAATTCATTGCAAAGCACACTCTTAGAAATACGCAGCTTTTCTGAGTATTTTAAAGTAAAGCTTGAAATTGCATCACAATTCTGGTTGAAATTATAATTTTATTAACATACTCTTTTTTGTAAAGGAAATATTCCAGACATTGATTTTGAGCAAACAATTTTGTTTTTAAAACAAATCTGAATGGAGAAAGAGATACAGGAAAATACTGTAGAATACTCTGAAAAAGGGAATAGAATAGTAGAGTTCATGATTAAGAAAATGTATATGGCATCCAGAAAAGAATTATTTTTCAGTACTTCTGTGTTTGCCACCAGAACAAAGTAATCCGTTAGTCCCAGAGGTGTAAAACTCACCAATTTAAAGAAGTTAAATGTTGGTTATTACAATAAAAGTTATTATTATTATCTTGGGGAAAAAAAAGAAATCTAATTCATTTTAAAGAGAAGGTGTGTTTTTAGTGAGAATCTAGCCCTAAGAAAATTTATTGAGACAGTAGATATTTCTGTAGACCAGTTAGCTGGAAAACATCCCCATGCTTTCTGTGAGCAGTAGATGGGCTTTTAATTTCTCAGCTCTTTATTGCAGGTCTTTTTTTTTTAATTGCTTTTCTTTAAAGTCCCAGCTGATCTGTTAATGGGATTAAGTGAGAACTTGCCATGTTTAAAAAGATAAATTTTTGTTTTTGCACTGTTGGACAAAATTGGAAATATGTCTCAAGAAAATAGAGGTGAGGATATCTGCTCACCAGAATTTATAGGTTTCAAGCATAGAGCCAGACAATTACTTTTAATCCAGTTATGAGTAAAAGATTTTACTGAAGAAGCTTCTAGAAATCAAGGCCCACTGCATTAGAAAGCAGGACCCAGTGAAAACAAGAGCCTCCAGTGGACAACAGGCACAGAGACCTTCAGCGTCACACACAGGGCTGTTCCCTCAGCCCTGCCCAGCAGTGTCCAAGCATGTGGAATGTCACCACAAGCACCAAGCTGCCCTGTGGTGTCAGTCTAGCCTGGCTGGAGGGGACAGCACCTACACAGGTGCGTGTGTCTGTGACAGAACAGCAGTCCCAAGAAGAGAAATTGCTAACAACCTGCTTTTTGCCACCCCATTTAAAAATCTACATATGTCCCACCGGTGGTGTGGTTTTGTTCTTGTGCTTACCTCAATGTCCAGAGAGAGACAATCCATTGCCTTCCAGACAGAGGGACGGACACAGGACAGACATATGGTACTATTATTCACCGTCCCATCTCTGATGGAAGGCAGACACTTTGAAAGCAAACAAATTGCCCCTACACGAGGCCAGCGCACAAGGACTGTTTGCATTTCCTTCAGTAAAAAACCCTCATTTTCTGTCCTCATTTAGTGTCCGGGCCGGCTGTTGTCTGTCTCTGTCCAGACAAGGGTGAGATGGGTTCGCTCCCCGGGCTCCAAAGGACGAGGCTGGACTCTCAGGTTTGGTCTTCAAGGTTGTTTATTATTTCTTATCTACAAAGTGTTTCTGTTGCCCAGACGGGGTCTGACTAGCAAGGCAGCCAAAGGCACTCTGACTGCCCACAGGGCGGTCGCATCTTTTTATAACAAAGACTACGTGAACTATATTTATCTTTTGTCCCCAATACTTATCATTTTTATTAACAAGTGTACTTTCACTAAGAACCTACCAAAAATATCTGTGTCACACAGAAAATGGAAGACAAGAAGAAGGAAGAAGAACCATGTGGCAGGCCCCAACTCCCTCCATCTTGTTTTTCCAACCCCCCTGTACCAAAATCTTAAAATCAGTGCTTTGACCTGTAATTGTGCTATTTCTGTATCCTTTAAACACCAGTGATTCTTATATCCCCACATACAGGTGGTACATCTCTTGCAGGGTCAAAGTTGAGCCACCAGGTACTTTTGGCAACATTCCAAGGCTCCCCAGCCCCCCAGGGGTTCTCTCGGTAGCTCTGGGTGTCAGGAGCGATGCACTGAGTTCCCACAATTTAGCAATTAACTTTTTTACTGATAAAAGTTTTTTAACAGTAGATAATTAAGTGGGATACTCTTACAGAAGAATAACCTTCACCTACCCAAGCATTACAGACCTTATATACCTTTTCAATCTGATAGTTAAATAAACATTGTAAGTACCCAAGAACAATTTACAATGGTAATTAAGAGACCAAACTAAAATAATCCATTTGATAATAGACCAAAGGCACTACAAAGCGTTGTAATATGAACCTACCCTTAGGAACAAGTTGCTCTGTGCTTCACCAGCATCTGCCAAGCTCCTCAGTTAATAGCTCATCATTTGTTGCACTTTGTCCATTGTGCAGCTTTCTTCCTTCACATTTTCAGCAAAATGTGAAAGTGATGGCAGGATTCTAAAGTGAAATTCCAAAACGTTTGAGTATTTCTCCACCTTGGGGTTTCAGATGGGAACTGTTTCTCTGTTGACAGGGACGTTTCTACTTCTCCTCTGTCTCCCTCTTTCACCTCAGACTGACATGAGAATAAGTAGTGGTCAAACTCTCTGAAATGGTGAGTGGGACCAGCACAGCTGCTCAGTGTTCTCAAAGGGACAGTGCTTGACCTGTCTAGCACAAGGCAGCTTTTTCTACCAAGCACAGACTCAAATGGAAGTTGCCTGGTGAATTGGGAAGAAAATACTTTCTTGTCAAGGCATTGATTTCCCTATTCAACACCCACACTTGTTCCCTGACTTGTAAAATGGGTGTTATACAACTGCAGGCTTCCAGTCTGAAAGTGCCTGAATGAGCTGCTGATGAGACTCTTTGCTTGAAAGGCACAAACAACAACAATTATTGAGCTATTGCTATCCACAGACCCTTCCTTCACTAAGAAGTTAAGAGTAAAGTAAGTGCAAGGATGAGCTGGCAGGTGTGCCTGCTGGCTAACAGCAGCTAGCAAGAGCGAGTAACAAAAGCAGTAGCTTTTCACTTCAGGCTAAACAACACTTCAGGTGATGCCTCTTGAGCCAGTGGGTTGCCTGGCAAGAGCTGCCAGAGTTCCACCATTTGACATCTCACCAGGCCAACAGTTTATGTGTGATATTGATAGAGGAGCCTGCATGGGAGCATCGTCCTTGCCTTGACTTCAGCCAACAAACTGCTCAAGAACTTTGCCAGGGGCAGTGCAATTCAGTCTGTTGAACTGGCTACAATCCCTGGCTCTAAAACCAACTTCCAAGATGACCTTGATAAGTCACTTAATTTCTGCGTGCCTTATTGCTGGCTTGAGCTGGAATTGTGAAGTCTTTGCCACGCCATTTTTAGGTCTGAAGCAGTCTGTGCTATAATAAACAATTCATATTTCAGCCTGGACAAGACCTCTAAGCTTGAACCTTTCAGTCTGCTGGTTGTAGGGTATGTCTAATCTGCGTGCACTTTGCAGCATGTCTCAGAGCCCAGACTTCCTCATTGTCCAAAGCATGAACACTGTTGCTTGTCTCCATGGCACACACCTCTTCGGACTGTCTGGGTCCCCAGTTTAAACATTACATAAAGTAATATATTAAATTACATAAAGATACTTTTTGGGGGGTAACTGGTAAAGCTTCAAAGATCCACCAAAAGCCAAATTTGTTGCATTTAAAACAGGAAAATCTAGCTCCTATTTTCAGCAAAAATTGCTGTATTTCACCATTTACTTAAGCATAAACATGTAAGGCAATATCAATTCTGACACTAGGACCTAAAATTATTGAAGGTGTCAGTTAAAAAAAAGCAAAACAAGAACGGGGAGATCTAAACATCTACTTTTAAACATTTCTTTCCCTTCTGTGGTGGGTTTAGGGCTAATTGCTAAGTGATCCTTCCTTGTCTTTGTCTTGACACACAAGATTTTTTATTTATTTTCTCCTTCGGTCCTCTTGATATGGAAGAGCGAGAGAGTGTCATTGTGGGCATCTGGCAGCAAGCCAAGTTTAACTCTCCACATCTCCAATTTTATTTCTTCACAAAACCATTAATGATTGTTGGATTGATTTTTCAATCTGTCCGTAAATGACCGAGGTCATTCACAGTCAATCAGTTTCAGTGTTAGAACTTAACTAAAGAAACAACATTAGTACAAAATAATGTTGTTTCTGCTGAACTTATTCCTTTAAATGATCATAAATTCTATTATATTAATATTAACTGATGAAAATGGGAATGTAGCTAAGTCCACCTAAGAAAGCTAACAACATTCCCTTATATTATACAATGTTTAACTTATTCCCTTCCACTCCAGGGACTTCAGGGATATATAGTTTCTTAAATGCACATTTAAACTTACTGTGGGCTGTAAGTGGTCCTGTATCTGTACATAAGCCGTTCCTACTGCATGTCCTACAGATATGCAACAGAACACACAGATCAAGATCAAAACAAAATTGCAATCAATGACATTATCAGATATGCAGCTTCTGCAAGTTAGGCAATGTACTTGGTATTCCTTGCAAGGTTTGCTTGATTAAATATATTTGTATAGAGGTGGTGGGAGTCAATAGTTTCTGCATTTTATCCCTCATAAATCCCATATTGTCAAACTGACCTTTCCAACATGGTAACAAGCGCAATGTTACGCACAGAATTTATCAGAACTAATGACTCCTTGATACACTCAGCTGTGCAGCTACGCAGGACAGAGTTATTGCCAGAAGCTCTGGCCTGGAGAGCAAACAGCCTACCACTCAAGAAGGAAATTTTAAAAGCCTGTTGAACAGAAAAGATTATTTCAGTGTACAGCATCATAAAGCACAGCAGTAAAAGTGTAAGTGAGACCTCCATCTGACGAAAAGCCCTGTGGTCTAAAATTTCTTTCTGATGGTCTGCATCCTGTGTAAAAAGGCATTTCCTGAACAAGACTTAGACAACTGTCCAGGTCCATGCAAAGACCTGGACAGGTACAACCCTCCTTAGCCCTCCCTATTTTCCAAAGGCCCACAGCGTTCTCTGGCAAGATTACTGGTATAGACAATGCTGGGCAACACCACACCAGCTGCCAGCCTCTCTGCATTTGAGATTTCATACAAGGATTTTCTGATAGTGGAAGCTGAGAACCCAATACTCCTGCTAAAATCCAGTTATCACTGTCACGAAGGGAGACCGGGATCTCAGTGTTGGATGATAAGCCAAGGACACAATTGCCTGGAGTTTATAAGAGCAGGTCTGACATATTTTCACTCCCTTGTCCCATGAGACAGAGGATCCTTACACATGGATACAGACAGTCCCCATACCATAAAGAACCAAGGCTCTTTAAATAAACAGGACTCTTCTTATTTCTACTTCCCATTGTCCAACTAAAGGATTGACTGCTCTGGCTTCAGAACTACCTAAAGATGTGACGAGCATCTCATCCTCTCTGTAAACAAGAGGAGAAAAACTCCCTGATTGTTACACTTTTGAAGTTGGTAGTGCACCTCTCAGAAATTTTAGTTTTGATTAATTCAAATGCATTTCAGGAACCCATTTAAATAACATTATTTCAAAATTATACCAATGAGGTTACTGTAAGAACCTCAGAGAAAATATTTATGGAGATTCAAATGTTTCTTCCAGATCTTAGAGAACCAGATAAGATGGCATTGAGCCAGATGAGTTCTAAATAAGCCTTGAGTAAAAATTCATTCTGGTCATAATTTAAGATCACTATAGCAACACAATCACACTTGCCAAGTATGCAACATTATAAAATTACAACAGACTTTGAAAAAGAAATCTGTTTTCTAACCATTTTTTAAAATAGATTTAAAACTGTATTGTGAAGGTGGCAACAGTTGTTCAGGATCAAGATCTTATTTTATTCTGGATGGTTAAGAAAAAGCTATGTCATATGCTAATTAAATTTACAGCAGGTATCTCCTGGAATATGGAACCAGAGTCTTCTAAGAGATCATGAAATTTTGCATCTCAGAAGCAGATGGTACAGTAGAAGGAGGATTAAAGGAATGATGCAAGGAATCTGTGTAAAGTCCACTGCACAGTGGAAGAGAAGACTGAGAAGGAAGGTGTGCTAAGGCACATACCTCCCCACACATTTTCAGCCATTTGTGCCTAAAGGGAAGGCATAGGTTTTGCACAAGAGCAGAAATGACACCTTTGTTCTGAATTCAGCACAATTGATCTCAATACAGAGCAGAGACACCAGCTGGAGCAGCAACCTCAACCTATGCTTTGTGATGTACACCACCCAACACCTGAACTACAAATTAAGCTTCTCATCTCATTTCTTCCCCATAATTTAAGCACAGATGAGTTCCTGGAGAAAGAACTACAAACAGTTCAGCCACATCTTTATTTCTTTTGGTAGCAGCAAAGATCCATGTGTCTCAGTGGGAACACTGCTAGGAGGATCCCAGGCACACAAGGCAGTGCAGACTTCATGTTAAATGCAGCTCCTTAACTGGGGCTGGCTCACTCAACTTCCTTGCATGGGAATTCTCCTGGTTTTATGTAACAGCCTTGCTGCAGCCTTTCAGGCATCTACCTCCACTAAACACACCTACCTAGCCTGCTGCCAGACCCAAGGATAATCTGGAACCCGTGCCAGATTTGAGAAATTCCTGCAGAATCAACAACACCTGCAACTGGGATTTAAAGGTCTACAAGTACGTGCTTGTATTTACAGAAGTTTTGGAGAGCTCTTAATCTGCGATGCTCAAATGAAGAGGAGGATGTCGCAACTTTCTTCTCTTCTCTTCTCTAAGGAAAGTTCACTCCCTAACAGCCACAGAACAGCATAAAACAACCAGATCCTTTTGTACACTGTAGCTTCCGTCACAATTTCTCTGCCACACAAATTACATGGTGCATACAACAGCCTTTGGCAACTCTCAGACCACCCTTCCTCTCTTGTAGAATGAGAGGCTGGGATGGAAAGTCCAGAAGGCTGGAAGGGGCACAGACAACTTTTGGCAATGTCACTTGCTCCTGCAGGGCAGTGAAGTGGGGCAAGTGACTTGAGGAAGCTGCAGGTAAAATGCAGGAAGCCTTCCAACGTGGTTTCAGCATCGCTTCTAAGAAACGGAGAAATCAAAATGCCTCCTCCTCCATTGATGCCTTGCAAAAATAGACATACCTAGATTTAAGAGAAGTCATGAAAATCTTCCTGACCCACAGACTTCCTGAAGAGGCTTTACAGGAAGGCTTGAGAGGGGCTTTTACAGGGGCTCGAGAGGACAAAGTGACAGGACAAGGTGGAAGGGCTTTAATAAGATATTAGGTTTAGATTGGAGGTTAGAGAGAAATTCTTTACTCCAAGAGGGATGAGACATTGAACAGATTGTGCGGAGAGGCTGGGGACTCCCTTTTCTTGTAGGTGTTCAAGGTTGGGTTGGATGGGGGCTCTGAGTAACCTGGATTAGTGGAAGGTGTCCCTGCCCATGGTGGGGGGATTGGAACAAGATGATCTTTAATGTCTCTTACAAATCTAAATGCGCTATGATTCTAGGATTCTATGATCTATATTACTCCTATGGGATTTCTCAATCCTGCCATCTGGAGAGAATTGCCCTGTAGTCAGCCTGAACTCCACTGTCGGGATCCAACCATCCTGCATGTTCTTTAATGCATGCTGGCTTCATTTTTAACTCAAAACCCTTTGATTAAGCAGTGATCTTAATTACTCTGAATATCAAGGAGTACTTAGTCAACCTTCCTCCATATTCCTAAGTATGCTCATTGGAATTTGTCTCTTAACACCAACACTAAAAGTATGTTTCCTTTGGCCCTACTTCACAGCTCTACAGTGCAGAGCACACCTCAACACCTGCAGTTGTAACAGACACTGATCAGCATCCATCATCACCCTGATTTTTGTCTTCTGTGCTATAAGGGCTCTTTCACTTCCCTCAATGCTCATAGCTTAGGGAAACTGCTGGAATCCCTTGGAATCAAGTGGAATCATCCCCTAAGAACTTCCATTTTACTACTTTTATCTCTCATGTTTTTGTAAGGAGCAATGGGTAGAAACAAGAAGGAAGGCAGAGATTTCTTATTATGATTTCTCCAGGACTGATAATTATGTGGATAACTTCCCTTGCTATTTAGCAGTCGGATCTTTCCATAGGCTGGCTCCCTTATGCTACAGATCTCTACCTGAAAGCTTTTCCCATGAGCATCTTCCTCTCAGCCTCACTAGAAGACAGCTGGTCTGCCCCCTTCAGCTGCAGGAAGGCAGCTTTGACAAACTTCAACCCATTCAGCCAACAGCCATCTGCTCCCCTTGTCTTGTGGAGACTGGAATCCTGGAGAGAAGCAGTGACCTGGGGTTCTCCACATGAAGAGCAGTCATGTTTGTGTGCATGAGTGAGCATCCAAAGGGGGGTGACAAGGAGGGTGAGGGGCCTTGGGGTGAAGCCCTATAAGGAGCAGCTGAGGTCACTTGGTCTGTTCAGCCTGGGGAAGAGGAGACTGAGGGAAGACCTCATTGCAGTCTACAGCTTCCTCCTGAGGCAAAGAGGAAGGGCAAAGATGGATCTCTTCTCTGTGGTGACCCAAGGGAACGGCCTGAAGTTGTGTTAGGGGAGGTTTAGGTTGGATATTAGGAAAAGATTCTTCCCCCAGTGAATAGCTGGGCACTGGAACAGGCTCCCCAGGGAAGTGGTCACAGCCCCAAGCCTGACAGAGTCCAGGAAGCATTTGAACAATATTCCCAGGCACAAGGTGTGACTCTAGGGGATGGTGCTGTGCAGGGCCAGGAGCTGAACTCGATGATCCTTGTGGGTCCCTTCCAACACAGCATATTCTGATATGTGATTCTGTTTTGATCAAAATATATGCTCTCAGAAATGCATTTGTTCTGATGTAGCCATTTTCCTGCTTGAGACCTAGTAGGACCCTGAGGATGTTCCAGTATGTGGTTGCATACAAAATGCTAAAAAAATCATTTTACTCTTAAACCTAAAGTCCTGGCTAATATGAATTGCATTAAATGGCTCAGCTGTGCCACTTGAAGTGATACACATTTAAACCTTCTTCATGGGGGGAGCTGAGAACTTTTGGCAGGATATTGAAAAGGGCTCTCAGCTGCTATTTCAGCACAATTTTATGGACATCAACAGGCTAGATGACCCAAACAATCCTCTTCACAGTGAAGTGTCTACCTCCTCTACCTCCTGGTTGTAATCTTATGCTGATGAGCATTTCTTCGCTGTCCCACCAGAGAAAACAAAAAATGTAAGTTTTATTTAGTAGAAAATATTTCAAAAATGTTCCTTTTCTTGTCTAGGCATTTTCTCTTATTCTTAGAATCTGTACTCTAGCAAAAGTCAGATTGCATTGTCCTCTTAAATCTGACTTATTTAAAAATCACTTAATTGGTGACAACTCTTTGCACAGTCAGATATTTGGAAATGACCATCATGAAATTTTGTCCAACATGAACAATTTCTGTATGTATCCATAGTCAAAAGATAGATTACCTGCTGTGAAAACTCCCTCCTTTCTCTGCACGTGTGCTGAAATATTTATGTTGTATTAGGAAGCATATTGAAAATATTCTCCCTAATGTGTCATGGCTGTGGAGGACGGGTTATCAGGGAGAACATGAACAAATCAGTAGACTGCTGCTTCTGCTGATGCACTTTTTTTTCACCATTCAGAAATAAAGCAAGCACAGAAACTGTGTTATATTTGGGCAACAAATTTTGGGCATCCTGAGTAGCCTCAACAGCAACAATACAAAATCCTGGAGATGGTACAAAAACTGAGATAGAAACAGGACTCTAAGGCAGTACTTCAGAGTAGCTGGATATGCTACAATACACACATGGTCATGTATTGGACTATGACACATACCTCATGGCAAATCCAACACCAACCAGGCCCACCAAAATCCAAGTTTTCATGAAAGACAGGGGGGGGGGGGGGTGTGTGGAAGGCTGCAATGGCTCTTGTTAGTATTTCTGAGTAATATGGCTTAGTACACCTGAACAACATTGGCACAAACAACATTCTTAAATGTTTTGTTCGTTCCACATTGACTTGTGCATAGTGGATGATGGCTGCATATGTATTTTATATAATTCAGGATATTAGTTCTGAGTACCAAACACTTCACTATCAAGAAACCTCTGATTTTTAATGAGAATACAATTGTTTGCCTACATATCTCTCTCCATTGGACTGTATCCCTCTTTTCTCCTCTCAAAGAAATGATTATCAAACAATCAAAAGACAAGGAGGAACTTCACACCCGAGAAGGAAAAAAATGTTTTAAACATGAAGCTTTTGTTTCATTTCATCTCTCTGTTTACAAAATCTGTCTGACCAAGCCTTGGTGTCAGCCACATCCAAGAGGGACCTCAGTGAAGAGCAGATGTTAAAAGAACATGACCAAATGGACTGCATGCTGAGGAGACAGGATGGGAATGCGCAAGGGCTTTGCACATGTGGGTTTCAAAGGGCCAGCAGACTGAAATGAGAGCAGGGAGGCAAGAGGAGCCACTTTCCCAGTTCTGAAACAAAGACAGTTCTCTCCCAGCTCAGGCAGAGGAGGAGGCTGGTAATGTGTTTGTAGATCCAATGTCTCTCCCACAGCAAAGTTTATTCCTTCTGCCAATATCCCAAAAGCTAGAGACATTCAGGTGCTACAGTGACCCTGAATGGATATTTTAGCTGGGTCAGCTGTGATACCACAAACCATTGTAAGGGATATCAACAAGTCTCCTTCAGCAGAGTGAGAGTCAAAGGACCTTTTAACCATGTTTCCAGCAAAATTCAGAGTCATCCCCTGCATTAATGGCCCTGTTGCATTTATGACATCAAGACTACGCTTTCTCAGGAACTGGATTCTGCTGATGCCTCCTCCGATTGATGTGTTCACATCCTTTAAGCCTGCAAATTCTCTGCAGGACCCAGAGATATGGACATGACAAATGGAAAGCTGTAGAAACCCACCATCTCCTTCCAGCATTGTACCTGTGTGTGCTTGCATGTACAAGCCAGATGTGAAACCAGCTCGCTGTTACTCTGCAGTGGCCAGAGACCTATTTTGGGCCTGACACTTTTCTCCAGCCATAGCTTCGCGTATCAATCTTTCATTTTGCCATAGCCTGTCGATCTCAGCATGTCAGCAGGTCCCTGTGGCGTGTCACAGAGCACAGGGACAGCTGGTGTCACTCACAGGCAGCAGGGTGAGGGTCTGCCTGCCAGCACTGACGGCCCCACACAGGGGCAGGAGCAGAGACGATGGTTCCTGTGGACAAAGCCCTCTTCTCCCACCTGCAAAGCCAGGACTCTCTGGTCTGTTTCTTGCAGTAAGGACTCAGCCTTTCTAGCAAAGGAACCACAAAATCACATCCTGTAACTCCACTTACAGGTAATGTGGCTTATCTAGCCTATCTAATGACGGCTCATCTAGTCTAATAACCATCCTCTGATGAGATCTGGATTGTCATGGAAAAGATAGAGTTCAGCAGCACATACAAATCCATGCAGAGTGCTATTCAAAGCTGGACTGCAGAAAGTTAATGGACGACCTGAAAATTAACATCACTGCAAAAGAGGACTGGCAGATTACACTCTGTGTAATTGCAGAGCAAAAGAGCCGTGGTGGACCGTGCATTTTATTGGCCAATGCTGTGGCAATAGGGGTTAATAGGGAGCTGTTGACTCTTTCAGTCTCTGAGGTTGTCACAAATTGCAAATTTTGAGAAAAGCTTTTTTCTCTGTTGTTCAGCACTGACATTAACTAAAGTCTTGGTTTTGTCAAAGAATCATGTACCAGTATGTATGTCTTTTCCATCACCACTATTTTGCTAAGCACTAAAAGAAGTAGGCTTTTCTGTTGCTATTAAATTGTTATTTTTCTGTCAAATTGCTTTTTAGATTCATGACTCAGGTGTAATTTTGATGACACAATGATGGTCCGTTTTGAACTTCATGTACCATTCTTCTCACCACAGCTATAATTCTATTAAATCAAGTACAGACCGATTATTCTACAAATAACAAGAGATATCCTAGATGAAAATTGCTCTTCAATACAATTTTTGTTTATTTGCAGTCAGAAGAAACTCTCAAATATATTATTTCAATTTTTTTAACATTGCATTACTGTCAGTGCAGCATCAAGAATACCAAAGACCCTTTAGAGCATGATTAACTTTATTAAAGCATATTAACATCATCACAGAAATCTTGGTTAATTGCTTCCCAGTAAAAAAAATTCCCTTGGTGAAAATATTTCAACAAACAGCAATTTTAACACACAGAAATGGCTCTTGGTACTCTCAGTAATAGTTTATGTCTAAATGTTGTCTGGGGACAGTTACCCCTCATTGTGTGGTTTGTGGGCTTGGCCTGCAATGTCCAGAAGGAAGCTGGTTTCTTCATTGAGTGAGGATAGCCAAGAAGTGTTGAAAGGAACAGCTTGCCTACAAACGTGTTTATCAAGCCATGTCTACGCCTCTGACCATGCCACTAGCCCAGAGGTTTGGCTCATTAACTTCTCTTTTCTTACGAAGCAAGGATCAGATCTCTCTCACCAGGAAGGACAGGCTGGCATTCAGAGGCAGATGCTGCACAAAGTCGTGGTAGCGTGCCCTTGCAACAGTCTCACACTTTCCTGGAAGGACCTGCCGTGCAGAGAGGACAAATCTCTGGTCAGGTGTGTGTCAGCATCCAACTGGGGACAGGCTTCAGCTGCTACATGACCCTCAGCTTTATCCTGCCTGCCCAAATAGCATCTATTGACGTGAGATCACAGGTCAGTGAATGCCTGTGCAGGAGGCATGAGACACAAGCCTGCTGCAGCCAAGAACAAAACCTCAGCCAGAAGAACAATCCCTGTCTTCCCTTCCCTACTGGGTGATGCATTGCTAGGACCAGCCACAGCACAGCCTCTGTCCTACTTCCTCACAGCAAACAGGGCAAGTCAGAAAGCCCTCTCTGGCACATCACAGTGGCCACAGATGAGGAAAGGATCTAGGATGCTGATCTGCACATGCTTCTATTTTACCTTCAGGGCAACAAAACAGAAGTGCATATCCCACTGAAATTTCTGAGTCAAATCTCCAGTAATAGAGCATGCACAAAGGTTTCTTTTCAGGTGCTGAGGAAAGGAGCACAAAACTGATTACATTGTGCTCTGGGAAGAGGTAACAGGGTAAGTATGAACAGTTCTACTCCATTGACCTCAGACACACAGAAGGAGAAGGCAGCAGCAGTGGTAGCAAGACTGAAAAAGAGAGCTGGGATGAGGCCTGACAAGTGTTTTGTTCTTCTGGACATATGATCATGGAGATTAGCATGCAAACCTCTTGACAGTTAAGGCTGATAACTGCTGGGAACTGTTCCTGACCAAACAGACATGACTATCCTAATAAACCAGACAGTTTATATTGCATGAGCCACTGGAAGACACAGAGATGAAAAAGAAAAAGCAAGTAAGCTGGGAACCTTGAGCATTGTATGCTGAATGTCTGGCACTCCAGAACACTTGCAAATATCCCTAAGGACCAGTGAGAATAAATAATTTTGCATGACCCTAGTGAAGTAAGACTATCTGTGAGGGTCTATATTAAATAATTCTTGCAGTACTAGTGTTAAAACATGAAGAAAGGCTAAGGGGATACAATTTACTCTACTAATGGAGAACTTCAGATGTGCATTACAGAGAGCAATGGTTAGAGTTCTGGACTAATTCACAGATGTGAAAACTACAGTTGGCTGCTACAG
This sequence comes from Fringilla coelebs, assembly GCF_963513975.1. Lineage (NCBI taxonomy): Eukaryota > Metazoa > Chordata > Aves > Passeriformes > Fringillidae > Fringilla > Fringilla coelebs. The sequence continues at coordinate 64,047,283 of NC_140031.1, read as the reverse complement.
AGGTCAGCGTACTAGTTCTTAAATACAAAAGCCTTTGACCAAATTGTAAACAACTCTTGGTGATCCTGGAGTCTTTCAGACCAAGGAAACAGACTCATATACACACCCAACACAACCAGATCCAAAAAAGACACAAAACAGGAGTTCTCGCCCTTGCACTTCATATTTTCCATTTCTCTGTCTTTCATGACAAGAGAAATTCTCACTTTTTCTATGAGTAATATCCATGCAACATGCTGAAGGGTAAAGTCTCCAGTATAAGATCAGGAGGTCTTTTCCAAGGGGTGAGTCATTATGCTTTAGCTCCTATTCTCATTGGCTTGCTGAATCCAAAGATATATCAGAAGAATTTTTTTTAAAGGCAGAAGTCTGATCTTTAAAATATGTTTTTCCATAAGCTGTGGAGTGTCTCTGCATAAGAGGAGCACCAACTGTCCTCCCCTGCAATCTGTTGTAGACCAGGTACAGTTTCACAAAATAAATTGTTCTACAGAGTTGAAACACTTGCCCACTTTAGTTTGTTGCACGCTTTAAATGCAGATAACACTATAAATACCACAAAAGCCAGGCTTTACTTGCCAAATCAGTTTCTTTAACGGAGATTGTGATGGACAATGAAATCACAGCAAGTTCAAGCTGACCATCTAAATTCTGTATTGCTTTAAATCTTACACACACTACCCAGGAAAGAAAATTAAAAGGTCTTTGGAGATACTAGTTACTCAGTTATTGTTCAGCTTAAATTAATTTTCAATTAACACTTGTTTTCTCGCATTCATAATACAAATAGCAGGAGAAACACAGAACCTATTCAGAGTATAAATTTTCAACTCCTTTACCAGAGTCCTACAAAAAGCAAGCTGTTAACAACAAAAAGTTTTAAATTTAAAAAAAAAAAATTAAATCTCACCAGATGAAAATGCAGCAGGCATATTGCAGTGTTTATATGCCTGAGGTTCTCCTTGTAAAAGGTGTAGGTTACTTATGAGAATTCATAACCATTTGCTCCAATATCTTAGCAAACCTAAATTCTGCAATTGAGACAATCACTGTGGGACTGCATCATTTGCTCCTCACAGGTATGGGGCAGATAAAAAATTCCTGTTACTTCCAGCAAAATATTAGAGAATTCCTTTTAAAAGTAATTGCGAAGAGAGCAGAAGTAAAGTGGTTGGGAGGACCTGGAAATGAACTGACCAGAGTCGACAGGTACCAAAGAGAGTGACTTCAACCTCAATTATGAACAAAAATAGCAGACTAGTCAGGAGGAGAATTTCAAAGACACAATCAATAGTGAGTCTGGAGTTTTAGACTGTATTGATTTTTTGATACATTCAAAAAAGTTTGAAGGGCAAAGTTTGCCCTTGCAAAGCAGGCTGTCTGTCTTAGGGGAAAACTAAAGAACAGGTGAGTCTTCACCCTGCCTCTCTTTTCTCATTGTGGTGACCCAGCAATAAACTCCAAAGCTGTCTACTGATGTCAAGGTCTCAGAAGAAGCTATAGTTGCTGACCCAGGAATCAACAGTTTCAAACTTACTGCTTCATTCATCTCCAGGTGCCTATTGACCACATCTTGGAAACATGGTAGTTCTTGGAGCGACTGAATTGGAAACATGAGTCTGTTTTCCTTATCTCTCTACTACAGCTACCTGCTTGCACAGATATATCAACCAAACAGAGGATGTGACTTTGGTGTCCTTCTAAAGACCAGTCACGCAGCTGTATTTTTTACCATGTAATTACAGAAAGTAAGGTTTCTTGGTGATTCTCAATTCTTGTTTTGATGGAAAATTCCAATCAGGATTTGCAAGTGCCCCTTCAAAAATTCTTTCTTGAAATCTAGTACATTTCTTGGGGGGAAAATGGCATTTACACACACATACATTTCAGAGGTAATGAACTGCTTTGAACTGGTCCATTTACCTGAGCACACTAGCTAGCAGTAAACAAAATACACCTTAAAGAAACTTCAGGTTCTTGATGTTTCAGCTGGGCTGGAGACCAGCTGTAATCTAAACTGAGCACTAGCCAGAGTTCCAGAAGGAAAAAATATCATGGACCTCAGTTTCAGGCATATAGAGGCATTTTCAGCCTGCAAATATAGGCAGTCCTCAGCTACACTGCCCTAGGAACAGGGGCATATGGCAAGGACATAAGGTCCCATCTGCCATTGGGCTCTACTCTGCTGCCTGCCACCTCAAGAAAAATTAGCCTGGGATGCTGTACCATCTTCTAATCAAGATTCTAAACACTTGCGGTTTTATTTGGTGGTGAATATGCCTTAGGTGTATTTGATCTTCTCTTGGGCTGAGATGGAGAACAAGAGCCAAACTTCAGCTGAAGTCAAGACTGACACTGTGACTAAGACATTGGCAAGAAAGGAGATTTTTTTTCCTTCATTCCCTGCTCTCCGTTTCATCTAGTCCCTTAACACATCAGCTATTACTAGCAGCGTGTTGTATTTACATTTTGTCTCTTGGAGGGAAGTAAAAAATACATAAGTTAAAGCTTCCTTATAGATTTGGCTGCTCATCACACGAACACTGCATCTTTGCTTTCATTGCTGTCCAATAAATATTTTATGCTTTTCTGACCTAGCAAGCAGTTTTCCAGAGCGCACTGTAGGCAATGCTAGTCAATTTTGCAAAGCTGTGAAACATCTGGTATGGCTGTAACATGTTGGCAGTGCTATCCACGCTACTCAGCTCTCAATGAGAATTTTTTTCCCCCGTGTGCCAAACTGGAGTTGCTATGAGCTTTGGGAAGACTGAAGCTTTCCTTAGCAGGTCATGAAATGAGTCATCAGGCCTGAATGAATCTTTGTATTACATGGATCACATGTTTAGTAGTCTCACTGAATACATTTTCACATCCAGGAAAAAAAAAGCAAGGATAACATTTTGGTGGTTCTCTTTGCCACAGACATGATTTTTCTTGGATTCAGCCTCACCTGTAGCCCTCCCTTCTCTCTGAATAGATCCCATTCCTCCCTGGCAGAAAGAATACATGTAAGTTAATCTCTGTGATACATTTAAAGACATACCTCTTCCGTCATGTCTGAGGCACTTAGCCCCTTACCATCTTATGATCCCTGTGCTTCACACAGCCAGACCCCGCACACAAGCAGCACTGTGGTTTGTCACTTGCATTGCAAATTTCTGCATCAAGTGAGAGATAAGGATGTGGGCAGCAACATCCAGTCACAGAACAGGAGAAAATATGAGAATTTGCAAAGCATTTAGAGTCTTCTTGGTTTCTTGTGACGGTGCCACTGTTTGGTGTCAGAAAAAAGGCCTTTTTCAGGCCTCTTGAGAGCTTACCTAATCCTTCCAACAGCTCAAAGCCTGAAAATATAAAAGCAGCCCAGGCTTTCAGCAACATGAGGAGCCAGAAGATAGCAGCCTTGTCACCTTCAACGCAATGCCACACCTTAGAAGGATTCACAAAGCCAGCAAAAGCTTTGAGTAAGGCCAGCTCTGCAAAGAGCAAGAGCAGATCCATTAAGTCTTCTGCCCTTTCCAGTTCGCCACCAAGCAGATCTTGGGCAGAGAGAGCACATATGAGAAAGACAGTTTATTTAAGCACCTCCTCTGCTAATACTTGATGCTTTCAAACCCAGTAATGTCTGCTGCTGCAACTAAGGGCTACTACAACTCAGTGCTGAATAGTAAAGACCTGAAAAGGAGTAAAAGCATGGGGACAAATGTCATCACTGTCTTGTTCATTGCAAACTGGTAGGAAAAAGTCTACCTTATGAATCCAGCGAGCTGTTTGTCCCTCATATTGCCCTGTCTCTGTCACTAGTAACATACAGGTGTTTTCAGCGCTGCTGGACTGGACAAGACCCACAGGAGATGGAAGGAGTTCCATGTGTCCCTCACTGTCTAATCAGTAATACAAAAGTTAGGAACAGCGCATGTCACCTGATTCCATCTGCCCTTACATCCTCGACTTGTTGTGACCTGTGACTTTGTTTCTATTGTTTCGTCAGACAAATTATTTCATTTCTCCCACTCTAGAAGTGGGGCTGGGATGTGGGAATATGACTTCCTTGAGGAAAGGTGGTAGTTCAGACCTAGATTTTAAAGTCAACTCTGCATCCTCCTACTTCTTGTGCTTCAGTAAGGTCACTGCCCTTAAATTGCAAAGCACCCAGCCTCTCAGCCAGGCTCCAGGCAAAGGAGAAAACACCCCCAATAACAAGCATCAGGCATTTTATCCCACTCTTCCAGAGCCTTAGCTATTTCCCAGACCACAAAAATTAATCTGCAGTAAAGATCACGGCCCAGCTTTCTGCTCTGCTTTACTGCTAATCTCCACCCAGGCAGTTTCCATTAGCACTGGTGCTCATTGCCCATCCAGCAAGCTTGGACACAAGCAGGTCAGCCTCCACTGTCCAACATGCAGCCAGGTTCTCCTCTGCCCTGTCTGAGCCTCTTTAGACCAGTATCTGGCCAATTGCAGTCAGAACCCTTGTGCCCCAAGTCACTCAACAGCCACCACACAGAAAATTACAGACTAAAAGCACAGTCTTTAGGCACAAATCCTTGGGTTTTCCCCAAATCCTTCAAATCTGCTTCTTATCAGGCCCAAGCCTAAATTGAAAAACAGGCACTAAGACTACCCCAGTCCTGTTATAAAGCTCTCTCCATTACATAGAGATGCTTTTGGTTTTTCTAATATTTATTAGCTGTCACCAGAGCACTACCTTTATGCACAGCACCCCAGCCAAAGCTATAGTTACAGCCATTTCTAAAAGGATTCTGCAGGCTTTCTTTAGTTCTCTCCTCTAGCTTTAGACCTATTAACAGTTTCAGCCTTCACACCTGCATGTTAGTATGTTCCTATGGAGTCAAAGCAAAAGAGGAAAAAAAATGTTAAACCATCAATACCCAGAGGTTAACTTAACTTGAATTCAGATGTAAGCAATGACATTTTAGGCTGAAAAAAATTGATCCATGGGCTTTTCCTAAATACATCACATCATTTTCTAGCTTTAGAAAATTGCATTAACTCTTATTTGAAAAGTGTAGAAAACTGCTAACATGAGCAGGTTGTGAATTCAGTTGCTGAGACCAAGGAACAAATATAAGAAGATAGGTCTGCAAGTATGAAGTTTAATACAAGTCTGTATGGACAAATCTCCTGTGACACAAAACCCATTTACAAATTTGAGCTGGACTCACACTCTTCTTTATATTTTAAAATGGACTTTTCCAAATCATTTTCTTAAACTATAGTTTGTATTTAATAATGAAAGGTACCTATTTATTAATGAAAAAAAAAATCTTTTAAATAGATGCCATGGACAATTCAATCTGAATTTTCAACTTCCATTTTATTTATGAAAAAGTAAAATGCTTTGCAAATGTGAAACACTTACCTGGATTTTTCTCACCCAGCAATTTTGTTTCCATTTCCTCATCATTTTACTCCGCTGGAGCTTTCAATTTTCTTCTGTAGAGATAAAAGATCACCCTGCTTCCTGCAGCTACTTGTATTGACTATTGTTTGCTGGTAGGCAGAAAAACAGGACAGTCAGAAATATAGGTTCCCCCTCATCAATCTAACTGCACAAGGCTTAGCTCCATTTACTTCCAGAAAGGAATTAACTGTTTCTAGCAATTGCATAAATAACAGAAAGCTGCAAGATAAGAGCCACATCCTCTGCACTAGTCTTGCAGGAATAATTCAGCAGGAAGGGGATATTCCCTCTATCATTTCCAGCAAGAAAAGGGAGCTCATTGGTAGAGCTCAGTGTAGATTTGGAGCAAACCCCTCAACCATCAAACCACAAGGCTCTAATGTTGGTGAGGGCAGTCCTCATGCTCTCTGAAACCTCCAGGGACAATGGTTTTTTGGAGTCAGCAAAGGGGAAGGATCTGCCTCCGAGCATTGGGTATTGAGTGCAATAAATGAGCTAAATGTACAGTAAGGGGATTTCATGGAAGATTAGCTGTAAAAATAAAGTCGCATGTTTGTCCTAAGGAAAGAAGTATCTGAAGGGGTAAATATTTGTCTCTCAAAAGGCGCAGAGGTCTGTGACCCCGAGATGCATAAAAAGTCTCTGCTTCGGCCAGCGCAATCAAAGGATGAGTCAGAGTTCTTCAGTTTTTGGTCTCAGAAGTATTTATTATTTCTTATCTATAAAAATTTTCCTCCCACCCTGCTGAGATCAGTCCAGCAGGACAGTTCCAGGTGCTCTGCCCCTGGGATGGTGTTATCTCTTTATACTAAAAACTACATATAACATGTTTACAATTACTTTCCCATACCTATCACCTATACTAGACAGTGAGCTTCTACTCTAAACCAATATAAAAGTGCCAACATCACAGCAGAAGATGGAGGCAGAGAAGAAGAAGAAGAAAGGCTAGACACGCCCAAATCCCTCCATCTTGCCCCCAAAACCCCCATACTAAAAATCCCAAAATCTACTTTTTCACCCAGTGATAATTTTTATTATTACACTGATTAAACTGCTGTGGCTTGCAGGTCTTCATACAAAGCTGGCAATTTGCTCCATGGGTCATAATCAAACACACAGGTGTTCTGGGCTCCGTGCCAGGGTCTCTGAGCCTCCTGGCACGGGTCCTGGCAACTCCAGACACCCAGAGGGATGTCCTGAGTTCTGACATTTGTCTTTTTGTATCTCTCTTCCTCTGTCTAGATTTTTATCTTATGTAAATGAGCACTATGTATCCAAAGTACTTTATGACTAATGTTTATAAACAACAACTGTGTAGAGATGGGGAAGGTAGAAATGCCAAGATCAGTCTTCAGGTCAGCCAGCATCACAGGTGCAGGCCTCTGCTCCTGACAGTGTACAGCATGACCAGCACCTGCACATGGAAACTGCAGCTCTTCACCAGGTCACCTCAGAATGACACGTGGCATCAGAGAATCAAAGCAGGGTTTGAACTGGCTGCATTGTCTCCATTCTCCCAGCCCTACTCTGTGCTTCAGTGGGAGAGTTTGACATAAAGGCATACCTAGTAAATGACAAATGGGGGTGTGAAGCAATAGAAATATCTGGTAAGACAGGCTTTCTTCCATGGTAAACTTCCTTACCTACCTTTAAAAAGGGTGATTTGACTACCTTCAGTGCAGCTACAGGAGCATGAAATACCATTAATCTCTTCATGACTGATTTTCTTTATTCTCACAGCTGTTTTGCCCTTATGGAACAGATAATGAGATTCTTCAAGAGGGGCTTTCAGAACACGGCATTAAAAAGAGTAAGAATTTGTTCTTGTGTCAATTGAAAACAGGGTAAAAGGACATTTCTTGTAACGTATTACTTCGAATGTATTGAGTTGGGTTTATCCAAAATAAAACCCTCTTGAAATGTTGCTTTAATTTCTTGAAACTGTATTTTTTTCCAAGTGGTTATGAAGAGAACCATGGCATTATACAAACCTGTATGAAATGCAGAGATTCAAAAATCCCTCCCACCCGAAAGTCGATTATTCTAAACTGTTCTCATAGTCTATAAATAGCTAATTCTTTAGAGTGCTTTTGCCTATAAATCTCAAAGAACATCTATAAGCATGAGACCATATTCTCGGCCAGGTGACATTTGTCAACTCATTGAATGTAGTGCAATAACTTCACAGCAGATGATAGCTGCAGGACTTGACTAAATTGTCCATGTAAAAAGCTATAAGTACCTTATCATCTGCTCTCCTGATTAAGGCATCATCAGGACCTCTCCCTGGTAAGAAGTAATTCATCAAGATCTAAGCCATCAATAGAAAAAACACAGTACAAATGCCTGGTTCTGAGGAGCACCCATCCAAATGTTTCTTAGAACTTTCACTAGATGCTTTATACAGCAGAGGTGTCTCCCCATGAAATATACCACAAAAGTTTACATGTTCTCTGCACAAAAAAAATATTCTTATTTAAGCAATTCTTCCTGCTAATTACTTCCAGCAATTATGTAAATACATAGGGACACAGATATAAAAAGAATCACATGTGATGTCAGCTTCCCATATATTTAGAGTTTCATTTTCCATCTAAAGAAAGGAGAGGTAAACAAGTAGTCCAGCAAAAATTACCAAGGAATCATCAAGTAAAATATATCAAATATAATGAACCCAGCACAACACAGTTGAGGCAGCTATATGTCTGAAAATACAAGCCATCCAAATGGAAAACATTCGCTATTTAAATTCTCTTAACTACCTTTGCTTCTGTTTTTCTCAATTATATCATGGTTTGGAGCTTTAACAAAAAAGGGTTTAATCAGCCTGTTTCTGATGTAGGGAGTAGGTTGAAGTAATGATAGCAGACTGGAAAGATGTCTTCTGTTGCCTAGCATTGTTGCGCCAAACATAGACACCATGTGTTACATTCCAGCCCAAGTGATCCCAAAGCACCTTCTTCCATAAAGTCCCTTTTGCTTTGGAGAGGCAGCACCTAAACACACTGCCAACTGAGAGAGAATAGAATTTCAATTCCACTGAATATAGTGAATAATTGTCCACCTAAATCATTCTTCTCTGAAAGATGTCTGTTGAGAAAAAGAGTCGTACCCAGTGCTGGAAAGTTAAAAAAAAAAAATTCTTAAGTTTTTTTGTCTTTCAAAAGAAAAAAACTACATTTATTTTTAAAAGCCAGAAACAAAATGTCACTTCATCTTTCTCTCAAATATAAAATAAATAACAGCTTGGTAATAAGCTCTCAGGGGATGAAAACATTTTCACTGAAATGTTTACTAGCATAGGGAGTGAAATTTTTGTTTAACTGATAATGTAGGAACAGTATGCTCCTGGAAAGTTCAAAGAATATAACAGTCAAGCAAGAGGTGGTAGTTTGGTTCTGAACTCATAAAGAAGCATTCACACATATAAACAAGCTTGGAAAGATACTGGAGGCTGGCTGTACTCAGTACGTACTCCCAGATTTTGACTAACTGCAGGTCCATACTCATGCTACCATCGGTCTGTATAGAATCTTCAAAGAGTAAAATGCTTTTGCTATTCAAAATAGAGTGCTGTACAGCATGAAACAGCATTATTTTTTCTTTAGCAGTTCACAAAACAGATTGCCAGTTATTGACCCATAGCAGGTTTTTACAGACGTCTTTGATACTTTTCAGTGCAAAAGATATTTTGGGGTACATTTAAAAAAACTGACATCTCTGTCTTTCCTTGGATTGTATCCAACTGACAAAGCCCAGACACTGAGCCTGACTGTGATGAGAAATAATAAAAATTGATAGGAGAAGGCTTGGGTAGGCTTGTAGACATTTACAAAATTAACAGAGACTCTCATTTTTGATGGAACAAAGTTCGGATCAACTCCCTACTAACTTCTGGGGTGGAAGAGAAGAAGGCCAGAAGGGAAAACCAAAAGTGAGATCCCATTATAACTGAAAACACATTAAAACAAACAAAAAGCTTGTTTGTTTTTAAACAACAAGCTTTGCTTACAAAATCCTCATTTGATGCGCAAATCCAAATTCAGAATCCTCCCAAGCTATTCCAAAATTGAGCTGATTCTTCCACCCCCATCTGATCTACAATTAGTCAATCACAGGATCAGAAGACTTTACATGTTTTATACCTATCTTGTAACACAGACATCTCTCTGGCTTGTTACACTTGAAATGTAGGGTGAAATTTGTGTTTCTAAAAAAATATTGAGGTTTAGTTCCCAGGCAGCATAAATTGATAAAACTTTTCATGTCGATCCATTGATATTTACCCAGAACAGCTGATCCTTACCTTCTACCTCTGTCATACGCAGCAGAACAGAGAAGTCAAGATATCCCAAACATGCTCTCATCCTTTCCTTTATTAGCTTTTGGTGCAACAATATAGGCAGGTACAGAACAAATTCAGCCCAGCTACTGCAGACTCCAGATGCAGCCACAGAGATCAGAGGATTCACTATTGCTTTATTAAGAGCTAATCGCATCCTCTTACCTCTGAAGGAGGCAATAGCTGATAAGATTCCTGCATCACAGGAAGCATCCTCTTGAGCCAGGTACGTGGGATACTTTGGTTACCACAAGACTCCAGCATTGTTCCTGCTTCTCTCTGACTGTACAGGGCATTAGTCTGGGCTCCAGGAGGCTGCAGGCCAGTTCTGTCCTGCTGGGGACCTCACAGGGATCCCTTACTCTGGGCTGCTGTTTTGCCACAGTGATACAGCAATAAAGGAGTCCCCTTTTTTCTCAAATTGCATTTAGATTTAGAGGCATGGAGTTATGTTCAGTGCATAGGAATTATTCTCATTCATACAACAGGCTTGGCTTCTGAAGTGGTAAACAAGGTAAAGGCATTTCCTTCTCTTTTTTGGTTCTCCTTCCTCTGTGTTCTATCTTGTGATTGTAAAAAATGTAAAATAAGCCTACAAGGTACTATGTTTTATGCTTCATCATAATTATTGCAAGAAAAGTTAGATTATAACTGGACAAAAGACACAAAATAATTTCTTCTTGCTAGCAGGATGAAACTTGAGTATTCTAGTTCTGTAGTTAAAAGATGGAATTTATTTCAGGATGAGATAAGAAGTAGCAGGATCTAGAGCATTAATAGGACACACACTTCTGATTTCTCATTCATGCAGATACCTTCAAGGCAGCTGGGAGCTGGCATTTCCTGAGATATTTTAAGAGACCATGAAAGCACATTGTTTTTCTTGCTGTGACAGCAAAGCACTGTTCACAGGCTTTATTTGATCTGAAAGCAGGGGGGGAAAAACACAATCCAATCTCTAAGCCAAGAATCACTTCTTTTAAAGGTGTAGCACCCAACAAGTCCCCCGTGATAGCAGCTGAATGCAAGTGACATGCTCCTCTGGTCAGGCTGCTGCTCTGGGACTTTGGGTATCGAGTTTGGTTGACATCAATTTTTGGCACTGGCTGTTCTCAGACCGGTGGCTTAACCAGGCATCACCCTATGCAGCAATCAATCCATCACAGGGAAATAAAAACAAAAAATGGGTTGTACTACAGAACCAGATTTATTAAATCTCTACCATTTATAACGCCAGGAAAAACAATAGTGCCAGTTTGCAGAAGTCAAAAATAAGCTGTGGTGACCATTGTCTCAGAGAGAATAAAAAACAAGGCAATCAATGAGACAGAAAAAGAGTCGAAATCCCTGCTCTGAGAAGCCATAAACACTACAGTTAGTCCTTTCAGTAGGAAAATAGTTTGTTTACTCAGGAAAACCTGCTGAGATTAATTACAGGTGAAAGTCTGTAATAATAACATATAACCTGTTCTATTTCAGATCACGTTCCCAAAAAAGAAATGTGCCTTCTGTAAACAGCAATTCTGTATGTCGTATGTGGTAGAGGCACCCATCACATTAGTACAGTTTATTCACGTGGTTTCCTAGCATGGGAAACAGGCTGAGATCACAGTATGAAATCCAATTTCTTGGCTAGAGAGGTGAGCCCTTTCATAGAGGAGCACTGCAGCAATATGAAAATCTGTAGCTGCTTAATCTCCACTCAAATCATCACCAGCATCTCAGCATACCCTTGATCTTCCTTGCTGGAATGCTGGGATGAGTGCCAGCTTCCTGAGCCAGGGACTTTGGCAAAAGCAATGTGAATATGACCAACATTCCAAAGCATCAAGGCTAAATCCTGAACATGTTGCTTGCAAAGTAATCCCACTGCTAGAGGGAATCTGCTTATACAGAAGTAGCACTTCTTTCCCTTTTTATAAAAATTTCTGCAATTTTGTCTTGACATCCAAAAAGCAGAAGACAGTCTTTTATCTTTGTTCAGAGACTGAAATCTTTTCTTGATGTTGAGCTACCATTACAATAACAGCAGCATGATATAAAAATAAATGTATTTATTTCCAATGTAGAATACCTCATGAACACTCCAGGATATTAAATGGCATACCAAATCTTGCTGAACTAAGAATAGCCTTGGATTCTTTGGAAAAATCTGTGTTCTTCCAGAATACTATACCTTTGTTCCAACCACGGATTCAACCCCACAGATATTTCAAATATAACATCATAGGTATATTTTTCCCTACAGCTACTAATGAAAGGAACAGAACCAGCAAACACAAAGAATTTTCTCCCCAAATTGTCAGTCTTCTCTCAGCTTGAGGCCCCTGCCTCACATCACACTCTATCTACAGGTGGTTATTTCCAGTTCTCAGGCACATAATGCAAATAATTTTGCAGTGACCAGACTCTACTTGCTGTTTGGGTTTGGGGGTTGTTTTTTTGTTTCCTTAAGAGATATCCATGCTATACTCTGGCTCTCCTCCTTCCTTCTAAGCAGCAAATTTATGCTCTGTGACAAGAGGTGGCTTGAGATGAGCGGACACCCCTGGAGACTGAAAGCTTTCACATCTCCCCAGGCTACTCTGCACTTTACTGCCTGAAGCTCCTGGCTGTGAATCTGACCTACAGTGTAACCACCCTTTGAGGGAGAGGGAATCACACTGTCCCTAAGAGAAAAGCCAGCTGGCTGGCTGGCTATGGAGTCATGGACATTGGACCTCAGCAGAAAAGTTAGAACTGTTCTGCTATTAGAACACTGAAATTTAAGGGGAGATTTTCTTTCTGCATCATGCAAAATTTGACTCTTAAATTTATTGACAGCTCTTGAGATTCATCTGTCCTGAAGACATTCTGGATAGTCACTGAATAGAAGAAAGACACAAGACATAGTACTGATCTGTTCACATTACACTTTTAACTATTGCATTCCCTTACTTTATTATTCACTTCTACTGTTTGTGTTATTCAAATAGGTATGACTGATTTCTTTGACAGGCCTACCATGGAAACATATTATTGCAGATTTCCTTCACTGTTTTACATTAGAACCCTCCATGTTCTACAATGGAAGGTTTGAGGGCTACGACTCTACACCCACATCTTCCCCAAACAAAACAGAAAACCAAGTGAAGTAGGAGAGAAGGTAATTTCCCACAGTTGTGCTCAAGGTATGGACTGCAGCTCAGACCTTCCAGCCTCATCTGACCTTGCCAGACCACTTGCAATCTCCCACAGGAAAACAGACTGAGCAGAAAGCTGAAGATCTAATATTTTACAGGAATATAACTGAGAAAGAGCACCTGCTGCAGTCAATGGGAGCTTCTCCAACTACTTCAGTGAGCTGTGGGAAGGGTTTGGCTAAGAGGACAAGGAGTAGAAAATGGGGCACAGAAAGTTCTACCCAAACAAGAGGAAGACCAAATAAGGAAGAACTTCTTTACTGTGCAGGTGGTTGCCCAGAGAGGTTGTGGAGCCTCCCTCACTGGAGATATTTAAGGACTGTCTGGATGGAATCCTGTGCCATGTCCTCTAAGGTGACCCTGCTTACACATGGAGGTGAGACCAGACCCACTGTGGTCCCTTCCAACCTGACCCGTTCTGAAGTTCTGTTAATTCAAATTGAAAGATCTGCTGTATTCCCTCTGGCACCAGGGAAGAAACACACAATCTGCTGCTTCCTAAACCCTCATTTTCTGCACTACATGGGCTTACTATGTTTACACTTCTGCTGTCTCAGAAATGTCAAGCTCATCAAGAATTTGTAAAGCCTCATCACCTGGATGTGTGTGATTCCATGGGAAACTCAGCTCACCGAGCTTCTAGACAAGCACAACCTCAGGCACAAAATATGGCTCAAAAGCCAGCCAGCCTCACATTACTAATACTGGCATCTACATTGGTTGGACTTGATGATCTGAAAGGTCTTTTCCAACCTCGTAGATTCTGTGATTCTGCGATTGAAACTTAAAGCACTTACATTTGAAAACACTTACATTTGAATCCTGTCATTCAACAGGTCAGTGTCTGTGTGAGGGTCTGAAGGGCACCACTGGGCCTGTCTGATGTTGCCTGGCCCCCCTGGGCTCCTCCTGCCTGCCCATGAGTGCTGCTAGTGTTGTTCCTATCGAGACCCAGCCCTACAGCCCCTGAGGATGCTCAGCTGCCACCGTGCCCAGACAATCCGCACAGGTAGGCAGGACTGTCTCTTTGCTCTACCGGTCTGGCACTTGTGGCACCTGAATTCTGTGCTGACCCAGCTCCTGGGCAGCCTGTGACATGCCCCTGCATGGAGAAAAATGGAAGAAAACAGCCTGGCTGTGTAGTGGCCTCTCCAAAACGTTCCAAGTTTTCTGTCAGGAAAAGACAGGCATTAATTATTACCGGCTCTTTCCTCTGGAGCAGACAGAACAAACTGCTCTTACCTTGCAACTGTGAGTCACCCCTTTGGATGGTGGCAAAGGGAAGATGGGGTGATGATGTAATTCCTAACTCTTTCAGGTTCCCCATCTGCCAAGGAGGAAAAAGCAGACTGTACTGCCAGGCAAAGCTTACAGACCATTTGTTCAGGAAGGTATCATGAGGGCAAGGGGCACAGATCTGGGGCTGAGCAGCCAAGTAAGTAGAAGACAGATGAGTGTTGGGAGAGCAGATAGACCCAGAGCTCTCCCATGAAGTGCTGGGGATACAACAGCAATCTCTGCCTGCTCAGGGTGAGGCACTCAAATATCATCCCAACTCTCCTTTCTCACCAGTTTCTTCGGCTGTGGAAAGGACATAAATAAATCAGGGACACGTTCTTCTCTGAAAATCCTTTCAAGGGTCATCTTGTCTTTGAGACACAGAGAAGAAAAAACGTAATTCTAAAAAGATGAGCTTTTACTATTTCCATAAGCTGTGTTTAACGACCCAGGTCCCTTGAACATCCCACTCCCATTACTGGCAGCTAAAGGCCAGTATCTGTCAAGGATGTCATGCTGTTCCCAGCATGTTTTTCTAGATATGCACTTTTGTAGACCTGTGAGATGAGAAGACAGTCTATCCAAGGAATTCAGAGATTTCTTTGAAGCTCTTGCCATTCCTGCTCCAGTGCCCTAACTTAACTAACATCTTTGGCTAGGAACATGATAGTGAAATCAGAAGAACAAAAGAAATCAGTCTTCCCAGCAACTTGGATTTCTCTTCCAAAATAACAAATCTGTACTTGCAACAGAACCTTCATAGTTTACAGATTCAATAGATAACTGAAGTAAATAATTATTTGAACTTTTAAAAGTAATTTATTTAAATAGTCCATCTATTTAAAGAGCTCATCTGTTGTTTAAATTATCTACAACCATTTGTTATTAAAAAAAAATTGAACATATGTGGCTTTTTGTTTGGGATTTAATCAACCCTCCCAACCTTGTCAAGAGTATTTTAAATAAAACTTCTTTTTGTAAAATACAGATTTTAATGAAGTATTACTAGCTGCCTATATAATGCTTTTAATAATCAGAGACAGGGTTGGGTGTCATGACTTCAGAAAAGCTAGACAAAAATTGGTCTAAATTACTCTTCAAAGCAGCCCTGAAATATCTTCAGAATCTGGTAAGCATGCCCGAGTTCATTTCAGCAAGGTGCCTAGGTAATCTATGTAGTGAAAAGAATAATGAAACTGACAGATCAAAATACAAAATGGATAAAAAATTGTTCCTGAAAGTTGTCTTCATCCTGAGCTGTGACTCTCAACATCACTAATCAGAATAATAGGCCTTTCGTTGGAAACCCTTTTCCCTCACCCACATCTCAGAGGCAGACATGGGAAGCAGACAGTCCTGCTCTGGGAGACACCATAGGGCTGTGGGATTTCTGCCTTGTTTCCCAGGCAAGATGTCCCAGAGCATCACGGGCTCGGTGGTCAGCTCTTTCCACGCCGTGTCTCCAGGCCAGGCTCTGAAGTGCTTTTTGCTGCTGTATCTCACATGGGGATCTCCAGCCCTACCACTTCTGTCCAGACTTAGGAACATATTATCCTGTACAGCTTGCAGCATCCAGCCAACCTGTTCTCTGGTGCTGGCACTTCCACTTGTCTTTCTTTCTACCTGACTCTGCTCACATTGAAAGAGACTCTCAGATCCAAATGCTGTCACACATCCATGAGTCCAAGTGGTGGATCTGCATTCAAGACTCAGAAGACCTTTTACACAGTGCTCTTAACCCTTCCCAAGCCTTGTAAATGCTGGTGTCAGCAGTTTTATTCTCATTCTTATCCCCTTGTATTGTTCTAGCTTTTATTACAACAGGCTTGAGGAATCCAAGTGATTCCCCTCTCCTCTTGTATATTGGGAAAAATCCTGGCAATATATTTTATGGGATCTCTTAACCAAAGAAGGTTGTGTGAACCTCTCAATACATGGGTCACCTACAGGGCTTGAGTTTTCTGCATACTTCTAGAGGGTTTAAACTGTTGTTTCTGATTGTTGCTGCCCTTCTGCTACTATTGCACTTCCCCAGCCATATCGAACCATGGAGTTCTCTGTTGCCCAGCAAGTCAGCCTCTCAGTGGAGTTTCAAAACTGGGAGGTCTAGGTACATTTTAGAACTTCTGGTAGTAGGTGCACAGTTCCACCAAAAGGCCACACTACCTGCTGGGACACCATTACCGAAATATATTGTACAGTGTTCAGTGCATAGTAGCAATACTCTACCATGAAATGCCACCATCAGACATTTTAGGTATCTTTTTAGTCACTCATATGGGCCCAGGAGACTCGACAAGGCACTAAGGACAGCCAACATCTTTCTAGATCTTTGAGAACACATGTCCCTCTAAAGCACACTCGATGCCTGAATGGGACAGAAGGGATAGAACCCTATAGCCACAGACTCAAAGCCGTGTTTCTTCAGTGAGATGTGATTCAAGCCCCAGTCTTGAGTGCTAGAATCAAAATTAGCCAAGAATGCTCTACTGTGGCGACTCCTCATCCGCCTCATCTGGGCAAGATGAAATCCTGTATTGTCTAGTTTCTATTATTAATCGATGAGAAGCCCCATGTGAGCCCCTCCTGAGCAAACCTTCCTGGTATCTCTGCTGTCTGCTTGCACCCACTTTGGTGTGGCAGTGGCTGCAGTAGCTCTCAATTCCGGACTATTCCCTGCCGATCCACCAAACCTTCTTGGTGCTTGGCTATTCAAGATCCATTGAAATTCTTTATTCCACTTGACTTGCCTCAATTTTTTTCTGATATATATTCAGTCTGTTGTTCATGCCTTTCATTTTCTTCATTGTCAAGTTAAGTGTGCCTTTTGACCACACTGGTTACAGGCATCTCAAATAATCCCTGTATTTTCTATTCTGCATATCTCATACACCTTTTTTAAAAAAGGCTGAAAAATTCCACTATCTCTGTGTCTTGTTCTGTACAGTTGCAAAAAACAGGTGACTGTGTAAGAATACAAGAACAGATCAGGCCCTATAGCTTACTGCCCTTCAGTAGTTCCCCAGTTTCCAACAGTTCAGACAGACAAATCATAAAATACAGCCAATGGCTTCTTAATAACCTTCTAAAGATTTGTCTTCCTTGACCTGGCCAATATCCTTCTTGAAACCGCATACATTTCCCGCATTCTTGACATCCTACAGAACGGATGTCCACATGCGATTGTGAATTAATGGAGAACCATCTGCTTCATTTGTGTTAGAGCTGATAGCAAACACTTTCATATCATTACCCTGGATGCTGCACTAGAAGAGACAGTGAGCAGTCAACTCCTATTCACCTTCTGTATGCAACCATTTATTGCTTTCCCCTAGTTTCATCTAGTATTTCAACAAAATCTTAGTACAACTTTCATTTAGCTTGGGTCATCATCATTTCTATGGTTTTACTATTTTTCCTCACTTCTTGCCACGGTTTTTGAAGTACACTTGAAGCAGAATGCATAAAATCAGAGCAAAAATGTAAAGTTAATTCCATGGAACAGTTGTCAATAACCCAAACCATACTAACATACAGCTATGATCTTCAGCATTAACTGCTGCATATGCAAAAAGGGGCAAAAAATATTAGAAATTTTCTTTCTGCACAGCTGTTTCAGGCTGTGCGTGGACAGTCTGAATTCTGATTCTCTAAATCCCAATCCCTGTGACCAATGTCATCTATAGATAGTATCAAAACTGGGGCCAGACCTCATCTACTGCTGGAAATGGACATGCCTGAAGCACAGTGTGCCTGCATCCCTAAGTTTCTTGTGAAGCACCAGCAAAGATGAATGGGTTTCTGCCTGTCACATAACCGACAATGTTAGTGAAACAAAGAAAATGAGAGTTGTGGAGAAATTTTCTGAAGTAGGCAGAAGGCATCAGGCTTTGAAAGCAAAGCACCTTCAGTTCCCCAACAATTTGCCTCAAAAGGACTTGTTTAACATGGAGCAGCCAGAATACTTGAACTATTTTCCTATGCTCTTTTCCCTACATATGTACTGCATTTCATAAGAAAAGTGAAAGACTGTGGTGGTCACTCTCTGAACTTTTGAACTCATGTACAGGATTTAAGTTCCAGCTCCCACCAAGATAACAGACTAGTAATTTAAATATACTGCTTAGGAGGTTACTTAAATGACATTTTCACTGAAAAGACACTGTTACATCCTCATTGCAACCTTGTTCTTCAAGTTATTAATAGCCACCAAAGAGGCAGAGCGTGTAGTTATGGAAAACCTTTCAAAGCTGAGGAAATAATGTCACTTTTATTCAGTAATAAAATTAATAGAATTATAAAATTAGACTTGTGCATTATTCAGGCTATTCCTAATATAACTTGGTCATTTTTAGCTACCTGTAAAAAGAGAGGACTGCAGCTTAATCGGAAAGCTATCTCTTCCTATTTTTCTCTTTGTGCATTTGCAGTGTATGCAAATGTGCTCTACAAAACAGAGATTAAACCTACTTTTAGTCATGGCAAAATACAAAAGTATGAAGTTACTACTTGCTTTAGATTTTGTGTCACACTAGAAAACTCCCTTCTCAGGGCCATAAGGAAGAGAGTGAGAAGAAAACAATTCTTCAATTAGCAAGCTGAGAAAGTCAATTGGAGAGAAATCTGCCCAGACCATCCAAGAACAAAAATATTTATTATTAAGTGGGAAAAGCAGCATAAGAAATGATACCCAGAGAAAGGAGCTTGGAGCGGGGAGAAAGAAGCCCAGGGAATGGTATATATAATCCCAAAAAAGCACTGACTGCTCAGAGTAATGCACAGCAGCTCAAGAGGTGTTTTCCAGTTGCTTTCAGGAGTGATGGTGGAAGAAGACCTGCACAAGCCAAATGTTTTTATCTTTGTAGCACTCATGTGTTTGTGACTCAGCACCTAAAGTCTTCTGCTCATCTGGAGGCCACCAAAGTAATACAGAAATTTAGCTGACTCCTTTTGTCTCTCAGATTTGGAGAAACAGGTTCAGATATACAGAAAGAAAAATGCTTGCCTGATGCAGTCTTGCAAAGCCAGAGTGGTGGTTTGAGCTAGCCACATGAGCCTAGCAGCTGCTGACATGGTGGGATTTGGTGTGAAGCTGTCCAAGTGCTCACAAAACCTGGCATCTTTACAGACTGAATAACCAAATTATGGTCAGCACACTTTTTTCACTGGTCCTCACAGGACCAACTAATTACTGCTCCTTTAAAGAAGGGAATTTTCTAAAGTTCATAGATCCCAAGCAGCTTCCACACTCACTGAAACTTGTGTCAAGAGTTAGAAACTGAGCCGCCCTTTCTTCCCTATTGCAATTTCTTAATCTTTTCAGAAAAATTCAACCCACTAAAAGAGACACCTAAGGTACACTTATGTGGCAGATGTCCTGATTCCTTAAGCAGACAAGGATTCACCTAGCTATCTCAAATTACTTCAGTCATGGGCAAATCCAATATATAAAATTTCTACAGGTTTCTTGAAAATGAGAAGCTCCCATTGTTGTAAAACCATAGGCATAATTCTAGGAATTTTTTGTTCTGTTATTCAGCCCACCAGCCTGTGTTGGTTTGCCAGCCAGCCAGGACAACAGGAGCTTCCACTATCCCTGCTGGACAGGAAAGATCATTCTTGCTCTCAGTAAAAACAATAAATCACACTGGCACAGAAGGTTAGATCTCTCTCATGTTAAAGACCTGGAAGGGAAGGAAAGATGTGTGGCTAATTAGAAAATGACAATCGCGAAGCTGAGCGCGCTGACAGATTCTGCAATCTCTTGCTATCGAGTGTTTGGCTGCCAGTGTGAAAAAACAGCTCTGCCATGGTACAGGCTTTTTACTTGGACCTGCCAGGTAGAAGCTGGATGAAAAGAGCAGTTACAAGCCCTATATGGTACATCCAGCTACACAGCCTTCACCCCTCAGCTTGAGAGCTACATTGATCCTCGCCTAAGCGGCTTGGCAGGTGTGCTTGTGCCCTGACCATTTATCTGGCTGGCCCTGACCATGTATCTGACTAGACTTGAGACCTGCTTAGTCACTGTGAATTTGTCTGCCCATCAATGGATTCTTATTGGACTCTAGCTACTGGTCTCCTTCTTCAGGTGCTCCCTGTCAGGGAGATCCCTGCCTGCTATGTTCACCCTTAGCTCCCGGATTTCCTTCCCTTGTGAAACCACCCCCTTCTTGCTGCTATTTCAACAACAAAAGAGGAAGTCATATCGAGAAACTTTCCTCTTTTCACCTCATTTATAGTTTTGCCAATGAAAGTAAAGGTCTTTTGAAAGGTGGAGATGTGTTTCGAATCCCCCTCATGTCAGTCTCTCTGGTTTTCTCTGAAGCATACTAGCCTTTGTGTTTACACAGTAGAAAATTTATTTACTTTAAAAAGCCTTAATGCCCATAGAATTCCAGAATAAAATGGGGGAAACAACACTGCTTTCATGATGTTTACAGCTGAAATCACAAGCTGGGTGTAAGAGGGGTTCATTGCTTAAGGATTCAGTGACTGACTCCAAAAAGTTGGCATATGTTTAAAGGAAGAATAGTTAGGTATTTGCCTGAGACTAAATGGAAAAACTCCATCACATTCATGGACTTTCCTGAGAGAAAAACAGCAGGAAGATGGGAGTTCTCAAGGAAAAAATCAGACATTTGCTCACCTTTGCTCAGCTTTGCACATGATTAGAGACAAGCTGCTCAGCTGGGAGGGGGGGGTCTCCTTCTGAGGTAGCAGTATAACACATATGTTCCTATATTATTATACTTAGATTTGCAACTGAGAAATTGAATTGATCTGCAGACAGAAGACTCATCTAGTCAAACTAAATCAGTTACAGTCAAAAGAAGAACAAAAGAAAACAATTTTTTGTGCTAAATCAGTACTACAGTGGAACAATTCTGATCAGTTTTAACAGCTTGAAGACACATCAGCAGACGGCAACCACAGCTTAGTAACTGTGATCAAAATGCTGGTCTTTCAGCTTCCCCCTGAGGATAAAAAATATATAAATAAGACCAAGTTATTAATCATGGCTAAATTACATAAAAGGTTATTAGACTACCTCACTGTCCCTTCTAGGAGGAAAGTAATTCCTGTTAAACTGAGAAACCTGTAAAAGTAGTAGGAACACAATGGAAGACAGAATATCACTCTAACACCAGTTCTCCTTGTCACTGGCAAACTGAATTGTCCACTGCTGTCCTGATACAAGCCTGGGGCTCCAATATCACTGCTCCCTGCTGTCTGTGCATCTAATATACACCTGCAATCAAAAGTAATAGGAAGATTCAAAAGAATAATTGTTTAGCCTACAACTGTCATGTAGTGTCTCTTTTTTCACAACTGAGTTTCATTTCTAATGTATCCCCCTCACAAAAGCTCATGTAAAAACACAGTAGTCACATAATTATTTTTGGTATTCTCGTGTGGGTTTGTCATAACTCTCCTTAACTGCAGGTGGAGCATTATGACAGGTCACCTCCTAGGAATTCCTGAGTGGGTGCTGATCATGGACAAGGTACCAGCTCCCATCTGAGGGACTCAAACTAGCAGACAGTTTGCAAAACATTCACTGAAGTCTCCCAGCAGCAGGAGCTGCTCCTCAACACCGAGTCCAGCTCTGTTCTGCTAAGCAACATTTCTCTTTCTGGCCCTGCTTCAAGGTCACTTGAAAGTCAAGCTGGGAAACAGATCCCACGGTGGCACCCCCTGCTCTGCCTTGTCCCTGTCCCCAGGATCTGCTCCACCTTACAGAGACCACACAATATTAGAAAGAATACAGCATCCAGCCTTGATTTAACTCGCTGTGTGATTTCAGTTGCCATGAAACAGCATGAGGATTAGCTCCTTGGAGAGAGCAGACAAAAAACAAGACTAAGTGTTTTGAGATGGGTAGCAAGACTACAAAGCACAGTTTAAAGGTCTAAGAGTTTTATACCTCTTATCCTCTAAGATTCCCCAGAGGGGCTCTGTCTGCTGTGGTAGTTCAAAAACACCATCAGAAAATAAGCGTGGTAGTAAACTAAATCACAGTAGCAACTTCTATGTCACTGAAGGACAAAGAAGAAAATTGTCCACAGTTCTCCCAAGCTGAATTAGTTACTTCAGCTATTAATTCAGCTTGCTGCTTATTGCATAAAAGTGCATACAGAAATCCTCTCTGCTATAGGCTCAGGATTGACGCTGTGTTATGGAGAACAACTTTCTTATGGATGGCTCTTGTCTAGTTACCATGCAGATATATTTGTACATGGAGGATAAAGCAGCAGAGCACCAATTTCCATACGAAAACCAATTGTACTCACTCGCACTCACTAGCTGAATGACTTCACTCTCCAAATTTATCCTTTTTAGAAAGCAGCATGGGTATATGTGTGAGTGTACTTGAGTGTGCATATACCAATACACACCTGATGGAAAAGTTGCAAGAGCACAAGAATTGGTAGGTGGCACAGATGCTCAGCTGACTTAT
This sequence comes from Fringilla coelebs, assembly GCF_963513975.1. Taxonomy (NCBI): domain Eukaryota; kingdom Metazoa; phylum Chordata; class Aves; order Passeriformes; family Fringillidae; genus Fringilla; species Fringilla coelebs. The sequence goes on along the minus strand of NC_140031.1, from coordinate 64,024,592 downwards.
CAGCACACGTAAATTTTCAGAGGAAAGCTCTTTCTCTTACATACCCCATTGTGCCAACCACTTTTGGAAAGGGCTTTTTGATCATTTGAGATTAGCTCAATTGGTAAGAGCATGGTGCTAACAATGCAAAGGTTGTGGGTTAGAGCTCCATGTGGGCCATTCACTTAAGAGCTGGACTCAATGTGGGTCCCTTTTGACTCAAAATATTAGTGGGATATAACATCATTTTCTTGTAAGATGGTAAAAGCTATTCTCATGAGAATAGCTTCAGCAGAGCTTCTTGGTGCTCTGCTGAAGGCAGGGCCATGCAGGTGTAGCCATCGCTGGTGCCTGCAGTTGCAACAAGCTGGCTGAATTTATCCTGCAGCCAAGGGACTGTGCAGCACAACACGTTTGCTCAGGTTAGCTGTATCACTACCTCCACAATATGCTGTGGTCCTCTGGATCAATACATCCCGCCCCTTGCCTCAGACACAGTTCACCTTTCTAAAAGGTTTCCTGAAATATGGATTATGTTAGCAATCTGTTCAGCTGGTAGTTTCCTGACAGGCTCAGACCTCTGCCACAGCCCCTCTCACAGGGTCCACTCCCAGCGCAGCACTGAGCCTTGCTGCAGGCTCCCACGCAGCAGCAGGTCCTCAGGCTGCCACGTGGTCACTCATGCCTGAAGGCCAGGGCCAAGTGGGCAGACACAGCCTGTTCCAGGTCACTAACTCATCAAACACAGTGCCTTTTGTGGGGTTCCCAACACACCACCTAATCCCTATTTTCAGCTCTCCACATTCACCTGCCTTCCTACTCTTACACACTTCCCTACTCCTAGTCCGTGACAGATGGTTCCACAATTAAATTACAACATTAAGTTTCTTGCTCTAATCAAGCCTACCTGCCCAGTATCAAATAAAATCACTGTATCTTTTGCTTATTAGGAATATCTTAACTTTTATCTTCTATAGAGAAATAAAAGTCACTCGATAGTTCTGCTTTAAAACCCCTGAAAACGTTTTGATTTCTAATCTCAGGTGAAGGCAAATTCATTTTCTGGGGTTATTTTCTCTTTGCAGAACATAAGAATCCAAGATATTCTTGGTGACCCTTTCTCTCTCTCTTTCTCTCTCTCTCTCTCTCTCTTTCTCTCTTTCTCTCTCTCTTTCTCTCTTTCTCTCTTTCTCTCTTTCTCTCTTTCATTCTTTCTTTCATTCTTTCTTTGAAAGGGCTGGAGCTATCAGTGGGGTAGAGCTGTCTGACACTAAGACTGACCCATATTGATCCAGTTTGCCTCTGACCTCACCCACACACAGATTATTTTCCCTCTTTTAGCTCTTCACTACAGGTTCCAACACAGCACTGGCATATGGCAGTGGCCCCTGCAGCATTGTCAGGCAGTGACACTTGGAAGCGTTTTCCTGCCTAGTATATTCTCCAAGTTTCTTCCTAGAGGGACCTGAGAATCTAAACAGGAGCTGAACTACTACATTGAGTCCTGTGAGCGTCAGTGCTCAGAGGACTTTTTCTCCCTGGCCATGTTCTCTCTTCAAACAGTAGCCTGGAGAAATATGTGCTTTGCTAAACAAAAGCAAAAAAAGCACAACTAGAGAATCTGACCCCAGACACCAAGGGATTGTCTTGGCCAAATCAGGATTCTGAAGCACCTGCAAGTGGCCTTGACTGCAGCCGTCATAGAAGTCTTTCTATAAGATCTTATAGCACACTTTTTTTTTTTTTAGTGATGAAACTGTTTTCTTGTGATCATGATTGAGATCAAAAGCCAGCAGAAACACAAGCCCTAAATGATTCAGAGTGGGAAGAAAACCCAAACAAAACAGACCTAAAAACAAAGTACCCTATCACATAAAACAAAAACAAAACACACACACACATACACACACACAGACACAGAAAGGGCTAATTCTGTGTGCTGCATGTAGATGCATGGCTGCATGCACCATGGTAGAGCTTCTACTAGATTTGGGGAAGGATTTTCTAATGGCAATAACAATGACGGTCAAACACTGCCTGCCTGATAAAGGATGATTCCCATTAGAAAAGGAAGGAAGAGAACATTAAACAAACAGCTGTCAGCGCTGCTTTAGAAAGAATCAATTCTGCCTTGGAAAGCTACAGGCTAAATCAGCTCTTGTCAGAACTTATAGATCAAGTATCAGTCATCCCATCCACATGCCTTTTGACATCATAAGGTACACCAGGAGCTGTATTTCACACTGGGATGGCTGCCTGGTGAGATCTTAGTTTTTGTAGGCATATTCTGTGTGTGCACATGCAAGAGCCAAGTGCTTTCACAGCAGACTAGCCCAGCCAATAAAGCCCTGATGCAGCCTCATCTTGCAGCACTGTGGGACCACAGCTTGATTTGCATGGCCAGCATCAAGCCAGACACTCTCAGGCTTCCCTCTACAGTGCTTGCTTTTCCTCTGGGACCTCCTGTGTCAAACTCAAGGGGCAGAGCACATGGTTGTGGTATCTCCACTGTCAGCCCCATACCCTGCCTCTTACCATCCCATGCCTGCATCACAACATCCTATGTGTCCATTCCCCAAGGGTTCTGCTGTCATACCAAATATGGTTTTCTCTGCAATAATCGTTATGTTAGTGATTAAACCACACGAACCTAAGTTAAAAAAAAAATAGCATCTGGTAAATCAGAAATATTTCTGTTACAACTGAATTGAGTGAAATAAACTGCAGGTAGACCTCTTTAAGTTGAGCTAAAGTAAGACTGACAGTAACTTACTACCAAGGCTAGTAGCAATGGCAATACCAGATTATGGGAGTACACAGTCAAGGAGTACAATATAATAGCCCAATACACCTCTTCAATCAGAAGGTAATCTGTCCCAGGACCTCATCTCCTATGACAGCCAGAAATGGATATCTGCAGAACAGTTCAAAACCAAAGGAAATAAGAAGCCATCTTTTCCCAGAATATTCTTTCCATCTCCTAAATTGTATGCGCCTAGGCTTCCAGCAAGAAAATCTACATGTCCTAAGGCTGCTGGCTAGAGCTTCCTCTTTTAGTGGAGGGAAGACAACAGCTAAGGAGCAATCTCAAATTTGGTACTTATATTTCTTTCAGGAGTAGAAAAGAATAACAGCTGTGTCACTTTCCTGTGTCAGGGAGCTCATCAAAAGAGGGCCTATTTGTAGTTCTTCTACTGCTTTTTTCTTTGTTGTTTTATATATATATATATAAAAAAATACCTGGACAGTGCCAGGAGCAACACACAGGCTCTTTGCTGGATTTAACCCATGTGCAATTTGAGGACAGAGTGCTCCCAACAGGCAGCAACACCTCAGCAGAGAAGACAAGCAGAAATAGCCAGGGTCTATATTTCACTGTCAATCTGGAGATGTTTGAGACAGAATAACCAAAGTCTTTAAAGATCCCAAGCTGCTGAAGTCCCAGTCTCCTCCTCTTTTTTCAAAGCACATTCAATGCTTCAAAAATTGTTTTCAGAAGGAATCGCTCTGTGTGACTCAAATCACAAATGACACCTGAATGTCTCTCATTTTGTAACTTTGTTCTCAGGCAACAAATTATGTTCTGGGAGGAACACAACTTTTAGTTCTTATAAAAGCAGCTTGATACAGTCCATGAATGAAATGGTTTATATCCAAAGGAATTTCATATATCAACCCAAGTATCAAAAATCACAACCATAGCAGGATGTTAATGCCCTCAGTATAAAAATACAATAAGGTGTGGTGGTTGTCATGGTGACTTTCCATCACACTGGGCACTTGCAGCAACTTGAGAATAATGATTCAGAAGTTGAAATGTAAGGTGCTGTTTCAGAGGAAGAAATTCTTTAATACCACTTTTTCTTTGTGTTAAATAAATTCCTTTTTTTCAGATTGTCTATTCTGATTTACTATTGTGGCTTAAAGTAATAGAACGAATGTACTTGAATCCCAATCCCTTCTTTTTTGTAAAGAAGAAAATCCCCTCTTTAAGCTTCCTGCCAACAGATCTCATCTTCCCGAGTCTATGAGTTTTCACAAAGTTTGCCTTGTGAAAAGACTTCAGGGACCTCTTGTATTTCTTGCCCACAACATAAAAATGTATTACATAGTTCAGTTGAGGAATACTAAAGCATAACAAATAATAGTTCCTTTTGAAAGTATTGTCAAGATTTTTTGAGTTGGAAAAGTAAGAGGGACCCAGGGGACAAACTATTCTTTCCCTTCAGAAAAAGACAGGGATTCACGTACAGCGGTGTTAGGAATCAATCGTACCAGTTTTAACTGTACTAATAAGGGTGAGCTTAGAACTAAACCAGATTTCTGTAATGATGCATCTCCTTGAAAAATTCACAAAGTTGTTAGATGTCCTCTAAACAATTTCACAGAAGATCTATGTCTTTCTGTGTTACCAGAACTCTCTAAGATGTGACCTTGTTTCCTAACTGGACACTGCAGGATGACCAAAGCTAATGTTGCAGGAGAAGCTCCTGCCAAATGCAAGTTTGCATAGCCATGGCCATAACAGCTGCGTGTTTGTCTGACATTCACCAGCATGGGTGAGGCTGCTACAGGAATGCAAATACAGCAGAGAAATCGGTCACTGAATATATGACTTAGGATCTCTATTTACAAGCTTTTTAGAAACGTATTTTGCACAGGTAGCTTGGGGTGCACCTGCAGTGGGAGCAGCAGGCTGAGCTCCGGGTGGGACCCCGAGGCAAGAGACCAGGAATGGCCAACCTTTGGCACAAAAAACAGCAGAGATCTGTGGCACCAGCCAGGAAACCAGACACTGAGGCACTGCAGATGCTGAGGACTCAGTAGAAATATGGCAGACTTTCACACACACTGTGAGGTATAAAAGTTCAGGGTTTCCTTTGTTTGGGTCCTCCTTGGAGGCACCAGCTGGAGCTGTGATTCTTTTGCCGCACAAGGATTAATTTCAGAATCCAGAGGTCTGAGACTCTGCTGTGGGAAATGTAGGGTCAAGCCAGCAAGGAAACCGTGTCCAGCTGTACGAGTGTGTACGAGCCACCTATCATGTCACTGGAGCCACCAATTCTTGGTTCCAGCACAAGGACTGCCAGAGTGGTCTGTGGATGGTCACACAGGGAAGTTTCCTTTAAAAAAACAGTGGTAATCTGATGCTTTATTTCCCAACAGTTCTGTATAAAAAGATAACCTGTCCTGTGGTATGGAGATGAGTGGGAAAAGGAGAGCCTCGCCTTGTGCTGTTTCACCCAGTGCTGGGTGACCAGAGCAGAGATGAAATAAAAGATGAGGCTGAGTCCTTCACAGTGTTGTTATTCTGTTCCTGAAGACATCTTCAGTACCCATGTCCTTTCCAGGCAGGGATGAACTCAGGGACATACAACAGGTTGTCAGCATGTGTGGGAGCAGCTGTTTCCCAAAATATCCCCAAACTGAAACATTCACGCTTAAGTTGCCTTGGCACTTGACTTGTCAAGATGCAATCATCCAGGGAGATTATTCAGGCTCCTCACAGGAAGGGGGAAATAAACCTACCCTGCTGCAAAGGGGAAGCTAAGGGAATCACCCTCCCACAAACAAATATCTCACAGCAGCAAGAGTCAGATGGAAAGAAATGAGGTCACCACACAGTTTCCATACTGTTTTGAGCCCTGGCTCAGAGCACTGAATGTTTAACCAATAGCAAAGTCACAAACTGGCATCAGGATTACAATTATTTGGGAAGTGATTTGCCAGGTCCAGCATTTTGCTCTCACTAGTGCCTGGAGAAGAAGCAGTGGGGACACAAGCCTGCCAGGAGCCAGCCTCAGTCAGATATCACAAGACCACCACTGCAGAAAAAAGCTTCCAGTTCAGCAGGAATTACACAGTGACCAGTGCTACAGAATCACAGAATCACAGAATCACCAAGGCTGGAAGAAATCTTCAAGATTATCTGTCCAATCATCAACCTAGCACTACCATTATCATCCCAAGCCATATTCAGATGCTGGAAGTGCCAGATCCAGATGCCACTTGAACACTCACAGAGAAAGTAGTACCACTACCTCCCTGGGCAATCTATTCCAACACCTAACCACCTTTTCCATGCAAAAAAAATCTGAATCTCCTCTGGTGCAACTTAAGACCATTTCCTCTTGTCCTTTCACTTGAGACTTTGCAGAAGAGACTGACAGCCTTGCTGCAACCTCTTTTCAGATGGCTGTAGAGAGCAGTAAAGTTCCCCCTCAGCCTCCTCCGGGCTAAACACTCTCAGGTCCCTCAGGTACTCCTCATAAAACCTACTTCCTAAATTCTTTATCATCTTTGTTGTCCTTCTCTGGACATGCTCCAGCACTTCAATGTCCTTCTCAAAGTTCATGGCCCAGAACTAGACACTGACTTGAGGTGTGGCCTCACCAGTGCTGAGTATAGGGGGACAATCAGTCCTGCTCCTGCTGGCCACTCTGTTCCTGACACAGCCCAGGATGCCATTGCCCTTGTTGGCCCCCTGGGCACACTGCTGGCTCATGTTCAGGACCTGGCAATTCTTCCTGTTGAATTTCATATCATTTGCCCTTGGCCCAAAGAGCCAGCCTGCCCAGATCCCTCTGCAGAGCCTTCCTGCCCTCTGGCAGAGCAGTGCTCCCACACACCTCGGTGTCACCTGCAAGCTGACAGAGGGGACACTCGAGCCCCTCATCCAGATCATCAGTACAGATATCAGACTGGACTGACCCCAATACTGACCCCAATACTGAGCACCAGTACGGGCCAGTCCCCTGCAGCTTTTAGTTCCATCCACTGCCATTCTCTGGGCTGGACTTCCAGCCAGTGTTTCTCCCAGAGAAGAGTGCACCCATCCAAGCCATGGAAAGAGGGTTTCTCTGGGAGCAGGCTGGGGGAGACAGTGTCACAGGCTCTACTGAATTCCACACATCTCCAGGGGATGAGCCTTTCCCTCACCCACTAATCGGTCGCTTTGTCATAGAAGGAGACCAGATTGGCCAAGCAGGACCTGCCTTTCCTAAATCACATGGGCCCACTTCTCAAGCTTGTCCAGATCCCTCCAGATGGCATTCTATCCTTTAGGATTTTCAACATCATCATTCTGCTTGGTGCTGCCTGCAAATTTGCTGGGGATTTGCCAGATTCCTTTGTCTGTGCTGCTAGTGAAGATATTAAATAATGCTGCTATGGGGATAGATCCCTGAGGGACCTTATATGAGGCCAGATCTCTGCAGCTGTACCTTTCAAGGCTACAGAAATGAGACACAATAGGGCATTTCACAGACCATCAAAATCAATCCAGCTATCATGGGAAAACTTTCTACTAAATGCTTTTCTAATTCTATGGAAGGGAAATGAGCCTTATGTCATCTTTTGCCGCTTGCTTAGCCCTGATCACAGTATCTAAGAATTGACAAACTAACAGTCACAAGACATTGCAGAGACAACAGAGTAGCTTGGTTCAAGGCCTACATCACAGTCAAAATTATCTGAGCCTGGAATTAAATCTGATTATGAGGTCATGTGTCAAAATTTGGTCTTCAAAGAAACCACCCATTTATTTCTTACTTTCCACTGCCATCGTAAAAACTGACTCCTTTGTTCAATCAGCAAAAAGCATGCTTTCAAACACACGAAAAATTAGAATCAGGAGGCTGGCCTGGTTTAATGTCTTGGACAACCACTTTAGCTTTGAGTCCCAGTCTATATCAGTTTAATGTGTTTGTGAAATCTCAGCCAACATCTCAATGTTTTATCTCATACAAGAAAAGTCTGTACAAGAAACACAGGGGAAAAGGACAGAATTAGAGTGTCTAGAATAGCTAGATTTTAGAACATCAATTCACTTCCACAAATTCAAGTGCTAATTTCAGAAAACTCTGAGCTCAAAGCTGCGAGAGGAAGCACAAATCTGAACAAGGCTATCACAAAGGCAGTGAATGTCCTCTAAACAATTACTTAGACCATCACCAAGATTCCCAATCTGCTGTGTTCAGCTTATTTAAACTTTACCTTCACATGTAAAATAAGAGCAAGGGATCATACAACAAAGGGTTTGATAAACTCTTTCTTGGACTTCATAAATTTTGATAACTCTTCATTCATGTATACTACATGCAGCAGTTTCATGCACCCTTAGCACCTACTAATAAGTTTGCCCTTGTTCATAAACAAGTTTCAACACACTGCTTTTTTGCTTTATCAGATTTTTTGCTTTATCAGATAGTCTATAAAGAGACCTTTATAAGAGACCTTTTTCTTCTCAAAGTCTGTACTAAAGAAAGAGATCTTTTTCTTCTCAAAGTCTGTACTGAAGAAAGAGATGAGATCTTTTTCTTCTCAAAGTCCATTTTGTCACAACAGTTTTCGTGAAACAATTTAATTCAGCTGTAGCATTGTGCTCCTGAGTATCCCTTGCTTGCTGGGATTTCCTCTTTAATGCAGGTAGTTTGACTGAAATAGTTGTTTCTGACTTCCCTGTAGGTTTAAAATACCTGCGAGTAGTGGCTTCATTACACTGCACTTGGACAGGGAGAATACATGAGGAGAAGAAAAATGTCTTTAATTAGACCCAATACTGCAGAAAAGGGAAGGTTTTGGGGATCTTCCCTTCTTAAGTCCTTCTTCACATTAGGACAGTCATTTCAGGAGATGGAACACAGCAGAGACAAGAAAGGGAGAGACAGAGAGGGGCAAGGGGTGTTGGTAAGAGAAGAAAGAGAATGGAAAGATGAGGGGGCAAAGAGTCTGTGATAGGCTGACAGAAGAAGATAGAAACACAGGTTAGGAAGAGTGAAAAAGTGAAGAGAGAGAGACAGGCTGTAAAGGAAGAGAAAGGCAGACAGCAGACAGAGACCCAGGCTGGAGAGAGGGTAAGACAGAAAATTAATGCACCAGAGCAAATACTTTGATGTTCTCTTTTTATCAAGTAATATCATCTCTGTAATTTGCCCACATTCCTTCACAAATGCCCGAGTTTATTTCTTATTCTAATTATTTCTCTGTATTTCAGCAATTTTCTACAACACATTTTGTGTAAACCTATTAAAGTTCAACTTATTTTTCCATAAATACTCCTGATCAGCCTTCAAACTCCATTTGTGGAGATTTATTTTTACTCCTATATGTAATGATCTACTTTTAGATCTCTTTCTTTTCAGAGATCAAGCATGTGCATCATCTGAAATTCTCATAAACTCTATTCACTATTTCGGTCACCCGAGAAAAAACTCAGTATTCCTACTGGGCCTTCAGGACTGATCAAAGTGGGCTGTGAATATCTACTGTGAATCAATATTAGGTATAGAAATTCAGGAGCACGTGCCAAAATAATGAGGTTTTCATTATCACTTCACAGACAATTCATAAACTAGAGTGGGGGGAGGGAATGAGTTTACTTTATTATATAGATTTTACACTATAAATAGTTACTCATATCTGGCAAATACAGTTCTGGCAGGGAGAAATGACAGGCATTAAAGAGCGCTAGAAGGAATATCAGCTCCCTCTATGGAGCATAACCAATAATTCAGAGTAAATATTATAGTGGATGAAATTTATTTTCTTTTTCTGTTTTCAAATTTCTTTGAAGAGCTTATAGATAATTACAGTTAAAGTCATGTTCTGCCCATCTAGCCTAGTAATAGTGATGGGTTTTTAGGCCTGAGACTTTTCTTCTTCTTTTTTCCACAGTAAACAGAGATATTGAGGAATTTGGTTGTGGTCTGGGTTTGTTTTTTTTTTTCCAAATATAATCTTATGATAATTTTTTAAACTATTTTAGTGTGCAAAACCGTATACTTGAGAAATATTTTAATCTACCAAGGTGACTAACCCGAAGCATGTCAGGAGAGACTACAGACCTTTGAGGCAAGGATCCAGAGTTGTCTTTGTAAATAGAGTTGCCAGCCTAGTGAGGGGTGCTTTAAAGCAGCTGGGGCTAGGAGGGTTAACCTGAACAGAAGAGGGGGAACAAGGGGCTGACAAATGGGGCATGACAGGGGATCTCTCTGGCATTTCCACTGTAAAAGCAGTGTGACTTGCAGCATATCACAAATGCTTTTACACTAATGCATGAAGCATGATGCAAGGGGAATTAGAAGTCTGTGAACATAGCATGGTGTTGATAATGACAAGGTTGTGGGTTTGATCTCTGTATGGGCCTTTCACTAAAGAGCTGGACTTGATGATTCTTGTGGGTGCCTTCCAGCTGAGAATATCCCATGATTCTGGGAAATCAGCAAGTGTGATACTGTAGTAGGTGTCTGCTATCACTTGATCAGGAAAAGGAGACAGATGAGATCTTATTTAGGCAGCTTGGGAAAGCTTCACCATCAAAGATTCTTGATGCATGACTTTAACCTCCTTGATGAGTGCTTAAACACAATATACACAACATGGGCTGAAGGCAACTTCTGATGCGTGTGGCCAATGACCTGATGGTGAAAAAATGTCCTGTTCAACCTTAAACTTCCAAACAAGGCTAAAAAAGTTACAGGTAAGGAGTTTGAGGGCATTCTTAGGCTGCAGCATACGAGGTCCCAAGAGGAATGAACAAGATAAAGAGCAGAATCACAATCCTGGACAGCAGAAAAACAGAATTTGAACTGTTCAGAGACCTGCTTGGAAGAATCCTGAAGGAAGTTGCCCTGGATGTTAAAGGAGCCTGGGAGGACTGTTTGAGAATTGCTTCCAGGAGGGCCTTTGGCCAAAAGTACATCCCAGCATCTCAGCCCTTTCTCTTCCTCCTTCTGGTATCCACACAGAAGGGGTAAGGATGGAAGGGACCACAGTGAGTCATCTGGTCCAACCTCCCTGCTCAAGGCTGAAGCACAGTTATCCTAGAGGACATTGAGCAGGATTCATTCCAAACAGTTCTTGAATATTTCCTGTGGGGAGGGAGACTCCCCAGCCCCTCTGGGAAGCCCAGTTCAATGCACGTTCTCCTGCACAGAAAGCAACTCCTTCCTCATATTCAAGCGGAACTTCTGTGCATCAGTTTCTGCCTGTCACCTCTTGTCCTATTGCTTGGCATCTCTCAGAAGAGCCTGACTCCATCCTCATGGCACCCTCCCTTCAGATACTTATAGACATTGATGAGATCCTCTCTCAGTCATCTTTTCTGGAGGCTGAACAGGCCCAGCTCCCTCAGCCTTTCCATCAAAAGAGAGATGCTCCAGTCCCTTACTCATCTTTGTTGCCCTCATCTGGACCCACTCCAGGAGTTTCATGTCTCTCTTGTACTGAGGAGCCCAAAACTGGGCACAGACTGAAGATGAGCATTTCTTGTGCTTAAGATCTGATAACTCTGTAGCTCTATGTAGAAACACAGATGAAAAAATACAATTTTCCCTACCATTTAAGTGAAAACAAGAACAAAGAAACAAGTTTCCTGTTGCTTCTATACACCAATAAGTGATAAACTATTTCTTGCTCCTTGTAATATAAAACCAGAAGAAAATGTTATCTCACCCCTAAAGACCATTTATATGTGAGGCAGGAAACAGCCTGGGGGTCAGCAACAAAATATTTTTAGGTAGCGGGTTTCAGCAGCTGGGGTGCCAGTATACCACCAGCTTCAACAGTGCTAAAAGTATTCATTTTATCTTCCTCTCAAGCAGTGAGAAACTCCTCTCTGAGGATGACTAGGAACAAGAGGAACTGTGACCAAAGAAGATACATATGCAACATGATCATGCAGAGGTGGGAAGAGAAAAGCCAAAGACTGGAGTTGAATTTGATCAAGAATGTGAGGGGCAACAAGATGGGATCATGCAAGTATATAAATGAAAGAAAGACAAAGACAAATGTGGGCTTGCCACTAGATGGAGCAGAGACCATGGTACAAAAGGAAAATGGCAAGGTGCACAAAGCCTCTCTTGCCTCAGCATTTACTGGTAAAACCCACATTCCGGAATCCTCAGATTTCTGATACCAGAAAGAAAAATTGAGCAGGGAAGACTCTAGGAAACAGACAAACTGGACACGCAGTAGTCTGTGAGACCTGACAGCCTGCTGAGATATTGAAAAACCACTCCTTGCTGTCTCTGGAGATGTTAGAGTTTCTGAAGATTGGCAGAGAAAAAATGTCAATCCTATCTTCAAGAAGTGAAGAAGAGAGAAGAAGAAGAGAGAAGTATGAGAAGGCCAGGCAGGATCAGTTCTCCTCAGACCATGGAAGGTGATGGAAACCATCTCTAGACACACAAAGGATAAAAAGGTGGTTAGGAGTAGTCTGACTTACAAAGCAGACTAGCAAGTTTACTTAGAACTGACTTACAAAGTGGAAGTCATATTTAACTAATCTGATAGGCTTCTCTAACAAGCTGGATGAGGGGTGGATGAAGGGAGCACAGTAAATATTGTTTATCTTGTCTTAGGCTGGCTTCTGACACAGTCTCCCACAACATTCTAAAAGAGAAACTAGAAAAAAAAAAACAACCAGGTTAAATAAGTGTGTACTGAAGAAGATTAAACTCTGGTCAAAGAGCTAGCCCAGAGGGTTGTGGACAAAGGCTATCTGGATGCTGTCACCAGTCATGTATCCTGTGGGGGTGTAGAATGCTGGGCCAATACTGTTCAATAACTTCATCACTGCTCCAGACAATTAGGTAGACTGCACCTGCATGAAGTTTGCAGAGCAGACAAAAGTATGAGAAGTAGCTAATACATCAGATGGCTTTGCTGCCGTTCAGAGGGACTTAGAGAGACTGGAGAAACGGGACAGCAAAACCCTCATGAAGCTCAACAGAGGGAAACGTGAGGTTCTGTATCAGACATAGAGCAACCCTGGGCACCTGGGCATGTGGAAGGAGGTGATTCTTCCACTCCTACTTAGCATTGGTGATGCCACACCTGCAGTACTGTATCCTCCTCTGGGCTGCACAGTATGAGAACGACATGGACATACTGAAAGAGTCCAAAAAAGGTCCAATAAGGCAATTCAGGAACTGGGTCGTGTGTCATGTGAGGGAAATTTGACAAGCTGGGACTGCTCAGCCTGGAGAAGAGAGGGTTTGAGGATCTTATCAATGTGAATAAATATCTGAGATATTTATTCATGAGAGATGACAGAGCAAAGCTCTATTCAGTGATGCTGGCAGGACAAAAGACAATGGACACAATTTAAAACACATTACATTCTACTGCACATAAGAGCATGATTTTTAGCTGTGAGGTGGCTCAACCACTAGGACAGGTTGTCCAGAAAAGTTTGGAATCTCAGGCCCTGAAGCTCTTCTGGACACAGTCCTGGAAAACCTGCTTCAACTGACATTGCTTAGGCAGAGGCGGAGGAGTGGAAGTGATGTGTGACAGCACAACAGCTCCTTGGACAGGTGTAGACTAGAGAAAGTGCACAGAATCTGCCAGCTTAGACTGTAATTTTGTAGAAAGGTGTTCTCCTGCTTGGACATAATAATTCTCCCAAAGTGAAAAGCAAAAGGGATAAAATCTACTAATGATCAGACAATTTGTGGTTAAATACTTGCCTGCTAATGCAGGGGTAAATTGGCCTGCATACAGCATAATGTAACTCCTCAAGGTTTGCCAAAATGTTCTGGGCAGCTCTGTGGTACATTGCTACAAATTGCCACCATTTCTTTTGCTTCTTGCTGGGGGTTATAAACTGTGCACAGCTAGTTTAGAGGAGTCACTTCCTTTTCACACACCCTGTTACTCAGATCTGACCTTTCATCTTCCAGAGATGTTTTGTTCTCATATAGCCTACAGCAGGCACTTGATTCCACAGTTCCCAGGTGACCAAAGAAATTTGTTTCTCACAGTTTTTCTTCAATAGCTGAGAGAGGTGACAAGGAGCTGAAGGAGTTTGTTTGCAGAGCTTGTGTCATGTTACTGCATCCTGTATTTAATGTACCTGCAAATGCACCAAGGGCAGGAAGGCAGGCAGATTAAGGTGGAATTCACCTGGGAAGTGTTTCCCGAATTTATTTAATGGCCACCGGGTGTCACTGCTACTCCGCCAGAGATGATTGCCGGGGCAGTAACCAGAATCGGTAATTCCAGTCTGGAAATTCAGCTGTGCTCATGTTGTCACTGTCAAAGAGAACAAGAAACAGACAGTTCAGGGACTTCTGCACCTGCTGAAAACAGATACTGCAGCATATTGGCGTGCAAAACACAGTCCCCACACAGTGATAAGGCCAGAAACATTTATTAGAAAAGCATCCATTTTTTATAATATTTTTACCATGAGATTAAAATAACATGCCTCTAGACAGCCAAGACAATAAATGATTCAAGCATCAGACCATTTCTTTCAAAACAAGCATTTTGTTATAGCTTATTGCAAGCTACTGTGTGTCTGTAATATTTTAGAAACTTTGTTACATCTTTTCTCCAGCACAGTGGAACAAGCTTCTTTTAACCAAGCAGTCTTTGCTCATCTATTACTAAGCCCCCTTTGTTTCCTCACCCTATATCCCCCTTTTTAATTTATTAAACCTTGTAAAGCCATTACAGTGTGTGTACGTGTTAGCATTACTTGCTTTGGATTTTGATTCATAAGCCATTGAATATAAGGAAAGATACATGGCAAATACAGCATGATCACCAAAAGAGCTACAGGTCCCATTATTGCTATGGCAACTACATGTTTAACCTAAGGTCCAAAATTGATACTTCCCAGCCTAGAAAACAAGCCAAAAGGATCCTATCACTGGTTTTTCTGCTGTTCTCCAGACACTTCCATCCATTTCTGGATACTTTTGTGAATGGATTCAGAATGGTCACTCAGTTTCACACAGCACATTCCCTCAATGTCTTCACATCTAAGTCTTTGGGCTAACATAATAAGTTTATTGCTGCTCTGTTTTCCAGTGTTTCATGATGTACAGAATCAACACCTGTTAACAATCCTGTTTAAGCATTACTAGTAGCACTACTCTCCTTTGAAGCCGACAACCTAGTTTATTAATTGCGTTCGAGGCTTGCCACAAGTACCAACAGAGGAAACTAAAGAACTAAAAAATCTTTCTGAAGAATTCCAGAATTTGGCCTCAGAGTACAGTCAGGGCTTAAAATGACTCAGCATCACCTTTATTTCACCTATGTCACAGTGTCCAGTTAGTTAGAGTTTCAAGACTGGGGTAAAACATGGTTAAATGACTGAAAGCACATGGACCTCCCACTGCTTTTCCTGGAATGCCTTTCCATGCTCTGTCACCACATAATAGAAACATTTTATCTGGCAGATTTATTGCATTGATTTTTGTGGTGACATGTGAGGGAGCAGTAAGACAACACCAGGTAGAGGCATTATGGTAAATGCCAGTGACACTTATATTGACTCCTGTGGTGTCTGTGTTTGGACTGTGAGTGTAATTGAGATAAAAACATAAAGGAGCTTTTGAGGCTGCAGGGAGAGAGCAGGGAAGTTACTTGCTTTTCTCATGCCTCCATCAGTATTGCCCATATACCATTTCCACAGACTGGTCAGCATTAGTCTGCCATGATCCCAAATACCACAATGATCTACGCTTACCTGGAGTTGTACAATCATGTGCAACTGTCTGATTGTATAATTTGTTCCATTAGTCCTCCAACATGATGCTAAGACATCATGGGAAAACGTTTTTTCCCTTGCTGTTTTGTTATCAAATCTGGAAATATTTAAGAAATTCAAAACAAATGTTACTTTTGTCCAGTTGTTCCTGAGATGTTATACCAAGGGCATCCCCCCTTTTTTCTTTAAGATACATATTCTTTAAAAGGGCATGTGTTCATTCCACAACAGCTTGATCTGTTGAGGAATGAGGTATACCAGTTAAGTGACATAAACCCCAACAATGAAAAAAGGTTTTCATTGGTTGTGAAACATATGCTGCACCATTACCAGTTTTCACTACTTTAAGGACTTTTAAAGTAGCAATAGTTTGCAACATGTGCTAATGACATCTCTTGCCTTTTTCTCATTATGAGCGAAGGCAACAAAGATTTGGAATATGTGCCAACTGATACATGCACATATTTTAAGGTGCTAAAAGAGGAAATGTGTGTAACATCCATCTGTCAAATTTCATTGGCATCTAATTTTTTTGGATTTGTACTTACTGTAGTAGATAAAGGTGTTAAGTTAAACAATCAGGGCAAGAATGAACTATTTGTTTACCTTGAAAAAAAGTAGGACTAAATTGTTTACTTAAAAGTTTTTGCATTCTGGTGATAAAAGTCATGTGACAACTTTGCTTGTGTAATTTGATTGGGAACTGTTGCCATCATCATCAGAGCATCAGCAGCTGCACTGCCTTCCACCGGAGGTCCAGGCAATGATGAGTGAGAGCTGAGATGCATAACATAAAAACAGAGAGATCTGCATCAAACAAAATCAAAGTAGATAACAATATGAAAGCATTTATGTTGTGTACTTCTTTTAGAAAGGAATGTTCTATTTGGTTTAAAATATCAACTACATACAAGGAGTTTGATATTAAGTGGACAGACTCATTTTTGAACAATGTAAAGGCCTCCACAGCAGTTGCTAATTCGACCAGCTGTGTTGATCCTGGCTGAAAAATCAGAGTTTTCCCAATTCCCTACTGAATCTTTCCAGGCAACAACTGCTTTCTGGGTTTTCTCAGAGCCATTGATGAAAACTGTTTTTACATCAGACAGGGGCTGTGACAATGCTAAAAATGTGGCTGTAAAGAAAGATCTTTTAAAGACTTCAAAAGTTTATTTTTGGGTAAAATATTAACAATGTTTCCCAAGAATTCTGCCAGGGCCATCTGTAAAGATAATGATTCTTAGAACATGTCCTGAAAAACATTTGCAGGCAAAGGAACATGAGTGTGAAAAAGACCTTCCGTTCTAGGGGTCTGACATCATTTTCATCCTGTGGAAGCAAGTCTAACAATCAAGTCATGCAATGTAGTTACTGTTTTTGAAAAGGTGTGAGGTGAAAATACCCACTCTATTATTCACAATTGTTGTGCATACACCAATGTGCTATTAGCACATATAGTTGGAATTCAGCCCAGATAAGAAAAAGCCTGAGTGGTAACTCTGCTTGTCATCTGGACACAAAAGAGGTCTGAATTTTATTCAGAGTTGCAATGCTTCATGGGCTTCTGCATGCAGCATGCAAGGAGAGGAGATATTAAACCTGCGCCTCCCTTAAGTAAATTAAACAAGAGTGACAGTTCCTCAGTGGAGATACCAAGGGTAGGTCTGAGCCAATTAATAGTTCCTAATAATTTTCCTAATAATAGCTCAAAATCATTTAGTGTTTTAATAGATCCACAGCACAATGGGCTGAGGAACAATTTTCCGTTCAAAAAATTAAAACCCTAGGGATTTCCATAGTGGGACAGTTCGAACCTTGTCTGCTGCAATACAAAGACCAAATTTATCAAGAGAGAACACAAAGGGGCAAAACAATTCTGCAGTACTACAGAGTGATCTGCTGCTAGCAGTATATCATCCCTACCATGATACAGCAAAACCTTTGAAAAGTGCTGTCACACCAGTTGTAAAGCACTCACTACCACAAACTGACATATTTTAGGACTGTGGTAACACAATCCAGTGATACCTTTGCATCGATTCACTGTTGTTCAAGAATGGTAATGAAAAACTAAACGAGGTGCAGCATCAGTGTGCAATGCAATTGTGAGAAAAGAAATCTTTTAAGGCAATGATTAACAATTTCCATGTTTCAGGGATCATTGCTGGATTAGGAATTCTGGGTTGCTGAGCGCCAATCAGGGCTATTAGTGCACTGATAGCCATATCTTGTAAGAGTCTCCAGTTGCTAGTCTTTTTTGGAATCACAAATATTGGGGTGTTCCACAGGCTTGTAGAAGGAACCATATTTGCCAGATCCAACCGTTCTTTGAGCAGTTTTTGTGCTTGTTGCAGCCACTCCCCCCGAGGGGCCATTGATCCACCCACAGAGGAGCATTAGTGTTCCATGTGAGTTCAAGTCTTGGCTGCACATCAGAGGCTGCTTTTAAAAATCTTTGTCAGTCCCCACTATGATGACAGACCTCTTCCCCACAGTGTGGCAGAGTAGAAAGTACAGGTGGTTTGAGCTGTGCTGGTTTCCCTTCTGGCCCATACACCATGAGCCCCTTAGCTGACTGCTGAGGCATCTGCTGACCTCCGATGGCTGTGACGATTGTTGATGGTGTTGACAAGGACCAGGTAGGAGGGCATTCACATTCACTGATGATGGTTTTATCAGCTCCGGTATCTATCAGTCCTGTAGAAGTCTTGCCATCTACAACACAGGTTAGAAAAAATTGTTGCACTGAAATAGGTTTAGCCCAGTAAATGTGAGGAGTGCCTGCGCTCCCAAAATCTCCAGTGCCCCTGTCAGCATTGACGGATGGCATCGATTCTGTACCTGGCAATAGGGGAAGTGGGATGAGTTGAACAATGCATGATCTTGCTGGAATAGTACAAGGTGGGTTACGAGTCAAAGCCATGATTTTTATTTCATCTGTAGAATCAGAGTCGATGATTCCTGGTAAAATAAAAAGTCCACTTTCAGATGATGATGATCTCCCAAGTAACACTGCATGACATTTAAAAGGAAGGGGTCCACTTAAACCTGTAGGTATAAGGTTGTAAGTGAACCAATGTGTCATTTATTGTGATTTTGGTGGAAACTGCTAAGTCCAAGCCAGCAACTGCCTGGGGTTCCCCTGATACAGCAGTATCTGTGGCTGGATCTTCTTTTTGTTGAGAGGTCCAGGTTCCCAAGCCTCTCTTTGACTTTCCCTGATTTGGCAGGGGTCTTCCATTTTGGTCAAATTTAGAACAGCATTGGCTATACCACTGATAGCTTTTTTTTGCATCTGGGGCATGGGCTGCTAGGTTTTTTTATTCCTTTGCTCACTCTTTGGGCACTGCTTTCTTACACAACCTTCCTCTCCACAGTGAAAGCATTAAATTGTTGCCCAAGCCACGCATAGCTGTTGAACCAAAGCAGTTGGCAACAAATCTGCTCTGAATTGTTCTGCAGCAATATGTGCACAGGTTTTGACAAAGTCAGTTATAGTAATATCAGGTTTGTTTCTGATCGGATCAATTGCCTTTTGACAGCCAGTATTGGCATTTTCACAGGCTAAGGATTTCAATAAAGCTTCTGCTGTAACTGGTAATTCAACTTGCCTGGTCATGGCTGTTTGCAAGCAATCAGTAAAGGTGATGTAAGGCTCTCAGAGTCCTTGCCTTATGGTGAAAAAGCCAGGCTCAGTCTTACTAACAGCCAGCACTCTTCTCAGAGCTTTCAAAACCAGCCCTCTCACTTGGTTAAATGTTTCTGGAGGCATTCTTAATTAATCCCTTGTAAATGCCTGAGGTTCCATCCCTGCCAGATGATCCCTTGTTATTTCAGCATTATAAGTGTTCATATTTGCCAGTGCCTGTTCTTGACATACATCTTAGTATTCAGAACACACACAACCAAATACTGTCCTGATGTCATAACCAATTTAAATAAAGCTTTCCAATCAGCAAGTAACATTATATAGCTTTCTGCAATAGATTCTCTAAGTTCCATCGTATGGGAAGATTGCAGACCATTTTCCACTCCTAGAGTTTTTTAACTCCTTAGCCATATCATATTTGCTCATGATAAGGATGCTTGTTGTGATAAATTAGAGGCATAGCAGTGAGCAGTTCAACATCCCCTTGATCGATCACTTGTTTTCAGCAAGTATCTAAAAAGTGTTTTGGCTCAGAGAACAGCAAAGCTTCATTATCAGTCACAGGGCAGAGGCTTTAATTGCTGTTTCAGTAGCTTTGTGTCACTAGATGGTGCTGCAGCCATAGCTTTCCTTGGCTGTGGCTTTACAGTAGGCTGTAAATCACAGTCTTTTAAACTTATGGGATCGCTCTCTAATTCCTCCTCATTAATTCCCTCCTTCATTTGCAAAACTACCAGATCATGACGTGAAAGTGGTGGTGTTGACTCAGAAGAAGTATCTGCCGACAGATCTACTGTGGGCTGATCCATTTCATCCAAATCATAAGATTATAATGCAAAATAAACAATTTGCCATGTAATAAATTCATCAGTATTAACCTCATGGTTCTCTGATTGATTGATGAGTCTTTAAAGAATCACCCACTCGCTTCCAGTTTTCAAGGTTAAATAAGTGCTTTACTTCATACTATAGAGAGTTAGCCTTCACCCACATAAGGAGTTGCATAAGCTCTTTTTCTTTAATTCTATAATCTTGCTCCCTTGTCATGCATAATAAACAGGTTCTATGAAGGGTTTCTAATTTACTTATATTATTTCCCATCCTATATATAAAAAAATATATACATTAGATAGATAGATAGGTAGATAGATAGATAGATAGATAGATAGATAGATAGATAGATAGATAGATAGATAGACAGACAGAGAGAGTTTTCAGAGTTTTGTTTGTTTGCTTTGTTTGTTTGTGGTTTTTTTGTTTATCTATAAAATTTAATTTTTTCCCCAACTGCTCACAAAGGGGACCTGCAATTGCTCCATAGCCTACAACAAGAAGGACATCCTCAACAATTCTCGAAATCCACCCTTTGGTTCAGTTGGGAACACAATGCAGGTCGAGCATAGTCTCAGAGAATTTGGGTCCCTGTTAAGCTGGGACCGTTCTGTGGCATATCAGCGCACAAAGCACAGTCCCCAGACAGTGATAAGGCCAGAAATATTTATTGTGAAGCGTACACTTTTTATAATATTTTTACCATCAGATGAAAATAACATGCCTCTAGACAGCCAATAGAATAAATTATTCAAGCATCAGACCATTTCTTTCAGAAGTTTTTTGTTATAGCTTATTGCAAAGGACTGAGGTTCTACCTGTTACATTTTAGAAACTTTGTTACATCTTTTCCCCGGCTTCTTTTATTTAATCAAGCAGCCTTTGTTCTTCTTTTACTAAGCCTCCTTTGTTTTCCTGCCCTACAAGATAAAAGGGCTGATACAGCTTGACGAGAAGTGAAGGTGAACTGGAAAGGAATAAGCCCTTCCAAGGAAAGAGAGCTCCTTATGAAGCAGGAACGGGCTAGAGCGCATTGGATTTCAAGGTGGGGTAAATGTTAACCCTAGTTTCGAGAATGGGGGTTTCAAGCAGGACATCAGCAGGAAAACTGGAAAGCCAGACACAGTGTAGGAGGCTGTAGCCTTGCTGTCAGCGCTGCTCAGTGCCTGTGTGCCCGCACCTCCCATCGCAGCACAGGCTGCGCTCTCTCACCCAGCCTGGAGCCATGCCCTTGCTCAGGCTGCACTCTTCCTCACAGGGACACAGCCTGTGTCTCCTCAAGCTGGATCTAGCCACTGTACCAGCCTGTCTAGGCCATGGAGCAAAAGGTCCAACTCGCTGCCCACAGCCCTGACATTTCAAGTGACTCTTGCTGAAGGGCTCACAAGGTGCATCTGACACAGTCAATCCACCATTCCTTGCCTATGACCTACCATCTTCTTTCAATATATCCCTCTTTAACTGTAAAATATCCCCTCCTTACGTCAAGTATGATAACAAGGGTTCCCAGAATCGTTCCGTATTCATGGGAATTAATGAGTGGCAGCATTCTAGAGATGCCCGCCGCTCAGACAAGAGCAATGCTCTGACAAATTGAGTACAATGGTATGCAGGGCAGCATCCTTGCAATCACAATTTTTATCTGTACCAAGCAGATCTCAAAATGGCATTCAGTTACAGTGAAGTGGTAGAATGGTGAGATGGTGAGATTCACCTCTGTGGTGAATGACCACAGGCCTGAACTCAAGCTGTTTCTGGACTCTGTGATGTGAGAAGCTAAAGGTGGCTGGCACTGACATGTCGAGCGCATTCTCTTTTCCTGACAACAGTTTAGTTCCACAGTTTGCAAACCTTATTTTGCAGACCAAAAGCCATGGAAGATCAGAGGTGACTACTGCACTAAATAACAAAGCATAAGGAGGTAGAAGAACCCAAAATATAAGCCTGGCATTCTTGATGGAACACATAGATCCAAATTGTCACCCAGTAGGAGCCAGCCTAGCTTCAGTTTCACAAGTTTGGGTCAGCTCAGCCTCTCACTAGAGTGTTTTATTTATCTACAGCCTCTGTCAGAATATGTTTGCCTTGCATAACTGAAGTACCTTGCTAAAACCTAGACCTTTGACACGTACTTCCATTAGAAATAGAAGGGATGTGGGGAGGAAGGTAACTCAATTTCCAAAGAATACATGAAATAAAAAATGTGCTAACCAAAATCACTCACATCAGCCAGCTCTTAAACCATATCTCTCTGTTTCTTCTTGCTTCAGCTCCCCCACCCTAATACACCTCCCAAGCCAGGACACCATGTTCCACCTTTCCCACAGCCTGGGCTGTGGGTCAGAATGTGTCCCTGTGTCTAGGGTGGATGACACTTTTGTTCCAGTCTCCTGACTCCATCAGGGAGGATGGCTGTCAGAAGGGTGGTGGCCAGAACTGCTTGAAGCCCAGTCCAGCCATTACGTGGTTTGTTAAAGGCCACAGTCCAAGTAATGTTCAGGGCAGGTCTTCAGGATGATGGGAGGATGAAGGTCTCTCTCTCTTTCATCCACCTCTTCTACAACAGCAGGAAACCCAAGGAAGGGGGGTGGTTCTGAACTGGCCTAAGCTGTCTGGTTTCTGTACCCACTTTGTCTTGGCACAGTTTTGTTGTGCCTCCCCAGAGCTGGTGAAAGCTGAACCTGCCTGCTTGTCTTGGCTGCAGAAATGAGGATTACTTGCTTGCTCTTTCCGGTTGCAAGCCAAATGAGACATCCTCAGACTCCGTGCGTCAAGGGAGGATTCTAACTCACAGAAATTGAGTGAGTCTTACTTTTCCTTCACTGTCAAGTGCCTTACACCTCTCCCAGTGTCCCACCAGCTGCTCTGTCACACCCAAGAATTTCTTTTCCACAGTTTAAAAGCTCATCTACAGACATTTCCTGTGGGTCCCCACCCCAGCTCTCTAATCCTGGTGTTGTTTAATGTTCTCTCTAATAGCTAACATTCAAATGGAACAGAAATACCTTTCCTCACCACAGAACTAAGATACACACACACATTCCCCTAAAACAACAACATTCATCTGTCTGCAACTGGTTTCACAAATGACGTGAATTTTTAAGAAAATCCCGAGTCCAGTTTGGAGAACAACTCTGCTTTCTCAAAAAAAAATTGAAAAAAAAAGAAAAAGCAAATAAAACAGACAACATTTGTCACAGCTGGCAGTGAAGAGAAAGTTTCTGAGACATTAGAATTAAGTGAGCTGAATGTCCTTTTTGAGCACTTCTCAAGAGTTTTTGAAAGGCTGAGGTGGGAGGAACTACAAGTTGTCAGCTGGGCAGGAAGTCAGCTTTCTCAAAACCAAGTTTCAACTTTATCAAAACCAAAAAATATCTTGACTCATGGCAACAAACCGAAAAGGACAAAAACAAATTTGCAAACTGTTCCATTTTGCTAGAATTACCTCTCAAAATATTTTAAGTTCAATTTATGCACCTTCCTAAAGCAAGGAGCAAAGAAATCTCTGAAAATGCTCCCTCTTCCTCTAGTTTACAATACAGAGGTTTGCTGACAGCAAATCCCCAGAAGTCCAGCAGTTCTCAGATAGAAACCACAGCAAACTGATGAACCCTCAACTTTCAAGGTCTTTGGCACCGAACAGGTTCCTTCTATCCCCTACCTGTCCCCATGGCATGGGTTGGTTTCTGTGCCCATGATGATAATGTGGCCCAAATGAGCACCACTCCCTCTAGACCACACCCCAACATCAGAAAGCCAGAGCAGCACTCAGGCACTTATGCAATTTCCCCATGCTTGCTCAACTGAAGTAGGCTTAAATCCCCTCTGACCACCACATCTCCAATGCCTTTCACCCATAGAGGAACATTTTGTGGGCAGTAAGCCCCATCTCTGGTGGTACCAGCAAGATCAAAAAAGACTGACACTGGGTTCAGACAGTGGCACAGTAAGAAACTCTCTTGTTGGACACATCACTGTTTTTTCCTTTCTCCTTGTGTAGGAACGTTCACATAGTATGCAGGCTTCCACAGGTCTGCTTCCCTACGGTCACTCTCTTATTTTCATTAGATAAGGAGGGGTTGATGGTCTTGATAAAGCCTAATATTTACACTGGGCTCTGGTAAACCAGTTGAGCCAGTTTAATTACAATGACAGCACAGTGCATGTGCTACTGCCTTACTCTCCGCACACACCTCCTGCTTTTATCTTTGTTAAGGCATCCACAAATTACTTGAGGCATTTTCTGCAACATTGAGTACAATTTCATGCCACCTCTGTCCTAAAAAAACCACCCCCAAATTTCAGTCACATTTCTGAAGTAAATCTATAATAGCAAATAGAGTTGTCGGCTGAGTAGGAGAAATAAACTGCAGGAAGCAAAGAAGGAATAAAGCATCACTGAAAATAAGACAAAGAAAAATAAAATCATTACCTGGTTTTGAACATATCTTCTTTTTTAAATATCAATATTTCATGGCAACTGTTTATTAAAAAAGTTTAGGGGACAGGAGAAAAGGAGATCTCTCTCAAAAAGGAGAACGGATGTTTTGAAAGAATCCCACTGCTCCATGCAAAAAGGGGAATAAGATAAAGTCCAATAAAAGTTCAGGGATTTCACTCTCTCAGGACCTGTCAAAAGACTTCAGGTGGTACCTACTGAGTAGGTTGAAATTGTCGTGACAAGATAACTGTCCATCAAAAGGTGAAATGAGCCTTGTCTGTTTTTCTCCGTGGTCTCTCACTGGTCCATCTGGATAAAAGCTGCTGTCCTGCCTACAAAGGTTAGCTTTTCTCTGGGCCTGTTCCAGATAAGCAAATATTTTCCCTTGCAACTTCTGCCTTGATTAGACATATGAGAAATATGGTGCTTTTCTTGGAAAAAAGGAGGAAAATAAATGCTTTTTGGCCAATACACAACCAGCTCAGTTTGTGTATCTGAAAATTATTCATGCATAAGAAGGTGTGGGCTATCAGCCACCATTCCCTGCTATTCACCACAGAACACCAACAGCAGACTCCCAATCAATCCCCTTCACAGCCTGAAGTCTGATGCCCACGCTGTGATGTTATCTCTGCTGGGTTTAATTTGATCTTCAGCCTTTGGACTTTTGTAATCACTAGAAGAAGCTTGCAAGCTCTAGCTTCAACATACAGGTGTCAAACATCAGAAAAAGCTCTGCTAGGGCCAAGTGGGACCATCCAGGACTCATGGTTGTCAGGATCACCCTCAAAAGATGATCCCAGTGTCACTTGAGAAGTACTACCCAGGCTCTACCAGCTTGACAGACCCATCATGTTTGCATCACTGCCATCATTGTCTAGCTTGCCTGCTTTCAGCTGAACAAGATAACCAATGACAGCCTCATTTTCTACATGAGTTGGAAATATGCTGTGTGCTACTGCATGATATTGTGAATGGATTTTGGCAAAGAAAAAGGAAATATTCATTGCTGTGGACACAGCATAGAAAGAAAGGAAGAAAGAAAAACCAAGCCTTGCTTGAGTGCTTCTTTCCTTACTCAAAAGACTTAGCCTTTCAGGGCTTAGAAATTAATTCTGTGGTAAGTGTGTCTTGCAACATGAGACACTTGTTGCAACCTTGCTGTTGTTCTAAGTGCAGTATGATGAAGTGTTCCACTGGACCTTCTTTTCTAGGAAAGCAGATGGATTTTCAGGGTACACTGTTATACTGACTCAGAGCTACAACAAAAAGAAAACCTTGGGAAATGCTTGACATTTTGTATTTCGTATTCATATATTCATCTCAAATTGAGATAAAAGACATCTTTTTGAAACCCAATTTATGTTTTTAGTTTCTATGAATTCTAAGCACTTTTCTACAACACTTTCAACTGAATTTGGTTAAATAAAACTGAGTCACATGCAAAAACACAGGATCAATTAGGATCAATTTTTATTTATATTTGGGGGTTTTTTCAACTAAACTTTATTGAAACTATTTCAATTTAGTGGATCATTTTACCTCCCTTAAAACTTTATTTCCCAGAGGGTATTACTCCAATGGAAATCTTCTATGAAGTTCTGCCCTGTGGTCTATCAGTAGAAAAAAAGGCCACCAAAGGTATCTCATTTCCTACCTAGTGAACATGGTGACATTTTGCTGGAAACCTAGGCAACCAAACATACCAATTTGATTTACAACAAAATGGATTTCTTAAGGTGCATGTGATTATAGTGGCTTTGGACCCAATCTTTGTTATTCATTGTTATAGCATCCAGTAAAACAATGACAGATTTCTGTTACAAGCTTTTGAAAAAATACACTGAGGCACTGGAGACATTAAAAAATCTCATTTATGTTTCAGTGGACTTGCCTGCAAATTTTTCACACACAATTACAAAACATTTTGGAGGGAATCCCACTTATCTTCCCGGGAACGGCTGGTTCCCACTCCCTCTAAACTGAGTTTAGAATGAATGAGGTTGTCACTGAAGCATGTAGTAGGAATGGAAGACTGAAGTAAATGCCAAAGAGCTTAATACTTCTTCTATAACACCACAAGTCTCTGCCTACCATCCCTACTACGTCTGCAACAACATAGCACCCGGGGGATGATAACAGAGGAATTGCAGGAATGAGACTCAGCTTAGAGGAACGGATTCCTCTCTCAGCCTGGGTGAAAATGAACGAGAGAAAGTTGACACTATTCTCCAATTCCCCTGCAGATAAATACCAAAGTCAATTCAGCTTTCTCTTCAGTGCTGGGACTGTGTCAGGTTTGGTTGTTTTTTACCACAGCCAAACAGGAATGTCTGCCTCATATATAAAAAGGAGTCCTCCGTGCAGAGTTGCTTGATTTGTGATTTATACACCTAACCTCTGAGGAACATTGTCTTCTGAGCAGATAACTCAGGCCACGCCAGAAGACTGGTGTGGAGTCTCAAATGCAGCTGTTACAGTTTGAAGACAGAGGATTCAATTAACTATACTCAAAAGTACTGTGGTTTTGCCTTAAGTCCCAGCTAGTGCAGTTACATTATCCGACTTCCTCCTTATTAATAAAAACATTAAGATTCTGGTCTTCAGAGTGGCAGAGAAAATCTTGAAAAATAGGGACACACAAAAGACTCAAACACAAAAAAAGACAGTAAGAAGGCAAAATACATTGATTTATGGTTTTAAGTAAATGCCTGCAGCTTTCCAACGTAAAAAACTAAAAAGACTTTTCAAAGCAAAGGATTTAACACTACTTCACAAAATCACCGATGCTTTCTGAACTCTTGGAGATTAGAGATACACAGTTTTGTCCAATTTCTTTAGTAGGAACTGAAAGTTAACTTCCACCAGGAAACTCTGTAAGCTGACTCTCAGTTTATAGATAAAGGTTTCTAGCCAAATTTTGGGATACCCTTTGAACAGAACATGATAATAAAACACAGTTCAAATGCCCTTTTTGGAATGTTAGAAAAGTTTTCCTCCTCTCAATGACAGACTACAACAGACCCATTCACAAACTCTGAGCAATACAGTATTTTGTGGCACACGCTCTCTGGGTTAATACCAGTAGTGAATGTTCTTGGGACATCTGACACACAAACCAAAACACTAAAGGATCATAAGCTACACTGAAACTCCTGAGCTAAAATGCACCAGGCCTGTCAGAAGGTAAAAAAACTGTCAAGATAAGATTCCTATTAGACTTGAAGAAATGGGAATTTGGGAGAATGCTGTTACTGACAGAGTACTTCGGGTTACAAAGATGAGCTGTTAAGCAAGCACTTGCAAGAGTGCCTTCTGAGATTGTCAGAAGACTGCATCTCCTGCAGAATTTCCACTGCAGGAGCAAGGAGCACTTCTTGAAGGAATACCAAGGTGCTTGCTGCACTTTTTCTTAGATATGGCAATAACAATGGAACCTTTTGACACTGCCTCCTTTGTCATGCTTCTCATTCCTTCAATCCACCAGACCATTCCCCCCTCTGGAACAATCACAATGAGCTGAGTCAGCCTGGTTCACCTAAAAATAAAAAGCCCAATGTTGTACACATCTATTTTCCCTGAACAATTCCTGGTTGCTAAATGTGAAATTGTAACAGGGCTTAGTCAGATTTGACTATGGGAAGAGGAAAGTCCCACGGGTGTATCCTTGCCCTGTAATAATGTATAATTTTTTCAGACACTGTCAACCACTGGAATTTTTTCTGACCTCCCACTCTCTCACTAGGTAGCTTAGTGTCTTGAACAGAAAATCATATGAAATAACTGCATAAGTTTGGTTGGGTTAATTACACGGTTCTTTTCATTGTTGAGAGACAGCTTTTTATATCACATCACCATCCCTGAATTTACAGAGACTAGAACATAGTTCACAAGGCACACATAGATTTGCCATGTTAGGCAGGATTTTAACAGCTGTTCCCAGAAGGACCTTGTGAATGTTTCCTTAAGCCCCATCTGAAAAGTCAAATGAAACAAAAATATCTGACTTTTTTTTTCCCTTCCTGAGAAAGGAAAAAAAATAGTTTGTTCAAATGCAAATATATATGGTCTGCAAGAAAGAAGTTTTTGTTTTTCTTCCAAGACGTTAAAAAAAAAAAAACCAAACATTTTCAGGACTCATTGCTTTAGTTCAGCTGAATATTTAACTAACAAAAAAGGAGAGGCATGCTGTGCTTTTGACTGTGCTTTGTCTCAGAAGAAAACTCTTAATGGGAATTGGCTGGTCAGCAAGACAGAAATTTTTATTTGGTCTGTGAGGTGTTGGTCAACATAAAATGGAAACATCTATCAGCTTGGCTGGTATATCAAAATAAAAATCCCTGTTGAGTTTTGAGGATGACTAGTCATTTCACTATGAAATACTCCATTTCTAGTGAAGTTCACCAATCCCAGGTCAGCTGTGGGGGGCTGAATACAAGTCTGCAAGGTAGAATTAAATTTCTTGCTCTGGAATCATGATTCCAACCTGCTAATTCCCAGAAATACTATGGGAATCTCAAAGGACCTGTAGTGACTACGGTGAGAATACAAGTTTGAAAAGAGAGTCTGAATAAAAAATCTCATTAAATGGCAAACCAACCATACAGGAATAGAAGGAATAGATGAAAAGAGAAAATACATGCACTGGAGCTTTAATGATATAGCCTCAGCTAGCTCTGAATACCTTACCAAGATGTGATGCAGCCAACGTGGCAAAACAAGAAACATTCAGCATTTCTGCCTTTAGACAGGACATGCCAACCTTAATGTTCTGCAGGCAGAGCCAGCCTGCTGATGCATATGACCCTTATCTCTGCTCTGCTTGGCATGAGAGAGGAGCTGCTGTCCTGCTAACCCCAGCACAGGTACAGGATGTGAGAGGGAACTGCTGCCTGCAGGTTGGCACAGCTGTGGCTCTGCTGTCTGCGTAACACGGCACTGGCACTGCCTCATCTCTCTGTACAGACAGGAAGGAGAGGACAGAGAGCCAGGTTCTGGTCCAGAAACTACAGTTAAACTTTAACACAAATATTTGCACAGAAATAATGACCTATAAAGATCAGATAAGTCTGTCTTGCATAGAAAAATTTCGTGAGTGACTTGAGAAAGACCTTCTAGTCGCCTTGTTTAAAACAGATGGTGTTCTCAGAACTACTGCAACACGTTTATTTTATACTAAAGGAGTTCAGTAATTGACTGCTCTGAGGTGAAGGACGGCAGAGTGGAAAGATTCCTACAGTCACAGTAGTCCCAAGAGCGGAACACTGCTCAGAGGCAGGAATGGATGTGCAAAACATAGCATTTTGGAACCCTTTCACACTCTTTCTAAACAACTGACTATTGTCCATACGGCCTCCTGCCAATGTCCATATGCTATTTCATTCTCTTCTCTCCACCTCACATCTGGCATATCCCAATGACAGTAGCACTAATACTGAATATGATTGCTGTCTGAGAGGAACAGGGCCCTGAATTTCCTGTCTGTACCCTGCACCACAGGACTCCATCATCATCATCATCTTCAGAAATACAGAATATAGTAATATAGTAAATATATATATAATATGTAATATGTAATATAGTAAAACACAGACAGGAAAACAAATGCAGTTCTGCACTTACAAGTGGGATCAACTAATCCATGCAAAAAATGTAGAGATAAAGAAACATCTGAGAATATCAGGAAAAACAATTTTTTGGAGGAGAAAACCATTTTTTGCCTTGATGTATTACAGTTTTAGCGTGTGCTAAGACTGCATATGTCTCCACAGGCTTAGATGGAGATTTTTGCATGAAGCACTCTGCTTTCTTAGAAGGTGGAGTGGCAGTTCCTGTTTGCAAATCTAAGTTACTTATGAGTGCTGAATTTATCACTTACATATACAGTTCCATCACCACTTTGCTGATTAACTGGAAACAGAAGAAAGGTACTGAAGAAAGAACACCTAGCCCATAAGTTCCAAGCACACATTGTTTCACACTGAAGTGCCCTCCAAGCCTTGAAGTAGTATCACTGAAGTTTTCCTGTTACGTGTTTCTTGCAGCTGGAGTTGGAACAAAATCTTGGACTGGCAGATGAAAGGAGCAGTGGTAAAGTGCTTGGGTTAGTCACCTCTCAGCATGCAAGCCCCATAACAAGCTGCTTCTCACAGCAGGCTAGGCTGTGAGTCTCACCATTCTGTCAATGAATTGTACACCTGGAATACATGATGCCTTTTCCGTATCAGAGGGGTATACACCAGAGATCCAAAGGTCCAGCACACGGATTCCAATTTTGTCGTGAAGGTTAGCATTTGCTTCAGTCAGGACTGGAACATATGGGCAGGAAATGAGGATTACTCACCCAGGAATGCAAAGAGACTAGGATCACAGAAATGCCAATCCCGGTCAGATTGACTTTTGGCTTTTTAAATTATTTTGAGTCTTTTTAGGTCCTACCTTTTCCCTTACCTTCAGAGAAAATTTCTCAGATCCCAGGCCCAAGAGCTATAAATTCATTTTGACACTTTCTTAAAGTCCAAATTCAGATCAAGCACCATGGGACTGGCATTTAGACCTCTAGCACAGACAATGCTTCCATGCTTCTTGGCACCTCTCCTTGGCTGGAAGACAACTCACCTAACCCAACCCAAATTCCTCAAATGTGAAAGACTCAGCTTGATTGAGGTAAAGCCGACTACAGCTTCCCCTGATACCTGGCTTTCAGTCCATAACCTGTCCTCTGATCTGCTCACGTTGATGTGTCACCATACCCATGTTGGTTTCAAAGGCTGTCCTCATCGCAGGGAGACCCAGAGGCAGAGGTTAACTCGTTCAGGAAGACTGCATTGGCCTGCACTGATCTGTGCTCAGCCGTGTCGAGAAGGAGATACCCAATTTAAAGGGGTCTGGGCTTTCTCTACTTGAAGTAATTTCTTTCTGGTTCCTTCACTGCTGCTGTAGATGAATTCTGGACACCTGTCTACCGCTCTCCTGAGTGCTTGCACACATAGCTTTGCCTTGACTTCTTCCATCCTAGCACAGTTTACTTGGCAAGACCTGAATAAATCACACCATGAAGCTTCAGAGAGATACCCCAATGACCCACACTAGTATGTCCCCTGCTGATTTGCACCAGTTGTAGTCCACAAAATCAGTTGTTTTGACTAGTTCAGAATATTTCATTGTGACAGGGAAGTCCCCACCTCAAGTTATCAAACAGCATTTCTCAGTGCAATCTTTTCTGCCAAAGGGCATGTCAAAGTGCCCGTGGCCTTCCTCACTGTCTCTAAACTTTGCTGATTAAGAAATCACTGAAGGACTCCCTTGCTCTTGCAAATGTAGGCATGCAGACTCCCAAGATACAGCACAGATTTTGATAGTTGCTTAGGTCATAGGGTCCTCACAGTCTCAGGATATTCACTTTCCAAAAAAGAACAAAGCACAAATGAACTAAAGGAGAGCAGTGGAAAGTGGAGAGAGAGAGGAGAGAGTCCCAGATACTTTATTTTTATTTTATAACTCACTAAAATGACAATGGAAGATTTTGATGCCATGTATTTCAGATTTTCTTACTTTGATCTGCTCCCTCCTGAATGTTTGAGGCATGCTCTGTAAGCTATTTTTGACTCATTCTTATCTGTATTTTCAAGAAGGGAAAGACTGGTCTATGCCAGGTATAATATGCCACAGATTTTAGCTAAATACTGGCAATCTTGAGTTGTGTAGTTCTGTGGCATACCTCTGTGTGTACTCACATATGTACTACAGCTTTCCTTCCCTGACAGCAGACTTTTACCACGCAGCTTATTCTCTGCTGCTCCTTCACTGAAAGAACTGTGTGCTCTTGAGTTCTGCAGCTTAAACAGAGACCTAGGAAAACCCAGTCACACACTGGGAGCAAAAGCACAAACAGATATTTTAATTCCAGATAAAATTCCAAATAGACATGATTTTATTTAGACTGGCTGCAGAACACTCTGCAACAGTTTGCCAAGCAGAGTACTCCTGTGGGACTCCATGCTCCAGAGGGTGGAGTTGTGGCTTGGAGTGAGAACTGTACCTCTTTGTTAAAACAACTGTGTGTCCTAAAGGGAACAAGGAAGCAGAGGACATGCTGCTCACCACGCTCTGCCCCCTGCTGTACCATGATGTGGCACCCCTGGAAGTCCTCTGACACAAAAGAAGGGGCAAGAGCCCACACTGGTGGTGGCAAGTCCCAAAGTGTGGGCAGGCAGGTTTGAAGGTTTCTAATACTTTCCCTGACTTCAGCCAGGGATGTAGTTGAGAATGATTGCACTCTTAGCTTCTTAACAGCCTCAGAAATGATGTTTCAGGACATCACTCCTGTTCCAGGAAAAAACTGGACACTACACAATCAGCTTCTTAAAACCACTGAGGTCCACATATGAGTGGAGAAAGGTGTTGGTGAGTTGGATCCCAGTTGGCTAGATACTGGAGGGAAAGGGAGTTCTGAATCTTATCCTCTTCCAATGCATATTCAAAATTCCCAGTGGTGTCTTCGTATATTTAAAGTGCCGAAGTACCTTTAAAAAGTTGACCTTCCTCAATTAAAATCCAGAAAGCTCTGCCGGCAAAAAGTGGCTTTCAAACTAGGCTGAGAAGAATCCAGCTAGGCCTTTTGCAATTTTCAGCACCTCTGACTTTCTTTATTGTACATAACTTCCTCAAACAAAATCTCTTTTGGCCTGCAATTTTGAAGTCTGCTCTCTCAGAGGTGAATTATTTTCCTGATTTATGAAGAATTTCAGTTTGGCTTTTTGGGGGTAACTGATGTAGAACACTCAGAACAGAACATTTTCAAAAACCCTTCAGATACCAGCAAGCCGATATACAGACAATTGCCACACATATGAAGCACTAAAACTTTCAATTGGTTTAATGGTAGGAATTTTTTTAACTTCTGCACTCTACATATGCTTTCCTGTGCTTTCTAGAAGCATGCATGACATTTATGAAGATGGATAACCCAAAGCACTGGGAAAAGATTCTGCTTTGAAGGCTTAAGGGGAATTTACCTTAAGACTCTCTGTGCAGAGGGTCTGTACAGCAGTCACTGCAGAATTTGTGAAAGAGATATCACTTGTACACTACAACTTCATTTCCTAAACTCCCCCTCCATAGTAGGTTACTGGCCTCACCCAAACAAAGGAATCTGCTAAGGTCCTCACTTGGAGTAAAACCCCAATTAAAACAAAATATAAGCTAGAATGTCCTTCAGAGCCTTCCTGTCTCTCTTTTGCTCTTGGAGTAAAAATGTATGGCACATTGACTCACAGAACAGGAGAACTGCACTGATGCCAAAGCATTTTGCTGGTAGAGAGCATCTCATAATTTGGATGATCAAAGTGCTGGAACAAGTGGTTTACCTGTTTGTTTTTTAGTTTACCAGATGAATAAGGGATCTCCCTTATTCAACAGGTAAACTAAAAAAAATACTAGCCTCAGTATGTAAGCAGGGTTTGTATTTTCTTTGCAGCAGACTGCCAGCTGCACAGTCATTACAAATACATTTGCCAAGAACAAAAAGTCCTGCTCTGTCCCCTGTTCATCTCAAAGTATGAACTCACCTTCAGGGCTGCTCTCACACAGTACAATCTGTGCTGCTCCTCTTGCATTTAGCAAGAACAGTAAGTTGCAAGAATATGGCTCTCTCTTTTTGCCTTCCAAGGAAAACTTGCTTAATAAATACTCCTTTGAGTGTGGTTCTATATATTCCCTTCTGTGTGATGCCCACAAATATTTCTACTTTATCCTTTATATATAGGAAATCTGCATAATTTACATCTTGTTTTCCTACCTCTGGATTTTCAATGATCTGTGGCAGTTGTGAATCCAGCACATTTCAGATCCTCATTTAAACTCTCATGCCAGAATTTGGCCTTTTGGTTTCAGGACAGTAAAAAATGGTCACATAAGCAAGGATGTCCTGTCAATCATAGTCTTCACTAGGAAAAAAAGACAAATCAAACAGAGATCTATATTCCTTCAAGAGAAGAACCCAGCAAAATAGTATCTGCAGCAACTTTCTGTGATAATTTATCTTTCAGTCAGAAACAGGCAGGATGAGATTGCTCATGATCTGGGATGGAAAACTAGCATGACTGTAGGCAGCAGTAGTACAATCCTGGAAATGTTCTCTCATTGGTAAAGGGGTTTTTTCTTGCTACCCCAAATGCCAACCTGACTCTAAGCCCAGATTCTCAGCTGAAGGACAGCAGTGACCAAC
Organism: Fringilla coelebs; assembly: GCF_963513975.1. Classification (NCBI taxonomy): domain Eukaryota; kingdom Metazoa; phylum Chordata; class Aves; order Passeriformes; family Fringillidae; genus Fringilla; species Fringilla coelebs. The sequence goes on along the minus strand of NC_140031.1, from coordinate 63,989,959 downwards.
CCTCATTTCAACTCTTCTGTCAAAGTCTCCTGATGCAGACCTCTCTGAAAACATAAAGTCCCAAATCCCAAGCACTTGGCTCAGGGCCACCCAGGCTGTATTCTCCACTTCTGGAGTATCAAGCAGGAAGGTTCAGATCTGTAAGGGTACTCAGGCTCCCAGACACTTGCTACCTTGATACTTGAGGTCATATATTTTAAAGTGTCCCTTGCCACCACAAATCTAAGCACATATCTGGTCTGACAAAGATACAAAACTGGAAAACAGTAGAATCAAAAAATTACACACACACCCCCCCCCCCCCCCCAAACAGGGAAAAAAAAAAAACTGTAAAAAGTTCATTCCTGGGAAAAAAAATACAGGAATGTCTGTAATGCATCATTTCATGCACCAAACAAGCCAACACCTTTAGGACAAATATACTCTTCCTCTTCAACAGGATCCACATCCTGCTTCTGCCCATCCACAGGTACAACACTGAATGGAACATGTTTGCTCTATGTAGAAGTTACTGCCAAGACACTAAGGAGTAACTCAGGCATTTAAACACAGGCATCTGATGTAATTCAGAGACCATTAAGCAACCCTCAGTTACCAGTACACAACCTGTAGGAACTTTTATGTCTTCAGTATTTCATGACGTCTATCACAGACATAGAGTTTGAGGTAGAATGACTGAGGTGGACATAGAATGGCTGAGGTTGGAAGCAATCTCTGGAGTTCATCTAGTCCAACCACCTTGCTGAAACAAGGCCACTTCATGCTGGTTGCCAGAACTATGCCCAGATGACCTCTGAAGATCCCCAAGTCAGGAGAATTCACTCACTGTGTGTGTGTTGATCACTCACACAGTAAAAAAGTCTTACCTGATGTTCAGAGGGAAATTCATGCATTTGAGTTTGTGCCCCTTGTCTGTCACTGGGCATCACCAAAAAAAGTCAGGCTCCTTTTTGCTCTCCTTTCAGATTTTGGAACACACTGATGAGATTTCCCCTTGAGCCTTCTCTGAGAAAGTAAACCAGCTCTCTTGGACTTTCTTCATATGAAAGATGCCGGAGCCCTTCTAGACTCTCCCAGCAGCTCTGTACCTCTGCTGTACTGGGAAGCACAGAGCTCATCACAGCACTCCAGGTGTGACCTTACCAGTACTGAATAGAGGAGAAATATCACTCTCTCAGCCTGCTGGTAACACTCTTCCCAATGTACCTCAGGATACTGTTCAACTGCATTGGCACAAGGGCATGTTGATGGCTCTTGTTCAACTTGCTGCCCACCAGGACTTCAGGTCCTTTCCCACAAAGTTGTTTTGGCCAATTGACCTCCAACAAATACCAGATGCAGGACTTTGCACTTCCCTTGGCTGAACTGTATGATGTCAAACTGCCAGTAAAGAGCAGAACCATCCTCTGGTGCATCAGCCACTCCTCCCAGTTTGGTGTCATCAGTGAACTTGCTGTGGGTCACTCTGTTCCATCATCCAGATCATTAATGAAGGTGTTTAAAGAGTGTTGGACCCAGTATCGACCCCCGGGGTGCACCACCAGTTATTGGCCTCAAACTTCATGCCATTGAACACTACCCTCTGAATGGCCCAGCCATTCAACCAGTTTTCAATTCACCACACTGTCTGCTCATCAAATCCATGTGACAGCAGTTTATCCATGAATTTTATGGGAGTATCCAAAGCCTTACTGAAGTCATGGTAGGCAGTATCTACTGCTATCCCCTCTTATACCAAATGAGTAATTTCATCATTGAAGGTTATTGACTTCATTAAGCAGGACGTCCACTTTGTATATCCATGCTGACTAATCCAAATCACCTTCTTTCCAGGAATAAATAATTTCCAGAAAGTTGTTTTACCATCTTGTCATGAGACAGAGAACCACAGAAAGGGTTGAAAGGGACACTAAGTATCATTTATTTCCAACCTCCTTGCCATGGGCAGGGACAATTTCCACTAGACCAGGTTGCTCAGAGCACAATCCAGCATGGCCTGGAACATGCCCAGGGACTGGGCATCAAGAGATTCTTTGGGCAACCTATTCCAATGCCTCACCACTCTGACAGTAAAGAATTTGTTCCTAACATGTAATCTAGACCTACTCTGTAACAATTTGAAGTCTCTTGTCCTATCGTTACATGCCCTTGTGAGAAGTCCCTTTCTGAGTTTTAGGTTCCCTTCACGTACTGAAAGGCCACAGTTAGGTCATCCCAAAGCCTTCTCTTTTCCAGACTGAACAATCCCAGTTCTCTCAGCCTTTCATCACAGGAGAGGTGCTCCATCCCTCTGATCATCTTGGTGTCTCTCCTCTGGACTCACTCCAGCAGTTCCATGTCCTCCCTGTGCTGGGAGCCCAGAGCTGGATGCAGGGTTCCAGGTGGGCTCTCAGCAGAGCAGAGCAGAGGGGCAGAATCCCCTCCCTGCCCTGCTGCCCACGCTGCTCTGGATGCAGCCCAGGACATGTTTGGCTTTCTGGGCTGGCAGTGCCCATGGCTGGGTCATGTCCAGCCTCTCACCCAGCAGCCCCAAGTCCTTCTCACAGGGCTGCTCTCCACCTGCTCATGCCCAGCCTGTCCCCTGATACTGGGGGCTGTCCTGACCCAGGTGCAGCACCTTGAACTTGGCCTTGTTAAAACTCATGAGATTCCTATGGGCCTACTTTTCAGCCTTGTCCAGGCTCCTCCGGATGACATCCCATCCTTTTAGGAGTGTCAACACCACCACTCAGCTTGGTGTCATCAGCAAGTTTGCTGAGGGTGCACTTCATCCCTCCTACTAATGAGTCAGGACGGGGGGGACTGACCTGTAGTTGCCTGAATATACTTTCTTGTCCTTCTTGAAGACAAGAAAGACAGGAGTGACATTCTTTTTCCTTCAGGTCTCAGGAACCTCTCCCAGTCACTTTGATCAGTCTAAGAGAATTCAGAGTGGCCTCACAATTATATCTGCCAGCTCCCTCTGCACTCATGGGTACACACCATCAGGGCCCACGGCACTAGCTATTAATTTAGTTAAGCATTCCCTAATTTGAATCTCTTCCAACAAAAAGCGTATTAAATCCTCCTCCCTTCAGATGTCGCCCCCTCTCACTGACATTTAAACAAATTAATTCCTGCAGTGCTTGACAAGCAAGCAGTCATTTTGTGACCAAACTACTCCTTGTAAACTATGAGGAAGCCATTGTTTATTGATACAGACCAAGGCAGGTAAGCTTCAGAGGTGTCTTCTAAGGGTTGGCAATGCATGAATGGTGTCTTCAGTCTTCTGTGTCAAATTCTGAGCTCCTTGGTTTGGTATTTGGCACCCAAGTAAGATAGTTTTTATTGTTCCCAAATGCTGGGAATTGAACAAATACACTAGCATCAATAACTCAATTAAACAGCAATAGGAGAATAGAAAGAGTTGTTTCTTGTGTATGCCTGTGTTTACTCAGCATGACACTTTCCAGATAGGGCTGGGACAAGGCTTATCCCTAACTGAGATGACCATTCTTTAGAGAAGAGATCCATGTGTGCACATGGATCACTGCTGTTTTCAGAAGGGAGTGTGTTTTTTCTCTTGTCTATCTGCTACTAACCACAAACCTCTATATTGTGATCCTTAGCTGTCCTCTCCCGCTCAGATCATTTAAGCTGTAGAAGAAAATCTTGTTTCCTCTGCTCTGACCAAACACAGAGGGTAAGCAGTTGTCAGGGTTATACCAGAACAGCTAAATCTTCCCAGAGCAGCTTTCAAGCCTAGACATATGATGACACAACTCAGAGTGGGAACAGAAGCACTCAGTGCCTCTCACTGCTCTGTCAGGGAAGACATGACAGGCAGCTCTGAGAACATCAGCCAGAGCTCTCTCATGCTCTGACACCTGACAACAGTGCATCCTTCATCAACAGCCAGCTCTGTGAAGAACCAGGCTTTACGGGAAAGTGCTGAATCTTGACTGGTTCCCCTGGTACACCTCATCACAGCCCTGAGGTAGATGGCAGGTAAAGGTATTTTCCCAACATTTGGTTAAGGACAGAGACTATCTAAGGACCATCCTAAGGCAGGTATGTTCTGTCCAAAATAAGCAAGTGCTCTTTTCTGTCAAAAGTCAGATCTGACTTGGCCTAACAGTCCCATGGATCTGTTTTCTTAATTAAATCTCATGACTCCTGCATAATGGTCACAGGCCTCCTTAGAAAATTCTAAGATCCACATGACTTTACTGGAGCTATTCACTCACCTTCCTCAAAATATTTGTTGCTCTCATTTCTCTTCTGAAGCACCAAAACAAGCATCAAAGTAACCAAGGGATCTGAAATCTTCACAGGTAAAAACCTAAAGTAAAATGTGACCTTCTTTACATACACGACACCAGACTGGCCTTTCTTTTTTTCTAGGGAAACACTCCATACCATCTCAGAGGAATCCTTACTTCAGCTTGCTTCCATACATACTTAGCTATATAAATCTAGTGCTTCCAGACTCCTGCTTCAATAAAATGTAGCAGAGATTGCAGTTTATTTCTGCCTGAACAGTCAGAAGATGATCGCCCAACAAATACTTCACTGGACTCCATCTGTGGAGGATCCTTCAGAGCTTGAAGCTTTTGAAATTAGAAAAGCAGAGGTAAATGTTTTCCTCTAACACCACATAGCTTGTGTAATAAACCTTTACTCTGAGAACCTTACTACATACAGCCACATTATTGGGATAGAGCAGAGGACTTAGCCAAAAACTGGCTAAGGAGTAAGATCTGAATTCATTGAGTGTTGTAACAGGCAGTGAACATGTAACAAATGTGATATTGCTACTGCTAGCAGAAAGATGCTATTATACTGGGGAGGCTACTGGTTTTATTTTAATGAGTTGTGTTCAACTAAATATATTAACCATCGACCATACTGTATGTTACTAGCTATAGAAACTCTAGGGCTTTTACCCCTTTTAATACACTTGGACTTTTCTGAAGTACTGGTCTTTTTGTTAAATATCAGTAAGGTCTTTTCATCATCATCTGTTTGAATCTGTGTAAAATACTGGGTCTTACTAAGTCTGCAAATCTGGGGATTTTCTACACAGAGCTTTTCCATTCACCTCCCTCTTGACGCAGAGTCCCTGCTGTTGTGGGTCCAGGATCCACATTCCACTTCTTTCAGACAGTCTGGTCAGGCACTCATGCAGCAGATGAAAAGGGCAGGGGAAAGCCTCAGCTCGTCTGCCTCATCCACAGTCCCTCATGGCAGTGGCTGGTAGAAATCACCTTTATTTCTGTCATTCTGGAAGTTTAGACCTTCCTTTCTCCTTCAGCCCCTTTACTGTGCCAATTGTTGTACTGAATTCCTCCAGTATTTGTGGCGACATTTTCAGCAGAGCCTGCATGAACTATTTAACAGTAGTCTGCTCTTAGTGGACGTTCTTCACATGCTTTTTTACAGGAACAGCCTGGAGGCAAATGAAGGAGGGTAGAGCAAGAAAATGTAGCAAAGCAAGGTTAATTGTTTAATCAGAGATTACTTGAAAAGTTCCTTCTGTCCCTCCTTGCCCTAAAGCAGAGAGAAGTAAGCAAATCCTAGAAGGGGTCAGAGGACTTAACATTTACTCTTAGCTTCCTGCAACACCACCTCAGTGCTCTGAATGTCCACAAAGGAGCAGAAAAAAACTTCTACAAATAATCCATGTCCACACTTCAGCTTCCTCCATATCTAATACCTCATCACTTGGGCAGGGCATAAGACTCCAGACTGTATAAACTGCCAAGAGATCAAACCTGCAAGATGTTGAAAGCCCAGGCAATACTAGCAGGAAAAGGGTGATACTACCTCTCTTTCAATAGGAAAGGTAAGTGAAGATGTGTGGAAAACAGGCATGGCTGTGTGAAGTCATACGCATATGTCTTATGTATGACTATAATCATTTTAATATGACACACAACTTTACAAAGACAAAGCCTTTTTTATTCCCCTTGCACTATCACACAGCCAGGCTGCCGTCAGCAACGTGTCAGCTGCCCTAGCTGGCCAGCAGAAGGCAATCCAAGTTCCCTCTGCAGCTCCCTCTTCCTCAGAACACCCTGTTCAATGGGGTTATTGCTATTTGCAAGTCACTGGTCTCATCAAAGCAGGGGAAGAGAGGGAGAAATTTAAACTTCTGCCAAATTGATAAAAATTGACCAATATGTTATTTAAAATGCAATGTTTCTTTTAGACTGTAGACAGAATTGACATTGGGCAACAGCATTTTACCAAGACTTGTTCCTTAGAGGAGAAGCCAGAAGACAAGATAAGCCAGGCGCTTGAAGGTCTGGTTTTGTGTGAGAAGGCAGGCGCTCTGGTCCAAGTAGCTTGCACAACCTCAGGTGTCTCACAAGCCTGCTGAAGATTAAAGAGAACACAACCCTCTCCATTTGTCTTGTGTGCAGACAAGGAGTGGTGGACTGCCATGGTTTAACCCCAGCTGGCAATGAAACACCACACAGCTGCTCATTCAGTCCACCCTCTCATCAGGAAGGGGCAGAGAATATCAGCAGACTCAGACTTCTGGCTTACCATAAGGACAGTTTAATGGGGACAGAGAGAGCATATTAACAATGATGGTGGTGATGATTAATAATAACGAGAACAACAACGATAATAATAGTTAGAATATATAAAAGAGTGAGTGATGCATAAAGAAATTGCTCACTGTCTGCTCACTGATTCTGCCACTTCCCAAGCAGCAGGCCCCAGACAGCTTTCCTCCCCAGTTCATATACTAAGCACAACATCATATGGTATAGAATATCCCTTTGACCAGTTGGGGTCAGCTGTCCTGGTTGTGTCCTCTCCCAGCTTCTTGTGTCCTGCCAGCCTTCTGGATGGCAGGGCAGGAGAAGCTGAAAATTCTCTGACTTAGTATAAACACTACTATAAACTTAGTAACAACTGAAAATGTAAGTCTGTTATCAATATTATTCTCATACTAAATCCAGAACACAACACTATACCACCCACTCGGATGAAAATTAACTTATCCCACCTAAAACCAGGACATGGACATATTACAGAAATGACCTGTTGCTGTTCCAAATCGAGGGAGACTGAGGGAAAACCTTGTTAAAGGTTCACTTTATGCAGCCCCTGCCATCCCTCCTGAATAAAGCCTTACACTTATGAATTGCTGAACCTACACAGGTAGGTCTATGGAGGCTGCCTGAAAATAACAATCATCTTCCAGCTGAGGAGGCCAGGACAAAGGCACGTAATACTAAGAGTCTCAAACACCTTGGGGATACCTTACTGCACCTCCAAAGACATGATTTTCTGCACACCAGTGCAACTCACATAGCAAAAGGGACTAGGACAGGAACACTTCACTGTCCCTACAAGCACTCAGGTGTGCTCATTTGTCTGAAGGAGTTGATGAGTTTTCAGAACAGACTCAATAAAGTCCCAGGCTGACATCCCAGGTTCTTGGGCTCCTGCTTTTGCTAAGTTTCAGGAAAAGTAAGAAGTCCTGTAGCACAACAGACACAGTTCCTGGCAGACAAGAATTTTCTGCAGTGCTACAGAATAAAGGAAAAAAAATGAGCTAAATAAATGAACGTGCATTTGTACCAATCCAAAACAAAGGCCCATCTCTAAGGGTACTAATCATCAGTAGAGTAGGAAGCAAAGGTCCCATGCCAAACAAACGCTCAGTGACATTTGAAGAAGCAGGATGACAAATGTTTGCAAAAGTGGAAAAGAACCGTAAGAAAGGAATACTGTTTGGAGAAGTGCAAGGGAATTTGGGCTTTTTTTTTAGTAGTGTTGTCCCAGTGGAAAAAGAACCTCAAGTTCTAAATTTAAGGTTCTCTTTTTGTCAAAAACAGAGAAATTTTAGAAACCAAGTATCTCACAAAGGGAAATTTCAATACCTATTGTTTTCTCCCACAAACAGCAAATATGTCTAAAACCTATATACCTACATATATATTTATGTGTATGCCTACACATATACACCAGTGTAATGCAGCCCTGGGGGAAGAAAATCTATTAATTGGATGTTTCAATGCTGAGAATTAGTAAGAGCTGAAAATACATAAGTACAGGATGAGACTTCAGTAAAACACAGTGTAACACTAGGTGTCATGGATATTAGCGGGTAATATCCACAGAGATGCTTGGCAGCAGTAAATCTGCGGGCATTTCCTCACCGCTGCGAGCGCTCTGTTCCTTAAAGGAGAAGCCAGAAGACAAGAGGGTACCCAGCCGGGGAATGGCTCCCCGAGGTACAGGGGAGCGCTAGGAGGCGATACCGGGGGATACCCGGAGTAGGACCCCGCTTCCCACGCTGCCGGCGGGGATACCGCACGGCCTTAGCGCACGCAGTGCTAAAGCCTTGGACGCCCGGACGCCCCCGGAGCACGGATCGCTCTCGGCACATCCCCTCATCCCTCGACCCTCCGGCGCCTTCCAGCGCCGCGCGCGCACCCCTCCCGGCGGCGGGCAGAGGGCGGCGCTTGCGGGGCGGTCCCGGCGCGGCCCCGGCCCCGGCCCCAGCCCCGGCCGCGGCTGCGGGTGTCTCTCGGCTTGGCAGCGGGAGAGCCGGCCCGCGAAAGCAGCGGGGACCGGCGGCCGCCATGGGGACGAACGCGCCGCCTCGCCGGGAGCCGCTGGCCCGCGGCCCCCACGTAAGTCAGGGCCGGGCGCGGGGGGCCGCGGGCGGGCCGGGGGCGCTGCGGGGCCGTGCCGCGGCTGAGCCCCGCGGGGCGGCCGGGGAGGCAGCGCTGCGCCGAGCCCTGCGCCGAGCCGGCTCCCGGCACGGGGGGATGCACCCGGGAGGGAGCTGCTCTGCCCGCTCGGCGAGGATGTCACGGCAGGCGCCGTCTCCAGGGCCATCGCGGGACCCGCCTCTCTATCTCCGTGTCTCCAGCAGGCACACGGGGTTTGGGGCCGTGCCGGTTGATGTTCTGGGCGTTTAGAAGTTCTCGTGAGACCTGTGCTGAATGGTTGCCTATTTGTGCCCTTTCTCTCTGGATTCTTTTCATTACCTAGTCTATAGCAAGCTGTGGGGAGCCAGTGACCTTCCCAAAGCTGCTTTCCCACTGTTCCTTTTAACTGTGACTACCTTTCTATAATTTGGGAGATGAGAAATTAGATTCATCCACATTAGGTTCACCCCTCCCTGGAGGGTGGTCTCGGCAAGGGTCTAGAATAATTTTCAGTTTTATTTTGTTGATGCACCTGTGGCAATGATGAATGGCCCCAACATTCCAGGTGCTGTACAAGTACAAGGAAGAAGGGCATGCATGCTCCAAGGATTCACTTTCAAGCAGGATGTGGACAGGGTTTGGGAGAAGAGACATGAATACAGGTGGGATAACAAGGGGACTTGAGCTCTGTGTGGGCTAATTTTTCAGGTAGGTTTTCTCAGAAGGCATTCAGTCAACAGGTGAGGTGAACACAACATTGAGGAGAAGGCAGAGAAGAGCCATACAGCAGGGAGGATAGCAAGTGCCGAAAAGCTGGGGAAGATGGCACTGGAGAGGGGGCCAAGACTCTTGGGAGGGAGGGGTCCAGAATCTTTGCTCTTTGACCAGCAGTGCCACTGCAGGAAGTAGTCCTGTTGATGCTGTTGCCCCAGGCCATTGACTTTGCCACCTGTAGAGCAGGTTTTGTGGCTGACTGACAGCTGGTTTTAACTACCAGGAGCTATAGCTCTCTGCATGTTTGAAGGGTGTGCAACAGATATCAGAGGTGATGTCTGCCAAAATACAAAACAAAAGGTCTGTGCCTATCATGCAAGGAAGGCCTGTCCCATTTCAATCTGAATGCCCTACCATGTCAGTTGCTTCTCTGAAGCTTTTCTTTACCTGTCCTCCCTTTCCTTTTGTGTTCCATCCAGCTTTGACTTCATGTTTGGCACCAGGTCTCCTTGAGATCTGGAGGTGTTTGAGAGATATCAGCTTGGATTTTCACCAGTGAATGTATCCATCTAGGATTCCATTAGATTTAAAGAAACTGATTTCCAAAAAGCACTGAAAATATATCTGTTGTATTTATTTTTAAGTAAGAAGTTAATTGACATTTTTTTGCCTTCTTGTTGCGATGCTTTCCTATGGTGCTCTGAGTCCAAATCTGAAACCACCATCAGATACTGAAGAGTAAACCAATTCAGGGACAAAAGTGAAAATTAACAAGGTTCCCCATTCATATTAAGGAAATCAAGGGTGCTGATGGAAATTATACAATGTTTGCATATCCCCCAAGATTTTAAATGAGAATGTCAGTACACAGGAACTATGTGGACTATCTGACTTGGGAGCAGTCTTCTACCAGAAGATTTTTCACCTCTGCAGCACTGCTTTTTAAGCATATCACACTTAACAAGTCTACCTGCAGCCTAGAGATTTTTAACTAGTAAGAAGGTTGGTGGCCTACACTCAGGGACATGAGTCCCAGCACTGTGCTGCCTGGGGAAGGCAGATTTTTATGAGCTATGTAAAACTGACACTAAGACAGAGTCAAGGATACCCATAATATTTTCTTTAAATAAGCATGATTTCATGTGGTAGAGGCCAATCATAGGGATTTTTCAACCAAGTACTTAGCTTTGAAAATACAGGATTGTCCTTTCCAAAATCATGTTCAAATTTTATGCTTTTTCTTACAAGTGTAAGCAAATTTTAATTCTAATCTAATGATTGAGCTGGATCATTGGATCTTTGTATGAGAAAACACAGGCATGAGAGCATGCCACACAACACCAGTATTTCATAACTGCCTTTCAGAAACACACAAGAGGGTTTCAAAAAGCACAGGCAAAGTAAGAGGGAGAGCCTTTCACAGCCTGGAGTCTCACTGTCACAGATACATTCAGGCTGAGTTTTTTATAAATACTGCCTCAGCAGCCAGACCAGTCAGAAAGTGGTCTGTGTCCATGTGATTCTGAGTAACCTCCTACACCCTGGCACACAGAAGGCCTTGGGAAAATAGGCTGGTATTCTCTTAACAGCATATTCTCTTAACAGTCTTTCCCAGAGGGACTCGGCACAACCTAATGACATGGGTATCTATTAGAACATCTGTTGCAGAGTTGCTCTTCCTGCAAAAATCAGGGAATATTTTAGCAGTTACTTCTATGTCTCTGTAATTCTGGACAATTTTTCATTAATACATCTGGTATTAAATCAAAGCTTTAATAAAAGAACAGGGATAGCAAATCCAGCTGAGAAAATCAGACTATTCTAGAATAACAGCTGACTCAGATGCTCTTCATGTGATTTTTTTCCTGATTAGTATCAGAAAGCTGGAAGGAAAGAACTAAATGGCAATTTAGCATGTGGGGCTTTTTGGGGTTTTTTTTCTAAATGTCATCCTGAATTCCAAAGATTTACTCTTCATCATCAAGATCTTGATTTACTGTCCAATCAAAGCAAATTTACTGATGATTTGTTGGTTGAAGGCTTTAGAAACAGAACCTCCTTTTTAAATTGTGTGCTTATTTTTACTTTTTGTTAACTTTTATTTGTTGTTAGGGAAAAAAAAAAACTTTTTCTAGACATTTCTGGTAATGAAAATAAGGCCTACAGATACTTCAAAAAACAAGGAGACTTTATTCTTGACCCAGAATCAAAACCACAGATGTACTTTTATGGAATACCTGATACCACTGTGCTTTTGACTGTCACTTAAGCCTTCTGTTGCATCTCTACAAGCTTCTTGAAATGGAAAATCTGAAATTGTTTCAGGGAATTATAGTAGCCATGTAATAGACTTAAGATTCCTCTGAGAGTCACATGTTTAAAGGAGACATTTGAATAACTCACCTAATAATACCTATTGTGTTAAAAGACAGGAGAATCTAGACTTAGTGAAGGGTAGCTACTGCTACACTTCTTTGTCCATTTTATATTCTCTGTCTCACAAAATTTCCTCATCTGTCTTAGTAAATTTAAACTGACTATTTGCTTTGTACTGTAACTTTACAATCTAATTTTCTTCTCTCGTCATATTTTTTGTCTTAGTTGATATCCAAAATCCACAAACTACACCTAAAGAAATTATTTTAATATGGCATAAAGGGTGGAAATACACGTTTACTATTATAATTCTTTAATCCTGATAATGCATCACTTCTTAATGAATTTTTTTGTGTCATTATGTAGTAGAGTCAGTACTCCTTACAATTAGAAATTAGCAATTACCAGAGAAGACACAATATTTCAAATATTCGTAATCTGATGGTCACATTGAAAAATACAGTTGCATTCAAGTAGGATGCCAAAGAGCCTCAAAAGGATTAGGAGAGATGAAAAAAAGAACAAACCAGTTGGACAGAAACAGCAAATAGGAATCTCTAGACCAGTGTGCAACACAGGAAGCATTTATTAATAGTGAGAACTGGCCAGATTCCTCCTTCCCGCCACACTTTTAACTTTCTTTTCCACACTTCATGTCAATTTGAAGTGAAAAAAGTAGGCAGCCTTAACATCAGAACTGTGAAAACTTAACAGAATTTTCTTTCCAGACTTTCAGAAATGAGAGGCATTTGTATCTTTGGCTGTTGCAGAGTTGGCTCTTTCTTCTGCATGGTTTCCTTGACCAGGTGTACATATATATATATATATATATATATTCATATATAACAAATAATTCTCCCACCTGTACCTGAGGAAATTGGGATCTTGTATTTGGCAAAGTTACCCACTCTCTTACCTAGTGATGACAGCTTCCAACCAAGTTCATTCTCCACTGGATCACGTCCAAATATTCTGAGTATGTACAGCAACTCTACTCATCCCATTTTGAACATACCCCAAGTTGTTTTAAGTGAACCACACTGTCTACTGATCAAGGGGTGTAGATGCACGACACAGTAAGAGGAAGAATTATACCACAAGAACCACCCCAGCCTAGGCTGCCATCATTGTTCAAGACCAACTGGTTTGAAGCCAGTTTGGGTACATTGAACTGCATCAGATTTCCCAGTGGATGTCTGATGTGTGTCAAAAAATCGTCAGCAGCAATCATTCCAGCAGGACTGAACAAGAAGTGGAGCTTCAGAAGAAACAGACAAGCTGTAACCTTAAGAGCATTGATTACAAGTGAAGAAAACAGACCCTTTTGAAGAATTAAACTGATCACATAAGCAGAGTTAGTCACATGATGACAGCAAAAAGTGGGTCAGTTCCGCTATTTTTAGATAGAGTGGGAAGGGAAAGTTTTGTGGCTTGGTGTTTTTTTAGCAGAATTAAGATAAAGGCTCAAGACATTGAATGAACTGGGGAAAAAACCCCAACTGTTGAGGTTTCCAGTACTCTTTCCATTGCTTTGCATGGGTTTCAGATGGATATTATCCTAGCCTACACACACACTCCTGATCAAGGAATTCTCTACAACAGAGATTGCTTTTTATGTCATGTATCTATCACATTCTACAACTCTAGCTAGTTACAATAAACTGTGCAAATGCCATTATTTTGTAACACACCAGACACCAGAATATGCCATCTTTCTAATAAGGAAGAAAAAGTGACTGTAATCTATTGCAGAACATTGGAAACTGGGGGAAAAAAAAAGTATAGGAAGTTTTTTACCTAATTCCTAATTGTGAATCAATGAGATTCACAATTCTGCTTGTTACTTGGGTTTTTGAAGCACCTAATTTTAACACCGACTCATGGAATATTTAGATTGGAAAAGAACCTTAAGGTCATCAAGTCCAGCCATTAATATAGCACTGCCAAATTCAACATTACGTCATGTTCCTAAGTGCCACATCTATGTGTCTTTTAAATAATTCTAGGGATGATAACTCTAATACTTCCTTGGGCAGTTGCTTATAATGTTTGATAACCCTTCCAGTGAATAAATACTCCTGAGTATCCAAGAATAAACCTCCACTGGCACACCCTGAGGTCATTTCCTCTTGTCTGTCACTTGTTACTTGGGAAAAGAAACTGAACCCCATCTTGCTACTCATAAGATACCTCCCTGCACCAGCTTAATTGATTTCTTTGGACAGTATCTTTCCAGAGACAAAGAACAAGTTTTCATATAATTATTTATTTCTTCTGCCTTAGCTGGGAACTCTGTGTCTTACAATCTTAGCTACATGTAGATGACCATTTTGTGTTAGCATAAGACACTGAGCAAAGATGTAAGAGACCTGTGTTGTGATGAGAAGAGAATAAATCTCCACATTTCCCTGTTCATAGCATCTATGGCATTGTCTTGTCCCTGATCTCTTCCCCTTCTCTGGAACATCAGATATGAACTGTGATGTGGCTGCCCACAATTGCTATTAACCTCACCTGGTAGTTTTAACCAGGAAGAACAAACAGGAAAATGCAGGAAGGTAAAAATTGTTAGGCTTTCCCTACTGTGTGTAACTGTTTATATTCTCCTTATATCATTTAGTGCATTGTAACTTGGTCTCTTCCTGCAAGGGATATTTGTAATGGAGCGCATTCACAGTAGCTGAACACTACCATGACAGAATCTTCAGAGGTTATCTGTTTGGCTGTGTCAGAAGGGCCTGCTTTTCTGAAAGCCCTGATCTCTGAAATTCAAGTTGCTTTCAGGTGTTTTAGGCTGGACAGTACAGAATTGATATGTTCAGCTGCTTTTGAAAACCTTAGTGGAAGTTTTCTTACTCTCATCATTTGTCTTTGACATAAGTAAAATGGACATAAATGAAAAATTAAGGAGCGGTAATAAAGATTCACATCACATAGATGTTGAAAAGTCATAATGCTCTGCTTTCAGAAGGGAATAAGCAACACACAGTACTTAGCACTAGTGAAGAAGATCAGAGTGCTGCTGATTCTGTCTGTCCACACTATCCATCGCCTGGGCACAGTCATGTAACCAACCATCCCAGTTAAGCACTTTTCACCTTCTGCAGGATGGGTTTCCAGCGAACCCAAACCAGCTGCAAACCAAATGCACTGATCTTGGTTCTTTTGTTCAGATCTTAAGCCACATGACCTCTCCCAAAATTAGTAAGCTTCTCATCTCTGCACAGCTTTCTGATGAGGGAAGTGCCAATGAATTTTCTGGATACTGAGACCCTACTCCTCTAATGAACCCCTTCGCAGCCACAGGCCTTGTCAAAGCCCTCTTCACAGTGCCATTGGAGATTTTGAGCAGCAAAGCATAAAACCAACTAGAGCAGGCAGTTTATGGGCTGAGGCTTCTCCTCCCATCTCATCTCTCTGCACAGCATTTGTCTCTCTGTGGGGAAGCCATGAGGCAGGGCTCTCTCAGTAACAAGAAGAATTTAATATTGTTTATGTAATATGTGAGGTCTGTGAGAAATAACCAAAAGGAACATAAATTTTCTTGTTTCTTCTGCACCTTTTACTGCAACATGCTGAAACACCATTAGAACATTTACTGAAAAATCACATGAAGAGTGATGGTGTTGTAAGAGTAATTAACTCTCAATTAGTTGACTCTAGCTGTGTTAGTATTAGTATAAACCAGAGTCTGTCCATATATTCACACTTCCATACATTCATGCTCAAATATGATTCGGGCTCTTCTTCAGTGTTTCAGTGAAACCAAACATAGATATGCTGGCAAGCTTATCATAACCTGAAAGCATTTACAGGAGACAATTCAAATTTATTTAATATGGCATTTCCAGAATGCACATGGGTTTTTAAGCAATGTGCATAAAGTAAATCTAGTGATGCACAGAACAATGAAAATAATTTAAATTGGACATGAATTGAACCTAAGGTGTCTATCAGTTGCTATTACTGCATGTGGTCAGTATCGCAAGCAAAGATGCCTGGTATCTTCAGAAGTGGGTGTGCTGCAATATTCTCAAAACACTGAGTTTTATAGAGCTATGACTCATTGAAGCACAGCTGTCTGAGGACTTTCTGAACGTCAGCATAGGATAAGATCCTTTCTACCTCTCTTGGGAAACACTCAGATCATCACTTTAAATTCCCCAAGGCAAGTCTTTAAGAGTTTTTACTTTAATAATCACTCTTAAAGATTTTTTTTTTAGCTGAAAACTTCAGCTAAAATTGTTTCTTAAAGTCTTTTTAAACAATTATTTATAACTGCTAGGAAAGTCAAACTTTTTCTCCCTGGTAAAGGCCAGTAATGCAACTATCTCATTCCTTGCACCTACTTTGCTCTAGATATGTCAGACAGGAGTCACTCTTATGGCTAATTTTTTCTAAGAATTAAAGGGCAAAACTAGAAGGGATTTGCGACCCCTCAGGTATCATATAGATGAACAAAGATACAATCTGGACTGAAAAACTGTGGAAAAGTTCAGGTACCAAATAGCTGAATGTTGTACAGGCTTGTTCAGATGTATGGCCCTACCACACTAGACTCAAGTTTCAGCCACACAAATGTGAAATCAGAGGAATAAAAATGGGCAAAGAATTGTTCTTTTATTACGACTGTATGACCATTTCAGCTACTAAATGTTTTAGGTAGTTGTTTTCATAGCAGAATATAGTGGGCACAGCTTGCTGATGTTACACATGGTGCCTCAGGTGTTGAGCTAGGATGCAAGTCATAGTCACTTCACTAATGTGAGATTTGACCTCAAAACGCCTCCAGCTTGAGAAAACAAACCACATCTCTTTTACAGTCAACTGGAACACAGATGACAGCAACACCTGGTAGTTGGTTTAACAGCTTTTTTGATTGTGCTTCATGCCAATGAAGTTGTCATTTGGCAACGCCCTGGGCTGCATTAATGCCAAAATTATGAAATTCTGCATCACACCCAGGCACTTTTCATGAGCTACTTGCAGGTGCTCTGACTGGAGGGCTGCAGTTCGTCACAGCCTGCACGAAATCAGACTACTGCTGTATTCTTCCAAACACCCCTGCAGGCTGGTTGTCCTAACTGTGCATCTCCTACAGCAACCCCACAGCCCCTAGTTCCCTGACAGCCCTCACTTTAAAAGCTCTTAACACGATGGCAGTCGCCACTTAAGCTGTGAGATCATCCATCAATTTTAACTAGCTACCTCAGGCGTGTATATATGGACTGTTCCATATATAAACCATCAAGAAGATGCTGTCCCACCTCAACGGTATGGTTCCTCTTTAGGAAGAATTTCTTCACAGACAGGCCGATTAGACATTGGAACGGGCTGCCATTGCAATGGAGCCACCGTCCCTGGCACCGTTTAAGACTGGACGTGGCACTCAGTGCCATGGTCTGGTTGACAGGGAGGTGTTGGGTCCTAAGTTGGACTCGATGACCTCAGAGGTCTCTTCCAAGCTAACTGGTTCTGTGATTCTGTGATGGCAAACCCGCACGGAGCCCTTCAGACGCCCCGCAGCGCCGCCGGGGGCTGCCCGGGCCTGGGGCCCGAGTGGCCGGCGGGGCGCGGCCGGGGCAGACCCCTCCTCTGCGCTCACTTCCTGCGGGGGCGGGGCCTGCTGCCTGCGGATGCGAGCGGTCCGGCGCCGCCGCCGCGGTCCTGGCGCAGGGCAAGGTGACTGCGAGGCGGCCGCGCAGAGCCGGGCCGGGCCGGGCCGGGCCGAGCCGGGCCGGGCCGGGCTGGGCCGGGCGCGCCGCAGATGTGCGGGGAGGCGGCAGCGGCGGGAGCGCGGCGGGGGCGGGAGCGCGACTGTGCCTGGGGGCGGGGCAGCGCGCGGGCCGGGCGCGTCCCCGCGAAATGCGGGATTCAGAGCCCGGGAGATGCGGGCGCGGGTCCCCGGGAAAAGCGGGGATCCAGAGCTCCCGCAGGGGAAAGGTGCGCACGGGGACGCTGCCCAGAGGAACAGAGGAGAGGCGGGCCGCAGGCGTGGCTTGTGCCGGGATGTGCGGAAGTGCAGGAGTACCAGGGCAGCCTTGTGTAACAAGTGAATGGCTGAAGCGTCAGGACGGGTTTGGGCTGGGTATTAGGAAAAGGCACTTCACCCAGTGGATGGCTGGGACGGACTCCCTTGGGAAGTGGTCACAGCACCAGCCTGACAGAGTTCAGGAAGCTTTTGGACGGTGCTCTCAAGCACCTGGATGCTTGGGGTGTCCGGAGCAGGAATAAGAGTTGGACTCAATGATCTTTGTGGTTCCCTTCCAATTCAGCATTGGAGTTATCATATTCTGTGATTCTTGGTGCGTCAATATGTGGAGAAGCACAGGGGCTGATCGCTTCCACCAGGAAGGGGCCTGGTGAAGACATCAGCCACATTCATGGGAATGGTAGGGAGCATATTTGCCCTAAAACATGTGCAGGGCAATGGATCCTTTTCCACCCTCACAGAGGCGTTCGAGGGTGTCATTTGATATTTGGTCACCTGCACTGGGCTCTAGAAAGAGGCCCTGGGTGTGTGTGCACACAGGTGATGTAGAACTGATGGCTCAGTGGATGGGTGGAGAAGGGTGGTGGGAATGCACATACTGGTACAGGGTGTGGGAAGAGTTCAGGGCAGAATAACCTGTATGCCACACAGCAAAGCAATTGGGAAGATGAAATTGCCTTCAACACATGGGCATACACAGAGTGAAGAGACAGGGACTTTGACTTTATAAGCCAGTGTTTCAGAGGTGTGACTGTAGAATATAGAGTATAGAGGTGGTGTCATTTGTTTGTGGAACAGTGATCAAGGGGTGTCTCATGCTCTGGGGACTGCTAACAGAAATAGTAGCTCCTTGGCTGCTGTAAAATCTGGCCCAGAATTTCCCAGTAAAAAGTCCTTGAATCTGTAATAATCTAAAAAGTTTTAGGGTGGGATATAGAAGAGCAGTAGACCAAAGCACATGGAGATTAAGTATTTCAAGTAGTCCTTCATGGAAGACTGTTTTATTTCTTCTCCCTTCTGCTAAAGGTTGCTAGTCCCTGCAAGGTGGAAGAAATAGACCTTGGAACAGGAGGATCTCCCAGCTAGAGAGTTCTATGTAGATCAAACTCAGTATATCATCAAACATCTAGAAACTAGTGATTTGTTATTTCAAATAATTTTGGTAAACAGTCCTGATTCAGTGAACAGTCCTGAACAGAAAAGAGATTACTTGCCTGGAAAAGCTGATAATGAATTCTAAAACCGCAGTGGTAACAAAATTTTGTAGCCAGGGCATCACAGCTCATGAAGGAATTTGCTATTAATGGCTGAAGGGACTTAGCCATTGCTTTTTGACAGTGAATACTGTCTGAAAATACAGAATTATTTTTGCATTTAGGCTCAGAAAAGTTTGGAGTCAGGATAGAATAATGTCTGTTATGAAACTGTGATGTAGCAATACATCACATGTTTCTTTAGGAAACATCCAAGTTATCCTGGAAAACAATAAACCAATTCAATTAGTGGCAAATTTCCACGTGCAGTTGATAATTATATTGCATTGTTACCTACCTTATGCTAGGGTAAATATTTTGGTTCTTCAGGTAAGCAGTTGTTTAAAATTGACAGCAATAGAAAACCTGTCTGCACTAAGGCCAGTGTGGGGCTCACTTGGCAGCTTTTTGAAATCACTGTGTTACAGAGTTTTAAAGCAGTACTGGAAATAATTCTGCTTTGAAATGTAATGTTAACCGAAGTTGAAATGGACAAATACCAGAAATTGCCTTTGATTCTGGTCAATTCAGAGAGATTTGGAGTGTTTCCACATCTACGTCTGAAATTATTTCAAGAGACTATTGTTACAGCCAAATACTAACTGTAATTAAATGTGATCTGCATGGCTGGAAAGATGTGTTGGCTAGTGATTCAGTTCTGTAGTTATGGTGAAAAAAGAGAATTTAATTTTTCTCAACTTACAGACCTTCTGTTTTAGGAGACGGTATGTTCTGTGTCTGGATGGAAGGTTTTTAGAATTTTAGACTGCTTGAAGAAAAAAGGAGGACAGAGAACTATTCTGCTTTTTAAAAGACTGCTTTGCATAAATGAAAATAAACTGCTTTGTCAGAGGGGTCATGGTGGTCCTAGCTCGGACAGGTAACTTTAAGTTAGCAGACTTTGGATTAGTATGCTTTGTCACTTCCTTATTGTGCAGTTTTTTTACTTTGGCTTCTTGTTTTATACAATATAGAATATGTATGCAGCAGTGGCCAACTCAGAGAGTTTTGTGAGAGGTTTCCCTCTAGTTATAGTAATATTTTTCATGTAGTTTCAAAGACAAGCTTATAGGTGTGTCAGAAGTGGCATTCACATCTTGATCACCATTTTATTTGAACTAGTGGCTAGTTTTACATAAATAATGACAGGATGTCCTGCTCAGAACCACCTCTGAAGAGAGGTTGTTTTAGAAATGAGGAAAAACAGTGGGGTCTGGTAGATCTGAGTCTGGCTGGTGTCACTGCCAGTGATAGTCAAGGATAATTTTCACTGGTAGTTTTCACTGATAGTTTTGCAGGGCTGAAATGGATTGCAAGTGGACTAGAAGTACCACTTTACCTTTGACAGCTTGGCACAGACTCCTGATCCACACTAATGTTGCTATTGCACCAAAGCATTGTTTAGTCGTGTGATGAAACCTAAACTAATGTTTTCAAAACAGGAAAGTCTTGAAAGGTTGATGAATTTTGTTTCATGAGAGTGTGATGTTACAGTAGCCTTTCTTTTAGACCTTACTGAAAAAATCTGAATGCAGTCTAAAAGGAGCATGGAATTGTTCCTGTTAATATTATCATGTACTGTCATGCTTTTCTAGCTGGCAAAATCAGTAGAGAGATTGATACTGCTTTGGGTCAAGGATAAGCAAGGCTTGTCCATTAATCCAGAAAAAGTTCCATCTGCAGAGTGGAGCAAAAATCTGACATAACATTAGATTTTTACCAAAATGATGGTACTTACTTAAACTCTTGCTAACAACTTAGTAATTTCTGTTTGGGAGGAGAAGAAATTTGGGTTATTTTGGTGTTTTGTATTATTGATTTTCTTAATGTACTTTGGCCTGCAAAAGGGTATGTAAGGCTTTAGAAATAAATGTTTAACTTGCTTTACCTCACCAAAATGTGTTTAATGGAGATACATAAGCTTAGTCAAAAACTTTTTCTTATTGTTAACAGTCTGTCAGTGGATGCATCTGAGCAACTTGTTCCATTCTTTTATTTGGAATATGAGATGTTCTTTCTTTCATTTACTAAGGCAGAATAGTTTTTCTGCTTATACAGAGGTTTCCATCAGAACAGGGAGAAAGTAATTTTACTGTTTAAGTACAGTTAAACTTCATAACACTTATATTGTTTATACAGAATTTTTTTATGCTATTTGTAGAAATAAAAGTATTAAAATTGAGTTTTAACTGGAAAAAAAATTCTATTCTAAATTTTGGAAACAGAATTCTGTTTGTTTTGTTAGGTACTAGGTGTCCATTATAAGTGGAGAAGTTACTGTGTATCCACAGTTTGGGGTGCACTTGTGTGTATTGTTCATGAAGTGATTACCATTTGATGTAAGTAAATTACTATTAATAATAACACACTTCTTTTTTTCTCCATTATCTCAGGAGGTGTACTTCAAGAATCTTTCAAAACAGAAACAAAAGGAAGTCATGGAGAAGAATGGAAACAACCACAAACTTCGTGTTTGTGTTGCTACTTGCAACCGTGCTGATTATTCAAAATTAGCTCCCATTATGTTTGGTATTAAGGCAGAACCACAGTTTTTTGACCTTGATGTCGTAGTGCTTGGTTCCCACCTGATTGATGATTATGGGTAAGGTGAATTTTTATCTACCAGTATGTTTCTGAGGTGTTAGCAATGATAATATGATCATTAGGTAAAAAAAACTCTTGGCATCATGAGTGCACATGACAAAGTTTTACTTTTTTTTTTCCAGAATTTTATTCTGCAACTCCTTGAGACATTGCATATTTCATGCAATCATTTTTTTTCAGCCAGTCTTTGAATTCTAGAAAATTTTGTGTAAATGCTGTAATCGAGACCCCAAAAAGGATCACAGACTGTATGAAGCGAGAAACTCATGTCCTGCATTTTTCCCTGAAATCTGGTGATTGTCAAATGGAAATATGCTACAGTTTTTTAATTTTCCTGTAGAAAAGAGCCTTCTCAGTCATTTTAAATGGCAGCTTCTCTGCTTTACAGTTATTGGAGAAAGTACTTATATAATGCATATCCCAGGAGAACACTGTTAGTTCTTACTTCCAGTATTGTAGAGGCAGGAAAGTGTGGTTGTATGTTTCTGACAAAATGAATAACAAAATGATAGATATGTGGTTGTCTGGGTGGTGTATGGGTGGGTGGGAGAGAGTAGAGTCGCTCTCCATAGCTCTGCATAAGTAAGCAGTCAAATCACCCCTTCAGGAGGATGAGATGTCTTGGTCCAAACCCCTTTCCTTGGAAGGACTTCCCACATCCCAGGTGGATATTCTCCTGGTTGCTGGAGAAGAGGTAGAAGAAACAGCATGGATAGCCTTTCTGGGATTGTGGTTGATTTTCCTCAGGCTGTGTTTACTAGTTTGGACCCAGGAAGTGAAATAGATATGCAAACGCATATTCTGGGAAACAAAATCAGGCTTTGGCTTAGGTCTGCAGTATATCAGCATTGTCGAACTCTTGGAAATGTATAAGTGTATCTTCAAGTAGAGATACTTTTTGGACTTTCCAATGAGAAATTTGATAAGCCAGGACAGGAGGAAGTTATCTCAAGCTAGTAAGCCAGAATGTTCCACTGGTGACTGTTCTCTTTCTGCACATTATAGCACTCTGTTCCTTGCTTTGTACTGGACATTGTTTCCATCCAGTAACATGGCAAGGTGAATTCAATGTCACAAAACTAACCTGATTCAAAACAAAACCAGACCAAACAAACAAACAAACAAAAAAACCACCCCAGTTTAATTTCTTGGCAGGTTAGTATGTTGAATTGCACCCTGTCTGACTGGAGAAATAAAGTAATCCCATTTCATTTGCTATAAAGGACAAACATGGCCCTGATTTCTCCATATCACATAACCCTTGGCTGTCTGCAAGACTTGTGCAAAGTAATACAAAATGCAATTTTTCCAGTTTCCAGGTGTTTAACATTTGTCTCTGTATTGTGAATGATTTGTAATGCACAAAGCAAATAGTAGAGATTTTGATCTGGTAAATGTTTTTGCTGTTAGTTACTTTGTAGTAAGTATTCTAAAACCCTGATATTCCTTGGGGGTTTTTCAGGGCCTTGCCCTGCACCCCTTAATCTGGGTCATTCTAGGAAATTAGTGGGTCCTCAGAACATAGATGTTCTAGTGATATGAATAAGGTAGTCAACAGTAGCAGAAGTCAGATGACAGTGATCCTGTGAAGTGTCTGTTACTGAAATGATTGGAGGATCATAAAGGAAACAAAACTACCAGAAATGCACTGTCTTGCTTGTCTGTCTAGATTTTCACGTTTCAAAAGGCAAAGAATACAGAAAGAGAGAAGAAGTTTTCTGAGATAAATGTACATAATCAGGAAGATGGTAGGTTTGTGAAGGACATTTGTAAATGGAATTGGAAATTTAATTAAATTTATGCTATATAAATGCAAGCCCCTTTACTCAGTAAAATAAAAAAGATATGCCTTAAAAAAATACAGAATCTGAAATAATATATGCTACCTGCAGGATGTTTTCTTTAAACATACAGGCCTCAGCTTTGCATCACATTGGTTGTATTTATAGAGTTGTCCACAGAAAAGTCAATAAACATACCCTTTCTAACAGGAAACCATGCCATGTGATATTCTCAGAAAGTCTCAGTGGACACATGAACAAAGAGTTTGATATCTGAGAATTTCCACAATGTGTTCAGCACAGTTCTTCCTTAAAGGTGTCTAGAAAAACTGGATGTTTGGAATATTAGGGAGGATCTTCATATGGATGGGAGTATTCTGTTAAAATCTAAAAAGCGAAGTGAAGAAGATGTGGAAAGCAGGTCTTTTTTCAAGCCCAGTACAGCTGTTATAATTCATGTTTATTTTGTGAAGCAATATTGCTGTAAAATCAAGTTGTATTTACTCTCACAACCCTTTTTCTCTGACCTTCAGTAACACCTATCGTATGATTGAACAAGATGACTTTGATATTCATACAAGATTGCACACCATTGTGAGAGGGGAGGATGAGGCAGCTATGGTGGAGTCGGTGGGCCTTGCACTAGTCAAGTTACCTGATGTCCTCAACCGCCTGAAACCTGACATAATGATAGTTCACGGGGACAGATTCGATGCTTTGGCCCTGGCCACGTCTGCAGCCCTGATGAACATTCGCATTCTTCACATTGAAGGTGGGGAAGTCAGCGGGACCATCGATGACTCCATCAGACATGCCATAACCAAACTGGCCCATTACCACGTGTGCTGCACCAGGAGTGCAGAGCAGCACTTGATAGCCATGTGTGAAGACCACGACCGCATCCTTTTAGCAGGCTGCCCCTCGTACGACAAGCTTCTCTCTGCCAAAAACAAGGACTACATGAGTATTATTAGCATGTGGCTAGGTAAGCAGGCTGGTTCCTTTGTTTTTCTCATGTGCTTTCAACACTAGACAAACTCAGTAAGTAGGCTATCAGTCAAAAAATAATATATTTTTTTTAATAGTACCTGGTATTTCTTTCTTTTTATTTGCTTTCATTCTGTATTCTGCCACATACAACTGAAAAGCTACAAATCTATTTTACTGAACACTTCCAGACCTTCTGCCAAGTCAAAAAATAACTCCTTAAATGGGTAATTTCTCTGAGCTATGCAGTTTAAAAGCAGAACAGTCTTACATGAGCAGTTACTTTAGTGTAGTAGAGTTTTAGTTAAATGGAATCAAAGCTGTTGAGGCCTAATATTAAAAAATCACACAGAATTTGTATTACGAACCTTTTTTTGAGGAATGCACTGCAGCAGGACAACATGCGCCAAAGGCTTAGAAATAGTTCTTGTAAATAGTGGAGCTTTATGTTTGCTTTTTATCTTTGACAAAGCAGTCTCCTGTGTGGCTACCATGTGTAGAAGCTGGACTCTTTTTCAGTCAGTGTTTTTTGCAGATAAATGTTTATCAAATGTACTAAGACAAGTATGACTGACTCTAAAACAGTGGAAATGAAGTCTTTGCTTGAGAATGAACAACTGACAAAAAAATCAGAGCAGCTCCAGGAGTTACTCCTGATTTATAGTGGTGTGAGAACAGTCTCTTGATCCTGGTATAGTCTTGGAAAGCTTCAGAAGTAAGCTTGCAAGTTAACAGTTTGTAGACATTTAGGTAGTGGTCTCTTAAGTCATGAGACATGCTTAGAGAGACAAATAACAAGATAGGCTCCCCTGTAAGTCCTTTGATTTTTATTCTAGAATTGATCCCTATGTGTTAGATATATCCCATTCAGTGCCTTCACTTTTCAAGGTTTCACGTCTGTAGTTCCAAAAGTATGTCCTTCCTTCCTCTTGCTATTCTATGCCAATAAAAAATTTTTTCTTGCCCTCCATTTGGACAGGTGAAGATGTCAAAACCAGAGATTATATAGTTGCTCTGCAGCATCCTGTAACCACAGATATTAAACATTCCATAAAAATGTTTGAACTGACACTAGATGCACTCATCTCCTTCAACAAGAGAACACTTGTTCTATTTCCTAATGTGGATGCAGGTGAGTAGAATATGTTCATGATAGAGTGACACATGACACTCTGTCTGGGATAAAAGAGTGCTTTTATCCCAGGTCCTCTCCAGCCAGATGAATATAGCTGGATTGTGTCAGTCTCGTGGGTGCATCTGCTGCAGCTCTATGTTCACATTGCTTGAGGACATTTCAGTTTTTCAGTGTGGGAAGGAAAATGAGGAGAAACCAGGTGATATGTAGGAGCAATATTAGTCTCTCTTAAATTAGCTTAAAACTACAAAGATACTTTTTCAGTGAAATCTTGTATCAAACTTTGGCTTATGTGCTGAACTAAATTATTTATAGTGTAAGGATAAGAAGAGAGCAAAAACCTGTTCAGAGCTGGCAACGCAGTGAATGGCTGGCTACTATATTCTTTGTGTGCCTGGACTTTGATTTTAAAAGTAGAACTTAAATAATTTATTCTACTTTGCTTTTCTGTAGGAAGCAAAGAGATGGTTCGTGTGATGAGGAAGAAGGGCATTGAACACCATCCCAATTTTCGGGCAGTAAAGCATGTGCCATTTGACCAGTTCATTC